>NW_027206068.1:30096753-32496753 GCF_024711535.1 Dipodomys merriami
TACTCTACCACTTGAGCCACAGCACCACTTCTGGTTTTCTGACTGGTTTATTGGAGATAAGAGTCTCATGGACTTTCCTGCCCTGCTGGCTTTGAACTGAAATCCTCAGCTCTCAGGTTCTTGAGTAGCTAGCATTACAGGTATGAGTCACCGACACCTGGCCTTGACTAGCATCATTTTATATGGTCATATAGCTATTGAGCTATTGTGATCCTCTGCTAGAACTATCCTAGACATATACCAATTATGACAAATGAGGGAAACCATGGAAACCATGTTTCTTTGGGTCTGGCTTACTTCACTTAATGATTTTTTCCAGGTCTTTCCATTTCCTTATGAATAGGGTGATGTCATTCTTTCTGATAGAAGCATAGAATTCCATTGTGTGTATATACCACATTTTCATCCATTCATCTACTGAGGGGCATCTGGGTTGCTTCCATATCTTAGCTATGGTAAATAATACTGCAGTGAACATAGTTGTGCAGGTAGCTTTAGTGTGGCCTTGTTTGTGATCATTTGGGTAAATGCTCAGGAGAAGGACTGAAGGATCATAGGATAGTTCTATGTTTAGTCTTTTGAGGAATCTCCATACTGCTTTCTACAGTGTTTGAACCAGTTTACATTCCCACCAAGAGTGTAGCAGCATTCCCTTTGGCCACACTCACACCAGCATCTGTTATTTGTTTTCTTGATAATGACCACTCATAAAAGATTTAGTTTTAAATGATAGAATTTTGGCAGCTGGCAAGTCTTTATATTTTGGTTTGCCATAATTGTATAAGGAATATTCAGTATCATAAGCATTTCCTATAATATTGAGAATCATGATTTGCCTCCAGTGTTCAAGAACTATGTAATGAGGCTGACTTTGTGTCACACAACATTTCTTATGAATGTATTTATTTCATATTTTATTTCCAGATGGATGCTGTTCTTAAAGAGGTACTATATTACCTGAGAGAAGGAGAGCGCTCCAGAAGGAAGTTGAAATAGGTAAGAGGAATTTGACCCAACAGTTTAATATAAACTTAATCTGGAAATGGATGTGAGGGCAATTTGGCTGCGCCATTTATCAACCCACTGATCACTAGGGTTGATTTGGCTGATCTGGCTGGCTAAGCAGGTGTCCCCTTTCTCCCTCACCACTCCATGTGCATCCTTTCCAAAGCTGTGTTCAGACAAAGAGGATGACAATCCCCAATGGAGGAGGACTGGCCTTTGGTCAAGGGTATACAAGTAGCTGTGCTCCCCTTGCTAGAACCTCCATACAAGTTTTCAAAGTATATTCTTCAGTACTCTTGATTTTAGGTGGCAGCACAGTGGTAGAATATAGGATTAGCATCGACAAAGCCCTAAGTTCAATATGAAGTACCAATAAATAAATAAGAAATATATAAAAGTTGATACTTGAGTCTTGATATATTGATTGAATAGGCTTAATATTTTTCTTATTCCATTATGAAAATTGTTCTTAATATAATTCTTAATATCTGTCACTTGTTAAGTGATATAGAAAGCAAATATTCTTCTTTAACTTTCTTGAAGCAGATAAGATATGAAACATGCAAATAAAATATATTTCAAGAAACTCCAGTGTTCTTTTGATATGGCTTCTTCCCTTATCATCTCACAAATTGTCCAGACATTAGGGTACCAGGCCAAGGAAACTTCTGAATAGCCATAGTCCTCAAATCTGTAGATGTATGAGGGAGAGGTAACCAAACAGAGAGAATGAATTGAATCTACTTAGGCCTTTTTCTTTTTTCTTTTTTAAATGAAAAGCAAATTTCTTTATTGTACACAGTATAGAATATAACATAGCTTGGCAAAATGCACATAGCCCTGTGCAGAGGAAAGTATTTCAGATCGACTAGTAGGTTTAAAGCCTTTCTGCACTGTAGACTTTCCACACTCTGGAAAAGAAGCAAACAAACAAAACCATCCCTCCCGGAAACCCTGGGAAAACAACAAAAACAATAAAAACTACCATCTGGGACCCAGGTGTATGAAACCCATGAGAATGCAAGGGTGACAACTGTTAGGCTTTTTTCTGTCAAAGATACTTGTGATTTCTCTGTATATTCTTAGAAGTCACCTTGCCAATTTGTTTGATTTATTTTAGATTAAAAGTAGTGACAGAAAATTTGGTAATAATGGAAGGAGTGACATAAATCATAAACTGATCTGTTGTATTGAGCTAACTTTATACAACTTCTTAAAGATAATTTAAAAAATTTAAAAAGAGCTAAATCTAACCTGATTCAGCATTTTTTTGCATTTTATCCAAAGACTAGAAAAAAAGATATGTGTTTCTACAACTGACCCAAACCAGCATATAATTAGAATTATTTTTTTTTGTCCAGTCATGGAGCCTGAACTCTGGGCCTAGATGCAGTCCCTTAGCTCTTCAGCTCAAGGCTAGTGCTCTACTACTTGAGCCACAGCGCCACTTCTGCTTTTTTCTTTTTTGCTTATGTGGTGCTGAGGAATCGAACCCAGAGCCTCATGTATGCAAGGCAAGTGCTCTACCACTGAGCCACCTTCCCAGCCCATAATTAGAATTTTTATATTAAAATATACTATTTCATCCTGCATCAGAGTTTCTTTCTTGCAAAGCAGAAAAACAAGTTGTTTTTACCATTAGTTGGTATATTACTGTATCTATGGCCTCTAAAATTCCTGTACTTTATTTGGAGGTGAGGCCCTTGGGATGTAGTTACGGTCAGCTGAAGTCTGAGGGTGGGATCCACAAAATGACAATTGACAGCTTTGTAAGTGGAGGAATAGAGGCTCATTCTCATGTTATGCCCTCCACCGTCTTATATATAAACAAAGGCCTTCAACAGATGTTAGTCAGAATTTGCCATTTTCCTCTCCAATTTTCCTGTTTCCTGAACCATGAGTGGCATCAACCTCTGAGATTCCTTATTAATTATCTGGTCATATGTACTTTGTCACAGCAATAGTCAATGCTCTAAGACAGGCATTCTACCATCCCAACATTCAAGTCTAACTTCTAAGGGCGAGTTGTTTAATTTTATAATGGCAAGCTTAGTTCCTGAATTAGCAGTTTCTTTTCTCCATTCTGTTTCTAAAGAAGTCATTTAAAACATACCTACCTATCTATCTTTCCTTCCTTCCTTCCTTCCTTCCTTCCTTCCTTCCTTTTCTCTTCTTTTCATGTCCTCTTTCTCCCTTCTTCCTTTCCTTACTTTCTCTCATTCTCTTCATTATAACTCCTCATCTACATTTCTAAGAAATATTTTTCTACAGAAATTTCTCAGTTAGCTTCAGTCTATTAATTTTTTACTAAATTATGGCATATTTTGCACTATTATTCTGCATCCTATTTCCTCTCCTTATTCTAGAATAGTTTTATCACTATTTTTAGTTAAATCAATCACCACTGTTTGTGGCTTTACCATGTTTATCTTGTTTACTGTCTGTGACTTCATTTCTTTTCTTATATAATTTCCTCCCATTCCCATCCTGAATCATTGCCATGTCTTTGTTTTCTCAAAATCTGCTCCTGTAATATATTAATTTTATTTATTTCTCTGGATACCTTCTTTCCAGAGCAATCAGATTTCCCTTAAGTCAGCAGCATACTACTATCCTGGGATTCCTGTTGCACTTCAAGGAAGTCTGCACATTTCATTAACCCCATATCATCTTTTGCCTTACTCTTTTATTTTTTTTTCTGAGACATACTAGTTTTCTAACAAACTAGGCATAGAGAAATTTTTTTTCAGTTTTCTTTCTTTTTTGGTTTTGTTTCTTTTTTTATTTTTATACATTTTTTAAATCGTGAAAATACCGTATAGAGGAGTTACCATTACATGGGCAAGATACACGAGTACATTTCTTAACAAGCATTGTTGCCTCCTCCTTTCTTAATGTCTGAAAATGTCCTCACTTTCTTTGATTGAATTGTAGCTTACAACTGTAAACTATATAAAATTCTAGATTAAACATCTGATTTCCTTAGAAATGTGCAGGCATGTCTTTAGTACCTCCTAACATTCAATGTTGCTACAGTTCTCTCTCTAATATCTTTGGGTTTTGTGTCTGTGGATTTAACCAAGCATGGATCAAAAATATCTGAAAAAGATATTTGTATCAAACATGTACATGTAATTTTTCTTGTTATTAATATCTAAAAATATAATACAACTATTTATATAATATTTACATTGTATTTGGTATTATAAGCAATCTAGAGAGGATGTTAAGTATATGTATGAATGTGTAGGTTGTAAATATATATATATATATATATATATACATATACATATATATTATTACTCAATTTTATAGAAAGGACTTGAACCTTTCTGGATTTTGATGCTTCCATGTGTTCTTGGAATCAATTTTCATGGATACTAAGAAATGAGTTTTTTCTTCCTTGTGTATATGAGATTTATTTTTACTTTTCTGGGGAAAATGCTTAAGATTGTCTAAGGATCACAGTACAAAGCCAGCCTGGCCTGAACATCTGTGGGACTCTTATCTTCAAGTAACCACCAAAAGGCCCAAAGTAGAACTGTGGCTCAAGTGGTAGCATTCTAGCCTTGAGCAAAAGCAGATCAAGAGCAGCACATAGGCCCTGAGTTCAAGTCCAAGGACTGGTACAATATAAATAAATAAACAGTAAAAATCTTACAAATAGTTGTTGTGTTCTAATCTGTCCTGAGTTTTTAAAGTTCTGAGACTATCTTAGTTTCTAAAGAAAAGAGTGAGTCTATATTATCCATATCTCTTTTTGGTTTCCTCTGACTTGCTAAATGTGTTGTTACTGATTTTGTCTTAAAATATTTTGTCTAAAGGACATATCTAGCAAGATCAATACAAAGCCCATGGATTGGGAGAAGATCTTCACTAGCCATACAACAGACAAGTGTCTCATATCTAAAATATACTTAGAATTCAAAAAATTAAATCCCCAACAAGAAATCCTCAAACCAATGGCCCCATTAATAAGTGGGCCAAATACTTAAGAGATTTCTCTGAAGAGGAAATAAGAATGCCCAATAGACACATGAAGAAATGCTCAACTTCTCTAGCCATAAAAGAAATGTAAATCAAAACAGCAGTGAGAGTCCACCTTACCCCAGTTAGAATGGCTATAATCAAGAACTCTAATAACAACAGATGCTGGAGGGGATGTTGCCAGAAGGGAACCCTACTGCATTGTTGGTGGGAGTGCAAACTTGTTCAACTACTCTGGAAAGCAGTATGGAGGTTCCTCAGAAGACTCCACATAGAGCTCCCCTATGACCCAGCAATCCCACTTTTGGGCATTTACCCAAATGATCACAAACAAGGCCATATTAAAGCTACCAGCACGACTATGTTTATTGCAGCATTATTCACCATAGCTAAGATATGGAACCAACCCAGATGCCCCTCAGTAGGTGAATGGATCAAGAAAATGTGATACACACACACACACACACACACACACACACACACACACACACATGTACAATGGCATTCTATGCCTCCATCAGAAAGAATGACACCTCGCCATTTGTTAGGAAATGAAAAGACTTGGAAAAGTCCAGGCCCAAAGAAACATAGGTTCCATGATTTCCCTTCTGCAATAACTAGTATATGTCTAGGACAAGCAGAAAAGGTTAAAAGCTATGTACATATGACCATATAAGATAATGCTAAGCAAAATGAACCCCAAGTTAGGGACACAAAGAGGTTTTACCTTTCTTGCTGTTGCTTTTAATGTACTTATAATGTACTATGTGATTTTTTTGTATGTTCTTCCCCCATGGTATAGCCCCTGTTTTCACTGTATTTGATTCCAGTGCCCTGTATTTTGTATATACATTTTTCTAATTTGGGGAGGGGAGGGGAAATAACAAAATGCTGAAACAAGGATGCAGTTTGACCCATTGTAAATGAGATATTCAAGATATGTAGAAAATGAACTTTACAACTTTGGGGTGGGGGTGGAAGGATGCGTTGTGGAGGGAAGGGATGGTAGGGGGAAAAAAAGGAGGGGGTAACAGTGCTCCATAGAAAATGTACACATTTAACTGTAACTTCTCTGTACAGTATCTTTACAATAAAAATATATACTAAAATAACAAATATTTTGCCTATACCAATTATTTTTATTTCTCATTACATCTTGGGTTCTAAGAAATGGAAGGCAATAAATGTATTATCATTTCATTACCACCAGTGTGAAACAGGAAAAATCTTTGTAAATTTAAATTCATTGTTGCCATCAATATTTTGTGTCTCAGAGATTAGGAATCTACTTGAGACAAATTTCGAGTAATTTATGTACTCAAACCTAAAAATCCAGTTGCCTCTTGTGGCTTTTAAAGATAAAAATATGTTGGAAACATATCTTTTCAAGTGTTTCAAAAATATCATGAACTTACATTTCATCAACTCCAGGCTTAGGGCTAAAATGTGCAATGAAATCACACTTTCTCTGCTCTAGGTCTCTCTCTCTCCAGTGTCTTTTGAAGCACTTGAGACTTCACACCCATCAATGGACCTGCTGTGAGTAACTTTCTCAGCAAGCCCAGTAGAAATGGTTGATGGTTACAAGCAGGCGTTCCTGACAAGTCATGTTTCTCATTTTTACAGATGCAGTGCATTCCATCTCTGCCATCTCCTTTTTCCTTTATAGCCACGGAAATTGTGTTTTGTAAAAAGTCACTTGGCTATCTTCACACAGTTTCCCTGTTACAATAGGTAAATGTCAAAAGTAATCAGGTGCAATATCAGCCTTCCATTGTATTCCCCTAAGCCCTGAAGCAGATAATAACTTCTTGCAATATTTTCTTAATGTAAATGGAAACAGATACTAACCCAGGCAAATTATTCCTCCTGAGCCAGCTGTCCTTTTCAATATGTTATCCTGGCGATTACATGAATATTTATTGGCTTTTCAGTTTCTTACAGAAGCCAAAGTTCCACTAATAGGGCATAGCAAGTTTAACTTGAAAGCATGCTATTTTGCATGGCTTGACTGAGTGAGACCAGATATGATAAGGCTTCCAAGCAAAGTGTGCAGGAACCGGAAGATCTTGATCATCTAAAAGCTTAGAAAACACTAGTAATGAGGCCTCTGAATGATCAAATAAATGATGTCGATTTTCTTGCTTTTGTATGAGACTGTCACCAAAGAAAGTCCTTCCTTTTGTCCTGATTTTTTCCTTTAGTTTTTATTTTAGTTACCTTTGGATTTCTGCTATTAGGTGTTTTCTTTCATAAAATATTGTAACTACATGCACTTCCACTTTTACTAAGCAATACTTTGTATATGTTTCCATAATAAGTTTATATAAGGCTGTCATGACAAATGTATTTTTTAAAAAATCAGTCTACTATGAGAAATGAAAAAGGAAGGATTCAAGAGTTTGTACATATACCCTGGGAAATGGAAGTTATAGCTAGGTGCAAGAGACCAAATGTGAAAGAACACCTCACCAAAGAAAATGGACAGATAGCATAGCATGGGAAAAGAACTTTGGTATCATCCATCTTCAGAGAAAAAAATGCAAATTCATTTGCATTGGAATGAGATATCTCTGTGTACCTATTTATTGGTAAAGCTAAAATGAGAGAGAGAGAGAGAGAGACAGAGAGAATGAAAGAGAGAACAACAAAAGTTCAACAAACCATAAAACAAAAATCTGAAAAACTTGAAAAAATAAGTTATTCTCAAGGATTGGAAGCATCAAGAGCCTTGAAAAGTATTACAGCTGATTTGGAAATTGGCATCATATGAACCAGCAATCTTACCCCTAGACACTAAGCAAATAAAATATCTTCATGTTATTTTTTCTTATACAAAAGCCTACTTTCACAGAAAGAGCTATGTAAGAAGGCTTATAGCAATGTTATTTATAATTACTCCCTAAGAGGAAACAACCCAAATGCCCTTCAAGTGGGGATGGATAAACTGTGGTAGGTCCACACAATGGAATACTACTAAGCAATTATAAAGGAATCAAATACTGCCACATGAGACAACATGGGTGAATCAAAAACACATTGTGTGAAGGTAGGAGAGCCAGACTCTGTGCTCCATACCATCATTTTTCTTTAGTGGAAAAAGTGAACTCATAGAACAACAACAGCATCAGTGGTTGTCCAGGACTGGGTGTATAGGAGGCATAGACTTCATTGTGGTAGTTGTTACACAACCTAACGTTATTGTTAGAACTCAAATAGCAGATTAGAAGAGGCACAGTTTACTATACTGAAGTTGAGCCTTAGAAGTGGAAAAAAAAACCCACAGAGGGAGGCAAAGAGGTTTTCGATGGAAACAGATGTGTAGAGATGTGGATAAAGAGGAGAAAGCAGTGGGCAGGGGTGTGGGGGGTGGGGAAGGAGCTGGGAAGTCTCCAGAGAGGAAATGTCGTGGAGTCTGAGTTCTAAACTACACACAGTTCTCAGCCAGGTGGCATAGCCTGGTGGGTGACTTGCAGAGGCAGATCTATGGCTGAGTGGCAGCTGCACTGTGGGGCTGGATGGAGCAGTGGACACAGATACCCGTGAGCTTTGGGATAAAGAAGGAAGAGCTGATCACATGAAAGCCCTCAATGGCGCTGCAAGGAGCTTGGGATTTATCTTACCATCAAAGGGATTCTGATAGTTAAATGAACTCATCAGGAGCATGATGGTAGCAGTGTATGTGGAGGGGCTAGAAGTATAGGAGCATCAGTCAGGCTGGACACTGGGAGGGGAAGGCTACTAGACTGGCCTAGAGCTATGTAATCAATCTGGTGGTTACTGGCCACATGTGGCCATATAAATGCACTGAAATTAAAGACAGTTACAACTTTACCCCTTCAGTCACAGTAGCCTCAATTCAGATGCCCTAGGGCCACGTGTGGCTAGTGGTTACTGTTGGATGGTATAGAAGAGCACATTTCTCTCACTTCAGTGGGTGCAGATCCTGATCCCTGAGGGAATTGGGGTACAGTAGTGATAGAGAGAGAGAGTCTGTAGTATTACTTTAATATCTGGAAAGCATATTTGAATGTATACATTCAGCTAAGACATGAATGCAGGTACCTGAAAATTTGCTGTGAGCCTTATGACCATTCAGATTGACTGGCACTGAGATTTAGTACCAAGAAGCATGGATATAAGTAGCCAATGGGACATCCAGGTTGCACTGTACTTTAAGTTTTTCACATGCCTACAGTAATGTCACTGTTTTCCGTGTTGATGCTCATCTAGCAAATCAAACAAACATTTGAATAACAAGTTCCAAGTTGTGATATGCCTCTTTTTATCTAATATTATCTCAACTGCTTGGTGGTATCTCTGCTACTTTGATATGCTTCTTTTATCTAATATTATCTCAACTACTTAGTCTTACTCACGTTCTTGAAGTCCTTTTATCTACTTGCATATATATATGCATAAATATATTTCCTCATGTTGAACAACCTTAAACAGAGGTGTGAGGACTCAATTCTTGAAAGCAGATGGGTTCATCAGGTATCCAGCATCTGGCCATCTATGCAAAGCTAATTCTAGTCTGACTGAGAGAAGTAAGAGATGAGAAGAAGAATGAAAACAATAGTGGCAGGCTTTATGGTTCAGTTAATTTTCTCTGGCACTGTATACAGTTTAAGAACATGACATGTTGAATGGTGACCCCTGTGCACAACTATTTAAAGATAATAAAAGTAATAAATAAGAATAAAATATAATTTACAAAAGAATGCCTAGTGATTTGACACATCACTCAGAGAAGCCTGGATGATTAATTCTGTAGATACAATTGTTATGAGAATAATTTGGTAGAAATAGAAATGCAGTTTAAATGGCCAAATGCACAAATAAAGAGAGTGTGTATTAGGATCTACTTGGTAGATGATATATCAAAGGCACTTCCTGAATCATTGCTCGATCCCTTAAAAAAGCAGTGCACATGGGAAAAACCTCCCCCAAACACTCTTTCAAACACAGCTAAACAAAAATAATGCATATCAGTACTGTATTCACTTAACTACATGCTTTTAAATGATTCCACATGTGGAACTGTTTTTTAATATTTTTTATGTGGTTGATTGTTGAGGAAAAAGAAGAAAAATAAAATTAAAGATACTATACTGGAATTTAAGGCCCCAAATGGACTACAAAGAAAAAGTATCTTCTGCAGAAGTGACCTGAAGGCACTGGGTTGGCTTGTACTCCATGGGAGATTCATGGGCATTTTCCATTGGTGAGGGAGAGCCTGTACCTGAGGTCTGGGTCTCTCCTCAGCTGCAATGTCTGGGTACTATCCAGTGAGTTACAAGATGCTGTAAGACTTCAGCCCAGAGGAAACAGCTACCCATCACCCATTTATGAGCTTTCAAGACCATCGAATAACTACAGGTAAGAAGACATCCGCTTCCTGCTTCTGCCTGGAGATTTTTTTTTTGAACATAATGATAAAAACCCTCCTGAAAATGATTCCCTAGAGGGAGCTAGTTATGATTTATGAGATCCATTCAAACAGCAAGAAAAATAGTCCAGCACTTAAAAAAATCCACCGTGAGTACTCACAGATGTTCTGATAGGTTGCATTGCTCCTCTCCTTGAGAATAAATAAGAATGACAGTACTTCAGCAGACTAATTCTTTAAATTATCTCTAAATCTGCCAATGCTTAGAAACAAAATGTTTACATTTGTGTTTCCATCTTGATGAATAAATGCTTTGGCATTCAGATATCAGAGATCACAGAGTTTGCTACAAAATCTTTTTGTGTGTCTGTCTGCTTACTGGTGGGACCGGCAGCCAAATCTTCATTTGTGTATAAAACTAGTCATGTTCAGGACTGAAAAGATGAGGTGGAATCAATAGCTACTATTCATTCTGGTCTGAGCTGGGTATGATCCTATGGAAACATCATGTGATTTAAAAGTTATTTACTGGGAGTGTAAATGGTTTGTTTTGTTAATGAAGACTGTGAAATGAATAAATAATTGGAAGTAATACTTTTTCTAAGGAGCTATCCAGAGTCTTCTGTTTAGGAGTCTGTCATTTGTGCCAGGGTGGTGCTCACAAAGATGAATGACAACAGAACAGTTAGTGCCAAGGTAAGGCGAGCCACAGAGCACACTTAGGACATGGCTGGCTCTTCAGAGGACCAGGGCTTTGCAGCCCAGATGCTAATAACTAGAGAAGCTGTCCAAGGGCACAGAGTCAGCTTCTGTATTGTTGATTTCCTAGAGTGCCCTCTCATTTGAGACTTCACCAGGCTCGGAGCTGACTACTGAATCATTTACCTAGCTTGTGTACAACGGATGAGAAATCTGTATTCTGGGATGAGTCCCCAGTTCACTCTATTATTGTGCAATGTCTTAAGCTGGACAAAGATCAGCATGCACATAATACTTTTCCTAGGCAATCCTCTCATCCTTCACTCATTCTCAGACTCTGTCTTCTGCCTTAACAGGGTTTAGATACAGGGCAAGTTCAAATGGAGCATGTTCACAGATTTACTTCCGATGAGGGGCAGTGCATGATGACTATAGGAGAATTTAAACCCATCTCATCACCATCAATGACAGGAAAACCCTTGGAGAGCTTGCTACCAGGAACCATGACAGATTCTGAGAAATGTCACAGTTTGTTGTATTTCTGACAATCTTTGTAGGGGGTAGGGAGAGGCAAAGCAGAAGCACATGAAAAGAAAGATGATAATAGCAGTAGTAAGAGGTATATTGGTAGAAGGAAAGGTGTGGGGCAGGAAAAATTAGACAAAAATTTCTGTACATGTAAGAATAAAACCTGAAGGAGACGGGCGAGGGCTCAGGTCTTTACGAACAAGAATAGAACTAATTGAATACCTTTACTTCTATGCTGATTTGTGGCCATAATCTAACTCAGAGCTGGAAGAGGATTTAAAAATCATGTTTCTGTTACATTTTAGGTGAGGCTGTAGCAAAGAAAAAACCATGGGACATGGCAGTTGGTAGATGAGCCGGAGCAAAGCTTAGGTTTGTTGTCCAATGATTTTCATTTAGTTAAATATCTTTGTTATAGGATATGACTTAGAGACCTTGGCTTTTCATTTAACTTTCTGCATCTCTTCAGTTCAAATGACAATTAGCAGCTTTGTAGCTGATGGGCAAAAGTCTAATCCCTTTCACTGCTAGCTCAGGTGTTTCAGCCTTCTATGAGAGGCTGCTTAAAAGTATTACAAAATTCCCCTGATAAGTGTGTGGCTCTCTAGAATTACATTTCATCTCTGTAGTCTACACACCAAGGACATTTTGAGAAGGTCATCAGGGCATTTTGCCAAAGCTGAGGGTCTTTTTTCCTGAACATAAGATTACAGCAGGCCTTGGGTAAGTCAGCAACGGCTAGGTTCAAACTCCAGCTTGTGTCAAAGAAAGTATGCAGGAAGAAACAAATTTTCAACTTGAGGATAGAGCTGAAAGACTGGTGAGGTGTCAACAGTTGGGCAATTGTTGGGAAATGATACACTTGTGGATAAAGACAGAAAATTGAGTCAACACTACAAGGAAAACATGAATGAAGGAAAAGGATTGAGATAATTGCGCTCTACTATGGAGTAGAGTGTTGAGATTGATGCAGTAGCTGACATCCTGAATATTCTCTGTCTTACAGTTTGTTTTAGGCCTGTACCTAAGTTAATGAATTCCTTCAACAGACTGTCAGTCTCTGCTCCTGATGTCCACACATACCTTGTATGTCAACCCCATAAATTCCAATAGACCCTTCCAAACAAATGATAGAAAAAGTGGAGTCTATGGTTCACTTTTATTTCATTACCCGTAGTAAATCCTTTCTTGGAATGCCCTGGCAGGAGAGCAAGGGTGGGGATGTAGGATGCTCCTATAAGGACAGGTTATAGCTCAGTAATAAAACCTAGATGTCAAGACTCAGGCCTTGAGCTAGGAAGGGCCAAGAACCAGCCTAATAAACTTCCCACACACAGCCACTGGGGCATTTTTATAGAACAGGCATATGATCCATTCAGAGTTCATCCCTCCTCTCTGCTCTTATAATATTCAGTAAGGACATAAACAGATGTTTGTAGAGAGATTCTAAAGGGTGTGGATTTGAGCCTGAAATTTGATTTTTTTCATTATTTGTCTGGCTTATTGACTGTGTATTCTAGAAAGATAAACTTGAAATTGCAGCCTGAAGTTTCAACAAAGAGTGACTCAACTGGATGGTTGTTGCTGCCACTCTGCTAACTGTCCCCACTGTTGGCCCAGGCTGCAAGTTGGTGGATAATGAGAAAGAATATGTTCCTAAGAGGCTGACATATGGGGAGGGGACACTGGTCCTCTAAGATACGCTTGTTTCCTGTTCAGATTCAGCTGCTCTGGCTCTGACTAATGGGTGACTGACAGCCTGTGTGAATTCTGCATTACTGAAAAAGAATGAACTGTTGGGGCCAGAGCTATTCTACCTTTAACCTTTAATACAACTTCAGCACACAGAGATTAAAAGAACCTTTCCTTCTTCCTCCATCCCTTCCTTCCTCCCTGTTTCCCTTCCTTCCTTATTCCCTTCCTTCCTTCCTTCCTTCCTTCCTTCCTTCCTTCCTTCCTTCCTTCCTTCCTTCCTTCCTTCCTTCTTTCCTCTTTCTTCCTCTCTCTTTCTTTCTCTCTTTTCTTCCTCTCCTTCCTTCCTTCCTCTCCTTCCTTCCTTCCTTCCTTCCTTCCTTCCTTCCTTCCTTCCTTCCTTCCTTTCTTTCTTTCTTTCTTTCTTTCTTTCTTTCTTTCTTTCTTTCTTTCTTTCTTTCTTTCTTTCTTTCTTTCTTTCCTTGTACTGAGGCTAGAATTTAGGGCAAGAGTGTGCTCTTTTAGTCCCCCACCCCCCAAGGCTAGCATGTATCACTTGAGCCTCAGCTCCACTTCCACCATTTTGTGATTAATTGGAGATAAGAGTGCCATAGACTTTTTTATTCAGGCTGGCTTCAGACCGTGGTTCCCAGAACTTAGCCTCCAGAGTAGACAGCAGATTACAGGTATGAGCCACAAGTATCTGGCTAAAGTGATCATTTCTTTATAACCAAGAAAGAAAAGGCCCAAAGAAGTCATTGCACTTCAAGTCATATGACTAGTAATGACAAAACCAGGCTTCAAATCCAGTAATTGTAGCATCTAAGCTGTTAACCACAAAGGCGTAATAGCCCTATGCACCAACCGAAAGGCTTCAGTAGTCACAGGAAGCAAAGCAACAAAGGAAACTCTGAACATATTGTGATAAGCATCCTTGGACTGGAGTAAAACTGAAAAAGACAAGCAGACAGTTATTCTGGGAATAACTGTGACTCCAGAGCACCTGAGAGCCTCACCCAGAGTCAGTCTCACAGGGTCTAGGAATCCTTGATAGTTTGATAATGGATATGATACCCAAGGCTGTTGGTTTTTTTTTTTTTAACAATTCACAAAGCACTTAACATTTCTCTTCAAAACCAGAGATCAAAATTATTATAGACATTAAGTAGGAGAGAGTATCAACTCCAGGAACCTTTTAGGTATATGTTGCAAATTATATATTGTAAGCGCAATGTGTCTTTAGCCACAGAGCATGGGGTAGATTCGGTTTCAAGCTCCTTAAATAGAAAAGAAATAAATATGTGAAAAAAAGAGAAGCTACAAGGCATCATGAACTAATAGAATAGATTTCAATTTTCAAGGGTGGTATAAAGGAATACCATCTTGAAAGTGGCTCACCTTGTTTTTATTGAGGTCAATGTGATCTCACTTGGTGGGCAGGCAACTTCTCACATTAATTGTAAGCATCAATGCTTGTTTTACCCCCCAAATGTATTTATGCACAGATTTTATTTGCAATAGAAAACACACACATTTAGAAAGAGAACTGTCACACTTTACATAAAGCTGAGGCCTTAAATACATGCTTAACATTTTTATTGTGGCAGTATACATTTTATTTTTATTCCAGTCCTCTAGGTATTCTGCCCCAATAAACAATTTGAATGACTGGAATAACTACAAAAACCTCAGTGAACATTTTCCCCAAGCGTAAATTATTGGGAGGCGGTTTGTATAATTCATGAAAATCTTTAGTCTGGTGTCCTTTTAATCTTAGTGAGCCCATCGTACTGACAGAAGGCTGCTTTTAGTCTATGCTTAAAGACTGGATTTATTTCTTTAGCTTACCATCAAGAGAAAGAGAAATGAAATTGTACTTTTAGATGTATGTAATTTGGCGACTTCTGCACATATTGGTGGATGTTAAATGTTTCTACAGTTTTCCATCTTGAATTTGTCATGGCTCAAGCTAAATGGAACAGTTCTGGTAGTTGTTTTTTTGATAATGTGAACTTCATCATATAAATCTGTTATTCATTCACAAGGGTTGATTTTTTTTTAACTATCACATGACATTTGTGCCTCTCTCAGCTCCCATGTGCTGGAGATGACTGCAATTTAGAATTAATTGTCAGGATGGCAAAAATGGGTACAACTTTTATTTTTTCTTTTAAGTTTCTGCGCTTTAGCATTTCTGTTCACAGCATTTTGAACTAAGGTACATCAACACGAAAAATGGCAATTGTCCTCTTTTGTTTTACTGTTTGCTGGCTGCTAAATGAGTTCTGGGACATGTTTCTGAAAGCAGAAGGATTAAGAAAGCCCGGAAGTCCATGAAAATGACCGACTAGAAAAGGAATATGGCCTCTCCCCTGTCATACAGACTTATAGAAACTTAGAATCCTGGGATACATGGAAGTTGAAGCCATCTACACCCTTTCTTATATTCCTTTCAGGAAGACTCAGTAATTCTGCCCCACAGGGCTGTTTAAATGACCTATGCCTTATGCTTCCATCTTTGACTGTCCAGCCCAATTTTACTTTCTACAAGCATCTTCCAAAAACTAAAATCTAAGAAGTCAGATTTCAGCCCATGGTGTGTAGCTTTCTATTGGTTCCTGTACACGTAGAAGACTAGGATATAAATATCTTACTAAGAGCTTAAGAAGCCTATCCCGTTGGCCCCTGCTTAATTTTATGTCTTCATTTTGTGCCACTTTTCTTTGGTCACTACTCCACAGTCACACTGAGCTTGTTTATTTCTTGACTACCAAGCTCCTGGGTTCATCTGCGTCTGCAGGCTGCAGCCTGGACTGCTCTTCCCTTGCTTCCCATCCTTTGCATGTCTTTGTTGACTCTATTGAACAGCTCACAATAAAAAAGGAAGTATCCCCTGACCAATCCATAAAATCCAGTACCCTACCTTTCCCAGCAACACCACCACATCACCCTGTCTTATTTTTCTCCCAACCTGAAAATGAATGAAGAACATTTGTTGTGATCGTACCTTCTTCTTGAGCCAAAGGCTAGGATAATTTAGATTTATTTGTGCCCATTGCCTGAAAGGTCGAACTATATAGTCAGTGTATCTACAGCCATCCTCTGACCTATTTGTCTGTTTTCCCCTACCATTAGGACAAATGAAAACACAACCATTTCTCAGAAAGCAAGTGAGTCAGTCACTTACTGATGGTGGATCCCGACTCAGGCCTGTTCAGGGAGCTGATGATGACAAAGCCGAAGCCCTCGTTCTCTTTGCGGTGTATGACCACGTCGCTGGTCTGCAGGCTGTGGGAGGCGAAGCCTTCAGGGGGCGAGGCATTGCTACTGGGGGCGGCATGGTTGCTGTTGGTGTAGGTTGCGTAATCACTGCGTGGAGAGCTGTGGTGGGTTGATACAGAGCCTGGACTCCTTCCATTCTCTGGGCAGGGCTCCCCTGGAAGACACATTTTACACAGGAATTCAGTCATTCAAGAAAGGTCTTAACAAATGTTCCCTGCTTTATAGACATTGTTCTAGAAACAGATGTTGTTGTAAAACGGAGTGACTGGCTTCTCTTCTTCTACATTCCCAAAGCAGGTAAAGGGCTAAAAAACTAGCCTTGACTCAGTCCTAGTCTTCAAGAAATTGAGGGAAAACACACATCAGCCTCTTCTTCCTTGCTACTGGTTTATATTTTCCTCATGTAGAAAACGGGGCACAAAAGCAGGACTATATCTACTTTTGGATATAGAGTCTGTTGGAACCATAATAACTGTCCAAAAGTGACCACAAAAGAAGAAGGAGACAGAATCCTAAAGTGTGTGTATATCCATATACATACTATATCCTAGAGTGTGTAGATGAATCCTTTAATAAAGAACTTGTTAAAAATACAAGTGCACATCTTCAGGGTGCATCTGTAAAAAGTTTTTTCAGTAGGTCTGAGGAAGATGAGCACAGGAATCTGATCGAATTTCAAGGCCTTTGAAATATAGCTGGAGATGTAAGTAGGGTTATTAATTCAGGAGAGGATCACAAAGCATAGTCTATCATCATATTTGTAAAATATATGAGTTGGGTATCAGTGGCTTATATATAATCCTAGCTACTCAGGAGGTTGAAATTTGAGGATCATGGTTAAAGCCAGCCCAGGCAGGAAAGAATGAGACTCTTATTTCCACTTAATCACTAAAAAATAATATGGAAGTGGAGCTATGGATTAAGTGGTAGAGCGCTAGCCTTGAACAACAACAACAACAACAAAGCTCAGGGCTAGCACTCCGGCCCTGAGTTCAAGCCCCAGGACTGACACAAAAAAATTTTTGATTAAGATAACAAAGATATTTATGAAACAGAAGAATGATAAGGTGGAAAATGATGACAACAAAAGATTCCTTTTGGGGTCTTTAACTATTGTCTCTTACTCAGAACTCCTGAGGGAGTCTCATATGTCCTGTCAAAAACAATCAGCAAAAGTTCCCATGAAGGCACCTCATAATTGACAGTTCCATTCTTGCTATGGTTTGGATCTGGGATGTCCCACAAAGTCCCATGTGTTAAAAAGGCTCGGTCCTCAGTATGTGACACTATGGAGAAGTGGTGGAAACTTTAAGACATAGTGCAAAGTGGGAGTCCTGCTGGTCAGGGAGTATACCTTTGAAGGGGATTGTGGGATCCTCCTGATCCTTTTCTTCATCTTTTTTGGGAGGTGGGGGGGGTATGAAGTGATTATTTTTCTCCATGCCCCAGCCATGTGTGCTGCCAAAGGCTCAAAGCAGTGGACCGGTGGATCATGAACTAGAACTTACATAACTATGAGCCCACACAAACCTTTTCCCTTTATAAGTTAACTTGTCTCAAGTATTTGCTACAGTAATAGGAAGTTGAAGAAGTGAATTCTGAAATAAGAAAGGGAGAAAAAAAGCCGACACACCAAGAGATGTTTCACGACACTGATGCCTAAAGTAGGTTCTGCATTCACTCATATACCCAGATTTTAAAAACAGCTTTACATCAATTACACATTTCAAGGGAAAAAAAGCAAAACAACTAAGTAATAAAAGGCCCTATTAACATATTAACTTCATGATTGTAATTACAGAAGAAATGAGACCCAAATTACTATTTGATTTTTCTTTAGGATATAATTGGTCATGTTTTAATAAGACAGATGCTTTTAATTTGTAAAAACACATACCAAGACAATGAAAGAGCAAAATGTCAAAACCTTTTCCTCTTTTGAACTGAAAATTTCAATTTCTGCCAGTAAAATGTGCCCTCTTTCCAGGAACATATTGTCTTAGGACAAGCTGGTATTGTCTTGCTAAAGTACATGCCCTTTATCAGTCCTTGTGCAAGTTGGAAATAAAGTAATTAGAGATAGCTTGGAAGAAGAAAAACAAACAATTATTATGCTGCTACATTAAATTGAAAATCTCCCTGAGTTATTGGACCAAATCAGTAACTAAATGTCATAGTCAGTGACAGGAGAGATCTCATTTTCTGGCTGTCACATTTTTTTAGGAGGTTGGGGGGCTGAGAGTATTTGGTTGTCAGCAAATCAGCAACAAAGAAAAATTATGTGTCTTCCCAGTAAATGGCTGGGAGTGGTTCTACAGGTTCTAGAGAGAGAATGAAAATTATTGACTGAGTCAATGTGAATATTTCCTGGGTAAGTGTGAGTCATTACATGAGTAGAATACTTCTTTTTTTTATTGCTTTTGGGACTCATCTTTAAAGTCTAAAAGTTCTTTATATTTAGTAAAATAAGCAGATTTTAAATTAGACTTCCAAGTTCTTTTGGGGCTTGTTCTGGGCCTTTAACACTTGAAAACTGGCAACGTGATCTCTTTTGATAAATGGACCCTATATCAGTTTTCCTATTCAATTGGCTCTGGATCCAAATGATCCATTTTCCCTCCTAACCACCTCTCTTGAGAGACACCAACAGGGTTGTTTTAAAATAATATAGTAAAACATTATAAGGTGACTTAACACCATTGCATTAAAAAAATAGTTACTGATTTCCAGGATCCCTGATTCATTCTTCTGGCTCATATACTAAAAAGGTTCATATAAGTTTGTCACTATGCAGTTACTGAAGACGAACTATTAATTTTTAGGGTTTGCTTCCTTTTAGTTCCCGCTGGTGATAGTGGAAAACACCACTGCCCTGACCGGAAGGAATGTCTCTTTGGGAGGCAGGGGTGTAGATAATGCTTCTTGGTGAGGTGGCTTACAACAGGACATTAACTGTGGGTCAGGCATTGCTTATGGTTTGCATAGAAGCAACACTGCTGCCTTGTACTTATGCTTACTCATTGTTAAATGAATTGCCAAAGTTTACTAGCAAGGAGATTTTACAGAAATGGGGATGCACTGAAATACTGGCAATAATCAACTATAGTTAGACAATGGATACTCTTTTGAGTAGATAGCTTGCAGGGCCTGACTGTGACCCAATGTTTCTTTCAAAATATCAGCTTTTTTCATTGATTTATCCACAGACTAAGAAATCCTCAGGGTCAAGGGGACTTGTCCAACAAGAACCTACATTTCTCTTCTAGATCCACACCCTCTGTTATCAGAACACTAGGCTTCTGTATCCAGATAGATCTTGCCTGCTTCCAGACCTCCTCTTCAGGATCTCCTCACGAAGCATGACAGGACTGTAGAGGGGTATATCTTACGTTGAATTATAGGTGAAGCAATGGGGGTATATGGGCAGAGCTTGATATCTGAGCCAGGGTATCCACTTGTGTAAGCACTGGGGCCCTTGTGGTACCTCAAGGGGGCAGGTAACAGACTGGGATGTTGCTCCACAATGTCAGGGACTGGCATGCCTGCAGGCATTTGTGTGCACACTTTTGGTTTCTACCCAAAGGAGGGCAACTTGATAAAATGGGTGACATACAGACAAAGGAAAGGGGATGCATTTAAAATGGACCAAGGGTAGGAAACAGAACCAGGGGATAAACTGGAATGGGGAGGGGGAAACTGGTTAAATTTCTCACCCTGCTGCCAGGAAAGCCTTCCTTCCTTATCAGACCAGGAATGATTTTCCTCTAGGAAATGCTGATAGCTTTGGGACTGACTGTAACATGTTTTGATTAAGTCATAAAACTTCCGTTCACATCAATTCTAGATTTACATTTTAGGAAATTCCTCAGAGACACCTTCCTCTCAAACAAATTGCGTGCATTCAGACTAATGTGTCATTACACAGAACGTCTTGAAGCTGAACTACTGAGCATATAAATATTTATATTTTCACTATAATAATTAAAGGCACTCTTTTAATGTCCTTGGGGGGGGGGTAAAAACAACAACTAAGTAAGGAACTAATAGAATAGAATTATGGACTCAGATATGATTCCACCTAATCTTTGATAAGGGAGTCAAAATTATCAGATGGAAGAAAGATAGCCTTTCAACAAATGGTGCTGGCAGAATTGGCTATACACATGTAGAAAACTAACGTTAGATCCTTATATATCACCCTGCACCAGAATCAACTCCAAGTGGATCAAAGACCTCAAGGTAAGAGCAGAGACCCTGAAAATACTACAGGAAGGGATATGGGATATGCTAGGGCTCCTTGACACAGGTCAAAACATCCAGAAGTACAACAAATCAAAGAAAGGCTGGATAAATGAGATGGCATTAAACTGCAGAGCTTCTACATGGCAAAGGACAAAGTTAGCAAGATAAACAGATTGGGAGAAGATCTTCACTAGTGATACAACAGACAAGGGTTTTATATAAAAAATATACATAGGGCTCAAAAAATGAAACCCCCCCAACCAAAAAAATCCTCATAGAAACAACCACCCTATTAATAAGTGGGTTAAAGAATTAAAAAGAGGCTGGGTGCTGGTGGCTCATGCCTTTAATCCTAGCTACTCAGGAGGCTGAGATCTGAGGACCATGGTTCTTGCTAGCCCAGGCAAGAAACTCCCCAGAAAACCAGAAGTGGCGCTGTGGCTCAAGTGGTAGAGCGCTAGCCTTGAGCTGAAGAGCTGAGGAACAGCGCCCATGCCCAGAGTTCAAGCCCTATGACCCACCCCTCCCCCCAAAAAAAAGAATCAAAGAGAGACTTCTTTGGAGAGGAAATAAGAATAGTCAATAGATACATGAAGAAATATTTGCTGGGTGCTGGTGGCTCATGCCTGTAATCCTAACTACTCAGGAGGCTGAGATCTGAGGAACATGGCTTAAGGCCAGCCCAGGCAGGAAAGTCCGTGAGACTCTTATCTCCAATAGACCACCAGAAAAACCAGAAGTGGTGCTATGGCTAAAGTGGTAGAGCACTAGTCTTGAGCTGAAGATCTGAGGGACAGCACCCAGGTTCAAACCCCATGATGGACAAGAAAAAATAAACGAAAAAAAGAAATGTACAACATCTCTGATTGCAAAAGAAATGCTGTATTTGATGTTGATATAATTTGTGGAGGGGAAGGGAAAAAACAAATTGTTTAAATAGGTATACAGATCAACCCATTGCAGAATGAGATATACAAGATGTTATGTCAAAAAACAAACTACAACTTTGGCGGGGGTGGGGGGTCGGGAGTAAGGAGGAGGCAACAATGCTTGATAAGAAATGCACTCATTACCTTGCTCATGTAATTATAACCCCTCTGTACAGTATTTTCACAATAAAAAAAAAGGAATGCAAATCAAAACCATATTGAAATTCCTCCTCACCCCAGTTAGAATGGCCATTATCAATGAAACAAACAATAGCAGATGCTGGCTAGGATGTGGCCAAAAGGGAAGGCTACTATGCTGTTCGTGGGAGTGTAAACTTGTTTAACCACTCTGGAAAGCAGTATGGAGGTTCCTCAAAAGACTAAACATAGAACTACCCTATGATCCAGCAGTCCTACTCCTGGGCATTTACCCAAATGATCACAAACAAGGCTACACTAAAAGCTACCATCACAACTATGTTCCTTGAACCATTATTTACCATAGCTAAGATATGGAACCAACCCAGATGCCCCTCAGTAGATGAATGGATCAAGAAAATGTGGTATATATAAACAATGGGATTCTATGCTCCCATCAGAAAGAATGACATCACCCCATTTGTAAGGAAATGGAAAGACTTGGGGAAAAATTATATTAAGTGAAGTAAGCCAGACCCAAAGAAACATAGGCTCCATGGTTTCCCTCATTTGTAATAGTATATGTCTAGGATAGTCTTAGAAGAGGATCACAATAGCTCAATAGCTGTGTATATATGACCACATAAAATGATGCTAGTCAAAATGAACTCCAAGATATGGAAACAATAGGTTTTTTGTTGTTGTTGATGTTGTTTTCAATATACTATATTAATTTTTTTTCTTTCCTTTTTCCCCTGTTGCCACTGTTCTTGATTTTAGTATCCTGTGTCTTGTATATACATTTGTCTGATTTGGAGAAGGAAGAGGAATAACAAAATGGTAAAACAAAGACAAAGGGTGAACCAATGCAACAGTGATACTCACAAGACACTAGGTTGGAAATGAGCTTTACAACTTGGGAGGGGGAGTCAGTGGGAGAAAAATAGGGAGGGGTAACAATGTTTGACAAGAAATGTACTCTCAAAATATCCTTTTGCAGAACTTGATCATTTTCAAAACTGATGAGCCTTTCCAGGAAGAGTGCGCTGAATTAACTTGGAATATCTCCTGGTGTGAATGAGCAGTCTGTAGCAGAACATTTTTTTAAAAAAATTAAATATATTTCAATTGCACTCAAAAGCCTAACAGACTAAAGTTGGTAAGAACTGTAGTGAAGAGCAGCTTTAGAGCAGTCATGTGACTTACAAATTGGAAGAATACCTTTGTGCAGCATTTGGCATCTACCCCAACAGCTTGGGTTGATTAGAACAAAATTTAATTTGCAATAATCAGCCAGTGGCAAGGGGAGCATGAAATTATGTTAGTGCATTGGTTTTGCACTTTGCAATATATTTCCTTGTAAATCAGGTATCTTTTTAATTTATCTTTAGGCTACAGAACCTATAGTACAGTAAATTTGCTATTAAAAGAAAAGCACTCTTCAGGGAGAAAGACAGTTAAATGTTAACCAAGGAAGCATGATCTTCCTCCTGGCATTTTGCCCAAGGATAAGCCATAATTCAATGTGTTTTACTTCTTTGGGTCAAGTGCTATGCCATGGATTTCTGAAGACAAACGGCACCTCTTAGTAAAACCTCCATCCAATACAAGATATACAGCAGTCTGTACTGGTGAGGACTGACAATTCTTCTGACTTGCCCTTTTAAATGATTGCCCTTGCTTAACTCTAGTTCCTAGAGGACTCAAAAGGAAAGGATATTTAGTCCAAGTGATAAATCTTATTTCTTTCAGTCACTTATATCCTGTGATCAGCAGGTAGCTCCCTTAAAAAATTCCAATATTATATGCAATATGTAAGATCCATTAATGGATCCCTTAATGGAAGATCCTATAAATGGAGTGCCATTTATTAAAAATTAGTGTTCAAATTCACTGGGAGTGGAAATCATGTCTTAAAATAGGGAGGCAGCTGAATGTAGCATAACAAACCAAGCTGGGCTCTGGTGGCTCATGCCTGTAATCCTAGCTACTCAGGAGGCTGAGATCTGAGAACTGATGTTTGAAGCCAGCTAGGGAAGGAAAGTTCATGAGACTCCAATTAACCACACACAAATAAAGCCAAAAGTGAAGCTGTGGCTCAAATGGTAGTGTGATAATCTTGAGGAAAATAAGCTCAGGGATAGTGCCCAGCCCCTGAGTTCAAGCTCTAGGACCAAATGAGCATGTGCATACACACACACACACACACACACACACACACACACACACACACACACAATTTCTGGGTTATCACTAATTCACTGTGGAATACTAGGCAAGGTACACATTCTTTGGAGACCAATTATAATCTGTAATGGGAAGGAACTCAGACTGGAAAGGTCCTTCCTAATTCTAGAATTGCTGGGTCTGTATGAGGATGTTGAGGGACTGGGTAGAGAAGCCACTCTGGGATAGCAGGTGATGGGAATTTCATTGGATCCTGATCCTGAGTTGGACAGGACCACAGTGTTTTTAGAGCATGGGAAATTGTTAGGGAAAAAAAAATTTACACTCTCAAATTTACTTCATTTCCAGATTATATATAATGGTGCTTGTAATAGACATATTTCTTAAAATCATATTACTTTTTTGAGTTGAGATGGTAAGAGACACAAATTAGATATATTATGAATATATGAGCTGACTTTTAAAAGTATGTCTTTGCTGGAGTCTCTTATGAAGCTAAGAAAATAGGTGTAAAGGGAATAATCACTTCTAATATATCTGTTTCATAAATTTGGAGCTATAGGAATTATGTCTTCCCAGAGTCAGAGCTGTATTTTTCTACATGGGGAGACAGTTTTATTATTACCTTTTATCAGGCTCAACAATGAAAGTTAATTTTCCTTCCTGGTACACCATTATTATGGTATCAAAATTCTGTGTGTATGTGTGTCTTTGGTTGTTGTTTGTAAATGCAATGCGGAATATTTTTAAAAAGCATATTTTTCCATGACTGTAACACTGTTTTCATAACTACCATCTGACAAAAAGCAAAAAGCATACGTATCTGATCTTAGCCCCAGGCTTCACTAGAAATTTTTAATGACTCCATTTGAAATGTAGGCTTCAAAGACCGGATTTTTGTACTAGTGGGGTGAAAGTCTGCACTTCCAAAATCAGTCAGTTCTTTAGGAATATCTAGGTTGCTTCTTCCCTTCTATAATACAGAAATGGCTTTAGAAGTGTGTCTCTGTGTTTCACAGAAACATTGAACCACCTAACTCCCAAGCCTTGCCTCCTGCGTCATATACCTACCTCCACCTAACTCCCAAGCCTTGCCTCCTGCGTCTTATACCTACCTCCACAGAGCACCTTTCTTCTCACAGTGAGGTTGACCTGCCCATTGCGAGCTGCGTGGTGCATGAGGTCGATCACATAGCGGTGGGTCTTGCCAGCCACTGGAATCCCATCCACATACACCAGCTCATCTCCTGGGTGTAAGCGGCCATCTCTGTCGGCTGAGCCCATGGCAATGACCGCTCCTATCAAAATCTAGAAAAGCAGTGAGGAAAGGACATGTGAATTTCCAACATCCATCTCCATAAGTACATGAAAAATGAAAAATGAGGCTAGAAGGATGACTTTGTTTTTGTTCTGCCATTACTTGGATTTGAATTCAGGACCTTGGGTGCTCTTGATCATGGTCAGCATAGCTCATGGTGATTGGTCTACTGCTTGAGCCATACCTTCAGTTTCAGGATTTTGCTGGTTCATAGGTGGTAAGTGTCTCTTGGAATTGTCTACCCAGGCTGGCTTCAGGCCTTGATGCTCAGATCTCAGCCTCCTGCATGGCTAGGAATAGAGGTGTGAGCCATTGGTGAATGGCTTGATTATTCCTTCTAGAGACATGAATGTCTCAAAGACACAAATAGTTGTCACATAGTGCAGAGGACATTTGCTTCCTCAAGGAGCACTGTGATGCAAAATAATCTGATGCTAACTGATTGCCACACATGAACCCTGCCTTGAACCAAGGTGGGGGTTGCAGTCTTGGTTCTGGTTCTAGGGTAAGTCTTCTTCATCTCTGAGATCTTCAGTTTCCTCAAATGTAGAATGGGGAAAATTATAATAGTACCTGTTCTATAAGATATTAGAAAAATTGAATGTAAATCATTTATAAGAAGAAGCAGTTTAACTTTTTTTGAGTTAAATGTTCATGTAGTGAGTGCTCAAAAAATGTCCAGAGAAAAGTAGCTGCTATACATTATTAAATCCTGGGAAAGGTTTATGGCCTCTGTGTGTGTGTATGTGTGTGTGTGTGTGTGTGTGTGTGTGTGTGTGTGTGTGTGTGTGTGTGTGTGTGTGTGTGTGTGTGTGTGTTTGGCTTTGCTTTGAAGGCTAAAAAGCAAGGAGGAGGAAGAAAAAAAAAACAACAACCTCAGAGCTGGCTCTTTCTGGCCAGTTGACTGACTCATAAATTCTGAGTCAAACCTTCTTCAGTTGTTGCTCCATTCCTTTGAACATTTCCTTGGCGCATTGTTGTTAGCACTTAGCACATTCCCAGTCCTATGCCTATGCCCTGAAGTGCCTCACAGTGTAGATGGCTACAATACCAGGAGGCACGCATCTGGGAACTGTGGGCTATGTTTTTAATTCCCTGAAAAAGGACTGTAATGAAAGGCAACATATGGGTTCCTACCCAGTAGAAGCACTCATCTTAGTGTCCATGACCAAGGCTGTTTGCTCAAAGAGCAATGCAAGTAAATATTTTGCCTCTGTTTCATCTGCAGAGCAATTTTTCAGATCACCCAGGAGTCCCTTTTCCCTGGCTGAGCCACATAGCATATATTGTCCTTAGCCTGGACAATATTTCAGAGTCCCTACTCTAGGTTTGAAAGCCTTATAATAAAGTGATCTTTTGCTCACAATTTGATTTCTTTTTTGTTTTTTTAATATATATTTTTATTGTCAAGATACTGTACAGAAGGGTTACAGTTATACAAGTAAGGTAATGAGTCCATTTCTTATCGAGCATTGTTACCCCCTCCTTTGATTTTCCCTTACCACCCCTTCCCTCCTCACCTCCCCAGCTCCTCCCTCCTCCACTTCCCCACCAAAGTTGTAAAGTTCGTTTTCAACATAGTGTCTTGTACATCTCAGTGTTACAGTGAGTCAACCTGTATCCTTGTTTCAGCATTTTGTTATTTCTCTTCCCCTCCCCAAATTAGAAAAAAAAATATATATATATACAACATGCAGGGCACCGGAATCAAACACAGTGAAGACAGGGGTTATATAGAAACAAAAAAATCACATAGTACATTATAAGTACATTGAAAACAACAGCAAGAAAGATAAAACCTCTTGTGTCCCTATCGTGGGGTTCATTTCACTTAGCATCAGGTTATATGGTCATAGCTTATAAGTACATAGCTTTTGACCTCTTCTGCTTGTCCTAGACACATACTAGTTATTTCTTTCAGGCATAATAATTTCTTTCAAGTCTCAGATCTGTAGAATTGATCCAACTTGCAGAACTGCTCCATGCTGGCTTACTTGTCTTCAGGCTGGGCAGCAGAATGACTCCTTTATACTTAGTCATATTGTGGCTGGTCATTACAATGGCTGGATCTGAGTGCTCAGGATGTTTTAGGTATAGGCAAAGACACAGTTTAAAGAATTTTACCATCTTGACACATTTATTAGCTATCTTGAGGAACAACAATTCCCTACATTATTGCTCCCTTCTATACCTGAAAGATGAGGAAAAGACTTGTTTCTCTGTTGAATACTTGTATTCCGATAAATGTAAATAATTCATTACTGCCATCACAGGAATGGTCTTACCTTAGATTAGTGACACAATGGTTCTTTCCCTACAATCCACCGTACCCATTTTCTATAGCCTAGGATTGGGCATACTCCATTTTCCCTTATTGTCATGCCAACCTGAACTTATGAATTTCCTACTAAAGATGTTCCAATCTATTCTTCAAAAGGTTCAACCCACTAGGGGATGCCTCAAAGAGTTTGTAAATGCCTGTGCAGAAGCCATATTTATGTGCAGAAACGAATATTTATGTTTCTCTACTGCTTCATGAAGAGCTGCATTTAGTTAGCTTAGTCTAAAGAAAATGCTTCAACCCTTTACATTTCCTTTGTACTGAACTGGGAAAATTTAAAGTAGTGATAGAGGACATTTGTTTGTGAACTTTCTGGCTGGTTAATTATCAGTTTTAAGGTGTAGTTCTGATTTTCACTGATGAAAGTGATAAAAAAGAAATTAGGACTGAGAGAGTCAGAGCTGCAATTGAGCCCTGTACAAAAATAATAAAGATATGAAGTTTCACATTGGAAAACTCCCGTTACTCTTTTCAATGAGGAAATAGCAAAGATATACTGACATTCTTGAAGTTACATTCTGTGCTAGTAGTATAATGACATTCATTAAAAGAAGATGATGACAACTATGATTATTGCAGCATTATTCACGATAGCTAAGATATGGAACCAACCCAGATGCCCCTCAGTAGATGAAATGATGAAGAAAATGTGGTATGTATACACACACGTACACACACACACACACACACACACACACACACACACACACACACACACACACACACAATGCAATTCTATGCCTCCATCAGAAAGAATGTCACTACTCCATTTGTTAGGAAATGGAAAGACTTGGAAAAAATTAGATTAAGTGAAGCAAGACAAGCCCAAAGAAACATAGGTCCCATGGTTTCCTTTATTTGTAATAACTAGTATATGTCTAGGACAAGCAGAAAAGGTCAAAAGCTATGTACATATAAGATGATGCTAAGCAAAATGAACCCCAAGATAGGGACAAAAGGGGGTTTTATCTTTCTTGCTATTGTTTTTAATGTATTTATAATGTACCATGTGACTTTCTTTTGTTTCGTTGTATGTTCTTCCCCCTTTTTTGTAATTTGGGGCGGGAAAAGGAAATAACAAAATGCTGAAACAAGGATACAGGTTGACCCATTGTGACAATGAGATGTATAAGACACTATGTTGAAAATAAACTTTAAAACTTTGGAGGGGAGGAGGGAGAAGTTGGGGAAGGAAGGGATGATAGGGAAAAAACAAAGGAGGGGGTAACAATGCTTGATAGGAAACATACTCATTACCTTAATCATGTAACTGTAATCCCTCTGTACAGTATCTTTACAATAAAAATGTATATTAAGAAAGAAAGTATATGACAATATGAGACTAAAAGAGCACATATAAGTGACACATACCTCAAATTTAGGGCATCACACAAAGCTTTCTGGAACATGATTCCTAGTGTGATGTGTCTTGAAAGGCATTACACAAGCTAAAGGTAATAAGGCAACTTGTTTTATAGAAGTGATTGCAAGCTGCATTCTTATAAAATGATGCTAATGGAAATGAGCGCCAAGAAATGGAAGCAAGAGGTTTTTAAATTGCACTGTTTGTAGTTCTTTCTTTCTTTCTTTGGTTTATTCCCGTCTGTCCTTGTTTTTGATTTCTCTATCCTTTGTTTTGTATATAAGTTTATTGATTTGGTGAGGGGAAGGGTAAGCACAGAAACTGTGGGACAGAAGGTGAACCAATTCAGCAGTAAAATCCACTAGACACTATGTTGAAAATGACCTAAACAACTTTGAGGGGAGGGAAGTTAGGAGGGAAAAATCTGTGAGAGAATGAGGGAGAGGGTGACATTGTTCAAAAGGAAATGTACTCATGACCTGACTGATGTCACTGTAACCCCTCTACATATCACCTTTATAATGAAATTTTTTAAATCTAAAAATAAATAAATAAGTAAATAAATAAAAAATAAGGTGCAGATAAAACCATCTGCTTTCCTTCCATCTTGCTGTGGATATGAGCTACTTTGCTCATCCTCACTCAACAAATTATTTGTTGATACTTTTAAGTTCTAGGAATCCATTAGTGAAAAATAACAAAAATCTTCTCCCCATAGAAATTCTATTCTAGTGGTCAGATGATAATTGTAAAAAGTATATTACATTTGCTATATAAATTATACTTGTGTAATCATATAGTAATGCAAACTATGTGTCCTAGAGGCATGTTTGGGAAAAAAACAGCAAGGCCGTGTTAGAGTTGGGTTGCATTGGCCTCTTTGAGAAACTGATAGGTGAACAAAGTCTGAAGTTCACTGGACACATTAAAAAACCAATTTGAAACTTTTTTTTTTTATGCCAGTCCTGGGGCTCAAATTCAGGGCTTAGGCATTATCCCTGAGGTTTTGTGTTCAAGTTTAACACTCTATTACTCAAGCCACAGCTTCACTTCAGCTTTTTTCTTAATTTTTATTTTTTAAATTTTATTTTATTGTAAAGATGCTGTACAGAGGGGGTTACAGTTACATGAGTAAGGTAATAAGTACATTTCTTGTCAAACATTGTTACCCCCTCTTTCGTTTTTCTCCTACCATCTCTTTCCTACCCCACCACTCCCATTCCTCCCCTCCCCTCCCCCTCCCTCCCCCCCCCCCCCCTGCCCCGCAGCATTTTTTGTTGTTAGTGGTTAATTGGAAATAAGAGTCTCATGAATTTTCACTCCAGAGCTGGCTTTGGACTGTGATCCTCACATCTCAGCTTTCTGAGTAGCTAGGTTTATAGGTGTGAGCCACTGGTGCCCAGCAAGTTGAAGCTTTTTAATCTTCAAGCCTTCCTTGACTTGGTCCTTTCAAATCTAACATATTTATTGCTACACAGCATATTCAATGAATACTTCAACTGTGTATCTAAATAAACGTTGATAGGACAATATAATTTAGTCTAAAGTCTTATTTAGTATGATATACATGAGATAATCCATTCTGTACTTCGCTTTTAAAAAGTTTGTGATCACAAGATTTATCATGTGAGGTGCCTGCGAGGTCAGGTGCTGCAAGTCACTACAGTTGAATGCTGTGCCTACAGAGATGATAAAGTCCCTCAATTGGAACAAGGTTAGGAAAGTGATTGCCTTCTCTTTCCAGGTTGTGATAGTTTTAGATTTGAGCTGTGGCAGTAGAGCTGCTTGTCCCTTGGGTTCATGGTATTTTCCCCCATGCATCAGGAATCTCTCACTTTGCTGGGCAGAAACTGACCATTCACTCACACTGGCAGTGCTTACCGCTCTCATGCTTAGCCTTTGGCAGTTTTTATCTTTGGTGCTGTATATTTCATTGGTGACACAGAGATAGCTCTATGTGTGTCTTTCTTCAGAAAAAAATAACCGACTTTTTTTTGCTTTACATCAAATATGATTTGTATACATATTCTATTGTTTTCCATTTGCCACCTAACTGCAGGGACTGGATAATCTAAGATTCCCTTTAGCACTGTAATTCATGCTGGCTTCGCATTGTGTAAGTTTCCATACTTTTCAAAGCTGCTGAGAATGGATAGGTAGCCTTTCAAGGTAGTAGTTCTCCCACTTTGGGATATACTAAATTTGCATGGGGATGTTTGTTATAACAGTGCTGGGTCTAATCTGAGAGTCTGATTCTGCATGTGTTCTAACAAGTTCCTAGAAGTTAGTTGATGCTAATTGTCCGTGAATCAATTACACACTGAACTTTGAGAAGGTTTCCCTTGGGTCTGATGGTCACAGGATCTGGTCCCACTAATCACATCCAAGTTTCTCTAAGTACTGATCTAAGTTCCTTGACCTATCAGACCAGCTATCTTCCAGATCTGCTGAAGGTGCTTGTTCGGGTTCCCTTTCTCCAAGGTCACATTTTCCTTCTGGTCTTGCTGACCTTTGTGTACCCTTGGCTACACCGGTGAAGAGTCAGCTTAGCCAATCCAACTCTTGCTCCATTCTCTAGCTTTCTCTGGACTATAGCTTTCTCTAGACAATAGCATCAGCCTCAGTGCCCCTTCTCCAGTTTTCTCTTTGCACTCTCAGAGTTACTTTTTATCCCATCCCAATGGCTCTGGCCCTAAAGGCAGATCTGGTGGCAAAAAGGTTCTGTGTCCCCACAAATGACTAACCTATGGCCCTGTCCTTTTCACTGCCTCCTGTAGGAAACCAAAGAGAAAAAAAAATTCCACAGCTCCATTTAATCTCAGGCTTTGAGTCACAGAACAAAACAAAGTATTAGATGTGAAATAACAGCAATTCACATTCAAGTGGTTGATACTTCAGTAAGCCAGCACAGAGGAGGATGCTGAAAAGAAAACCCAAACAAACAAAACCCAAGCCATTTTTCTAGACCCTCTCCTTCTTTGACATGTTTCCTGCACTATATACCCAGAGTTAGTACAACCCCATTTGCCTGAGGGCAACCCTGGGCCCTCTCCTTATGAAATATCTCCATGAGTTTACACCAGACTGCTACACTAAGTTCCGACATATTGTCTTTCTTTTTGGAGTGGTTATTCTCCATATAAGCTTTTCTTTAAAGTCGTGTTTTCTAGATCTTTCTATCTTGATGCTTTTCCATCTCTTCAGTGCACAGCTGGAAATCTCATTTTTGTTCCTTTCTGGCAATTTTTCATTTCTTTCTATTTCTATTGTTATTTAATGGTGAAAAGTATTTCCTTTTGCAAGAAAAATGCCCCTATGCTTTGCTTGAGCTGGAGCCCTGCTGTTCATTGTTTGCCAAAAGCAAAGTTGTCATGTTTAATGTGCACCCTGGGACATCAATACCATTTCATATATACAGAGGCAGAAACCTGTTTGCTGTAATCTATGAGACCTCCTGGAGTCTTGAAACCAAGTGAGTTTACACTCCAAAACTTTTGTAGCACACCCAGCAATTAAAGGAGGGTAGAGCCTTTGTTTTGTACGTTGTGTCTGGGCTTAGGATGCAGAAAAGCAGGAAGGTAAGGCTAATGGGAGATCTTTACAGTAGACACACCTTCCTGACATGGCCACTCTGAGAGGCAGTGTTCTGCTTTTCAAGTCTTGTTTTCTTACTTTCCTTGTGTCAGGGAGAGTTAAGGCTTGTATTTTATGGTTTTCGCATTAAAACTGTAACTTGCAGCTCGAGTGTATCTTAAATCATTCAAATGAAGAAATAAACAGGAATAAATCTAAACAGACACAATAAAGATAACCAGCAATCCATGTAATCCGAGGAGACTTATAATAAATACCTGATGACTACCTACTGAAGGGAAGAAAGGATTTAGGAATGCAAAGACAATACTTGAAAGGGTTGGGTACATGGGAAGTGCTGTATAAAACTGGCAGAAAGACATTCCAAGGCAGTATATACACACCTGAACTTCACATTGAGCAATATGGGTTTTATTTTGATATTCTTTTCCTTCCATCTCAGGCAATGTCTATGAGGACTTCTCTCTCTTGAGACCACTTCCTTCTTGAGCTAGCCATGACTATACCCTCCCTATGGCTCAATCAGGCTGTATCTTCCAAACAGAGTCAGGTCTGAGGAAGGGGACAGCCGAAGGTGACATTAGCTAAGTGGAGGGTTGGTTTATCTTCTAAACTAGCAATCATGAATCTAGCAATCATGGATCAATGTTAAGAATATCATACTTCAGGGAGCTGGGAAGGTGGCTCAGTGGTAGAGCACTTGCCTTACATGCTTGAGGCCCTGGGTTTGATTCCTCAGCACCACATAAGCAAAAAGAAAAAAAAGCCGGAAGTGGCCCTGAGGCTCAAGTAGTAGAGCGCTAGCCTTGAGCTGAAGAGCTGAGGGACAGCGCCCAGGCCCAGAGTTCAGGCCCCATGACCGGACCCCCCCCCAAAAAAAAGAATATCATACTTCAAAATCTATGTGAAAGTATACATTAGAAGAAAAAGTAGAACTTTGTTGCTTTTGCCTTCTATTTCTTTTGTGGCAACTTTTTATTGCATTTGTATCTATACATGGACAAAGGGAATTACAGGTATCTTAGAATTAAAATGATATTATTTTTAGTGCCTACGGCCTATAAAGATTATGATCTGGTCATGGTTGGATGTTCATTTGGCCTACTCTTTCATCTTCTCAATTGCTTTCCATCTAATCTTTTGGAGGTAGGAGTCTGAAAGATAGTAGTGTAAATAACCCAGGCAGGGGATCTTGGGGGAGTTGGGGTCAGGCTCAGTCTAAAAGGATCACTACTTATCTCCAGCTACTTGTAATTATGGAGAAAGGCAAGCTCAATGGTGTGAAGTCCAGTTTTCAAAAGAAGATGGAAATCCATGTTTTAAAGATGTGAAATGCCAGTGCTCAGACACTTAAAAATATGGGGAGCCAGCTACAAGTAGCTCAGGTCTATAATCCAATCTATTTAGGAGGCTGAGATCTGTGGATTATGGTGTGAAGCCAGCCCAGGTAGGAAAGACTGTGAGACACTCATCTCCATTCAATGAACTACTCAAAACAAAAACAAAAGCAAAAACAAAAAAAAGCTGGAAGTGGAGCTGTAGCTTAGGCAGTGGAGAGCTACCCTTGAGTCAATGCAGTTCTGGGATAATGGCTAGGCCCTGAGTTCAAGCCCTAGGACTCACAAACAGATAAAAATACAGACACACACACACACACACACAAACCAGACACAGACACAAACATAAACACATAGACACTGACACACACACAGACACACACACACTGGGAAGTTCATCAAACATATTGCTGAGACCTCATCTTGGGCTTCTTTGATTCTAGAGAATCTATTGGCCTCAGAAAATGCACACTCCAGATCATTATTTGTTTTGAGAGGCTCAGTTGACAGTTTCATATTGGAAACAAGTATTCTCTTCCATTTTACATGTATTTATTTGTATCAGGTTCTGTATTAAGGTTGGAAAATATGAACATTATTAAAATCACAGTTCTTGACTCACATATTGTTATGAGGGGATAAAAAAGCATTTTAGAATATTGTAGAAGAGGAAACTCATCTGTCTGTTTAGAAACTCCTTACTTTAGTAAACCTGAGGTATTATGCTAGTCTAAGTGCATTGGATTCGATTTGAGTTTACCTTTATATCTCCTGCAGTTTTTTTATTTCTTGCTCAGTAGTGCACAAATGCAATAAAATTATATCTCAGCAGTTTTTGATTTTGAGCTTGTTTTTAATTATGTTTCATTATTTGGTATCTTCTATGACATTATTATTAATTTGGATTTTGTTCAAAGAGAAGTCTGATCATTGTCCCTAGTTCCTGCTAGGTAAAATCCCTTGCTGTCTGTGGTGAACTCTTCAGACTATACCTGCTATGGTTTATGCTAAGATGGTCAGGATGGGGCCATACACACTAGCTTAGAATAAGGGCTACCTTTATCAGAAATATCAATCAAGTAATTAGAGGGTTGGGCCTTTGAGCAATGTTTATTAATCTGATCTATGGCAAGAAAGGGGGACTAAAGATTCATGTGGGAAATGATTCAATTACTCATGTCCATGTCATAAACCCCAATAAACACCCTAGATCCCACATTTGAATGAGCCTTTCTGGTTGGCAATATAGATAGGATAGGTCATTGCTCTAGGGTAACCTGAGGATAAGGAAAGCTTCACATTTGAAATTTCTTTGGAATTTGTCCTAGATAGGTCTTCTTTAAGCTGGTTTTCACTGTAACAAATTATAATCTTAATACTTCTCTGGCTTATAAAGAATGCTGTGATTACCACACAGTTCTCCACTGGCCCTGGACTGTCCCAACTCTCCCTTTTCTTGTTTGTAATTCTCAGGAACACCTGTAGAATATTCTGAGACTGTACCATTCTGGATAAGAAGGGAAACAACCTGGGCTCTGTACCAGTCACCAGTATAAACAGAATGATTCAATTGTATAGCCAGTGATACTTATTACTCTGGTCTGTAAATCTCACAATGGACCAATTTGGGGGGTTCCTCAGTTATGATGCATGAAAGTTGTGATACTATTTGTTCTGAGAAATTATTCTGAGCCTTAGAGGACCAGCTCTCAATGAATCTTAAGCTTCTGTTGTCCTTTGCTGCCTACCTGCAAATAACAAACTATCTTCATGTAGCTTGCATATATGGATAATCTGTCTCACTGGACTCAAAAAGTTGGTAACCAGGCACAGTGAGCCAAGGACCTCCACATCACAGCGGGTGTGTAGTATGAGTGCAATGGCAGCTTCTTTCCTGAGAGTTCACAGTGTAGCAAACTAATTTTAGTTACTCTCAGGAACTCAGGCAGACGTTGGATCCGAAGAACTGGAGGACCTCAAGTTAAGATAACTCTAAACAATGGCACATTTTAAAAGTTATAAACTATTAAATACAACACAGGGATAAAGTCTGTGCTTAGAAGAACTTAAAAATCCTGGGGATCCAACAAAGACATGTAGATATAAAAGTGCATTAGTTAGAGTATCGTGAGGGAAAGCCATGCCAGATATTCATTGGAGGCCAGGAGGTTTGGAACATAAGGCAATATTAAAAGTTTACATGTATTAAAGAAATGTATAGTATTTTCAGTTCTCTAGGTTTTCAGTTTCCAGACTCTGTTCAGAAGGGAATGTAGCTGGAGGGCTGAATGGGTGACAGAGAATCTCTGAATCAGCTGACAAGGAGAGAGGACCAGGGTTACGAGGAGGAACATAGTAGCATGCTGGGTGATTGCGGTCAGATTTTATTCCTGGGATTGGGATTGGGTTCCTGTCAGGTTCTCATGGACACTGCTTGAATACTTACTGTGTGAGGGAGCTTACTCTCTACCATTTCATCTTGGAGCAGTTTTAATTATTATGAGTTCCTTTTATTTGTTAGACTGACTTTTTTTTTTTTTAGTGTAGACTGACCTTTATTTTATCCTTGAGATGTCTGTTCATCAGATTTGTTTTTACTTTGGGGAAACAGTCTATTAACATGATAGACCAAGTTGATGATAACAAACATTTATGCAGTATGTCATATGATCCAGATATAATACTGAGAGCTTTAGCACCTTATCTACTTCTCAAAGTCACTCCAGAGAAAGGACTATTGTCTTGTAGTTGAGGAAATTGAGGTATAGAAGAGAAGTCTCTTACTGGAATGAGGAGGTAGGCAGAGATACTAGAATAAACAGCTCCAAGACTTTATTTATTCAAAACTTACATAAACTTCAGTTTCACTGTGCATTAGGTATTAGTTATGATAGATCTTTAACAGTAAGTGTTTTATAGCTGTCATTTTAATATATTCTCTTAAATCTAGTTTTGGTATATTCCTTGTGTATCAATAACTATTGCTACTTTAGGCTTTCATTCTGGATATATACACGTATGTATATAGTCATAGAAAGGCTTCTCCAGAGCTAGTTGAAGTTGACTTCCTGAGTATCTTCTCATTGTAGTCCCTTAATTCAATTAGTAAGACATTTTTTTTTCAGCACTGAACCTGATTTTACATCTACTTATCCCTCCCCATGTTTTGTCTTTTTCTTTTCTTTCTTTTCTTTTTTTGGCTGCAAATAAACGAAATGGTGCAGTCCCAAATCATCTCTTGATATGTATCTTCTGATGTGCTGTATATCTACCCCTGAGCTGCCTCTCAGAGAGAACAACTTTCCAATGCCATATTTGAAATAAAAAGAATCCAATCCATTGTAAGAAAGAAGTAATGTTCCTCTCCTAATGTGATTTATGATGAAATGTTGGAGACACTTGTATATGGTGAGACCTTTTAAAAGAGAATAGCAAGAAACAAACTGACTTCAACATTTTTCATTTGACACTCCTAAGACATTTCCAAATGAGCCAAAGTATGGAAATAAAGTAAATTTAACTTACAGGCTGTCCAGGCTCATCTCCCCCAAGGATGCGGAAGCCAAATCCAGACTCCATCCTTCGAAGATGAACATCCAATTCCTTATAATCTGGACCTGGCATAAAGAAGATCCCATTGAGTAATGAATCCTGCCTCTTTTGCAGCCCTGAGTAACTGAACACACTGATGATAAATTAATTTTGTGGAAGTGAGTAATGGGAATGCTGTTAGAGTCAATGAAGAACAGGTAGGCTATGATAACGTGGTAGCAAAGAAAGAAGTGGTGCTTCCAAAGTCAGTTGGTCAGTGGAATAACAGTGGGCAACCAAGGACATTCCTAGGGTATTCACATAGGCAGGAAGAACACATGAATATTCTGAGTGAATATATCGATGAGTCTATAATTTTTTAATTTCCTTGAGAGCTTTCAGAATGCTTCAAGAATCTTGGCTGTGACTTTGAGCTATTTACTTTTGATTAGTCCAGAAGTAAGAAAGAACAGATGCCAAAACTTGGAATTACCTACTAAAGTACTACCTAATAATTAAGCAGTACCTGTGTATGGCTTGATACATCCAGTATAGAGACAGGGGTGTGTATTAGTGAGCCTGTGTGTACAGATTATCAACTTGTGCCTAATAGATGTCTCTGTTGAGACAGTAAAAATTAGAAAATATATATTTTAAACTTTTCTTAATTAGGATTTAAGTGAAGTGTTTGTGTTCTCACAAACTCCCTCAGTTAATTCACAACTTTTGGGTAGAAATTCATCTGGGCTAAGACGAATCACAGCCCAAACATTTTTGAAATGTGGAATCTACTATAGATAATAACTTCATTAGTGCACTCAAAAATAAAGGAGAGCATAGATACTTTTCTACAATCAGCTAAATGAACTGAAATGTACCTATAACTAAGAAACATTCCTGAATTGGATTTCCTTTAGCTCTAGAATAAACTGAAACATTAAGAAATTTTTTTCTTTGTTTTCTTTTTTTCTTTTATTTGTGACATCAAGAAATTTTTTGACTTTCTGAGGAGATTATTTCCTGTGCTCCTCCACTCCTTCCTTTCCTGGGCCTTCTAGGGAAAATATCATACCCACTGTTAGAATGTTAGTGGATGATCAGCAACCTGGAGGAATATGTATTGAATAATCTTTGTTTAAGAAATGCTTAGTGATTTCTGGGTCTCAGTAGTTTAAAGACAGTATTAGAATAGATACAAGCAGGTATTAAAGAAAATTCCATTTGCTTAAAAGGATAGTTTTGGAACTTAGGATATGATTTCAGAGGAGAATCCTCAGGAGACATAAAAAGATCTCAAAAAGATGAAGGCATATGAATATATACTTGTAGTTATATTAGAAAGTGATTCATTGACTGATGGTCAGGTGTGTTTTTTATTTGACAATTATTCTCTTTTATAGAAAGCTGAATTAAGCCCTTAAGTATGATACATATATATGTTATATACATATACATATGTGTACACACATATATACATATAGTACAAAATATACAATTGCTTCTATGACCAAATGTGCACATATATCCAAGGTCTTTTTGATTCAATGAACAATAAAAAAATTTAAAAAAAGAGCCATTAATTAGATTATAACATTTTTTTTTGTTATCCTTTATAAACTGTATAACCATTCCCATTTTAAAGATGGGAGAACATAGAAGAATTTGGTTTCTATTAGTAGCCAATTCATGTTGGGTAGTAAAGGAAGATGGAAAAGTAAAGACAGAACTGGCTTTTGAACTTAGTTGATTCTGGCATCTATCATAGTGGATATGGGACACATGGAGAGTTTGCTAAGCGTGGCGTCTGGAGGTAATGGAGCAGCCTTGTAAACTCACAGCAGATATTTGTACTGTTCCCAGGGGAGGAAGGGCAAAGAGGGATGGGAGATGAAAGATAGTGCCCCATCACAAGTCCAACTTCCACAAGTTGGTTATAATTGCTCATGGTAATCTCCTCTTTAGGTCACTTTCAGCTTGGAGACTCTAGATCATGTATACAGGAAACACAAATAAGAGGCGACATCCTCTTGATGTCTAGAACAATTGTGCCACCATATATTTGACCATCACAATGATACTTGTCCTATCTTCTCACTTTCATATCACTGTGTCTAGTAAATGGGGAATGGTTCCTCTGGACGACTTCAGCCCCCATTAGTATGGAATGAAGAACTCTAAAAGGAATTCCAACTTTGTTGAGTGAAACTTTCCCCTTTAGCAAATGCCAAAATTCTGATGATCCTGGCACTGGAGTTTTGAGCTGTGTCAAGGTACAAGGGGTTTGGCTTATGTCAAAGAATCCATTGATTCCTGGAGAAATAGAAAAAAATCACTTTTAAAAAAAAATGAACAAATCAGTATTTTCCTTAGAGAGGAAAACTTAGATTTTGGCTAATTTATTTATGTGTCTACATTGATGTGCTTTTTTTCCCCTGACAAGTATAGTTCCCTGACTGATGCTTTGGTTCACCCTGTTTTCAAATATATGGTAGAATGAGACAAACCTGTCAGTTTTACCTTTGCATTCTAGACTGAGGCAACTTCACGTACACAAGCAAAGAGAGACTAGCAGAGAGCAGAGGGACCCAGTGAGGAACTGTGCTAGCAGATGTGATTTAACTTTTATTTCTTTGCTCATTTTGAACACAGATTCAAAGGCTGTAGGCCATGGAAACTTTTGAGAAACAATTAACTGGAAAAAAAGTTTAACTGATAGACTGCCTTGAGGCAGTAATTTTTTTTTAAAATAAGAGCTTTTTGAAAGATAATTTTTCTTTGGTTTACTTTTGTTTCCCTTCCTCTTTGAGTCTGGCTTTAAAAACTAACTAAAATTATATGCACAATGCTGGGAGATATTATTCTTTTTCTTCTTGCTTTGTTAGCTTTTTGCAAAGAGTATTTCTAATACTTCACCTTAGCTGCTCTTCTGGCCTGCTGACAAGGCTCAGTGACTGTAACATGCTTTATCTCTTCCCTTATTATTGTGAAGAAATCTAAGGGCAACTCTTCAATGCTTTTCCATGGAAGTTAATGATCACTACTCCTCTATCTCATTTATAAATAAACTATGTACTACGATTTTGTTACAGGAAGGGGTCTGATAGATAACTTTAGGATCCAGGACCTTGGAAAGTCACTCAATCACTCTCCCTTCTGCCCCTCATACTTAAAAAAATAGTTTATGCTTTATTGTTTTCATTCTGTGCTTATTTTTATTTTCTTCCTTTTCCTCAGTTCCTTTTTTAAGACTATCAGGGGCATTGCCAGATATTTCTTGATTTAGGTAAGAGGGGGCAGTGGTTGGGAGGAAATGGACTAAGAAGAGACAGAAGATTCCTTGAACACTGGTGTCAATGGAAAGTCATGGTCAATGTTGCTTCTTTCTTAGAAGATGAGTCCCAGGATGTCCAGTCATTATGAAACAAATCATCTATCTCATGATACTCTTTCCAGATAGAATTTGACCTGAGCTCTAAGGTAAGCTATTAGGGTAGAATTTGCAAGTCCTACATTAGCCTAGACTCCTACCAATATTGCAAAACCCAATATTTAAGAAAACCTAGCAAATGGTAGTTACATCCAGGCATTAGGCCAATCTCCCTTCTATTACAGAGCAACAAAATTCCAAAAGCTAATTCTTATTTTGCCTTAAGCATCTATGGGGCTGCACATACTTTTTGTATCCTGGTTGTACTTATAAAAATCATGGTTTTGTGCACAGTTTAGAGAAAAGACAGGATGGCTGAACACAATTGACTAATTTTATGAATGGATTCAATCTTCAAATATGCAAAGAACAGCATTTTTTATGGATTAATTTGGCACATGGGCTGCTGCTGTAAACATGTCAATTAAATTTTGGTACTTGAAATCTCTTTCATGTTTTAATTAAAACATAAGTGCCGTGGCTTATTATCACAGTTTGGCACAAAGAATGAAATTATTCAATTTTTCCTGCTGGAAAATGCAATACTCTTTTTTGGCCTTCCTCATAATGAGATCTAAGAACGACTGCACAAAAAGGAATCAGGAATTGGTGTTTCTACTAATGCACACAGAGTTGTCTTTCTTTTAGGAAAAGGCTTCCACTGGAGGGAATTTCTGGAATCTTCCATTCCTTGTCTCTGATCTTTGTAAAGAATAGATCTTTCAAAGTTCTTGGCCAAAGATTCCATTGTTTCTTACTAACATTCTCCCTGGATGACATTATTCTTTGTCTACAACAGAATTCCATTATTTAGCTTATAGGAGTTGCTAAATAAATTTTTCTTGTTTAGATTGCTCATAAGTTTACTAGATCCAAGAAGCTACTGCATTATTTTACTACCAAGTTATTGCTTAGTTCCATGAATTCATTATTTAGGACTTTGAACAATCCAATTTGCTTTGGTACCTAAGGATTCTATAGAAACAAAGTTAATTATAACCTATAATTATGATAAAGATAGTTGAGTAAAAAATCATGACAAGTAATCTGATAAAGAGCATTGTAGACACCTGAAAAATAATAAGAAACAGCTTGACTTGCTAGAATTTTTTTGATTCTTTGTGTGGACATTAAATAAAATATTTGGTTAAGTTCATTTCCTTAAAAATCTGGATTACAAAATAGAATAATAGAATCTCATTTTATTATAATCTGTCTTTTAAGCAATAATTTTTAATATAACAGATTATCTTATATATATGTATCAGTCAAGGTAATGAAGCTATTGGGTGGTCCTTTTATTTTTAAATAAAGTACATGTAGAAGCTGAGCATTTAAAGAAATGTGCTTGCTGGGGCCAGAAAGCTGTTAGAATTTCAAATGAAACCCTGACTTCATTTTGCAGATGTAATTACTAGATCCCATTTTCTCTCTGGGCATAATATATTTTTTAAATTTGCAAGGATTTTACAGTCAGTGTTTAATTCAGTATATAAGAAGAACTGTGGTTTAAAATTTCAGGCCAAAATAAACAAATACTTCAGATATTGGAAGACAAAACACCAAGAAGTGCTTTCCATATTTTTTTAGATATCACAAAAACATGACACAGAAACTTACAGAATGAAATGATATCAAGCACATATATTCTCCAGGGGATGTTAGAACATGCTGAGATGGATAATGAGCTGTCATCTTGGTAATGCTGGAGATGTGCTGTGAGCCCACAGACCCGAAACAGTGCTATTATTAAGAAATACTCTTGTCTGTTTCTGCCTGAGTGTTCAGGCTTTTAATCCAGTGCTCGAATCAGCTGATCAAAGAATTTCCATGATTAATTCTAGAAGGAAAAAAATCCAACTTCTTTTTGTCTTCCTTCATTTCTATAATAGTGTTATATATTTTAGCCTAAGTCAAAACTGGCAAGACTTCTCAAAATGGATAAATCAAAAAATTATAGAGTCAATTATTTGCCCAAGTCTTCCAAATCCGACGTGAATTTCATGTTTCAGGAGCAAATAAATGGCAACTGTACTGGACACTGCAGATCTAGCCAGTGTGATGCTTTTCTTTGGCAGCTGTTTCTAGATCAAATTTTATTTTATAGTGAATATTCATGGATATGACTATTTTCATTTAGACCCACCACCATATCCAATTCTATATTGAATATATGGTTATGAAGATGGATAAAATTAGCACGGTGATCACAGAATGAAAACCTAGTATTGCTAAGAAAAATGGTTGGTGAAACAAAGTGGAAGACATTTGTTCACAGCACTATGGGTACTGAGGAATACTTGCCAGAGGAATCCATTCGAAAACTGGTCCTGGGTGGCACTTGTTCTGAACGGGAAAATGGGGAATTAAAATTGAAATTCATTTATGGCATTAAAAATTCATCTTTATTTTCTTATTGTTGCTACCATAACTCTCTCACCCAAACCTTCTGCTCACATTGAATGATTTTTTTCCCTCTCCCAAGTCCATGGATGCTAGTGGGTAGATTTAGTTTTATTTGTGAATATGCATGTCAGTTCATCTGTCTTCCATGCTCTGAGCCTGAATTCTTTCAGATCTGGATGGAAAAACTCATCATTTCCAATTTTTTTTTAAGGTTTTGATTCTCATGATAATAATACTCTTATACTTATTTAAAAGTAAAAAAGTCAACCCAGGACTTAAAAAATTATATGTACTAAACATGCACTTTTAAAATCTATGTTATAATACTGTGTCATAAAATACTGAAAAAGTGATTTTATTGTATTGTAAAATACAAGCTAGTGAGTGGTTATATTGATTTATGTGTACCAGTCCAAATACTTTGATATTCTCAATAATCTGGATATTTGAAGTTATAAATAAGAAGTTGAATTAAATTGGTTCATTTTAGTGATAGACATCCTTCATGAGAATTAGGATGCAATCTATGCTACATATAATAAACATGTAGGAGTATGAAACTTTAAAATATAGTAAAAATCTACATTTAGAGTTCTTGGACCTTGGAACACCTAGTTATTTAGTTCTGGAAGTAGTTGGAGACCTGTTGCTCTCATGAACTAAAACCTATCAGGAGTCAGCAAGAGACTAATTGACATGCTTCCACCCTCCTCCACAGAGCTATATTTGAGATATGAAGACTTTCTGCATGTCTGGAAATACTGAACACATAGAAGATGACATTACTAAGTTATCCTTTGAGGTTTTTTTTGTAAAGGTACTATACAGAGGGGTTACAGGTATGAATAAGGCAATGAGTACATTTCCTATCATCACACACACTCTCTTAATATCACAAAGGAGTTGATAGAGTGCCTTTCATTGTACTGATAGCCAGAGGAAGAGAAGGCCCAGGATGCTAATAGACCTGCATAAGTGGTTCTATACTCTCTCCCAGAAAGCTCTTCAAGACTGATTTTTGAAAAAAATATTTATCTAGAAAAATCTGTTTTGTTTTCAATTTGCTTATAATTACAATGTACTATGCATAAGCCTTCTTCCTTTACATTGTTTTAGGATTACTGTGGATGACTACCACATCTTCACATTCTTTTGTTACAATGCTATAATTTCTTTCCTAACATCTTCAGATAGTCTTCCTCCTCCTTCTGTCAATAGAAACGTTCCTAAACCACATAATTGGGTTTAATATGGGATGGAGAGAAGACAAATATATGAAAATCCCTTGTAAAGAAATACTCTAAAGTTAAGCATCTACATTAAGCTGTGATGTTTCTGTCTGAGAGAGTGGCAGGACAATTTTGCTGCTATGATGAACTTGATAGAATTGATCATATTGTTGAAAATTCAGTAAAAGTTAGCAAATTTTTCTAAAGCATAAATTCACACTATAGATAAAAGAACTATAAAATCTTCCTGTAAGAACCATTCCTCCGACACTTTTAAACATTAATATATAAACTAGTTTGGTCGTGATCATTCGGGTAAATGCCCAAAATTGGTATTGCTGGGTCATGGGGGGCTCTATGTGGAGTCACCTGAGGAACCTCCATACTACTTTCCAAAGTGGTTGAACAAGTTTACACTCCCACCAACAATGCAGTAGGGTTCCCTTCTGTCCACAAACAAGATCATACTAAAGCTACCAGCACAACTATGTTTATTGCAGCATTATTTACCATATCTAAGATATGGAACCAACCCAGATGCTCTCAGTAGATGAATGGATCAAGAAAATGTGGTATATACACAATGGAATTCTATGCCTCCATCAGAAAGAATGACATTGCCCCGTTTGTGAGGAAATGGAGACTTGGAAAAAATTATATTAAGTGAAGTAAGCCAGGCCCAAAGAAACATAGGTCCCATGGTTTCTCTTATTTGCAATAACTAGTATATGTCTGAGACAAGCAGAAAAGTTTAGATAAGATGATGTTAGGCAAAATGAACCCCAAGATAAGGACATAAGTGGTTTTTTTTTCTTGCTATTGTTTCTAACATATTTATAAGGTGACTTTTTTTTGTTGCTTTGTATGTCCCTCTCCCATGATATAACCCCTGTTTTCACTGTATTTGATGTTGGTATAATTTGGGATACAGGTGGACCCATTGCAACAATGGGATGCAGAAGATGCTATGTCGAAAACAAACTTTACAACTTTGGAGGGGGTGGGGGGGGGATTGTAGTCGTGGAGATGGGAGGGCAGGGAAAAAACAAAGGAGGAGGCAACAATACTTGATAAGAAATGTGCTCATTACTTTGCTCATGTAATTGTAACCCCTCCGTACGGTATTTTCACAATAAAAAATTTTAAAAAACTAGTTTGGAGTTGGAAGACTTTTTAGACCATTATTGTTATTATTGGCATATAAATAAACATATTTATGATGTATAATCACCAACAATATATAAGTGATTATCTCTTAATAAGAGACGTTTTAGAGGAAGAATGTTAACAGGACATTCAAACACAGAGAATGAGAAGTACAATAAACTTTTGCATTTTGAGTATATTAACATGACATAGATGAGTCTGAGGTATGATACACACATGAAATCAATCCTGTCTCGGAGGAGACCAGGGCAGGAAGATTGAGTTTCAGGATAGCCTGGGCTTCATAGTGATGCCCTCTCAAAGAACAAAAATAAATAACCAAGGAACCCAATTTTATAGTTGTGTTCTGTGAAATGCTATAAGATGAACATTTTATTACTAAATGTAGAAATTAAAATAAGACTAAGTTCTGATTGCTTTATTATACAAGCTTTGTTGGTTTTAAATAAAGAGCAAGTCGCACTGAGTAAAGGTATAGTCATCATTCTGGCCAAAGAAACCATGTTTTCATAGTAAAGGCAAGTGAATTGTCTACAGGAATTATTATTTTTTTTTAAAGAAACTACCAGTTTACTGTGATTGGCATTTTTAATGAGACATACTCTTTCATCAAAAAGGTAAACCTTTGTCAGGTATGTTGGATTGGTACATACTTAACACTTCTATTAGCTATAAAACCTGACAGTTTATATTATCATATTCTCCCTCGGACCTACTTGCCATCCAGCAATTAAACTCCATTTTCCAAAGTGCTGATAGTCTCATATTTATTCATGAAGTCACTTTGGGTTATACTGTCAACTTGTACTAACCAACAAAATGCTGTGACATACTAAATAACTTTCAAGGGAGGAGTGGCTTTAGAGTCAACTTTGCATCCTGCCCCTTTCTATCACTTGTCTAATTCCAGAAGCACTAACTTGTTAATTACTGAATAAAATGAGTTTATAAGAAATAGGATTAGATCAATTTCTAAAATACACAGGAAAAGTATATGGTGTAGCATTTTTTTACCTTACTGTCTATATTACTTAGCTCCTATCATGATAAATTCCTTTTTTAAAAGGAAGCAGAAAAAATTTTAATTTTATAGTTTTTTGAAAGCTACCCAAAGATACCATTCTTTATAATTAAATTTCCAACTTAATTAACATCTATGTTTTAAAAATGGCAGACATAGTTTAACTGGGCTTCTTGCTCTCCTTTTTCAGTATATTATAAATGAAACGTGGAGAATATGATATATTAGAAACAGACTAAAAGGAGGTTTCTTTTTCATAGATCAAATCATAAACATAAATCATAGCAGGAATAGCAATAATATTGTCCCATGGGAAAAATGTACAGGAGATTAACCTTCATTGTGCAGTTGAGGACATTAAAATGATAATGTTGTTAAATTTTTCTATCCTTCTATGATTCTAACACGAGTCACTATAAAAGTGTCTTAACATTTACATATTACCTTATTTTACTATTTCACTATAATAAGAGTGTGCTCCAGAGAACAGGTGTGAGAGATACTTTAATTAAGGCCATTGGACACCAGCACCATCCATTCCAATCAGGCCTGGGCTCAATCTAAGCCCTGTGTCCAGATGCCAAGATCTTTGGTAAGGCAAAGTGTCCTTTTATGATCTCTTAGATAGCTGCCTGCAGCTGTGACATCCATGAATTTATTGAAACCTTTCTTAAACCTTTTGACATTTTCAGCATGACTGTATCAGACATTTAATTACAAGGAAAGGGGGCTGAAGCTGGGAAGGTTGAGTAGAAGGACTTTCCCAGGCTTCAGAGCTTTTTGCTTTGAGCACCAGGGAGGGCTGCTTCTTAGTATTATGACTCCCCCCACCCCCAAACCCGGCATGGCCCTTTACTTCCCAGCGCCTCAAGGGTGTCTTGCAATAGACAGTATTATTGCTCTGCTCCATCTTTCCAAATGGCTCTGTTGTTAAGACAGGAGCCACAGTAAACTATAGCCTGGCTCACTACTAGCAAGGAAAGAGCATGCAAAAAAGCAGTAGCTTACAAATATACTACCTATTTGTGATCAGTCTGGAATTATATGTTCTTTAAAATACTGAACAATGAAAGAATTCAATAGATGAATAATGAACAACAAAAGAAAAAGATCAAAGCTACAGATGTGAAAAACACAACTGTCAGTTATTGACCTACAAGAAATTGTAATTTCATTTCAGGGGTGGTACTGAAAAACAGCTAGCTTCTCTATTGTGCTTACTGGCCTGTGGTTATTTTTTATTGCGTCCTTTGTTGTGATACTCATTGCTTATTATGATTAATGTATTCTAATTTCTCGAAAGAAAAATTGATTGTGTGAGTTTTTTTTCTTTAGAAAATACAGAAGAAATTCTAGAGGTTACACCACAAGGCACATTATACCATACAGATTCTTGACACTTTTATGGTCTTATATTTGATTGATGTCTTGCTACAAAAGAGTGTGGAGATGCTATACCTCATAAATTGTTTATTTATAATTACCAAGGTTCAATGTAAGAAGAAAAAATTTTGGGCAACTCCAGTTATAATTCATGTTGGGTTCAAACTAAGGGAGTAAACCACAAAGGAAGAGTTTCAGGGAGCAAGGATTTTTCTTCTTTGTCTGTTCTGATTTGCCTCCAACCCTTTCATGTCCAAGAATTGCCCCTATGAGCTGAGGACAATAGGAGAAATCTTTGGAATATATCTGGCTTAATGAGAAAGGAATTAACAGGACTCGCCTTCCTAAGGCATTAAGCTTTCATCAGAGTGAGAAAAACTTTATTTTGCAAGATTGCAAAGAGAGCTATACTCAATTTCTTTGGAAAGTACTTTATATTGCCTTGTCTGGTCATAAAAACAGGAGATGTGATAGGCATATATTTGCAGTTACCTAGAGAGAATCTTTCCTAGGGGCAAGTAGCAGGTAAGATTAACTTCCTTTCCATTCTGTGATTATTGCTATGTTGAATCTGATTTACTCTGTGGTAGGAATGAGAACTCACATCATACTTAACTGTGGGGAACTTTACAACCTCTTTTTTTCTACTTAGTATATATACAATTTTAGGTAAAAGGTGGTTCATTGGGAACATGGCTACTAAAACAATAAAACAATAAAACATAAGCCTCTAATTAGAGACAAAAGGTGAAGAGGCAAAAATTTGATTAGTCAAATCAATTACTTTAAAATTACTTTTCTGAGTAAATACTAATTTTTCCTTTAAGTTCTGTACATTGAGATATATGCTATTCTTGGATTGTAAAAATGGTTATTTCCTGAATGTATTTTATAATAATGGGAAACCATATAACTTATCATTCAAATGAGGATGGTCTGGAAGGTAACAGGGGAGCTATTAATAATTATATGAGGACAACCCAAATCAGGACTGTCCCATTACAAATATTTCCTTATCAGATCAGACAGACATACATGCTTGAAGCAAGAGCACAGTTACAGGTAGGAGTTGAAAGGGGAGAAAACAGTAAAGGCCTTTAGAAACACTGTTTAATTATGGGATTCATAGGAAAAGCCCAGGGATAAAAAGATAGATATCTAAAATAGAATGGCCATGTCACTGTGTAAAGGTGTGTATTTTCCTTTGCTTTCAATTTTTAAACTTTCAAGAAACAGAAAAGCAAGAAGTCAGTCATAAACAGAGTTCCACACAAAGAGAAACATGATGCTTTTCTAATTGTTTGGCAGGGAGGAAAGCGGGGAGATAGTTGTTCTTTTCTGAGAAGTGATGGTAATAGGTTGAGTATTTATTAATACTCAAATCAATTCTCAATACTTCAAAATTCAAAGCTTTTTAAATGCTGACAGGGCTTCGTAAGTGGAAAATTCTGTACCTGACTTCATGTGGAAGATTATATTTAGAGTAGGCATGTAACAAATATTGTATAAAATAATCTTCAGGCTATGTGCATAAGATGCACATGAAACATTCGTGTTTAGCTTTGGGTTTCATCATTAAGATGTTTCATTATATACATGCAAGTATTCAAATATATTAAAAATCCAAAATCCATAACACCTTTATCCTAAGCACTTCAGATAAGAAATCTTCAGCCTGTAATGTCACAGGCTCAAGATTAATTAATACAAAATCTAGATGCTCCCTTGGCCAAGACCTTCAGATTTTTTTCTGGGCATAGTTTTACATTAATGTATAAAACTTAAGGTTAAAAACAATAAAATTAGTAGGGAAAAGTTTCTTTTTATACAGTTTTCCTGTAACACCTTTGATTACACAAAAATATCTAAAATATAGTTTCCTCATTCATTATTTTACACAGAGAAATTGAATATTCAAATTCTTTCACTGTACTATTGACACATCCAAATACTGCTATTTGCTGGGCTTTGTAAAGCAACATTGTTCAGGAATTGTTTCTATGCATTTGTGTCCCCAATTTCACTGTAAGCTTTTAATGCATGGAGATGATTTTTCAGGAATTTTCTCAAGTTCTAGACATATAATGAGCATTTCACATTCTTGTTGATTGATTTGGAGCCTGGAGGTGGCCCCTCTGGGCAAGGTGCCTAATGCTCTGAAATCAAAGGCATTGTCTACCTGCTAGGTAGGAGATTCTTCCTTCCTCTGTCTTTCTTTCATTTTTGCCTTTTTTGGCAAAGATCTCATGAAGATAGTTGGTGTTTCTGGTTTTTCTTTTATAAGCATGCACCTGTCATGTTCTGTTTCATGTAGCTCCAAGAGCTATGGCTGTGAAAACTTGTTTAAAATCACATTTCCTTTTCCAGGAATACGTCTTTATTAAGATGTCCTGTGCTTGCTCATTAAAATGTCAGCATAATGTAATTATGAGTCAAATGAGGCACAACAGCATTTACATCATTTGATAAATTTCCATCATTTGCTGGGGTGTGTGTGGGAGATGGTGACTTGAATTCCAATATTTCTTGACAGTCTTGATAGAACCAACTTTCTGTAGCTATGTACAGCCCAGAACTGTGGGTGGAGGGGCATCTTTTTATTTGGTAACTGCAACCTAGTTTTGAATGTGAATGCAAACATCTTTTTAGCTTTAGATATGGTTGTAAGAGCAGGAACCAGCCAGGGAAAATGTGATGCTGCCAGCTTTGATTGAGATTCTTTCCTGTCCTTCCCTTGGCCCAATATCTAATTCTTTCTATCCTGAAGAAGTTTGGAGACATGAAAACAATAGAACCAAACCTAAATATTATACACGTGATTCAAGAATACAAAGAGTCAACAACCAAAATTTGAAATATGGGCCTTTGTTTGAGCATATATCCTTTGTAGCTGTTGAGTGAAAAAGTCTGAAGGTAAGAATTAGACTGAGTTTTGCAAACACTGATTTCTTTTTCAGTATTGTAAAAAGTGAAGGGATAGAGTGGAACTGTTTCAGACTTGTAAATAGGAAATGTTCAGAGGACAGAGAGCTGCTTGCTTATTTCAAGATGCTCACTGCCCACAAGCAGAGGAAAGTGAAGAGTTGTTCAGGGACCACAGAGAACAGCAGCGTGCTCTTTTGACTTCCTGGGTCTTCAGGAGTAGAACTTTTCTTAGCTCGATGCAGTTTCTGTGTTTCATTCACACTCCATTTAGTGCTAGGAAATAACATGACAGAAGGGAAGAATGGGGAAGGAAATGAGTTTTCCTGCTTTTTGGCTTCTTGAAAGTTGTGACCTGAAAATATTACTGTGACCTTGGAAACATTAGAGAGAGCTGATGGAAAGCAGAACGTGGAGTGTGATGAGAGCAGTGGCCACGGTGGCCCGGGCAAGGGCACTGCACTGAAGGTGGGAATCTAGAAGTTTGCTGCTCTTGCTGCTGCAGCATAAAGGTGGGGTGAATGGAGAACTCCCAGGGGGTGGATGGGAGGAGGAGGACATGGGACGTTAAGGTCACTCGTTTCTTTGGTTTGTCTAAGGTGCACAGAGGAAAGCAATGAACAGAAATGGCACAGCAGGGTTGGGATAAAGAAATTAGAATTCTTCCAGGGTTGCATGAGGGTCATGTACAATGACTGTTCAGAAACTGAGGGCATAATGGTCTCAGACAACTACAGAGAGAAAACAGAATAAACACCAACCTGGTCTTTGGCCAGCCTAATAAAGCTTTGCATTGGACAAGAAACTGCCAAAAGAAAGAAGTAAAGGACTAGCAAAAGGACAACACAAAAATGAAAACAAAAACACAAAACCAGAAGTAAGCACCACTCAATGCTAAATCTAACAAGAACATCAAGCAAGACCATGATATGAGGATGGCATGTTAATCTTATAAAGTGGATCTTCCTTCCAAGTTAAGACTTCTGCTATTACTTGCCCTCTACTTGTTCACACTCATGCTTCTTTCCCCATTACATTTGTGAGAGCAGAACATATTGCTCATCTGTGGCACTTCCCCACAGTGCAGGGAGAAAGTGCGTTTTCAATAAATACTTGCTTATCGAAACAGAAAATGTGCTGATACCTTTTCCTTTCTTTTTCTTTTTCATTTAGTTTAATGAGCACTAGTACCCTGAATTTTTACCTTATGCTATACGGGTAAAAATGCCGACTTTGCTCTCACTCTATGATCCAGCCCTCTAAGGATATCGTGGCCGGATGGAACACAGTAGCTCAGATGAAGCTGATTATTTCAAAGTGTGGGCATGTGTAGGTTTATTTTGATGAAAATGATTTCTCAGTGGCCTGCTGTCCTACCTATTTTATCAACCAAAATGACTTCTACAAAGTGTTGTAGAGGACGGGGAAAAGGTATTATGTCTGCTTTTCCCTTTACCAGCTGGGTGCATAATTTTCAGCCCCTCAACTCATCAAAAGAGTAAACAGATTTGAGATCCTTTGAGATCACACACAATTTAAAACTTCCTATTTATGCTTCAGATGATAAAGTTGGAGCTAAGACATTGGGAGAACACAGAAGCAAACGAAATCAGCAGATTATAAGTGGGAGCACTAGAGAAAAAACCCTTTTCACCAGGCTAGGTTTCTTGATCATTACTCAGGTTATGGCATTGAGACTTGTGACCTCTCACAGTGAAAAAATGATCAGAGAGACAGAAGGAAGAGGCTCTGCTAATGTACATACAATATCAACATACAATATCAAAAATCTTTGTTTTCTAATAGCTATAAAGTGCAGTGATACAACTCTGGAAGACCTTCAAATGGAACAATATTTTAAGACAATGTTCAATGCCCCCAATTGCACTAAAGGATAAGCAGAAATATTTGACCTTGGCTCTCCCCTGCTTTGGAACCAATTAATTTCATGACTACAAGTTGAAAAGACTTGGTTGATATTTTACCCAAGGCCCTAATTTCATAGATAACAGCCATATAATCCTTTGTCTTATTTGGTAAGTTAAAATTAGTAATTCCCTCCTCTCCCCAAGGAATGGGAAGAGGAAAGTGTTTAGAGGGGAAAAAAAGTAGAAAACAAAATTTAAATCAAAAGATAACAATAAACTTATTTTAAGAATCAACAGGCTTTTTAAAGTCAATGGCTATAAAGTTACAGTTAGACAAGAATACACTAAATTCTGTTGCACAATAAAATGATTATAGTTAATATCAATGTCCATTTCAAAAATAGTTAAGAGAAAATTTTAGACATTCTCATGAAGGATTAAACACTCTTTCTTTGTATGCTAATTAGCTCCATTTGATCATTCCTTAAAGTACGCATGTATGGAAACCTCATGTTGTGCCCCATAAATAAATACTTGGTAATTAAGATAAAATTACAAAAAGGGAGGGGGAATCCAGGCTTTGCATATGATCTTAAATCAGCTGATTTGATTTCTGAGATTCCTTTGGACCCCAGACTGTAAAACCTTGCCAAATCAATGTCAGGGGTTCAGCTATTGTTGATATGCCTTTGTTTTATGCCCTTGTTTTCACTTACGCCTACTTTCATAAATGGCTCTAGATTTCTCGTAGAGCTCATATGGGTCAGGCTTCCGTGGGTCAAAGGCCTCTGTTGAGTCAGGAAAGGAACTCCTGTGAAGGGCAGGTGGGAAGGGCAGGTTCTGCGGTATGGCCGGAGCAGATAAGCTTGTTTGAGGACTGCCTTGATTCTCCCATCGGTCCATTATCTGAAAAGTGAAGAGAAACGGAAGCAATGACCACTGCCTAATTATTTCTACGATTACTAATTATGTTTATTACTGCTTAATTATTGTCACATTCAAGTTAGACTTTCTTTCCTGTGAAACATTGAAAACTTTGGCCCACAGGACTAGAATAAAATGACATTAAACACCCTAGATCGTTATAAGTAAAAGCAGTCTTGATGCTTCAATATAAATTCAGACAAGTTATCACCGATTATCTTGGTAATCTTTACCAAATCATCTAATTTCTCTGAATTTTTCCCCTATAAAGATAACATGTCTCACAAGGTAATTTGTTTGTAAGTGCTCAGAAATGTAAGCTATTATTTGCTCCCTTTCTAAGATGGTCCCAATTTATGGTACCACTTTACTAAAACAGAAGATAAAGTAGTCTGAGCATATTCATTTGACACCTACACACATCCCAACAACTTCCAATAGTTGAAAATCCTATCATTTCCCATATACCTTATAAATAATTACATAACCATCTGGGATTCTGGAACAGTTCTATTGTCTAGGAGACCTCATTTATTGCGGGACTGGTGATGTCTTCCCTAGAATGCCACTGCTTGTGTCACAGTTAAATATTTCCCAGATGACCCTTATCACGCAGTCTTCTTTGGTCCTCACTATGCCATCATGAAGTAGGCAAAACCGGGACTGATATCATTCTTTTCTCTTTTCTTGTTTTGGGGAGGTGGAGTGCCGATCCTGGGTATGAACTTAAGAGTCCGGGCACTGTCCTTGGGCTAGTTTTGCTCAAGGCTAGTGTTTTACCACTTTGAGCTACAGCTCTAGTTCTGGTTTTCTGGTGGTTAACTAGTGATAAGAGTCTTCTGGACTTTCCTTCTGGGGCTGACTTTGAACTGTGATTCTTAGATCTCAGCTTCTTCAGTAGCTAGGATTACAGGTGTGAGCTACCAATGCTCAGCATGGATCATAATTTTCTATCCCTGCTTCACTGGCCTGCTTTGTTTCCACACTGGCTATATTTTGGTCATGGCTTCAACTCCAGTGGGTAAGAAGTTTGTCTGAGGTCTAGTAATGGGTCCTGGTCAGAATCAATCATAAACTCTAACAGCATAGTGGGAATGGGGGAGGGGAATAACTGGGGAATATGGTTAGAGTTCTAGCTAATTTTTTACTGAGGGAGCCTTTTGCTCCTATTTAATAAAACCCCTTAAATATGCACTTCACAATTAACAGAAGAACAAAATTCAGAAAGGAAGTCCTTCTGTTCTTTATTGTTTTGTCATCCATTTAGATTGACTTTAAGATGTGGAAGGCCCACATTTGTGGATAAAAACACACTCTATTTTTTTAAATTGTTCACTTTAACTGACTTTAGGTACCATATGGATGCATTCTGGCTGTGACTTTCTCCCTTTTGTTTCCAACCTTCAGATACTAAATATTTAAAAGTGAACAAACTAGAAATATGAAATATGTCGAGATGCTAGAATACCCTATTTGTCTTACTGCTTTCATCTGCCACTAATGGCTTCTGATGCTCACGTGCATTTTGCTGCTATATGTATTGCTCATGTTCAGTCATTGGAGAGAACATGCTTCTGGTGAGATATTAGTATTTCTAAAAAACAATCATGAAACTACAGAACAAATAGTGCTTTGGGTACCGTTTGGGAAAGTTTCTGTGGCAGATTGACAAATTCTACAATTTCTGTAGCACAGAGATTGAGAAATTAGTCAAGAGTTCAGTTCATGCTTACTAAAGCATTCACAACTTCTTGCTGTGCCATTTATCAACCTTTGGTCTGGGTTTCTTGAAACAAAACAGAACAAACCCCTTGAAAACAGGAAATCATTGTGCTCGTGAAAAAGCAAACTTACAGTTCTGCCTCTACACTTCCGGCTCCCTCCAAATTAGATTACCTGGTGGCTTTAGCTCTGAAGGCTATGGTGGCCAGCCTGTACTTTCTAAAGGATTGATTCTGTTGCTTCCTCCTTACTTCTTGAGATACCTTGATCTCTAGACTTTTGCTTTCCACTTGGGCACTATATCTCTCTACTTTCATAAACCTTCTGGATCTGATCCTATCTCTTTTGCCCAGGGCTTCAGACCTCACTTACTCTTACCCTATGTCTTCCTGGGTTTGATCTACCTAGAGTTTGTGTTTTATGTAAGATACTCATTTCTTAGCCATGTTTCTTTTTTGTTGGCAGTACTAATCTGTGAACCCAGGTCCTAGTGCTTACTAGGCAAGTGCTTGGTCACTAAGACATGTCTCCAGGCCTTTTCTGTGTTGGTTATTTTTGAGGTCATATGCTTAGACTGTGATCTGCCTATAATAGGTTTTCCAATATAACTGGGATGACATGCATTTGCCACTGTACACAGCTATTGGTTAAGAAGGGGGTCTCACCAATTTATCTATAAAGGCTGCAATCAAATCATGATCCTCATCTCAGTCCCTCAAGTAACTAAGATTACAGGCATGAGTTACTATTTCCCAAATTAAGTGGGCATTTTATTGGGCTTCTCATTGGCTAGTCCTAATGGGCTCATACTTGAACCAATATTTACAAACATCTCATTAGATTCTCTCTCTCTCTCTCTCTCTCTCTCTCTCTCTCTCTCTCTCTCTCTCTCTCTCTCTCTCTCTCTCTCCTCAGAGAGGCTAGAGTAGTTTAAACCTATTCCTGTCACTATTTTAGGTAAGGCTGGGGGATGAAGGCTTGATTCTGTATTTGCAGATTCCTCCCAGATGCAGAGAACTCACTATAATTAGTATCCTACTTGTTAAAGAGGAGGTGACTTTCCCAGTATGGATTAGCTTAAGATATGGATAAAGAGGACTGAAGAGGATCATTGAGTGGCACAGGCCCAAGAGGAGGCTACATCTTTTTCAAGATGACTTTTTTCTTATTCTAAGTATGTTCATAGTCCTCTTTGGGGGGAAATGTATAAATGTACATACTATGAGTATATTATTGTATACCCTTTCACGCACTAAGGTTTGGCTTCTGCTTTCTATGGTGATAGCTTTTTATCTTTTTGAGCTTAACATGTAGAAGCACTGTTGTAAAGCACTTTCTGTAGTGTATCTCAGAGAATTTTCACAATAATCTTAGGAGAAGTATTGTTAGTATTTTCATTTTGCACTAGAACTTAAGACACTGAGAGCTCAAACATATGTTAAGGAAACAGGGTATAAGGAGAAAAAATGAAACTTGAATGTAGGGAGTATGCCTTCACAGTCCTCACCTAAACAATTAGGCCACATGTGTTGTTGTTGCCAAAGTCTTCAGTCTAAATGGTTTCTGAAAGATACACCCAAGACATTAAATTAAATGTCTTCTATCTTTACTTAGCCTGAGACCTGGAGGTCCAAGTCTCAGCTTTTACACAGACATACAAGTTCAGGATTAATTGTATGTTGAGTTCCATAAAACCTTTTTTTGGAATTATTGACTATAGATGTAATTACTATAATGACAGCAAATGCTGCAATTATGCCAAATGACATAATTTGTATAAATGTGGTACATATAAGGAAATCACTAGATTGCATAATTATGGCACTGTGATGAAGCTCCAGGTTGGTTCCTTGTTAAGTTGGGTAAAGTTAGTGGAGAAAGACAGAGAAAAGGAAAGGTCTATTCAGAAGCTGGATGTGAGAAACCAAATTCAAATTTCAAAGACCTCTTTTCAAAGTCACATGCATTACCAATGATTTATTATGCCCAGGACTTTCCCCATCTGATATTCTCTATATAGATTAGATGAGTCAAATCCTGAATGAGGAGTTGCTTGGTAAGATTCTGCCTAGCCATAGAACCCTTCCGATTTAGGATGAGACATTCTTGTTAGGGTAGTGTGTTCTAAATCACCATACTATGAGATCCTATGAAAATGGCCACAACTTTTGGGCCATGTACATGTTGAATTTCTCTCAAAGATTCCTGTGTTAAAAAGACTTAGTCCTCAGGGTAGTGGTCTTGAAAAGTGATGGGATCTTACAAAGATAGGTTTAGGTGAATGAGGGTTGCCCTTGGAGGGGATTATGGGGCCCTGTTCCTGTCTTCTTCCTTACTCTCTCTCCTCCTTTGCTGAACAAGTAAGCACTCCTGTTCCACCTGCGATATCAGGTGCTTCCATACAATGGGGTTAACCAGTCATGAATAGAAACCTGAAAGACTAAGCTGAAGCCAGCCTGTTCTCTTTTATGTTAATTTTCCCTGGTATTTTATTTTTAGCGCTGGAGATGTGATGAACACAAAGAGTTTCAATTTAATGGCAAGTAAAGAACATCTCTAATTGCTAAGCCAAGTTGGCTAACCTATCTTTGCAAAAACATTATGATTAACTAGTCTCCATGTCCCACGAGGGAAGTAAGCCTGGAGAGGTTAGGGGATGACAGCCCATCAGTGTCTATTCAGTGTCTATTTGAGTGATTGTCAGGTGTGGGATACACATTGTATATATATATATATATATATATATATATATAATATATATATATACACACACATATATATATATATACATATATATGATACAATATAAATTTGAACATTTATATGTAGTACTAATTACATATGCACATGTCTGGAACATACATATGCAAAGAGGTAAATATGTATTCATATGCACAATATACAGATACATATATTTTTCTATAAATATTCAAATGTAAATATAAAGATATGGAGTTAAATTTCTTGTCAACTAGGTTTAATTTGCATATCAAGACTGCTGGCCCTATGCTTTTAAAACTCCTATATGAAAAATACTGTGTAGTATTTGTGATGGGGAAAAACAAAAGGTTTCTAAAGCATTTTCATTATATTAGCCCAAATAGTGTTAGTGTTCATCTTATAAATATATTTTTTAAAATGGGCATCTTATAGATGAGTAAGAAGAGTTATTCTTGTAGTAGAGGGACAAATATGAGAGAAAAGGACTCAGAGAGGCTGTCAGTAATGGCTCACAGCTGCAATCCTAGCTACTTTAGAGGTAGATATTAGGAGGATCATTATTTGAGGATGGCCTGGGAAGAAAGCCCAAAGCTTTACCTGGAAAACAACAGAAGCAAAAATATTGGAGGTGTGGCTCAGATGGTAGCACGCTTGCCAAGTAAGCACAAAGTCCTTAGTTCAGCCCCAGTACTTTCCCCTTCCCAAAAGAAGAGCACGGCAAATTTATTCTTTTATTATCACAGCATCTCGGAGGAAGAGACTTTAAGGTCACACAATTCAACTCCGATTTAATGGATTTATATAGTAACTAGGAATAAAGAAGAAAGAAACGTAATAATTTCAACTTACAGGCTTTGGAGTTTTCCATGGAGAAAAGAAACCTGCAATAAAGAAGAGAGTATTCGAATTTTAACAATGTACCTCACTACCACTTAGAGATGGCACAATGTTAAGACTGTAATTCAGTTTAAAAAAGGTAAAATAGCAATAGTAACAACAAAAATCCTCAATGGCTGTCTGGTTTTCTTTAAGGAACTCGAATAATTTCAGGGTCAGAGAACACTTTCTTCTTTGACAACTGAGAATTCTCAGGCACAGACAGGCGAGTAGCTGCGGCAAGTGGCCGCGGTGGAGGTACTTATCTGAGGCATTGCGGGCACTTCTGTCACCAGCCTTAGCAGGAGTGATGAAGAGAGGAAACAGGATAAAATTTAGGGTTGTAAAGGAAGTACCTTTGCTTAGTGTAAGAAATGATTCTGCTTTATGTACCAGCTTTTTGAAAGCTAAAAACCAGTCAATCAATAAGCATTAATTCTTAAATTTAAACATGATGTATATAGCTCTATTATGAATCATATCCTACTGTGGCTTTTTAGGTGACTGCCCACCAATATCATCTCATAAAAAGATTCCTACTTTGTAAATTTTTTTAACCTTAGTGCTCACCCAATATTTATCTGAAGTCTTTCTTAGCTGAATGAATCTATATCATCAAGTTCAAAAAAATCAGGATCCCTTTTTAGCATCACAAATGATAGGATGGTTATAAAATTATTATTCTGTTATATAGAATCAGTTTTTAAAAGTAATAACTGACATACATTGGTCATAATATACAGTAGAACTAGCATACAAAACAGAGTACTTTCTTCCTGTGTCATATCTTCCCTTTCAACAATTTTTTGTTAATGTGAATAGTAGGATACTTGATAAAATATCCAATTAAAATGAAATACTGAAGATGTGCCACATGCTATGTTTATCATCTTTTGGATGGAGATGTCCAAAATGGAAATAGTTGACTGCCAGGACCCATTGTAAAAAATAACTACAGAAATCTGGACACACAATTTCCTATGCTTAAACTTTGAACTTAGATATAGCAAAATACTAGTTGTGTCTCAGTGTGAGGTTGTCATGAACTGATGATTCATGTTTATAAAAATAGTGAAATTATATAAACTCTCTTGTTGCATGGCTCTTCTTTGAACCCCAAATTAAATTTAATGCTCTATAGACAGCCTTTTTTTTCTGCCTAATACACTGTGTTCTTTGCTCTCCTTTTACCTGATGGACAAAATACCTAATAAGTTATTTACTATAATTTAATTATGGGATATACATTCATGTCTTTTTTTTTGCAGAGTTAAAAGCAAAAATTAAAAAAAATACATTTATCTCCTTGACTCATTCTGGGAAATGACAATGAAGGCAATTTGACCATAAGTTAAAACAATTTTCTACTGATCAATTCATCATTATTTTCCACAAAAATTGATTTGTTTCTCCATGGAATTTCCAGCAATCATTGTCTTTTTAAATTTTGTGATGTCATTGTATACATTTTCCCAATGTCAAAACATTCCACTAGTACCTTTGTGTTGTCACCCTTTTTCTAAGAATGTTGAGACAAATCTTGACTATTTGCTATTTTACCTTTGATAGGTGCTGAGAGTTTCTTAGACTTTGATACAAAGGGATTGAAAATAGTTCCACTGCTACAGAGCTCTTATCTCCACATGCAATGCTGTTTAAAAAGACTCTTCCGCCAATGGAAAATGTACAAATCATCTGTTACTTCAGCATGATGGTACTAGAACTAACTGCATAAGTAGGAGATTGACTAAGAACAGACAAGGAGAGAGGAGCATCTTTCATCTTCTACATAAAGCATTTTGGTTTTCCATTATTTTCAAACTGTTTCATGTATGCTGACCTCATGTTACTGGCAGGACCAGGGCTTCCTTCCAGTAGCCATAATGGGAGATTCTGAGATAATAATAACATGGTCATCTCTGATGTGATGGTTGATTGCCTGCTTTTAGTCATTGTCAAAGCTGCCCGCTGCACACTAATAGTGTAGAGAGTAAAATACAACTATCAGATTTTCTGAAAAATAAATAACTCATGAGCCCCTTTTTCTTTGATAAATTGTGAATCATGCTAAAATATGTAAATAATGATGAATAGAAAAATCTACTTTGCATATATTCAATTTGATCTTGTTTAAGTTAGAAGGTTTTTGTTTTTGTTTTTTGTTTTTTGTCAGTCATGGGGCTTGAACTCTAGGCCTGGGCACTGTCTCTGGGCTCTTCAGCTCAAGGCTAGCGCTCTATCACTTGAGCCACAGAGCCACTTCAAGTTAAAAGGTTTTCAAGTGATTAAACCTCAGTTTTCTGTTCACTTTTATTGGATGAGTTACAAAAATACTATTAATAGTAATAGATGTCAATGTCAAAATACTATATTTTTTACATGTACTATCATGTGTGGGATAGATCCTCTAGGAAAACTAGTTTATTCCAATTAATATGTTTTAAAAGCCATCAAAGCCTAAGTCAAAACTTTTAATTCCTTTGAAAGATATACTGGATATTATACTGAGTTTATTTCTGTATTCATTTTGGTAGTGAAAGATCACAGAAAACAAGACTTCCCCAATCTAGGAAGTCTTATGCATTTACTTATGTAGATACATATGCATATACATGTGTTATATGATGAATCACTACACTGTGAATGTAAAGAATAATTTCTATTGAGCATATTATTTTCAAATTGTTTTCTATATTTAGCTTTTACATCTTACTTCAGAGACCATAGGACAGGTATTACCCACTATTTTTAGGATAGGACATGGATAACTTTTTCTCAAGCCTCTCACAGCTAAGGTAGTTCTTGCTACAAAACTAAGTTCAAAGAAAAAGATCTGTATTTTCCCCTTCTAAAATAAGAGTAATTCATTTGTTTTAGTTTCTGGCTTCTGTTTATCCCACTTCTATAAAAAGCCATGCTTTGGATTTCTACTGAGGGATGAAAAGTTCTTTATAATGATTTATTTGATATTTTTCATATTGAAATTATTGACTTTTTAATCTTCTGCAATGTGTGTAAATGTGTATAGTCACTATACTATTATATGTATAAATGCAAAACTATTTATTTAATCTTGAGTCTTGAGATAACAAAAAAGAAAAGAACCTGAAGTTATAACTGTGAGTAACATGTGAGTAAAGACATAAAAGAAAAAAAGAGAGAGAACAGATGGGATAATTTAGATGCATCTAATAAGGAAGTATAGGTGTATCAATATAAAAACACACTGCATTAGACTGCTAAGACCTTTCTCCTCTGGAAGGAGAAATGAAACTATACTATAATTGTAGCTCTACATCTAAAAGCACAGTGAGATAGGTTGAGAAATAGAACCACAGTGACTGAAAATGGCAGAGCACAGAAAATAACACTGACTTCACATTGAAATTTAAATTGAATTCCACCTGCTAACTAAATGCAATTCTGAATGAAATATAAGAATATGATTCCCAGATAAAATAAACTATGCACAGGTAACTCTGAATATCAGGTAAACAATAACTTCTAGTAGAAACATGACTATTATATATCAACAGCTATACATTACAGAGGATATGCTTATAAAACTATTAGTTGTCCTAAATTCAATTTGACTAGGAATTTTATCTGGTTACCTCAGATAGAAAAGATTTATGTATATCCTAAATAACCATTTACAAGAATAGTAATATCTATTGTAGGTAGAAAATATTTAATATTTCCTTTACTGTCAGGAGTTTCACTTTGGAGAAATCTCAGACCATTACATGTGTGCCATCATCTTCCATTTGATCATGTTGATCAGAGCCTGGACTGCGGACCAGACTCACTACATACCAGCCAGGGCCATTCTAAAATTCTTCCATGCAGTTAACACCATGGCTCCCAGAGTGGTTCTTTTCAGAACTTCCCCTGATACATGATACCCCAAATGAAAGCCTATCAGCATATTTCCTAGTTCTGAAGTGAGAGCCCCTTTATGCAGTGTGCGTGTGTGTGTGTGTGTGTGTGTGTGTGAGAGAGAGAGAGAGAGAGAGAGAGAGAGAGAGAGAGAGAGAGAGAGAGAGAGAGAGAGAGAGAGAGAGAGACAAAGACAGAGACAGAGAGAGAGACAGAGAGACAGAGAGACAGAGAGACAGAGAGACAGAGAGACAGAGAGACAGAGAGACAGAGAATTGAACATTATCTTCTTAGGGCAGCGAAATGGTAAACTTTCGTTAGATCACCTCAACTTCAGAAACAGGTCAAAATGCAAAATGAGAGCAAATTTATGCCATCAGCACATCATTGATTTGGAACAATGCCAAGCCAGCTTTTTTGTGTGTGACATTTTTCAGGAATTCCCCTGAACAGAAACTATTTTTTTAAAACATGTTTCTACATTCCAATGAATAAATGGAACTCATATTCACAGAACATTAAATAACATCATTTAGCTAAAACACCCTCTAGAACATATGATTCTGATGTTGAAGATTCTTGCTAGAACTTCATGTATTTTATAGGAGATGACATGATTTACTACAAATGACAGAGATGCTGGGGAAGGAGTTTTTTTTTAATTCTCTTTCCCTTTAAGCAGAAGAAAAAGAAATAGGAGTTACTTTGAAATAAAGACCTGTTTGTTGCAGATGGGTTATTAAAAGCCCCGTGTCTTGCTTTGCTTAAAAAAGAAACATAATACCACGAATATAGTTAACAGTACTCAACAGTACACTTTAAACAGATGGCTTAATGATGACTTAATGATGATTTGACTTGCAGTTTTCTGACTTCAAAATGACGTGAAAGTGGCATGTGTTGAGTGGAACTCATAAGGTGAATTGTGACCTTTTCCCATGCTAGTTATGTGACCCTTGGGATGCTGCGCGGTGGCCTCAAGCCACAGATATATCAGCTCCCAGTCAGCCACTCACTTATAAAGGAAACAGTCCATACTTCATGTACGTTATGTGGCTGATCTCTGATCTCCACTACCTTAGGAGCATCGTCTGCAACCACACACTCCGCGTATTAAATTAAGATGGTAAATTTTATGTTGTATTTTTTCACACTAAAATATCTAATGAAATAAAAAAGAGAGAAATAACAAGGTAGAGGGAAAGAATGAACATATCACATGTGTATGAATGAGGGAGAAGAAAGAAGGCAATGGAAGGAATTTTGCTCCAATCTGTGACACCATCTAGGGAGGAGGAAGGCCACCTGGATACGCACACAGGCTCTTTCATCTTCCTCCGTTACAGGGATAGCGGGCTCTGGAGGGATGTCCCATTTCCACTGGATTTCTGAAGACATTCATTTCAGAGGTTCTCCTAACAGTGGAAATGGTTTCTTAAAAGGTTTCCCAAAGAGGGGGAAACAAAGCCTCTGGGTTCTTAGAAACTCTAGTTAGGGCTAAATAGGAAGAGAAAAATACCACTAATAATGTTAATCCTTAATTTTCATTTTCTCTCTAGCCTGGCAAACAGACCAAAGCCTTCCATCAAAAAATTCTGCCTTTGGTAAATGGAAGATGGCAGGGTAATGAGCGAATTTCCATTAAACTGGTTCAATATTATTCACTTTCTTCTGGTTTTTGAGTGATTCATGTATTTATTATTAAAATTCATTAAATGGGTTAAGCCCTGCAGTTCCTTTAGATAATTTTGTTCAAGCAGTTTGAAGTAGGTAAAGGAGCAATTTCTCATAATAAAACTACCTAGGCTAAGAAATGACCTTTCTTTCCTCTGATAAGCATGAAAGGTTCAGTGTGCAAAGAAGATTTTATGTTGGCAAAATGTTATAAAAATAAACGTTATTATGGAATTCTGCTCATCAGAAAGAATGTCATCGTACCATTCATAAGGAAATGGGAGACTTGGAAAGAATATAACAAGTGAAGTAAGCCAGAACTAGAGAAACACAGGTTGCACGGTTTTCCTCATTTGTGGTAAATGTACTGGGACTATAAATCTATAAGAAAATGTACTGGATCGTCAAAGGAAAAAATATACACTGGGACATGATAAATTATACAATCTCTAGGCATTCACACAGAGTGAGACCGAAGGAGGATCTTCTTAGGAAGGGATCAAAAAGGTGTAAATAGCTATGTGCATCTGATCATATAAAATAATCTGTACTGAAATGAACTCCAGGAAATGGAAACAAGAGGTTTTTCTTTTCCTTTGTTGCTGTTTTTTGCTTCATTTCCTTTTGTCTTGTTTTTTTTTCATTTATTTGTCTTTGGGAGGGCAAGGGGGCACAAAGGGTGAAAAGGTGGGACAAAGGGTAAACAAATGGAGTGGTGGTACTCACTAGACTCTATGTTGAAAATGATCTATACAACGTGTGGGTGCAGATAGGAGGGAAAAATTGGGAGAGAGTGAGGGAAGGGATGACATTGTCCAAAACGAAATATACTCCTTATCTGACTTATATAACTATAACTCCTCTGTACCTCAACTTTATGACATTAAAAAGAAAATATTAAATTGTTTTTGAGGAGCATTTCCCCCTGCTATATTCCTTATAATAAGAACAATCTGACCATTTCGTATATCCTCATTGAGTATCTAAAATGCATAAGTGTGTAATGCTGTCTTTAGATAAACTCACTATATAAAGGATGGACTCAAATAAAAGCATGCAAGATGAATAATACCAACAATAATAGAAGAAGAAAGGAATGGAATGGGTTGGAAGAGGAAGAATTGTGGTGTCCTGGAGGTTAAACCTCATGGCAAAACGAGTCTTGCAAAACCTATCAACAACCACAAAGGGCTTTTTATTTACCATCTGAATAAGAGCAAGAGCAATAAAGATAGAAAAGTACTCTGGGTTTATGGAACATTGTAAACAAAGGATGGCCAAGAAAATGTGGAAGGGTTTTAATACTTACAGAGAGAAAAATTCAGTTCTGAGAGTTTTATTTAAAAATGATAAATGCCACTAAAAAGCAAAAAAAAAAGCACACCTAGAAATACCTTCAAATGATTATGTTCAGATAAGATGTCTGTAATTTGATGCCAACATTAAATGAATACTTATTGGATTGTGGGCACCTTGTAGACATTGTAAGCTCAATACAATAAAAATGAAATCTTTGCTATTTTTCTTCCTAATCTTCTTTAGTATTCCTTGATTTAGAAGATTTTTATCTGCTACTTCTGGGTTTTCAAGATAGAAGTCTGAAAGTAATTCCTAAAAATTTTCTCTCACTACTATATAACCAAATTCTGTCTTATTTCTGAATTCAATTTCCATTTTACTTCTTTCCACCATATGTTCACTGCACTATAATTCACACTATTATCTCTTAGTTGAGCTGATACAATGCTGAGTGTGATGATTTTTATGAATCTGATAGTATTTCAATGGAATACAATTTCACATAGGATAGCACACAAAACCTAAAAGAGCCTAAACAAATAAGCAACTACTTATTCCCCAAGCACCATGGGTTCAAAAACTCACTAGAGTTACTTAGGTAAACCAGTTTTTTCTAACCATAGTATGTTTGTTTACTCTTCTAACTCTTCTAACAGCTCCTTCTGACTTCTTCTTCTTCTTCTTCTTCTTTTTTTTTTTTTTTTGTCAGTTGTTGAGCCTGAACTCTGGGCCTGAGCACTGTCCCTCAGCATTTTAGCTCAAGGCTAGTGCTCTACCATTTGAGCCACAGCATCACTTCTGGCTTTTTCTTCTTATGTGGTGCTGAGGAATTGAACCCAGGGCCTCATGCATGCAAGGCAAGCACTTAACCACCTTCCCAGCCCTGACTTCTTTTTATAAATAAGTTTTTTTTATTGTAAAAATACTGGACAGAGTTACATGAGCAAGGTAATGAGTACATTTCCTATCAAGCATTGTTGTCTCCTCCTTTGTTTTTCCCCTACCATCCCTTCCCTCCCACCTCCACAACTACACTCCCCCTCCTCCTAGCCCCCATCCCTGTCTAAGTTGTAAAGTTCGTTTTTCAACATTGTGTCTTGTACATCTCATTGTTACAATGGGTCAACCTGTATCCCCATTTAAACAGTTTGTTTTATCCCTTCCCTCCCCAAATTAGACTGAGATCAAATACAGGGGTTATACAGTGGGGGAAGAACATACAAAGCAACAAAAAATCACATGGTATCTTATGAATACATTAGAAACAATAGCAAGAAAGAAAAAAAATCCCACTTGTGTCACTATCTTGGGGTTCATTTCACTTAACATCATCTTATCTGGCATTATATACATAGCTTTTGACTTTTTCTGCTTGTCCCAGACATATACTAGTTATTGCAAATAAGGGAAACCATGGGACCTATGTTTCTTTGGGCCTGGCTTACTTTACTTAATATAATTTTTTTCCAAGTCTTTCCATTTCCTAACAAATGAGGCGATGTCATTCTTTCTGATGGAGGCATAGAATTCATATGTGTGTGTGTGTGTGTGTGTGTGTGTGTGTGTGTGTGTGTGTGTGTGTGTGTGTGTGTGTGTGTGTGTGTGTGTGTGTGTGTAAACCTCTGACTTCCTAATGGGTCACTTTTTCAGGAAAGATGTCCCTGGCCTTACATTTTTATCCCAGTTTCCTTATCATATATTTTCAGTTTGTCCTGGATTTTCCCCTTATATGACAATTATTACAATTTTAATTATGTTTATGAAAATATATTTACCCAATTACACTTTTTAAATTATGAGTTTAATGTCTATTTCTCCCAATAGTGTATACATCCCACTAGGGATGTAGTCTGCTTTCTCCTGTATTTGTAGCATTCAGCTAATATCCCAGACAGTGGATATTCCATCTGACATATTTGACTGAAAAATAAATGGAAGTAAAGGGTGAAGAGGGTAGGAGAGACAGAATCTGAAGATACTTGAGGGCTCAGATGGGGCTTGGAGGGTGGAGAGGTGATAATAAAGAGAGATAAAATCTATGATGGCTGTGGCTTAGAACCTTAGATAGACAACGTTCTTCGCTGAGGTAAGGGATATAGAATGCATCCTTCTCCGAGTGAAGTCTGACAAGTTAGGGAACATGTTAAGTCGAGACAAAATGCGTTTGAGGTGCTGTTTGGTATTAGGGTCCAAATATAGTTTGAATTCCATTAGGAAGGTTGAACTAAATTGAGCTTGGTTTCAGGTGCTGAAGTTCTATAGTAGCTGGGTCTGTTGTCTGGTGCTCAGTAGTGGTAAAAACCAAGGAGGAGGCAACAATGCTTGATAAGAAATGTACTCATTACCTTGCTCATGTAACTGTAACCCCTCTGTACAGTATTTTCACAATAAAACACTTTAAAAAAAGAATTAGAAACAGAATGGCTTAGGTCACATTTAAAATGATGCATAACCATGGAATATGAAATCATCAAGTCCCAGGGTTTGTAGTAGAATGAAGTGTTTGCAAAGTAATGGAGAGTTCAATAAAGAGACAGATAAGAAGTAATAAATGGAAACACTCATTAACAAGTCTGGCTCTTCACAAGATGTCAAGCAGGAGGGTCACTGGGATGACCTGAGTAGGATCAGGCCACGACAGAGGTAGATTTCAGTGGGTCTGGATGCAGGGGGAGGTTAAGAAGGGAAAATTAAGAAGAAATCATGTCATAGCCTAGTGGAAGCTTTCTTTAGGTGGGATAGCAAGCTCACATTCAGATGAGAAGGAACCTGAACAGAGACAGTGCCAGAAGATACAAGAGGAAAGAGGAACCATACAAGTGATAAGAGAGAATGGGATCTAGAGCATGAGGAGGACTTAAGTCAATAGAGAGAGGAAGAGGCATCAAAGTCCTTTTCAGGGCACTGGTGTAGATCTAACCACTGCCCATCTCTCTAGGGCAGAGGTGGGACTAGATACGAGAATTCACTCAAGGAGGCTGACAGTAATAAAATAAGTGGGAGTTATAAAGATTTGACAGGGAAATAAATAATCTCTGAGGCAACATAGCAGTGAGGTTACACACACAGACGATGGAGAAAAGCTGACTTGGGCTCCAGTGTCTGTGTGTGTGTGTGTGTGTGTGTGTGTGTGTGTGTGTGTGTGTGTGTTTTTTCTTCTGCTTTTTTTCAGTAAGTCTTTTCCACTCTTCCTCCTCATCTTCAAGACTAATAATTCCATAACTGCCTAAGTATAAATGGAATTAAGTAGCATAGTTTATTAGAAAGTAACCTTATCATTATTTCTCCTGTCTCTATATACACACACACACACGTGTGTGTGTGTGTGTGTGTGTGTGTGTGTGTGTGTGTATATATAATTTATCTTTTTTTCTAAGGAAAAACACTAAGTTCTGGAATATGTAGTCAGGACTGGTGCTTATTTCTTTTTATGTCTACAACCAGCCAAAGTTTAAAATGAATGGCTTTCCTGATTAACATCACTTAGGAACTGCTAATTGAGATAAAGCACAAAAGTCCTCACAGCATATATTTTTCCAGTAACTAAATCACATGACATAAGACATTAAGAATAAATTTGCATGGGTTATGGTGGGAATTCTTATCTTTATCCTACGTTTTCTCTTTCTCATCTCTTTCACCTGTAGAACTTCCCAGGGAATAGGGGTGTCAGCCTATCCCAAGCAAGCCGCTGTGGAGCTTGAGGCAGGACTCAGATGGTTGAAGATAGAATTTGGTAAGCTGAGAATATAAAGGGAGACAACAGGCAAAAACTTAGCTGTGGGGGGACAGGAAAACCTAAATATGCACTTATATTTATTTGGGAGGGGGGAACAAGAGAATTTATATAATGTTGAGATGAGAAGGGCAATTTGTTTCAAGTCTCATGCCCCTCTGATTAGCTAGCTGCTTGGAAGGCTGGGTTGAGAAGGATTGTCAAGTACAGTAGCCAATTGTATCTTTAAAAAATGTTTTATATTATTATTATTATAAATGGGTGGACAGAGGGTCTACAGCTATGTAAGTTAGGTAAAGAGTAAATTTCTTTTCTTTCTTCTTTTTTTTTTTTTTTGTCAGTTATGGGGCTTGAACTCTGGGCTTGGGTGCTGTCCCTCAGCTCTTCAGCTCAAGGCAAGCGCTCTACCACTTGAGCCACAGCACCACTTCCAGTTTTCTGAGTGGTTTATTGGAGAAGAGAGTCTCATGAACTTTTCCTGCATGGGCTGGTTTTATACTGTGATCCCCAGATCTCAGCTTCCTGAGTAGCTAGGATTACAGGCATGAGACACCGGCGCCCAGCTGAGTATATTTCTTTTTAGACAAGGTCATCCCTTCCTTCACTCTCTCTCTCAGTTTTTCCCTCTTGTTCCCAGGAGTGGTGTACTTCATTGAAAATTGTATCTTTATCAATTAGCAATCCTACCCAAGGAAATGGAAATATAGAACGCAAAGATGGCCTGGAGGCCATATGTTTGTCATCCTTCTGTAAAGAGACTTTAAAAAAATTAATACAAGCACTGAATGAACTTATTTCTAATAAAATATAATAAATTCTTCTTCAGATTTGACCTTTGAAAGTGCACAGCAGGTGGAGAATCTTGTTAATGGAAGATACCTCCAAATATTAAGGTGATGAACAAGACTGGCCAGGACTTCAGAGATATAGCAGTTAAAACGGGCATTAGCTTTAGCATGCTGGCCCACTTTTTTTTTTTTTTTTAAATAAACATGTTGATTTTCCCTACTGACACATGAAAAGTGAAATAGTTACAGTGTTGACTGGAAGTTTGAAGGTATTGAGGCAGGCAAGACATAGTCATTTCAATTCCTGCTCCTAGCCTCAGTAGTACTGTAAAGGCTGGTCCACAGCCCCAGTGTAATTCAGAATCTGTCCCAATGTTTCAGTGACAATTATCACTGTATACTCTAGCACCTGATTTGAGCTGAGTACAATATAAAATTTGTTGCACTAATATCTTGTATAACTGCAATCCAAGTTGATTTCAAGTCTTTTGGCTATTATTTCCTAAATATTCCTTAACTCTCATATCTAGTGCTATCTCTCAGTCATCTGTCATCAAGTTCTGCCTGGCTCATGGTGGCCAATCTACCTGTCACCTGCCACATACCCTCTTCCATCTGTTCCAAAATGTGATCATGGCCCTCTTGTACTTAAGACCTTGAAATTGGCTTCTCTATGCTGTAAGAACAAGTGAAAAATCCTTTACACATCTTAGTCTGTTGGAATCCATGTGTCAAACTGCACTTGGCTTTTCTTGCTTTGTTTTCTCTCCTCCAGGATCAAGGACCATTTTTCCATCTCTAGAATCCTTTGAATTGCTCTCAGATTAAAAAGAAAACAGCACCTTATTGTATTACAGTTCTTGGTGTTACAAGTCTTCAGCTCAATATGTTGATGAAGTTTGTTTCTTCAGAAGGCTGCAAGGGAGAATGCTATAGCCTCATTCCCGGTTTCTTGGTACGTTGGTGGCCATTGTTGGTGTCCCCTGGCTTATGCAGCATCACCCAGATCTCTGTTTTTATTTTCACATGGCATTCTCCTTGTGAACATGTCTGCTGCCAAATGTAGCCTTTTGTAAGTAAGGATACTAATCGCATCAGATTAATATTGAGAATGACTTCTTATCTATTCATAGATACATCTATTATCTCTGGAGAGCCTGTTTTCCACATCAGATCACAGTATGAGGTACTGGGGGTTTGAACTTCAATACATAAATTTGGTGTGAAGATGGAAACACAATTCAATGTTTAGTGTCTCCTTACATCACCTCCCTGGGCCATTTGCATCTGTTATAATCAGAATTAAGGGAAGATTTTGTGTGATGGCTTTTTCTCTATCCCATGAATCTCAATGTTCCTTCATGGCAGGGATCTCATGTGTCTTTTGTGTCACTGATTCTCCAACTCAGATTTTTGAATGAATAAAAGAAAATCAATACGCATTTTTTAAAACCAACATTAACATTTTTATCTATCTGAGGAAAAAAATTTCACAACCAATAGTTTATCATTTAGACTGAAGTTTCTGTCCTGTTAGATATCCCCACATGAAATCTGTGGAAGGAGGCACCAAGGCCACTTCCACATATCTGACAAAAGAAACAGGTTGCTAGGCCATGCACATTGGAAGTAGCAGAGCCAGAACACAGTAGCAGACCCTGTGACTTCAAATCTGCAATTCTTTCTCCACAGCACTCTGCCAAATGAGATGACAGGTTATTATGCAATTAGCAGACTAGTTAATTGCTATGATCTTGCCCTCAAACCTTCTAGATCAGAACCCAAGACTTAAAATATCTGTTTGGGTATTGCCCGTTGGTTTTACATCCAATGGAGTAGAATAGGCCAGCAGCAATGACCAATGAGTGGCTTGATGGAGGAGAAATGATGGGGCAGATCCTGTGCTATCATGTATTTTCTTTGAGACACCTCTAGGAGCATCATTCCAATGTGCTGTTCTACTTAGGAAAGAAAGCTAACACTTCATCAGAGACTGGGAAAAAATCCCCCATGGGCTGAGCTAGGATGAGAATGCAAGACAGAGCTGCATGGGGCCAGAGCAGCTAGATATGCTTGAGCAAAGAACAAAGGCCTCAATAATACTGAAAATTTCCAGAATGTCATTTTATCATTCGATTTCAAAATGAAGGAAAGCCTTCAGGGCTGTCAGCCATATGTCAGCCTTCAGGGCTGTCAGCCATATGTCACAGTCAGGCCCTGATAATCATAATGAAGGTTCACGGTATGCGGGAGCCTCTGGAGAGCTCCTGGCCACCCTATGCCTCTGTTTTTGATACACATAAGAGTGCATGGCTGGGAAGGTGGCTCAGTGGTAGAGCGCTTGCCTTGCATGCATGAGGCCCTGGGTTCGATTCCTCAGCACCACAAAAGCAGAAAAAGCCAGAAGCCTAGCCTTAGCTGAAGAGCTGAGGGACAGCGCTCAGGCCCAGAATTCAGCCCAACAACAACAACAAAAGAGTGTGAGCTGCAGAATCCTCAGAGCTGACAACTTAACTAACTTAGGTGTACTTGAGTATCAGAAGTGTCTTTCAGAGAAGGGGAAAAAACAGCACCTAAACCCACTGGCTGACTTGTAGGCTGAAGAATGTCAGACTTTGGTTTTGATTTTTCTTAAGAAAGGGCCACACTTAGCATTTGATAGAACTCGCTTTGTTGATAAAAATAACATTGAGTGATTCTCCTCCCACCCCCAAACATTGTACAGTGGAATATAATTTTTAGCTTATGTCTGAAAAAATTCTCATTATCTTTAAGTAACTTATAAAAAAAAAGCACCTACAATCCATTCATCTACTGATGGGCATCTGTAGAAAATGTGGTATATACATGCAATGGATTTGTATTCCTCCATAGAAAGAATGACATCACCCAATTTGTTAGGAAATGGAAAGACTTGGAAAAAATCATATTAAGTGAAGTAAGCCAGGCCCAAAGAAACATAGGTCCCATGGTTTCCCTTTTTTGCAATAACTAGTATATGTCTAGGATAAGCAGAAAAGGTCAAAACCTATGTACATATGACCATGTAAGATGATGCTAAGTGAAATGAACTCTAAGTTAGGGTCACAAGAAGTTTTTATCTTTGTTTGCTGTTGTTTTTAATGTACTTTTATTTATTTTTTATTAATAAGTTTTTTAAATTGTGAAAATACCGTACAGAGGGGTTACAATTATATGAGCAAGGTTTTAATGTACTTTTAATATACTATGTGATTTTCTTGTTTCTTTTGTATGTTTTTTCCCCATAGTATAACCTTGTTTGCACTGTATTTGATTCTGCTGCCCTGAATCTTGTATATACATTTTTCTAATTTGGGGAGGGGAAGGGAAATAACAAAAAGCTGAAATAAGGATTCAGGTTGACCTACTGTAACAATGAGATGTACAAGACACTATGTTGAAAACAAACTTTGTAACTTCGGGGTGGGGGTGGAAGGAGGGAGGAGTTGGGGAGGTGGGGAGGGAAAGGATGGTAGGGGAAAAACAAATGAGGGTTAACCATGCTTGATAAGAAATGTACTCATTATCTTACTCATGTAATTGTAACCCCTCTGTATAATATCTTTACAATAAAAATATATTTAAAAAGCACCTATGAATAATGGAAGGTTTCACATTTCCAGAAACGTCACTGATATTTAAAGGTGAGTAGGATTTCAACTATGAGGGGCCTTCTGTCACCTGCACAGGACCAACAGGGTGTCTCCTTCCATCAATAAGACATAGCCGCAGACTAGATGTGGTTTGCTTTTCTGAAGCTCTGTTGTTGCTCTGGGCTCATTCTCACCTGGAATTATATGGATCTAGTTTCTGTTTTTTTTTTTTTTTTTTTTTTTTGCCAAATGCCATTAACAAGTTAAGAACCATGCTGTACAGCCAGAGCCAGCAGATTCTAGGCTCACAGGCTCCTCTCTGCAGCTGGTACCCTGCCGTAGCCTGAACCTGGTGCTTCATCACAGCGACATTTTGTGCCTCCTCTGTCCTCATCTACCTCCCACATGAAGGGGAACCAGAACATTATCTCCCTTCTGTTATGGATGAAGGTCATACTGTGTTTCTAGCTGCTGCTCCTGCTGACTGGGCTGCTCTGACTAATGATGACTAATGTTCTACAGAGGCGCGTGGAGACGCTCTGCCGCTACTCTTTTAATGAGCTGAGGGTTCACGTCCAAGTCCCTATTTTCTCACTTTGCACTTATTCCTCTGGGGTCCTCTTCACTCTTGTGGGTTCAGTTCCTGTCTGCGATGAGGATAATTTGTAGTGTTGTCTTTCTAATCGTGACCTCTACTACTCACTTAGATGCCGCAGCCCCAAGTGTCCCTCGCTTCTCACTCAATAATTCACTCACCCAACCATTAACTTATTCATCATTAAATGAATATTTATTACACGGCTCCTGCAGGTCAAGCATGGTCTATCTGGAAAGCTTTATTAGGACAAAGTTAATACATTATTTGTTGGATTTGCTGCACCTGTCCTCATTCCCTTCCTTCTCTAATGGATGCATACTACCTGGATGAACTATATCCATCCTGAGGATTTTCCTTCTAGTTGTAATCTTAGCTACTCAGGAGACTGAGCTATGAGGATCAAGATACAAAGCCAGCCTGGGCAGGTAAATCTGTGAGATTCTTATTTCCAGGTGACCATCAAAAAGCCAGAAGTGGAACTTTGGCTCAAGTGGTAAGGCACAGCCTAGAGTGGAAAAGCAAAGGGTTAGTGTCCAGGTCCTAAGTTCAAGTTCTGGGACACACACACACACACACACACACACACTCCACAGAGAAATATTCCTACTATCTTTCTAAGTCATCCCCATTCTTTTCCTGAGGTCAAATCCAAGTGCATTGGCTACATCTACATTGACTGCTCTATAGATGCCACAAAGTCATGTCTGATAACCAATGAACTCTCTAAAATCTATTTCATCTTCATTTATTTCTTTATTTACAAAGGGCTTTAGCAACCCTGGTCTTCCAACTGAGCTACCTGGAGTTCACCTTAACTCTGGCCTCTACCTACCTGCACACTTTATCAGCTTGATAGATTTTTTCCCCCCTCAGATATTTTCTATAAGAACTCTCCTCTCCAACCTTCTTCCTGCTGTTTGATTCAGAACCCCCAAACTTCTTGCCTATGCTACTGTAAATGCTTTCACTAGCAGCTCCTTACTTTTGTCTATGCTTGTTTCTTCTGCCCTTTCTTTCTGTGGCTGCTAGGGAAATCTTGACTTTCACTACAAAAACTATCCTCAAGACACTCCTCTTTTCCACCAATGACTCCCTTGGGTTTACATTCCCAAGATAGGTCTGATAATCCCATTCATTTTCCTTCCTCATCTATTCTGGTCTCTTCCACATCTTTTTCCATCAGGATGATGGCTCCCTACATGGTCTGTCTATAGCCCTCCTCCACATGTTATCCACTTTTCCCCTTGATGCAGGAAGCACCCGTATGCCCAGACAACTCATTCTCACCATGTGAAACCCATCAAAGGGTTTCAAGCTCTCAAATTAGGTTGTGAGGGCTCAGAACTGTTTAGGCAGCTATGCAAAATTGTGTAGACTGAAAGAGACTTAGCATGATGCAGTGAGAATCATATAATGGTCAAAATCATGACTGGAAGGTGAAATAACAATATTGTACAGATGGATTTGCCCTGTTTTATGTGATTGGGGGTGGGGAGAGGGAGAGGAGTTGCAGAGAGATGGGAGGATCATGTCTTGAGGCCAGGTCAGGTAAAAAAGATAGAGAGACCTAGCTCAAAAGATAAGCTGGGCACGAACATCTATAATCCTATCTAGGTAAGAGACTGAGATAAGAAGGGCTCAGTCTGGAGGCTGGCCCCAGGGGGGAAAATGTGACATTGTATCCAAAAAGAAGAAAAGAAATAAGACCTTGAGTATAAGTAAGTAGGTAAGTAAGCAAATGAAACCATAAAATGAAATAAAGAATATATTACAAAAGATTTAAAGGGAACATTAAAGCCAAGGTCAATTTGATTAAAAAAATGGAGATTTCAGGAAATTCACAGTGTTAATATTATTCATGTTCTTTCAGAAGATGTGTACAATAGAATACGATTTTAAATGACAACAGATATAAATTTAATTATATATATATATAAGTCCTGGCCCATGTTTGCTATATGTATTCTCTGTCCTCTGACATTAGTGTATTTACCTGAAATCTGCCCAAATCCTGGACATTCTAAGTCAAATATACCACGTTTTCAGGGATGGGGAAAAAAGAGAAGTTTATTTTCTTTTCTCCTTAATAGCTGTTGCACTCATGTACACAATCTATCAGTAAGTTTTCTAGCTTGCTAGCTTCAGTAGCTTTATGGAAAGAATAAAGTGAAACAAGGTGAAATGGAAAGCTACAAATAAGTCACATTTCTTGAGTTCTTTCTCTATTGAGCATTTTATGTTATGCTATTTGATCTTTACAAACATCCCGAGAGGTAGATTCTTTTGCTACTTCACAAATGAAGTGACAAGATTTAGAGAGATGAAAGTTACTTACCCTCAGTCACATACTGGTGGCAAAGCTGGAATTTTAAACCTAATTTTAACCCAATATGCCTTATGTCCCCTGGTGGCTTTTTGAGACAGGATCTCACTATGTAAACTTGGCTGGCCTTGAACTCACTGAGCCTCTTGAGTGCTAGGATTAAAGTCCTTCACTACCATGTCTGGCTGAACACTCTTAACTACTGTTTCTTTTATTGCCTGAAACACAATATTGTTCAACATGACCAAGGTGACATTCTGCCTGTCGCATCTGTGATTGCCAAAGGAAACCCACAGTGATGTGATATGAGTGAGTCTTAGCTTTGCTGCTGGTGCTTCTTAATCTGTGGGCTTCATTCTGCTGCAGGATACTTTATGAGCAACAGAGAAATGCAAGAAAGGAGAGTTTCCTTAGATGAAATCCCCCAAGTATAGCTACTCCTTATGCTGTAAGAAAACCCAAATAACACAGAATGAAATGTGTTTTCAATTAAGAAGCAAACATCAAACTAAACTCATAAAACTTACTCAGAGCTCAAAGAAATAGGAGAAATAGAAGACAAGTTCTACCTCAGTGGAACAGAGCTCAGGGAAAATACTTGAACACCAGACAACAGTCAGCCTTTCTGTGGAAGAAGGGACCCTTTCTGCTTCCTTCTCTGGCAGCTACACAGCAATTCATGGATCCAGAGGTGTCATACGGAGGGGGCTCATCAGAGTATCTTAAATCTCTTTGCATTTGTGGGTATTTTTTCCCCCATTACACTGTTCTTTTAAGGGAGATCAGAAAGACTCCATGTTTCCTACTCTGTTTGTTTCTTTTGTTTCTTTTATTTTCTTAAAATGGTTTTCCATTTTCAAGAGCTTTGTGCATTTAAAAACATGCCCTCTCAAATCTGACCTGTAAGTTTGAAGAACCATCAAGTCTCATGTTTTATGTTGTTCTGTTTTTGTTTTTAGTTAGGTCTGAGATTTCTGGAACTAGGAACTGTCTTCTAAAAGCACTTCTAAAGAAGAAAGTCATACTCTGTCCATTTCCTTGATGTATATATACCACATTTTCTTGAACCATTGATCTCAGAAAAAAATATTAAGTGAAGGAAGGAAGCCAGAGCCAAGGAAACATAGGTTGCATGGTTTCCCTCATTTGTGGTAACTAGAATGTGCCTACAAATCTACCAGTAAACACTCTGGAGGGTAAAAGAAAAAAATACATTGGGACATGATAAATTATACATTCACACAGAGTGAGACCAAAGGAGGCTATTCGTAGGAGACAATAGCTATGTGCATCTGACCATATGAAATGCTATTTATTGAAATGAACTCCAGGAGGTGGAAGTGAGCTTTTTTTTTTGTTGTTGTTGCCATTTTTGTTTTCATTTCCTTTTGTCTTTTATCGTTCACTTATCTGTCTTTGGGAGGGTAAGGGACACACAGAAATACAGGAACAAAAGGTGAGCAAATACAGAGTGGTACTCAGTAGATACTCTTTTGAAAATGAACAATACAAATTGTGGGTGGGGACAAGAAGGAAAAACTGGCAGAGAGTGAGGGAAGGGGGGCATTATTTTGGGGTCCGGTCGTGGGGCCTGAACTCTGGGCCTGGATGCTGTCCCTCAGCTCTTCAGCTCAAGGCTAGTGCTCTACCATTTGAGCCACAGTGCCACTTCTGGCTTTTATCTTTTTTGCTTATGTGATGCTGAGGAATTGAACCCAGGGCCTCATGCATGCAAGGCAAGCGCTCTATCACTGGCCACCTTCCCAGCCCCAAGGGGGGCATTGTTAAAAGAGAAATGTACTCTTTATCTGACTTACGTAACTGAAACTCCAGTGTATACCACCTTTACAATAAAAATAAATTAAAAAAAATAAATTAAAAAATAAAATTTAAAAATACCACTAACTCCAAAAAAAGAAGAAATTCACAAATAATAATAGCAATCCAATGCAGAGGAGAGGGTAACTTCTTCAAAACTTCTGAGACTTTAATAAAATGTCAAGCTATGAATAAGCCTGTGAAATAATCCATAATTATCATTTAAAATGTTATGAAGATGCCCATGTAATTCTAACCCCTCTGTATAGTATTTTCACAATAAAAAATGTTATGAAGGACCTAATGAGAAAATTTACTTCACCAAAACTATTTAATGTGAATGCTACTAGTTTCTTTTATAATTTTTTGTATTTTCTGTTGCCCTTTATTTTTTCCTATTATAATGAAAATAGGGAGATTTATGGCTCCCAAAGCAATAGAAACTCAGAATAGAATTGTGCCTTTCTGAGTCTCAAACTGTAAAGGGACTAGGTGACTACAAAATAATGCCATTCCATTCATCATTAGTATTAAGGCTATTCTTATGATGCTACTGCTTTTTTCTAGGCACTAGGATACTTTTCAAATAAAATTGCTCCCACATCTTTTACACTTATGACTCAGTACAAAATTCATTTGCAGAAGCAATTGATCTAAACATTTATCTCCCCTTGGACTAAAATTATGTAAAGTCCCTTACTACGTGCATCAAAGGAAAGCATTATGGTAACAGTTCTTCATTCTCACTTACTACAGAGGACACCAATTTTTATTTAAATATTTAGAAGAATTTGTTCAGTTTGCATATTGTATATTTGGATTGATCTGTTTCATCTGGTGGTGGGGATATAGGAGTAATGAACAGTTTAGAGTTTGTGCAGAAACAAAATAAAATATTATCCTTTCTTTGGAAGAGTTGAAAAAACAAAGGTTTTACCCATGAATGAATGACTTCTAAGGTAAATTAGTAGGTTGATAGAGATGCATACTCATTTTTTTCATAATCATTAATATTTTAGACCAAGTCCTAAATACTTCACTAAACAGGCAACTTTACTTTACTTTGTGTTATCTTAGTTTTTTCATTGCTGAGAATCCAATCCATAGACTAATATGTGCTCGCCAATCAATAACACAGTTTTCCCATTGTGCTTTATTTCAAGAATCTCAATTCCTAAGAAGAAAAAGCCTCATTCTAAGTTTTCATTCAAAGCTGGGCATTAGTAGCTCATGCCTGTAACCTTAACTACTCAGGAGACTGAGATCTGAGGAACTCAATTGTAAGTCAGCCTGAGTAGAAAAGTCCATTAGACTTTTATCATTAATTAACCACCAAAAAGCCAGAAGAGATGTGGCTCAAGTGGTAGAGCTCCAGTCTTGAGCAAAAGAGCTCAAGAACAGCACTCAGGCCCTGAGTTCAAGCCTCAGGACCAGCACCAACCAACCAACCAAGGAACAACAAGGACAAAAATCCCTCAAATTTTTGTTCCACCATATGGACAAGGTTGCCTTTTAGCCTATCATTAGCAGCACTACGTCTCTATCCTCACCAAAGGAACCAATCATGATGACTGTCTAGTGATATCCTACAGTCTTTGTATTCTTGCTGCAATTCTTTGAGTTTCATACTTTCCTTATTCCGTTCCAAGTCTAGCTGGATTGCAGTTAAACTTATGATTGTGAATAAAAACTAAAAACAACACAATAAGCTCATGTAAATATGTGTGTGTGCTTATTCCTTATAGGCTTATAAACACAGCCTCAACTAAAATACGGCAAACTAAATTTCACTGGATGTTTGCTCACGGCTATGGAGGCACAGAACTGAATCTGCTATAAATCAGGTATAAATGCCAATAATTATAGGGCTTGCAAATAAATAATTAAGTGCATAGTCTTAAGGTCAGACTTGAGTTTTATTATAGATATTTTGAGGGATATTATATTAAAAAGATAGTCTCTAAGAGAATTTTAGAGCAAAAAAATCTAAGGATTCCATCCCTCTGTGAAACTTTGATGCTTTTATTCTTTTCTTATATAGTTAGTATAAAAAGGAGCTGTGAAAGTATAACTCCCTGAATATTCATTTAAAAATAAAAATAGACTGCTTAGATATTTTTTCCCTTTTTCAGAATCTGGTTCCACATTGTTGTCAGAGTTTACTTTATAGAGTTTATCATGTGTTGATGAAACAAGGACATTGTTTGTTGCTTCCCATAAGGATTTGTCTTCACTCTTGCTGGACACTCAAGGACGTATGGGATCTGACCCAACTTCGTCTCTGATGGCTTCTGATGGCCTTTGGTGAAGGTCTGAGGCCTTCTCATCCCCAAGCCCTTGAATTTTACAAAGCTACTTAATGTGGGAAGTCTACCTTTTCAATGAAATGATGTGCTTTATGTTCCTGTTTATGTTGTGAGTAAAGCCTGGGTAATTCTCCCTCCATCTCCAACCTGTCAGCCTTGACCTCCTCCCACCAAACACATCTGTCTCCTAGAGAAGGTGGACAACCTCCCCCACCCACCCAGCCCCTGCCCAGAGAACCAACATTTTACTCAGATATTTCTCAAAACCTTAAAGAAGAAGCAAGATTAGTCATTGTAAAAACCGAGATCACAGACTAGGAACTTTTTATTTCTGGACATACCCAGAGAGTAAATATTTTAGGCTGCTTGGTCTCTGTTATAGCCACAAGTTCTATCATCCTAGTGTGACAGAAACACAGAGACTACGGAAATGACTCACTGTCACTGTGTGACGATAAACTTGGGTGGATATCAAAATTTGAATTTCATTTAATTTTTCATGTTGCAAAATAGCATTCTTCTTTTGATATTTTAAAATGTAAAAATGACCCTTTCTTCGAGTCAGACAAAACAAAACAAACAAAACAATAAAACCAAGAGGAAGAAAGTAAAAGGGGGACTAGGGAGGTAGAAGTGGCAGGAATTAAGGGAAGAGGAAGAGGGAGAAACATTGCAATGAAACCCCTTTATATCACAGTAAAATGAAGTGTAATTTAATATATACCAATAAAACATTAAGGAAAGAAGCCAAAGCTTCCTTGGACTGAATTTGGCTGGTGAATCATGGTTTATCGATCCCCTGCCCCCCATCATTGTTTCCAAACAATTTGCATGAGGCAATACCTTAAAAAATCTTGGGGTCAAGAATTTAGAGAAAATGTAAATCCTGATCTAGGGAAGTAGACTTTCTGAAGACACTACCAACGAATAGCAATGGCTCATAAGGTGTAGGGTGACTCTGTTGCTCTAGTCTTTCAAGTTAGTGTTTGGGAACCAGTGAGCATTGTCCTAGCGAGAAGGAACAGTGACAGAAAAGTTTCCCTAGGACACTTTTTATATGCCACACAGCCTAAAAGGGGAGAGATCTGTAGCAAAAATGTGACTCTAAATCACCATGGTGGGATTTCTATGGATGCAAAGTATAAAACTCAGGATTTCTGAGTGACTGCATTTAAAATACCTTTTATTTAGGATATCAGAATATGTGTTAAACCTTCTTATAAACTTAGAATGGGAAAAGAGCTTGTTTTCATAGAGAAGAAAAGAAACCAGGCACCTTATTAAGTATAACATGTAGAAGACCAAAATGCAAATAAGAACTAACCTTTATGCTTCTGCCCAATATGAAAATCCCTGCAGCTGAGCCTTTGTTATCTATCCACAGATAATTCAGGAGAAAGGATTTCTTTCATTATGGGCTACACAGTTCTGAAGGGCAGTTATAATATATTTCTTGTATGTTCTCATTTGCTCAATAAAATGGATTATATATAAAGCATCAACTTTCAAGAAAAAGAAGGACCCTCTGGAATGCTGTGCCCACAGGGACATTTTGGATAATGTAAATCAACTGAGGCTGGAAGATGACTATACCTGAATAGAACAGTAGTTTATGACCTACAGAAAGGAGTAGGGGAGGAAATTGGGATAGCTTGAAAGCTCCTCTATCCGGGGCTCTGCTATAACTGTGAACATAGTCAATATTATTGAGCATCCTCATTGCATTGAGTACCATGCCAAGAGCTCTATATGGGTTTTCTTGTTTGGTCCTCACAACAAGAATGGGAATAGCTGTTTTACAGCTAAGAACACTTGAGGCTTGGCTAGCTGGAGGAATGTGTCAAAGATCGCATAGGTCAGGGAAGGACTGAGCTGTGCTCCCAAGACTTCTCCTGGATTCTCTGCCTCCCCACCCATGCCATGCCAATGGAATACAAGCACACTGGGCTAGGTTTTCTTTCATTCTAACTGAAGAAGAAACAAATGACTGGGTTCTGAATAGACTCTGGACAAGTGGGCTGAATTTCATGTCTAAAAAAAAAAAAAAAAAAAAGCCAGTGCTCTGCTATGGCATTGTGCTAGGTCCAGCCAGGACACTGAGCTCTGCCAAGAAAGAGCTGTGATGTTTTGCATTGTCAGTGATGCTGGTTTGAAAAACTGCACCAGTTCATAATGACAGAAAGGGCTCTAGACATAAACCTATTTTAGAATGACCTCCAGCTGAGCAGAGGATCATAAATATCAGCGACTATGACTTTATTAGAGAGAGCACCTGGATGCTGCCAGAAGTGGCTAAAGATGGCTGATGAAATCTGAGATACCAGACACACCCAGATTTAGAGAATACCTAAACATTCTTGGCCAAGAATCCAGCCATAGCTAATGAGCAGGTATAAGAAAAAAACATACTCAGAACATGCCCTTGTTTAATATGCCCAAATTAACTGCGAGTGAACTGCATATATTTGAATCAACACATTCTCTTTTTTTTGTCCTTATTAATTTCTCAAGTTAAAGAACGCCTTCAAGTATAGCTCAGGGGAATAGCAGTGGAACTAATTAGACCAAACATTGTATGTCTCATCATGCTTGATGAGCTAGAGAAGATGAGCTCTCCCAAACACTCAAGAGCACAATTTGAATTACATTAAAGCACTTCCCGACATTCTGGAAGTACAGTACAATGCTACTCTGACAATAGGTCAATAAGAATGGATAATTTGAGCTGTGTCTGGTACGTAGTTCTTTTAATAACATAACATAGTTTCAAAAGGCATGAACCATAAGCACAGTTTCTGGTCACTTTTTTAGGAACATGGTTTCATTTCTTTGTTAGAATCACGCTGCTTATATATTTTAGAAAAGGTACACATAAGTTTAAAAAATCTTGTGTGAATTTTTTCAGTGAAGATGTAGTTGTTATTATAAGCAGGTTTTTGTGTTATGAGGGTGAAGTAAAGTTTCTATTTTCCATCCATCAGCCTGATATTTTATTATAATCAATTGTTTCTCAAGCGTGTGAAGGAGTCAATTTGCATTCTAGGTTCTCAGGCAAGAATATAAAGAGGGATCTGCTTATTCATTGAGACTGCCAGGGGACAGATTGGATAATTCATTCTTCTGAGGCCAAAAGGGATTGGGTGAGAGGCCTCTGTTTCCTTATTCTGATGCCAGGTCAGATTGCAGGCATCTCTTGGTTTTGGTTTAAACCCTGGACGCATGCCTTTCATTCCTTGTGACTGGCTCCCTACAAGTTTACTAGTTCAGCATTTTCTCTATGTCTTCTCTGCACTGTTCTCAAAGTGTTAATATACATTTCTCAAATGGGTCCTTAAATGGTTTTCATAATTTTGAGACATTTGCTTTCTTAGGAGTGTTAGGGAAAATCTTTATTAATTTGAGTCTAAATATCTTCTACTAAGTAGGAGAGTTATCACTGTTGCCGGGATTAACCATTCAACAGAGCAAACTGTATGTTGGAATTATGCAAAATGTCATGAGATGTATGAACCACACGGAAAATGGTGGAATTCAGATTAGTGCTCAGTAGGTTTGAGAGGGGGACAATGAAGATGGTAGACCACAGCTTGGGCACAGAGACACTGCCAAGTTAACCAGATGGCTCAGAAGCAAGCCCTGCCAGGATCAGAAGTGAAGGTATGTGGAGGCTTGAAGAACAGAGAAGTTCCCTGACTGTAGGAAAGAGCCAGAATATTCCCAAGTGCAGATACTTCTTGGAATTTTGGACAGGATCTTTTTGAGGTGTATGCATGCTCCCCAAACCAGGGTAATTTACTATTCCCAGTCTTTGGAATTCAAAACCAGTAAGAAATCAGGCATCATATCCATTACTAAAAAAAAAGCAGTCTCATAGAAAGACAGCCTCTTCAGTAAATGGTGCTGGCAAAATTGGTTAATCACTTGTAGAAAACTAAAGCTAGATCTTTATATATCACCCTGCACCAGAATCAACTCCAAATGGATCAAAGACCTCGAAGTCAAAGCAGACACTCTGAAAACATTACAGGATGGAATAGGAGAAACCCTAGGTCTCCTTAGCATGGGAGAAATTTTCTTAAAAGAGACTCAGAAACACACAAATCAAAGAAAGTTTGGACAAATGGGATTGCATGAAATTGCAGAGCTTCTGCATGGCAAAGGACATAGCTAGCAAAATCAATAGAAAGCCCACAGATTGGGAGAAGATCTTCACTAGCCATACAACAGACAAGGGTCTCATATCTAAAATATACTTGGAACTCAAAAAATTAAATCCCCCAACAACAAGTCCTCAAAGAAACAACTGCCCAATAAATAAGTGGGCAAAAGACTTAAAGAGAAACTTCTCTGAAAAGGAAAGAAGGATGGCCAATAGACACATGAAGAAATGCTCAACCTCCTTAGCCATAAAAGAAATGTAAATCAAAACAACATTGAGGTATCACCTCACCCCAGTTAGAATGGCTATAATCAAGAACTCTAACAACAACAGATGTAGACAGGAGATGTGGACAGAAGGGAACCCTACTGCCTTGTTGGTGGGAGTGTAAACTTGTTCAACCACTTTGTTTTTGTTTTTGTTTTTGTTTTTTTTTGGGGTCCGGTAGTGGGGCCTGAACTCTGGGCCTGGGTGCTGTCCCTCAGCTCTTCAGCTCAAGGCTAGCGCTCTGCCACTTGAGCCACAGAGCCACTTCCGGCTTTTTTCTTTTTGCTTATGTGGTGCTGAGGAATCGAACCCAGGGCCTCATGCGTGCAAGGCAAGCGATCTACCACTGAGCCACCTTCCCAGCCCTTGGTCAACCACTTTGGAAAGTAGTATGGAGGTTCTTCAAAAGACTCCACATAGAGCTCCCCTATGACCCAGCAATCCTCCTTTTGGGCATTTACCCAAATGATCACAAACAAGACTATACTAAAGCTACCAGCACAACTATGCTTATTGCAGCATTACTTACTATAGCTAAGATATGGAACTAACCCACATGCCCCTCAGTAGATGAATGGATAAAGAAAATGTGGTATATATACACAATGGAATTCTATGCCTCCATCAGAAAGAATGACACTGCCCCATTTGTTAGGAAATGGAAAGACTTGGAAAAAATTATATTAAGTGAAGTAAGCCAGGCCCAACGAAACTTAGGTCCCATGGTTTCCCTTATTTGCAATAACTAGTATATGTCTGAGACAAGGAGAAAAGGTCAGATAAGTTGATGTTAAGTGAAATGAACCACAAGATAAGGACTCAAATGTTTTTTCTTTCTTGCTATTGTGTCTAACATATTTATAAGATATTTCTTTGTTGCTTTGTATGTCCCTCTCCCACAGTATAACCCCTGTTTTCACTGTATTTGATGTTGGTATAAGGAGGGGAAGGGAAAAAACAAATTGTTTAAATAGGGATACAGGGGGATCCATTGCAACAATATGTGCAAGATGTTATGTCGATAATGAACTTTACAACTTTTGCACAGAGGGAGGAGGAGGGGGAGGGGGGGAGAGATGTGAAGGGATGGGAAGAGGAAACAAAGGAGGAGGCAACAATGCTTGATAAGAAATATACTCATTACCTTGCCCATGTAATTGTCACCCCCTCCGTACAGTGTTTTCATAATAAAAAAAAAAGCAGCCTCAATAGTAATGATTGAACTTAAAATGACAGCTAATAATCAAAGTCCTCTTTTTTTATTTCACTAGGTAAGGACCATACTACCTTATGGTGTCTCTAAAGCTTATTGGACAAATATATTGACTTCCCACTGTAATGTCAAATTGTTTTCCTCAAGTTTGTGAAGTAATAATGACAAGATCTCCTCTTCTTTGCTCCCTGCCAGGTATCATAATATCTTCTTTCTCTTCCATGATCTGTCCCCTTTGTCAGACACAAAACAATATGAAGGGTCATTAGGCTAAGAGGTGCTAGTAACTTGAATGTATTGGGAAACCAGGATGTGGAAGTCCAGCTATTGATAAGCCTCTTGTGAGCCTGTGAAATTCTTACATTCTTACAGTTGCACTTTTTTTTTTTTTTGGCCATTTCTGGAGTATGAACTCAGGGTCTCAAGATGATACTCTTCCAGTGGAGCTATACCTCCAGCCTACATTTTGTTGGCCATTTTTGGACATGGAATCTTGAGGACTCTTCTGACTGACTGGGTTGATTCTGAACTGCACTCCTCTAGGGTTCAGCCTCTTAAGTAGTAAGGATTGCAGGTATGAGCTATAAGCACTTGAGTATAATTTTTTTAAATGGAGTATTATTTCAAATCTAATTTTGAAGTTCTCTTTCTATAATACAACCTTCAAGTGACACTTTACAGTTACAAATATATATTTGGCACTGTGTATTTATCAGCCTTAAATCAGGAACCACTGTTGAAAGAGAATCCACATAGCAGGAAAAGGGAATCAAACAAAAGGAAAGCTAAAGAACTCGTGTGTGTGTGTGTGTGTGTGTGTGTGTGTGTGTGTGTGTGTGTGTGTGTGTGTGTGTGTGTGTGTGTGTGTGTGTGTGTGTGTGTGTGTGTGTGTGTGTGCCAGTCCTGGGGTTTGAACTCACTCAGGGCTTGGGCTCTGTCTTAAGAATATTTTTTTGCTTAAGGTTAGTGCTCTACCACATAAACCACAACTCTACTTCTCACTTTTTGGTGATTAACTGGAGATAAAAGCATTACAAGTCTTTCCTGTCCAGGTTGGTACTGCAGTCCTTAGATCTGAGACTCCTAAGTAGCTAGGATTATAGGCATAAGCCACTAGTGCCTGGTTAGAACTCATATATCTTTAAGTTATATTTCTGGAAAAGATAAACTTTTGGTCAAAATCAGCAAGAAAATGCATGCATTTAATAGGCTTTTCTTACAGAAGCAGATAACCAAATACCATTTGTTAAATCTGTAAAGAAGTACAAATTTTACAATGTAATATTACTCACATCTTTTGATGAAAGGAGAAAGGAGAATACTTGATTTAGACACAAATGTGAAAAGTAAAGCATAGACTTCTGGCCAAGTATCCATATTTAGAGTTGTGTAATGGTTAGGCTAATAGCATAGCTGTGTCACATAAGGACACTATATTGAATTCATTCATGTTTTACAATTAGGAGAAAGGATGTTTAGAACAGTACATTGTCCTCTTAAGTATACCAGGTATATCAATGATGAGTGGGAAATGAGTGGAATCACTCTGGATAGCACTCCAGGTATACTTTATTAAGAGCTAGGCATTTCCTGTCTGGAAGGCATTCTTTGTCCTTGTGAATTCTCCTGACACATTCTGGAGGGGAATAATGGCAACACAGAAGGCAGAAGTTCTTGCTCCATGAATTTTGACCTGAAGAAAGAGAAGGATTATTATAGGACTTCCTGGGGGACACACAGAAGAGACTTCTAGGAATAAATGACATCTGAGTTGAATTTACAAGGATAAATAAAACTTAAAAGGGAAGGAATTTGGGGGTAAGAAGAAATAGCTTGCAAGGACAAGAAGGTGTAAACTACTAGTTTTGTGTTTCTGGGAGGGTTTAAGTGCTACAAAGGTGGGGAATTCTAATGCCCTTTGCTCACTTCTGTATCAGAGAAAATTGTTTCTGAAATTTGGTAGGTGCTCTGTGAGTATTTGCAGAGTAGAAAATAAGTGAATTGGAATAAACAATTTGAGATGAGGCCAATGAGATTGGTCTGGACCAGGCCATAAAGGATTAGAATGTCAGATTAAGTCTGGCCTTTGTCCTCTGGAGACTACGGAGGACCACTGACATTTAATAAGAGTGAAAGGAAAACCAAGATTTAGACCAACTAAACAGACCTTATCAAGTATTGAAATAGAAACAGCAATAAGAGACTTCCCAATCAAGAAAAGCCCAGGACCAGATGGATTCACAGCTGAATTCTACAAGGACTTCAAAGCAGAGCTCACACTAATACTCTTCCAACTCTTCAATGGAATTGAAAGTGAATGTACACTACCAAAGTCTTTCTATGAAGCCATCATAACCCTCATCCCCAAACCACACAGGAACTCATCAAAGAAAGAGAACTATAGACCCATTTCTTTGATGAACATTGATGCAAAACTTCTCAAAAAAATTCTGGCCAATTGACTTCAACAACTCATCAAAAAATCACTCAGTATGATCAAACAGGATTCATTTCAGGGATGCAAAGCTGGTTCAGTATACGCAAACCAATTAATATAATTAATATAATTCATCACATCAACAAGAGCAAGGATAAGAACCACATGGTTATCTCAATAGATGCAGAAAAAGCATTTGACAAGATCCAATACCCCTTTATGATAAAAGCTCTGGAGAAACTAGGAATCCATAGAACATTCCTCAATCTAATAGAGGCTGTGTATTTCAAACCTATAGTTTGCATTATACTTAATGGCAAAAAGCTAAAGCCATTTCCTCTCAGGAATGAGGCAAGGATGTCTCCCCTAGGTAGAGCAATGAGGCAAGATGCAAACATAAAGGGAATCCAAATAGGGAAAGATGAAGTAAAACTCTTCCTCTTGCAGATGACATGATCTTGTATTTAAAGAACCTGTTCATGGACTCCACTACCAAGTTACTCCAGATGATTCAAAACAAATGGCAGGGTATAAAATTAACCCTCAAAAATCAATGGCTTTACTGTATGCCAATAACGAGAAGAGTGCAGCTGAAATCAGGAAAGCAACTCCTTTTGTAATAGCCCCACAAAAAATAAAATACCTAGGAGTTAACTAAAGAAGTGAAAGATCTCTATGATAAAAACTTTAAAAACCTGAAAAAGGAAATTAAAGTAGAACTAAGGAAGTGAAAAAACCTCCCATGCTCCTGGATTGGGAGAATTAACATTGTGAAAATGGCAATACTGCCAAAGGCTATCTACAAATTCAATACAATATCTATCAATATCCTAACCTCATTTTTCAATGAAATAGAAGAAGCAATCCAAAAATTCATATGGAACAACGAAAGACACCGAATAGCAAAAACAATCCTTGGCAGAAAGAACTGTGCTGGAGGAATATCAATACCAAATTTCAAACTCTACTACAAAGCCATAGTAATCAAAACAGCTTGGTACTGGCACAAAAACAGACCTAAGGACCAATGAAATAGAACTGAAGACCCAGAAATGAACCCGCAGACCTATAACCAATTAATCTTCAGTAAGGGAGCTAACAAAATAGGATGGAAAGACCGCCTCTTCAGTTAATGGTGCTGGCAAATCTGGTTAAACACCTGTAGAAAACAAAAGCTAGATCCTTATAGATCACCCTGCACCAGAATCAACTCCAAATGGATCAAAGACTTCGAAGTCAAAGCAGACCCCCTGAAAAGATTACAGGAAGAAACAGGAGAAACTCTAGGGCTCCTTGACACAGGCGAGAAATTTCTTAATAAAGACCCAGAAACACAACAAATCAAAGAAACGTTGGATAAATGGGATTGCATGAAACTGTGGAGCTTCTGCATGGTAAAGGACATAGCTAGCAAAATCAATAGAAAGCCCATGGATTGGGAGAAAATCTTCACTAGCCATACAACAGACAATGGTCTCATATCTAAAATATACTTAGAACTCAAAAAATTAACTCCCCCAACAACAAATTCTCAAAGATTCAATCTCCTGATTAATAAGTGGGCTAAAAACTTAAAGAGAGACTTCTCTGAAGAGGAAATATGAATGGCCAATAGACACATGAAGAAATGTTCAATTTCTCTGGCCATAAAAGAAATAAAAATCAAAACAACATTGAGATTTCACCTCACCCCAGTTAGAATGGCTAAAATCAAGAAATCTAATAACAACAGATGCTGGAGGGGATGTGGCCAAAAAGGAACACTACTGTACTACTGGAAGTGTAAACTTGTTCAACCACTCTGGAAAGCAGTATGGAGGATCCTTAAAAGACTCCACTTAGAGCTCCCCTATGACCCAGCAATCCCACTTGTGGGCATTTACCCAAATGATCATGAACAAGGCCATTCTAAAGCTACCAGCACAACTATGTCTATTACAGCATTACTCACCATATCTAAGATATAGAACCAACCCAGATGCCCCTCAATAGATGAATGCATCAAGAAAATGTGGTATGTATACAAATGTGTATGTATATATATATTCTATGCTTCCATCAGAAAGAATGACACTGCCCCATTTGTAAGTAAATGGAAAGACTTGGAAAAAATTGTATTAAGTAAAGTAAACCAACCCAAAGAAATATAGGTCCCACGATTTCCCTTATTTTCAATAATTAGTATACATCTAGGATAATCTTAGTAGATGAGCAGACTAGCTCAATAGCTATGTACAAATGACCATATAAAATGCTGCTAAGTGAAATGAACTCCAAGACATGGAAAAAGGAGGTTTTTCTTTGTTGTTGTTGTTGTTTTTAAGGTAGTATGTGATTTTTTGTTTCTTTTGTATGTTCTTCCCCCTCTGGTATATCCCCTGTTGTCACTGTATTTGATTTTGCTACCCTGGTATTGAATATACAATTATTTGAATTAGGGAAGGGAAGGAGAACAACAGAATGATGTGACAAAGGACAAGCACGGGGGAAACCAATGCAATATATACACAATGCAGCAATATACACAAAGAAGTATGTTGGAAATGGTCTGTACAACTTGAGGGGGTACAGGGAGAGAAAGTAGGAGAAAAATGAGGGAAGGAGTAACAAGTTTGACAAGAAATGTACTTATCACCTTACTTACATAACTATACATCATCAGAACATCACCTTGACAATAAAAAAAAGAAAAAAAGAAAGCCATAGAGATAGGTAAGACCATGTGACCTTGGTTGTGGTGGTAAAGTTAAAGAATAATGTAACAAAAGGGGAACAAGCAGCAAAATTTGAGAAAGCCCAGATTTTGAAGGAGCAAACAAAAGTATCCTTAAAGGAGTCTCAGAACTAGGAAGATGTCTGAAAGAGACTCGTATCTGGGAAGTGAATGGAGGAGTGATTCTGGAAGAAATAAGAAATATTATCTGATAAATACGAAGGCCTTGTTAAAATCAGAAAGCACAAGTGCATTAAGAACATAAACAAACCTTGCTCATGTAACTATAATCCCTCTGTACAGTATCTTTACAATAAAAATATATTTTAAAAAAGAACATAAACAAGACAGCAAGAAGTATGTTAGGAGGTACAAAGTAGGGAAATAAGTGCAGATATTATATGAAACCCATTTCTCCAGGGAAAACTACCTTAAGTGATTTATGAAATTAGGTAGGATATGAATAAGCACATACAGAGAAGATCTTTCAAGCAAGTTGGCTGAGAATGGAAGAACAATCATTGTAGAACAATGCAGAATCAAAACAAGATCCTCAATGAATGTTAATTTTGGGCATATATATGAGCTAAAGATAAAATGCTCAAAGATAAGGGATGTTAAGCTTGTCCATGGTGAAGAGGACACTGATGAAGCAGCTCACTGAATGGAGAGAAGGGAGAGGAGGGATCCAGGTCAAGTTAGTGTCTTTGAATAGAAGATCTTTAAGTTTTCCTTTGACCAGAATGGAGAAATAAAAGGATGGGCTAGTTTATGAGGAATAACAGAAAGGAATTTACCTATAAGCAATTGGGATGATGTCATGTTAAGTTAGCTTCAGCTATTGAATTTAATTAATTTTAATATACGTGAATATATTCATTTTTCGTTTATTTACGTGTCAAATGGCACTTGGGATTTAGTAGTCCTAAAAGTTACATTGTTGAAACATGTGTTTTGTGTTTTTTTTAATGCATGAAAATAATATATAGGTAAATGTATTATTTGTCCCCAATTTAGAACCATCCAGTTAAAATGGATTCATTTTGATTTCCTTCACTAAATTTTATTTGAAATTTTAAATAGAATAATTACTGTGATACAACTTGGTGTAATCTATGAGCAGAAAATGCTTTGTAATGTGAAAGCATATTAAATGTATTAAAATGCTTATTAAAACTCACTCTCCTGAAAATGTAAAACTGATTTAACTAATGCACTATGAACTTCTCCATAAATGTACCACACATTGTGAAATAATGTTAATTAGAAGGATAGGCAAACCATAATACATTTTCTTTAAATTTTAGGGCAATTAGCATAACTTACATTAATGTGGTGTAATAACTGCAGTTATTTTCATTTGCACTTTTTAGTGGAATTTATATTCATTAAAAGTCCATGGTTTTTTTATTCTGCAATGTGAAAAAAATGAACACCAATTTATAATGTTTTATAACAAGATAGTGTTGTAGGTGATTTCATTTATTTATTCAACAAATAAGAGCCTGTTTATTCAATAAATAAGAGCAGTATGATTCAACTTTCAATGTGGCAAAAATCTTTGGAGGTGACCATCTGGAGCTCTTTTGTATTTAAGTCTAATTGAATTGGTCCACTTAAATTTCTGCTTTTATGCGGAAGTAACTGGCCCTCCAGAGGGAGAGCACATTTTTGGCATGGTTGACATAGTTTCCAAAATATACTATAGGGCAGACAGTGAGAAATGTAATTTCTTGTTGTTCTTTAAGCATTAGAATTTGTAGAATAGGAGAATTTGAGACCTATTTCAAAAATTCATTGTATATTAGTTACTTTTAGTTGAGCTACAAAGTATATTCTTAAAGTCTCAATGAAAGGACAACTCATACAATTTTTGTCCCCTTTGAAAAGTCACTTATACAAATAGGATTACAACAAAATAAAACATTTCTGCACAGCAAAGGACACAGTTATTAAACTAGAAAGACAGCCAACAGTCTGGGAGAAGATCTTTACCAACAATACATCCAACAAAGGCCTAATATCCAAAATATACAAGGAGCTCAAGAAACTAACATCTCCCAAAGCTAATAAACCAATCACTAAATGGGCAAAGGAGCTAAGAAGAGACTTTTCAGAAGAAGAGATAAGAATGGCAAAGCAACATTTGAGGAGATGCTCAACATCTAACATCATAAAAGAAATGCAAATCAAAATAACTCTGATATTCCATCTCACCACAATTAGATTGTCCAACATCATAAATTCTAACATCAAGTGTTGGCAGCTATGTGGGGGAAAAGGAACCCTACTGCACTGTTGGTGGGAATGTAACCTAGTACAATCACTCTAGACAGCAGTCTGGAGGTTCCTCAAAAAACTAGATAGGGATCTTCCCTATGACACAGCCATACCACTGCTGGGCATCTGATACACAGAACATCACAATCCAGGGTACCATAAAGACACGTGGCCATCTATTCATTGTGGCAATATTCACAATAGCCAAGATGGAAACAGTGTAAATGGCCTATAATAGATATGTGGATCCAGAAAATGTGGTACCTACACACAACAGAATTTTACATAGCCATTAGAAAGAATAGTTATGTCATTTGCAGGGAAATGGATGGACCTAGAACAAATCATATTAAGTGAGGTAAGCTAAGTTCAGAAAGACAAATGGAGCATGTTTTCTTTCACATGTGAAAACAGATAAAAAAATACACTGGAATATGATAAATTATACAGGAACATAGTGAAACAAAAGGAGGATACTCAGGAGAGGAATACAAAGGCACAATGCTTATGTGCTTCTGATCATATAAACTGATATTTATTTAAATGAATTCTAGGAAATGGAAACAAGATATTTTTTCTTTTTCTTCTTTTTCTCTTGTTTGTTCATTTCTGTCTTTCAGGGAGTAAGGGGAGCACAGAAATGGAGGGAGAAAGGGTGAACAAATGCAGCAATGGTATTCACTAGACAATATGTTGAAATGAACTATACAACTTGTGGGTGAGGATGAGAAGGAAAAACTGGAAGACAGCGAGGGAAAGGGGTAATGTTGGTCAAAAAGAAATCATTACCTGGCTTATGCAACTGCAACTCCTCTGTATATCACCTTTATAATAATAATAAATAAGGGGGAAAAAAGAAAACCACCCTTCTTCTGGCTTAGAAAAATCAAAGAAGTCATTTATATTAACTCTTTGAACACATTTATCTAATAGTACATTTGATCATCTTCCTGTACTTAGAAGATTATTGCTAAAACCATCATTACTACTTTTTATTTCCTCAGACATTTTACAAGTTTTACCTAAGATGACGAACTCAAGGAAATCACTACTGTGGATTAGAGGGAGACAGGACAGACTGATACACAATGAACTATTCTTTACAAAATGAATGGATATACAATTATAACTAAATAAGCTTGGGATTTGGAAACCTTGAGAAAGTTAGAGAATTTGTTTTTAGAACATATAGAGATATTCAGTCGATCTTTACTTTAAAAATAAGGAGCTGGTATCCAGACTACTCATACGATGTGCTCAAAATGGCCATGTGAGTTAGTAATAGAGATTATACTAGAACTTGGTACACTGATTTCAGTTAAATGAGCTTTTCTTCACTGGATGTCAGAAAGTCTGTAAACTTTTTTCTGAAGATGTTCTTGTATAACAATTTTTATAGTCATCTAATGGTACAGTTGGTGAATTAATTTAGAGAATTAATATGCTATTACTCATTAGAGGTAAAGAAAAGTCCACAGCAAGAAGTTACTTTGTTCATTGTCTCTATATTTAGAACAATTGAGAGATGTGTGGAATGAACAAAACGGAAGAAAAAAGACAAATTAGGGAAAGACTTTGTAAAGTGATCAATCAGATATGAGTTGGGTAAGGTTGCTTTAAAAGTTTAGACACAGGGGCTAGGAGTGTGGCTTAATGGTAGAGTGCTTGCCAAGCATGCATGAAGTTCTGGGTTTGATTCCTTAGTATCACATAAATAGAGAACGCAGGAAGTGGCACTGTGGCTTAAGTGGTAGGGTGCTAGCCTTGAGCAAAAGAAGCTCAGGGACAGTGCTCAGACTCTGAGTTCCAGCCCCAGGACTGGCTCAATAAATCAATAAATCAATAAATCAATAAAAATCTAGACATAAGAAAATCCATAGAAAAATAATACTGTTCATTTTTGTTCACTCAGCTGCATTACTTCAGTCACACATACATCTTCCTGGCTTGTTTTGTGACTTTCTCTTCCTAATGTAATAAATGTCATAACATAAAATAATTTAAAAAGTATGCATGCCAACTTCTGAGGGAAAAATGCTAAGTAAGATTTAGTCCTTGTTCTTGAAAGGAATTAACTATTTAAAATTAAGTATTTTAAAAGCCAGTAGTTGCAATAAATTTCCACTAAAGCAATTATTTACATCTACAGTAGTGACTGTTATGAGTGTAAATCTTCACCAAGAATACAAACCTTCTTTGTGTTTAAGATAGATTTAAACTCACCAGTATGGTAAATAACAGATTACGAATAAAGCAATAATTAAGTTTTATTCTGCTACATATACATTGGATTTGCCATCTATAGTCACTTCTGCTGCCTGTTCTTCAATTTATAATTAGAAGTACCAACAAATATACTTAAATAGAAGAAATTGTGACATTAACCCCATTATTTAGCTGATGTTATATGTCTGTGTGAGGAAACTATAGCACACAGTAGTTGTGAATTAAGTAGAAATTACAATTAAAAATTTTTTTGAGGGCTGGGAAGGTGGCTCAGTGGTAGAGTGCTTGCCTTGCATGCTTGAGGCCCTGGGTTCGATTCCTCAGCACTACATAAGCAGAAAAAAAAAAGCTGGAAGTGGCACTGTGGCTCAAGTGGTAGAGTGCTAGCCTTGAGCTGAAGAGCCGAAGGACAGTGCCCAGGCCCAGAGTTCAGGCCCCATGACCAGACCCCCCAAAATTTTTTTTTGAGCTGGGTATCAGTGGCTCACCTTTGTAATTCTAGCTACTCAGGAGACTGAGATCTGAGGATCATGGTTTGAAACCAGCCAGGAAAGCCCATGAGACACTTGTCTCCAATTAGTCACCAAAAAGCTGGAAGAGGAACTGTGACTCAAAGTGGTAGAGAGTTAGCTTTGGGCTAAAAAGCTCAGGTACTGGCCCAAGGGCATGGTTTCAAGCCCTAGGACTGGCACTTTTTTTTTTTTAATTTGAGGGCCAACCACAGTGGCTCATGACTCTGATTCTGCTGCTTGAAAGATGGAAATAGGAGGACCAGAGTTTGAGTTCAGCCTCAATCATAACGTTAGCAAGAGCCTATCTGAAAGAACTAGTCAAGCATGGTGATTCCTGTTCATAATCTTAACAATGGTAGAAGGACTTCAATCTAAAGCTAGTCTAAAACAAAAGCTTGAGACCCTTTCTGAAAAGTAAATAAAACATAAAGGACTGAGACATGGCTCAATCAGTAGAATGCTTGCTTAGCAATTGTGAGGCCCTGAGTTCTGCCAATAAATTTTATTTTTTGGTACTTAAACTTACTGATGAAAAGTTGGTTGAAAAAAACAACTTATCAGCTGGGTGCCAGTGGGTCATGCCTGTAATCTTACTCAGGAGGCTGAGATCTGAGGATCGCGGTTCAAAGCCAGCCCAGGCAGGAAAGTCAGTGAGACTCTTATCTCCAATAAAAACCACTCAGAAAACTGGAAGTGGTGCTGTGGCTCAAGTGGTAGAGTCATAGCCAAAGAGTTGAGGCACAGCACCCAGACAAAAAGTTCAAGTCCCATGACCGACAAAACACACACACACACACACACACACACACACACACACACACACACACACACACACACACACACACACACACATAACCAAAAACAACTTATCTCCAAAAAAAATCTAAGTACAGTGGATATCATTTTCTTTTTCATAAGCCCTAAATCAAATGATACATGAAATGTTGAGAAGCACAATTCTTTTTGTAACTATTTGTAACTATTTTTCTATTGCAACAAATAGGAATTGTTAATAAATGAAAACAAGTTGGGTTTCTATGAGCTAAACGGAGGAAAATAAAGATAATCCAGGATGATAATAAAATGCAACAGTAATCCTCCTGACCTCAAATATTTCTAGAATCATAGTTCATGCAAAGCAATCACACTACAGATTCCAGCACAAGAGAACAAAGTTCTTGTGACCAAAACATGAATATAGATTTTACACAAATTTTCCAAGCAAATTAAAAAAAATTCAGTTTTTTCCCCCAACTAACATTAATGGCCATGTTAACTCAAAATAACCAATACTGTTGTCAAGTTCAATATTTTCGGTCCTGAGTTAACACTTGACATAATTAATTGTATGTCCCATTTTGAGTAATTTTTCTTCAAAAGGCTGAAAGAAACCCTTCTGTTTCCTTTCCTTCCTCACAAGACATGTTACTTTAGCATTTTGCTGTGCATGCTCCCCAAATCCTCAGCCCTCTGAAGGTTTCCTTTTGTTTATTTGCATTCACTTCCTAGATGTTCTCATTCAGTCTCCAGCTTTAACTACTTCCATACATGAACCATCTCAATGTGCATATTTAAGCTTGACATAGACTCTATGTCCCCACTCTAGTGCTCCACAGCTATTCCATCCAACACACTCACCAGGACAATAAAGGGCAGCTCTCATCTAGTTGCTCAGGTTCCAAACATTGCAGTCTTTTCTCCTTTCTCTCCTATCTCCCATCATGTCTACCAGAACATCCTGTGGCTCTTCCTTGGAAATTTATTCACAGTTACCACCTCCAGTCCTGCTATCCTTCTCTTATTTGGAATTGCTCATCCATGTTTCTGGCCTTGCTCACCAGCAGTCTATTCTCAACACAGCAGCTAGTGAGAACCTATTATATCATATGGCTCCTCTGCTCCTAAGGCAGAGCTCCTACCTCTGCTCATTTTATTCAGAAGTGAAATTCAAAGTCCTTTCTACACAAGACCACATCATCTGCCCCTTCAACCCCTATAGTATCTTAGACATCACCTCCCATACCCTTTTTCTCTTCTACTTAGATTCAGTCACATTAGCCCCCTTTAATTTCAATTTATGGTAGTTTGCAAGTTAAGCAGGAAATTTGTATTGTAATCTCAATACTAGTAAAATATATGAGAGGCCTTGATGGTAGCCATTATTCTGGGTTTGTTTCACTCCTGATATGAACAATACAATGACATTGGCAATCAACAACGACACCCTGTTTCATAGCAGGCTGAGTACTACTTATGAAGTAGTATGCTTCTTGAATTATTAATCTAAGTAAATTAATCTAATTAAGTAGCATTAATAAGAAAGGATTTATTGGGCTGAAAATGTAGCTGAGTGGTAGAATGCTTGCCTAGCATGCATGAAGCCCTGGGTTGGATTCCTCAGTACCACATGTACAGAAAAAGCCAGAAGTGGTGCTGTGGATCAAGTGGTAAAGTGCTAACATTGAGCAAAAGAAGCTCAGGAAAGTGTCCAGCACCTGAGTTCAAGCCCCAGGACTGGCAAACAAAAAGAAAAAGAAAAAAAAAAAAGAGAAAGGATTTCTTTTTTTTTTTTTTTTTAAACCAGGGCTGAGAACCAAACCCAGGGCCTTGCGCGCACCAGGTGAGCGCCCTTCCGCTGGGCTAAACCCCCAGCCCCAGGATTTCTTATATTTTTAGTAAAATTCTTTATTTATAAAATTCTTTATTTTTGATAAATAATACCCTACTAGAAAGAAATACTCTTAGGTTAAAATAATACCCTACTAGAAAGAAATACTCTTAGGTTAAAATAGAAATTGGGAGAAAATAGAGGACATTCAATATAATTGTATTGGAATATATTTGAAGACATGAATAAAAGAGGTAAGTTTTTAGGATAATGTTATAAAAATGAAACCCAGAAAAGACAATTTTAAAGATTAATCACTCTAGAAGAAATTGACAAAGCTGTAAAGATTTCCTTCTCCTTATCAAGTCAAACTAAACCAAACCAAGCTAAACAACACATAAAAATAAAACCCAACACACCAGAACTAGATAATATAAAAATATTATGTCTTCAGGAACTAGATAATTTGATGCTTCATGGCAGAGAAAGGCATGTTATTGCTTTTATGACTGTTTAATTCTGATAGTAAAAACTTGAACAATTTTTAGACCAATATCATGCCTTAGTATTGATACAGAATTATATGCAAACAGAATTTAGGAGTACATGATAAATACTATGTTTAGGGTGAATACAGTCTATTCCAAGATAATTCAATACTAATAAATCTTCTAATTCATCATGGTATAAGTCAAAGAAGAAAATCATGATTAGCATAATACATGCCAAAAAGTTTTGGCCATATGGGGGTTTGTTTAAACTTTTAGCCTTGTGTTTGCTAAGAAGGCATGTTACCCATAGTCCATCATAAATATTTTTGATAAAATTCATTATCCATGTTTTTAAACTCCTCATGGCTTCTTTCTTGTTAGGCAAAAAAACTATAATGTAAGTCTTCAGTCTTTTGCTTTTATTTTTTTTTGTCATATAGGATATCAATATTTTGTATTGTCTGGAGTAGTTGCAATAACAGGCATATGCCACCATACCTGGCCCTCATTATCTACTTTTGATAAAGAAAAAAGAATTGCATACTTTAGGTGAGTATGATAGCTCTTATCTGTAATACCAGGACTAAAGAGATGGAGGCAGGAGGATTATCAGTTCCAGGCTAGCCTGGACTACATAGTGAGACTCGGTCTCAACATAAATAAGTAGAGATAAAAATAGAGATAAAAAGAGAAAATAGAGAGATAAAGCAAGAGAGAAAGAGAGAGTATTTGAGAGAGAGAATTGCAAGCTCTTAACAAAAGACCTTATCACAGTAAATACTAATCTCAAATGAATAGCCAGTATTATGTTTAATGATGCACAGAGCACACTTTCATTACACTTATTTTGTATTTTTCTACCTCCAATAGAATTCAACTCCATGATAAAAAGGGTATGGTCATCTTTATCAATTTATCTCTGAAGTCAAAAGAAAGAAGAAAAAAAGAATTCTAACATAGAGATGCTTTTAGGAAATATTTATTGATGGAAAAAAGAATGTATCTATATTGTAGATCTACACTGCAATTCAGAGATACATTTTAGTAATTCAGAGATATCATTTTAGTAATAAAAAAGATGAAAAGAAATGAAAAAAATCCACGAATGTCTGATGAAATAACAATTAAAAAGAGACATAATTCTGCACTGATATTTAAAACACTCCAAAAATAAATGAGGCAAAATTAGAGAAGCACCAGGCCCTTCTACAAATTTTAGTATATTTAAAAGAGCTGCAATCATGTAAAACATGATAGCTACAAAAATATTTAGAAATTATTTAGAAAAAGAACTTGTAAATTACAATTGCTTGAAAAGGAAATAGCAACCAGGAGGCCAAAGAGACATTACAAGTAATATATCTTGAATCAAATAAAAAGGAAAAGTATAACATTTCAAAATTTATAGAATTTAGCTAAAGTGGTGTTCAGAGTAAAATTTATAGCTTTAAGTGCTTTCATTAGAAACAGACTACTATAATAATTGATCAAAGATGCCTATGTCAAGAAGACAGAGAGTAAATCAAACACTAAGTATGTAGAATAAAGGAAATTATAAAGAGCAGAGTGGAATATTGAAACTAAAACATAAAAACAAAAAACTAAAATCAGTGGATGCCAAAGTTGACTGTGAAAGAAAATATTCCCAAGTCAAGCATTATTGGCTCATGCCTATAATCCTAGTTACTCAGAAATATGAGGTCTGGGTATTGTGATTCTAAGCTCTCTTGGACAGGAAAGTCTGTGAGACTCTTATTTTCAATTCATCACTAAAAAATTCCCCAGAAATAGACCTGTGGCTCAAGTGTTAGAGCACTAACCTAGAGCAAAAGAAGCTAAGGGACAACACCCAAGCCCTGAGTTCAAGCCTGGGATCAGTGCGTGCACACACACACGTACACACACACATTTAACAGATTAAAATAAATTATAAAATGCATAGATACACAACATTAAAACTGTCTCATGAAAAAATAAAAGAGCATAATAGAGCTAAATTTTTAAAAAAGAAATTAAATTAAGAATTTAAAAATCTTGTAATGCAAAAACTTCCCATCTAATCAGCTTTACTGGTGAATTCAATGAAACTTTTAAGGACAAATATTATAAGTGGTGGAGGTGGGTTGGTATGTGACATGATTTTCATGAGGCCACTCTCATCCTAGCATCAAAGCCAGGCAAAGATATCACATGAAAAGAAAACCTCAAAATAATTTCCACATATCTTTAATATAATAAAAGCAAATCGAATAACAGCACATAAAAAGGATTATACAGACCTAGTGTGACTATCCTAGGAATACAGCCTTAATACCACATCTAAAAGTCATGTTCTCTCCCACACAAGCTCACCAGAATAAAGAATAAAAGCTACATGATTATCTCAATAGATGCAGAAAAATTGTTTGATGAAATCCTAGACCCTGTGATTATTAAAATCCTCATCAAGAAGAAGAGAATGTTATCAATTTGACAAAGGACATATAAAAGCCCTATACCTGTGATCACAATCAACTGTAGACGAAGAATGCTTTTTCCTTAAAATTACAATGAATTAAAGAGTCTGCTCATTTGTCTTCTACTTGGCTTCATACAGGAAGTTCTATTTAGAGTAAAAGGCAAGGAAAAGAATTCAGGGATATACAAATTGGAAAGGAAATTAAAGCATATTACTAGATGACATCATCATTATGTAGACTATATTATGGAGTCTACAAAAACCTTTCAGATCTAAAAAGTGAGCAACAAATTTACAGTGTGCAAGACCAAAAGCAAAAATCAAGTGCTTTTGTGCAAAATAGAAACAGATAATCTGAAAATAACATTAAGAAACTATGAACATATTTAGTAGTGAGTTTTGAATTCTGGACCTCACGCTTAATAGGCAAGCTCTCTACCACTTGAGTTACATCTACAGCTCTTTTTGCTTTACCCTTTTTTTCCCTCAAGATATGGTCTCATGCTTTTTTCCATAGTAGCCTTGGACGTAAACTTCCTATATTTGTTTCCTGAGGAGGTAGACAGGATTATAGGTGTGAACAATCATATCTGGTTTGTTTATTGTTTGTTTTTGTTACTTTTTGAATTGAAATCCTCCTCTCCTCTAGGGGAAGTTACAGATATGTGACAGGAAGCCTCAGCAAATTCTCTTTAAAATTATGTATATATAAATATAATATACACAGATATTATAATAAAATATGTACTTCTCATATGATCTAACAACACCATCCAAGAAAAATGAAAACATGCATAAGAAAACACTTGAATCAAAATGTTCATAGCAATATTAATCACTAAGGCCCAAAGGTAAAAACAACTCAGATGTTCACCTACTGTGAACAGATGATAAAGGTCCATGTGTAGAAACAAAAACCAAACTATCCATACATGCACCTCTTGGGTAACTCTCAATAATGTTATTTTAAGTAAAACCTTCCTATTGTATAGTTTTAATTTTAATAATATTTTAGAGAGGAAAAACTATTCTGCAAGCAGTCTCGTGATATCCCAGGGCTGTAGGTAGGAGATGGAGAAGTGACAAAAGGACTCAGAGAGCTTGGAATGATGCATGTTCCAAGGATTATGGTGGTTGTTACATGATTACATTATTTTAACTAAACAATAAATTAAAACTACAACTGACAAATTTCAGAGTGTATCCACTACACTATATGGTGTATGTTTAAAATGTTAAATATTTAAAAGCTTCAAACTAACAACCCAATTACAAAATGGGCAAATGAGCTCAATAGAGACTTCCAGAAGAACTCAAAAGGTGAAGAAATGTTCAACATCTCTGACCATAAAGGAAATGTGAAGCAAAACAACACTGAGATTCCATCTTATCCCAGTTAGAATGGCCATCATCAAGAGTATAAACAATAATAGATGCTGGTGTGAATGTGGCTGAAAGGAATTCTCGTATACTGTTGGTGGGAATGTAAACAGTCAACTGCTCTGGAAAGCAATATGGAAGTTCCCCAAAAAACTAAACTTAGGGGAACCTGGAGGAAGACGTGGAGGAAGATGGCAAAGGAGAAGCTGGGGGCTAAACAAACTCTTGCTTGGAAAACAGTTTTAGTGTTCCAGTGAACAGTCCAAGGCTAGAGAATCACACCAAGTGTGCCATCATAGTACAGAGAGTTTGGCCAGAGAGGAAAAATTCAGGCAGCTTGGTTAAGGAGACAGATTTGAGCACTCACCAGTGTCCGCTGTGGCTGCCGTATCAACAGAGAGAGCCCGGGACAAAGGCATCAGAGGTGGTGTGTCAGCAGATTCTACTCACTGCTAACAACTGACAGGAGCAGAGATCTTCATCCTGCTACCAAAGACACTTAGACTGTGGACAGCCCAGACACCAGGGGAAAGGTGTGAATCCCTCCCAAGATTCCTCACTCCTTCTCATGGAGCAGTGGTGGGAAAGTAGCCCCTCCCTCACCACTAGAGAGGAACTCCATCTTTGATACAAAGACTGAGCCAGAGCAGCTAGCCTTGGAAGAAAACAGTAGGAGCCATTCAACAGGTGAAAGAAACCTGACCTCCATGATCCTCCTCCCAGGTTAGTTCAATGGGAGGAGATGGCTTTTTCCTCGAGTTTACCATAGCTAAGATCTGGAACCAACCCAGATGCCCCTCAGTAGATGAATGGATCAAGAAAATGTGGTATATATACACAATGGAATTCTATGCCTCCATCAGAAAGAATGACATTGCCCCATTTGTTAGGAAATGGAAAGACTTGGAAAAAATTATATTAAGTGAAGTAAGCCAAGCCCAAAGAAACATAGGTCCCATGGTTTCCCTTATTTGCAATATCTAGTATATGTATGAGTCAAGCAGAAAAGGTCAGATAATGTGATGTTAGGAAAATGAACCCTAAGATATGTATTTTAAATTTTTTTTTCTTTCATTTATTTGTTTCTAACACAATTATAAGATTATCTCTTTGTTGCTTTGTATGTCCCTCCCCCACAGTATAACCCCTGCTTTCACTGTATTTGATGTCGGTATAATTTGTGGAGGGGAAGGGGAAAAACAAGTCGTTTAAATAAGACCTGTTGCAACAATGAAAAGTACAAGTTGTCATGTCAAAAACGAATTTTACAACTTGAGGGGGGGAGGATGGGGGAGGGGAGGGAGGATGGGAAGGGATGGGAAGGGTAAACAAAGGAGGAGGCTACAATGCTTGATAAGAAATGTACTTACTATCTTGCCCATGTAATTGTAACCCCTCTGTACAGTATTTTCACAATAAAAATAAAAAAAAGAAACCTGACCTGCAGGGCTCAGCTCCACGGAGGGGAAAGTTGCCCTTCCCAGGCAGAGGTAGCTCCACCCATGGAGCAGTGACTTTCTACTCCGGGTAAACAGAGCCAGAGGCTATCCCACCCCCACTGAAGCACAGGCAGCAGACCTAGCTTTAGGAGGGTAAAAGAAAAAGATTGTGCTAAGTAAAATGAACCCCAAGATAGGGACACAAATGGTTTTATCTTTCTTGCTGTTGCTTTTAATGTATTTATAATGTACTATATAACTTTTTTGTTTCTTTTGTATGTCCTTCCCCCATGGTATAACCCTGTTTTCACTGTATTTGATTCCGGTGCCCTGCATCTTGTATATACATTTTTCTAATCTGGGGAAGGGAAAGGAAATAATAAAATGGTGAAATAGGAGACAGGTTGACTCATTGTAAAAATGAGATGTACAAGACACTATGTTGGAAACGAACTTTACAACTTCAGCTGGGAGGGGGGTGTGAGGGAGGAGTTGGGGAGGAGGGGTGGGAAAGGATGGTAGAGGAAAAACAAAGAAGGAAGTAACAATGCTTGATAGGAAATGTACTCATTACCTTACTTATGTAACTGTAACCCCTCTGTATAGTATTTCTACAATTAAAAATATATACAAAAAAAGAAAACAATTGGAAACTCAATACACATAAATCCTGAGAATGACTCCAGACTGGGCTGTGTGAGTGTCTCAGGAGCTAGCCCCTCAGGAAAAAGCTACTGATTGCTGACAGGCCTCAACCCTACCCACAACCTAGCCCCATCACAACAACTCCAAGATAGAGGAGACAGCCATCTCCCTCTTTTGTGATATTCAAAGCATATTACACTCCCACTAGGAGGGTCATAAAATCCCTGGTAAGGCAGAGTTTCATTCTGCTTGCTCAAACAAACTGATTGAAGAAACCAGTCAAGCCACAGGAAAACCAAACACCACAAGCAAACCAGAGACTCCATCAAGAGACTGGTGATGGACACAGGAGAGACCCCCACCCCTCCAAAAAATTGAAGAACTCTTTTTTTTCTACCTAATTTTTAAAATTAAAAAAAATGTTTTCTATTTTTTCATCATTATTATTTTAGTTTTTTTTTAATTCTTGTTTTACTCTTTTCCCTTTTGGTCTTTTTGTTGTTTTTGCTTTACTTAATTATTGTTCTGTTCATCCCCAGATATATACCCATCTTCAACTATTAGACCTCATCCTTCATTGTGTGCATATTTAAATCACATATTGATTACTCAATTCACAAACTCTCAGCCTTAACTTCTTTAATTGTAGTATTATTTCTTAAATCACATATCGATTACTCAGCCTTAACTCCTTTAATTGTAGTATTATTTCTTTATACTTATGTAATTTTTAAGTGTTTCATTTAAAAGTTTTTTTTTTATTTTTCCTTTTCCTTTTTTCTGTATCCCTCTTTTCCTTTCCTTCAATCCTTTTCATCTCTTTGTATTTAGGTCTTGGTTATATTCCCTCTCTCTCTTTCCTTCCCCACATTCCTCTAATCTTAATTTTTCCTCACAATTCTCCCTAAACATTAATTTCTGGTCTGCTGACTCCTTCTTTGATTTTCTTAGTGCATTGATCTTTGTTTGTTGTTGAACTAGATTGTATCTGTTGAACTAGATTGTATCTGTACTCATTTTGACTGTGTCAAACAATTTGTGCAACTGCAGGGCTCTGGTTGATGTTTGCCTTAAAATAGTGTTCTATCTTGGAACTGGTTTAGCTTTCATACTCAAATGGACAAAAAAAAGCAAGAGAAACACAAGAAAAATGGCAAGTCCAGGTATCTCAACTCTCACTCATGATAAACAGGCAACAGACCAGTTAATGAATAATCCAGTGGAGAGATCACCAAATGCTCTACAAACACTACTGGTAAACACGCTGAATGAAAAGATGGAAAAGCTGCAAAGGACTCTATGTGAGCATGATAGAGAAATGCGTGAGTATGATGAGGCTAACCAAAGATTAATACAGGAATTTCACAAGTGTGAGGAGGCTAATCAAAGATTAATTAAGGAATTGCGTGAGTGGGATGAGAATAGACAAAGATTAATAGAGGCATTAATGGAATCCACAAACAGAAAGCTGGAGGAATCCATGGAGGCCACAAAGGGAATGCTGAATGATACCCAACAGAAGGAAAGGAAGTCCAATGAAACTATAGCCTATCAACTAAGGGATTTGAGAATGAACACTGAAAACCAAATTAAGGAGGTAAAGAAGTCCATAGAAGATCTAAAACAAAACTCCAACAAACAAGTTGAAGCCATCAAATCTGACCAATTATAAGAAAAGAAATAAAAAACAAAGTAGAAAGTCTTAACAGTAGGTTAGGCCATGAAGAAGATCTAATCTCTGGGATTGAAGACAGACTAGACATGATAGAGAAAGAACAGACAAGTATTCAAGATAATCAAAGAAATATGATAGACATATTCAACATTTAGAAGATGCCATCAGAAGACCTAATTTAAGGCTAATGGCTGTAGAGGAGGGCCAAGAGACAGAGGTTAAAGATTTAGGAAATTTATTTAACAGGATTCTAGCAGAGAACTTTTCCAAAACACACAAAAAGATAGGCCCATTCAGATACAAGAAGACTTCAGAACCCCAAACAAACCAGACTAGAACAGGACACCCCACTGTCACATTGTAATCTGCACAGGATCAACTGAGACTAAGGAAAGGATCCTTAATGCTATCATGGAGAAAAGATCAATCACCTATAAAGGGAAACCAATCAGAATAACCTCAGATTTCTCAGCAGAGACAATGAAAGCAAGAAAAGCCTGGAATGTTGTATGCCATACGCTAAAGACAACAACTATCAACCAAGAATAATGTACCCAACTAAACTCTCCTTCATAATAGAAAGACAAATAAAAACCTTCCATAGCAAAGAAAAATTGAAACAATATATCTCCACCAAACCAGCTCTACAAAACATACTTGAAGATGTCCTACACATAGAAAACCAACAAGAGCATGATAAAGGCCAAGAAACAGCCCACAAACAGAAAATCCAAGAAGCATAGGAAGAACCCAGTTGGCACAGCCCCCAAGAAGGCAGGTAACATGGCAGGAACTACCAAACACCTCTCAGTCCTAACTCTCAATATTAGTAAACCTAACTCTTCAATTAAGCGACATAGATTGTCTAGTTGGATCAAAAAGGAGATCCTTCTATATACTGCCTTCAGGAGACACACTTTGCCCATAATGACAAACATATTCTGAAAGTGAAATGCTGGCATAAAACCTACCAAGCAAACGGCGCAAGTTGCAATCCTAATATTAGATAAAATAGACTTCAAATTAAAATTAGCAAGAAGAGATAAAGTAGGTCATTACATACTAATTAAGGGATCTCTCCTTCAGGAGGATATTACAATTCTAAATATCTATTCACCAAATAACGGAGTACCCAAATTTACCCAAGAAACACTACTTTCCCTAAAATCTCACACAGATCCAAAGACATTAATTGTTGGGGACTTTAACACACCACTATCCTCACTGGATCTATCCAGTAAAAACTGGATAGATCAACCTGGTAAAAAATCAACAGAGAAAACTCGGACATAAACAATTGCACAGATAACTAGACTTAACAGACAGCTACCAAATATTTCACCCAACAACATCAGAAGACACGTTCTTCTCAGCAGCACATGGAACATTCTCTAAAATAGACCACATTTTAGGTCACAAAGAAAATTACTCCAAACTCAGAAACATTGAAATTATGCCCTGCATTCTCTCAGACCAAAAGGAAATAAAATTAGAATTTGCCATCAAATGCCACCAAAGAAAATCCTGTAACACATGGAGGCTGAACAACATACTGTTGAATCACCAGTGGGTCATGGAAGAGATTAGAAAGGAAATTCAAATGTTCTTGGTATTTAACAAAAAATGAACACACCAATTAGCAACTCCTCTGGGGCATAGCAAAGACAGTACTCAGAGGCAACTTTATAGCTCTGAGCTCCTACATCAACAAATTGGAGAGATCTGAAACCAACAATTTAACGAGGCACCCGAAACTCCTTGAAAAAGAGCAACAACCTAAACCCCAATCCAGTAGATAGAAACAGATAATTAAAATTAAATCAGAATTAAATGAATTAGAATTTAAAAAAACCATGGAAAGAATCAACAAAACGAAGTTGGTACTTTGAAAAAATTAACAAAATTGACAGACCCTTACAAATCGTACCAGAAAAAGAAGAGAACACACCAAATTAACAAACTCTTAGATGAGAATGTAACCATCACCACAGAAACAACTGATATTCACAACATTATAAGGAAATACTTCTCAAACCTTTATGCTAATAAGTTTGAGAACTTGGCAGAAATGGATGATTTCTAGCAGATATTGACATGTCCAAACTAAACCAAGATGATTTAAGCCAGCTTAACAGACCCATATCAAGTGTCAAAATAGAAACAACAAGAGACCTGCCACCCAAAAAAAGCCCAGGACCGGATGGATTTACAGCTGAATTCTACAAGGCCTTCAAAAAACTCACACCAAGACTCCTCTAACTCTTCAGTGAAATTTAAAGTGAAAGTTCACTACCAAATTCTTTCTATGAAGTCATCATAACCCTCATCCCAAAACCAGGCAGGGACTCACCAAAGAAAGAGAAGTATAGACCCATTTCTTTAATTAATTTCAATGAAAAACTTCTCAACAAAATTTTGGCCAACTGACTTCAATAACGCATCAAAAAAAATCATACATGATCAAACAAGATTCATTTCAGGAATACAAACCTGGTTCAATATATGAAAATCAATTAATATAATTCATCACATCAACAAGAGCAAGGATAAGAACCACATAATTATCTCAGTAAATGCAGAAAAAGCATTTGACAAGCTCCAACCCTCAAAAATCAATGGCTTTTCTGTATGCCAGTGCAATTGAAATCAGGAAAGCAGCTCCTTTTGAAATAGCCCCACAAAAAATAAAATACCTAGGAGTTAACTTTAAAAACCTGGAAAAGGAAATTAAAGCAGAACTAAGGAAGTGAAAAAAACTCCCATGCTCCTGGATTGGGAGGAGTAATATTGTGAAAATGGCAATACTGCAAAGGCTATCTATAAATTCAATACAATACCCATCAATATCCCAACCTCATTCTTCAATGAAATAGAAGAGGCAACCCAAAAATTCATATGGAACAATGAAAGACCCCGAACAGCAAAAACAATCCTTAGCAAAAAGAACACTGCTGGAGGAATATCAATACCAAATTTCACACTCTACTACAAAGCCATAATAATCAAAACAGCTTGGTAATGGTGCAAGCACACATCTTAGGACCAATGGAATAGAACTTAAAATCCAGAAATGAACCCGCAGACCTATAGCCACCTAATCTTCAATAAGGGAGCTAAAACAATAGAATGGAAGAAAGATGGTCTCTTCAGTAAATGCTGCTGGCAAAAGTGTTTAAATGCCTGTAGAAAACAAAAACTAGATCCTTATATATCACCCTGCACCAGAATCAACTCCAAATGATTAAATACCTCGAAGTAAAAGCAGATACCATGAAAACATTACAGGAAGGAATAGGAGAAATTCTGGGGCTCCTTGGCAGAGGCTGAAATTTCTTAATAAAGACCCAGAAACACAACAAATCAAAGAAAGGTTGGACAAATGGGATTACATGAAACTGCAGAGCTTCTGCATGGCAAAGGACATAGCTAGCAATAGAAAGCCCATGGATAGGGAGATCTTCCCTCACCCATATAACAGACAAGGGTCTCATATGTAAAATATCCTTAGAACTCAAAAAATTAAATTCTCCAACACCAAATTCTCAAAGAAACAACCACCCCATCAACAAGTGGGCTGAAGACTTAAAGAAAGACTTCTCTGAAGAGGAAATAAGAATGGCCAATAGACATATAAAGAAGTGCTCAACTTTCTGGCAAATGCAAATCAAAACAGCATTGAGATTTCACCTAGCCCCAATCAAGAAATCTAATAACAAGAGACGCTAGAGGGGATATAGCCAAAAATGTAAACTTGTTCAACCACTTGGAAAGCAGTATGGAGGTTCCTCAAAAGACTTCACATAGAGCTCCCCTATGACCCAGCAATCCCACTTCTGGGCACTTACCCAAATGATTACAAACAAGGCTATACTAAAACTACCAGCACAACTATGTTCATTGCAGCATTATTCTCAGTAGATGAATGCATCAAGAAAATGTGAGATACACACACACACACACACACACACACACACACACACACACACACACACACACACACTGGAATTCTATGCTTCCATCAGAAAGAATGACATTGCCCTATTTGTTAGGAAATAGAAAGACTTGGAAAAAATCATATTAAGTGACATAAGCCAGGCCCAAAGAAACATAGGTCCCATAGTTTCCCTTATTTGCATTAACCAGTATATGTCTAAGGCAAGCAGAAAAGGTCAAAAGCTATGTACATATGATCATATAAAATGATGCAGTGAAATGAACCCCAAGATAAGGACACAAGAGGGTTTATTTTTATTGCTGTTGTAATATGTGATTTTTTTTTGTTTCTTTTGTATGCTCTTCCCCCATGGTATAACCCTGCTTTCACTATATTTGATTCTGGTGCCCTGCATCTTGTATATACATTTTTCTAATTTAAGGAGGGGAAGGGAAATAACAAAAATCTGAAATAAGGATATAGGTTGACCCATTGCAGCAACGAAATGTACAAGACAGTATGTTGAAAATGAACTTTACAACTTCGGGGGAGCGGGTAGAGAGAGGAGTTGGGAGGTGGGGAAGGAAGGGATATTAGGGGAAAAACTAAGGGGGGGGGGTAACAATACTTGATAGGAAATGTACTCATTACCTTACTCATGTAATGTAACCCCTCTATATAATTTATTTGTATACATTTAAAAAGAAACTTACAACCTTACATATGTAATTGTAACCCCTCTGTATATCATCTTAACAATAATATGAAATTTTAAAAATGGTAAAAAACAAACAAACAAACTAAACTAAACTTAGAACTACCTTATGATCCAGCAATACCACTCTTAGGCATTTACCAAAACATTACGACGTTGGATACAGTGAAGCCACCTGGAGCAACCTTGTTCATTGTATCACTATTAACTACTGTGAATCAGCCCACATGCTTCTCAATGGACAAATGGGCCAAGAAAATGTAACACACACACACACACACACACACACACACACACACACAATGGAATTTTACTCATCCATTTGAAAGAATATTACATCATTTTCTTTTCTTTTCTTTTTTTTTTGGTCCGGTCGTGGGGCCTGAACTCTGGGACTGGGCGCTGTCTCTCAGCTCTTCAGCTCAAGGCTAGCGCTCTACCACTTGAGCCACAGTGCCACTTCTGGCTTTTTTTTCTTTTTGCTTATGTGGTGCTGAGGAATCGAACCCAGGGCCTCAGGTATGCAAGGCAAGCGCTCTACCACTGAGCCACCTTCCCAGCCCTATTACATCATTTTCAAAAAATTATGTTAAGTAAAATAAGTCAAATTGGAAGAGACAAAAGATGAATGTTTTCTCTCATAGATGGAAACTGTCATTAATTTATAAAGGCATAAGTAAATACTTTGAGGTGGTATTCCCAACGTATTAATTGAAATATGGTTCAGGGGAGAACCCAAATGATATAATTCCTTAGAGAGGTTAACTCAACGGATTAATAAAATAAATACCAGGAAACAGTACTCAAATGATAGGGTGGAATAAAGAGGAGAGGGGAGGAAAAAGGAAGAGAGGAAGGAGGGAAAATGCAGTCATACATTTTAATATATATCTTGCAAAATTAAGAAACTTGAGGGAAGAGCTAGAGCTTGGGGGAAAGGAAGAAGGAGGAGAGGGGTGATATTGATCAAGACGTACTGTGTTCATAAACTGCTCTGTTGAATAGAAGCTCTTTTATACAACTACTTAGAGATCATAAACATTTAACTTAGAAAAGCCCAGTACCTACTTATAATGAGGAAAATGGAAAGCCAGTTATATATGCACAATATTATCCCTTCTATATTAAATAGGAGAGTATATACTTCCTGGAAGCCTATATACAAAACTCTGTTTCTGGGATAGGACACATAATTATTTTTCATTGCACATTTTTCGATTATTGCTTAAAAAGTGAAACCATGTAAGTGTTACATTGTAAAAGTAAACAATTTAAAACAAACACCCAACCATGTATCTGATATAAAGACCTAGACCCATGATTTTGCTCTTGAAGGTCTATGAAGTCATAAGCAGTAGTGCATAGCCTATAATATGATAACTAAAGAAACTTTCATCACAAACATGGCACTATTTCAGAGAGATGAGAAAAAAATGTAGGAATCTGGAGAAACTCAAGAGAGTTTTTTTCTAGAAGGACTTTAAACAACACAAAGCAATACATTCTTCATTTCTACACCAGCCAAAATTGAAAAATAAGTCACTTGCCTGCAAATGCAAAATACAAAGAAAACATGGGTTAGAAGATGGGTTGATGGTTAGATGAGAGAGCAAGAGAGCAAGGGGGAAAGGAAGAGGGAGGACAGTGCATGTAGGCATACAGGAAATGTTTTCTGGAAGGCTCAAATTGCAATGGTACAAAGGCTCTCAAAGCATTTTCCTGGTACACTATGCTTTTAAAAGTAGTTATTTCCTACGTGTCCAAATTTGTTTCTGTGAACCACAGAGAGGATATTGCACAGTGATTTTCATTTGGGCCATTTGATACCAAGAACCTGCTCTAAAAATTTGATTTGGGGGGGACATTGTTATAGGTGGATATTAATCTGGCATATTTGTTTTAATTTTAAAAACAGAAAAAACACACTATCAAAATGTAATTTTCAAAGTTCACAGCTATTTTGTAAGTGGTTGGTTTTAAAAGGTCAATCTGAGATGATTATTTTTAGCATATTTATTTCTCTTCTTAATATAGACACAGGACACTTCCTATAATGAATTATCTTTGGTGAATCAATAGCCTATGTAACCCATCCTGGAAGGGAAAAACCCCTCCAGAGAGGACCCATCTATCACAAATGGTGGTTCTCTCAGCTTTCACTTCTTTCACTTGCATTGGGCACAGCAAGGTTTGCAGGCTGCTCCGAGTGTCTGGAGTAGGTAACCACATATGTTTGCAGCACGTGTGTTCTTCATGCATGAGTTCCTCACAGTTCTGCTCTTCAGATTCACCTTTGCAAAAGCTTTAGGATTAGCTTAGATCAGCAGACAGCCTGCTTCCAGTCCCATGCCTCCTGTGGGTCATTCAACACAAAGAACATAATCCTCCAGCGTGGGCTGTCGATATCCAATGGCACAGACCACTCAGCTGAAGCTCATGGATTTCATTTGACAGGTAAGTGGGGAATATCGTCTCTTTCTGTGGCTCAGTAGCAGATAGAGGAAGAGGGACCCTCTGCCTTGCTCCATTGCTGTGTCCCAAAGAAGGTAGAGGGAAGAACCATCTAGGAATCAAAGCTTCTACCGTGCTCTCCACTGCTTATTTTCATATTCCAACAGCCCAGAATTTCATCCCAACTCTGCTCTGTAGCTTTTTGTTTTCACAAGGCAGGAGGCATAACTCACGGTAGTGGGTAGGAACAACCCTATTCCAAATGCTGAGAAGAGACTTTTTACAGTAAACACAGCTCCTCATGGGCATCATCAGGACCACACCTGGGCTTGGAGTTGAACCAGCTTCCAACAGCTGGCTTGGATTCCTACCCACAATTCAAAGCATTGCCTCCATTGGAAAAGTAGGTGTCTCATTTAAATCAATGGTATACCTGACTCACAAAAACACATTTTGCAACAGAATACAGTTGGGGATTCCAATTACTATGTTCAAATTACTATGTTGCTAAGACTCCAAGCACTATCACAATGGTACTTGATGCAAATTAGGAAAAGACAGCTCCTCAAAATTCAGCCAAACAGTGTCCTAAATTCTTGTTTTACTTTCATCTACCTCTCCTTTAAACAAACAAACAAACAAACATGGTTTTATTCTAGCCTACAGAAACCTCTACTTGAATATTACAAATGGCCCTCCTATGGAAATTGCTGAGCCAGCATTGGTCTTACCTCCTCGATGGATAATCAAAGAAGTCTCACTTCCTATGGGGCAGTCCTTCAGTATATCCACTACCTCTGTATGGCTCAGGTTCTGTACATTCTGCTGGTTGATCTCCACAATAAGGTCCCCTTCACACAGGCCAGGGCATCCCTGGATATCAAGTATCTGTTTCACCCGCTGTCCCGTGGGACTGTCAGCAATGGTGAAGCCAAAACCCTGGGCACCTTTCACAATGGTTAAGGTCATAAGTTCAGCTTGGGTGGCTCCAGATGAAGCCATAGACACATTGTCGTCGTGGACGGGTGGTGGATACGTGCCATCTAGCTGATTATCAGCTGGCATGGAGTGCAAAGAATGAGGTGGCCGATCTGTAATATCTGGAACCGACTGTGAGGTCCGAGAGATGTATTCCAAATACGTTTCATAGTTATGTCTTCCGTTGACCATCACTGGAGGTGGCCTTTCCATTATTGCAAGGGGTGGCACCATGCTGTTAGCAGGATCTTCAGGGTCAAAGGGCAAAGGATAGCCACGACACAAGACCAGGTTGACACTCTGACCAATAGGCACAGACTGGAAAAGTTTGACAACATCTGCATGAGTGTGTCCAAGGACACACACTTCATTAATATAGACAATGACATCACCTGCAAAAGAAGAGAGAGAGAGAGATTGACAACATGAGGTAAGTCCAACTAATGTTGACATAGAGAAATGGAATTATTTATGAGATCGGCGAAAGGGGTGCTCTGTTTCTCAGTAAGCAGTGAGAAATCAATTAGAAAAATACTTCAATTCACTGTAGGTGACATAAGGTTACAATAGGTCTGCCAACCAATATAACGATCTGGGGTAAAAAGTGCTATTTGGTTATTCTTGAAGTCCAGAAACCACTTTGTATTCAGAAAGAAAAGCTTAGAAAAAATGGTTAGGAGAACTTGAAGAAACATATATTCTATGTAGTTTAAAAAATTCATTTTTGTTTACAGTATCATTCACCACAGAATTTTCAATTTATTGAGAAATGGTAGCTATGAGATTTGGGCAAAAGGGAGCTCTGGCATTTGCTCTTGTTCCTATTCCTGATTTTGGCTTTGGTATCACAGTTCCTCATCTGTGTAGTGGTTATGAGGATGGAATGAGCTACTGATGGAAAGAGCTTGGGTCAGTGTCTGGCACATGGCAAAACCTAAATAAATGTGCATCGTTAACCTTATTGTCATAGATAGTTGCTAGTAGCTCACCCCTATAATTCTAGCTACTCAGGCAGCTGATATCTGATGATCATGGTTCAAAGCCAGCCCATGCAGAAAAGTCAGTGAGATTTTTATTTCCAATTAACCATCAAAAAGCCAGGAGTAGAAATATTGCTCAAAGCAATAGCTGGCAGAGTGCCAGCTTTGAGTAAAAAAAAACTATGAATACAAGCCCTAGTACTGGCACCATAAAAGAAAACAAACAAACAAACAAAAACCTCCAACTATGATAGTGCAGACTCTTGGACCCTTCATATAACAAGCTGCTGTAGGCTTATCCTCTAATCTTAGCAAATCTGTTTGTTCTGTTGATTATTTCAGTAATGCCTTGTGCCTTCTCTCACCAATGAATTATCCTGGATCTTTAACAGTCTACTATTAGAAACTAACTTTATAATATCAGAAATGCCCTAAATGTAGAATACTCATTATAAAATGTTATTAGAATGATTTTTTCTGCTTTTTTAAGAATACAGAAAGACATGATTGTTTGAGATAATTGTTTTAAATTTTTTCCATTATGTATGAATAACAACTTTATTTTTAGAGATCTGTTCTATCATAGATTGGTATTTTTATCCTCACAAACATAATACTTGAAAATTGGACTTGCAAATTGAAATTAAGTCTGGCTATGTGAGGAGTCCATGAGGGATGAAAAAACATGTTTTCACAGATTGTCAAGTGCATAACTCAACAGATATCAATGTATCAGAATAATTCTGAAATGTGTAGTGCAAATGTCAAGGGCTTTCATCTGGGACCTCCCTGTCCATCAAGATAGCAAACATGGTTGAACTATCAGAGATAAATATTTTTCTGACCATTCATAGGTATATGATATAAAATAATTTCTTTATTAAATGCACTTAAAATAAATAATTACATGAATAAAATAACTCAATTACACTCAACAGCACTGACTTGATTCATAGTCACTTCTCCCAAATGCAAGTGAGCCATTTAAGAACCAATCAGTCACAGCTTCTGTAATTGGTTAGATGGAACTTCACTCTTCCCTGATGCCACCAGAGAGGGTGCTGGTGCATCACAGTCAGCAGGACCCAACTGAGTTGGAATGGGCACTCTTCCTCTGCCATTATGATTCCTCAATAGAGGGAGCATCTGGTTTTTCTTTGGCATCATTTAAAATTGATTCTGATCTTCTCACAGAGTGCCAGGAAAGTGTCAGATTCAGAAAGACTGTATTTTCTCCTTCTGCTGCTCTTCCTCCATGCCCTCTCTCTGTCTTTATAGTGTGCTAGATCAAACTCAGGGCCTCACACATGCTAGGCAAGTATTTTAACAGTAATTCAAATCCCAGCTCCCCTGCCTTTCTACTTTTAATCTTATATTCACACAATTAAAAGGTTGAAGAAAAAGGAAATACCTATGTACTACCATGCTCATCTTTGTAGATACCTTCTTGGCTAGCACCTCACATGTAATTCCTTCTATTTCTAAAAATGGCCCTTGTTTTCAATCTGAGGCATGGTAATAATACTTTATATATACTTTATAATACTTTATATATATATAGAAATGCTGTCTCTAAGAAGTATTTAAGCCCTAAAAAATGGTCAGCCCTAAAAAGTTTTGAGTATTTTTAAACATTTTACAAATGATACCCATTTTAATCTGTAATCACATTTAAAATATTCTTACAATATCAATCTATTTTTATACCTGTGCCCCTAGTTCATGAATTTCTATGTTATATATTATCTATTGGTGGCCACATTGGGGCCACATCCATTTTCCTGTTGATGGATGCTGGCATTTTTACAAAATGCTAGCAAGTTTAAAGAATACTCTGCTATGGCTCAGTGTGGTGGTGTAATCCCACTCATTACAGCTACTTGGAAGACTGTGGTAGCTAGATTGTGAAACTGAGGCTAGCCTTGGCAAAGTTAGTATGACCCTAACCCCTGAAACCACCACCACCACCACCACCACAACAACAACAAGGGGCTAGGGTTGTAGCATAAGTAATAGAGAACCTACCTAGTGTGTGTGAAGCCCTAGGGTCACTGCACCACAACAAAGGAAGAAAGAAAAAAAAAAAATGCATACTTTGGCATAAACCCTTTCCCATGGCTCCTGTTCACATATGGGAGATTATTTCTGAGTTCTATTTCTTGGCATGGAATTTCTTTTTCTTTTTATTTTTTTTTTGGTCGGTTGTGGGGCTTGCACTCTGGGCCTGGGCGCTGTCCTTCAGCTCTTCATCTCAAGGCGAGTGCTCTACCACTTGAGCTACAGCGCCACTTCCTTGGCATGGAATTTCTGACCATTGGCTGTGTGTGCAGTTTTCAACTTGCTTGGATAAGGGCAAAAAAGATCATAATGAATTATACACTCATGGGTAATGTGTAAGACTTCTCATTGCTCTCATTTGACATGATACTTGATATTTTCAGACTTAATTTTGCAAATGTATTCGATATGATCAATTGTTTTCTTTTGCATCACCTAGATTTATCAGGAGGGGAAAATATCTTTTCTTTTACTTCCTGAACATTCCTGTTTCACTTGGGAACTACCTTCCTGTAAAGTGAGTCCACTTTGTTTTCTTTTGTTCTAACACATTGGTGCTCACCTTTATTGTTGAGCCAATGCTCTCTGTAGGCTTGGGAGGCTGGCTGGTATATAAGTGGCCTCATGGGCAGTCAAAAGACTGAACATACCTTCAACTCTATCTACTAGCTGTGTGCTTTCCAAAAACTAGCTTAAATACTCTGTGACTGAGACCCCACTGAAGTAATGAAGGTCAATATTGTTTCCTAGGAAAGGACTAGTGAAAAAAATGTAGGCAAAAAACTTTGCAATGTATAAATTGCTTTATGTGGGATAATAGCTATTTTGTTAGTTGTTATTTTGATCAAGACAGTCCCATCAAAATATTCCCACTGCAATCATTATCAGAGATGACTTCAGTATGATTGTTGACATGACAGGCTTTGAATGGACAAGTTGAGAGTTGAAAGTCCTCTAAGATTCTCCCTACCTTTAATCACTGTGGACAATCTCATGCTGTTTTCCTGCCCTTTGCCCTGCTAGCATTTCATAGAAAAAAGAAAATGGGAACGTTCAAAACTCTTAAGATTTCCTGCCGAGTCTAAGGAGTCATTACTTGAGTTATAGTGATTAATGTTATCTATGTTTTTGCCTTTTAATGTCATCTTGCTATTTAGACACAGCATGGAAACTATTTGCGGGTCTTAGTAAGACTACTATTTAAAATTTATGAGTATTTTCCACTCAAAACAAATTTTCAAGTCATCAAGCCAACAAGTGAGAAAGTAGGTTACAACAACATCTTTATGGAATGACACAACTTTCTGAATTCAAAAAAGGATGAGTGGTCAATTGTCCTAGGATACAACTATCTAACAACTTGATGGCACTCAATGGCCCCACATTAAAAACACACAGAGGCCTGGATAGTGTGTGATGTTAAAAAAAGTGTAGACGGAGATGTAAGCAAGCATTCACTTGTTCTGATAGAACTGATTGGGCAGGATATTTATAGACTTTGCTGCTGGATGAATGTCATTTACATGTTGTGAAAGGAAACTATAAGCCACCTGGTATATGTCATCCTACAGTGCTAAGCCAAGTGCGGGACAGATTGGGTTTAAGAGCACAGAAAGGAATGTCATTAGGAAAACTGGCTCTAGCTCCAACTTGCTGGCCTACTTTGGGGGAGAGACTTGTACAGAAGTCACTTGATCTCCATCTTAAAAATCTTTTCTTTTATAAAATAGGAATTCAAATATATCCTGCATTCCACCCTTCCTTTTTTTTTTTTTTTTTTCAAAAATACTGTGAGAATGAGCTCATCCTTGTGAAACACTTTTAATTTTCACCAAAGGAAGGTTTTCCATAAGAATAAGATGATACATTTCATTTAAGAGCTAAACACCTATTTTCATAACTATATTTCCTGGGAGATGTTATTATTTTCCATAGGACCTTCACTTCAGACAATATTAGGACCAGCTGGTTTTAGGGCTATTGGTCTCAGGTCTACTTGTCAGATTGGTTGTGACTGAATTTGGTGAATACTGTGTAGTGAAGTATTTAAAGTACAAGGGAGGGTAAAGAAGGTTGATGAAGGCTTGGTACTGTTGCCCTACATGAGGAAATGTTCTGGAATAATTTCCTTTTTACTCAGGGGAGTAAATATATGTTGGCTATTATCTCATAGACACTGTCATTTTGGATAAAATAGGCATTCCTCATGACTCATTGTTGACACTGGCATTATTTTTATGCTGTGTCCTCTCCTCTCACATTCTTTCAGTCACTGTGGCCTAGAGTCTTCTTTTTCAGCAGCTCTCACTGTTCCTATCTTCATTCCTTACCCAGCACCCTGGACCCTGGACTTCCAACCCAACTCTTACCTTGGAATGTATGCTGGTGAATTCATACTACTCAATCTCCAGACCTATCATTTCCCAGTCTTTACCAATAATCCTCCCAACTTATTTATTTATTTACATTTGTTGTGGGGCTTGAACTCTGGGCTGGGGTGCTGTCCCTCAGCTCTTCAGCTCAAGGCGAGTGCTCTCCCACTTGAGCCACAGTGCCTCTTGCGGTGTTCTGGTGTTTTATTGGAGATAAGAGTATCATGGACTTTCCTGCCTGGGCTGGCTTTGAACTGCAATCCTCATATCTCAGCCTCCTTAAGTAGCTAGGATTACAAATGAGCCACTGGCGCCTGGTCCAACTTATTTCTATTTTCACCTCCCAGTAAGTTATCATTTTGTGAAGCTGGTATCTTATCATTCATACCTTACAACTAACAACTTGTTGAACTTTGCTTTAGTTGAATTTTGTTATTCTTTTTACCTTCAAAGAGATTTCCTTTCTAGGTATAATTTTGTCCCAACTCATTCATTTCTGTTGTCACTTCTTCATCAATATCTTCCAGTATTTCGATTCAAATTGCTCCCATATCATGTTTGTAACTTACAAATTTATTCATACTTTCTTCTACTTATTTCAAGTTTTTTTCACAATATGCAGAGTATTAATTCTATTTTGGACATTATTTATAAACATATACATGGAGGCTAAATAATGATAATGAAAAGATTTAGTTATTAGACATTAGAGAGGATTTCCCAGATAAGCTTACTACGCCCACTGAGTATTTCAAATGTCTTCTTTATACAGATTTTTTATGAAAAACTACATCCATCCTAACAATTCTATGAACATTACTTTAAAAATTATTATATTTTTCTTTAGACCAACCAGATTTATTTTAGCTTTATTGTCTAAAGCTCATGTTTAAAAAATGTTTAAATTTATTATTTAATATGCACTTTTATTGCATATTGCCTACCTACTTATTTACTTCCTCACAAATACATAATAAATGATGACTGATCAGTAGATGAATGGATCAAGAAAATGTGGTATATATACACAATGGAATTCTATGCCTCCCTCAGAAAGAATGACATTGCCCCATTTGTTAGGAAATGGAAAGGCTTGGAAAAAACTATATTAAGTGAAGTAAGCCAAGACCAAAGAAACATAGGTCCCATGGTTTCCCTTATTTGCAATATCTAGTATATGTATGAGTCAAGTAGAAAAGGTCAGATAATGTGATGTTAGGAAAATTAACCTTTAGATATGTATTTAAATGTTTTTTCTTTCATTCATTTGTTTCTAACACATTTATAAGATTATCTCTTTGTTGCTTTGTATGTCCCTCCCCCACAGTATAACCCCTGCTTTCACTATATTTGATGTGGGTATAATTTTTGGAGGAGAAGGGGAAAAACACGTCGTTTAAATAAGGATACAGGTGGACCTGTTGCAACAATGAGAAGTACAAGTTGTCATGTCGAAAACAAACTTTACAACTTTGGTGGTGGGGGGAGGATTAGGTGGGGGAGGCGGGGGAGGCTGGGAAGGGATGTGAAGGGTAAACAAAGGAGTAGGCTGCAATGCTTGATAAGAAATGTACTCATTATCTTGCCCATGTAATTGTAACCCCTCTGTACAGTATGTTCACAATAAAAAAAAAATAAATGATGACTGATACTTTTGGAGGTGTGCCCCATTCCCTTAATTAAAACTGGAAAGAACTGTTCTTGGTGAAATTTACTCTCCAATGTATAGCACTGTGGTAAGGCAGACAGTATAACAGAATCAAAGCTAGGTCTCCTTGAATTGACCTCTAAGCAAGTCAATGTGACTTCTTTATTGACAAGGCAGTAACAGTACTGGGGCTTGAAATCAGGGCCAAGGTGATATCCCTTAGCTATTTTTTTTTTTTTTTTTTTTTGCTCAAGGCTGACAGTCTATCATTTGAACCAGAGCTACATTTCTGGCTTTTTGGTTAATTGGAGATAAGAATCTCTTGGCTCCTGCATAGCTACAATTAGGTGTAGCCATTGGTGTCTTGCCACAATAGTTTTTAAAAACCTATTTCACATATGCGAAAATGCTATACATATAATGAGCCATGATAATAATATATATATATATATAAATTCATATATTAAAGTTTAAATGCTAGAAAAGAAGGTACAACAATAGGACAAAATTATCAGGAGAATTTTAATTTTCTAATTCTAATGTAAAATATTATACATGCATTTTGAAGTAAAATAAGGTGAATCAATCTGCAGTATTATCGTAAGTTCAGACAATGACTTATTAACATTCTTACAGACTCAGACCAGCAATTATTTTGAAGTCAGGATGTTTACATTTTTATGTAGGTATGCCAAAGCAAATGGTATTAGCACATTCGTGAATCTTATTCTCATTTCCTCTTCCCGATGCATTTAACCACTGAATAAAAGCTTATAATGTATATACTATATATATATATATAATATAACTTTCAAGAGATGACTAAACCAACTGTTTCTTCACTCTGAAATTCTTTTTTTCCCAATAACTTCCACTTATTTTTTAAAATTTCTTTTATAATCTTTAAGTCATAAAAAGGAGTTGCCACTTAACAAAGCAGTTTATGACTAAACTGCATCTTGATTAACGACAACTCAGTGTTCTCACCAATCATCCCTCCCAACCTACCCCTTCCCTCCCCTTCCCTCCCCTTCCTTAATTTTTCATTCTGACATTCTAAGACAAAGACTTTTGCATTCTAGCACCAAACGGGTTCTTTCCTCTGTTTTCCTAACTACCACCACCTTGCCATTAGGTCCTTAGCAGCTATGACATGAACTTTTGCAGTAGTCACTTCTCTGGACTTGCTGTTGTTGGTGCTGGAAAGCGAGAGGGGAAGTCATGGCCTTGTAACAGATAGAGTTGAGTCCACACTGTCCAGCAGCACATACAAACTGGTTAGGCTACATTTTCACCAACTCCTGCCACTTCTTCCCTACTTTAAGTTTTGCTTCAGGCCCCCATAGGTTATTTTCCTCTCCATCCTTTTTGCTTTCCTTCCTGCTTCTACTCTTGCTTTGTCCCCACATGACAAACTCCTCCATCTGAAGCAATGTTTTCCTGTATGTTACTCTTCCCAACATGCTTAACCACATCAGCAGCACCTGGATGTGTTTGATTGCAATGACTACCATTGATAATGTGCTTTGACATTACAAACTCTGTCTTTTCTCATCCTTATTGCACCCATATGGGATAGCCATTGCTTTCTGTACTTTATACATGGGGAAACTGAACCTAGGAGAGGAAAAGCAACTTCTGAAGTCACACTGATAATTAGGTCAGATTCAAAGACTGAATCCAGCAAAGAATTTTAAACAGCCTAGGCCATATTTTGATTTGAGGATCCTTTTGTGCCCATCAAATCATTATCAGCTATAAGGCTGGGAAAAATATTTTTAATCCCTGAATATGAAAATTGAGAGATGAACTGCAATATTCTTTTGATTAGCTGTTAATGGAAGGAGGCAGTGAAGCAGATAATTGCAAATAGGGAAATCCACTGCCACAGCTCAGTCCGTTTTCTGCTATCCTTCACAATATGCTGTTTGGAGGATGTCCCAGAGACTGTTGAGGTGGGGAGGAGACAGAGCACTGTGACCTCCACACACTGCAACAATAATGAAACATATGCTCTAGTGTACATCTCATAGCTGTGTGATCTTGGGCAAGCCAGTGGATGCAGAAGCTGTGAAAGATAATCTCTCCTCACCTTTTTTTTCTCAGTGAACTCTAGGCCTAGTGCTTACTAGGTAGGTAATCTACCACCGGAGCCTCTCGATTAGCCCCTTTAGGTGGGTTAGTGATGCTTCATGCCTGGGTTGGCCTGGATTTTGATTTTCCTATTTGTGACTTTCCCATGTCATCGGATAACAAGTGTGGTTCACTGTTCCCAGCCATTGTGCTTCCCCTGTAGCTCGAGATGTAGGCACGCAGCACTGAGCCCAGGCATGGAGATGGAGACTTGTTCTTTCTTTCTTTCTTTCTTTCTTTCTTTCTTTCTTTCTTTCTTTCTTTCTTTCTTTCTTTCTTTCTTTCTTTCTTTCTTTCTTTCTTTCTCTCTCTCTTTCTTTCTTTCTCCCCCTCCCTCCCTCCCTCTCTTTCTTTCTTCCTTCCTTCCTCCCTCCCTCCCTCCCTCCTTCCTTCTTTCCTTCCTCTCTCTCCCTCCCTCCCTCTCTCCCTTTCCTCCTCTTTCCCTTTCTTCCTCCCTCCCTCCCCTTTCTTTCTTTCTTTCTTTTTCTTTCTTTCTTTCTTTCTTTCTTTCTTTCTTTCTTTCTTTCTTTCTTTCTTTCTTTCTTTCTTTCTTTCTTTCTTCTTTCTTTTTCTTTTCCAGGCTAACCTCAAATTTTGCTTTCTAAGTAGGTAGGACTACAAGTTTGAGCCCACCACATCCAGCTTTTAAAAAGATCATTTCTAAGATCATTTTTTTTTCCAGTCCTGGGGCTTGAACTCTGAACCTGGACAGTGTCCCTGAGTTTCTTTTGCTTAAGGGGGCACTCTACCACTTGATCCATAGTGCCACTTCTGGCTTTTTTGAGTAGTTTATTGGAGATAAGAATATCAAGGAGTTTCCTGCTGGGCTGGCTTCAAACCATGATCCTCAGATCTCAGCCTCCTGAGTACTTAGGATTACAGCGTAAGCCACCAGTGTCCAACTCATTTCTAAGATCATTTTTAAGAGTTTCTACATTTGTTTAGAATGTGGATTCACACACATCACTAGTTGGACAGGTAAGTGACATGCCTCTGGGAGCTTACTCCAGGTGCACTGATTTTCTCCAAAAGCAACCAGGGACTGTAATACTTATTCAAAGGCAGAGATATCCTCTATCTATACTTCATCCACAAGATGATGGAATAGCCACTTATTTCTCAAAAGAATGAAAGACTTCTTAATCACATTTTACAATTTCATCAGTGTGACCTGGTGCAGATGACTAATTAAAAGCTTGGTTTAAAACATTTTATGTTTAATCAGCACACAAGCAACAATTGCTCCCTGGCAGATGTGAGTTAGTCCAAAGATCTATTTACATTTCCTTTGTGTTTGGCATTGAGTGGTAAGATATATTTAAATACTGGCATTTTACTTTCTTGAAAAGGAGAAAGAAAATACTTTCTAAGAGAATCTAAAAGCACTGATTATATGCTGATCTGGCAAAGATGAAACAATGCTTCTGATAAAACTATAAGTGAAGCCATAGAAAAGATGGTTTCTTGCAAAGCTCCAAAGAGCAGAGGCTATTTAAAAACAACCTGCTTGCTTTAAGAAATTCAGTAGCATAAATGGTCAGCGAATCTGTCATTTCTCTAAAAGAATGTAACCCATTTTTAACCAAAAAAAAGAAAATCGACAAAGGTATTATCAGAGGGATCAAGTAAGATGACAGTGGGTTACAAGAAGAAAATAAGAACAAAAGAACTCTATCTCAAAACCTGAAAGCTTATTAGAGCATGCTAAAATGTGTTGCAGTATTTCCTTGAGCTCGCCTGTGCGGGGGTGGACACAGGTGGATTCAGTCACACACAGCCACACCTGTGTTTAATGGAACCACCTCCTAGGGGTCAATTTGACCTGAACTAGCACCACTTTCTCACCTTAGTCCAACAAAGCAAATTAAAAAAAATCTCCCCTGAAGCCAGGTATGGTGGCACAAACTCGCAATCTTAGCGAGTCAGGAGGCTGAGGTATGAGGATTGTGGTTCAAAGCCAGCCTATGAAACGTTCACAAGATTCTATCAAAAAATAAAAAATAAAAAAGCCCACCAAAAGACAAAAGCAACATTAAAAATAAAAGGATTGGAGGGCAGGCTTAAGTAGTAGAGCATTTATTTAGGCAAATAAAAAGAAAAAAAACCATAAAACAAAACAAAACAAAACAAACCCCAAAACAAATGAGAAATCTCCCTTGTATGTTGGTGGGGTGGAGAGGCAGGGCAGGGGCTTCTGGTGGTAGTGGAGTTGGGAACTTTCCAAAAGCAGAGCTTCCCTTTCCAAGTGGAGCTTTCCAACAGTTTATTCTGCTTTACCTGCAACTGTCAACTCTCTGTAGTTCTGTCTGAGCAAGAAAAACAAGTAACAAGAAGAGAGGAAGTGAGAAAGATAAAATGGATTGATGCACTTATTTGATTTGATTGTGCTGCTTCTTGCCAATGAGTTGCCAAGTTTCTGCAACTCTGTGTGTGTGTGCGCGCGCGTGTGTGTGTGTGTGTGTGTGTGTGTGTGTGTTGCTACTTGACATTCCCACACTGTTAAGATAGGTAGAGAAATGCTTTCAGTCTGAGAAAGAAGGGATTTCATTTTTGATACTGTGAAATCGATAAGAAACAGGGAATAAGACTATTTCACCACTCCAGATTACAATCTATGAAGTCATTGCCTTGATTTGCTTTGGGGGAAAAAAAGCCACTGTTTGCTCCAGTGTGAACTGGTGCTAGTCCTGAGTCCCCATGCTGGGCTGGGAGATGTCTGCTGGTGAAACTGCTTGGTTCTCACCCCGACATTTCCATCATCCTATGTGGCCTGTCTGGGAAGTATTCTGACTAGTGAGAGCCTCCATGGCAAACCAATCAACAATCCTTAAGTGGAGTGTAACACACTCCCTTATGTCGATCCACTTCTTCACTCCCTTCATTTGTGAGAAATTACAGGGCCCCTGCTGCCTTGCAGAAATGAGGGCTGCCAGAATATTTCTCCCATATGGATTTTAGAGCTAGTGCAGCATTAAGTTGCTGAGCTTCATAAAATGGGTTGGCAGAAGGAACAAATGTGCCATGCTGAAAATGTGCGTGCGTATCGCATACGCACTGGCCCAAGGTTTGACGAGAGAGCCTTCTAACGTGTGAAGAGGGAAACAGACTTGGCAGATGCGACTCGTCTCTGACAGACTATGACTATTCAAACTTGGACTCTTTGATTTCCTATTTCAGTTTCTGAAAGAGCAATATTTGATTCCAGTATTAAGAAGTCAAACTATTCATCACGCCATATATACCAAAGGTTGCCAATTAAAATCTCTCCAACACACAGTAACAGGAGAAATAATTTGTCTTGGCTCCTGTGAAATTTTGGAATGCAGAGAAAGATGGCTATTATCTCTCTAAATTTTGTGGGGCCATGCCCCACAGATGCTTTCTGTTAGACATTGCACACAGATTCTTCTGGGGATAATGTCTATGGTCTGAGGGTTTCAGGAAGATATGGAGCAATTTCACTGCAGACAATGGGAGATTGTTATTCTCAGATATAACAGATAAATGGTGCAGAGAAAAATCAATTGAATCCCCTGCTATTTCCAATGTTTCAACTATTATATCCCATAGAAGGTGATTGAAATAAGTTAGCAGAAAATCATCACTGGAGAGTTTAAGTTGCCCTCTTCCTCCAGCTATTAAACATAAAACTATGTGAATACATTTGTAAGTAGATTCCTGTGTTTTTACATTAATTTTCATCACTGTGGATTATAATAGATTGTACATTCCAGCAAAATATATTTATAAAGAGTCAGAAACAACCTAAATGTGGTATTATTGTAAATTACAAGCTAGCATTCTATTTTATATCAAGTTCCTAGAAACCAGGGCAAAATCAAGAATCATACCCATATGGTATGGTGGAAGATTAATCAATTGAAAAATAAAATTTTCAGAAAGTTATTTGATTTCTTTTTTGTCCTAACTAATGCAAAACAATCTATTAAGTCATTTCTACTGAATAAATTAAGTGTTTGAGATCAGGGAGTAATGACTAAATTGGCTAATAATATTAGCTACTATTATGTTCTAAGAATAATAACTGCCAGCCAATTGTTTTAGGGAACTTAAGTTCATTTTATTCCTTGATATAACCTGAAGGAAAATGTACTGTCCCTTTTTATAGAAGCAATCATGTCTGAGAGTAGCCAAGTTCCACAACTGCAAGTGACCAGCTTGCCACAACAATAGGGTGTTTGAGGTTGTTCCTAGGCTTATCTCCCAACTACATAGATGATTGGTTATGGAGACATTTGAAATCTCAAGATTCATTTCATCCATTTATCTGGTATTCAGGCTTGGACTGAAGTTAGTTGCTTGGATTTTGTTTACCTAATTCCCCGTGTCTCACTGAATAGATTCTTTGGCATAATGTATACACACAAGTTATTTTATCATGACATAATAATCTTGTTTTTATCTACAAGGTGCAACTCCCATGAAGAAATCCCTCACTGGTAGAATTAGATTTGAAACAGCTACTCAGTCTGCCAAGTTTGAAAGCAAACATATGGGAACAAAAAGAAGGAATGACATTCATAGCAAAGAGGACCCCTGGAGATACATTTTCAGGTCATAAGAAGCCATCAAGTACATGCAGTAAGCATTATCTTGATATATTTTATGCGAGGTATATACTTCGAAAATCTACTGCCATGAAAGCTAAGATTCACAAGAACTATTAGAAATGGAACTATTTATATCTGAGTGAAAAATCTTATTGATTTCAATGAGCACAAATAGAGAAGGGGCTATCAGTTCACTGGCTACATCTGTTTTCTTAGATTGACATAGATTTGTTTTGATACATGATCAGTTTTTGTTACACAGAACCGTTAACTTCTCCACATAAGTGGTAATAAATGATTGCTGAGGATATAGGACTATTACCCATACCTATTTTGAATTCTATTTAAGCAGCTGACAGAATATAAACTCATATTTCAAATCTTTAATTATGGGCCTAAAAAAGTAAGAGATCTAAAGAGTTAGTCAATAAATAATATAAAATTATAGGCAGCAGATTATAAATATTTGTTGCTATATCAAGAGTCTGCTAGTCAATCTTTCAATAATTTCTTCAGCATAAAATGCTTAAGTCAGGATATTGGGAAATATATTAATTAAAATTCAGGCTTAGATTAAAAAATAGGAAATAGGAGCTATGTCAAATATTTTCTGCTGTCAAATGTTTTCATCTAATTTTTGTCTTAGTTTCATTTTTCCCAATGGGTTTGACTGCAGCTTCTTAAATTTATTCACCTACTAAAATTATCATTTTAAATCTGACAATGTCTCTAGTTGCATTGAAGAGAAAGATTAAAGCTAAGAAGTAGTATTTTGTTTTGGCCAAAGCAAATGAAACACTAAAACAAAATGCAATATCAATTTAACTTAAGTATTTTTCTTTGTTCAGTGAAAATTACCTTATTAAGTATTTTAAGTCAGAAAAGATGAACCATATTATGTTTTAACAATTACTTTATTGACTATATTTGATTGGTATTCAATTAAATCAATGCATGCAAAAATAATCATATATTACAGGTTCTAGGTTTACAAAATATTCACTGGTGCCTTTATTTTCATTGTCATTTAAATAGTTAAAATATCAAACTTGTTATCAGTAGGAATTATCATATCATTAGTCTTCATAATAAGGGGATAGGTAAATTTTAAAAAATCTAGTGGGGGGGAGGAGATTAGAGCCAATGAGGGAGGGACTAGAAATACAAATTTTGGAATCATCAGCATAAGTATGTATGTTGTAAGTGTTCATTTGCTATTTCTCTATGGATTCCATATTTAAAACTTCTTTTCATCTCAATTGTACTTATTAAGTAGTAATTACTTCTGCTTTTACTAATTTAACCAGCAACTGATTTCTAATTAGCAGGAGTTAATCAGTGTAACCAACATAAGATTGATGTAGCCATAAGAAAATAATTTTATTCTATTCTATTATCCATTGAATAAATACTTAAGGGGTCCTCATGAATATTGGGTGTAAGAGGCACAATCTTGACATCTTGGTGGAAGATCGAGACTTTCTGACAACTCTAGAGGTGGAATTCCACTTCACCATTCCCACTCCCACATGATAAGAAACTGGACTAGTAGAAGCTGACAGGGCAGGGACTTAGACAATAGGTTCCTGGACCTGCCAGATCCACACCTCAAACTTGGGAGACTCTTCAAACTCTTGAGTTGCTTGTGACCCTGCCCCCTAACCATGACCTTAGTTAGGTCCCTTGACCCTGCTTACCATTACACCATGCCTCGGGTCTCCTGATTCTCCTCAGGTCACCAAGGCATCCTTCTTCACCTCTCCAGTAGAGTTGATCTGGTTTGTTGAGATTGTTTTCTGCTCTTTCTTTACTGTAATACCCTCATGGCTCAGTTTCCTAACAGTATTAAGTATAGTCAAGGCTGTAACTTTTTTGGGGGAACATGAGTCTGCTTGCTGTTGTCAGCTTTCTAATAAAGACTCCTGATTCAACGCCTCAAAATGTGGCTTTTCTGTGTCTAGCCATAGAATCCCCGTATAACACTTACTCTAAATTCTAGGAAAGGTCTAACAACTACAAAGATGTGTAAGAAATGGTCCATGACTTGAAAATACCACCAAGTAACAATAGAGTGTCAAGGTTTAGCAAAGAAAACTAGCATACATTTATCATAATTAAATGAATGATTTCCATTCAGTATTTTAGTGAAGTAATGAAAATAATTGGGGCTCCTAAAAATGACCCAAAACAAAATGAAATAAAACAAAATTACCTGTTCTCTTTGAAATAATGGAGAAAACTGTTATCCTTGGAATCCAGAATAGCATGCACAGAGTAATTGTGCATACATATTTATTGAATGTAAAAAACCAGTAGCCACATTTTAAGTAAGTAAAAGCCATCAGAGAAGAGCTGCCCAAAGGTGCGGTGAGTTTTAGCGAAACAGTGTTAGCTGGGGTGGGAGGTGGAGGTGGAGCTGTGAAGGAAAGAAGCAATGAAGGAAGCAGTGTAACTATAGAGCAGAGCCAAAATGGTAGGGCCAGAGAATGACAGTGTTTGAAGAGGGCCTAATCAGCCATTTCCAAAGTACCAGGGACAGAACATTACACTAAAAGTAGCCATTGGTTTCACAAAGTGGGTGTACCCCAATGACATTTCCTTTACTGGGCTATTGATAGTAGAGAAAAAGTATAGAAAATTGGAGAGGGAATGAACAAGCAAAGGTTTAGCTTTAGAACAGAGAGGGCTATGTCCACTACCCTTAGACTGCAGAATGGAAATAAAAAAGATAGCAGGAGCAACAATGCAGGTTTACTTTCACTTGACTTATGAGAAACTAAATTCATTAATGTAGTTGTGAAGATGGGAGGGAAGGGGAAAAACAAAGGAGGAGGTAACAATGCTTGATAAGAAATGTACTCATTACCTTGCTCATGTGATTGTAACCCCTCTGTACGGTATTTTCACAATAAAAACTTATTTTAAAATGTAGTGAAGTAGAGCCGGGCGCTGGTGGCTCACGCCTGTAATCCTAGCTACTCAGGAGGCTGAGATCTGAGGATCGCGGTTCAAAGCCAGCCCGGGCAGGAGAAACCGTGAGACTCCTATCTCCAATAAACCACCAGAAAACCGGAAGTGGCGCTGTAGCTCAAGTGGTAGAGCGCTCGCCTTGAGCTGAAGAGCTGAGGGACAGCGCCCAGGCCCAGAGTTCAAGCCCCACGACCGACAAAAAAAAAAAAAAAAAAAAATGTAGTGAAGTAGGGTGAGAGACAGTAACTTGGAGGAGGGTGGCAGCGATGGGAAATATGGACAAAACCCACCCCCAACCACACCTGAATCTTAAGGTTCACCAATGCTTCCTGCCATGATAGAAATCTCCGTTCATTAATGATTTTATGGCAATACTGTTCCTTCGGACCACATTTGGGAACAGAATATAACCTGTGTCTATTGAATTGAGGTTGTCTGCCTTACTAATTCAGATAAGCAAAAGCCTCTGATTTGAATATTTCAATACTTGCCAAACTCTTACATTGTCTTTTATAGATCTGGATTCTATCTCTCACATACATACAGATACATTCACACACACAAACACATACATACACACACAATGAAGTAGTACAAGTTAAGAACTTTCTTTTCATACAGAGAGAGATGGTAATGGTTACTTTTAAGAGTCAATGTGGCTTGGGTAGAGTGCCTAATTATCAAATAAACACTAATCTTTGTACTGCTGAGAAGGTATTTTACAGATGTGATTAACATGGGTGCAAGTCATGAAGCCATCCTCAAATAATCTGGGTAGGCCTCATTCCCTCAGTTGGGAAATCAATAAGAACACAACAGGTTTCCCTGACAAAGAAGAAATGCTGACTCAAGCCTGGGACACCAGCTACTAGCTGACCTACAGATGTGGGGCCTGCTAACCTGGCCATTATGTCAATCACTTCCTATTGCTTCTTGTCCTTGGAGAACTGATACAGAGAACAAAGCTCAAACTTTACTGAGAAAAAAAATAGTTCTAATTCTCAGGAACACTTAAAATACCTGCTTAAACTTATTTACTAAGCTTTAACCTCATTGGGACAACAAATCTATAATTTAGTCAGTTATCTGAGGCTAGAAAGTGTCAGGCACTGGTAGCTCATGCCTGTAATCCTAGCTACTCAGGAGGCTGAGATCTGAGGATCATGGTTCAAAGCCAGCCTGGGCAAGAAAAGTTTGTGAGACTCATCTCTAATGAACCACTAGAAAATCAGCAGTGGTGCTGTGGCTTAAATTAGTAGAGCATTAGCCTTGAGCAAAAATGCTCAGGGACAGCACTCAGGCCTCAAGTTCAAGTCCCATGACTGCCCTCATACCCCCTCCAAAAAAATCCATAAGTTCTTCTCTCTCATGAAATCTTCCTGGTGTTGTTTTGCAGGAATTTTAAGATATCTTTTCAGAAAAACACAAAATGTATAGTCTCCTATTATAGATCTAAGAAGCTACCAGGAACATTTCAAAGCAGTGGCCAGGCAAGTCAGACACTAGCCCTTCATAATTTATTTGGTATATTTTACATATTTAGGCTAATAAAGGATATGTTTGACATAACAACAAACTAACCTTGTTTTTTGGCAAACACTATCTAAAAGTCTCTAAAGCTAAGTCCATTGCCAGCCATTCTTTTCAAGGATGGCTTGTTATTATCCTCTCGGAAATAATTAACAGACTGTAGTACAAAATAACATGGACTTTATCCTGAAATTCTTTATTGAAAAAGGTCCAGGAAACAAAGTAGTTTCAAAGTTTCACTTCCAAGATTCTTAGTTTCTGAGAACTTTTACTCTGAATTTAAAATGTAAAATACTAAAATAATATGACCAACTCATATTTTATCTAGATAATATCTTGACTTAAATCAAGGATCTAGCCTAATCATTCTTCATTATTTTCATTGATAAGCACTATACTTGAAAGTGGAATCTGGTGTTCAGGCTGACATACAGTACTGATCCAATGATCATAAAACATGCACTTTAGTGTAGTATTTGGGACTTCATTAATTCTGTTGATGAACTCAAACAGCTCTAGCACCTTCTCACATTATTAGGTTGACAAGGCTTAAAATCCACAGGGCTTTCTATCTAAATATCTTAGTTGACCCAGATTTATCAAATCATTTTTCATCATTTTTGTTTCAGAATATGATGGTAATTTAGGCCATTAAATCCTACTATAGGAATTATTATGAAATGAATTCATTCAGTATCCATTAGAAAATTATATACTCCCTTTTTATATAAAGATTAGTCTTAAGCACATTTTTGTCTAGAAAAGCCACACAGGTACTATTTTTTGCATATGGGTAAGATGATTTCAGTAGCAAGTATGCAACTCTGCTATTGCAGCACTAGAGCAGCTATAGACAATATACAAAGAAACGAATGTGGCTGTTGCAATAAAATTTGATTAACAAGGGATGTGAAGGGTAAACAAAGGAGGAGGCTGCAATGCTTGGTAAGAAATGTACGCATTATCCTGCCCATGTAAGTAATTGTAACTCCTCTGTACAGTATGTTCACAAATAAAATAAAATAAAATTAAAAAAATTTGATTAACAAAAGCAGGCAGTTGGTAAGGTTTCCTCACTTAGTTTGTAAACCTTGGGAGAGTCTGGGAAAGATAAATAATATCACTTCATTGGTCTTTGAATTTGGCATAGGGCCTCTTTGTGGTATCAGAACCAGGACATGAAATTGTAAGAAGACCTTCTTAGCCACTCAGAAGAGTGAGGATTGGGGTTCAAAGCCAGCCCATACAGAAAAACCACCTGGACACTATCTCCAATTAAGCAGCAAAATGTCAAACAGAGGTATGGCTCAAGTAGTAGAGTACCAATTTGTGACCTCGAGACCAACAATTCAATCCCTGAATCATCTCTGTCTCTGTCTCTGTCACTGTCTGTCTGATACATTCACACACATAGGAGATAATCAATTATAAAATGAATTTCAGTCTCATGATACCAATTGTATATCTCAAAGTTGTTGAGACATCATCAGTTGCATTGTATGTGCTTTACTGAATATAGAATACTTTCCTATATGCTGTCCTTAGTTGGAAGAGTACATCTAGTTTATAGGAGAGATTAAATGATTGATACTCAAAGCAATTAACTGATTAGAATGATATCTTCTGATTCCAAATCTTGAAGTTTATTTTCTGGAAAAAATTTACAGTTAGAATTCCTTAAGAAATAAAAATGTGGGACTGAGGATGTGGCTGATTGATAGACCGCTGACCTTGTAGCATGTATGAAATCACAAGTATGATTGCCAGCAAAAAAAAAAAAAAAAGTAAATGGGAGAAATCCTGTAATACAAAAGCCAAACAAGTGGCCCATTTTTCAAAAGGAGAAAAAATGTGTCTAGAAACCAGTCAAGTAACTCCTCACCTGACATTTACTGACAGTAGCTAATTGTCTCTTCAGCTTCTGACAACTATTCCTTCCATTTGAACTAAAAGAGTAAGAATGTTCACTGCATTTGGCCTGTGCTCAGTGAAATTATGACCATAGCCCCTATGGAAGGGAGAACTCAGCTAACACACACACACACACACACACACACACACACACACACACACACACACACACACACACACACACACACACACACACACACACACACACATTGATTTTCTCCTTATTTAACTAGAACTGCATATAAGGGATCATAAAGCCTGGATAGGTTTTTACCAAGACCATTCCTGCCTATTAATTTGGTTTATGAGCTTCTGCTTAGTCCCTTTGTTCTTTCTTTCCTCACTGCTGCTAGGATATCATGGGGTCAAGGGTCATTTAATTTAGGACAATCACTTGGTTGCTGCAGTTTTTTTTTAATTGTGAAAATACCATCCAGAGGGGTTATATTTACATGAGCAAGGTAACGAGTACATTTCTTATCAAGCATTGTTGCCTCCTCCTTTGTTTCCCCTTACCATCCCGCCCTCCCATCTCCACACTCCTCTCCCCCTTATCCCCCCATCCCTCCCCTCCCCCCCCCCCCCCCCCCCCCGCAAACCTGATGTTCAGCTTGGATTCTCTTGATTACTAGATGTTTTTTTTTTAAAGAACCAGTTTCTAGTGTCCTTTACTGTTTTAGTATTTTGAAGTTGATAACTCCTTTGTACAACTGCTTAAAGACAGTAAGATGAAAAAAGTATAGAATAAAGACCAAAGAAATATAAAAAACCCTATTTAGAGTAACAAGATATATAGGAAACCATGATAACACTGGAGACAAAAAGATGCAAAGGATGAGGCAATTACATACTAAAATAATTAAGAGAATCATGGTGTCCAGACTCACCTGTTCTATTCTTGGGAACTTTTGAATAATACAACTTTATTCATGAACTTAATCATTCCTGGTCTCTTCCTACTATAGTCAGTGTTTGGGCTGAGGAAAGAGGAGTTTATCTTTCCCTAGAATCCTTTATTTCCTGTCTGAAAACGCTGATCACATTGATTTGGCCAGAAGTCAATGCAATGGCTTTGTGGTATGGAGCCAGATTTTGTTACATTCCCACTCTTTAGCAAGTCGATCAGGCATGGTTTTTCAGGCAAGAGAGAATAATATGGCTCACAGAACTATGGGGGTAGATCAGCAGCAACCTGAGACATCAGTTCTGATTTGACTTCAGTTGTGGTTTTGTCTTCTGTGAACTTGGCTGCTTGTCCTTAGATAAGAGCAGAATCAATCACTGGTGCATCCATTAACTAAGGGACTGATTTTGTGGTAGGAGGCTCTTCATCCTTCCTCCATAAAACTATTAATGCTTGAACTAATGGCCAGGAATTGCTCTGGGCAAAATCGTGTCTTGAATTCCATTCCAGAAATAAGCACAGAAAGCCCACGCTAAGAATAAAATGGTTTACAATTTTAAAAAGCACACTTCACAGTTGAAATTATGACAGATATGAGCAGAAGCTGGAGGATAAACAAGTGCTGGCCAGCTGGCCACGGACACTCTAAGTGGTTTAATAGCCTACAGTAACTCTGACAACTTACTAGGCAGCTTTTATGAGTCAGGGCAAAATGAACCCACTGAAACCACTGTTGCTAGAACACCGATTCACAGAGGTGTGTAGAAAAGCTTGCATTGCAACAAATACCCAAACCTTGCAAATTAGAAACTGCTAGCAGAGGGCAGTCTGGGTTAGGCCTCTCAGGGAATTTTAATTTATGTTTAGAACTTATTTTTACATTTAGAATTTTGGTAAACTAGTCACATAATTTTGGGGGAATTAATTTACCTCTCTGAGTTTCCATTTCAATAAAAGAATAGCACAGTTTTATTCTTTTTCTTTTTGCAATACTGAGGTTTGAACTCATAGCCTTGTCTTTATTAATAAGGTGCTCTACCACATGAGCCAGGTTCCCCAGCTGTTTTAATTTGTTTATCTTTTGAATAGAATCTCTCTTTTTCTCTGGGCCAGCCTGTGTTGTATTTCTCCTATTTATGCTTCTTATAACTGGAATGACAAGTGAACATCACCATACCCAGCTTTTATTGGTTCACATGGGGTCTCATGAACTTTTTGCCCCAGTTGGCTTTGAACTGTGATCGTCTGTATCTGTACTTCCCAAGTAGCTGGAGTTAACAGGCATTAACTACTATGCTCAGCTAAAGCACAGGCATCTGAATGCCTATTATTTTCAAGTCATTTTCTTGGCATTGGAGGACAATGCAATAGACAATGATTACTTTATGTTCACCATGTGTGAGATTATATGTGAGACACTGTGCAATAGGAATTAAAATGAATTATCTGGATGTACCCTCCCAGGAATCCCATTGTGATAATCTTATTGCCACTACTGGAAATAATACTGCTATTTTGTCTCTGTCTGAGAGATGGGGAACACTGAAGCATGGAGAGGTCAATAAGTTACCAGAGCCTACTCTGCCAACCATTATATAGAACTTCCTCCCTGTTCTCTAAGCTGAACAGTGCTTGTAAATGTATTATGAAACACCTGGGGATTTTGTGAAAATGGAGTTTCTCATAAAGGAGTTTCTTTCTGGGGAGGTTCAAGATCCTGGATATCAGAAAGACCTTCAGAGGATGTCAGTGCCATTGGTTCATGGGTCATGTCAAGAGGTGCTGGACTCTCAGTTCACACATTAGCTGGCTCGTTAGGAATTGCCTGGGTGCCATTAAAAATGTCTATGTCCTAGTCACAGCCCATATTGATTAAACTGATATTTCTGGGGCTGGAATTCAGGCATGAGGATTTATTTTTAAAGATCTTTAACTAATTCTAATCTATCAGTACTCGAGAAAGCAAGTCAGTAGTTAAAGATCAGAATTAAAACCAACAAAATAAAAGTGTATTGCACTAATAAGTGGAATATAATTTGGGGAAACTTTTTACCTTGAGTGATGTGTGTGTGTGTGTGCACTGACTTCCTGATGTATGAAGGGTCAACAAGAAAAATGTTGATAGCCATAACTTAGCAACAAAACCTTTTATAGTGCATCAAGAAAGGACTAAATAGGAGATGGGTAAACAGACTTAAATTCTTGGTTCTTCTCTTTCCATTAAGAACTGCTTGTGATTTCCTTTTTTTTTCTGTCTTTCTTTTCTTCTTTAATCCAGTCCTGAGCTTGAACTCAGGACCTGGATGCTGTCTCTGAGCTTTATTGTTCAAGGCTACTACTCTACCACTTAAGCTGCAGCTTTCCTTTTGGTTTTTTAGTGGTTAATTGGAGATAAGAGTCTCATGGACTTTCCTGCTTGGGCAGTCTGCAAACTGTGATTCTCAGGTCTCAGCCTCCTGAGCTAGAAGTATGAATGTGTTCCATTGATGCCTGGAAGCCACTTTTTTTTTTAAAGCTACTTTTAATACTAAAAGCTGTTTCTTCTTCCTTCCTTTCTCCCTTTTGTCTTTACATTTTGTCTTATTCTTTTTTTATTGTAAAAATACTGTACAGAGGGGTTACAATTACATGGGCAAGACATTTTGTCTTATTCTTAAAAGGACTCAAAGAAGTTTACAAATACATCATTATGACATTACTCTTTCCCATAAGGAGCTAGTTCATCATCTATTGGCAGAGATGGATATTTTACAATACAAAGGAGTGGGTGTGTGCAAGATGCTGTATATGAAGAGATGCAGGTGAACAATGTGATGAATTGCCACATGGGAGATTGCTTCAAACAGGATGTCATAAAGGAATTGATATGTCATCCATGTTTCTAGGAGGAATTGGACAAATTAAAGAAGATGGAAAGAAAATCAAGTGAGAGGTATTTCTTCTACCTTATGCAAAGTCAGGCATGGTCTGAGCTTGACTCTAATAATAATTAGAGTGTATCTGGAAAGGATGACAGTTGTAAGAACTTGTGCTAAGGTGACTGGGGCCTGGGGAAGATATATTTATTGGAAGACTGCATGATGGGCTGGCCACGAGAGAGACTGATTCCAAAACTGGAGAAGAAGGACTAAGTATCCTTGTTAAAAGGGAGGTAAACGGCAAGGAAGGGAGAAGTTGAATGAGAAACACGTTCTGAGCTGGAAAGGGCAAGGAGCTGAAGGATCTGAAATAAGTTCAATATGGGCCTTGAAATACAGAGGGAAGGAACTGGAATTTTTTTTTCTGGAGCACAGTCAGACAATCCATGACATACTTCAAAATGACTAGAAGAGGAAGAGGGGATAACACAGTTCTAAAATTTAATGCATAATCTACAAAATTAAGAAGGAAATCAGGGGTTCAGAGAAGTGGGGGAGAATGATAGGAGGGGGGACATTGATCAAGTTGCATTGTATTCGTATACTGCTCTTTTGACTGGCAACTCCTCTGTAGATAAAAATAAATTAAATAAAGAAAAGTCCCCATCCACAACAATGATTAATGCTTGAGAAACATTTCTTAAATTTGATGATCAAGCATTTATTATACTCTTAGTACATACATTAAGTTACTATGCTATGAACATGTACAAATATTATGTGTCAATGAGAGAATTAAAAGAATCATGGCTTCAGAATAAAACACAATCAGGAACTGATGCTGAACACAGTATGAAATTGGTTGAATTGATGTTGGACCTGGTATCGTGAAAGGGGTTCATCACAGCTACCTGTGACTACAGGTGCTAAATTGGAACATTACTATGGGAGACAGTGCGTTCCAAGCTAACTGATTAGTTTTGTTTGCTTCTTTTATCAGCTAGCATCCTCCAGGTTCATATGTGGGAAGTGGCATAATCATTTCTGAAAGGTAATTCTGGAGAGAAACTTAGGACTCAGCTTTAGAGTATAAAGACTATTGCATCAGTTTTGAGTTACTAATGAAGTCCTAAGCTAAGAAAATGCCAAACATAAGAAAGGAGGGGAGGACTTCTGAAGAACAATTGTCCAAGCTAAAAGAGAAGTTTCCAGAACCAGTGTTTAGGTGGTAGCTTGGGACATGAGTGCTTTCACCTCAGGCTGAGAGTTCAGTTAGAAAAGAGTTGTACAGAGGAGCAGGATTGACAGAAGTAAAATCTTGTATATGGTAGGGAATTCTGAGTCTAGAAGAAGAGACACACGTCTATATAAACCAGAAAAGAATGAGGAAGCTGCTGGGACAGACAGGCTCCAAGATATAAGCCTACTGTATTACACAGGTATAATGAAAGGGTGTAGTTAATGCAGAAATGAGAAATAGATTTGGTTACACCTGTATTCTTTAAACATAAGGGAAATCTGTATAAATGAGTACTAATGAATAAATTACAGTAGGTCCCAAAGCTATCTGAACTCTCCTTCCTATTATATTTTATAAAGATATAAGGCAGAACTATAATGTAGATGTCAGCTATATAATTTCTTCCTATAATCATACTTTAGGCTCCACAAGTAATTTTGATTACATCATAAAAATTTTTCTCATTATTTAAAAAATTATATGTTATTTTCTTGTAAAGAGGCAGTACAGAGAGGCTATATCAGTAAGGTAATGAGTATATTTCTTGTCAAGCATCATTACCCCCTCCTCTGTTTTTTTCCTACTATCCCTTCCCTCCCCAACCTTCTCCTTCCTCCCCCCGCCCTGACAAAGTTGTAAAGTTCATTTCCAGCATAGTGTCTTGTGAGCATCATTGTTGCAATGGATCATCCTATGTCCTTGTTTCAACATTTTGTTATTCCCCTTCTCCTTCCCCTCCCCAAATTATATAAATGTATATACAAGGTGCAAGGTACCAAAATCAAATACAGTGAGAACAGGGATATACCATAGGAAGAAGAACATACAAAAGAAACAATAAAACCACATAGTAGTGCATTAAAAACAACAACAACGAAGAAAAACCCCTAGTGTCCATATCTTAGGGTTCATTTCACTTAGCATCATCTTATGTAGTCATATGTACCTAGCTTTTGAGCATTTCTGTTCATCTGATTAGATTATTCTAGACATATACTAATTATTGTAAATAAGGGAAACTGTGGGCAACATTATTCACCATAGCTAAGATATGGAACCAACCTAGATGCCCCTCAGTAGATGAATGGATCAAACACACACACACACACACACACACACACACACACACACACACACACTGGAATTCTGTTTCCATCAGAAAGAATGACACTGCCCCATTTGTCAGCAAATGGAAAGACTTGGAAAAAAATCATTTAAAAGCATTTTTGGGAGAGACAGAGAATGTTGAAAGGGTGACATTGATCAAGATGCATTGTACTCATAAACTGATGTGTTTCATTGAAACCCTTTGTAAACTACTTAAAGATAACAACAACAACAACAACAACAATAACAACAATGAAGAGAGGGTTACCTACTCTAAGTAGCAGTGGATATGAGTACGAATTGACAACTTCGATATGCTTGGCATTAGAAATCATCACTTAGCTCTTCTATTTTCACAATTTAGGGATTTGAGACTAGTTATCTAAAACAAAGCTACTTTAATGATCATTTAGATAAGAGAAGGAACTCCTACTTTCATCTTCTTTTGCCTGAAATAAATGTACAAGATAAACCCAGGTGTCTGAATTCTCAATGTGAACATATTTTCCCAATGGGAAATCACTAAATAAATCCAACATGGCCTTTTCTCATTTCACACGATGGATAATTTCACTGAGAAATCTTCTACCAGGAGACAGCAGCTTCAATACATAAATTAAACCTGACAATGTAATAATAGGCTACATGAAAAATAGCATTTAAATAGTAAAATCATTCCTCATTCCAAATACAATCCATTATTCAAATTTTCCTATCAAACTTGACTGTAAACAGAATATTAATGCTAATACAAACTAAAATAATTATGTCCTGTTTAAGTTCCATTTTAAATTACTCACATCTCTTTTTTTCTTGATGCTATCTTCCCAGTTTTCTTGTTTTAATTATCAAGGCACTATTTGCCATTTTCCTCCATCTTTTATCATTACTTTGTAAATACTGTAATTGGGTGCTGTCCTTATCAAATTGTATCTTCATTTTCTTAAAGAACACTTGCATTTTCCCCTAATATTGTGAACTTTCATGGTAGACATTCTATAGCATTTAATATTTAGCTAACCAGTAGACAAAGCATGGCATTTTGGACATAAAACTTTAGGAAAAAGACTATGATTTATGGGAGAGGCATCAAAATACTCATTGAAGGGAAAAATAGATTTTTCTATTAGGTAACAGTTACATGTTCTCACTCTAATTTCATTATTTAGTAGTGACCTCCCTCTCTACCATTCTTTCTCTCTCCTTCTCCCCTTCTTTCTCTCCATTCTTTTCCTTTTTTAGATCTGAAGGTAGAACCTAGGGCCATGGGCATCTAAGCATACTTAAAAAAATTGTTGACCTACACTCTCATCCCTCATTGCTATTTTGATTTCTGTAGGGTGGCCAACATCTTTTAAATGCTTAGGAACACTAAAGGTCTTAATTTTGTTTTGTAACAAATGTTGTTTGTATCAAAGCTGAGCACAAAACCTAATAACATTTGTTGGATGAATAAACTTCCCATTTAGAAAAGTTTGGTTCCAAAAGGCAAGTTGGAAAAACAGGTAGCAAATACAGTCTCTCTTGTTTACTTCTTAGTCATTTACTAAAATCTTGCCTGAATGCCATTCGTCAGTCAATCCACCAGCCAAATAACCATTTATCAATTAACCAAGCAGCCAATCAACAAGTAAATTACTTGATGGTGTGCTAGTACTATGAGAGTTGTACGCGTGGCTTCCTCATGAAGGAACTCAAATTCTTGAACTACTGGTCACACTTAAAAATCAGATTCATATTTAATAAAGCTTTTGGTATATTAGCATTTCAAATTAATTGGATGGATATTTTGTTCCAAATATTGCTTTATAATAAAGTCTTGTTATGATTTTTCTGCATATCACCATTTTAACTATTCTAATCTACCCGAACACAAGATACTATTTTTTAAACACAGGTAGTCACTCTTATCTATCTATCCATTTGTCATTGTCAAAATAAGCAACCTTCAGCTTGGTGGTATCTCATGCTTGTAAGTCTAGCTATTCAAGAGATAGAGATCAGGAGGATTACAGTTTAAAATCAACCCAGACAAAAAGTTCATGAAAACCCATCTCAACCAATAGCTGGCTATAGTAGTACATGCCTGTCAGCCCAGTTACAACGGAGAGTATAAATGGGTGAACTGCAGTTCAGGCTGGCCCAAGCAAAAAGTGAGACCTTATCTTTAAAATAACCAAAGAAGGGGCTGAGAATCTAGTGTAGTCGTTCAGTGCTTGTCTAGTAAGTGTAAGTCCTTTGGCTCAATCCCCAGCACAATTTCAAAACCAGAAAAAATATAAAATTACTTGTAAAAACATAACTAGAGAGAAAGGGTTGGAAGTGTGGCTCCACCAGTAGAATACTTGCCAGAGTTCAAACCAAATACTGACCCCAAAGCATCCAATCAACAAATAAACCAGTGAAAAGCAGATAACGTTCATGTAATTACATTGCACCTGTACTCTTTTGTTAATATTTTAAACTTCATTTTATTGATGTACAGAGGGGTTACAGTTACATATGTAAGGTAGTGAGTAAATTTCTTGTCAAATTTGTTAACCCCTCCCTCATTTTCTCCCACTTTCCCTCTCCCCCTAACCCCTCAAGTTGTACATCTCATTTCTAACATATTATCTTGTGAATATCTCTGTTGCATTAGTTTGCCATTTGGGTTTTGTCTCACCGTTTTTGTTGTTCCCCCTCCCTTCCCTAATTCAGAAAAATGTATATATAATACCCAGGGTACCCAAATCAAATACAGTGACAATAAGGGATAAAGGAAATAAGGGAAAGAAAAGAAACAATGAAAGAAAAAAGAAATAACATCACATAGCACATTAAAAACAACAACAACAAAGAAAAACCTCTTGTTTCCATATCTTGGAGTTCATTTCTCTTAACATCATCTTATATGGTCATTGTACATAGCTATTGAACAGGATAAATAGAAAGCCCCACATTGGGAGAAGATCTTCAGTAGCCATACAACAGACAAGGACCTCATATCTAAAATATACTTGGAACTCAGAAAATTAAATCCCCCAAGAACAAATCTTCAAAGAAACAAATGCCCCATTAAGTGGGCTAAAGATTAAAGAGAGACTTCTCTGAGAGGAAATAAGAATGTCTAATAGACTTATGAACAAAAGTTCAACATCTCTGGCTATAAACATGCAAATCCTAACAACATTGATATTCCATCTCACCAGTTAGAACGGCTATAATCAAAAAATCTGGTAACTGATGCTGGAGGGGATGTGGACAGAAGGGAACTCTACCGCATTGTTGGTAGGAGTGTAAACTTGTTCAACCACTCTGGAAAGCAGTATGGAGGTTCCTCAAAAGACTCCACGTAGAACTCCCCTATTACCCAGAAATTCGACTTGTGGGCATTAAAATAACCACAAACAAGGCCATTCTAAAGCTACCAGCACACCATGTTCATTGAACATTATTTACCATAGCGAAGATATGGAACCAACTCAGATGCCGATCAGTGGATGAATGGATCAAGAAAATGTGGTATAAGCAATAAGACAAGATGCAGACATAAAGGGGATCCAAATAGGGAAAGAAGAAATAAAACTCTCCCTCTTTGCAGATGACATGATCTTGTATTTAAAGAATCCCATAGACTCCACTCCCAAATTACTCAAGCTGATTCAAAACTTTGGCAAAGTAGCAGGTTATAAAATTAACCCCCCAAAATCAATGGCTTTTCTGTATGCCAACAATGAGAAAAGTGTGGCTGAAATTAGGAAAGCAACTCCATTCGTAATAGCCCCACAAAAAAATAAAATACCTAGGAATTAACTTAACTAAAGAAGTGAAGGACCTCTATGATGAAAACTTTAAAATCTTAAAAAAGGAAATCAACACAGAACTTAAAAAATGGCAAAACCTCCCATGCTCCTGGATTGGAAAGAGTAACATCGTGAAAATGGCAATACTTCCCAAGGCTATCTACAAATTCAATGCAATACCAATCAAAATTCCAACCTCATTCTTCAAGGAAATAGAAGAGGCAATCCAAAAATTCATATGGAACAATAAAAGACCCCGAATAGCAAAAACACTCCTCAACGGAAAGAACACTGCTGGAGGAATATCAATACCAAATTTCAAACTCTACTATAAAGCCATAGTAATCAAAACAGCTTGGTACTGGCACAAGAAGAAACCTCAGGACCAATGGAATAGAATTGAAAACCCAGAAATGAACCTATAGACCTATAGCCATCTAATCTTCGATAAGGGAGCTAAAACAATAGAATGGAAGAAAGACAGCCTCTTCAGTAAATGGTGCTGGCAAAATTGGTTAACTACATGTAGAAAACTAAAGCTAGATCCTTATATATCACCCTGCACCAGAATCAACTCCAAATGGATCAAAGACCTTGAACTCAAAGCAGACACTCTAAAAACATTACAGGATGGAATAGGAGAAACCCTAGGTCTCCTTGGCGCAGGCCGAAATTTTCTGAATAGAGACCTGGAAACACAACAAATCAAAGAAAGGTTGGACAAATGGGATTGCATAAAGTTGCAGAGCTTCTGCAGGGCAAATGACATGGCTAGCAAGATCAATAGAAAGCCCACCGATTGGGAGAAGATCTTTACTAGCCATACAACGGACAAGGGTCTCATATCTAAAATATACTTGGAACTCAAAAAATTAAACCACCCAACAACAAATCCTCAAAGAAACAACTGCCCAATAAATAAGTGGGTGAAAGACTTAAAGAGAAGCTTCTCTGAAGAAGAAAGAAGGATGGCCAATAGACACATGAAGAAATGTTCAACATCCCTAGCCATAAAAGAAATGCAAATCAAAACAACATTGAGATATCACCTCACTCCAGTTAGAACAGCAAAAATCAAGAACTCTAACAACAACAGATGCTGGAGGGGATGTGGACAGAAAGGAACCTTACTTCATTGTTGGTGGGAATGTAAACTTGTTCAACCACTTTGGAAAGCAGTATGGAGGTTCCTCAAAAGACTTCACATAGATCTCCCCTATGATCCAGCAATCCCACTTTTGGGCATTTACCCAAATGTTTACAAACAAGACCACACTAAAGCTACCAGCACAACAATGTTTATTGCAGCATTATTTACCATAGCTAAGATATGGAACCAACCCAGATGCCCCTCAGTAGATGAATGGATCAAGAAAATGTGGTATATATACACAATTGAATTCTATGCCTCCATCAGAAAGAATGACATTTCCCCATTTGTTAGGAAATGGAAAGGTTTGGAAAAAATTATATTAAGTGAAGTAAGCCAGGCCCAAAGAAACATAGGTCCCATGGTTTCCCTTATTTGTAATATCTAGTAGATATATGAGTCAAGTGGAAAAGGTCAGATAATGTGAGGTCAGGAAAATGAACCCTTAGATATGTATTTTAATGTTTTTTTTCTTTCATGCATGTGTTTCTAAGGCATTTATAAGATTATCTCTTTGTTGCTTTGTATGTCCCTCCCCCACAGTATAACCCCTGCTTTCCCTATATTTGATGTCAGTATAACTTGTGGAGGAGATGGGGAAAAACCAGTTGTTTAAGGATACAGGTGGACCTGTTGCAACAATGAGAAGTACAAGTTGTCATGTCCAAAACGAGCTTTACAACGTTGGTGCGGGGGGGAGTGGGGGAAGGAGAAGCATTGGGATTGGGGGGGGAGGGAGGAGGCTGGGAAGGGAGGTGAAGGGTAAATAAAGGAGGAGGCTGCAATGCTTGGTAAGAAATGTATGCATTATCCTGCCCATGTAATTGTAACTCCTCTGTACAGTATGTTCACAAATAAAATAAAATTAAATTAAAAAAAAAGAAAATGTGGTATATATATGATGGAATTCTATGCCTCCATCAGAAAGAATGACACCTCCCCATTCATAAGGAAATGGAAAGACTTGGGAAAAATTACACACACACACACACACACACACACGTATATTTTATCCCTTGTGGGGCCTGAACTCCTGGCCTGGGCGCTGTCCCTCAACTCTTCAGCTCAAATTGAGTGCTCTACCACTTGAGCCACAGCTCTATTTCCAGCTTTTTCTGCTCATGTGGTGCAGAGGAATCGAACTCAGGGCCTCATGCCTGCAAGGCAAGCACGCTACCACTGAGCTACCTTCCCAGCTCCCGGGAAAAATCATATTAAGTGAAGTAAGCCAGAACTAAAGAAATATAGATCCCATGGTTTCTCTCATGTGTAATAATTAGTATATGTCCAGGATAGTCCTAGTAGATGAGCAGCATAGCTCCTGTACTTTTTTTTTGTTCTGTCATTGGGGCTTGAACTCTGGGCCTGGGCACTGTCCCTGCACTCTTCGGCTCAAGGCGAGGGCTCTACTGCTTGAGCCACAGTGCCACTTCCGGTTTTTCAAGTGGTTTATTGGAGATCAGAGTCTCATGGCCTTTTCTGTCCGAGCTGGCTTTCAACCGTGATCCTCAGATCTCAGCCTCCTGAGTAGCTAGGATTACAGTTGTGAGCCACCAGCGCCCGGTGCACCTGTACTCTTCAACCTAGCTGTGGCTTCAAGATTTTTGTTCAAAAACTATGTACATATGACCAGATAAGATGAAGTTAAGCGAAATGAACCCCAAGATAGGGACACAAGTGGTTTTTTCTTTCTTGCTATTGTTTCTAACATACTTATAATGTACCATGTGATTTTTTTTTGTTACTTTGTATGTTCCTCCCCCATGGTTTAACCCCTGTTTTCACTGTATTTGATGTTGGTGCCCTGCATCTTGTATATACACTTCTCTAGGTTGGGGAGAGGAAGGGAAAAAACAAAATTCTTAATAACAATGAGATGTTCAAGACATTATGTTGAAAAATGAACTTTACTACAAGTTGTCATGTCCATAACGAGCTTTACAATGTCGGTGGGGGGGGAGGGGGGAAGGAATAGGATTGGGATGGGGGGGAGGGGGGAGTCTGGGAAGGGATGTGAAGGGTAAACAAAGGAGGAGGCTGCAATGCTTGGTAAGAAATGTATGCATTATCCTGCCCATGTAATTGTAACTCCTCTGTACAGTATGTTCACTAATAAAATAAAATAAATTAAAAAAAAAAAGAAAAATGAACTTTACAATTTAGGTGTGGGGGGGAGTGTAGTTGTGGAGGTGGGAGGGAAGGGGTGGTAGGGGGAAAACATAGGAGGAGGCAGCAATGCTTGATAAGAAATGTACTCATTACCTTCCTCATGTAACTGTAACCCCTCTGTACAGTATTTTTATAATAAAACATATAATATATAGTCATCTCTTTGTCCCTTGGGCCACTGATTGGAGGCAACAGCTCTTGTATCCAAGTTAGGCGACTCTCATATCACCACTGAGAGCATGAGACTTTATTCAATGTCTATATCACGTCATATGGGTATCTCTATCATTGTCTACCTCAGCTATTTCTTTACTTGTTTTCCATAGTACATATTGGTCTAGTTTTCTACTGTTCTCATCTCCTCTTATCTATCCTTTCTTCTAGGACTTTTGCATCTGTAACATTTACCAGGTAGTGCTCCCCTTCAGTTCCCTGTATTTCAATATCATCTATCGGTCAGAATGTGTCTCCCCCAAATGAACACTCCTAGCTCCAATCTGGCTAATAAACTGCAGGCTTGTCTAATTCCCCAACCCCAGATTGTCCATCTTCATCTCAAATTAAACATGCTCAAATCTTCTTTTTTCTGAGTCTCCTTTACGCCAGTAATTGGCACTGCTATTCGGATAACAACTTTTGATTTTTGATTTCCCCCTCTTTAGCCTCTTGGTTCTAAGAAATCCATCAGCCAATCCTGTCATGTCCACCTCCAAGATACATGTGTAGTTTTTTCACCACTAACATTGCCACTCTGGCTTTTCTATCTCTGGTTGATGCCCCCCACCTCTTGCCCTGGTCTCATAGCTGCACAATTAGTCTTCTTGTTTCTGTTCCAGACAATCTGTTCTTTTTTTTTTTTTTTTAACTGTTTTCTTTTTTGGTACTGATGCTGAAGCTTGGCTTTTTTTGCTTAAGGCTTGCTCTCTACCACTTCAAGCTTTTTGCTGGTTAGAGATAAAGGTGTCATAGGTTTTCTTCTTAGGCTGGCGTTGAACACCAATCCTCAAATCTTAGCTTCCTGAATCACAAGGATTACAGGTGTGAGCCACCAACTAGTGTCTGGACAGACAGTCTGTTTTATTTTTGTTTTTTATTTTCTATGCCCTCCTCCCAGCTTCCTACTTATGTGCACATGCATATACCATATGTGGGGTCAAGAACATAGAGTCATCTAAAAACAATATGACAAATTAAGAAAAGGTCCTTTGTTTCTTGTATCCTATTTACTTGGTCACATCTCATGTTTTGAATTTAACATCTGCATATCAGCAAGCCCATATGCCATTTGTCCATTTGTTCTTGGCTTATTTTGTTCAACATGGTTTGTCTAGTTCCATCCAATTCCACATGAATGCCATTATTTTGTCCTTTCTAATGGCTGTGTAATATTCCATTATATATAGGCACCACAATTTCTGGTTCCACTCATCTGTAGTGGAGCATCTGGGTTGTTTCCATATCTTGGCTATTGTGAACAGTGCAGCAATGAACATGGAGGTACGTATGTCCTTGTATCCTGGTTCCTATTGCTCAAGGGAGATGCCTAGGAGTGGTATGGCTGGGCTGTATTGAAGGTCTATGATTAGTTTTCTGAGGAATCTCCAGACTGCTTTCCAAAGTGGTTGTATTAGTTTATATTACCACCAGCAGTGCAGTAGGGTTCCTCTTTCTCCACATCCCCGCCAGCACTTTTTGTTATCTAAATTTAGGATATAAGCTATGCTGACTGGCATAAGGTGGTATGTCAGATTGTTTTTATTTGCATTTTTTAGTCTTTTTTTCCTGTACTTGAGAGTCAGAACAGAGTTTTCCAACACAAATATTATCATTGCTCTGCTAATTGGTTATCTATCATATTCAAAACTAAATCTAGAATTTTCTGCCCATGAGACTCAGACTGATTCAATCTTACAATCCTAATTTATTTCCTCTAGCAACACCAGCCCATTGCTACTCCTCCATTAGACACAGGCCTCTGAAGGTTCTACTCTCTCTCTATATCTGGTATATCCTTGCTTCATAACCAGGTAGGTCTCTGTTCAATTTCTCATCCTCAGAGAGGCAGGGATAAATTGAGAAAAGAAGAAATAAGGCATATTGAGTAAAGTAAAAATTAGTGAAATCCTTGAATTCCATTTCTTCTTGCCCAGCATCCTCCTGATAATTGCATGTGCATACTTGCTACCTACAGAATGAATAGCTATATCATGAAATGGGCCAATAGAGCAGTAGATACTGAGTAGTCTAAAATGGCCCAGTTGGCTTTGGAAGTGATTATTTAGCAAAGCAGAGATAGGACTTTTACACAAAGAGCACTTTCCTGCACAGTTCAGTCCAGAAGAGATCCTGAGCAGCAGCAGCTGAAGGCATAGAATGCAATGCAATGGGCTAGTACTGGGCAAGGCTTAGTTTTCTCATCCATTAAGGGAATGTTGTGACAACTCTCTGATGCAGAAGAATTACAAATCGTTTATGTAACTATGTAAGGTGATGGAGCATCTCTTTGCTCTGAAATTGTGGGCTGCATAAAGTGACCTCATTCCAGCAAGAGAAGACAATGAGTCATTTTGGAAAAGATAGACCTGACAAATACTTCATTAGTCAGGTGATAAAGGGTCACATTAACCAGTGATGTCATTTTGACAGTATATGCTTTTAACTTGATGTAAGGAGAAGGGTGTGTTCCTTCAGTGGTCTCACTCACAAAAATCCACTACCCCTAATATAACCACGAAAAAAGCCATCAGAAATCCTAATTGAGGAAGAGTCTATAAAACTCCTGGCCAATACTCATGAAAATTGTCCAGCTCATAAAAACAAAAAGTCCTCCCCCCCCAAAAAAAAAACTGGCATAGCCAAGAGAAACCTAGAGTGTGATAATTAATGCAAAGTTGTACCCTGGGTGGAATCCGGGGACAGAAAAAGGACATTAGATTAAAACCTAAGGGAATCTGAATAAAATATGAACATTAGTTAATAATGACTAGTTATTATGAACACTAATTAATATGAGCATTAGTTAATAATGATTCATTAAGCATAAACATATAGGCTTAACACGTGATTAAGAGAAATTAGATGTATGGTATAAGAAAGCTCTCTGTAGTACAATTAAATTATTCTATAAATCTAAAACTTCCAAAATAAAAACTTTATGTTATTAGAAGGGAAAGTTCATTGTAAGGATTCAAGTAAACTAATGTATGGAACATTTTGAATCTTTGTTATATCATATACCTGTTTATAACAATTGCTTTATTAAAGAATTAACCAGTTTCCCTTATCTGCAATAACTAGTTTATGTCTAGGACAAGCAGAAGAGGTCAAAAGCTATGTATGTATGACCATATAACCTGATGCTAAGCGAAATGAACCCCAAGATAGGGACACAAGTGGTTTTATCTTTGTTGCTGTTCTTAATGTACTGGTAATGTACTATGTGATTTTTTTTGTTTCTTTTGTATGTTCTTCCCCCATGGTACAACCCTTGTTTGTCACTGTATTTGATTCTGGTGCCCTGCATCTTGTATATGTGTTTTTCTAATTTGGGGAGGGGAAGGGAAATAACAAAATGCTGAAGTAAGGATACAGGATGACCCATTGTAACAATGAGATATACAAGAAAGTAAGTTGAAAATAAACTTTACAACTTTGTGGGGGAAGAGAGGGAAGGGAGGAGCTGGGAAGTAGGAGGAAAAGGGATGGTAGGGGAAATATAAAGGAGGGTGTAACAATGCTTGATAGGAAATGTACTCATTACCTTGCTCATGTAACTGTAAACCCTCTGTACAGTACCTTTACTATATATATATATATATATATATATATATATAATAAAAACATTGAATCAGGCAAAAAAATTAACCATATTTCTAATTTAGAAAAATTTTGCAGTTCCCATTTTAGAAATCTGCTGGTCATGACAACAATGGTGCTGCTGTGCTGTGTGGCATGGAGAGCAGGCAAGTGAGTAGAACACATCTCATAGTCATTCACACCAATAACCAAATATATCACAGACCTAGTGGGTAATACTCTGACACATACTTAAAGCAGATATAGAATATAGTATAAACTACTTAGAGAGAAGCACCTAAGACACTCATAGGATATACAGTAGGTTGTGTGTTAGAGGTGATAGCTATTCTGTTTGTTTAGTTTCCTATAATGTGGGTATAGGATTTTGAGTGGCCAATCCCATCTAAATGGAACTATCAATGACTTTAAATGAGTGCTAGTAGAGAACCATCACAGTCCATTGTTGCAACAGGCAATTCATATCTAGTCCACTTACAGGTCCAACTTAATGCCCAACTCAATAGAGGCTCCTAAAATGGGTAAGAAAGTTGATATTCACAAGCTATTGTCTACACTCTCCAAGTTAAAATGATTTAATGGCTATAATTTGGCATGAAGGGAAGAATTAATTCCTAGAGGAATGCAATGGAAATATTGTACATGCAATAAACTCCAAGCTACTATATTATAAATCCCCTGTGCTAACCAAAGGAGGAGGGTGCAATGCTTGGTAAGAAATGTACACATTATCCTGCCCATGTAATTGTAACCCCTCTGTACAGTATGTTCACAAATAAAATAAAATTAAAAAAATAAATCCCCTGTGCTATAACTTTACAGATATTCTTTAGTATAAAACACATCATTGAACATCACTTGGGAAAGTAACAAAATTGATTTCCTGCTTTTTGAACAGAATGTTGTCTGATCTCCATTGGGAAGTATATTTATCACGAGTGAATAAAAGTGATGATGATGATAACTAAAATGTTTTGAGTCAAGCACTGTGCTAAGCACTTCCTTTCTCCTAATTTTACTAATAACCTTAAAGTTAAGAATTAGTAGTATTTTCATTTAAAGATGAGGAGTCAGGCACTGTACTAAGGACATCCTACCTAATAATTTTACAAATAACCCTAAAGTTTGGAATTAATATTACATTCATTTAAAGATGAGGATGTTGAGGTATGTGATTGGTTATGAAGGAGGGATCTGAGTGAAAGTTGCCAGTGTGATTCCAGCACCCATGTCTAGTGACAATGTCACATATCCATGGGTGCTAATGTAAAACACAAATCCTGAGCATATGGGTTGATTCTGGCTTCCACAGCTTTAAGATGCCAACCATGAACACACCACAGAATCTGGAACCAATGACTAGGAGCCAGAACTGATGCCAATAAAAGAGATAGGAAGCTTTCAAGATGAGTGAATCTCACAGAAACCTCCAAATCACAGACAGGGAGTGAATCCTTAACAAAATGCTTCTGACATAAGGGCTTTTAAGAACTGAAGAGCACAGACATGTTCCTTAGAAGAGCTTTGTGCCACAAATCCATTCATACTTATAGTGGGCCCAGGTGTAACAGACTCATAACGGAAGAACCATCCAAGGACTTATGCAAAATTAGTCCTCTAATGCTTTCCCTGAGGAATTGGGAAATGTCTGCTCCTAGATGTCTCTTGGAATGCTTAATGCAAATTATATTTTTACAGTTGAGTTTTGTCATTTTTTTCCTGCTTATTCTTCTGTTGAGCTAACTGATTGGTTGGAAATTTATCATTTCTTTTTGTCCTGTGAAGTCTTAACTTCCTTAGCTTTTGCTTCCAATAGAAATTCAGTAGCTTTAGGCTATATTCTAAAATATAGTATTTCCATTTATAACGTGAAGTAATATGTACATGCTTATTCACAAGTTTGTCATGAGCATTAGGCACAGCCCTGAGTACCTGGTGCATAGCGATCTCATGAATGCTAACTATTATTACCATTACAGTTACTAGAATGTATGTCCTATCAGGGAGGAGAGCATTTATATTTTGATTGCTATGGTATTTATGGTATTAAGCATAGTGCCTGACACAGTGTGAGGTATTCACCACATATTCACTGAATTACATTAAATAGTAAGCTGACTCAGCGGTTGCTCCCTATCTAGTCACTTGGCATTTATTTCCTCTCACATTCTTATTCAGTCATATGTCAAACTCAGCAGACTATGGGCAAGTTCTCATTTTTATAATAAATGCCTTGTTCCCATTCTTAAAACAGGAAAACAATTCAGAGAGGAGATTTTAATGCTTCATTTCAACTCTCAAACAGCTAGGAAATATAGTGTGGTCTGTCCATGTGGTATTTCAAAGTTTGTTTTCTGGTGATGCCCAATCCCCTCCCTCACAAAACACAGACTAGGTCCCTTTTGAGTCAAAGCTGTAGTTGCAAAAACATGACTTTAAATCTCACTTTCTTCTCTCTCTATCCTGCTCCTGCGCTTCACAGAAACCCTCATTCTTTCACATGAGTACAAATTTCATGAAGAGCTTCCGTTGAGACCCCATTACTGCCCTCCACCTATGCATTCATAGACCTGTTAGCACAGTACATTTCACACAGTACCCGAGGTGCTAAAGACACAGATGTCAAGGTCAAAAACTTCCCTCTTTAAGAAACTCAGTGCTCTAAAATCTTTCAAAGGAATTGAAGGTGATACAAACAAATGGTTACAAAATGCAATGGAATCTGTAACTCCATGAAACAGCCCTAACTCAAAGTACGGAGCTGGGACAAGGGGGATTTCCCAGAAAAGTGATATTTGAACTCAGTTTGTTTTTATTTTATTTATCTATCTCTTTATTTATTTATTTAGTCGGTTGTGGGGCTTGAATTCTGGGCCTCGGCTCAAGACTAGCGCTCTAACACTCGAGCCACAGCACCACTTCCTGCTTTTTCTGTTTATGTGGTACTGAGGAATTGAACCCAGGGCCTCGTGCATGTGAGGCAAGCACTCTACCACTGAGCCACCTTCCCAGCCCTCTGTTTTTATCTTTACACTTTTGAAGCATTAGTTGTACAAAGAGGTTTCATTTTAGTCTATCTATCTATCTATCTATCTATCTATCTATCTATCTATCTATCTATCTATCTATCTATAATGTACCTAGGTCAGACTCACTTCTCTATCCCTTTCCCTTCTCCCCGTCTCAAACCACTCTCAACAAGCCTCATTGCTTCGTTTTCATACCATGTACATAAGACATTCTGATCTTCCTTCACTTTCCCTCCTCTCACTAGAACCCCTACCACTTGCAGGACCTATTTTACATTCCTATACATATGTTTTTTACTGTATGTTAATTATCCAAAGTGGGTCACTGTGGTATTTCATATATATATAGAGAGAATACTTTAATCACATTGACCCTCTTGTTTAGTGTTTTCCCTATTAGCACTACCCTCTACTATTTAACAGCTTTCAGTGAGGATGGTTTTGCTTTCTTCATTCACAGCCACAGCGTATTGAACTGAGTCTCGAAGGGAACAGCAGGACTGACCTTGTTAAGAATTTCTTCCTTCTGTTGAAGAGCTCCAGAAACTTACCATCTTCAACATAATAGTTGCCTTCCTTCTGCTCAGCCCTGCCACACCCACCTTCTTCATGAAAGAACTGGGACTGTCTTAAAAACCTTTCCTCCAGACCAAATCATTTGTAAATCTTGTTTTTGTCAGAATTTTCTCATATTTTAGTCTTCATTTACTTTTCTTTTCCAAGCCCAATTTAGATTTTTAGTCTCCACTCCCTTCATTTTCCAGTCAATATGGAAGTGCTTAGTAAATGGTAACTCACTATGCAAATTGTAGTTTTATTCTAATCAACACCACCAATTACCTTGGTGCTTTCATCGACTCCCATGTTTTAAAGACCAGTGCATGCCAGATTTATAGCTCTATTTTTGAACTTTCAAGATTCAAATTTCCACTGTCTTTTCAAGACTTTCATTTGCATATCTAATAGCCACTTTCAAATGTACCATTTCCAAAATCAATTCTTCATTTTTACCTCTCCTCTCCTAAGATGACATCTGCTCCTTTCATCATAGTCTTTCCCAAACTCAGATGATGGAAAAGCCCATATATATTTGTTTTGGCTTCAATCTCTGAATTTCTTCTTGACATTTCCCTCTGCACTTCCATCTACTCCATTAGCAGATCTAGTCAACTTAACCTTCAAAACCATGCTGACTCTTACATTTCCCAGCTTTCCATGCCACTTGCACTACTGCCTTGATACCCGTCTATGTGTTTCTGCTTCTCTGCACTGATGCCTGTTGATGCTTTACAAAAGGAAGTAAAATCGTGTCAACTATTCTGCTAAAATAAAGCAAAATAAATCGAAATGTTACCACTCTATAGCTTCCCATCTCAGAGCAAATCCACATCCTCAATGGAGCTCATTATTATCTTTTTGGCATCACATTTTACCATATTCATGCATGCTATGCCAGCCAAAGGTGCTCTTGCCTTTGTCTCTGTCTGGAAAGTCCTTCCTATGAAATCTAGTCAGATTTTTAGCCATGTGTAATTTCTTTAGAAAAGACTTTCCCAACCTCCCGATAAAACAGCAACATTGAATTTATTTAAGCACCTCGATTCCACTTTAGTTTTCTGCCTATTTCTTCATAATGCAATGATATCTTGAAAGCATTAGGTTCTTCCTGGATAATGGAGTACAACAGTGAGGAAAAGAGGCAAAAATCCCTTTCATGGTGCTTACTTTCCACTAGAAAAAGAAATAAAAGAAACAATAATAGAACAGAAATGAAAGAAACAAACAAAAAAATGAAATGTCCTGCCAGATGGTAATTGCTTCTGGGGTGAAAATCAGAGGTTGGAATGGAAAGGAGTCATCAGCGAAGAATGGTGTCTCCTACATTAATTCAGATCTACCCTGGTAAGGTGCTATTAACTAGAGATCTTAAGGAATGTGAGTCTGTGAGCATCTTGAAAATAATCATCAAGGATGAGGGAACAGTAAGTGCAAAGCCTGAGGCCAGGTTCAGATTGAAGAGTTCCAAGAGCAGTCAGGAGACCAACGTGACTGAAATAAAAGAGCACTTCTCATCATTTTCTATTATGTTTTGCTTAATTTTTTTTATTATTGTTGATCATTTTCTTATGAAAATGTTGGCTCCCTATATGCAAGGCATTTATAAAAAAATAAAAACAATCTTATTCTGACAATTTAGGACTGAGACTTGTTCATTGTAGAGATTCAATAAATATTTATTGGATGAGAGTTGTCATGTAGTATAGACAAACCTGACTTTCAAAACCTGTCAACCAGGCCTATGCTTTTTTTTTTCTTTTTGCCTTTCTTGTCTTATTATTTTCTTCCATCTGAAATGTACCTCCTCTTTAAAAGGCAGAGACTTGAAGACAGAACTCCAACACAACTGTTTTAATGAAACCTTGCCTGGTTGGCCATTAGAAAATGTCACTTATCTTCTGTTTGCAGAGAGACAACACTTTGTACTGTCACTACTGCTGAACAGAGAGCACCACAGGGCACTGAGAATATCTGTTTGACTCCTAGCATGTGCAGCCTGATGTTTGATGGCCTGTGCCAGTGCTCAGGAAGTGATGAGACAAATGAGTATCTGCTGGAAGAAGTGAATTGCTTTATGATCTACCTAAGCCAATCAAAACTGCTACTCTACTGTGTTATATGGGAATTCATGATCCTTACAAGTTGGTTGGCATTGCAGATCCTGGACCCCCTCCCTCCCTTTTTAATAGTTGTGTAACTATGAGCTCCAATTTCCCTTGCAAGCAGGAATCAGGGACCAAAGCACCAAAGGACCTCTGTTTATTATCAAAGAACTTGGGCTGGGAAGGTGGTTCAGTGGTAGAGCATTTGCCTTGCATGCATGAGGCCCTGGGTTCGATTCCTAGCACCACATAAGCAAAAAGAAAAAAGAGCCAGAAGTGGCGCTGTGGCTCAAGTGGTAAAACACTAGCCTTGAGCTGAAGAGCTGAGGGACAGTGCCCAGGCCCAGAGTTCAGGCCACATGACTGGACCAAAACAAAACAAAACAAAAACTTTATCATAAAAGAACCGGTTCCTCAATTTCCCCATTTCTTGAAACATTCTAGATCAGTAAGATGGTCACCTTAAAGATAAGAGAACTGTGAATTTTAGATTATAACACTTTTAAAAATCTATAGTTTGTTCTTGTTCATTTACAAATAAATGTAATATAAAGGAGGAATGTTTACTTGTAACAAAGAATTTGTTAACTACCCTTTACCTTACATAACATGGACTACTATTTGTCCAAATAAGGAATTAGAAATGTACTTTGAAAAAGTTGAATCATAAAATGTTTCAGCATGGAATCAAAGAAAAGCATTAACTTAAAGTGGATTTACTTATATAGTTCACTTTCATTGGGACCAAAGACTTGAAAGATTTCTGCATAGTTAATGGAAAGGCTGATTACCAGGCTATTCTAAGGGCAAGCAAACTTTGATTGGATTTTTCTTTTATTTCCTTGTCCAACCCCTTTTCTCCCTCTAATTATCAGTAATGAGATGAACTCAAGCAAATATGTCATGGATAGAAAATGAGTTGCATGATTTATTTATTTTTTCTGGAGAGTGGCATCTGAAATATCAGTACTTTAATAAGGTTATTGTTCCTTCCATTTAAAGCCATTTTAACTTGGCTACTACATCATTAGTTGACACTGTGTTTTGTCCATATTCCAACTACAGGCATAAAATAAAGTGCTGTCTTGAGTGTTCTTGCCTTTGAAACTGTCATCAAGTCATTTAGATAAAAGACAGTGCCAAATATTAATGAAGCTTATTAGTAAAATGGTACCATGCAGAAGATCCCTAGGATATAAGATGATGGTTTTATGCCTTAATTTCAGCACCAAATGACAATATTCTGCTGCTGCTGAAATATTAGAAGATACATTAATTATTGGAAACTCTGGAATACTGGAGTAAGAGGCTACCAATTGGACACATGTTCACATATCCTTAATGGTCACTTTACACTGGTTATTGAATCCAGTTCTATCTTGAAATAATAGTTTGGTTTTGAGTCCTGAAGGTCATACTGTGGTTTTAAGAATAATGTTTATGCAGTACAAGCTAATTGACAGGCAGTGCCAGGTGATTTGTACTAGCGACATTTATGGGAAATTTCACCAAACAGCTTTAAATTCTATTAATATAGCTAAGTAAATAGAGAGACAAATGCATAAAATCCATGTTCAAATGTTTTAAACAATGCCTAGCACTATTTCTAGGGCATATAGCTAGGAAAATTAAGGTTTATTTCATTTCCATAATGCCTGTAATATTTAGGCAATAATTAAAGTAGCTGAATATTAATTAATCTCAAACGAAGGAAAGAAGAGTGTTTATGCCAAATGCCATAGGTTCATCATTGTTAATTTTATAATTTGAGATTATTTCATTTTCAGAGGACAATTTTTGAAGCATAAAGGCTAATTTTATTTACACTTGTAAAAATATTTTACATATTTTAACACATATTGCTGCTGCACAAATTGCTTAATTTGAATATAATTATTAGAAAAATGAGAAATCATTGCTGATCCTCTGAGTAATGAATTTAAATAGGCATAGATATTTTTAAAAATGGATACTATTATTTGCTCCTTTCTAGAAATTAGCCTCTTTCTTTGTCAGTTACTAACAGTTCAACCCACAGGTTCAGTTGTAAAGATTACCTATTGCAATTCTAATATTATATTAGTTATCATTTATATTCAAAATGTATACATTACTTCCCTATGTTCCTAGAGAGCTCATGCTAGAATACAGTATAGGAAAGACTATTGTCAGAAAACAAAAAAATGAAGTGCTAACATAGTCTTATAAGAGGTCAGCAAAGTAAGAAACAAAATTTGGACTGCATAATGAGGGGATTTCATTAGGAGGACATAGAATTTTAGATGGGAAATATTTTTTTAGGTTGGCCAATAGTTGATAACCTGATCGGTTATGTGGAAATTCATTATACCATTTTGTCTATTTTTGTGACTGATTAAAATTTTCCATAATGAAAACTATAAAAGCCCTTATTAGAGTAGCCAGAATGAGCAAAGGCAAAAAAGTTTTTGAAGATAAGAGCCTAGGTTGGATAAAACAGGTAGCAAGTTACCTGACAAAGCTACATAAGATAATAAAGAACTGCTACAAGAGGGTCAAGTTCAGAGGGCTTAGGGTAGCAGAATTAAAGATGAAATTTGGTTAGGATCAATGGGAATTGTCACTTTAATGTACTAGTTAAATTATCACTTTAATGTACTAGTTAATGAACCAATTGTCACTTCAACATACTAGTAATTACAGGTAATAAATCTCACATATTCAACATTTTGCCCCATCACTACAAAGGTAAAATTCACTGTCAATGGCATTCAATGCCAAAGGCACTTCAGCGGAATAGATACAAGGGAATGTAGGGAATGTGCTCTTTGGCAAGGCAGAATCTCAACTGTGTCAGTGTGATCAAGGTGGATTCTCAGCCCTTCCGGCAATCCTGAGGACTCCTAATAATGGCAATATTATTAGTGATAGATAAGAGCAAGAGAGACCAATGTAAAATAAGACTGCTAGTGTACACATTTAGAGTGGAACATCTCCTTTTCATTTAGTGGTACTCTATTTCTCTCTTTGCATATTTAAGCATTTGAATGAACAAACTCAAAAACAGTTTGTAAAAGCAAGAAGCAGATAATGTTTAAAGAGAAGGTATGGGAATGGGAAGCCAGATATATTTTCTTTCTTCTTTTTTTATTGAAAAGGATGATGCACTATCTCTATATCATAATTTCAACTATTTTTCTTATCCCACAAACGATCTTCCTTACGTTCCCCATCTGTACCATGTGGTACTCTATGACTTGTGGGTCTCTTGAGGTTAGTGCTTTCTGTATATCTATCTTAGAGTACTAGGATTTTTCTTTCAGAAGTCAATAAATTGAGATAGTCATAGGCATTTATAAAATGCTTCCAGGTTTCCTTCATATTATATACCCTTTTAATACAGCTACATTATAAAATTTTGAATTGTATTTGTATTAGCAATTTACTTGATAAAAGCAACTTAGTAATTTGCTTAGCATTTGTTAAGAGCTATAAGTTAGATACTGTTATCAAGTTTAATGTAAAGAGGACATTTCAAATAATTAGCCCTACTAGGAAAGGAATAAAGTGACTTGTTTTGTTCAAGGACAATGACTCAAAACCTCTGGATTTGACAGCACTGATGAAACAAGTGTTTGGGTAGATTGACAATTTTAGAAGCCATACAACAGTGGATGAGGGAGATAGAGAGAAGGAAGTAGCAGATTCAGATTTTCAAATGATATTTTCACATAAAAAATGATAGTAGGAGAGAACTCAAATAGTGTAATTTCTTAGAAACGCAATGTCAAAGTTCAGCAATATAAAATACCAGGAAGAGGGTACTCCAAAGGTATGGGGTAGGGTCAAGGAGAAAAGGTGAGATAAATTAAGAGGAAAAGTTGGGGAGGATGCAGTCAAGAATTCCCTTATTTGCAATATCTAGCATATGTGTTAGTCAAGCAGAAAACATCAGATAAGGTGATATTAGGAAAATGAACTCTAAGATATGTATTCAAATGTTTGTTTTTCTTTCATGCGATTGTTTCTAACACATTTATAAGATTATTTCTTTGTTGCTTTGTATGTCCCTCCCCCACAGTATAACCCCTGCTTTCACTGTATTTGATGTCGGTATAATTTGTGGAGGGGAAGGAGAAAAACAAGTCGTTTAAATAAGGATACAGGTAGACCCGTTGCAACAATGAGAAGTACAAGTTGTCATGTCAAAAATGAACTTTACAACTTTGGGGGGGGTTGAGGATGGAGGGGGGGTGGAGGGGAGGATGGGAAGGGATGGGAAGGGGAAACAAAGGAGGAGGCTACAATGCTTGATAAGAAATGTACTCATTATCTTGCCTATGTAATTGTAACCCCTCTGTACTTTCACAATAAAAAACGAATTCAATTTATATATTACAAAATTAGGAAGAGTGAGGGAAGGGATGGGTAGGAGAGGGATGGATGAGAATGTTGACAGGGGTGATATTGATCAAGCTATATTGCATTCATGAACATTTTTTAAGGGAAATGCCTCTGTACAACTACTTAAAGATAATATAAAAATAAAACAGTATATTGGAACTGAACTTTATAACTTTGGGGGGAAAAGGAGTGAGGGAAGTGGGGAAGGGAAGGGATAGTGGGAGAACAATAAGGGAAGGGGTAACAATGTTTGACAAGAAATGTACTCATTGCCTTACTCATGTAACTGAACCCATTTGTATAGCATCTTTACAATAAAATTTAAAAAAACTTTCTGGGCTAAATAAATTTACAGTTTCTTTAAAATAAACAAAGCAAAGAACAAAAGAAAGATAGTTTAAAGGGCAAAAAGATAACTAAAATCAGAACTTCATCTGATGTGTAAGAAGATGGTTTTATAAGAAAGGAGAGATGAGGGCATCCACATCATTTTTATTATAATTCCAAATCAATAGAGATAGTGTATCTTTGTAAGTGTTTATCTACTAGGGAAGTTTTAAAGTTTGTTTTTGTCTTTTTTAATGGAAATAAGTTAGTATGGAGGCTCATATCACTTTCTCATATTCTTATTAAAGAAACAAGAGAATACTAACTCGAGCACAATTTGACATGAAATATGCATCATATATTGGCAGTGTAAATTTGAAATAGAAGTGGTATGGGAAACATTTTAATGCAAAAAAAAGGTGTTAAAATTTGTTTCCAGCTTTTTCTAATGTTTATTTTAAAATATGGTAAAAGTTATTTTAAATATAAAAAGCTAAGGCCATTGATTAAGATGCATTGTTCTTCTAAACTAATTGTTGAGGTAAACCCTTTGTACAACTACTTGAAGAAAATAAAAATCTAATCAAAAAGGAAGAAAAGAAACACTAGCTGATTTCTCAAAAAATAAAATTTAGGCATCTTTGTAAATGAACATGAAACTTCAATTAGTTTCATACTAAAAACCATTAATTCTTCAATGAGTGTAAATGAATTGTACATTTTAGCTACTAAAAAGTGCCATAAAAATGATTCAACCATGGGGGATAAATGGGGAAGATTTTGGTCAGTGAAGGGTTTGTTATACAAGGAAATGGAAATAAATCTCAATTACATTAAAAATTCAGTCTATCAATGTAAATTTTAAAAAGAAACATGAATTTACAACATAAAATGACAAAAATGAGAATAGGTGGGGGAAAAAGGAGGGAAGGGGAAACAAGTTCGACAGAAATGTACTCACTATCTTACATATGTAACAGTAATCTCTCTATAAATCACTCTTACAATAAAATAAAATTAAAAAGAATACTTCCACAAAATACTAAAATTTAATTAAATATGTGTGCAAAAACAGTTAAAAAGAATAGAAGAAGTCACTAAATACCAGAGCACCCAAATTTATCCAAGAAACACTACTTTCCCTGAAATCACACATAGATACAAAAACAGTGATTTTTGGTGACTTTAACACACCACTTTCCCCACGGGATAGATCAACTCAGCAAAAACTCAATAGAGAAACAGCAGATCTAAACAACTACATAGGCCATCTATACTTAACAGACCTCTATATAATATTTCACCTATCAGCAACATTCTTCTCAGCAGCACATGGAACATTCTCCAAAATAGACCACATTTTATGTCACAAAGCAAATTTGTCCAAATACAGAAGCACTGAAGTTATGCCCTGTATTCTCTCAGACCACAAGGGAATAAGATTAGAATTTGACACCAAATGCCACCAAAGAAAATCCATGGAGGCTGAACAACACACTGTTGAACCAGCAGTGGGTCATGGAAGAGATTAGAAAGGAAATTCAAATGTTCATGGTATTTAACAAAAATGTACATATAAATTTCCAGCTCGACTGGGATACAGCAAAAGCAGTAGTCAGAGGAAAATTCATAGCTGAGTTCTTATATCAATAAATTGGAGAGATCTGAAACCAACAATTTAATGAGGCACCTGAAATTCCTTGAAAAAGAGCAATGAGCCAAACCCCAAACCAGTAGATGGAAACAAATAATTAAAATTAAATCAAAATTAAATGAGAGTCCAAAAAAAAGAAAAATTATAGAAAGAATCATCAAAGAGTTGGTTCTTCAAAAAAATTAATAAAATTGACAGACTTTTTGCAATCTTACCAGAAAAAGAAGAGAACATACCCAAACAAACTCAGAGATGAGAATGTAAACATCACCACAGAAACAACCAATATTCAGAACATTTTAAGGGAATACTTCTCAAACATTTATGCTAATAGATTTGAGAATCTGGATGAAATGGAAGAATTTTTCCAAATATTGATATGCCTAAACTAAACCAAGATGATTTAAACCAACATAACAGACCCATATCAAGCATCGAAATAGAAACAGCTGCAAAGAGGCAACAATGCTTGATAAGAAATGTACTCATTACCTTGCTCATATAATTGTAACCCCTCTGTATAGTATTTTCACAATAAAAAATTTATTTTAAAAAAAAGAGACCTCCTACCCAAGAAAAGCCCAGGATTGGATGTATTTACAGCTGAATTCTACAAGGTCTTCAAAGCAGAAGTCAAATCAATACTCCTTCAAAGTGTTAATGAAATTGAAAAGGAAAGTTCACTACCAAACTCCTTCTATGACATGATCATAACCCTCATTGCCAAACCAGACAGGGACTCACCAAAGAAAGAGTACTATGTGGGGAACACAGGCAGCAAAGATGGCCCTGAGAGGAAGTTGAGTGGGCAGAGCCGGAATTGTTTATGTTCAGTGTATAAACAACTCATGGAAGCTTAGGTGCATGATAAGGTGTGGCCTTTACAGTGATTGGTTGGTTCCATTTCCTCCCCTCCCACGCAGTCTTTTGCTTTAAAAAGGACATGCTCCATGTTAATAAATGAGTTCCTGCTTGGTTTGACTCCCTGCTGCGTCTGATTGTCTCCAGGACTAAGGGAGGCTGGGGAATGGGCTAGCAGCCACACTTGCCTTTCCATGGACCCCATTTGTCCAAAGAAGGACAAGACCCAACAGTACTATAGACCCATTTCTTTGATAAACATCGATGGAAAGCTTCTCAACAAAATTGTGTCCAATCAACTTCAACAAGTCATCGAAAAATCATACACCATGATCAAAGAGGATTCATTCCAGGGATTCAAAGCTGGTTCAATATACGGAAATCAAATAAGATAATACATCATATCAACAAGAGCAAGGAACCCGGGCGCTGGTGGCTCATGCCTGTAATCCTAGCTACTCAGGAGGCTGAGATCTGAGGATTGCGGTTCAAAGCCAGCCCGGGCAGGAGAGACTGTGAGACTCCTATCTCCAATAAACCACCAGAAAACCGGAAGCGGCACTGTAGCTCAAGTGGTAGAGCACTGGCCTTGAGCTGAAGAGCTGAGGGACAGCGCCTAGGCCCAGAGTTCAAGCCCCATGACCGACAAAAAAAAACAAAAACAAAAACAAAAAAAAAACAAAACAAAAAAAAAACAAGAGCAAGGATAAGAACCACATGATTATCTCAATAGATGCGGAAAAAGCATTTGACAAGATCCAACACCCCTTTATGATGAAAGCTCTGAAAATACTAGGAATCCAGGGAACATTTCTCAATACAATAAAGGTTGTGTATCACAAACCTACAGCCAGCATTATACTTAATGGCAAAAAGCTTAAGCCATTTCCTCTAAACTCAGGAATGAGACAAGGATGTCCACTCTTTCCACTCCTCTTCAATTTAATAATAGAATGCCTAGAGCCATAAGACAAGATGCAAACATAAGGGGAATCCAAATAGGGAAAGTTGAAGTAAAACTTTCCCTCTTTGCAGATGACATAATTTTATATTTAAGGAACCCCATGGACTCCACTACCAAGTTACTCAAGTTGATTCAAAACTTTGGCAAAGTAGCAGGGTATAAAATTAACTCTCAAAAATCAGTGGCTTTCCTGTATGCCAATAATGACAAGAGCACAGCTGAAATCAGGAAAGCACCCCTTTTTTGTAACAGCCCCACAAAAAATAAAATACTATGAATTAACTACAGAACTGGAGTACCTCTATGATGAAAACTTTAAAAACCTGAGAAAGGAAATTACAGCAGAACTAAGGAAGTGGGAAAACATCCACGCTCCTGGATTGGGAGGATTAACATCATGAAAATAGCAATGCTGCCAAAGGCTATCTACAATTTCAATGCTACCCATCAATATCTCACCTTCATTCTTCAATGAAATAGAAGAAGCAACCCAAAAATTCATATGGAACACTGAAAGACCCTGAATAACAAAAACAATCCTTAGCAGAAAGAACTGTGCTGGAGGAATAACAATACCAGACTTCATACTCGACTACAAAGCCATAACAATCAAAACAGCTTGGTACTGGCACAAGAACAGACCTGGAGACCAATGGATAGAACTGAAGACAAAGAAATGAACCTGCAGACCTATAACAACCTTCGATAAAGGAGCTAAAAAAAGGAAAAAAGCCAACCTCTTCAGTAAAAGGTGCTGGCAAAATTGGTTAAACACCTGTAGAAAAAAAATATATATATATATATATATCACCGTGCACCAGATTCAACTCCAAATGGATTAAAGACTTCGAAGTAAAAGCAGACACTCTGAAAATGTTACAGGAAGGAATAGGAGGAATTCTAGGGCTCCTTGAAACAGGTCAGAAATTTCTTAATAAAGACCCAGAAACACAACAAATCAAAGAAAGGTTGGACAAATGGGATTGCATGAAGCTGCAGAGCTTCTGCATGGCAAAGGATATAGCTAGCAAGATCAATAGAAAGCCCATGGATCAGGAGAAGATCTTCACTAGCCATACAACAGACAAGGGTCTCATATCTAAAATATACTTAGAACTCAAAAAACTAAATCCCCCAACAACAAATCCTCAACGAAACAACTGCCCAATAAATAAGTGGGCTAAAGACTTAAAGAGAAACTTCTCTGAAGAGAAGAATAAGAATGGCCAATAGACACATGAAGAAATGCTCAACCTCCCTAGCCATAAAAGAAATGCAAATCAAAACAACATTGAGATTTCACCTCACCCCAGTTAGAATGGCTATAATCAAGAACTCTAATAACAACAGATGCTGGAGGGGATGTGGACAGAAGGGAACCTTACTGCATTGTTGGTGGGAGTGTAAACTTGTACAGCCACTTTAGAAAGCAGTATGGAGGTTCCTCAAAGGACTCCACATAGAGCTCCCCTATGAACCAGCAATCCTACTTTTGGGGATTTACCCAAAGGATCACAAACAAGGCCATACTAAAGCTACTATGTATATTGCTGTATTATTTATGATACCTAAGATATAGAAGCAACCCAGATGTCCTTCAGTAGATGAAAGGATCAAGAAAATGTGATATATATGCATATACATATATATGTATATATATATATATATATATATATATATATATATGAATTCTATGCTTCCATCAGAAATAACAGCACCAGCGCATTTGTTAGGAAATGTTAAGACTTGGCAAAAATCATATTAAGTGAAGTAAGCCAGTCCCAAAGAAATTTAGGTCCCATGATTTTCCTTATTTGGAATAATTAGTATACATATAGGATAATCTTATCAGATGAGCTGAAAAGTTCAAAAGCTATGTGCACATGTCCATATAAGATGATGCTAAGTGAAATGAACCCCAAGTTATGGACACAAGAGGTCTGTCTTGTTTTTACTGTTTTAAATTACTATGTTTTTTTGTTTCCTTTGTATGTTCTTTAACCTATGGTATATCCCCTATTATTATCTTGTTTATACATTTTTCTAATCTGGGGAGGGGAAGGGAAATAAGAAAACGCTGAAACAAATATACAGGATGACCCATTGCAACAGTGATACTCACAGGACAATATATAGAAACGAACGTTGTAACTTTGGATGGGGGGATGGGGGAGAAGGGAGGATTGAGGGGTAAGGATAGTGGAACAACAAGGGAAGGGGTAACAATGATCGACAAGTAATGTACTCATTGCCTTACTCATGTAACTGTAACCCCTCTATACAGCATCATTACAATAAAATAAAAAATTTAAAAAAGAATAGAAGAAAAGAACACAAATTACCTTTTTTGGATAGGTTTTGCTATTGGTGAAAAAAATATCCCAAGAAGTTAATAGAAGGAGATTCAGGATTGTATTATTATGTGTAATGGCTACAAGGTCATTTTGCTCATCTATTTTTCTGCACTTAAAGCTAAATATAAGTATGCTAAGTAACACTTCTTTTCAGAGGAAGGAAAAATCATGCGTATTTGATATTATGCTAGTACAATAATTTTTTCTGTTATTACATGTAGCATACCTAAGTAATATCTCAAGATACTTACATTTTTATACTGCTATTATTTTTGGCTATGTAGTTGGTCATATATAAGTAAGAAATGATAAATAATATATATATTAGAAATGATAAAATGATAAAAGTGACTATGGATTTCTTGACACTTGTGTTTGACTATTAGATTGTACTCTAGTGATTGTGATTGTTCCTATTTGAGATAAAACACTGTTCTCCAGGGGTAATTGTTGGTCAGATCTACCTATCTATCTATCTATCTATCTATCTATCTATCTATCTATCTATCTATCTATCTATCTATCTATCTATCTACCTATCTATCTATCTATCTATCTATCTATCTATCTATCTATCTATCTATCTATCTATCTATCTATCTATCTATCTTTCTATGAAAATACTTGGGCTTGAACTTAGGCCTCACATTCACTTGACTTTCTTAGTCATGGCTCTGTCAATTGAACCATGCAACCAACTTAGCTTTTTGCTGGTTAATTGGAGGTGAGTCTAGTGGACTTTTTTGCCTGTCTGGCTTTGAACCTCAGTCCTCCCCTTTTCAGCTTCTTGAGTAGCTAGGATTATAGCCATAAGACACTGGACTATACTTTATTGTAGATGGACATATACATAGATGATTTGCTTATTGTATGTGCTATACCTAGGTCACAGTTTTTAGTTAGATGAACACTTACATTCTGTTGTTCACAGCTGGTCTTCTATACAATTTTAGAGCTGGAGTGAACCTGAAACCTAATTTGCCATCATATTTTGGGGGTAGAGAGCCCATAAGTAAGAAGTCAAGTTTCCAAGTTCTCTAGTGAATATCTCATATTGCTTTCCACTTTAAATTATTTGCAATTTTATTTCATGTAATTTGGTGGAGTTGGTAAGTAACATGACCTTATATTCAGTGAAAAATATCACTTGGACACTGAATATCTGAGTTAGAGGGATCAACACATGTCTAAAATGAGTCACCCTAACTAGCATAAGGGTTGAACGTTTTGCCATTTTTCTTGGAAATAAGTTGATGATAGAGTTCATGTATCCTGTAATTTCTTTATTTCTTGCAATCACTGCTGCCCATAGAACTTAGTAATGCCATTCATATTGGCTTCTTGGATGGCTTCAAACAATGATCAGGGTATTAGCCCTCATCATGTAGATCAACTAAACCACATAGCTCCTTGCTCATATACACACATCAGTAATTATAGTCTCAGAGAAGACTGGATATTATGCCCCAAATTCATTTTAAAGGATATTATCATTCCAGCCTATTAGTTCAGACTATTACATTCAGAATTGCAAACTGTTCAAATAAGGATTAAATATACATGTACTAAGAGGCTAAGGAATTAAGTCTTTCCAATTTGGCTTTTGTCTGTTCTGATTCAACCTCATTTCTGTCTTTAGTCATTTTATTTTACAAAGTTTCTCTCTATAGAGCTGGTCTGTAGTAAACATTTATGTTATCCATTTATTGAAACAAGTTGTGATCATTTATCTTCCTATCTCTTTCATTCTCTCCTTTCTCAGTATTGATTTTGCTTGCTTTAACAATTTCCCATGCTTTTTTTTTTTTTTGGCTTATTCTAAAACATATTCTTCCTGTTTTTTTTTTTTTTTTTTGTCGGTCATGGGGCTTGGACTCTGAGCCTGGGCATTGACCCTGAACAAGTCAGCTCAAGGCTAGTGCTTTACCATTTGAGCCACAGTGCCACTTCTGGTTTTTTCTGCTTATGTGGTGCTGAAGAATCAAACCTAGTGCTGAGGAATCGAACCCAGGGCCTCATGCATGCAAGGCAAGTACTCTACCATTAAGCCACCTTCCCAGCCCCATGCTTTACTCTTTATTTATAATAAGATTCAAAATATTTTATATCAAGGGTATATAAGTGTAAGTTACAACAAAAATACACAAAATAGCCTTTTTGGGGTGGGGGTCATAGGGGCTGAACTCTGGGCCTGGGTGCTGTCCCTCAGCTCTTCAGCTCAGGGCTAGTGCTCTACCACTTGAGCCACAGTACCACTTACGGCTTTTTCTACTTATGTGGTAATGAGGAATCGAACCCAGGGCCTCATGCATGCAAGGCAAGCACTCTTACCACTGAGCCACCTTCCCAGCCCCATACTCTTCTTTTAAACCTTAACATGACAGAAGATTTTGGTATTTCTTCAATCAGTCAGAGAAGGTTTTTTGTCACCTTGGGAGTTTCCAGGTTTGGGCACTTTCAAAAATATGTCCCAGGTTATCCACTGGATAATGTCTGAGCTGTCTATCTAACCTATAGCTACCTTTTTTCTTGAGAAGTGTCTCTTTATCCCTGTAGTGATTACTAGTAATTTCAGATACACAGGGATCTCTGATCACATTTTTCAAAGCACTCTACCAGTAATGAATAAGGTTTGTGTGTTTCTATCACTTTGACTGTTTTAACCCTATAATGAAACTAGATTTGTAAAAAAATGAGAACTGATTTTTTACATGGCATGAGTGTCTACACAAATGAAAAGAATTGCCTGCCCTTTCTTCTCCTTCAGATAAGACAGGTTTAGCAAAACATTCTAGACCCTTAAGTTGGTATCTAAATGAACTCTGAGTGGCATTAATACTTTAAGAAAAGATGCTTTAATTAGCTGGCTCAGAAAAGAACTTGGTAAGCCTTTACCATAAAAAAGAATTGCTAAAATAATTTTCTAGTCTCATTTTTTTTTCCTGCTTATGTGGTGCTGAGGTATCGAACCCAGGGCCTCATGCATGCAAGGCAAGCACTCTACCACTGAGTCACCTTCCCAGCCCTCTAGTCTCATTTTTTTAATTTTGTTTTTATCTTTAAGTATTTGTAGAAAGGAGTTGGAATTTCACAAAGTAGTATATGAATGCAATGAATCTTGATCAATATTAGCCTATTAATGAACTCTTAAAGGACTCACCTATCCTGGAAGTGGATACTTTTTTTTTCCATCTTCACTTCAATAGATACTGTCAATTACATTAAATAAAACCCAGGAGAAGCCATACCAAATTTAGTTGGAGGCCAAGAAGGATGGAAAAAAGATGAAGAACATGTAAAACTATTATGAATTTGAGTAGAATTTAAGTTATAATCTCAAAGTACCAAATCCCTGTTGATTCTTAATCAACTGAAAAGACAACAAAGGGGAAATCAGGATCAGTCTAGCCTCAAAATGATCAGCCTTGCTTGATTCCTAGTGTTTTTATTTTTGGCTTATAAATTGTATAAATTAATACATTTCCAGCTCTTGCTTCACCCAGAACTCTCCAAGGAGTACAGAATTAGCTTCTTCAAATATGTTTGAGAGATTCATGAAAGTTCCACATTTTAATAACTTGCTTTACACTTGTTTGCAATGAATGATATGACACATCCTAGTCCCTACCTCCTGCTTAAATGGTCAGCTTAAAAAATGAACAGAACTCCAGGCACCGGTGGCTCACACCTGTAATCCCAGCTACTCAGGAGGCTGAGATCTGAGGATCTCAGTTCAAAGCCAGCCCAGAAGTGGCACTGTAGCTAAAATGGTAGAGCACTGGCCTTGAGCTGAAGAGCTGAGGGACAATGTCCAGGCCCAGAGTTCAAGTCCCATGACCGAGAAAAAAAATACAGTATTGCATAAACAACTATTTCTTTTTGTTTTCCCCCTCTTTTGCACATATTCAGGATGACTTTCCATTCTATAGGTTACTGGCTTAGCTATTATACTTATAAAAACAACTCCCTAGTTGGGGAGGTAGGGAGGGAAGGGATGGTAGGGGAAAAACAAAGAAGGGTGTAACAATGCTTGATAAGAAATGGACTCATTTACCTTATTCATGTAATTGTAACTCCTCTGTACAGTATCTTATATATATATATATATATATATATATATATATATATATATGTGTGTGTGTGTGTGTGTGTGTGTGTGTGTGTGTCTAGAGGCCTAGTTTTCCAGTGCGTTGGAAGAAGCAAAGAAGGAAGTATCTTTTGATATAGCTGAATTACACTCATTTTATGTTGCTTGTGGCTGCTTGTCTGGTGAATGGTGACTGGCCATCAGAGTGGCAGGTGTCCAGTAGCTGACTCTCTGGTAGATGGATCTGTGCATTCATCCTCAGGCCACGACATATTTGGATCACTTGACCTCTTTCACCTCTGCCAGCTCCTGCCATCTTGGGGCACTGCCCAGACTGTTGTGGCTAGGTTTGTCCTTGCCCAGCAGGCAGCTCTCTTGAGCATTGCATGGAAGACAGCTGGCACAAGTCAGGCTCTGTTCTCTATGGTCACTTCAGCCACAGAACACTCACAGAGCCTTGTCATGCCAAATACGGAGCTGCAGTGCCATGTCTTCTCTCTATCCTGCCATCTCTCCCCAGTTCACTTCTTATCCAACCTGCCTGGCATGACTGCTGCCTGAGCAGTTGTCCAAGTTGGAAAGCAAATGCATATGCTCCTTTTGAAGGCAACTCCACTGTTAATGAGCCAGTTTTCATTTGTATGAATGGAGACTAGAATAGAAAAGAGCCTCCTTTCTTATGGGGATGGCTGTATTACCTGTGAGCACAAACACTGTGTCCCACACAAGGAAACTAGCCTGAAGATTCTTTCTCCCTTGCAGCTTCTGTCTGTGTGGAGTGAAGTGTGGAGTGGTTGTGGGGTGAGATGGTCCCATGGTAATCCTGGGGTGTTTGTGTTATGGGCCTCAGAATCCATTTTATGACAAATACTTCTCAGAATGATGAGGCTTGCTAAGTAAATGACTGGGCGCCTGGTGGCATCTGTTTTGAATGGTAACTAGTGACACCATGAAAAGTTAGGTGACTTATAAAGGAAAACAAGATTAGTCAGTGACAGAGAGCAAGATGGAAGTCCTGGACCTCTAACTCGAACCTGATGCCCTGCTTGCCATCGTGTACAACCTCTGTTTTTCTCTGCAAGGCATTAATTAGTAATGCCACTACACACATCAATGAGTCCAGGAGAATTACCATGGAAAATCAGTTTCATACTTTTTAGAATTTACCACAGTGAACAGGGAGAAAAATATCATTTCTGCTAGAGGCCCAGCATCTTGTTCTGTTCTTATGGAAACTCACTGTCAGGCAATTCCAGAAACTGCCTTCATCGCTGCTGGGCAAAATGTCTTCTTTTCATAGAAAAATGTCACCTTTTCTCTAAGAAATGGCAGGTGGTTATTTTTTTAAAAATAAAAAGGAAAGATGACCTTTGCATTTTGTTAAAAACATAAAAAATACACATCTGAAGCACTCAGGTTTGGAGGAAAACCCTGAAAGCAATCACATGTCTACTACTGTGTACTTGAGGTTCTACTTTGTGAATTCTGAGATTACTGTAGTCAGCACTGATACAGCGTGTGGGGAAATGTCAATGACCAAAATATGGTGCAATTGTTTTCCAGAAATGTTCACTGCACACAAGTTGAGTGCTTGCATTCAAGTTTTTTTCTTATAATTCCATCCAAATCTCTCTCCTTCTTTCTCCCTCTCCCTCTCTTCCACTCTTTCTTTCCCACTTCCTCCTTCCTTACTTTAATACTCCAAAACCTTTATGTTCCAATCCAGCATGACAATTGTTAACATGTCCAAGAGAGATCGTTTTCTAAAAACATCAGTGTTGCTACATACTTTGCTTACCTTTACACTTAAAAGTACATCAAATACTTCAGATAAAGTTTTCAGATTAAATTTAGAGATGTGAGAATCTTAAGTCATCGTTTCATACCGGATATTGCATTCTCTCATGAGGAAATGGGAAAAAAATGTGTCCAAGTTTATTTCCTCCACAAATCACACAGAAGAAGAGTGATAAAGTCTAGACACAACATTTCCAAACAAGGTACCAGGAAGGAGAAAGATTGTTAAATTATTCATCTTAGCTTTACAAAACTTTTGAAAATATTTAATACATATAGTTGAACTTTTTATTTTCTGACAATAGTGCTCACCATTGAGAACTGCATAATTTTACCTTCCAGAGTTGGATTTTCCGACAAAGTACTCAATTAGATGATGACACTTAAGATTTCCCAAGTGTGTTCTTGTCAGTTCATGCAAATCTTCAGCTGGAGCATGCTAGAGGCACACTAATCACACTGGGTAGAGGAATAACGTTGCTGCAGCTGCAGTAGTTTGGATATTTGCAGACTCTGGCATACTCTACTTCTGATTTCACTGGCAGCTTGCAAAAATCTAGCAGAATTACATTGATAAACAAAGGTCTGCATGACAATTTATCTCCTATTGACTTCGATAAAATCTCCTCATTTAGAATACTAAGAGCTTTAGAATTATGAACTAAGATCTAAAACTTAGTTGAAAAAATGGAAGACATGGTCCTTCCCTTTCCTTGCATCGTGCCTGTCTGGATATTGACGTGCTAGCCATCTTCACATTGATCTATATAATTAAACTATTCTTGAGCACTTACTGGCCCATGTGGCCATCTGTAGAAATATGTACTGACATAGTACATAGCTATTTCATTCAGAGAGTGTTCATTCTTATAATTGAAGCATTGACCTGGCCTCTTGTGTTTTCCAATCATTTTATCCTTTCTTGGCTTGCTGTTTACTATGAGTCAAGACTGGCTTCCTTTGGGAATGGGTTATCATTTCAGAAATGAGGAACCATAGTAAACAAATAGAGGAAAGATTCTGTCATCTCCAAAACATGTCTAGCAAATGGGATTAGAATCCTTATGACATACTAATTGTCAACCAGCCCAAATGTCAGTGGCTATGCACAAAGGAAGTGGGAGCCCTCCTATTTGAGTTGATAGTCAGCCAACAGAATAAGTGTTGTCAGCATGCCTCCACAATGCAGAAAAATTTCAGAAACTTCTCTTAAATCTAAGCTAATAAAAAGAAACAAAAGATTGCTTCAAAAATTATATTAAGTGAAGTAAGCCAGACCCAAAGAAACACAGGTCCAATGGTTTTCCTTATTTGTAATAACTAGTATATATCTAGGACAATCTTACCAGACAAGCAGAAAAGGTCAAAAGCTATCTACATATGACCATATAAGATGATGCTAAGTGAAATGAACCCCAAGATATGGACACAGAGGTTTTTTACTTTGTTGCTGTTGTTTTTTAATGTACTACATGATTTTTTTTTTTGTTTCTTTTGTATGTTCTTCCCCAAGTGGTCACTGTATTTGATTTTGGTGCCCTGAATCTTGTATATACATTTTTCTAATTTGGGGAGGAGAAGAGACATAAGAAAATGCTGAAACAAGGATACGGGTTGACCCATTGTAAGAAAGAGATGTACAAGATACTATGTTGAAAATGAGCTTTATAACTTAGGGGTGAGTAGGGAGAAGTTGGAAAGGTGGGGATGGAAGGGGTGGTAGGGGAAAAACAAAGGAGTAGGTAACAATGTTCATAGGAAATGTACTCATTACCTTACTTGTGTAACTGTAACCCCTTTGTACATTATCTTTACAATAAAAATATTCAGTGCAAAATAATTTCATTTTCAAGATCCAAAGAATAAACACACTAGGTATTTACAGACCTTTTCACATATCTATCACTCTCAGAATTCCACAGTTTTCTTTCACTTTTTGGAAGACAACTTTATAGGCTCCCATTTTGAGACATTCCATGTTCTACATTCTTTCTAAGGATGTGTCCTTTCTATTTTATTTTTAACATCTAATAGCTCATCTGATTAGATATTTGGTTACAATGGACTAAAAAATCTTAAATACTTTCAAGAGGCACAAATATCAATCTATGGAAAATTTCATACCTCTGTTGCAGGAAATCAGTGCTGTACAGAAAAACTCATTAATTTGTTCCTCCAATAAATTGAATATTGATCATATACTTGTTAGTGAACTAAGCCTTGGGGATTTATTAATGACTGAATCAGAGTCCCTGCTGCAGGGAGCTTATACTCAGGAGATGTGTGGCGGTGGAAACAACCCAGGGTCTACAATCTAGCTGAGAGCAGGAGAGAGATAACTAAGCACCCCTCTAAGCAGCAGATTGTTCATGAGGATGCAAAGGTTAAGTTCCATTAGTTAAGGGGACAAAAATGGTAGGACCTGAATGAATTTCACATTGGCTAGAAGCAAACTATAGCCATTAGCAGAATTGGTGAGTCTTTGGTTATCTCAGTGAGCAACATTTGGTAAGTCTTTGCTTCAATTTATATCGTTTTAGTTTCTTTATAAGCAATTTTAATTGATGATTTCAAACCATGTGCTCTAAAAAGCTGAAATGAGAAAATTTTCTTAAACATATTTAGAGAATACCTTTAACTTCACATTTGCGTATCTTAAGATGAATATCTTTCATTAATATCCCCACAGCCAACCATGTCCTTCAAGAAGTAAGTATAAAAGGATAATAATCTCCAGGCAATTTCCATTAAGTTTGAATAATAAGTTCCACATTTTAAAGTGGAAATTTTATAAGGGTCTGTAATATAACACCTCTGGTGCTATAATGTCCAGCACAAGTTGTTGCTGTGCTCTTAGGCTGACTCAGGGCCCTGCCTACTCTCTTCATTTGTTCCCAGGAGAGCCAGGGAATTTGCACTACAAATTAATAGTAAGTTTTGGGGCAGAATAACTTCATAAAGATAAAAATACATTTCAATGCATTGCCTTTATGATCCTAACAGGGAAAATGGTCATGAATACCATATCTTAATCATTGTGCAATTTATCTAAAGGATACATATACCAGAAAATAAAAACAACAATTTCAGAGTAGCAGACTACTACTACAATGGCAATGAATTTCTTGATCCTGCTGAAGAAATTAGAATCAGAACACAGCTGGTATAGTTGTCCCGTCTCAAATGAGCTCTTTTCCAGAATGTGATTTTAAATGAAGCAAGAAAAAGCAACACAGTATGAGGTAGAAAGAGAAGAGATAAAAATGAAGACAATCAGAAGCACAATAGCATGTGGATTACAATGGCCTCTTTTTAAAACTAAATGAGGAGTTGAGCAGTATAGAATTATTTAAGAATTGGTGTAATATAAAACATTTAAAAATTCTTGAATGAGCCAGCTGTCAGTGGGTCATACCTGTAAACCTAGATCTGAGGATCTGAGTTTGAAGCCAGCTCCATCTAACCACCAAAAAGTTAGAAGTGGACTTGTGTTTCAAGTGGTAGAGCAAAAAAGTCTTGAGCGAAAAGCTCAGGTACAGAGACCAGACTCTGAGTTGCACACATTCACACACACACACACACACACACACACACACACACACACACACACACACACACACACACATACACACACACACACACACACACACATTCTTGAATGGTTTGTTTTGTTTTGTTTCTGGGATTAAGTACTTTGTCAGTTGTCAGCCCTGTGTCTCATACATCATCCTTAGGAGGAAAACAGATGGAAAGTTGCAAGGTGGCTCCTGTCACTATGAGATGTCCTGCTATTGATCTGAAAGACACAGTGGAGGTATTAGGCATTTAAAAATAAAACAATGTTTGAAAAGTGAGGTATATTTGGAAAGAATAAAAAGCAAACATGTTGATAGGCAAAACAAGCCCAGCTTATTTCTTCTCTACGGGAGATATTAGTATTGGTCAACTGGATGGAAATTCTGTTCTCTTTTTTGGCTTTTATAGAGGCCAAATGTTTTTGTAACACAAAACATTAATACGTGTTAAAACAGGTAGAAGGACAAGACTTTTGTAAAGAAAAAAATCTAACCTGGTTCTGAGTCTGAATATTTTTCTAGATTAAAAAAGAATCTTTAAGGTCAAAGGTGGTGGTAGTCAGTTGTGTGAAGGCAGAGATCAAGAGGACCACAGTTCAAGGCCAGCTCAAATATACAACTAGTGAGATCTCATCTCAACACAGGCATACACTTGAACTCTCAGCTACTTGGAAAGCATAGGTAGGAAGATTGTGGCCTGAGGCTTACTCTCAGTACAAAGTATAAGACCCAATCTGAAAAAAGACAAAAGCAAACAGGGCTGAAGCTAGGACTAACATGGTAGTGTACTTGCATAGCAAGTGGCAAATCCTGAGTTCAAACCCCAGTACAGTAAACAACACAGCAATAACATATCTCCCCGAATCCCAGCCTGATTAAGATCTTTCTAAGAAAGTCAGAAAGAGAGAAGTGATGAGAAGAAACAACCACAGAGTGTGCTTGGAATTGGAAAGGGAGTCTGCCATGGATTTGTCATTGAGGAGGTGGTGGGAGGATAAGACAGAAACCATTTTCAAGTAACAACTTGGGCTTCCCCATAATGCTCCTCAGAGGATACTCAATTAACAGCTATGGGATTTTATTAAACTGCTGGGGAGCTAAGAACTGTTAGCAGAGGAGGAGAGCATAATCTATAGTAAAAGACAGTCGGTACGGCAAAGCAGGGAAACACTGGAAAGTCAGTAGTGAGTGGACATTACTGAAGAGGGTTATGACTGCCCACTGAGAACAACCACCACGGTCCTACATAATAGTCATGGCCACTGGTCAGTCCTCCTGCTCTCCAGAGAGCAAAGAAAGGGGCAGCTAATAGATGACAGCAATGTGAGAGGGAATATCCCCAAATGGCATTGAAAGTTCAAAAAGAGCATGAAATCTGTAATCCTTCAACTGATTTCTAGAAGCCAGTGTATGTAACTGATGTGAAAGACAAAAGTTGAGTTAGGTTTTTTTTTCCTATTAGGTAGATGCTCAGACACCCTCATTTACATAAGTTAATGGCTCCAAATATTCATAAACTCTTTTTAAAGCAATTCTGAACATATAATATATGGAGAGAAGGTGAGAAGAGGATGCAGATGTTTGTGAGCTATTTGATGTCGGTATAATTTGGGGAGGGAAAGGGAAAAAACAAAATGTTTAAATAGGGATACAGACGGACCCATTGTAACAATGAGATGTACAAAGCACTATGCTGAAAAATGAACTTGACAATTTAGGCGGGGGTCAGGGAGTGGTGTAGTTGTGGAGGTGGGAGGGAAGGGATGGTAGGGGAAAACAAAGGAAGAAGTAATAACGCTTGATAAGAAATGGACTCATTACCTTGCTCATGTAACTGTAACCCCTCTGTACAGTATTTTCACAATAAAAAACTTATAAAAATTATAATAGGAAGGAGAGCCTTTTTGCGGTTCTCATAATTCATCAGTGGGCATAGAAAACAACCTCAGAATTCTAGCTGAAGATGGCAGATTAAAAAATACATGCTGTCATCTTTAATGAAGTCTTTAAAAGGAATACTCCTCAGGAACGAAGGGAATGAAGGGCTGTAGAATGTACAAGGTATGAGAGGTGATGTACTGTGGCTTTTGGAAGTATATACTAAAGCAGATTGGCAAAACTCTCTGTCAACTGCATTTTGTAAGTAACATTTTATTAGAATACAGTCATATCAGTGGACACATGAATGCACTATTTTTGTCCATGTTTTGTCTATGCTGCTTTCATAGTGGCAATGTTGAAGTGTGGTGACAGGCCCTTGACTGGCAAAGATGAAAATATTTACTATTTGGATCATTATAGAGTGTTCTGCTTCTTATTCTAGTATGTTCTTGGAGGAGGTAGTAACATGAATGGGGAAGACTCTTAATTTCTCCAAAGAATAAAGGCTAGGGGAACATCCAATTTGAGCTCCCTGAAGATCTATTTGTCCCACATTTGTGTCCAGAACCTCCACCATGTGCCCTAAGTCAGAGAATGAGGGTATCTTTTTATTAAAGGCCAATAAAAATATACATGTTAAAAGAAATGAAAAAAAGTTTTAAAAAAAGAAAGTAGATGTGACTTTCACATTCTGTCCCTGCCCTATAATCCAAAATTTTACTAGTATTTGAATATCTACTACAAACACAGGACTCCCAAATAACGTCTTAGGATTTCAGTTTTAAATCTGGATCATCTAGGATACCAAGATACTCGTGTATCTTGCTGTGCTTCAGGGAAATAATGAGAGGTCAGCGGGAGGATGTGGCCAGGGACACCAGGGGCTGTGGAGAGACACCATGGCAAGTCTCGAGGTATCAGATGTACACCAGCTCACGAAAGATTGGGACAGAAAATATCCTGGGGAAAAGGAGATCTTCTACAGTATGATATAGGATGGGGCTTTGGAAGAAAAACAGGGAATCATTTAAAGATAGCTATTGCAATAGAGATTTTAGTACATTGTTGAGCTCAGTGAAACAACAAACCATTGTCAGGCAAAAACTTCACAAAAATCTAGTGGTCACACCCCTGAGACACTATAGAAGGGTTGAGGTATAAAGTAAAATAAAGGGTCATGTCTAAACTGTCAAGTCTAGACAACCACTTTTAATAATATTAATTAGAAGTGGGAAGATGTCTACCACAAGAACCATTTAGGGGCAGGAGGTGTGGCTCAGGAGGCTGAATGTTAGCCCATGAGTGAAACTGTCAGATACTGAGTTTGGACCATACATACATACATACACACACACACATACATATACATACACATACATACATATACATACGCACACACACATACATACACATACATACATACATTAAGAAAGAAAGAAAGAAAGAAAGAGAAAGAGAGAAAGAAAGAAAGAAAGAAAGAAAAGAAAAAGAAAGAAAGAAAGAAAGCCATCTAACAGGATTCCAACTCATCATCTACATGTGGGATGTGGGCCATAAGGAGGGGAAGGGCAGGGCAAGAAATATTTTATACATGATAAATTCTTTATGTTATTTTTAAAAGTGTGCCTGTGTTGCTTTGAGTTTTTTTTTTTTTTTTGAGAAAAAGGTATGTAAGTGTGCATTTCCAAGCATCATTGTCATTGTCAGTATGCCTCGGGAACAGTAATCGCATGTTTTTTTGTTTTGTTGGTCGTGGGGCTTGAACTCTGGGCCTGGGCACTGTCCCTGTGCTCTTTAGCTCAAGGCAAGCGCTCTACTGCTTGAGCCACAGTGCCACTTTTGGTTTTCTAGTGGTTTTATTGGAGATAAGAGTATCATTATTTCTTTGTTGCTTTGTATGTCCCTCCCCCACAGTATAACCCCTGCTTTCACTGTATTTGATGTCGGTATAATTTGTGGAGGGGAAGGGGAAAAATAAGTAGTTTAAATAAGGATACAGGTGGACCTGTTGCAACAATGAGAAGTACAAGTTGTAATGTCGAAAACGAACTTTACAACTTGGGAGGGGGGGAGGATTAGGTGGGGGGGGGAGAGAGGATGGGAAGGGATGGGAAGGGTAAACAAAGGAGGAGGCTACAATGCTTGATAAGAAATATACTCACTATCTTGCCCATGTAATTGTAACCCCTCTGTACAGTATTTTCACCAAAAAAAAAAAAAAAAGAGTCTCATGGACTTTCCTGCCCGGGCTGACTTTGAACCATGATCTTCAGATCTCAGCCTCCTGAGCAGCTAGGTTACAGGCGTGAGCCACCGGCGCCCGGCTGCATGATTTTTTTTGGGGGGGGGGGGTCCAGTCGTGGGGCCTGTACTCTGGGCCTGGGCGCTGTCCCTCAGCTCTTCAGCTCAAGGCTAGCGCTCTACCACTTGAGCTACAGCGCCACTTCCGGCTTTTTTCTTTTTGCTTATGTGGTGCTGAGGAATCGAACCCAGGGCCTCAGGCATGTAAGGCAAGCGCTCTACCACTGAGCCACCTTCCCAGCCCGAATTTTATGTTTTTTTGAAACAAAGATTACTAAATGATTCTGACAGTGAGTCATTTACTTTTGATTTTTCAAGACCAGCAAAATGGCTCTTCACAAATGCCATTGGCCAAAGAGTGCTAAATATGTCATCCTTCAGGGCACCTTACTGTCATCCTATTAATAAAATGAGTAGTTTCTCTTTAAGTCTTTAGCCCACTTATTTATTGGACAGTTGTTTCTTTGAGGATTTGTTGTTGGGGGATTTAATTTTTTGAGTTCCAAGTAAATTTTAGATATGAGACCCTTGTCCGTTGTATGGCTAGTGAAGATCTTCTCCCAATCTGTGGGCTTTCTATTGATCTTGCTAGCTATGTCCTTTGCCATGCAGAAGCTCTGCAATTTCATGCAATTCCATTTGTCCCACCTTTCTTTGATTTGTTGTGTTTCTGGGTCTCTATTAAGAAAATTTCGGCCTGCGCCAAGGAAGCCTAGTGTTTCTCCTATTCCATCCTTTAATGTTTTCAGAGTGTCTGTTTTGACTCCGAGGTCTTTGATCCATTTGGAGTTGATTCTGGTGCAGGGTGATATATAAGGATCTAGCATTAGTTTTCTACAAATTGTTAACCAATTTTGCCAGCACCATTTACTGAAGAGGCTGTCTTTCTTCCATTCTATTTTTTTTAGCTCCCTTATTGAAGATTAGATGGCTATAGGTCTGTAGGTTCATTTCTGGGTTTTCAATTCTATTCCATTGGTCCTGAAACTTCTCTGAAGAGGAAAGAAGGATGGCCAAAAGACACATGAAGAAATGCTCAACCTCTCAAGCCATAAAAGAAATGCAAATCAAAACAACATTGAGATTCCACCTCACCCCAGTTAGAATGGCTATAATCAAGAACTCTAATAACAACAGATGCTGGAGGGGATGTGGACAGAAGGGAACCTTACTTCATTGTTGGTGGGAGTGTAAACTTGTTCAACCACTTTGGAAAGCAGTATGGAGGTTCTTCAAAGGACTCGACATAGAGCTCCCCTATGACCCAGCAATCCTACTTTTGGGCATTTACCCAAAGGATCACAAACAAGGCCATACTAAAGCGACCAGCACAACTATGTTTATTGCTTTATTATTTATGATACTTAAGATATGGAACCAACCCAGATGCCCCTCAGTAGATTAATGGATCAAGAAAACGTGGTATATATACACAATGGAATTCTATGCCTCCATCAGAAAGAATGACATTGCACCATTTGTTAGGAAATGGAAAGGCTTGGAAAAAATTATATTAAGTGAAGTAAGCCAAGCCCAAAGAATCAGAGGTCCCATGGTTTCCCTTATTTGCAATATCTAGTATATGTATGAGTCAAGCAGAAAAGGTTAGATAAGGTGATGTTAGGGAAATGAACCCTAAGATATGTATTCAAAAGTTTGTTTTTCTTTCATGCGATTGTTTCTAACGCATTTATAAGATTATTTCTTTGTTGCTTTGTATGTCCCTCCCCCACAGTAAAACCCCTATTTTCACTGTATTTGATGTCGGTATAATTTGTGGAGGGGAAGGGGAAAAACAAGTCGTTTAAATAAGGATACAGGTGGACCTGTTGCAACAATGTTGCAAAACATGTCATTATTTAGAAAAAACGAACTTTACAACTTTGGTGGGGGGGGGGGAGGATTGGGTAGGGGGGGGGAATGGGAAGGGATGGGAAGGGGAAACAAAGGAGGAGGCTACAATGCTTGATAAGAAATGTACTCATTATCTTGCCCATGTAATTCTAACCCCTCTGTACAATATTTTGACAATAAAAAAAATTTAAAAAAAAGAATTAAAGTATTGCCAAAAAAATAAAATGGGTAATTGTTTAATTCATATTTTGGAAGTTTAATTCATGTTTTGGAAGTTAAGCAAAGGTATTTAGTAAAACAAAAATAATTAGGAAGGAAGCACCCTCCCACAGGCAGGGGTTAGGGACAGAGGCTTAGAGGATAAACATTTTCAAAGGACAAATAAAAATGAGCAGAGTGTGACAATAATTCCACTCTTGTTTGTGAGAGACCTTCCTCACTCATACATATTGAAAATCCACAAGTCCTGGTTCAAAGATTATCCTGGAGAAAAACATGAACTATTGTGTAGTGAGGAAAGCTTTTTAATAGAATTAGATCAACATCTTTCAGACTCTGGATTCTACGTGACTCACGTTACATCAAGCTTCATTTCCAAAATATGTTCAAGAATGTTAACAGTGTTGTTGATGACTGACCTGTAGAATGTGCAGAATTCACAACTAAGTTAGATGACATCTGAGCATGGCTCTAATTTCTCCAGAGAAACCTTCTGGAACTTTACAGAACCACAGAGAATTGGCTCAATTAGCTGTCAAAAAGCAGCTGGAGGCACAGTGTCCTCATTTTTTCCTGTTCTCTACCTCTTCCAGGAGTTAGGTCTGGTAAAGAAAGAACTCCCTACTTTCCCTTGTTGCTCTGCTGCAGGACCTTGGGTCAACTTGCTGGATATATTTGTGTACATTGACACAACTATTGACATCTTTACCCCAAATCAGAGATTCCCTAAAGCTAGAAACAGCAATTAAAGTATGTTCATGCATGTTTCAATGTCAAATGAGACTGTATACTTCTGAAATATCAATTTTTAACTCATATTTACAGCCTGTTATTTTTGTTAATTGTTGCAGTTCATTGTGCATCTGATGTTAGTACAAATAAGGAAACCAATTTTGCTCCTAACATGTACTTGTTTTCTAAATTTCATCCAGAATCTAGAAAGCAAGTTTGTTCTTGCTTCAGGAGTGAGCTACCCTATCCATTCACTTACTGATTGAGCTGTGTCAGACAAGAGAAATTCAGAATTCAGCCCATCCAAATATTCCTTCTTCACATATAAGAACATCCATCCATCCATCCATCCATCCATCCATCCATCCATCTATCTGCTACCCCATCTATCCATCCCTCATCTCACCCACATATTCATATAATAACTTACTGAGCACCTGCCATTTGCCCAATACTGTCTTAGATTCTTGAGATTCATACTTCTACAAAACATCAGTTAGAGTAAAGGTGGATTGTAGTTGATTGAAATTCTATGTGAGGATGGTTTTCATAAAGACTTTTATGTATTCATGATGATTTGAATTTTAGCATACATGTCTAAATACTACTGTGTGATGGTTGCTATGCAGCCCAATAGCTAACCTTCACTTAACATTTTAGGACATACTTCACCATCAACTCAATGAAGGCGTAGCATAGAAACTTCTTTTCTATTTTTTCCCACTGCTGTCCCTTTGCACTTGCATTTGCCTCTACCAATAGCCTACTTTGCTCAGTTGTCTACCTAGCAAATGTCAGTGTGTCATTCAAAATTCTTCCCTATGTCATTTTTTTCTGAGTATGCTTAGCATCTATCCACAAATTGATTCTCCTTTCTGCTGTGTGATTTCTACACTTAAGTATGCACTTTACTATCACACTGGCATAAACACTCATTAACCTAGCACTCATTATTTCTACTCTGCAAACTTCTGGGGATAGAATCATTTGTTTCTTCATATTTGCTTTCTTATTAATTATCAGCATGTTCAGCATGTACACACATTTACTCAATATTGGCCAAATAAGAGCCATTTCCTCCTCAGCAACTCATGGAATGTTACAGAATTAAATGTAACATTAAAACTTTTGAATATTTAATAAGCACTATATTTTGCTTTATTAAACTATTTTCTAATGAGGAAAACTACTATCTCTATAAAAGCCTAACAAAATTCCATATGAACACACTTTCCTTTCTAAAAAGAACGGTTGTTCACTCCCCACTCTCCTGACTTTGTGTTACCATCAGAGTATTATAGAGTTATCATATTGTGTCATAAATGCTTTTTCACATGTCACAGTCTCTCCCAGATGACAGCCACATGCTGGTCATCTTTGCATGCTACCCTGAAATTACTAGGAAAGGGAGGTGTGCAACAAATACTTGTTAAGGACATAAGGAGAGGACAGAATAGGAGATGGTGAGCAGACTTAAAGGCTTGGTTCTTCTCTTCCCATTAGGAACTACGTTGTGATTTTCTTAAAAGAAGGAAATTTGCTGAATTCAAAATAAGATTTTGACTTTGATGTTTAGATTATATAGATATTGTACATTACTAAAATGAGTACGAAAGGAAAAAATGTTTAAAGACAATTTTTTTGTCTTTTAAAGAAATCCTTTCTAGTTTTGAAAAAGGATACATCGCACAGGGTCAGAAAAAAGTAATGAAGCTCTTTATCATTGAAAAGAAATAGATTTGTAACCACTTGAATCCAGTCACCTGTAAACACACACACACACACACACACACACACACACACACACACACACACACGAGCGCGCGCACGCACACACACACACACACACACACACACACACAAAATTAAAACCCTAAAACACTGTAAGTGGGAGGAGGAGGGAAGAGAGGAACTGGATTATACTGGAAGTATAAGCATATTCCAAGAACACTATATGCATGTACAGAATTATCACAATAAATCTACTTTGTGTTATGAATATATGCTAATTCCAAAAAATAAATTAAAAAATGGATTTGTTAAGTATTTCAATAAATTCTCTTTTGAAATTTCTCCTTTTGAAATTTCTCCTTTTACTCTCTACTAAAATGTTTTTAATCCCACAATTTCTGTTTCTCCTCTTAGCAGGCAATAACATGATTTTGAGTTAACATTTGTGATTTTGTTTTGGCAGAGTGCAAGTTTGTATGCATAGTGAACCACCAGCCAACAGAAGTGGTGTGGAACCTTCTCTAACAATTCAGTGTATGTGATTTTTAGGATAATAGTGTTTGTAAAATACAATGAATTCATTATGAAAGTTCATCTTAAACTTTAAAGAGGTGTAGTAACTTTAAATCAGTGTGATATACACCCAAGGGACTACTGGAAAAAGTTGCCCATATAGAAACTATTTAAGGAATGAAAGATAATAAAGCATTTGTGATTTTAAAAATTACTGTTGTGTCAAGATGCCAATTTTATGTTGTTTGGCTATACATAGATACCTTTAGAGTGCAGGGAAGAATAATTCACAGATAGGTAGATATAACAATGACAGAAGTTTTTCCCAAAGTAATTCTCTAGTTTGTGCATCTGCTAGAATCCAATGAATTTAGAAAGCAGATACCATAGACTAAATCAATGTAAAAATTAAAAAAAAAATCATGACAGCTTCTGTTTCTGTGAGGCTATAATTGCAATCCTTTTAATATTCTTTAAAGTTACACTACAAGATTCTTAATCCAACATTTTGAATATACAAGGTCGATTTAATTTCTTTATTTTTTTCCAGGTAAGGAAATTAATATTTATAAGTTACGGCACTCACTCAAGGTCACAAGCCAGGTAAGAGAATTTAAAATCAAACTATGCAATCAGACTTAGTTCATTACTCTTGCTCTGTGCACTTTTTTCATTTACCTTTTCCTGCCTTTAACAATTTGCTCTTATATTTCATGTGAAATTAATTTCAATGATAATTTAGATAGGCTTCCAAGTAATTGCATGTGAAAATTAATTTATAAGGACTGGAAAAACTCCATATATTAAAACGTTGTATAAGGACATATAAAGACTAGAGTCATTTCAAATTTTTTTCTCGCTGAGATGAGCATGCATATTTAAATATCTAACCTGGGCAATTTAGCACTAGAATATTACATGATTAATATAGAGTCTAAAATATCGATGGCTGAATATAAGTTAGAAGGGTATGAATTGTTAATCACCTCCCTAAATAGGAGTTCGGGAGATAAATTAGAAAAGTGTCAGTCTCAAGTGTCCATTGGATCCAGCAAACAGAAGGAGCAGTTTTGAAAAATGAGATCAAAATGATATTCAATGTTGCTTCCAAAGTACTTCAACTTGATAGTCTTAAACTTGGGAGAAATATAATTTCATTTTTTCCCCAAAGTGAAGTGACCTTTGACTTTGTAATTAAAAGCTCAAAAGAGGCTGTGCATATTTGCTTATAGGAAAGTAGTGTTGTGAAACAATTTTCTCCATCATCAAGGAGCTTACCTGTTTCCATTTTTCCATCCTGTGCAGCAGGCCCATCCGGAATCACGCTCTTCACCTGCAGAAACTCATCGGGCTCATCTCCACCAATGATGGTAAATCCAAACCCCATGTTGCTCTTTTTTAAGGTGGTGCTGAGAAATGTTCCCTTCAACTGGGATGCATCCCGGGTGAAGAGTGGTTTTTCTATGTTGGTCAAGGTAAGTTAAAAAAGAAAAAGCATGTTTAAGGCAAGTTCTCAACAAGAAAGCCAGCCTTGGAGCAGCAATCCCAGGGGTAGAGGTGGGTTTCTTATATAGTAATGCAAGCAGGGTGTGTCTGCAAAGAGGAATGAGGCTATTAGAACTTCCTATAAATACAGAGGTTGTCCCAGCATCTAAGGAAAGATTAAAGGATATTTGGTTTAGAGAATGATTTTTTTGGGGCGGGGTGAAGGGAAAGACAGGTCAACATTCCAATTACTTAGCTTCTTGTCCTACACGCTTACATGGTTCAGATAAAAAAAGGAGCCCAAACCACCCAGACACTTCTTGTACCTTCCTCTCAAGAGACAGGTACAAGGAAATGATCACATGGTATGTGTAAATGACTGGTCCTGCATGGAACCTTGGAGACATAGAAAACCAAAATAGCCATTGAAAATGGTTTCAAAGAGAACAACAGCCCAGCAGTTAAGCCGGAGGAAGTATTAGCAACAGAGCAGTAGCAGAATGTGACCATGTGCTCCAATGTCCAAATAATTTAGAAAGCATTTTACTTGGATGTGGGACTGAGTTATACCCCTATATTGTGAGATGGTCTAAACATAACCAGAACAAACAAATCTACACCGGTCAGAGAGTGTTTAGTGTTTAGTGTTTGATCACAGATATGTGATCAAAAGGTAGGCCAGTGTTTCTAGACACAATTATGAATGTAAAGGTACTACGCTGGGTAACAATGTTGATACATGCAACTCTTATGCCTAAATAACCAGAATGGAACTTGAACCTACCCATACAGTTTGCTTTCTCAACTATGATCTATACTAAAGACATTTTTCTAATCTTATATTAAATGCTTTAAAAGTAATAATCAAACTAGGAAACTAAACTAGTCATTGTTTTAACGCTCATCTCAGAAAAGTATTGCATACAATACTTGGTTACATTTTGGGTGATTTATGATTTCTCTAGTAATCAAAATGGAATTGGCCACTGAATTATACCTTGGATCTGATAATTATGCCTTTTATTTCAATTAGGATGATATACACATACAGCCAAACATTGAGTCATTCTATTGTAATTTTTTATCTACTTAGATACCTTATATATCTTTATTACATGTAGCATTTCTTTAAAATATATATGATAGACATCCTAGCTAGAGTCTTTTCACCTACTTTTGTCAGAGGAATGGTACCTATAATCGGAGCCACCTCCCCCAGAGACCTTTACATTCACGTTGCTGTGCACAGTGGTGTGAAGCGAGCCTTAGCCGCAGGCAAGTGGAGGCTCAGGTGCCAAAGCCTCATTTGAGCTTTTCCTGATGAGTAGAGGCCCACAGGGTGCGAAATGTTTATGCAGCTACTCATTCCACTACGTGGCTGGCAGGTGAAGATGCTGTCGACAAGCAGCCCTGGACATACCGAATGGCCACGGCCAACCCCCGTGGTGGCGCCGACAGTATGACAAGTCATTCACGCTGAGTGACCTCTCCAGGGCAGGGCAGGGACAGAAGGATTTGGGCCTAGGTAATGTCGATGAAGAGCTGTCTACTGTCACAAAGGAGAACAAACCTCATTCTTATGATTGGTCTTTAGAGGGCAAACCCACCCACCGCTCTAAATCTCTGCTGTCAATGGAACCACTGTCACAACCCATCCATCTCCAGCTAGTCCTGTAGGTGCTGCCTGGGGCTCTCCCATTGGTTGCTGTGGCTAGATGCATTCGTTTAGAAATAATGCAAACACTTCACTGAAGTTAATAGAAGGGTTTGTGGGAAGCAAATCAAGTCTTCTAAAGGTGGCCCAGTTTTAGGCATATGTATATTTGGAAGCACAGACAGTTTTGTCAGGTAATGACCCCCTTGCCACTGAGCGCTGACATAGTACTGTACCTCGGAACCCCGGGGCCTGCAGAGGCTTTGCTCCAAGTTCCGGGTGGGGCATGTTATGCTGCTGTAGCTTGCGTTTTGCTTCCAGGACAGGGTTTTCAAACTGTGTTCTTCTGTTTATGTGGCTAGAAAAGAAAATTTCAAATTAGGAAAACAGTGGGACAAAATCATTGAGGAGCACACATCTACAGCTCAAGTAGAGTGAGTAATTAAGGTACACCTTAGCTAATCACCAGTAAATGCCTCACCCCACACCTGCTCAGGCTTCTGACTGGGCTGGCCTAGGTTCGATACTGTGACAAGTGCAGAGTTCTCAGCAAATCCGTTCTGTGTTACTTATTTACATTAGACATAATTCAGCTACAGAAATCGGAATAGACACTTGTTTTCTGGTCTACTGGGTTTGTTTGAGATGAGTTTGACACCTTAAAAAGAAATAGTCAAAAAATGAATTTATACTGATTTGTCAACAGGAAAAAAAAAAAAACCAGCCAAAGTGCTGGTGGCTCACTCCTATTATACTAGCTACTGAGGAGGCTAAGATCCAGACAATCACAGATGGAGGCCAGCTGGACAGAAATGACTGCTAGACCCTATTTCCAAAAAAAAATAATCATCAGAAAGCTTGGCTGGAAGCATGTCTCAAGTGGTGGAGCTTTAGCTATGTAACTATGAGATCCTAAGTTCAAACCCTAGTAATGGAAAATGAAAAAGAATATCTATTTTCAAAGTCCTTAATCAAATAGGTAAATACGAGGTGAATTCACGGATAGTATAGCAAGCACTGTATATATTTATACAGTTTATAATCAGACCTGGATTGAAGAACAGGAATCCAGGGAAAGATTCCCAGGGACACATCAGAAAGACAGAAAAGGTCCATGTAGGACGACTGATGCTGAAATCAATCTGAAGCAGAATCCTTACATTCTGTATAGTGAGATATCAACCCAGAACAGCTGGAGGCAACTGGTGGTATCAGAAAACTTAGCTATATATTTCTTCATATCAGGCTGCTTGAAATCCAGAGTTCTTTGTTGGGTCTTAGAGTAGGAAGCATCAATCTTGCCTGGTGACATCCACATCACTTTATCTAAGACATACATACCCAGGAAGGGGTTGGTGTATAAATTGATTTTGGCTCCTGATACGAACAATATTATGCCATGAACCCATGAAGAGGAGAGAGGGGATAGAGGAACTGACAATCACAAAGCAAATCATTTAACTCTGTGCCAGTTACTATATACACTCTTCTTCCAGTAAGTTTCAGAATAACAGTCTTAGATACTCATTATTCCAATTTTAAAGGTGATGACACTGAGACACAAAGAGGCTGAATAAGTTGTTGTAAAGCATGCACATTGTAGGTGGAAATTCTGGATCTAGCTATCATTTCAATTTCACCAATGGATTTCTTATTTATATACTGTCTCTTTGCAATGTATGATTTCACCTTGGCAAATACACACTTTTAACATGCACATAAGTTTTCCAGTTTCTTCATGGAAAACTAATAGCACCACTCTGTGTCAGAAGGGCTAGGGTTTGGAGCCTCTCTTTGCTTTTCCTATTTAGTAAAATCCTCCATTATCTCTGTTACCTAAAGATATATTATTCCTGATTTTGCCTTTACTGTTTCTGTAGTATCACCTTTGGCCTCATACCAATGAATGCCCTTATCTCTGAATACATTTGGAGTAGCTATGGTAAATAACTCCCTATCAGAATTCGAATCTTTTCTTGATTAATTTGCTATTTGAATGGCATAATTGTTGAAGAAGGACAGCTGGGTTTAAGGCAGCATCTTAGGAAATTTTCTGAATTCTCTAAGCATCAATCTCATGGCTAATAGACACATGAAGAAATGCTCAACCTACCTAGCCATAAAATAAATGCAAATCAAAACAACACTGAGATACCACCTCATCCCAGTTAGAATGGCTATAATCAAGAACTCTAATAACAACAGATGCTGGAGGGGATGTGGACAGAAGGGAACTTTACTGCATTGTTGGTGGGAGTATAAACTTATTCAACCACTTTAGAAAGCAGTATGGAGGTTCCTCAAAAGACTCCACATAGAGCTCCCCTATGACCCAGCAATCCCACTTTCGGGCATTTACCCGAATGATCTTTCCTAAAGTTTGAACCTTGAATGTCCTCCATGTATTAGAGGATTGGTTCTCAGCATGGTATTATTGGAAAGTGGAGGAACTGTTAAAGAGCGGGGCCTAGTGAGAACTTTTAGAACATTGGGGGATGCTCTCAAGGGTGACTGTGAGACATTGGTCTCTCTCCTTCCCTCCCTTCCTCCCTCCCTCCTTCTCTCCATCTCTCCCTCTCTCTGTCTCTCGTCTCTGTCTCTGTCTCTCTCTGTTGTTCTTTCAGTTCCTGACCATGATACAAATTTTTTTTTTTTTTACGATGTCTGAAGTCTGAAAGCATGAACTTCCAAAGGCTCAAAATTGTGGAGCCAGTTGGTCTGAAACTACCATAACAGAGAGGAAATAAACCTTTTCTCTTTCTAAGTTGATTAACTCAGATATTTCATTAGAGTAATGTAAAACTGACAAGCACAGTCTTTGTCCATCAAGTGGGAAACATTAATATTTACTTCATGAGATTGCTGTAAGGAAAAGTGAAATGTTCACAAAGCATAGATACATGGGGAAACCCCTTAAACAATAAGGTACTGACATTATCTTTAAGGTATAGTTATTATTTATTATCATAATTATAAGCACTGATGCTGTTCCTATTACAATACCTATCTGGCTCTCAGCTTCTTCTCTTTCTTGTCTCAGACACATTTTCAGCCTGCATTACATTGCTCTCACTGGTGCTCATTAAAATTTGAACAGACCCTATTTCAGTCTATTTAATTATTTTTCTATATTTCTTCATCATTAAGAGGATCCAAAGAATAACAATAAAAAGAAGTAAACAAAATTAGGACAAAATTATATGCATCTATGGGAAGGTAAACACACAGACAAAATTGAATACAGGGTTCTATTTATATACTAGGGTTACATTGCAAATTAGCTTAGAGTTTTAAAATTCTTTATCTAACAAGGGAGCAATAGTTATAATATTTACAATATTTAAGATAAACCCAGTAGGACAAAGTATTCCATATGAGTTTTCTCCTTCCATTCCTTGGATAAAGGTTTCTAGAATGTAGAATTGCATGTTATAATTTTTTTTTTTTTGTCGGTCATGGTGCTTGAACTCTGGGCCTGGGCGCTGTCCCTCAGCTCTTCAGCACTCTACCACTTGAGCCACAGTACCACTTCCGGTTTTTTAGTGGTTTATTGGACATAAGAGTCTCATGGACTTTCCTGCCCAGGCTGGCTTTGAACCATGGTCCTCAGATCTGAGCCTCCTGAGTAGCTAGGATTACAGGCATAAGCCACCAGTGCCATGCATGTTATAATTTATAATAGCAAATTTCATGGGCTCTACCAACCTTGTCATAGTTTTTGTTGGTCGTGAGGCCTGGACTCTGGGCCTGGGCACTGTCCCTCTGTTCTTCAGCTCAAGGCTAGTGCTCTACCTCTTGAGCCACAGAACCATTTCTAGCTTTGTTTGCTTACATGGTGCTGGAGAATTGAACTCAGGTCCTCATGCATGCAAGGCAAGCAAGCATCTACAACTGAGCTACCTTCCCAGACCCCTTGTCATAGTTTTAATAAAAATGTTCATGTCTATTTCTTTCTCAAGATTAGCCATCCTATGTATAGGGTCCATATATTATCCACCTTTGTACACTAAGGATCTAGCACAGTGAACAGAAATATTTTTGCTTTATAATTAAATGATGAGCATGCACTAAAACTTGTTTTCAAATATTTGTCAGAGACTTCAAAAAACCAAGGTATATCTTTGAAATGTATTGAATTATCAGCTTTTCTTATTTCCTATTGACTAGGTTACTATTCATTATCTGCATAACTTCATCTCAAAAAGATATATAATAAGAATTTTCTGGAATAGACATATGTACAATAGGGTTCCTCCATCTCTCCACCTATAATGTTGCCCTTAGAAAAACCAATGATTAGCCCCTTGCTTTATGGTCACTGTGTTGAGAAGATTCTCCTTATCATCAAAGTGAGTATCTGGAGAATGAAAACTCCAAGGAACTAGTTTGCCCTACCTTGAACCCTACTGAGAATAGAAAAGGGATGTGTTTTGTTAACCTCTTCTGATCGCTATAGACCATTTCCCTTGATAGTTGCCAGTGGCTCATACTTGTAATCTTTGATATTCAGGAGGCTGATTTCTGAGGATCATAGTTGGAAGCCAGACAGGAAAAAAATGTCCAATAGATACTATCTTTAATTAACCATAAAAATGCCAGATGGGAGGTGTGTCTTAAATGGTAGAACACCAGTCATTAACAAGAAAGCCCAGTAAGAGCTTGCAGATCTGCAGTTTAAGCCCTACTACCAGTACACACACACACACACACACACACACACACACACACACACACACACACACACTTTGTCAGAAAGTCTTTTGTTTTAAAACCTAGAATAGTCATAAGCTATAAAAATTACTACAAAGAAATGTATGGTAATTGAATACAGAAGAGTTGTCTTCCTTACGTGTTCAGACTAAATAACTTCAAGGTTTATTTGTGTGTGTGTGTGTGTGTATGTGTGTGTGTGTGTGTGTGTGTGTGTGTGTGTATGTGTGTGTGTGTGTGTGTGTGTGTGTGTGTGTGTGTGTGTGTACCAGTCCTGGTGCTTGACCTCAGGGCCTAGGCTCTGCCCTGAGTTTTTTGTGCTAAAAGCTAGCACTCTACCACTGGAGTTATAGCTCCACTTCCAGCTTACTGGAGGTTAATTACAGGCAAGACTCTCATGGACTTTCCTGCTTAGGGCTGTTTTGAACCACCATCTTTAGATTTCAGCTACCTGAGTACTTAGGATTACAGGTATGAGCCACTAGTGACTAGATTTCAAATCTTTCCAGCAAGGATTTGAGAATCTAACCATGAGTGCAAAGGGAGTGAAAATTGTCATCCTCTTCCTCACTCTTTTGGCCTCTGAGATAAATTCTAGCTGCTTCATTTAGCTTCCATACAAAACAAGGAACTATGAATCTGCCAAGAGTTCTTACTTTTTAAGTATATCCAATCTAATGTCTCATTTTTACAGAGACTCTAGATTTTTAAAAGCTAAGACCAATAGGTGAGCATATTCTAACAGCTTTGTTTTCCCAAGGGAAGCTCATCCATATATGAGATGCTTCCATGTTGGATGGCAAAGGCATTAAGACCTTCTATCCTTGCCCTATCTTCACTGTTCCCTTTCACTGTGGGATAGAAATTTACACTAAGTTACTACATATTAGTACTTTGAAATTTCAGGGGCTTTGAAATGCACCTAAGGAGCAAAAACCCACAAAAATGAAAACAAAAACACAGATGATTTAGGTCCACTCTAAAAATCAATTGACTCACAAGGTAGAATTGGATGCAAGTACTTGTGTTTGCTTTGTTGTTTTTTTTTAAATGGAAGCTTCCTGGATAACTCTAACATGCAGACAGGGTCTCATTTCCCTGAACTTGAGAAAGCGTGGTAAAGTACTGCGTGCTGAAAGACTTGTGCAGAAATACTTCTTTTGGGGGTCTCAGGGAGTTGCTTGCCTGAAAGACTTGTGTGGAAATACTTCTTTTGGGGGTCTCAGGGAGTTCTAGGTAGGGATATTTGGCTACAGAAAAGGTCTTGTGTCTCCAAAAGCTTTAGAAATACACAAAGGGAGGAGAATATTTGTGGCTGATTGGATCATGGGGTGCTAACAGTATTCCCAGGCCAGAGATTCAGAGCCAGTCCCATCAGCTTCCTTCACTGGGCTTGGAAACACAGGAGTGAACAAGAAAGCCAACCATTCTGAGTATGTATGCATATCCATCAGTATGCATAGACAAAGTTGCTGCTGTAGGCCATGATCCCATTGTTACTGCCAGGGCTTTCTCCTTTTTTTCCAGCCAGTATACCCTGCCTTACTGCTCCTGCAGTTTGGAGAGGGACACTTTTCGTGCATCATCCTAAGTGACACTTTTGTAGTTACTGACCACTGTCCTACCATCTTGACTTCAGCTGAACATTTCAAACTGAAATTTTTTTTGGGAGGGGTCAGTTTTGGGGCTTGAACTCAGGACTTATGTGTGGTCCCTCAGCCTCTTTGAGCTCAAAGTTAGTGCTCTATCACTTGAGCCACAGTATCACTTTTGGATTTTGAGTGGTTTACTGGAGATAGGAATCTCACCAGGACTTTTCTGCCCAGGCTGGCTTTGAACTGTGATCCTCAGATCTCAGCCTCCTGAGTAGCTAGGATTACAGGCATGAGCCACCAGTGCCCAGATTCAAACTAGATATTTATGCCAGTGTGAAAGAGGGATTAGAGAAGCGTTCAAGTTGGAGGTGACACCACAAGTCAATGTTGCCAACATAGTGTAGGTGAATGCATTCATTCCTCTAAGGCATGAGGCAGTGAATGCTCCAAAAATATTCGTTGAGCTAATGTATAGATGGAATCGGGCATGCATGAAAGGTGATGGATCTCACTGTGTTTCTGGTTCACTCTCCCATGAAATATTCATTGTGACAGCTTAACTTGGTCAGAGACTTAGGATGGCGTATATGCTATGACCATTCTGCATTTGAGTAGAGACCCACGAAATCCTTCAAAGCATATTTGCAGAAACTCTAATGACAAAGGGCAATGTTATCCCATTGGTTGCTTAAAGTTCCCTAAGCTTTCTTACCCCAATTCCAAGCCCCCACTCATTTCTGCCTCATTTTTGAAGGCCTGACTGTAACTGCTCTGGTGGCCACACATACATTACACTCTCCTTGTCTGTCCTGCATCCACTTTCATTTAGGCCTCAAGAAGACTCCATGATGTTTTTCATTCCTATTGAACTTGTATACATGGAATAAAAATGACTTTAAATCCTCAAATTTACTTCATGCTTTGGGAACTAAGAGAGGCTAATAATCCCACAAGGGGCTTCGAGTGTCAGCCTTGGCCAGAGAAGTCAGAGCGCATTAAGAACTTGTTCTCTGGCTGGGCGACGCTGGCTCATGCCTGTAATCCTAGCTACTCAGGAGGCTGAGATCTGAGCATCTCGGTTCAAAGCCAGCCTGGGAAGGAAAGTCAGTGAGACTCTTATCTCCAATAAACCACTAGAAAACCAGAAGTGGCACTATGGCTCAAGTGGTAGAGTGCTTGCCTTGAGCTGAAGAACTCAGGGACAGCGCCCAAGCCCAGAGTTCAAGCCCCATAACTGACAAAAAAAAAAAGAAAAAAAGAACTTGTTCTCTGTAGTCATAGTTCTCATGTGTGTATCAAGCTCCTTCCCTTACACAATGTATGACCTTCAGGACATCATTTGTACTCTTTGGGCTTTAGAATTTTTCATCTATAAATCAAGGATAAAAATATTACTACCCTCACAGAATTGCTGTGTACATGAAATAAGTCAAAATGAGTAAATCTCAGTGCTTGAACGTTATATCCTCAATACATGCTATCATGATACATTTAATATTGATTTCTCAGATTCTCTGTGCTAGGCACTGAGGGTCAGGGTTGTGGGCAGGGACAAGCATTAATCAGGCCTGTGGCATGGCAGGAGAAAGGAAACAGGAACAAAAAAGAACGATAAAATATGGCTTATATAATATAATCTATGTCTTACAGTGCTTTATAAAGCTAAAATTTAAAAGTACTAGATGAATGCTTAATGCCTTCATGTAAGTTATTTTAAAATGTGAGTTTCGATGAATGAAAAATTTGAGTCTATTTTACTTGGAGCATTTAAAAAATAGAATAATTGAATACTACCTCTTGAAAGATTTCTTCCTAATTCTAACACTTAAGTGATCATTTTCTTTCTATAAATTTCCATTCATTATTCCTGACTGTACCTGGGCAAATGTGAATTTGCTCTGTGAATATAAGTAAAAAGATTTGGGTGACTCACATATTATTTTATTCTGCTCTGTCTGGTCATGAAGGGGACCACTTTGGGGCCATGGTGTCGACAGAGGATTGGAATCATGGCCAATTGAGAAGAGCACCCATATAATTGCACTAAAATTGACAACCAAGACTATCCTGAACTCCATACAAGGCAGAGTACACCCAAATATATTTTTCATGTAAATGAGTTATTTTCCCTCTCATAGTAGTAATGCTATGATCTTTCATATTGACTGGCAATATTTGTTTCACATATTACTTGGTATTTTTCCCACAGCAGACATAACCACATGTGTTGTTAATCATGCCACAAAGTCCCTAACTCCCCCCCACAAATTACAGCCATTAGACATACATTATGTTTTTTTCCCCAACCCTTCTCATTCCAATAAAACATCTCAAATGTTATTGTTCTGAACTCCTGTTCCATAATTCAGGAGAAAATCACCATTTTTGAAGATACTTTGAATCTTTTGCTTCAAGATAAAGAGTATTGAGTTATAAACTTAAAGGTAGGATAGGTTTTATCTAAAAGAAAGTAAAAAAAAAAACTATACTAGTTCATGATCTCTGTGTAGAAATGAAATTTGTGTTCCTTCTGGGATTACCAGTTCTGACTAAATGGTTAAGTCCTAAATTTCATATACCAATTCATTAATTAATAGACACTGGAGATGCAAGCATAATTTTCCCAAGGCATGAAAATTTTAGTTCTGGAATTTGGTCAATCCTTTGAAAACAGAGTTGAGCTGATTATGGCACAACTGGCCAAAAACACAATGCATAGTAAAAAGTGACAACATTTGTACATATAAAGAGAATATTAGAAAAGACGTTCAAACTGATGGTTCAGGGAAACTATCATGAAAGAAAGGATTCTTGAGTACCTTCCACAAAGGTAGATGTATTTTGCCAGAGGGAGAAAGGGACAATTCAGCAGAAGAGTAGACACAAAAGTATTCAGCCATGTTTGAATTTACCTAGCTAGAACGTGGGGTTAATGCACACATACACACTGTGATCGTTGTGAGTTGGGAGGTGGGGAGGTGTTTGGAAACAGATGAAAGCTACTAGACTGGGAAGGTAGTATCAAGCTGTGATATGAAGTCTTGGATCTTATTTCCATTGTGATTCAAGTCTAATGGACTAGGTTTGACAATCACTCTCTCCTGGAGAATGTACCTTGTCTTTTGAACTTGCAGGACAGTTAATTTGAATTTCACTCTGTTAACTGAATAGAAAAGTTGTGGCGATCTGTAGAATTGTCAAGCATTTCAGCATCATTGTTGGACTACCTCCAATATACTAGATACTCTTCTTTCCTATAGTACATGGATACTCCATGATGATGAAAAGTCATATCATCTAAGGAAATGACTGTTTTGGTGTTCCAGGGTGGGTAAAAATGGTGGGAATCATATTGTACATTATGGTGAAATGGATTGTTATTTTTTTTGGCAAGTTACTTGAATTGTTAAAATGTGGAGTCACAGTATAGCTTAAGTCCACCAAAATTTTAAAAAATACAATATACAATCATTTATAATCATAGACATACAATTGTGAAAAGGGGAATATTTGGAGGCTTGACTTCAAGGAGAGTCAGTGAATTACTAAGGATATAGGGATAATGGGAAATCAAGAAGGCTGCATTATTGCTGTCTGTAATTTTCTAAGAAGGAGGGCCCAACAAAAGAATGTTATTTAACTGAGATGCACAAGGTTATTGAAGGTTCTGAAGGTCAACAGGACATTGGCATTGGAAGGTATTACAATTCTATATAATATCCTAAGTCCCCAGGTTTCTAAGTTCAATATTCAGAGATGAGAAAAAGGTTTTTTTTTTTTTTAAATAAAGTATTGTTCTTGACTTCTGGGTTTTTCTAAATCACCGCACAGACCAGAGGAAAATCACATCCATTCCTCTTCCTTTCATAATTTAGAATGTGATCTTTCAATGAGTTTTTAAAGAGAGAAAAGATATTTATTGCCTAGTTGTAGGCAACTAGTGTTTGTGTAAAATCTTTCATTATTCTTGCTGCTAATGAGTGACTGTGAGGCCTGGACATGGGCAGGACCTATAGATCTGGAAGAAATGACCCTGGGGAGATTACAAAATGATGTGTGTGTGTGGGGGGGGCAGGAGTGGAGACAGGTGGTGGAACTAAAGGCTAAAGGCTTCTCAGCACATAGAACAAAGAGAGGTGCAAGAAGTTGCCTCAGTGTTGCTTTTAATAGACTGCTTATTGGGGAGATGTATTGTAGCCACACTTTACATAATTAACAGCCAGTGTCTAAAATTGCACCATTACTGCAAGATCAAAGTTTCGTACTTAGCAGATGATGCTTTCATGTAACCATAATGGAAAATATATTTCCAAGGAACTTGTTTGTTCTCTTCCAAAATACAAATTTATGTCCCTACCTTGAACTTATCTTGGGTATTTCATTCTGAAGACTTACATAAAGATGAAAGGGATGCTGTTGAATATTTCCAAAGAACTCCCCATTTTTGTACTTTTTTGGTACTTCCTCTTTTGTGCATTTAATTCTTGCTTAATAGATGCAATAATAGGCTGAAAGAAATAGTTCTTTAAAGAATGAATGCCACCACCCTTGTAAAATAAGGGAGCGTAAAGGGAGAATGGGGGATGATAGAGAAGAATGAATGATAAAATTTGTCTATGGAATACTTTGTGCCAAACCCTGAACTAAACAAGTTGCCTGCTTTTAATTTATCTTTTCCTCAGAGAGGGTAAATGATTTTCAGGAGAACTCACAGCCAGGGGTAAACTCATGAATCAAGCCCAGCTCTGTATAGTGCCTAAAGTAAGGGATACTGATTTATGTGATTCCTTTACGAGTATACATTAACTTTTTCAAGTGAAATGACTTATGTATGTGCAGGCACAGGCTATTTCGGGTGATCTACAATATATTTTGCTAAGGTGATTCTCAATTTCTTTTTTTTTTAAATCAGTTTTCATTATAAAACTGGAAACTTTAACAATATTGTGAATTACATGCTGGTATTCTGAAGATGTTATTTTGATATGTTTAATAATTTTATCTTTTTAATAACTTGGGCATTATATAGATAGAGGCAGTGAGTGAATATGCGTTAGTGGAAACTATGTGCGTATGTGCACATATATTTATTTTTTAAAAATTTTTTACTATGAAAATATTGTACAGGAGTTACAATTACATGGGCAAGATAATGAGTTCATTTCTTATCAGGCATTGTTGCTTCCTCCTTTGTTTCCCCTTACCATTCCCCTCCACACACGCCAAAGTTGTAAAGTTCATTTTTTGATATAATGTCTTGTACATCTCATTGTTGCAATGGGTCCAACTATATTCCTATTTAAGCGATTTGTTTTTTCCCTTCCCCTCCACAAATTATACCAACATCAAATACAGTGAAAACAGGGGTTATACCATTGGGGAGGGACATACAAAGTAACAAAGAAATCATCTTTTAAATATGTTAGAAACAACTGCAAGAAAGAAAAAAACATTTGAATACTTATCTTGGGGTTCATTTCACCTAACATCAACATATCTGACCTTTTCTGCTTGTCTCAGACATACACTAGTTACTACAAATAAGGGAAACAATGGGGCCTGTTTCTTTGGGCCTGGCTTACTTCACTTAGTATAATTTTTTCTAAGTCTTTCCATTTTGTAACAAATGGGGCAATGTCATTTTTTTTGATGGAGGCATAGAATTCCATTGTGTATACATACCACATTTTCTTGATCCATTCATCTACTGAGGGGCATCTACTGGGTTGGTTCCATATCTTAGCAATGGTAAATAATGCTGCAATAAACATGGTTGTGCTGGGATCTTTAGTATGGTCTTGTGTGATCATTTGGGTAAATGCTCACAGTGGGATTGCTGGGTCATAGGGGAGCTCTATGTGGAGTCTTTGGAGGAACCTCCATACTACTTTCCAAAGTGGTTGAACAAGTTTACACTCCCACCAACAATGCAGTAAGGTTCCCTTCTGTCCACGTCTCCTCCAGCATCTGTTGTTATTAGAGTTCTTGATTATAGCCATTCTAACTGGGGTGAGGTGGTATCTCAATGTTGTTTTGATTTGCATTTCTTTTATGGCTAGAGAGGTTGAGCATTTCTTCATGTGTCTAATGGTCATCTTTCCCTTCTCTTCAGAGAAGTTTCTCTTTAAGTCTTTAGCCCACTTCTTTTTTTTTTTTTTAATTGTGAAAATACCGTACAGAGGGGTTACAATTACATGACCAAGATAATGAGTACATTTCTTTTTTTTATGAGTACATTACTTATCAAGCATTGTAGCCTCCTCCTTTGTTTCCCCTTCCCATCCCATCCTCCCCTGCCTCCCCCCCTAATGCTCCTCCCCCCCACCAAAGTTGTAAAGTTCGTTTTCGACATAACGACTTGTACGTCTCATTGTTGCAATGGGTCCACCTGTATCCCTATTTAAACGATTTGTTTTTCCCTTCCCCTCCACAAATTATACCAACATCAAATACAGTGAAAGCAGAGGTTATACCGTGGGGGAGGGACATACAAAGCAACAAAGAAATAATCTTATAAATGTGTTAGAAACAATTGCATGAAAGAAAAAAAAACATTTGAATACATATCTTAGGGTTCATTTCCCTAACATCAACTTATCTGACCTTTTCTGCTTGACTCAGACATATACTAGTTATTGCAAATAAGAGAAACCATGGGACCTATGTTTCTTTGGGCTTGGCTTACTTCACTTAATACAATTTTTTCCAAGTCTTTCCATTTCTTAACGAATGGGGCAATATCATTCTTTCTGATGGAGGCATAGAATTCCATTGTGTATATATACCACATTTTCTTGATCCATTCATCTACTGAGGGGCATTTGGGTTGGTTCCATATCTTAGCAATGGTAAATAAAGCTGCAATAAACATAGTCGTGCTGATAGCTTTAGTGTGGTCTTTTGTGTGCACATTTGTTTAACCCACTTATTTATTGGGCAGTTGTTACTTTGAGGATTTTTTGTTGGGGGATTTAATTTTTTGTGTTCCAGGTATATTTTAGATATGAGACTCTTGTCCATTGTTTGGCTAGTGAAGATCTTCTCCCAATCTGTGGGCTCTCTATTGATCTTGCTAACTATGTCCTTTGCCATGCAGAAGCTCTGCAATTCATGCAATCCCATTTGTCCAACCTTTCTTTGATATGTTGTGTTTCTGTGTCTCTATTAAGAAAATTTCAGCCTGTGCTGAAATAGGGTTTCTCCTATTCCATCCTGTAATGTTTTCAGAGTATCTGTTTTAACTCTGAGGTCTTTGATCCATTTGGAATTGATTCTGGTGCAGGGTGATATATAAGGATCTAGCTTTAGTTTTTTACAAGTAGTTAACCAATTTTGCCAGCACCATTTACTGAAGAGGCTATCTTTCTTCCATTCTATTTTTTTAGCTCCCTTTTCGAAGATTAGATGGCTATAGGCCTGTGGGTTCATTTTTGGGTTTTCATTTCTATTCCTTTGGTCCTGAGGTTTCTTCTTGTGCCAGTACCAAGCTGTTTTGGTTACTATGGCTTTGTAATGGAGTTTGAAATTTGGTATTGATATTTCTCCAGTATCATTCTTTCTGTTAAGTATCGTTTTTGCTATTTGGGGTCTTTTATTGTTCCATATGAAGTTTTGGATTGCCTCTTCTATTTCCTTGAAGAATGAGGTTGGAATATTGATAGGTATCGAGTATTGCCATTGTCACGATGTTGATCTTTCCAATCCAGGAGCATGGGAGGTTTTGCCACTTTCTAAGTTCTGGTTTGATTTCCTTTTTCAGGTTTTTAAATTTTTCCTTATAGTGGTCCATCACTTCTTTGCTTAAGTTAATTCCTAGGTATTTTATTTTTTGTGGGGCTATTGAAAATGGAGTTGCTTTCCTAGTTTCAGCCACGCTTTTCTCATTGTTGGCATACACAAAAGCCATTGATTTTTGAGGGTTAATTTAAAACCCTGCTACTTTGCCAAAGTTTTGAATCAGCTTGAGTAATTTGGGAGTGGAGTCTGTGGGATTCTTTAAATACAAGATCATGTCATCTGCAAAGAGGGAGAGTTTTACTTCATCTTTCCTTATTAGGATCCCCTTTATATTTGCATCTTGTCTTATTGCTGTAGCTAGGCATTCTAGTACTAGATTGAAGAGAAGTGAAGAGAGTGGACATCTTTGTCTCATTCCTGAGTTAAGAGGAAATGGCTTTAGTTTTTCACCATTAAGTATAAGGCTGGCTGTAGGTTTGTCACATAGAGCCTTTATTGCATTGAGGAATGTTCCCTGGATTCCTAATTTTTCCAGAACCTTCATCATAAAGCGGTGTTGGATCTTGTCAAATGCCTTTTCTGCATCTATTGAGATAACCATGGTGCCTATATATCTATATCTATATAGATTTATATATCAGAGAACATGAATACTGATTAGTACTGAGTATGAATGGTGGTGACATTTTTCACAAATCTGAAGGTTCTCTTCTGAGTCCTTTCCTAAAGTTTGTCATAGCATTAATTTCCTGAACTTTATTCTTATCAAGTTGAAGTTGAGTATGGATCATATCTCTGGCAATGCTAATATAAAGTTATTCTGGCATGTCCTTTTCTGAATAAGATGTACATTGTATGTGAGGACTGTGGGTAGACAACAATAACTGAGCTGTCTATGTCTTTAAAGAGTTATTTATTTATTTTTTTTTGGTCGGTTGTGGGGCTTGAACTTTGGGCCTAGGCACCATTCCTCCACTCTTCAGCTCAAGGCAAGTGACCTACCACTTGAGCCACAGCACCACTTCCGGTTTTCTGGTGGTTTATTGGAAATAATCTCAGGGACATTTCTGCTCAGGTTGGCTGTGAACCATGATCCTCAGATCTCAGCCTCCTAAGTAGCTAGGATTATAGGTGTGAGCCACCAGTGCCCAGCTAAATGTTCAATTTTGCTGAGGTCTGTTGATCCAATGAGGAGGACATGTCACATACTCAGCACAGGATTCTTTGCACACTAATGGGGTGGGGGCCTGAGGACTGATGAGAACTCTTCCTAACATTCCCATGTTTAGAGAGGCGGACATCCCTTCCACATGTGCTACACGCACCAGTAGGCACTGGGCTGTGAGGAATGATGGAGATGCGGGAGAACCACAGCATCATCCTCAACCTTGCTTACTTCCTGAGTCTCACTCAAGTGGAAGCAGATTAAGAGTCTTAGTTATTATTTGCAGTGTCCCTGAACTTTTTTTGCTCATGACCAATGCACCAGCACTTGAACCATAGCTCTACTTCTGGTGATTAATTGGAGATATAAGTCTTAGGGACTTTCCTGCCTGGGCTGACTTTGAACCACAAGCTTCATATCTCAACCTCCCAAGTACAAGGATTATAGGAATGAGTCACTGGCTCATAGCTCTCTCTCCTTTTTAAGAATAAACCATCAAGTAGGACATCATTAGGTTTCCTCTGAAGAATACCACTTGCCACCTTTTAGAGATTTCCCTAATGCTTTGGATTACAAGTGCCTCTTCTATAAACATATTACTTACTTCATAGAACTGTTTAGAGAAACAAACAAGGAGAACACATGAAAATGTTTAAAGTTGTAATCTTCAGCTGATTTTTGTATATTTGGAATACTTTGGGGCTGCGGTTGTCTAACTTAATTATGGACTGTTGGTAGTCTAGCTTCCTTTTTGAGATACTATTTCCATTTTTGTGACTCTTTGTAATAAAATGGTACATTTCTATAAAAAAAGAGTTCCCATTCCTCTGTTTATAAATAGGTATTACAGTGTTTCTCAGAAAGAATGATAATGATGATTAAATAAGTCTTACAAGATTCCCTACACATACCAAATGCTTCAAAATGGTAACTATTAGCTCAGGGCAGTATTGCATTCCTGCAAACTCAGCACTCAGGAGGCAAAGGCAAAAGGATGAAACGTTTGAGTCCAGCCTGGGTATGTAGCAAGGTCCTGTCCTTAACAATGATGATGAAAATGACGACAATGACAACAACTACTACTACTATTACCAACTTTACTGTTTTTCTCTGGGTTGCCTAATAGTTACAAAGAAGGAGTCCATTAAAGATATAACTACCATAGCAGTCCATGTACAAACTACATTACTAGAATGGAGTTCTTTGATTATGAGGCAATACCAACAAGTAGTGCTTTAAAAAACTTTCAGAAATCAAACATCAAATTAGCTGTTTCTATACTAAATCTATGCAAAATTTAGTGAACTACTGTTTTATCACAGTAAGAGCCATTCTTTAGACTTTAGTAGTTAAAATCCCATAACAGAATTTTTTTTTGGGGGGTCCAGTTGTGAGGCCTGAACTCTGGGCCTGGGCACTGTCCCTCAGCTCTTCAGCTCAAGACTAGCACTCTACCACTTGAGCCACAGCACCACTTCCGACTTTTTTCTTTTTGCTTATGTGGTGCTGGGGAATTGAATCCAGGGACTCACGCATGCAAGGCAAGTGCTCTACCACTGAGCCACCTTCCCAGCCCCCAGAATTTTTTTTCTTAACAATTCTGAGGTCCATTTGAACATAAAATTTGATGATAAATATTTATAATTTATCCATCTTTATTATACCATGAGATAAGTCTCCTGTAGTATGATTTTTATGTAGTTAAATATAAAGTTATTTGTTAATCACAACTAATAGATAATATTTAACAATGCTACATTTTATTGTTAAAAATGGAAAATAATGTTCCCTTCAAAAATATTCTTCTCTAATAAGTATGAATATGGTTTTAACTCTGACTTTTTGTTTATGAATGCATTCCTCATCTTTGTGCCCTTTGTGCCCTTCAACTCATGGCTTGACAGAAAGATTCTATTATAACAGCCTCACAATTTGGAGAGGTGTTCATTCTATGGTGCTTTTATGATGGGATTGTTAATAATCATTAAAGGAAAGGAATAGTAGCATGTGACTATGTAGCAAAAAAGTAGAAAATAAAAGCAAACAGCTTTCGAGTTTTAAATATTCTTTGATCAGTAACCGTAATGAGAAAATAATAAGGATTAATACAGGAAAATGGACAAGCTTATCCATGTTAACACAAGGTGGAGTGAATATTCCTTGAACTCCAAGAGGCCTTAGCAATCAAGTAATTCAAACCTCTCATTTACTTAGGCAAAAGCCAGGGAGGTGAAATGTAACTTGGTACTAACCTGTAAATTCAAAACCATAGATGCAAAAAGACAATTTCCAACATCATGATCTATGACACATACAAGGAGTTTTGAAAAACATTATTGGCATATTAAGGGAGAAATAAATTATAGATTTCATGTGGGGTGGATGTTATTATGCTTTACATAGCAGGGGTGAAACCAGCATCTGTTTTTTTTAATTTATTTAATTTTATTATTATTATTATTTTTGTCAGTTGTGGGCCTAAACTCTGGGCCTTGGGCACTGTCCCTCAGTTCTTCAGCTCAAGGCTAGTGCTCTACCACTTGAGCCACAGTGCCACTCCTGGCTTTTTCTGCTTATGTGGTGCTGAGGAATTGAACCCAGGGCCTCATGCATGCAAGGTAAGCACTCTACCACTGAGCCACCTTCTCAGCCAGAAACCATCATGTTTTATTCAATTATAGCTTGCTCTAGACATGACATCAATCTGCTGCTTCTTTGGTTTTACTAAGTCCCTGACAATGTTGGCCTCTCTCTACATACAACAGCATTGCAGTTACATATCTATTAGAGATCTAAGAGACCCAAATACTAGCCAAGAACTTCAATTCCACAAAAAGCATGTTTCTAACATCAAAGGAAAAAGTAAAAAACAGGTGTTGTTTTTTTTCAGCATGTGAGTCTCTAACACTATTGAAGAAAATCCTGTGGAATTTGAGGATACACTTGACGACGTGCAATTTTCATTTCATGGGCTAACTTTAGAACTTAATCTCTAAGAAATGACTCCAAAGTAGGTCATGATACATACAGACTGTTAGCCCAAGACAACCTGCAGTTCATGTACAAGAAACTTAGTTCTATGAATGTGGAGAGGGGAGAGTTAGTGAGCTAGAAGAGCTGTTTTACAGAAATAATAGAATTATTATGTAACATTGCCTTGGTGAGAGGCCATTTAGTATTGTTCAGAGAAAGATGCTGGTGGCATCTTTCTGGTGTCACCTAGCTATAAACTACCTAGGTTAGGGAAGGGACAGTGTTCCCTGTGGGACTCTTACACCTTTGTATACAGGAGTACCACTTCCTAATCCAAACCATAGGTGGCCTGAAACTTCCTGAGGCAACAGCTTCCAAATCTACTCCCCATCTTCCTTCCCAGGGCCATTTGCACAACATAAGGGTGTCTTCAATGGTGGCCAATCCCAACCCAGGGGTGACAAGAGCTGGAAGATTTTGTATAACACACTACTGCCCGCAGCAGTTTTCCCTCTCTAGATATCTTTAGTGTGGGCACATTGCTAGGGTGCTGTTTTTCTATGCTTACTCTCTCTAGAAGTGTTTAAACCAGGGTTTGATTTAACTTATTACTCCCATTAAAATTCTTAAAGACAAACAAATGAACAAAAACAAAAAAGAAAAAAAACACAAAAAGTGGTTATTTTCTAATCATCTTTGTTTATAAACATATTCTCATAAGAGAATTTCTTTGCTTTTTTACTAGTGAGTTCATAATGAAACCCAATTTATTAGAATTAGGAATAGTGTTTGTGGAAAATTTGTTGTGTAACTCTGACATCAAGGAAAACAATCCATTGTTATTGATGAAGTCTTTCTGCAGTTTAAACTATTTAAGCCTCTGGATGCCTAACATTCTTTATTTGGAATCAGATGGTTTGTTAAGTAGCTTGTGAGATCAAACACTTGCTAACAAAATTGTATTTAATTACAGAATCAAATTTTCTTCTCCTCAGTTCAAAATATGCTTGGAGTGGGGGAGGGGGGACAAGACAAAGAGCAAATGCTGACCATGTGAGAACAAGTAGGCGATGAAGATCTCATAGCATAAAAGGTGATCACCAAGTTCACATAAGGGGTCGATGACTGGCTTGCAAATATGATGGGATGGTAATGGCTCTGAGATGGGATAGGAGATTTCATTTTGTTTTAAAAGATCATGGCATAAATATGTTTGAGGGACTCTGGCTTGCAAGGGAAACATAAGCCTTTCAATTGATCTGCCGCTGAAAGGAAGTATTAGGAAAGGGAATCAATAGCCAGCTGAGATTTACACAACAAAAACGGGCAGTGCAGAAGATGGAAGCGGGCTCAACTATATATGGTCAGAAATGCCAATGGAGTATAAACAATGTGTGTGGGATTATGAGATCCTCGCCAATTTACTGTGGGTATTTTAGGGGCTCCTGTCCCAGGAGTTTTCTTCAGGTTGAAATAAAATTGGTATGATTCAGCTGGAGGGAAGTAAAAAGGTAAGTAAGTAGCTAGTGAAAAAGAAGGGAAGGAGGGAGAGAGATAGAAAGGAAAGGCAGGAGAAAGGGAAGGAAGAAGAAAAGGAAGGAAGGATAAAAAAGAGAGAAGGAAGAAAGGAAGGATTATAGTTTTAGTTAAGGCTCTTTCTCCTCTTTTCTCTCCATTCCACATTGTCCTCTTTGTCTCCTATCCTTGCCCCTTTGTTCAACTCTAAACTGAAGTGTATTGATTTGTTCATTCAGGAAAATATCTTGCACAGTATAACAATTGAACAAGCTTACATCATGCAATCACTGCTGACTTTTAAGAAGCCTGTGTTGTTCCACATGGTGTAGGCATAGCTTTGGCCTTTCTGGACAGAATGAGCTCCTCCCCAGAGATTTGTTTTCCTTATTTGTAAATGTGCTAGTTGTCATCTGGGATAATGAAGGTAGCAATTCATTAAAAGTCTGAAACAGCACTTACCTAATGCTACACTACTGTTATCACAGAGTACATATCCCAGCTATAATGATGACACATGTCATCATGATCATGGCAATATACCTTCTTACCAATTACCCTGGAACCTTGAACAATTTGACAGTCACACAAACCATCTTACAATCCTTCTATCCTTTCTCCCAATACAATGGTGTAAGAATTGGCACTGTGGCTCAAGTGGTAGAGTGCTTGCCTTGAGCTGAAGAGCTGAGGGACAGTGCCCAGGCCCAGAGTTCAAGCCCTATGACCATAAAAAGAAAAAAGAAAAAAAAAAGAATACAATGGTGTATGAAATTCTCAGTGATTCTTAATGAACTCCATCCTTAGTTAGGGTGCTACATTCTAGACAAGAGATTACACTACATATTTCTCTCCAAGTCAAAGTTGGCCTTAGAATTATTTACTCTTTAGAGTACACTGTAATCATGAAAAAGCTGAAAGAGTAAGTAATGACAAAAGGAAGTACTGAGAAATACAAGACTAAAAAAAACCTCTGTTGAACATTTATTGTAAACTGGACTTAGGTATTAAATACAAATTTGTAATAATCTGAAGCTTCTTATTCATATCTGGTTGCAACTCTATCTCTATAATTTAGTACTTGTAAAAATATTTGTACCTCAGCTGCTTCTCCTCCTCCTCCTCCCCCTCCTCCTCCCCCTCCTCCCCCTCTCCCTCCCCCTCCCCCTCCCACTCCTTCTCTTCTTCTTCTTCTCCTCTTCTTCTTCTTCCTTCTTCTTCTTCTTCCTTCCTTCCTTCCTTCGTCCTCCTCCTCCTCCTCCTCCTCCTCCTCCTCCTCCTTCTTCTTCTTCTTATTTTGCTGGTCCTGGGCCTTGAACTCTGGGCCTGAGTACTGTCCTGAAGCTCCTTTTACTAAAGGTTTGCACTCTATATTTGAGCTACAGCACCACTTCCAGCTTTTCTTGTGATTAATTGGAGGTAAGTGTCTCACAGACTTTCCTGCCTGCCCAAGCTTGCTTTGAATCCTATCCTCAGATCTCAGCCTCCTGAGTAGCTAGGATTATAGATGTGAGCCACCAGCGCCATGCTTCTCAGCTTCTTAGTTCTAGAATGGAATTCCTTCTTTAAAGATTCTTTTTAATACAGACTCCACAGGGGTTCCTCATTTAGAAATGTGTAAGGCACTAAGAATTATTATTGGCATGCAGTAAGCACAAGAAAAACATTCCTCTTCTCCCCACCATTCCAGTGTTTTCTCCTCTTTTGCTTCCTTCCCCTCTTCTTGCTCCATAACCTGCCTCCCCAAGATCTCACAGCTGAGTTCACTAAGTAATAGTAATTGATATTTCCAAATGCTGCCTGTGAGCTATAGAACTCTTGTCAGAGAAATTCACCGAGTAACTCACTAGCATCTCCTGTTAGATACATGCTTCAGTTGAAGAGAGGATTTCTCTGTGCTGTTTAAAAACACAGAGTAGTATTCTGGTTTTTAAAGAGTGAAACTTCCATCATTTGAAAAATTAAATTGCAGCATAGAACTAAAGAGCTAGTTTTAAAAGGGTATTCTTGTGCAGGGGCCCTGCTAGTCTTCTCCTCTGTATTGTTCCAATTTTAGTATACGTGGAAGAGGTGGGGGAGGGAAGGGATATGGGAGAACAGCAAGGGAGGGGTAACAATGCTCGACAAGAAATGTACTCACTGCCTTACTCATGTAACTGTAACCCCTCTGCACAGCATCTTTACAATAAAATAAAATTTTAAAAAGGGTATTCTTATGTTTGTTTATTGATCGGTATTATTGGAGTCTGAACTCAGAGCCTTGTACTTTCTAGATAAGCACCCTACTATTTGAGCCAAATCACAGCCTTTTGTGCTATACTTTGTTTGTTTTACAGGGTATCACATTTTTGGTTGGGTCATCCATGACTGTGATCCTCCTACCTCTGACTCTTTAGTAGCTGCAATTATAGGTATGTAACACCATACCTGGCTTCTTACAAGTAGTTCTAATTGGAGATGTTTTACATGTGTGCGACCACAAAAAAAGTTCTTAAGTTAGGAAAGTTTGTGTATTTCTTTGAAAATTTAAAAAAAAACAACCTACTCAATGGCATGAAAGAAAGAAGAACTAATCTTATGACAGGATGTGAGATAAAATTCTCTCTAACCACTTTTCAACTTGCTACATCATCACAGATCTCACCATTAGCCAGGAAATGAATGCAATTTTGCTTTTGCCACTAAATATTACATTGAAGATATTATGCAGCATTTTCCATACTTCCTACAATCGCACACAGTAATGTTTTATAGTAGCAGCTGTGTGATACCACGTGAAAAACCTTGTAAAACCCTTACATGAAAATCACATCTGCCAGTCTCCACTATGGTTGTGCCTATAGTTTTACACTGTACTTCTCTTTTGGTTCCAGAAGAGGCAGCTTAGCATGAAGCCTGTCCCAGGAAATTGTCTTCTGGGCTAGCTAGTTAAGCAAATTGTGTATCTGCCATTGAAAGCAAAATGTACCCCAGCAGACATAATTTCACAAAAGAGAAGAGAAAAGCCACATTTGTACAAAAGTCACAGCTGTTCAACTCTACATTTTGCACATTTTTGCATTAATTTTTTTCCCTTTCTTTAAGAACGGTGACAGTTACATTTCCAGTTAGTAGCTTTCGGACTTCTTAATACACGGGTAAGTGCTACCCAAGCACGGATTTAGTGTCTGTCAAGAAAAATTGGACTGAATTGGTTCTGCTGCTACATAAAGTAAACCTCACTCTATATGACTGGCTCTCACAGGAAATGGAAAAAAAAAGGATGATGAATGGGTTTTGAGGTCCTATAAAATACAGAGCAGTGCAGTTATGTATGTAGAGATGCATCAGCTGCTCCAAAAGGGTGCTCACGTCCTTTTGCTAAGGGCCACACAGTTAGAATGTCTCTGCTTTCAGGTCTTGCTCCCAACTGCATTGCCTAGTGCCTTTGCGGTGGAGGGCCTGGACCTTGTGGTCATATACTTAGCCCAGGAGCTCATCTGCTAGGGCAGTGTGGGCAGCATGAATTTCCTCATCTGTGAATTTAAGATGATTTACCTTATTGTCACTGTAGAGGATAATATATGTCCCAAAGACAAGTGAATATTCAACCTAACCCATGATACATCCTAAACAATCAATAAATATCAACTATTTGGGTATGTAGAGGTTGTTGTTGTTGTTGATGATGATGATGATGATGATATTTTCTGGTTTTGAATGTATTATCCCTTCAATTTTAAAGGTGAAATTGGAGGGGACAGTATAGATGCACAGTAGATAAGTCAGTTGTTGTGGTCAATATCTGCTCAGTTTCCAGCTATGTAAACAACCTCTTCTGCTACTGATGACTTGAATTCATATCTGCCTGTGTGTGGCCGATAGGAAAATGTCTGGTTGAGGAGTCTGAAGCACAGCACTGATTTTACTCTGCTCTGAGGGCTCTGTCTGTTGGAGAGTGGTTAACTGCTTAAGTGGCCCTGTGGTGTCCATACATTGAGAGGGTTTTGTTGTTGCTGTTGTTTTTGCTACTGCTAAGAAATGTAGAATGCTTTTTATAGTTTGTTACTGATATCTCTAATTGAATAAGTGAGTATGTAATTAAACATAAAAATGACAGTTTTACAGAGAAGTCACTATTGTCACAAGTAACATTGGTGAATCAATGTTTTCTGGACTGCAGAGATACCATAAAGATAGACCTGCTTTTTAAATGAAATGGTGGAATTGGGGTTTGAACTTAGTACCTTAAGCTTGCTAGACTGGAACTCTACCATGTCAGTTATACCTCCAGTCCTGGTATTGCTAGTTAAGTTTAAGATAGAGTCTCACAAAGTTTTTGTTCAGGCTGTCCTTAAATTATGGTCCTTCTGCTCTCAGTTTCCATAGTAGCTAGCTATCAGCACCCAGCTAAAATTAATTAGTAATATTAAAATCTTAAATATGACTTCTTAAGATGTTGGTATTAACATTATCATGATGATATGCCTAACAGCTTATGGTAGGAAGTTTGTAGCTTATATTTCTGATAGAAAAGTTGGTATACTTACTTAACTTAGATCAGAAATCTATCTTTTCTGTATAACAATCTATTAGAAATTAGGGGAAAAAAGTTGAAACCCAACCAAATGCATCAGAAAAAAAATTAAGTAGCCTTTATCTCCAACAAACAGCCTACAGATTAAAAATAATGACTACATGATTATACTTGTACTTATATAACTTCTGTAAACAAAATTACTATTCAGAACCAATAGATAACAGGTAGAAAGAACCAATAGATAATAGGTACAATGAATATGACATGTACAGCTGAAAGAAACTAGGTCAATAGGTGTATTTTTACTAAAATATTTGACAAATTGTCTTTGCTCTAGTGGAAGATATTCATTAAATTGATGCATGCATTATATAGAATGAATCAAGTATCAATTCCATTGACAATTTATCAAAAATGTTTCTGAGTAATACTGGGATAGGATTTTACTTGACATTTTATCTGTATTATCGAGTTATAAGTGTGTATCTCACTGTTCTGCTCAGCCTCTTATGCTCAGACATCTAATTATTGATATTAGTAGAGACAACTAGAAGGGAGTTAAACTATTTTGACTTTCAATAATTTGTATATATGGCCTCACAATCACTCGAATCTACAACTATGAGACATATTCTTCTGATCTAATTACACGAACATGACTGAATTCTGAAAATTGTTCTGACAATGATTATGCTACCTAAGAAATGAAGGGGAGAAGTGTAAAAAGAAGTATATTTTAAACAAATACAAAGACAATGATTCAACATACAAATATAAAAAGCACAATGTACTTTTAGGGCGCTAGTCAATGTGCCATTCAATAATTAATGACTGAGGTCTACAGTGGCAGGTCTTTGAAGACAGAAGCAAGCAGAACTCAGATTTTCTGTTGTGTGGGTGCAGAGCAAACAGGTTTGAGTTAAATAAAGTTTCTGCTTCTTTGGAATTCAGTTTGAAAGAAGCTGAGGGAGGGGGTAACATGTTTGACAATAAATGTACTCATTAGCTTACATATGTAACTTTCTGTATATCACCTTGACAATAAAATGAAATTAAAAAAAGAAAGGAGCTGAGGATATGAAATGACAATCTGAAGAATTACAACGGGACAGGGATCAGCAGTGTGACTTGCAGACAAAATTTGGTCAGCTGTCTGCTTTTCTAAACAAGGTTTCTTAGAAACTAGCCTTATCCATGCAGATAAGTATTGCCCATGGCGTATTTCAAACTATAAAGATAGAACTGAGTAGAGGCTTTGTGGCTGCCTAAAACATTTGAATCTTTATGGAGTTTGCCAACATCTGGATGAAGGGAAAGGCTTTTATTCAATTATTCTGAGAGGCCATGTATGAAGAGGACATCCGGTATGCCACAGACCTCACTTCTATTTTCTTGTACAGAAATGTCTTATTAGCTTAGGCTCAGTGTCTTAGATTTAGGCATAAGACAGGTGATTAAGTGATTCAGTTAAGGAAGAAAAGGTGGGGACATGCTCAGTGGTGGATTGTTTATCTGGCATGTATAACGCCCTGGGCTTGATCCCCAGCATTCAAGGTGAAAGAATGTATTGCATTTACTGTTAAATTTATTTGGGAATTACAAGTACGTTATGATTAAAATTCGTGAGTATTTATAATACTCATTATTTATTTATATCAATTAAAATGCAGGGGTCCTAATAGATTAGAAATTTAGTGGGACTCAAAGAATTTATAACTCCTTAGAGTTGCTTCTCCTTCATGTTTGCAATTAGAGATACATCTGTATATTTATCTTTTGTACTTATGGAGCATGTACCTCACAAGAAGGACTAGATGATATGCTGGAAGGTTGCATATGGCAAATGAACCAAGGTCAACTTGACAATGAATCTGGAAATGATGGACTGTGGGAGCAAAATTGATGCTTCCCCAAATGAAAGCATTAGGTCAAAGGATCACAGGAGGTCAAAGGACTGCTTATGCAGGAGATGCTCAAGGGTGGGGAGTATGTAGGTCTAACTGAACTGTACATTTTCACTGCAAAGAAGAGCTTGGCATCTAATACAAGTCAATAGCTGTTTAGATATTGTTGCAAAAAGTTTAGTAAAAATGGGATGAACAAATCGTTATGTGGAAAAATGAATTTTACAACTTTGATGGGGGGTAGGGGGATGGGAGAGATAGAGATGGGAAGGGATGGGAAGGGGAAACAAAGGAGAAGGCAACAATGCTTGATAAGAAATGTACTCATTATCTTGCCCATGTAATTGTAACCCCTCTGTATGGTATTTTCACAATAAAAAAAAGAAAGAAAGAAAAAAAATAGCCTCTAATCTACAACCCCTAACCACCTATATTATTACTCTTAAACAGAATGTATTTAGAGCAGAGTTAAATCTTGACACATGAGGTAAAAGCCGTTAATTTTACAATTTAGCATTCTTTGGATAATGTGTTTCCCATAGGAATATGTAGGCTTTGTTATTTTGCCAAATAACTATAGAAACACAGTAGATAATAGTAAAACATTCTCTATCAGAAAAGATAGTTCTGTAAAAATAAATCATTTTAAACTTTTTTTTTGGTGCTAGTATGGAGACTTGAACCTACACCCTCACACTTTGGCTATTTTTTGTTCAAGCTGATGCTCTACGACTTGAGTGACAGTTCTACATAGAGCTCTCTGCCAGTTAATGGAAGATAAGAGTCTCAAGGACTTTTCTGTCCAGGCTGGTTTTGAACTACAATTCTCAGATCTCATCCTCCTAAGTAACTAGGATTACATGAGTGAACCACCAGCACCCAAATCACATTCCACTTTGGAAAATTATGAATAATATTTTATTTTCCTAATAAATATATGCATATATAGTTCATTCCTTGTTCTGTACTCTAAAGAATGCATAGATATGGGTAGTTCATACTGTAAGGTATATTAATGCAATTCTTCTTCCAATAAGTAATAGAATGAAATCCAATCTACTGAAAGAACACTATTGATTTGAAATGAAATCCTTAAAAGAGAAAAATGTCTGAATTTTATTTTATCATTCAACTGGAAATTGTGACTGATTCATTTAATTGACTTTGAAATCTGTTTTAATGGAATTTCTCTTTTGCACAAGCAATCAGCCCCTAACATTTTGATTGCAAAATGAAAGGTATTCACTTCAGCTTCTTTAATTATTACTCATTTAAAGGACAGTGTGAAACCCACTTTTCCAGTTGGTGTTTAGAAAGGGAAGGAATGACAAATCAGCCAGCTGGAGAACTGAGAAACTGCTAGCTAGTCCGGCTGGAGTCTCTGTGGATACTTCGAAGTAGGAGGAAAAGTGAATTAAAGGGGCCATTAGCCACACATGCTCAATGAATGAAATACTAACACAATTTCATGACATCTTAATAACAAGTGGATGTCACACTTAGAGACTTACTCGACATAATAAGTGCCATATATGGGATCATCGATTTTTTCCCAGCCATACGGAAGCTCTGCAAAATAAAAAGAGTTATTTCTTTCAGTAAATAAAGCACAGATATCACAATTTCCTCATAAAAAAGTAATATAATTTAATTGTTCATGGATTGCAGAAACGGTCTACCAAGGCAGAATAAAACACTCCGAGTTAGCACCAAATTTCAGATGCATCTTGTAGGAAGTGGAAGAAGCAGTGATTTGAAAATTGGCAGTTAAGACGCTGAGCTGTCTCCTCTGCAGATCGACTGCTGGGTCTAGCTATTTTACCCACGCCAAGCAGTAGGACGGCTTATCATCACGTTATCACCATTCTGTGCAACCCAGAAGGCAAATTGCTTTCCCAAAAGTGCATACGGTCCTCTTACTTATTTGTGTTGCTAAAGGAGCATTTCAGGATAAAAATCACATTTTCAAAATATATTTCTGAGGATTGCAAATTGTTTCAGATGACTGAAACAAAGACAGTATAAATTCCCAATTGATCCTCTACCATTGGAGCTGGTTAGTGTGCGGTTTACTCCATGTGGGTCAGAATTTGAATGCTGCCAGTTTATATTCACTGGGCATATTTTAAAGTCTGAAATTCTAAGCATGATTTCCTTAACAATATGGTTCATGTCTCCAATTTTCCATGGTTAATTTTAATACGCAAACACACTGAAAACGTCAACAATACTATAAATTGTACTATTGGCATGAAGACGTCATTTGAAAGCTATGCTTTGCTTCTTGATGCTATTTTTGTACACACCCAGCCTTTATATTTTTGCATATTTGTCACTACTAGAGTTTGAATTAAAAAACCTCATGCTTGCTGGGCTTGCTTGCTCAAGTGGTGCTCTACCACTTGAGTCACACACCTCTGGCCTACTTTTGTGCTGTTTATTAAAGAGGTTGAGTTTTCCAGATTTTTCTTTCCATGCTGGCTTCAAACTGCAATCCTCTGGATCTCAGCCTCCTGTTAGCTAGGATTACAGGAGTGAAATCCCAGCAAATAGCCAAACTAAGCCTCTTCTAAGGAACTTTAATAAAGATGAAGAATGTAATATTTCTTTTGATAGATAGCAATTTCATATATATATAATTTCAAAACTAAGACGTGATATTGACATGCTTAAATAGTACAGTAATATTTAGCAGTGTCATTAATATAATAGTTAGACATGCTAGTATAGAAAAAGAATCATAGTAATCAAAACGAAATCAGAATTAGTTACAGTTCTACCATCCAGACATTACCATTTTGGTGAATGTATTTCCATTATTTTCTATGTTAATGCAAATAACTTATAAAGAAATTGCATCTGATGATGCATATTAATTTTTAAACCTGAAATGTCTCCTTGACAAAATATCAAGGATATCTTTCAATGTAAATGGATGTTACCACATCATACCAGTTTAAGCTTGTATAGTGGTAATCTGCTATTCCCAAGTTTGTATAATTCTACAGTCCTCCAAAAAATTCATTGGAGGCTGTCTAGTTTTATCCATATGTATCACCTGGTGTAGACACATAGCATTAATCTTTTATTATTTTCCTAATAATTTAGTAATGATAAATTCTCAAAGAATTTTGGACTACAGGGTCTACATCCTTCCACTTTTTTATATGTTATCAGACTTCCAGCTTCTCCTTTACAAAAGAGGGATGGTAGGGGAAAATCAGAGGAGACAACAATGCTTGATTAGAAATGTTCTCATTACTTTGCTCATGTAACTGTAACCCCTCTTCTGTACAGTATTCTTTCGCAATAAGAAACTTATTTTATAAAAAAGGCATTAATGTAAAGCCTCATAGGAAACATGTGAATGGCTTTGCTTTTCAGTACTATTTGTTAAATGCAGATTCATTGTTCATCCAAAAGCTTTGAGGATATATAGGTTTTGAGATTCAGAACTTCTCTGGTTTGGGGAAGTTAACATGGTAACATGGCATAATTGCTTTTAGGACTGAACCAGGGGCTCAGGGGTGGGAGAGGTGCACTTTGTAGCTGAACACAGCATCTCTGCAGCCAAACATGTGGTTCATCTTGGAAGGGAAGATTAAGGAAATAATTACCCATATATATATATATTTTTATCAAATCCTAGCTATTAAAAAATAGTTCATTTGAAAGCTGGGAAGGTGGCTCAGTGGTAGAGTGCTTGCTTTGTATGCATGAGGCCCTGAGTTCTATTCCTCAATACCACATAAGCAGAAAAGGCCGGAAGTGGTGATATGGCTTAAGTGGTAGAGCGCTAGCCTTGAGCTGAAGAGCTGAGGGACAGCGCCCAGGCTCAGAGTTCAGGCCCCATGACTGACAAAAAAAAATAAAAGTTTATTTGAGACAAGAGGTGAAGCTCAAATAGTGGAGTACCTGTTCTACTAAAAATTGGTCCCTGAGTTCAAATCACAGGATAGTGTATCTAGTGCCTTTTATTAAAATGCGGATTGGAAGGATATACTAAGGCCAGTGATCATCGAACTCTAGCATGTTAGTAAATACTTTCGTATCCTGAAATGAGACAAAATATACATCCATCAAAACAATTTGGGTCAAAATTCATTTTAAAGTATATTTACACCTGTAGAATAGGTATACATGATCTTGCTTGGGGTGGCTTTTACTTTTTGAAAACAATAAAACTATATTGTATTGTAAAGGCTCACTTCTAGGAAGAAGAGAAAAAGAAAAGAAAAGCTATTCTGCTTTTCTATGTGCTTTCGTGTTTGCCTATTTCAATAGAACAAATACTGTCTCACTCATCTTTATCAATTTTAGATTGTTCTCATTCCCTGGCTTCAAACATGTATTTAATGGCAGAAGACAGGAAATAGGAAAGATTTTTTACCAAGGGTAAAAAAAAAATACACATTGAATAAAGTTATTCAGAAAATGCAAAACTTAGAGGGTTGGGCAAACATATGCCAAACAAATAGAAATAAATAAAAATAAATTAAAATTAAAAATAGGATTATAATCTCACTATCAGACTGAAGACTTCAAGTCAAAATATTAAACATGACAAGAAATTTATAACAATAGAAGTTCCTGTTGATACTGAAGGTATACCAGTTATAAATATCAGTGTACTGAAGAACGCAAGCCACCTTTATAAACAACTACAGAAGAAGCTATAAGAAATACACAAACAACAATCATTTTGCTTTTAAGAATAAATCAAAGTGGCAAAATTACAGATACAAAAGAACTAGTCATTATGGTTAATTAGGAATATATATGGGTTCTTGCTCCCATCCACTGAGAAAGTATACTCAGGAAAATAGTCTCCAAAATTGTCTACATATTATAATAAATCTTACATTCCAACCAGAAATAATTAAAATAATAATTTCTGACTATAATATAATAAAGAGTAGTAAGAAAACTACAAAGAACTTTTACTTAGAAATTAAACAACTCTAAATACCACATCGGAGAAGAACTATGTACTGACATTGTAGATTCTCTATAAGCAAGAATGAAAATACTGAATAATGACAATGCAGAAGAGGAGAGGAAATGTTACAGCAAATTTATATGGAAGAATGGAAATAATTAAGGGTGAATTACCAATTTACAAAGCTATAAATATAAAACTTATCATCATTAACCTGTAACCTTGTTGTTCAATAGGTCCCTTAAAATTTATTCTTCTTGTTGAGCTATAATTATGTAAAAAGAGTGTTCCCAGCACAAAAAAATGATAAATAATGTGAGGTATGGCATATGTTGATTAGCTAGATTTAACTACTCCACCATGCCTATGTACTTCAAACTTCATGTTCTGATTATTGTATGTACTACCGGTCAGCTATAAAAATGAAGCAAAGGCAGCCAAACAGGAACACACAATGCAGAAAGAGAGAAAGAGAGACTGGGGTGTGGGGGTGGGGGTAGAAGGGGCAGGAAGGGCATGAGAGAAAGACATTGGCAGAAATTCCTATGGTAGAAAATGGTAAAACAAAACAAAACAAAAAACTGGACACCAATGATTCATGTCTGTAATCCTAGCTGCTCAGGAGGCTGAGACCTAAGGATCATAGTTTGAAGCAAGCCCAGGCAGGAAACTCTTTATCTCTAACTAACATAAAACCTGAAGTGGAGCTGTGACTCAAGTAGTAGAACACTAGCCTTGTGCAAAACATGTCAGAGGCAGTGCCCTGAGTTCAACCCACAACAAGAACAACTGAGATTGTTTAAACACATAGGTTTTTAGTCAATTTACCATACATAGGTTATTCCAAGTATAAAAGACATAAAACCTTATTAACATTAGGGGAAAATCCTTTATAACACGGGTATGAGGACTTTTTAAAATCACATTACAAATGACAAATACGACTGCAAAAGTAGAAAGCAATCTATTTTATAGCTATATATACTGTAATAAAAGTTAAAAAATATATGACAGATGGAGAAAATATTTATTAAATATCAAATAATTAGACATTTATATAGGCATATTTCACCCTGATAAAGGGATAAAGAGCTAACATTCTTAGTAAACATTTTTAAATTGAAGGAAAAATATGTAAAGCTCAATCTGATGTAACAGTAGAAATCAAAGCTCAAACTCATTTTTTCCTACTGGACTCCCACAATACAGCCCACCCACTTTTGACAGCAGATGTATTTGGATTTTCCCACATGCCAGGCCAGAAGGCAATTCTGTAGCAGTGAATACTAGCTAGGAATATTCTAATTCAATTCTGTCCTGTCACTCCTGGGAGATACTGTCTGATCCCACCATTTGGGACGGGGAGGGGGGGTGGTGAGTGGGGAGAGGCTCAGTCTCTAAGCCTGCCTTCCCAACTTCAGATGCCAAACACAAGGCTCAGGTTATTTTACCCATGCTTTAAAAAAGAGGTCTCACAACTTACTCCTTGGTTTGATTAGTTTGCTAGAGTAGGCTATACAATGGAGGAAAACACTTACCAGTTCATTGTAAAAGAAATGGCAGGTTGACCCATTGTAACAATGAGATGTACAAGACATTATGTTGAAAATGAACTTTACAACTTCGGGGTGGTGGGAGAGGGAGGAGTTGGTGAGGGAAGGGATGGTAGGGGAAAAACAAAGGAGGAGTTAATAATGCTCTATAGGAAATGGACTCATTACCTTACTTATGTAACTGTAACTCCTCTGTACAGTATCTTTACAATAAAAATATATACAAAAATAAATAAATAAAATTACAATGCCCTCTGCCTATAATCCTAGCTATTCAAGAGACTGAGGTAAGAAGATCAAGGGTTAAAGCCAGCCTGGGCAGGAAAGTCCATATGAGTCTTCATATCCAATTAACCCCTAGAAAGCCAAAAGCAGAGCAGTGCTTCAAGTGGTAGAATGCTAGCCTTGAGTGACAAATGCTGAGACAATGCCCAGACACTGCCCAATGTCACGCTCCAATACTAGTGCAAAGAAAGCAAGAAAGTAAGGGAGGAAGGAAAGAAGAAGGAAAGAAATAAGGAAGGAAGGAAAAGAGGGAGGGAGGGAGGGAGGGAGGGAGGGTCGGAGGAAGGGAGGGACGGAAGGAAGGAAGTAGAAGAAATAAAGAAATTTCTGCAAAGGACATTGATCAAGAGAGGAAGAATTTGAGATGTCTTTGGTACACTGCCCTCCAGGAATTTCTGCATGTGTTTTGTTGCCCAGAAGCTCTCAGAACCCTATACTTTCAAATTTTTATACGGACATCATTGCATACAGCATGATGGAAATGTGAATAATTATGTAGAAATGTCATTGGGCAAAAGTGTTATGATCTAACACTAATAAAAGGGAAGGCCTAGCAAGGCCTATCTGTTTAGATTCTTGTTGGCTTCTGCAGCATTCCTTCCTACAAGAGTAGGGGGCACCACCTGTTTTGAAATGGAAGTCTTATGATCTACTATCAAATAAGGCAGAATAGAGATTTCTTTACATCCAGTTTAGAAAAACCAAGAAAAGATTAGAGTATATGACCACAAGGAAGAAGGGAAATTCTAGTGTCGCTGGCCTCCTTGAAGAGAGGGTTAGTACCTTGTAGAATTCATGAGGATCTGGTATCTGCTAAAGATCTAGAGTTAGGAATATATTGCTAAGGACACTCAGGAGCTTCTTAACACACACACACACACACACACACACACACACACACACACACACACACACACACACACACACAAGCTAGATGCTAAACAAAACTGCTTAACTATAGAGATAGAAAAATGGAAGGTAGGAGAAAAAACAAGACTTCTTATATTACATCTTCCTATACACTACATTCATGTTCATATTCCCTCATTCAAAAGTAAATTAAAATTAAAAAGTGGAAAAAATACCCTTAAATTGAATGCAAACAAAAGCCAATGAGCATATAGAAGTTTCGATTACTTGAAAAAAAATTGAGCCAAATGCTGATGAAATTAGAAGTTCTTTTATTGTACAGAGACAGATGGTAAAAAATATGGAAAAAATATAAGGGAAATTCAAAAGAGGAAAAACCACATTTATAAGCTGCACAATTTGTTATGCTTTCCTGATAGTGAGCATCAGGATACTGTTTCAGAGCTTGGGGTTAATTTATGCTAATTCTCATAGCTTCTGTACTGAGAAAAACCCTGTGGGTCTAGAGTTTAGGATCCTCATGCAAATTAGATGCAGGAATAAAGCTTGAAAGCTGGGGTGGAGAAAACATGAAATTTAGTGTTTAAGACCTTAGGCTGGACTACACGTCAATGTTTCAGTGGGGGAAGGAACAGGTCTCTGGAGAGCACAACATTGCTGACCCCTAAACTGACAGCTGCTGCCACTGAGCAGGGGTCTCTGAGGTTTCTGTGAGAAGGATCTGTAGGCATTGTGGAGGCTGCAAAGGTTGATTCCAGTCATTATGAATATAAAGCCAAACCACATCATCATAACCGAATGCCAGAACTACTGTAGATCCAGAAAACGGCTCACGGGTTGGGAGACCTCCACAGCTCAGGGACTGCAGTTGTTTGTGCAGAGCATCTGTGGGCATATGGGCCTTTGAGGGGCCAGGGTGGGCATCTCCCCTCCAGGCTTTGTTTACAGAAGAAGCATGAGGTAGTGAATCTGAGACTGGAGGTTTATAAAACAGAAGGTCTGGGGAAGACATCAGGTACAAAGTAGGAGGCTGGTGCCCAAAGCCGTCTTCCTTTTCAGATCAGGTTTTCCTGTGCTGGGAGGTCAGTCTTTTCTGCAGACTTGCTGAGCAGATAAAGCAATACCAGTCAGTAGATCAGAGGGACGAAAACACTGGAAGCTAAAGAGCTCATTACATGCCCTTCCGAACTGCAATTGCATTGATAGCTTAATTACTGACTTCAAGTGAAAACTGATAAATAGTGAAGCTACAGGCATTTGGCTATTGTTTCCAATGAGTCAAGATGAAGATCTGAATAGCCTATCATGAAAGGAAAGTATCACAATTTTGCCTTAGTTCTCTGCTTTGCCTTATTAAGAGAAGCATTTTCAGGTTTAGGAGAAACAGCTAAGAGCCATCTTCTTCTTAGAACTCCCAAGTAAGTGACTTTACATAAGATCGTGAGCGATTTTATGGTTCAAAGTGTCCCAGGACATGTTAGTCAAAGAGAAATCTGCAATGCATTCCTATGGCATCATCTAACATATCCCTTATGAGAGTTTGTAAGAACGTCTTCTGAGTTCAAATTTTAATTTTTTTTGTGAGTACTGGGGTGTGAGTTCAGGGTCTTGCATTGGCAACATTGAAGACATTCTACCCTGGGACTATAGGCATACCTGATAAAAGTTGTACACATTGTTTAGAATGCTATAATTTCTAGTTAAGAATGGATGCTGATTTAAATTCTAAGAACTGGCACCTAATAATTTGAGAAGAGAAACAAAAAAAGTTGTCCATATTCATGGGATATAGTGTGATGTTTTGATACATTGGGCAATGTTCACATTCATGTAAGCCTGCCTCCTCAAATGTTTCTCATTTCTTTATGAGGTCAACATTAAATATCCCCTCTTGAACTTTAAAAAAAGTATACTCTCATTTATATTCAACCTACTGTGTCATAGCATATCATTCTCCTAACTTCTTTCTTCATTTTTGAAGAGCTTGGAATCATAGACTTACACTGAGTAAAACCCATTACAATTGATTGAAATAATTCCAATACAACCATCAGCAACACACTTTTCAGTTGGGTACTCTGGGTGAATTCATCCAGTGGAAATCATTTTTCTAGTGGAGCAGTCCCTTTGAACTTAATAAACTGGAACACATAAAAGAAATCCTATGGCTTAAAAACAAATACATATCCAACATTAAGGACTTGGAAAAAAATAAATTTAAAACTGACCTCTATTTATTTCATTCTATGATCTGTATCATACTTGGGGATATGCCCTAATTTCATTTTCCATTTTATATGCAGCCTTGAGCACTGTTTTATCAAAACATCTCTTAGACTAGTGAAATAAATCAGAGTGAGCACTAACTAAATTTTGCAGATAAAATTAGCAAAACTTATGATGGTTTGTCAGAAGTATCTTCTACAAGACTGATAGGCAGGCATGTGACCATGCCGTGTGCCACTCAGTGGTAAACACATTGTCCTTGCCATGAAGCATATGGCTCCCAAGAGAATTGCATACTTTCCAGATAAGCAGGCTGGGCATTTGTTAAATTGGGTTGTTGTGGGGTTGTCATATATTTCCTACTTTGTCTGATCTACTAAACTCTGTGATTTTCTGTCAGAACAGAAAAAAGTCATGTACTGTCATTAATTTTTGAAAAGGATGCTTGAAAGAAAAATCAAGAAAATACTAATCGTCAACATTGTCTCTGTAGTGACAGGAAGAGAAGTAGGCTTGTGTATTTTTAGTGGGTTCTGTGCAATGCTCTTAGACAAGTAGCAGCACAAACAAACTGCCCAGGCTCAGAGTTCTTTGTTGTATACTTGTCTCAGGTAGAGATACATGTAGGTTTCAGCAGAACTTGTCACAGACAGATCAGAGAGTCCAAGGTAATGACTCTTGTGAGATAGGACAAGGCATTGCTTTTCCATGAACAGAGGAGGTTGACTACTGTGACATTGTAGTAATAGGATTCCTGATTCCCTACTTGGTATTAATCTAAAGCACTAATGCAGCCTATTAAAATTTAATGGTAATAATGCCAAAATTCAACAATTATATTTATATACACAGATGTGTGTATATGTATGTGCATATGTGTGTGTATGTGTGTGTGTGTTGAGGGGTGAGTAGTTCAAACATTCTTTATCAAAATTATTTCCCTTCCAGATTATGTAAGCTGGTTCCCTGCATGGAAGTACTAGGATTAGGACTCTGTTTATCTTGTCAATGTAGCACAGTGAATATACATGTGCCATATGGTCAGCCTTTGCTATGTGAAGAGTGAAAACACTGGAAATATCACAAACACACCTTTAGTTTTACTATACTTATCTTGAATCTCATCATATCACATCAATAAAGACCAACAAAATATCTCCTGACCCACACTGCACTGGCATCTGTCTTCCAATACAAGCATTAACTTAAATACAGTATTTTACTCAAAGACAGAGGGGTTACAGTTCTACTACAAATCCCGAAGCTCCTGATCCATGCTGAAATAGAGCAGTCATTTCCAATTGTGAGCACTTTGCACAGAGTGCAGAATATTTATGCTGGACATCTGGCCCTGTGGTGGATGGGAATCCTGGCCTTTTCAGTTCTGCCCAGCTTTTGCAGTATTCTTACAGCAAAACTAGATCTGCTATCAGGAATAGGGAAGTATAATATTTTCCTAATATAAAACAAACTCCCTATTGAGGAAATTATGAAATATAGAAGCAAGTAATGCAAGAAAAGGAGAGGACGTGGAATGAACAGCATGTACAGCATTCCTGTGTGGCTGCATGGTAGAAAGAAACAAAAAGAACTTGACAAACACTGCAGGTGCAGATTTCCTAATGTTCTCCACTGCAAGTAAATCCACCAAATATACAGGGACCTGGAGTAGAAAACACAAGGCCTGCTGTGTCTACAAGGTGTCCAGAAGCTAAAAAACACTGGAAAAATTCATGGAGAACACTTCATCCTGCAGAAAATATTGCCCATATAGAGCTGTCAGAGTCTGCATGAGTTGGGTTCCCTGGCATGTAAAGAACTGCTGCCAGCCAATCCCACAAATTAGGCTTCCCTATAGGCTTGTCTAACGAGCTTGCCAGGCTTCAGGAAATGCTAAGGGGCCAAGTGGAGCTGTGATTTGTACCTGTGGTAACAACCGGACTGTGTGTACAACATACTGAGCTGAGACACTGGGGTGTGATGTAAGACCTTGCAACTTTGGAAGACTCTTAATGCAAAATTCAAACTTCAGCAGCAGTGGAACTGCTCATATAAGTAAGCTCAGGGAGAATTCAAAGCGTGCCATAGGATTAAAAAGATGAAATCATATGGCATGAGACCTGGCAGGGATTTTTAGAAGCAAATGACACTGAGAATATCAGTTTGTACAAAAACATCACTGGTTAAATTGCTATAATTATTGGAATAAAACTTTAGGCTCCATTTAAAATTTCATCTCAGATCCTTCTGAGTTTATATTTAAGGGATAAACTCCTATATTGTAAACAGGACATCTGGATTAATGTGCTTACTGTTAATAGTGAGATTGTTTTTTAGATATGAACATACTTTTCTTTTTTATATGTTTTTATTGTAAAAATACTATACAGAGGGGGTTACAGTTGCATGAGTAAGGTAATGAGTCCATTTCCTATTGAGCATTGTTACTGCCTCCTTTGTTTTTTCCCTACCATCCCTTCCCTCCCCATCTCCCCATACTTTTCTTTATCATACTTTGTGTGTGTGTGTGTGTGTGTGTGTGTGTGTGTATATAAGCACAAATAAATTACTAAAGCAGTAGCTTATTTTAGGATATTTATGTGTGATCAAGTGGAGATGTAAATGAAAAAAAAAGCAAGTTCAATGAATCAATCTGTTCACCTATCTGGGGGGGGTTAGTGAATCATAACTGTAATCTTATCTACTCAGGAGGCTGAGGATCATAGTTCAAAGCCAGCCTGGGCAGGAAAGTCTGTGAAACTCTTATGTCCAATTAACTATCAAAGAACCAGAAGTGGAGCTGTGCATTAAGTGATAGAGCAATAGCCTTCAGCCAAAACGCCAAGAAAGAACCAGAGGCCCTTAGTTAAATCTCTAGTAGTAGCACAAAAATAAAATAGCAGTTAAAAAAAAAAGAAAGTTTTTTAAGTGCAAAAACTGGGAGAAAGGAAGCTGTTAGCGTCATTACAACTCCAAGCAAAAGGCAAAGCCTCAAACTTCTAGCTGTAATGCCTGCGATCTTTGACCTTGAGCAAAGGCTGATATGCCGTGCTCAGGTAAACCCTTACTGCTATATGGATGGGCACACTTTCTTCTTGCTCCTTGACCCTATAGTGGAGGGAGGGGAAGAGGACTGATCCATTGGGAAAATGCCTGATGGAAATCTGAACTGTGCACTCCATTCCTCTTAATGTTGTTCTAAAGTAAAAGGGACCGACAAACCATTAATTGGCATGTTAGAGCGATTCCTCACCCTCCATTAACAGTAACGACCCCAACACAAGATGAAATTAGTGACAGAAAATTAAAATAATCTTTTCCTAAATCTGAGTTATAGTTTACAAATTGCAATCCTGCCAAATATTAGCTTTAAATGACAGTAAAGTGTTAAGGGAACTATACTTGGCCAAAATATCATAGGCTTTGGGGTCAGACAAATCTCACTTGAATGTTGGTTGTCCTTGAATAGCTTTAGCTTCTTCATTTTCTATGATGCTACAAGGACTAGAAATGTAAAGTGGCTCGCATGATAGGTACTCAAAAGCCCATAGGCATGGCTGTGATATTACTACTACACTGTTGCTATGGCTTTGTCATCATCATCACCAGTGGCACTTGATAAACAAAATTGGATTCATTTTTAGAGTCTGGTAGATTTTTTACCTACTACAGACTACAAATGAATCCCAGTTTACCAGTATGTTTGCCCCATCATTATTGCAAAAAGTTTCCTTGGCCTATTTGAAATATAGGAAAGAACTAGTAGAACTTGGTATGGAGAATGACTGGAAAAAATGATCAAGCAGAAAGAGGTTCCCAAGTCCTTTCTTCCTGTAGATGCTTGGCAGTGAAGGACACAAGGGGAACATATTGCAGAAAGAAGATTGAGTCCTGTAAAAAATGTTTTGTCTACCTGCTGTCTGGTTTGCTCTTGGTGAGGATTAGGAAGCCTGGAGCAATTCTTACCTATTTTTGTGTATCCAGCACCACTGGCATTTGTTAAAGGAAAGGGTCTACTGTGGCTCTGAGAAAAGATAAAATATTTCCAGACAGGTATTTGGATCACACAAGGAATGTGAGGTTCCTATGACCTCAATACCTTAGTGGTTCTGTTTATTATGAGTTGTACTTAGATATTCTTTTGAAAAGAATGCCCTATTTCAGATATTTCAGATGCTGTTTTGTAGAGGAGAGAGAAGAAAAAGTTGCTTCTGGTCTCACACTGTAAAGTTACTTGTCCTGTGTCTGCTCTAGCCCAGCTAGAGGGATGGGAAGGGGAAACAAAGGAGGAGGCAACCATGCTTGATAAGAAATGTGCTCATTAACTTGCTCATGTAGTTGTAACCCCTCTGTATGGTATTTTTACAATTAAAAAAAAACACAAAAAAACAAGAGAGACTGAATAAATTGAGACAGGCTATGATAAAGTATATGTCCAGTGCTCAGATGAAGGTATGACCATCTACTGTAGGGGCTGAAATGGGCAGTCGAGGCTTTGTTCAGAAGCAGTCCTGGAGTGGAGTCATAAAATAGAAGTTTGTTTTTATCCAACAATTTTAACTGAGGGAATTTGTATTTCAGGAAAAAACAAAAAACATTTAGCATTGATAAGAGCTATTTTTGCTCCTATGACAACACATCTAATATTTTTTCTTTTGAAGTTTTTATGTCCCTTACTGCCTTCTCTCAGGTATTTAGCACCATAAAAGTACTAAAATTAGCTGCAGTTTTACATAACTTCTCCATCCTGTGCACCAGGTGCTAACGTTACCCATGCTGGCTTTCTAGGATTTACTTCATTTGATCCTTATAACAACATTACAAAGGGCAGATTGTTTGCCCAATAATATAGATTAAGTTTTATTTTACTGTTTTGGCAAAGAGAGCAGGTAACAGTGCTGGATCCTTTGAAATAAGCTTTCTAGGTGTTTTGTTTTCCTTAGGATTAAAAACAATATGAAAATGAGGAAAATCCCATTCCATGCAAGGGAAGACTCGGCTATCAGTGATCAGTAGCTGCTAGATACCCACGATTATGAAGAAGACCCTAGAACTCTGAAATGCATCCCATGTTGCTGTCTAGCAGAAGCTTAAGTCACTATCTCCAAATACTTCTTTTTTTTCTATTCTTTTCTTTCCTTCCTTCCTTTCTCTCTCCCTCTCTCCCTCTTTCTTTTTTCTCTCTTTCTCTCCTTCTCTCTTTCTTCCTTTGGTCAATTGTGGAGTTTGAATTCAGGCAGAGTCTGAGCACTGTTGCTTAAATCTACTACTCTACCACTTTGAGCCACAGTGCCACTTTCAGTTTTCTGACTTCTAACTGAGACCCTCAGACCCCAGCCTCCTGAGTAGCTAGGATTACAGGCATGAGTCACTGGTTCCCAGCTCCAAATTCTTTTGTGTTGAACTCTCTGTATAACAGATACCATCAATACCTGCTTCCATTATCTAGGAAGATCAAAACATACAGTATTCTAGCTAGCAACAGTCAAAATCTAAAATTCAGTACTTCTGGATTAACAGAAGTTTTATTTATGAGGACAGTCAGAGAGAAACATACAGATCTTTCAGAAATTCCTCTAGCACACCATGACAAGGAAATATGGCTGCACTTGCAAGCCTAGTTCATCTTATTTAAGTCAGAGTGCCATCTGCCTAAACTCACTCTCTCAAAAGTACTGCTTCTGACAGTTTCAGAAATGAATTTTAGGTGAGAAATAGGTGTCTGGATTTGCTAAGTCTACAAAAATCACATTTTGTTGTATTCATAGGATCATGGTGCAAATTTACTGTCCAATTAATATCGAATTCCATAGCAATGGTAAAATGTCATTTCATTTATGCTTTAACTTTGCAAAGCATGAAAAGATTATATAGTATAGTTCAGAAATTTGATCTTTCTATTAAAATAATGCCTTCTTTCCCCTATGTCCTCTTTCCCTTATAAAGATGAGACCACTGATCTCTCACAGACCTTTGCTTCAGGTACTTCTGGTAACCTCAGTGCTGAGTTATCATTGCTTATTAGTTCCTACTGTGCTACAAAGTTGGCATTATTTGTGAAATAAAAGGATAAACAGGATTTACGTTGAGTTGTAGACCTTCTGGAAGAAAGCAAGTAAAACCTCAGAAGTGGCTTGAAGACCCTCAATTCCTTGTAAGTATCTAGTGATGATTGAAACTGGTTAGGTGCTTGCTCACCTATCCACACACACAAAGTAGATTCTGTGTGTGATAAGCTACCTGGATAAAATAGAACATAGAATCCTTGCTTCTGCCATCTCCATAAAGAAGTAAAAAAAAAAATCCAAGTAGAAGTATAGAAATGGATCTAGAAAGAGTATTTATTTCATCTTGTCTTGTATTATTTTATTTCATTTCACTTTAGGGCCAGTCCTGGAGCTTGAACTTAGGGCCTCATACTCTCACTTGGCATGTCTGCTCAAGACTTGCACTCTACCACTGGAGCTTCAGCTCTACTTCTGGCTTGATTTCTAGTGGTTAATTGGAGATAAGAGTTTTTCAGATTTGCCTGCTTGGTTGGCTTTCAACTCAAATCCTCAGATCTCAGCTCAATTCTCAGACCTCACTTCTCCTAAACAGCTAGGATTATAGGTATGAACCACGGCACCTAGATAGAAAGAGTATATTGATGAATAAAGGTATGATTAATATACATTAATAGTAAGTATATAATTTCACAAATAGAGTATCTATCAATTAAGGTAGATTCATGACATTTTAATGAAGAAGACAAAGGATATAAGTTGGGTCCTGATTAGGGAAAAACATGAATTCAGAAAAAACTGAAGAGAAATAGCAATTTGAATGGATTGGTAGAGATCTGCATGAATGATGTATACAAATGGATTAGAAAATTTAACACCTTAAACAACAACATGCTAAAAAAATGTGTATGTAATATAGAACAATTAATGGAAATCTTTAAAGGGATCATAACAACATAATAGCTATGATTTGGAGAATAGTTAATCAGATTATATTCTTTTATTTTGTTTTACATATTTATTTATTTGCAATAAAGGGGTTTGAACTCTGAGTCTTAGGCTTGATAGGCAGGTACTTTGCCACTTGGGCTATATCTCTAACCCTTCATGTTTTATGTTATCTGAGATAGAATCTTGAATCCTTGCAATCCTCCTACTTTTGCCTCTTGCCTAGCTGTAATTACCCAGCTGTGTCTCACTGTACCCAGCTTTTTTTGTTGTAGTAGGCTCTCACTAACTTTTGATCTAAACTAGTCTTGAACAACAACCAGCTAGATTGATTTCTACAAGTGGCCATTTTTTTTTGAGTCTTGAACATGTTAAGCACATGATCTAACACTGAGTCACACATTCACGTCCCAGGTACTTGTGTTCTTGCTGTTTATATGATGTGTTCTTGATTGTGTCAGGTATGAGTAGGATGAATGATTACAACCTGGAGGTTAAGTTGCTTATTCAGAGGAATTCTTTCTTTGTGACTATAACATAGGTATATTTTGCCCCATTCTGACCTCATTTTTTTATTTGAAGAGTTCTCCATGGTCCAAATTGTGAGATGGGTGTTGCTTCCCACTACAGAGGGTGAAAACCCCGATACTTTTTGTCCTCCTTAGAAAAAGAGACCCAAGACAGATGACTTAGATTTAGGCAATCAAACATAGAAGCTGAAGTTTTCAATCCAGAGTTCATGATGTAAAGCAATAGCACTGTGGTGGATTTTTTCCCCCCTATAGTGATTGTTAAAGATAGTTTCTGTGATTTTCCTTATGATTCTGTAAGGTACCCACCCATTGGCCTTTCAACAACTTCCTTTATTACATAAATCAAACAGAATCTATTTTTGTTGTTCAAACCCAAGAACTGTGATGAGTCTCCAAGGCAGAGAGTAACATCCCATTTGGGGATAATAATGCCAGGGAACAGAGTAAGGAATAGGCAGACATGAGAGACTCTGACAAGGAAGAATTGACAAGTTTGGTAGCTAGCAAGACATTGCTATCCTGTTCTTGCTTCACAATTCTGTTTGTAGTAATGTGCACATGACATTGCCTGAGGGATTAAAAAAAAGAGAGAAAAACAAACTATTTGCAAGTATATACCCTAACAGATTCATAATAAAGTGCTCCTGAAACATATGAATATAATGCCTGTAAGTGTGACATTTCTTCTGAGGATAGACTAAACTGGGGAATTGGTTGTAAATATAGATGATTTAAAAAAAATAAGACAATTTTTTTATAAGCTAGGCACTGGTGGTTCATACCTGTGATCCTAGCTACTCAGGAGGCTGAGATCTGAGGTCACAGCTCAAAGCCAGCCTAGGCAGGAAAGTCCATGAGACTTATATCTCCAATAAAACCTGCTTAGAAAAAGTTGGAAGTGGTACTGTGGCTCAAGTGGTAGAGTGTTAGCCTTGAGTAAAAGAAGCCCAGGGGCAGTGCCTATGCCCTGAGTTCAAGTCCCAGGACTGCTCTCAACCTCCCTGAAATAAAAGTTTCTATAGATGGAAAGGACAGAGCTAGAGAACTTAGAAAAGCTGATGGTTTAATTCAGTCCCAGTCTAAAGGCATGAGAACCTAGGGAACTAACAATGTAACTGTCATCCTGAGGACCAAACCCTGAAAACCGCAAGCTGTGATGTCCTAGGGTAGGAGACAGAATTGACTCTTCTATTGTATTTTTATCATATAACTCCCAGATTAGAGTCTAATCTATAGACTAATGTAGATATCTAATCATTAGACTCCTCACATTGGAAGTGTAATCTTTATACTGATTCAAGTGCTAAGCTCTTCTGAGACATACTCTTAGACACAATCAGAAATAATGTTTATTAGCTACTTGGAAATTGTATAGCCCATTCAAATAGATACATAGGATTAATCATCCTGATTCAATAGTGTATCTGGCAAAATGTAACATCTTTCAAATGATGCACAGGATCTGTCATGATCAGATCTTCCTGAGAATACTTCCCTTCCCCTCCAAACCTTTCATGCTTTAGCTCTGCATCAAATTCCCTTAAGTCTTAGATTTCATCCTCTGCCCAGAACCTGCTTCTCACCAGCCTCTCTGTCCTTCATAGCTTGGATAAATGTCAACCCTCTTAAAATAGTCATTTGACCATCATTCTTAGCAAAGTAGACATTGCCATGTTTTTATAACCCTTGGTTTAAATGTTATCAATTTTACCACTTGTAGAATAATGGTTTTGTTTCAAAATTTTCTTCACTCTTAGATAGGGAAGGTAATCAGGATGACATAGTTCATGGGTGGCAGGCTATTTCTTAGTGACCTTTTGTATTCTCAGCCTCTAGGCTTTACCCCAAAGAAGCCTTTGAGAGGCAGGCACAGGAATGAAAAGAGCACACCTTTCTTATGACACCTAAAAGATTCCTGCAACTGCACTTTATCTAGGTTTAGTTAAGAAACAGTTATTTCCACAAAAGTGAGAAGAGATCTGGGCTGTTCCTCTTATCTAATACCCCAGCCACAAAAGCTGGATCATTAAGGCACACCATGCTTTGGTTCCAAATGATTAGTGCTCAACTGCTTATATTGGATGGGAAGGAAAAAATGTTTTATTCTTGGTCTCCTGAGAAATGCAAGTTCAGAAAAGTAAATTTTCAACATTAAAGTAGGTTTTTCTTAAGAGCCTTTAGTGACTCCTGTTTAATGTAAACTTCTAGTTTAATGTAAACTTCTAGTATTATGGAACATGTATGTGTTACAGTTGGGAGGAGGGACAGAAAAATAAGTTCAGAGAAGGTCATAGAGGAAAGGGGATAATGTGAATAAGAGATTGAGAAGAGATCTTAAGGTTTTAGAGTCCAATGAAAAGAAAGGGAAAATTTGGAAGTGAACAAGATAAATGTTCAAAAGTATAGCGAAAGCTCTTACCTTATGCTTACTGAGATTCAATCTCAACAGAACATTTCTTCTGTTTTGGGTATCTTTCCCAGGATTCTGCTCATAGAATTCCTTTGCGTTCATCACCCAGAGAATCAATGTCAGCCCACATCTACAAGTACCCAAGTGTGTGAATGGCAATCTGAGTGAAAATGTGCCCTTTGCACTTAGCAGTTCCATGTGGGGAGGTAGCAGGCATGGGCCAATATGGAAATCCATTCTGAACTTCAATACTATGGAGATCTCCCCTGCTTGCTTAATTCCTTTCAAATCTTGAATGGACTTGGAATGACACTTTAAGAGAAAAACTGTTCAAGAGCTGTTTTTTCTCTTCTCTACTATGAATTCAGCTTTCTTGCTAAAAAGAACTCAGAAGGCTTATGGTGAAATTGAAAAGAATGTCAAGAATATGATGAATTTTGGATACATAGCAAACAATTCTTTTGTATGAAAGGATAGAGAAATGTAGCCTGGAACTAAAAATAGATACTCAAGCTTCAGAGAAAATTTCATGAAAGTCATATTGACTCTCACAAAAATTCAGAGAATATAGAAAATATTAACTATCTATGCAGCTCAGTTTCTTGGTGTAGATGTCCTATGATTGATATGCAAAGAACATAGTAAAGATTCCACAGCTATAAATTAACAAATTAACCTATAGGAAAATCAGGAGAGAGGACACCAATTGTTTTAAGATGACTTAAGCAAGTTTTAAGGGAGCTAGTATAAAATACAATCTCCAGATAGTAGAGTGAGAGTAGAAAAATACAAGTCAAATAAGAAAAATCACATCAGCCCTCAATATGATCTAGGAACAAATAGAAACTCCATACAGACCTTACAAGGTCTTCTATTCCTGCCAATCACTCAACATCTTGTCTTCTACTTCTCTCTGTTCTTTACATTTCAGCCACAAGTTTTGTCACTTTTTTCTTTCTGTTCTATTAATATGTCATGCTAAATCCTACTGTATAGTTTTCACCTCTGTCCTGTACTTAGAACCTTCTTCCTTAGATGGTTTCACACTCATCATTCACATTTCATTATTCAGCCCACTTTTGAATATATTCCCTTTCCTCTAACACCTTCCTTTATTTTATTAGCATTTCCTTCCTTCATGTTTTTTTTTTGTAGTTCTGTGCTATGAACTTGTAATTGTATTTGTTAAGTAAGCACTATACTATTCAACCAGTCCTTTATTGTGTTGGTTATTTTCAAGATAGGGTGTCACTTTAGGCCTAGTCTGTACTGGACTGTGATCCTCCTATGTGTGCTTTTCTCTGTTGCAAAAAGTCAGGCACATACTCAAACACCACTCTGCCCAGCCATTATACTTCTCCCATACTTTGGGATGACTACATTTCATTTTATTAGCATTCTCTAGAAAATAAAATTTATTATTCATGGTTTGGTATAGTATTCTAAGGCCCACTTGAGAGACAGGGTGTCTACACACAGAGCAAATAATTCCTTTTTGAATCAAAGAATAAATGTGAGACGTTAGATAGAGAAAACATTGGCCTGGAAGTATATAGTTCAGGGTAAAAACACTTACTTTGCATGTGCAAGGCCCTCAGCCCTGCAAAATAAAATCACAATGAAACAAAACTAACAAGCAAGGAATATAAAATGGAAACTATTTTGAAGAGGGTAATGTGATATCTGAAAGGGTTGTGCCCTACACAGAAAACAGGAAAGAAAACAGCCAAGGGTTAAAGTTCTATTTTAGTTTTAGTAGACTTCTGACTAGTATGTTTATTAGCTTGGTAGTGGAGAAAGAGGTACTCGGGATGAATGATGCTCATTTTCATTTAGCTTCCTAGTTAGACATTTAGTTTCTGGATGTAGTTAATTTTGTGTTAAGCCTGATATCCCAGACCTTGATAACTCTATAAAAAAGAGCTATAAAATAGTAGAGAAGGATGAAATGGCTTTTTTAATAGCTAGCAATAGAATTTTTCATAAGAATGTCTATAGTCAGAAAAATACTTTGATAGTGCTCTCAAGTAATAGGTAAGATCCTAAAAGCCTTACTTTTAAAAAGAGACTATGAAAAAGAGCAAGTTACAACTTTTCTCAGGAACAATAAAGTCAATTTGGAGACAGGAAATGAAGTGGCAGAGGAGGATGAAGTCCAGAAATACATACTGGTGCCAATGGGGTCAAAGCAAAGATACAAATGGAAGTGTTTATCATCAAATTTTAACTACTTGAACACACACACACACACACACACACACACACACACACACACACACACACACACACTGTTATACATTGTCCAAGTCAATAATAAATTTTGTGTGCATGAGTGTGTGTGTTCAGTCTTGAACTCAGGGCCTGGGTACTTTTTTGCCGAAGGTTGAAACTCTACTACTTGAGCCATAGGTCTACTTCTGTTTTTTTGCTGGTTAACTATTGGAGTTAAGAGTCTCTCAAAGTATGTCAAAGTATGGGCTTCAAATATTGATTCAAATATTGATTCTCAGATCTGAGCCACTGTCACCCAGCATTAATAAATTCCTTCAACATATTGCCTGGAGTGATAGTTGATTCTGGGCAGCGTTGTGACTGGATTGGAGGATGTCTGAAGAATCAGAAAGTCATTACTTCTTGGTGTTTCCGGAAACATGGGTGTGTAAGTAGAAGAGGGGAAGTGAATGGTACTATCCAGTAGGTTAGGGCCTGGATAGAACAAAAAAACCTTATAAAATGGAACACTGTCCTTGATTCTTTCACTTGAGCACATATTTTCCTGTGGCTGCCCTAGGACATCAGGCTCCAGCTTCTTGGGCCTTGGGACTAGACACCTGTGTATCAGAGACATTTTGGAGGTCGTTGGGCCTTTGGCCTTGGACTTGGGGCTGTACCATCAGACTCCTTGGTTCTTGGACTAAGCCTTGCTACTAAGTTCTTTGGCTCTTCAGTTTGCAGATGGCTACCATAGAGCTTTTCAGCCTCTGTGATAAAGGAGCTGGCCTAATTAATAACATACACATATTCAATTGTCTCTGTTTCTCAGCAGGACATTGACTGTTGTACCTGGTAATGCCCTGTGGGAGAGAGCTGTAGGAAAAAAAAAATCAAAGTTGAGTTTCCTTTGGGGGAGAAGAAAACAGCATGAAAATGGAGTGTAAGATCAAGAGTTAGGTGGGCAGGAATGTCTGGGTGAGGCATAACAGAGAATGTAGTACCTCAGGAGCTCATGGGAACCTTGATTACCTTCATGTAGCTCACCTACATAAACAAGTCTAACCATTTTTTTGGACATTCCTGAATTTCAAAGGATAAGCCATACCACTTGAAAAGAAAAGGGCTCCAGTATCATGAAGTCATATGCTTCATTTCTGCTTAAGACTGCCAAAGGCTTCACTTCTGTCACCAGAGCAGATGTAGTTCCAGAAAAGTTGCCAAATATTAAGAAGTCTTGAGGGCAATATATTATATTTTTTATGTATTTTCTGTTCTCTTTTATGAATTAGTTATAATTTATAAGGGACTGGTATTTGCTTTTGGTATGTACATCAGTATTATACAGTAAAAACTATTCTCTCTCTCTCTCTCTCTCTCTCTCTCTATATATATATATATATATATATATATATAAATATACCTGGAGACATGGAAAGTGTAACCCCATAATAAAGCTCAATTTTATGGGAGAGTGTGTGTGTTGTGTGAGATACAGCCCCAAATATAAATTGACTGTCTACATACTGTAATCAGGTTGAATATTGTTTAAAGGAATGTCAAACTTGGTCAAATAATGATGATGGAAGAGGAGTCAGAAACCTCCAGAGCAGTATATATTGCTTTGATGAGCACAGATCTCATGTTTCCTTCCATAGCATGAGTGTAACTTATATATCTGAACTCGACTGTATTGTCAGTATGTGCCTCCTAATATTTCTTGTCATAAATATATCTTGTTTAACTATTAGTTTACCTATCATCTTGAAGACCAAGAGAATCTTACTGCTCTCCTTAGCTTGACTAAACTTTAAACAGGTTTCTACCTAAGTAAGCCACACCCCCATCTCTCTTTGCTTTAGAAAACTTGCAAATAATAAATTGCCTCTTTGTTCCTTTAGGGTATAACTTTTCTCTCACATAGAGAAAAGGACCTAGGAATCATTCCTTTGAAATATAATCATTAAGAAAGTTAGGGTCCCTATGTCCAAGTTTCTCTGGCAAGATAGGAGGCTAACTTTGTTAAGTGTCAATTAGCAAATATAAATGGCTAATCTCATTGACCCAATCCACTCTGCTGACTCAAAGTCCTCTAGTACTTTTCCATAAGTTCACCTCAGGGCCTAAAAATCTTTCTGCAATTTGTTTTAAGGGAATTAAATTCAACCTGTCTCCCCATTGCAATAGTCTTGATTAGAGTCTCCCTCTCCTGTTTAATTTTTAACCTCATTTGCTACATTTTTTCTTCAGCAGTAGACCAATTTGCATTCTTACCTTCCTAAATGTTTTATCCTTTTGATTCCAGTCCAAACTTTCCAGATTCTTTTAAATCAGTAATATATTTTTCTTGAAAATATGAGACTTGGAAATAAATGTGACTAAAAATGGATACCCATGACGGAGTAAGTGAACAATAGATGCAATAAAGAGCAAAAAAAAAATCCAAGTGCAGAATATGAAAATGTAGACAATTAGATAAGCCTAAGGAATAATTCAATATAAAATGACTTTCCTACTCTCTACTTTGACTCTCTACCATTAGAGGACACAGAGACTATAAACACATACACAGAGTATAAGAAGACAGAGAGAAATAGAGTCAGAGACAGAGAGACACACAGAGAAAGAGATAAAGAGAGATTAGAAAGAGGCTTATGCAATCTAACAACCACTCTCCCCCTTCAACCCCCCCCCTGCAACCCAATACTCAAGGTTGAACAATGGAAAATTCTTCTTCAAAGTATAAAAACCTGTTTGATCCATGCAGAACTTCACCTCTACAGTGGCTAAGTATTGACATTCTGGCAAAACATTATTAGTTTCAATAGGGGTAATTGAAGTTACTAGTTTACTAACACAGAATATTTAAAGTGGACAAGACACAAATACATTTGATCATTCTCCATCAGCTATGTAGAGGTAAGATCCAGAACTCTCAAGGGGAAAAAATTCAGCTTGAAAACCATGAAGTGATACATTTGATTAATAGCCACTCGCTGTTCAAAAGGAAATCTTGATGGCATTTGGTTGGCTAATGTTCTGTCTCACTATCATTTTGATAAAACATAACTTAAGTATCAAATGTACTGACCAATGCTCTCTAGCTTGTTTGGAAACCACAGGTTGTCTAAAATTCTCCAGAGAAGATGTTTTCCTTCTTTTTCTTCTGTTAATAAGGGCAATTAGAGACATAATGGCCCGTGGTGACTGGAGGCTTCCTAGTTACAACTTAGCAGCAGCAGCAAGCCCCAGCATCCTGGATTTCTCTTCCAACAAAGATAAATACTCCATTATCCACTTACTGAAGCTATTTCACCTAAATTCAGCACAAATCATCTCTTATAAGACAGAAGATAATATCTTGCCAGTCTTTATTAAGATAAATTTGGTTCCTTTGTGTGAAATTTTGATTAAAAAAACATTTGTTATTAGGGCTATGAAAATAAGTATAACAGAATTTTACATAAAGCTAAATGTACAATATGATCATATGTGTTTAGTCACAGAATTTCTTACTGGGGTTTGAACTAAGATCCACTGCATGACTTGGCTTGTTTGCTTGTCTGGTGCTCTTCCATATCAACTATGCCTCTTGCCCAGTTTTTTTGCAGCTAGTTGTGGAGAAGGAATCCTTCTGTATGGTCTGTGCTGGATTTTAACCGCAACTGTCCTGAACTGAGCCTTCTGAATAGCTAGGATTACAGGCATGAGTCCCCAGTACTCCCCAAGAATTTCTCAATGAAAGACAATCAGTCACTCCAGAGACAATTTGGTTCATGGATGTGGCTCAATTTAATCACTCACATTATAGTACAGTTCTGTGGGCAGTATTGGATGATAAGTAGCTTTCATGTGAGATAAATTTAACCTAGTGAGATCTGAGTCTATTTTTAGCTTGGATGATATATAATAATAATAATGATATATAATGTCATTATCCACACCCAATTGGGAGAAACAAATTTTGATAGAACTATTTTCTTTTCCTTTGTTTTGAGACAACGTAGTCCAGGGTGGCTTCAAGCTCTTTATTCTGCCTCTTCCTCCCTGTGCTAGGATTACAAGTATGTAATACCCATCAGCTTCTAAATGATTACTTGTACTAATTCATGTTCAAATAGTCTTTTGGGTATTTTTCTGATTCAGGGAAATAAGACTTCTTAAAGTTCATGTATATTATTTCCCTTGATATCCTAGAGTTGAACACCATTCTAGAATGTTTTTCTTCAGAGGCTTTTCTTTATTACTGTCATAGTATAGCAGGATACAAAGAAAAGCAAACTCCTTTTTACTGTACTGCAATCTTTTAAAATTATGCATTATTTTTTGACAGCATACGCTAATAATACAGGGAGGGTCCTTGTGATAATTCCATACAGTCATGCAGTATACTTTGATCAAGTTCATCCCTTCCATGATATTCTCATTTCTTTCTAAATTAATCTTATAAATTATACCATGACAATCATCAAGCCAGCCTCCACGTTCTCATTTCCATTCATTTAAAGAAAGAACACCTTTTTCAATTCTCCTTTTAAGTAGCTTGAGAGTGCTTTTAGTGTCTTCAAGGAATAGTAACAAAATTCCTTATGGACTAGAAAACAACAACCAAGTCCAGTTTGTTTTTAGGAATCTATAGTGTTAGGGGAATGAACCCCAAGATAAGTATTCAAATGTTTTTTTTCGTTTTTTTTCCCTTTCATGTAATTGTTTCTAACATATTTATAAGATGATTTCTTTGTTGCTTTGTATGTCCCTCCCCCATGGTATAACCCCTGCTTTCACTGTATTTGATGTTGGTATACTTTGTGGAGGGGAAGGGGACAAACAAATCGTTTAACTAGGGGTACAGGTGGACCCATTGCAACAATGAGATGTACAAGTCGTTATGTCAAAAACGAACTTTACAACTTTGGTGGGGGGGGGAAGCGGGGAGGATTGGGTGGGAGGGTGGGGAGGGAAGGATGGGAAGGGATGGGAAGGGATGGGAAGGGGAAACAAAGAGGAGGCAACAATGCTTGATAAGAAATGTACTCGTTATCTTGCCCATGTAATTGTAACTCCTCTACGGTATTCTCACAATAAAAAAAAAAAAGAATCTATAGTGTGGAGAAAATAAAGTAGTGGGTAAATATTCAACTGGTTAAAGTAATGAATATACATCTGCCATTTCTTCCTTCACATAGGTATTAAAAATAGTAACTTTCAATTCTTTGTACATGTAAAATCAAGTCATATTATTATAACTTACATTAAAATTTTTAATATTTTTATTGCACAATTAAATTTTTTATTCCCCCTTTTTTGTTTTTGAATTAACTGTTCTGCTTTTTTTGGTCTATTTATCTTAGAGCTCTTATCTTTTTCATATTCTTTCTATATTAACTCTTCTGAGATTATATACACATATATCTTAATCTCTTTTTATATTTCTTGCAACACTTTTAACTTGAGAAAATTTTATTCAAACAGTTATATTTACTTCTACTTCTTTCAACAAGATTTATAACAGAAGAAACTAATACAAATTACAAATGTTAATAATAGTTTCTTTCAAATTTAATAGAATTTGGGACACGTGACTATTTTATCACCCGTAAAACTAGAGATAATAAAACCTAATATTCAGGACCTAAGTGTAAGTGGAATAAAGGTAATTAACATTTAGTCCCCCATCTACCTTTGTCATTTCTTCCTAAATACTTCTGTTTTTAATGTACCACTGCTTTATCTTGAGTTCTATTCATCTTCAAGACTGCACATTCTTATTATAAAAGTTGTATTAGAGTTGTTTACTTTTCTTTCCTTCCTTGAGAAGTCTATAGTAAGTGCTTAACAAGAGGTATGTCAGTACACATGTGTGTATACATATGAATGAATTTATAAGCTATTCTCTCCTCTATGCTATTGGAAATATCTACAAACATGCTTTCTACATAGCTACCTAATTGATCTAATATTCGGAAATGAACTCAGAACATCGCTCTTACTAGGAAGTACTCTGTCACTTGAGGCATGTCCTTTTGCTTGGCTAAGTCTGTTAGTCCATTTCTCCTACTATAATGAAATACTTCAATCACTTTTAGTTTGTTTTTCAGATAGAGTCTTAATGTAACTATGCCTGGGTACACTTCAAACAATAACCCTACTACTTCTATTCTTGTAGAACTAGCTTGTTTTTGAGATAAGGTCTCCTGAACTTTTGGTCATGGTGACTGTGAACCTTGATATTCCTGTTTCCACCCCTAAATTGTGCTATATAGTTTTATCCACAAAAATACTGGTTTTATTTGGCAAGTCTAGTATTTCATAGGAATTGGTTTCTTCCTAGACTTTTAATGTAGGCGATAATGCCAGATAAACAGATCTGAAAGCACAGATTAAATTTCAAGTCAATCAACTATTGTTTACTCTTAGCCATATGAACTTGCAAACAAGTAAATATTAGAAGTGTATAGCAGTAACTAGAATGAATTACTAATTGTTATGCATATTAACAGATTTCTCATACATTTAAGTACAGATCATTTATGTAAATATATTACGACATATACACATATAATGGTATGGATGTGAAACCGTAAAAAATTGCCATGTAATATAAGGAATTTATGTGTGATATATGAGAAAATATCATTAAAAGCAAGTTTTACAATGTCATAGTATTCATAGATAATTTATTGTTATGGTTTGGATGTGGTTTGCTCCCCTTGAGAGTTTATGTATAGGAATCTTTGCTCACAGTGTAGACATGTTAAGAGATGCTGGAACATTTAAGAGAGTAGGGCATAGTGGAGAGTCCTAAAATCACTTGTGGGAACTGCCCTGGGAAGGAATTAAGATAATCCTTGTGGGACTCCAATGCTGATGTCATGCCATTGAACTTTGAGCTATAAACTTATCTTTACCAGAACTCAGTCACAGTATTTCATTACTGTAATGAAAAGTGGGTAAATAGGCCAATAAAATTTGATTTGACTTTATTGTTGTGAGTCTTTTTTACACCAAATTCGCAAGTTAATCATTTTCTTTATCACTTAAGACTTGTTTAGATAGATAAAAAAGATATGGAAATTATATTTTTTGATAAACATAGAAAGGCCAGACTCCAAAATTAAAGCCAGGAAATAAACGGAAAAATAGTTAAGTTCTGTGCCCATAATATCCCCTTTTTGGTGTTAAGTTACAAGAATCCAAAACAGTAACAGGGGTTCTATGACTTTTACTTTAAACTGGTAAAAAGCTGTAAACTTTCCAGGAATGGGTAGAGACAGGATGAATGGAAATCAAGTCTAGCAGAAGGGTGTCCTGAAGGTTACTTCTGCCTAGCTCAGAATATATCATGGCGACAGATAGGAACCATTGCTTTAATTTTAATTTTTTTTCTTATTTCCTGGGTACAGAGCAAGAAGTGTTTCACTCTTTTCCCTTTCTTCGTACTTTATCCTGTTATACTAAATTCTTGCTACAACTCTTATTCTGTGAGATTTTCCTTGCTGTGAGACATCCTAAAATGCTTTGAACATGTGGATCTCAATGACCCATGATTTTGCTTGGAAACTGTGAGGATGACAGAGGCTCTCATCCATCATCTGGTGACAGAAATTGGCTAGCCAGCCAGTACTTCAACGTCACAAGATCTGAAACGTGTTGAGCTTTGGAACTCTTCTTTCTCTAAATCTGTCTGTTCGCCATGGTGAAAGAGTAAAATGGAAGACACTGGTGTCTTTCATTGGGGTACATTTCTGTTTTAAGGCTAATGAAATGAGCTCAGAAGCAGCTATCCTCTGGAGTACCTGGAGTCATGTGTTCTTCCTGAGAACACTGTACTTCCTTGCCTGACATAAGCTAAGAAAGATGCTCTTGATTGAGGAAGAGAATTTGTTATGGAAGGGCCATGATAACGGCTGCTCTGAGTGCTTGGTGTAAAATGTTACAGTTATCTCTAGGAATTGGTGGCCCCCTCCTCTAGCCACCCCATCTCATGTCATATAAATTTCATCTCCTTTTCTGGAAAAAATATTTAATTAAAAATTACAGATTTATGTACAACACGGTTTAAACTATGTATACATTGTAGAATTGCTAAATTGAGCTAATTAAGATATGCATTACTTTATATAACATGGTTTTTTGGTTGTAAGAATACATAAAATCTACTCAGTGACTGTCAAGAATTTAACACATGTACATTTCTTTTATACATAGTTGTGTGGAGGGCAGGGCAAGACCTATAGCTTAAGGTTTATCTTTGATACCCTCTGCCTCAGGAAACAAAGAAGAGAAAAAAGATGAAAGTAGTACTGGCTTAGGTACTAAAGATACAATAAATGCTGGCTGCCTACTTGACACCATCCAACTTGTTGCTGTTAACTACATTTGCCTGCTGAGTTCCAAAAACATAATTGAGTCAAACTGAGTGGAAGTAAGTATAAAATACACATCGGATTTTGTAGACTTAGTAAATCATATTATGTAGTATCAGATGCATTATAAAATGTATTTCATGGCAAATTTTCTACTTTTCTTAAATGTGGCTACTAGAAAATTTAATATCATACATGCAGCTCAGACTATATTTCTATTAGCTAATAGAAATATATGAACTTACCTTCTTCTTCTTCTTTTCATTTTTGTTTTTTTGCTAGTCCTGGGCTAGGACTAGCAAGACTTGGGTGCTGTCCCTTAGCTTCTTTTGCTCAAGGTAGCACTCTACCACTTAAGCCACAGCTCCACTTCCAGATTTTTCTGTGATTAATTGGAGATGAGTCTCATAGACTTTTCTCCCCATGTTAACTTTGAACTATGATCCTCAGATGTTAGCTTCCTAAGAAGTTAGGATTACAGGCATGAGCCACTGGCACCAGGCAAATTTATCTTCATATTGGTAAGGAAGAGGGCAAAAAATGATAATGGAAGAGCAACAAAGGGCCTAAAAGCTCTTGCCTGAGACTCTACTCAGACAATTGACTATCTACTAAAGTAGATCAGGCTTCATATACATTTATAAATTATATTATTCTAGTTGTACATCATTCTAGTTGCATATCACTGACCATACCCAACCTTAACAATATTGTTTTTAAAATGACAATATAATTGTGGACCTAAGGTTTTGAGAACTTATAACTATTTCTTTTAGTAAAATAAAATATTAAGTTACATGGGTCATTCATTGTCAAGTGAAACTTTAAAAAATATTATAAAGTGCCCTGCAGTGGGGGCTCACACCTGTAATACTAGCTGTTCAGGAAGCTGAGATCTGAGGATTAGAGGCTGGAACCACCCAAGCAGAAAAGGTAGAACGATTCTTGTTAATACCTAAAAAGTATCCCCAAAAGCCAGAAAGAGACATGTGCCTCAAGTGGTAGAGCACTAGCCATGAGTGATAAAGCTAAGAGACGGTGCCTGGACCTTGACCTCAAGCCCCAGTCATGGCATGAAAAAAGTAAATAAAGCATATAAAGGTACGATATGAAATTAAAATATTTATCACTTTTAAGTTTATGAAATGATTAGAACTTGACAAAGCATACATTATCAAAGTCAGTTCCTCTTCCAGTGCACTAAAAAAACCAACCACATAATCAATGAAAAGAGCAATATTGACATTGCCTGGTCAACCCATTACTTAAGGAGGGTTATGAGTTAGCTTTGGCTGTAGGAGCTGTACCCATGGGAGTAAATAAGATCCAGCATCTCCTCCTGAGGAGGTTGGCAGCCTATGGCCAAAGAAGGAAAGAGAGGAGACAGATGAGTACAGGATTGTTTCTGACAAAGTTGACCTGAGCACTCAGTGGGACTGCCATGCAGATTGGACTTCTTTTACCTGGTGCATCAGGAGCTTCACTGTGGAAGAAAGGGCTAAAATATCAGAATTGGGATGTCAGGGAGGTAAAAGAAGATACTGAAAATGAAGAAATTAACCTAAGGAGCAACAGTGGTATGTGATTAAATTTGAGGGAATTCAGAAGAGGTCACTAGGGTGAAAGGACAGAGATTGGAACTGGAACATTAGACCCAAGGAGGTATTTGAGATGTTTTCTATGTGATTAAGAGCTTAGACTTTATTCAGATAACAAATAGGGTCCATCTAAGTTATAGATGTAGGAAAGAATACATCCAAAGTACTTAGGACAGAGAGAAAATATTTTTTCCCACTGTTAATCCTAAACCTCATAAACTGCAAATGTAAACTTCAGCCTACTTTTTCCTCTTGAGTAACCACAGATTTCCAATTATTGAATCCTCCAATGTAAAAGATACAAACGCTCCCCAAACTCTGCTACATCTTCTTTCTTCCTTCAGAGCCTGGAAGCCTTCTTACTTAGTGAGAACACTTAATAGTCCAATATTTTTACTTTGTACACAGTGGGTTGGGCAAAGTTTGAAGGAAAGTCATTGTCCTTGAGTTGGGGCATACCTCTTCTCTCAGATAGATGTGCCAATCTCATTTTCTTCTTTGGGCTTCACTTCCCAATCCATGAAATGAGAAAAGTTAGACTATTGTTTTAGAGTTGCTCCCCCTTTGTTTGTATGTTTTTATTGTACAAATATTGTACAGAGGGGTTACAGTTACATGAGCAAGGTAATGAGTACATTTCCTATTGAGCATTGTTGCCTCCTCCTTTGTTTTCCCCCTACGATCCAGGTTGTTCCCTTTGTAAACTTAGCACTTAAACATTATAGGACTCTAATCTATGCAAAGACTAATTTATATGTTTAAACAAATAACATTGGCATGATATAAATTTCACCATAAGTAATTAATTCAATCCAAAGTAGAAGGAAATGACAAAAGACACAATACAAGTGGAATGAAATGAACAGGTTCAGCCCAAGTGGAAGAAAATGATGTATGAAAATAGCCATACTCATTTATATTTGGGCTATTATGAGAAATGGTTACTTGGCTATTAAATAAGAGGTTGAATGCAGAAAAGAGTAGGCTCAACTTTCCATATAGTGATACACATATGCCACAGGAATTCTTAATAAGCAGTTGAAAATGCTATTCTGAAGGTCAAAACAATGAATTACTTTCTGGAAATGTAAATGCGCAATGGGGGTGCTTGCAGGGGTTGGGGGAAATTTGTAGTGCTAAAAAAAGAAAGTAAGCATGGGTTTGAACCATTGGAAGAAGGCAAAACCATTCTGCAGTAGGGAAAAAAATCAGGAGATCTGTATGTAGGAGCTCCAGCTTGCTGGGTGTGGTCAGGTTCAAAAGTCTCTCATCTTACACACAGGAGCTAAAATAGGAAAAGAGAGGTAACTGAATAAAAAAATCTCATTGGGAAGCAAGAAGAAGATGACTAGGGACTTACTTTGGCTTGGAATCTATGTATGTGTGTAGATACCACCAAAGCTATTAGAAATAGTAGATTTAAATGTAGTACATCTTTAAATCAATGGGAACATATTGTGGACATCAGAGGTGTTATGTAATGAGATGCTTCTTGATGGTGCAAAACTGGTCATTTTCCCCCTCAGTATTCCACTTTGGAAGGCAACTGATACATGAAAATATGCCTAAAAGTATTTACCAAAGCATTGTTTTAGGAAAATGTAAACTACATAAATGACCATAAATGAAGAGATGGTAAAATTGAATGCAGTAAAATATAACTGACATTGTACAAAAAACTTGTTGGCATGTAGAAAAAGAGCGTGTTATAATATATATATATATATTATATATATATACTATATATTATGTGAAGAAAATAGATGTAAATGCTATATCCAGAATAACATTTGTCTAATTTTCTTTAATAAAATAGAAAAAAAAACAGACATGTTTATATGTATATGTATTTGTGTGTAAGTGCATGTATATGTGTGTAACTGCACAAAGAGAGGAAAGATAGGAACAAAACACTAAAATCTAAGTCTAGTTTGTTCTAAATGGTTGGGTTTAATTAGATTATTTCTGTTTTGTTTTCTAAATTTTGTGTAAAATATGTCTTACTTTTATTAGTATGGAAAAATCCAATACTATTTATCTCACAAGACCTCGGGAAGAAAATGGCAATAGAAAAATACCACCTAAGTTCCATTTTTTAAAATCCCACTCCTCCCCACCCACCCACACACACAACATACCCTTTCTACTGTGCTTGAAAGAGGCTGACATCTGTAACATTCAACCTGCTGTGCATAGATATTGGCAGACCTAGCCTGCACCCACTGGTTTGGTGATAAGTGACCTATATTCATCTGGCTTCAGAACAAAAGGCTAAGTAGGTTTGGCAATTGTTTAAACTTATGTTGTTTAAGCATGCTTTTAATAGTACTTGAATGTAAAGTATACGGAATAGGTAAATACCAGGAGTTGGTACGATAGCTCTTCAGAAAACTCAACTAATAATTATTTCAGACATTTAAATAATGAGGTTTCACTGATTCTATTATCTGAAAAATACGTGCTCTGATTTAACCTAAGCAAGACAGGGACTGAGCTATATGGAAACAGAAGTCTTAATTAGTAAGATTTAACTTAGTCAATCAAGGAAGTATCTACCAATCTTTAAGAATTCCTTAATATCTTTATTCACACATATCCCCAAATTATTCCAAGTCTTAATATAAAGCCTATGACTTACCTTCTTCTATTTTTGGCTAATGATAAACATGCGTAGGATTAAATTGTAGCTCTATAATTAATTTATTCTGGACCAAGTGGGGAACAATGATACACAAATTCTCATTGGCTATAATTTCATCAAATGAACCTAAGCAGTGCTGCTGGGTAGAGACTGAAGTGGCAGAGAAGGAGTCAAGAGCAATCTTAAAATGTAAAAAACTTTTAACCGTTTATAAGCTATTAAGTAAAGATTGCTATGAACTTTTGATATGGAATGTATTAATCAGAGTTTTAAAGCATGCTTCTGCCTGTGTGTATCAGATATTATAACACGAGATTGTAATATCCTAAGGGTACCTAGTTAGACTAGTTCTATGGAAGGAAGCCACTATTTTTAGACTCTTCTCTATTCCTATTTTCCAACCCTATGGCAGACAATGGCAAGAAGCTAGTGAGATTATTCAGTATAGTGGACCTATTCAGAAGTCTCACCTTTCAAATGTCTATAAGCATTTAACCTATTCTGCAGGACCTAGAATATAGGCCATACTTTTACAATAGCACCTTCAATTTTAAATGTTGCAAGCTTTCAAATTTCAATGTTTCATCTTTGGAGCTGGGGCTTAGTATGGTGATAAAGCATTAAGATTTCATGATGCAGGATTTCTGGGAGGCAGAGTCAATGGGGGTGACTCATAGAATGGGAAAGGTGGAATTGACATGTCAGGATAAAAGTGAGCATGGATTTCAATTGCTAGACACCTGAATTGGCCAATGAGAAATTGCAAAGGACTGACACATTATCAAGGAAGTTGTTGGGCTAAGTACCTAGTGGCCTGAAGTGAAGCAAATATGTTGGGATGATGATTAGCAAGTGGAATTCTAAAGGAGGCATGCAAAAGATTCCCCTAGACAGTGGTAGAGTGTGGTGATGCTATTGGCTACGAAAGAGAGGCCCAGATAGGACAAGCCAGGGCTGAGCCTGAGGGCCGAGTGTATGATATTATGAAAGAGGTAACTTGATGTAGACCTACATATCCATATGTATCATTTATGTTACACAAACTGTTAGAAAATATGCGATGACATTCTAAACAAAATGTTTTAGACTTCAATAGATTTTTTATACCACATCATTTTATTCCAGGACTTAGAAAGTTCTAGAAGCCTACTTTGTCCTCTATAGGATTCTTGAGTTACAACATACCAAACACAATGTGCCCTAAAACATATTTTTGTTGTTGTTGTTGTTGTTTTGACTCTAAAATAATTCAAAACTGTGAAAATTAAGTGACATGGTGGTTTAAAAAGTTGAATGGTAGTGCTCTGGTTTGAACGCCCCTGTCCCGACAAAATGGACATTGATACTTAATCCTCATTGTGTGGTGTTGAGAGACAGGCCTTTCAGGAAGCAATTATGTCTTGAGGTGAATGGACTTAAAGCCTTTATGTAAAGGGGCTCCTAACCCTTCACTTTTCACAGCTGATGTAGACAAAGCCTTGGTGCCTTTTTACCTTATCTGTCAGGCAACGACACATTATCTATGAGGAAGAATCTTTGGCCAGCACCAAATTGTCAGAGCCTTGGCCTTGGATTTCCCAGACTCCAGAACTATGAGCGAGATTAAGGTATTTTGTCATAGCAGCACAAAAATAACAAAGACAGGTAATCAATGAAAATCTAGCAGTACACTTATTTTCCTTGCAGGAATTTTTTAAAATCCTAACAAAATTTAATGACAAGATCAAGAAGTATAAAGCCATTCTCAACTATTGCTGGAAAGTAACTAAATATTGTTGGTTTGGAGGAAGGCCAATGTGGGATTTGCTATCTATACCTACTTCTTGAGATGCATACTCTCTTGAAAGACTATTTTATCTTCAGTCAGACTAAGTATGATTCATGAATTGATTTTTTTTTTGTTCTGGGCAATTCATACATTTTTAAAAATTCCTAATAAAATCCTTCACTGTGTCTCGACGTACATGATCACATGGACTTACTGAGTAGAAAATAGGCTTGAATATGTGGGATAATGGTTTCCAGTCACACAGACTTCAGTGGTAGAGTTTAGAGCCAATGAATTGGTTCTGCATTTCATTGATTCTCAGATGAACTGTTTTCTCTTCAAATTTAGAAAGCTCAGAAATCAGGGATATATTTTTTACCATTGGTGACAAGTTTCAATTATTATTTTTTGTTTTTTAACTTTATTTTATTGTAAAGGTGATGTATAGAGGGGTTCCAGTCACATAAGCAAAGGAAGAACTACATTTCTTGCCAAAAAATTATTTTTCTTAAACTTTGTCTGTTGAGGGGCTTGAACTCAGGGCCTGGGCACTGTCCCTGAGCTATTTGCTCAAGTCTAGTACTTTACCAAGTACTTTGAACCACAGCATAATTTCCTTTTGAGTGGTTAATTGGAGATAAGAGTCTCGCTACTGCCACTGCCACCTGGGCTTTCAATTGTTTTTTGTTTTGTTTTGTTTTTTGTTTCTTTTTTTGTGACAAGATGTCACCCAGGCCATCCTTGAACTTAAGTTTCTCCTGCCTTAGTTGCCCAAATGCTAGGGTTATAGATGCATTTCACCATGCCTGGCAAGTGGCAAGTTTTAATCATTTCCATTCAGCTTCCACTTGTGATTTGGTTCTCACTTTTTGGTCTGAGGATCTGGTCATGGTTTTGCATGTAATTTATGCTCCCATTGAATTAAGGGCAGAATTGGTAATATACATGATCAGCCTTACTCTGTTTAAAATGTCTCCTACGAGACTATACCAGGATTCACATTGAATCACATAAAATCTACTGCAAATGCATAAGAAGATGGAAATAGAAGAGCAGAGCAGAGCATAATAGAGTACTAGTGAAGTAAAAATTCACAATTAGAGGAATGGCATGAGTTCTATATTTTCTTCCTAAGCAATAACCACATGCATGGAACTTTTCAAAGAAACACAATAGATAAAGCTGAGTTAACACTTGATGGGATCAGTTAGCAGAGGAGCGGCACTAAAATGCAGAAAAGAGAAATGTGGTAGGAAATGTCAGGTCACTGATGCTTATAGTGGAAAGATGCCATGGGTTCATGGCAAGGGTGACAGATGTTTCTCAATGCTGCTTGATAGAACTTTCTAGAATGGTGGGCATGCTCTGCAATCTGTGTCATCCAATACAGAATTTACTAACACATGTAGCTAATGAACATGTTTCTGTAAGAAAATTAATTTCATTTCAGTTATTAAGTATAAGTAGTTACATATACCTGGCTATTGGACAGTACAGAAACAGATGGTGGTGTGCAAACTGATGTACAAAATGTTAATGATGATTAAGCTTGATGGCATAGTGTGTTTCAGTATCTTCATATGAAGAGGGCAAATATAAGTGATTGCAAAATGTGGTGGAAATCCTTAACAAGATGCCATATGTGTGGTGTTGAACACAAAGTTTGGTAGATGGCAAATGAGAAGAAGCAAAGGTAAGAGAAATAGTGACAGTGTGAGTAGTAATAATTAATTCTATTGTTTTTGTCCTTTCCTGACAAACAGCAACTCAAGTTTGAATACTGCAAAAAATAGTAGAGCAGAAAGGAACTGCCCCTCCCCTGACAAATGATGGAAAATTTCCTAGAAGTTAGGTCATTCATTACATGTATGAGGCTCTGCATGATCTCATTAAATGCTGATCACTTTGAGATTTCTAGACAGTAAATTAGTGCATATTCAGTGCTTCCAGATATGCCCCTTCATTTTGCAAATCCAAGTTCTAATTTCTGAGCTCCATCTTCTAATTCCTAGAGGAATTAGAATTAATACTAGATTAGTCTTAGCATTTGTGAGGATTCTGACAAGGTGAATTCTTCCCTTCCTTCCCATCTCCCTGGAATTCATTTCGATAAGTAGTATTTTAAATGTTTAGAGAAGTTACATTTTGGGTTGTTCCTCCCCTCCTTTAGTCTGTTTGTATGTGAAGCCCTAGAGTCCCTATAGGTCATCATGTCCACTTATATTTTAGATCTAGCTTCCACATACAAGAGAAAACATGTGCCATTTGTGTCTGAGCTTGATCACTTAGCATGGTTTGTTCTAAGTCCATCCATTTCTTGCAGAAGATATAATCTTAATTTTTTTTGGTTTCTTTTTTTATTGTGAAAATACTGTACAGAGGGGTTACAATTACATGGGCAAGATAATGAGTACATTTCTTATCAAGCATTGTTGCCTCCTCCTTTGTTTCCCCTTCCCATCCCTTCCCATTCCCCCCCCCCACCTCAGCCAAAGTTGTAAAGTTCATTTTTTGACATAACGATTTGTACACCTCATTGTTGCAATGGGTCCACCTGTATCCCTATTTAAACAATTTGTTTCTTTCCTTCCCCTCCACAAATTATACCAACATCAAATACAGTGAAAGCAGGGGTTATACTGTGGGGGAGGGACATACAAAGCAACAAAGAAAGCATCTTATAAATATGTTAGAAACAATCTCATGAAAGCAAAAAGACATTTGCATACTTATCTTGGGGTTCATTTCACCTAACATCAACTTATCTGACCTTTTCTGCTTGTCTCAGACATATACTAGTTATTGCAAATAAGGGAAACCATGGGACCTATTTTTTGGGGGCCTGGCTTACTTCACTTAATATAATTTATTCCAAGTCTTTCCATTTCCTAACAAATGGGGCAGTGTCATTCTTTCTGATGGAGGCATAGAATTCTATTGTGTATATATACCACATTTTCTTGATCCATTCATCTACTCAGGGGCATCTGGGTTGGTTCCATATCTTAGCTATGGTAAATAATGCTGTGATAAACATAGTTGTGCTGGTAGCTTTAGTATGGTCTTGTTTGTGATCATTTGAGTAAATGCCCAAAAGTGGGATTGCTGGGTCATAGGGGAGCTCTATGTGAAGTCTTTTGAGGAAACTCCATACCACTTTCCAAAGTGGTTGAACAAGTTTACATTCCCACCAACAATACAGTAAGGTTCTCTTCTGTTTACATCCCCTCCAGCAGCTGTTGTTATTAGAGTTCTTGATTATAGCCATTGTAACTGGGGTGAGGTGGTATCTCAATGTTGTTTTGATTTGCATTTCTTTTATGGCTATTGGCCATCCTTCCTTCCTCTTCAGAGAAGTTTCTCTTTAAGTCTTTAGCCCACTTATTTATTGGGCAGTTGTTTCTTTGAGGATTTGTTGTTGGGAGATTTAATTTTTTGTGTTCCAGGTATATTTTAGATATGCGACTCTTGTCTGTTGTATGGCTAGTGGAGACCTTCTACCAATCTGTGGGCTTTCTATTGATCTTGCTAGCTATGTCCTTTGCCATGCAGAAGTTCTGCAATTTCATGAAATCACATTTGTCCAACTTTTCTTTGATTTGTTGTGTTTCTGGTTCTCTATTAAGAAAATCTTCTACCAATCTGTGGGCTTTCTATGGATCTTGCTATGTCCTTTGCCATGCAGATGTTCTTCAATTTCATGCAATCCCATTTGTCCAACCTTTCTTTGATTTGTTGTGCTTCTGGGTCTCTATTAAGAAAATTTCAGCATGTGCCAAGGAGACCTAGGGTTTCTCCTATTCCATCCTGTAATGTTTTCAGTGTCTGCTTTGACTCTGAGGTCTTTGATCCATTTGGAGTTGATTCTGGTGCAGGGTGATATATAAGGATCTAGCTTTAGTTTTCTACAAGTAGTTAACCATTTTGCCAGCACCATTTACTGAAGAGGCTGTTTTTCTTCCATTCTATTTTTTTAGCTCCCTTATAGAAGATTAGATGGCTATAGGTCTGTGGGTTCATTTCTGGGTTTTAAATTCTATTCCATTGGTCCTGAGGTCTGTTCTTGTGCCAGTACCAAGCTGTTTTGATCTCAGTTTTTTAATGGATGAGTAAAATTCCATTTTTTACATATACCATGTTTTATTGATCCACTCATCTGTTACAGGCATCTGGGTTGTTTCTATAACTTGGCTATTTATCCTCATTGTAATGATTTGGGTAGATTACTAGGAGTAGTATGGCTGGGTCATAGGGCAGTTCTATGTTTAGTTTTTTGACGATTCTCCAAACCACCCGTCAGAGTGGTTGTACAAATTTACGTTCCCACCAACAGTGCAATAGGGTTCCTTTTTGCTCACTCCCCACCAGCATTTGTTGTTTGAATTCTTGATATTGGCCAATCTAACTGGGGTGAGTTGGAATCTCAAAGTTGTTTTGATTTGTATTACAATAGATTCTTATTAACTACAAAGAAGATTTATTTTCCATTGGAAATAATGAATAAATACAATAAATAAGGAAGTGTATCCTTGTTGAGCACAAAGGAAAAATGTGTTTTTTAAATTGATGGGTTACCTTGTTGGGAATTAATTGGTATATGTTCATTAGTTAATATGCATATATACAGTTGTATGTGCTAGAGAGAGCACATGTGCATGTGTATGTGTATACGTGTGTGTGTGTGTGTGTGAGAGAGAGAGAGAGAGAGAGAGAGAGAGAGAGAGAGAGAGAGAGAGAGAGAGAGAGAGAGAGAGAGAGAGAGAGAGAGAGCAAGGAAATACAGGCCAGACAAGACTAATAAAGCCTTGAATGGGGCAATATTGTGGCTTCTGTAACTACCAATTTAAAGCACCATGGCAAAAGGGGTTAAGAAGAAAAGCAGAAGAGGCTCATTGTAGGAAAGAGTTCAATCCTTTTGTGAGAAAGAAGGTCTAGAAAAGCAAGCCATATTTTCTGCTTCTTTAGAAAATCCAAGTCCATTTCAACACCTGGATGAGACAGGTTCAGGGGCAGGGCAAGACAGCCCCTTAAGCACATATATTAGCAGTCTGATGATCACTGGCAAAACAGCTATGATAATGGCCACCACAACCAATTTCATGAGTAGAGGACACTGACAGCTAGATAGTGACTTGGGGAGCAAAGGAAGAACTGGGATGAGCTTGTATAAAGATTCATGGCTCCAGCTCACACCCATTATAGCATCTTAGAAGCCCTGTGGGAAGACTCAGCAAGGGGGCTGGGTTCTAGTTATTGGATGAAGTTTGGTAGAAGCAGGCATTTCAATGACCTAGTTTGTCCTGACAGGACAATGATGCCAGAGGACACGGGGGTACACTAGCTGTTTTGTTGCTCTGGAGTTCCTGTTATTATTCAGCCCTTTTTGAGTTTCTGTAGTTGCAAGTCACAACGACTGAGGGTAGAGTTAGTCCAGGGTAGTGTTGGCAGCAATAAAGAACTGTTTGTTGAAAGCTTGCTCATCATTTGCCTTTTTATTGCTACCAGAACAACAGAAACTTGAATCACTAAATCTAACACTTGAATAAAGCCCCTTTAAAGGGCTTAACAGTGGCAATTACCAAACCGTACACACCAATGGTTCTTGGCAGGAAGTGAGGAACAAGAAGTAAAGAATTACTCCATGAAGTGAAAAATTTGAGGAGTGCTTCAAATAGAAAATATGTAAATTCCTCAAATAGGAGGACCATCCCAACAAACAACTGTTCTCCTAAGAAATAAAAAGTGAATACGATTTAAGAATAGATACAGCTTCTTTCAGAAACCCTGTTCAAAATGAAACCCATAAACTACAGTGGGAGGTACCAAACTGCCTGCTCATCTGTATGGTGTTACTCAATCTACAAAGGATCTTTTTTGCATTTTCTAACAAAGATCATCTTGATCAAAAGTCCTATGTTTCTATATTCTGGGAATGGTTTGTTGTCAAATAAGGACAGACTGGGGCCATTTATTTCCTTCTCGTCCTTTTAGGCAGTGACTCAATTCCAGTGATCACATACAAAGATTATATACAACTTCTATTCATAACCTGGCATTTGCAATCTGGATAACAGAGATGAAATACTTAGCCCAGTCATGTGATCTGAAAAATGAAATGGAAATCCTTGTTTCAGCATAAAGACATTTTTCATAATAAAAATAGAAAGGAGATGCTGGAATTATACAGGTAAGATGTCAAAAGGCAAGGAGCAAACAAAGTATTCCCGGTCTTGTGGACAATTGGACATAAATATATCACTGGGACAAGATGGCATTTATCCAAGAGCTCTGAAGGAACTCAAGGATGAAATGGTTAAACTATTGAACAAATGTGTTTGCAATTGGAAACTGTCATCTTGTCAGAGTTGTAGGGCAATGGCTGATGTGATTCCTAGAAGTAGTCCCAAGGAAAACCCTAAACAGATCTGCAACATTGGTTTCCAAAAGATGGAAGAATACAGAGTTAATGTCATTGAACATCTGTATGGAATTAGCTTACTAGCAGCTGTGCAGATTTGGTAAGGGGGAATCAAACCACTGTAGCCTTTCTGAATTTAGGTAATAAATGATAATTATGTTCTCAATTGTAGATACATTATTTTTCTTTTCATTTGTATCGATACTGGGGCTTGAACTCAGGTCCTGGGTACTGTCCCTTAGCTAGTGCTAGTGCTCTACTACTTGAGCTACACCTCTACTTGAAGCTTTTTGGTGGTGAGTCTCACAGACTTTCCTGTCCAGGCTTGTTTTGAACTGAAATATTCAGATATCAGACTCCTGAGTAGCTTGGATGACAGGTGTGAATCACTCGGGCCCAAAGTTATTTTTCTTTTTGAAGGGTTCTGAAAATTTTGTTTTATAATAATAGTTTCAAAATATACTGGGTTAGCATAAGGTTGACAGAAACCTTCTTGTCACAGAGAAAGCTAACAATGATAGAAAACACTGACTGCTTATAAGCAATATTTTTCTTTGGTGCAAGCTAGACAGGGTATGAGAAACAGCCTCACTCTCATAAATGGATTTTGCATGGAAATTTAAAGTAGAAATTAATGTATTTTCCTAAGTTCTAGGCAGCATGAAAATGTCAAGCCAAGATGTTTCAAGTGAGGAAGTTCAAAAGGATATTGAGTTGGAAGAAATAAGTTGGGTCAATTTCAATGTGTACTTCAAAGGTGGACTTATGATTTAGCATTCGACTTATAAGTTGCTGTAGTGGAAAACACTAACAGAGCAGAAGACATCATAAGAAGCCATGCCTCAAACAAGTCTACAGTATTAGCTGCAAAGCACAGAGCCTTGAGCCCAGAGTGGAGCAGGGACCAGTCCACACAATATTCAACACATGCGTGTTCTCACTGCTCCTAGGACTCTATAAAGTGATGTTTTTGTAAAACTTTGGAGGCTGTAGTTAATGGTATTGATCCAGAGGATCATAGTTCAAAATATAGTCCAGGTAAGTAAATCTGGGAGACTTGATCTCCTTAACAAGCTGAAAAGGGTAATAGACTTATTATGACTTATGTGGTACAGTACCCGCCAAACAAACAAGCCTCGCCAGCGTTTGAAGGCCTTGAGTTGAATTCTTGGCACTGCCAACAGTAACAACAAAGATGATGTAAAGAGAGAAAATATATTTAATAAGTGACTACATATATTTAGCACATGTATGTAACAGTACTTCTGTATGAAAGTACATATCGATTTTATCCTTGTGATAATCCAGAGATGTAGATCTGAAAATATTTTTTTCTTACAGAATAAGAAATCCAGGCACTAAGAGGTCAAGAAACTTACCTAAGAACCTGTGGCTCCTAAAATAGAATAGGGATTCGAGTCAGACCTTTTGAAATGGGGAATCTGTTTTCCCAATCACCATATCATAGAGCCTCTCTGAGTCATATTCTACTGCAGCTGTTCTCTACCTTTAACCTGCACAAGAGTCTTCTTTCAATTTTGTTAAAACTCAACTATACATTCTGAATCCGTAGCTCTAGGATGAGACCTGAGACTGTGCATTTAAACAAGTTCCCAGGTGATTTTTGGTCCTCTAAACATACTTTGAATAAATGTGATAATGTGGAAGATGCATCACTGCCTGATGCAAAAAAGGTCCATTATCATTTATTATTTGTTTTAAACAGAGGCTTGAGGAGAAGCATTTCATTCTACATCGATATTACAATCATGCATGCAAGTGGACTCACCTGATTTTATGGCTAAAAGCTTGTAGAGAGTGGTTTCACTTCAAATTGGCCTGATACGTCCCTAATTCTACCTTAGATGTCTAAGTACAGAGCTAATTTTAAAAGTTAAATGGCATTCCAGGAAATTTATTCAAACAGAGAAAAAATTCATTCACTTCAGATATTTAGTTTTCTAGAGTTTAACTTAGAACCTTTCCTTTTTATGATAAACTAGAAGCAGTTGCTTACTTCCTTTCCTATTGTAACATTAGTGGTGTCCTTACAATTTTTTTAACTAGGTGGGTGCCATTGGCTCATTCCTGTAATCCTAACTACTCAGGAGGCTGAGAATTGAGGATTAATGTTCAAAACCAAGCAGGGAGGGCTGGGAAGGTGGCTCAGTGGTAGAGTGCTTGCTTTGCACGCCTGAGACCCTGGGTTTGATTCCTAAGCACCACATAGGCAGAAAAAAAGCTGCAAGTAGCACTGTGGCTCAAGTGGTCGAGCACTAGCCTTGAGCTGAATTGCTGAGGGACTGTGTGCAGGGCCCAGAATTCAGGCCCCACAACCAACAACAACAACAAAAGCAGGGAAGACAAGTTCAGTATCCTCTTATCTCCAATAAACCAGCAAAAAGCCAGCCAGAAGTGGCTCAAGTGGTGGAGTACCAGTCTTAAGCCAAAAATTTTGCCAAGTGAGAAAATGAAATGTGTGAGGTCCTGATTCAACCTCCAGGTCTGGAACATGTGTGTGCATGTGTGCATGCATGCAAGTACCTGTGTGTGTGTGCATGCACACACACCTGTACTCCCTTCTCCCCCACACACAGAGTTTCTTAGCCAATCATCAGTCATGGGGGGGGGGAATTTTACAGAAAGGGCTAGAAATGGAGAAAAAAGGAATCTTGCAATGTTTGGAAATACTTTTGAAGATGCAAGTCTGAGGTGGAGCAGGAATGTGCCCCTTCTCACTCACAAAGGGTTGCAATTTGTTTTTTTTTTCCCCTAAGGTTGTCTCCAAGGAATCACTGCTCCTTAGGTCTTGCAGTTGCTTAGGCCACTGAACCCCCTATTAAAATACAAATAAGGTTTTCTCAGTTAATAGCTCAAAGAGACATACTTTCCCACCAGGATTACTAACTAAATTCTCTCAAATAGAGCAGAGGCAAAAACCCTGAGAATTTTCCATCAAGTTCAATGAGCTTGACTCCAAATTTTCCCCAGATTTCTATGAGCACACTGGCTCATTCCAACAAGTTCACAGATTCACAGCTTTACTATGAGCTGAATTTCCCCACTATAATCACGCAGGTATGCAATGTTTTTGGTTTTGCTTTTTAGCAAAAGAAAACACCTATTTGGTTTATGAATATCTGTTTTACACTTCCTGCTGATTCAATGAACTTTTGATTAGTCTCCATGATTACTAACTTCATTTAGGGGGAACATGTGCACGAGTGGCTCCATAATTATTGGAGACACTTGCAGATAGGACTTTCAGAGGCTGATGGAAGGTGGAAGGCATATCACAGTTTGCCAGTTTTCTTTGGATTTTGTTTAGATGCTAATAACTGCTAATTAGAAAGAGCAAGGAGAGCAGTAGTTGGTAACTCAGATTCAAAACTCAATATGATTATAATATGGAAAGCAGGCTGCTCTTTCTCAAATGCATTTCTAATTATTTATAAGTATTTTATTGGCTTTGCAAATCACATTAGCAGTGTTTCATCAGGAGCCTATCCCTGAAGTATTTATACAACTGTTCACCTAATAACAAGAAAAACAAAATCTTGGAAGTAAAAAAACACACAAGGTAGATGGCAAATATGGTAGATGCAGATGCAAAGACCCTAAAACCATATAGCTTGAATTTTAGTCACTACAGCAAACATTGTGTTCTTACAATATGACTTCAGAATTGTAAATCAGGTGATTGAAGTGCATATCCTTAAACAGCAGGAAATATGTTTCTCTTTGAAGATATGTTGAAAATATTTGAAGAGAAAACAGATTTAGGTAAAAACTAAAACCTACAAGGAAATTACCAAAGATTTACCCCCTCAAAAAGACTTTCTATATTAAATAGACAAAATAGATAGGTATCTAAATGCACTTTTACATGTTCCACTGACTTTGACCTATTTTCAAGAACCATAAAAATCAAATTAGAACACACATCTCTACAGTCCTAATTCAAAGGGAGTAGAAGATAAAATTGTGTTTAAACATTAGGAAACATATTATTTATACTTCATGTGATACAGTAGGCTTAAATATTCAATGATTAATTTACTATAATATTATGTTTTCTTTAGATGACAACAACTTCACTGAATACAATTGATATTTTGTGTATTAGTAAAACAACAACAACAGAAACAAAAACAGCACAGGCCAGACAAAATAATGTTAGGTAAATTAGCTTTTTCTTACTACAAATGTACACTTGGCCTTACACAAACAGAAACATTAGTTGAGAAAATAGTGGATGTTATGAGTTCCTCTGCTATTCAGATTATATTTGCAAGCCTGTAAAATGGAAACATTTTTAAGATTCTAATGCAGTAAACAAATTCCCAAAACATTTTGTATCTCGTGAGAGCTGAGAGTAGAGTTTACCATTATCTTGGTTCTCAAAATCCTGGATGTGTGTGCTTTTCCCAAATATCTTGAAACAAATATTTCTTCATTGTTATATACAAGCATTTTGAATTTAATTGAGTTAATGAAAAATCTCTCAAGATTGGATGCCTAAATAAAAATAGTCTTCCAAATGATTCCAAATGTTTCTTTAAGATATTCATTGTGCTATATCTTATGGCTTAAAATACCATATCATAAAATAGACTGGAAATTTAGCTTACATTATGAAAAGAATGAATAATCTATTTAACATGTTTATATGAATTACTCATCACTATTATTAATGGTAGTAAGCAATCATGCATGAACGAAACATGAAAATACTGTATGTCAGATAATGTGAAAAATCTTATCTTAGTGAGAAACTTAATTCCTCCTCTAACACTTTCCTAGCTACAACTACTTAATTATGCAATAAAATAACTTAGTTGGCATTTTATTCACTTATACTGCTCATGTTGACTTTTCAGTGTGGTTATCTAGAAACATAACATAGCATGACCATTAGAGAAGAAAATGAACTTTACAACTTTGTGGGGTGGGGGAGGGAGGACCTGTGGAGGTGGGAAGGGAAGGGATGGTATGGGAAAAACAAAGGAGGGGATAACAATGCTCAATAGGAAATGGAATATTACCTTGCTCATGTAACTGTAACCCCTCTGTACAGTATCTTTACAATAAAAAGTATATTTTAAAAAAATAAAAAAAGAAGTTTCTCACAAACATCAAGCCTATTCTTTTTTTTTTTTTTAACTATTCTTTTTTTTTGGGGGGGGGTGGTCCGGTCGTGGGGCCTGAACTCTGGGCCTGGGTGCGGTCCCTCAGCATTTCAGCTCAAGGCTAGCACTCTACCACTTGAGCCACAGCGCCACTTCCGGCTTTTTTCTTTTTGCTTATGTGGTACTGGGAATCGAACCCAGGGCCTCAGGCATGCAAGGCAAGTGCTGTACCACTGAACCACCTTCCCAGCCCCAAGCCTATTCTTCTTGCTATTAAAGTCTCTCTCTCACACACACATATGTATTTCCTTCTTTTTTAATATTTCAATTTCAGCTCAACTGCCCAAGTGTTCTTATTTGGCACAGGTAGCACAGGCAGCTTTTAAGAGAATGAATTGACATGAAATATGTTTGCTAAGCCTTACAGGTATAAAATACACCTTCTAAGCATGAAAGGACATTTTCTAATTGCTCTCTCCCAGGATCCAATGGTTAAACTTGCTCAATTCAAACATATCTGTCATGGCTTTTCATTTCGTTTCCATCTCAGAGGTCCAGCTTGCTCTTTTGAGTCAACAACGTACTTGTTCATTTGTTTATCTATTTTCCTCCCTTAATTTTCTCCATTTATCTTTAATCAAGCAAAGAGTGTTGCAATAAGAATGTCACAAACAGGGTCTGTCTATGTGTCTGCATCACATGGTTTTGTGGGGAAGTCTCTTCTAAATGGTTCAGTACTTTTTTGGATGGATGTGACAAGTCATGATGAGTTGTTCAGCATCGTCTGGGCTAAGAGTCAGAAAAGTAAGCAAGAGAAGAGCACAGAATCTTTTTTTAAAAAGACTTTGATTTTCTTCCACCAATTTTAAATGCAGAATACAAATGACTTACATACCATACATGGCTATTCCTATACTATAAGATGTAAGGATTTTCTGTACTTTAGGTTTCTATCATATCAAGTATTATAGTACTTACTTAGGTAATTATGGCATGACCATATTTTGCACTCTGTCACTGAGATAAATACTACAGTCCAATGATTATCATGTTATAGGAGGAATACATTATCTGATATATAATATCAGTTTCCTTCACCTTTTTGATTTCTAGCTGCAGATTCAGCTTAGGCTACACTAAGTCCAAAGCTCAACTACTTTGTGCTTTAAAGTCTTAGCAAATTTAGTTGAATCCAGTAAATATTCTTTGGTAGAAATGGTACTAAATTAGCCCCATGGAATAGATTGTCTTGATGAAATTAATCAGAAGTGGTGATACTATGCATAATTTAGAAAACACAATGAAAAGTCTTACAGAGAAAAATAGAACCATATCTAACAAAAAAATCTCATGGCTACAGAGGCCTTTGCAGACATCAGGGAGTCAAAGGATACATTTAGTTTCTGGAGAAGAGAGGAGAGACAGCTATGATGCCCTTGATATAGGTAAAAAGAGCTATGTGCAAACAGGAGACTGGCTTGGGTAGTGGCTTTTAGCAATGAACACATTATTCTCAAATATTAAGAAAAGGTGTGAGATACAAGTTTGATATTGTGGCTCATTCCTGTAATCCTAGCTATTTAGGAGTTAGAGATTTGGAAGCTCATTGTTTGAAGCCAGCTGGGGCAGAAGGTTCATGAGACCTTATTTTTACTCAATAAAAGCTAGGCATAGTGGCATATACCTGTGAGAAGGTGTAAATATGAGGATCACTGTTCAGGCCAACCTAGTCAAACAAGAGAGACCTTATCTGAAAAACAACTAAAGGGAAAAGGGTTAAGGGATGGAGCTTAAGGTTGGAGCACATGTCTGGCAATTGACAGATCCTGAGTTCATATCCCAGTACTGTTAAAAAAAAAAAAAAACCAGAAAGAGAAAACGAGAGGAAGAAAAAAGAAGATGTGGGATATAAAGCAGTAAAATATTTGGAATACAGATAAATTCAGAAATTGCACATGAACACCTAAAGCAACTTTTACAGAAGGAAGAAAGAACAATGATAAAGGATGCAGGGAAATAATTAAAGTACAATATAATGACAGAGAAGTGACTGGCAACCCACACTGTCTTGTCAAAGTGAGGTTCTGCCTCCTCCCAGTTCCTCCGAGGCTCTGCTTCCTGCTTCCCCATTTTGGACATACTTGAGATCTCCCTCTCACTAAATACTTCCAAGTCCTTCCAAAGCTCTAGAAGTTGACTTCAAGTTTTTATCCCAGTCCTGCCACTTTGCTCCCTGCATGATGCTGGATAATGTATTTAACCTTTCTCTGCTTTCGTTTTCTGATCTATAAATGTGGTAATTAAAGCACTCAGCATTTATGGACTGTTGTGAGGATTAAAATGAGATAATGTCTTAAGAGGGCTTAGAACAGTTGTGGGGCTGATAATAAGTGCTCAATAAATGTGAGATAATGTTATTAAATTCTTCATTTAATAGATACATGTTATAAAAGTTGCTCTCTTTCAAATATCAGTGGTGTAGACAATTGGTTGGAATTCCAACCTGTTAATCTCTCCCTCTTCTCTTCTCTGCAGGGGTTTCCTTTACAGTGGAACCTAAGAACTTCCACTCTGTCTGCCTCTCACCAGTGGACAGCTCTCTGCCAGGTTCTCCAATGTTTCTTTTGAGTCACCTCCAGCTGAGCCTACCCTGGTACATTCTGTGCTCTTTTCCAAACTTTACAAGCCAAGAAAACCAAAGCATAAACTCAAGTGGCCTCATAATCTAAGAACCGCAGGCAAAGGCCACTGGAACCCACTTGCCTGTGGGTTCTAATGCTGAGAATACTGCCTTATTCTGATGTGCCTGAGGTCAGAGAACCCCACGAATCCTTTCTATTTCAGCCATAAAGCATCCAGCATTGGCATCCATTCACAGACACATTGTGTGCTTTTGTCTCAACTGGCAGATTGGAAATCTAGAGCCTGAAAACAAACAGCCCTGGCTAAAGGCAAAATAAACAGATTTTGATAACATAGAGGAGTCTTTCCTGTCTCTCTGCTATTGGGACAACACTTATTTCTCCCTTTTCTCAATTCAGCCAAGTGGGGAAGACCTTCAGAGAGATGTAAACATACTTTGCTCAAGGGAGTTGCACTCTCTCTCAAAGCAGAGGACAAGGAGAAACAGGAAGCAGGGAAATGTCATTTTAAACAAGGACATTCACTTAAGTAGATCTCTGGAGGTTTTTCAGGAAAAGATCCTGCAGTAAACTCATCAGTCTTTTTTAGTCCTGCAGGTGTCTTATTTTTAAATAGGTGCAGGTAAACCTGTTGGCCTAGAATGCTGTTTGTGTATAATGAAGGGTTTGGCTGGTCAACCATTTGCTTAATCAGGCCACTCAGGGCTGGAGAGGAAGCCCCCACTTTAGAAATGAATACTTTTTTTAGGAGGTTCCTGCCAATGAGACAATAGTAACCCCATTAAACAATTGCTGGGGAAGCCAAGAGCAATGAAGTGAGAACCAATGGGGTGAAAGCCATTTGGATGGCTTTTGGTTGAGTCTGCCAAATCAGTCACAGAGAACCAGGAGAGGGGAAACTTTAATGAGGAGAAAATCCTTGGACTAGACCTTGATCCGCTGCACACAACTGTACCTGAAGCTGTCACCAGGCAAAGTAGTCTGAGAGGCTTCTGAAATCTGAAGCATGAGGGGCTCTTTATACAAAAACTCAGACTAGGCTTTCGTACTATGGCTAACAAGGGATCAGTTGCAAAGGTGGCAAGACAATGGCAAAATCCAACTTGCTGTACTTACTACAAGGCAGATGTGATGTCATCCCCCTGTAATCTCAGTTTCTCACGAAGTGTAAACAGGAAGATCTTGAGTTTGATGCCAGCCCAATCAAAGTTAAACCCAATCTCAAAAACAAAAACAAAATAAAAAGTCTGGGGCTGTGACTCACGTTGTGAAGTGTTTGCCCAGCTTTCTGGGTGGCCCTGTGTTAAATCTCCAATGTTGAGAAGAACTAGTTATTATTATTAAAATATATAAAACTGATACATGTAACTTGGATGAAGTTCCAGAGAACTATATTGAATGAATAAATGTCATTTTCAAAAGGTAAAAAACAATGCAAAGTAGTGTAAAAGAAGTAACAACAAAATAAAGTTTTTTGTTTTTGTTTTTTCCGTGTGCCACACTCATGCATTCATCATCAGCTTATGTGATGTGATTTTTTTTTCCCTTGTAGTTCTAGCTAACAGGCAAGTGTACCTGCCTGGCCATAGACCCTCTTGGCTAACTGCAGACTCTCTGTAGTGCTGATGTCTCTGTAAGTCCACTATATACCCCTGATGAATCACACCTATTTCACCTATTTCCCAGTCATGTCTGCAAGCTAGCCTTTTTTTTTTGCAGACCCCACCAGATGCTTCTTGGAGCCCAGATCCAAATATTTTGTTTTGAGACATTCATGGGACCTAAGTAATTACACTATTCTGCCCATAGCAGAAGAACAGAAGTAAGCAAGTATGCTTTTTGGTTGTTTGTTATAAGGATGACCTACACCAAAGGTAGAGACGAGCTACAGTGACATGACAGGAAATTTTAGAAAGGGCTTAGACAAGAAGGAGCTGGAGATACAGAAGAGTTCCCTACTGTAAAGGAAATCACCCATTTTGCTCCTGGTGGCAACAGGAACATGATTGTTTTGCATCAATGAGAATATTCAGGTTCATGGTGTGTTGCGCAAACAATGAACATGGCTGCTTTTTGCTCCTTCTTAGTTTCTTTCCCACCTCTGTTAAAGATAAGCAGATTCCAGATGAGTAAGGGCTCCTTTGAATGCACTTCTTCTTTTCAATTTAAAAAAGGTCTTGCCCTTTCAACTTCCTGCAAATTGACCCAGAAAAGCATTCTGGAATTGAGGGAATAAGTCATGCAAAAGGAATACAGACTCTGAAATGTTTTCTTCTCTCAGGGCACAACAGATTCTAAACAGAAAGCAATGGTACAACACAGGGCAAAGGCTGTTCTGAAAAGACAGCATGGAAATAAAATTTTGTTCCATTCACACACAAGAACTGTGTATTCCATTCACCTTTGCATTTAGCTTCTGTGTCCAAGTCTTAACAGAAGACAGAAACCATGGGTATACAAAGGGACAATGCCAGCACAAAGATGGCCATGCTGGAGCCAACTGAATCCTAGTAAATAGTACTGTAAGAAATGGCTGAGAGCACTGACAACACACTTTAAAGAGATAATAACATGACATACCCACTGAGTGTTCGCTCAGCATTTGGTCTGCATTCCTGTGACAGTTAAAAACAGAGCAGCTGTGAAGGCTTGTGATTTGATATACAGGTAGAGAAACATTTTCTAAACACCATTTTTACAAATTGTGACTACTACTTCGCTTCCTACTAACTGGATCTAATGAAAATTCATTCCCATAATTCCCTAAAAAATGTTTCAGAATGTCAAATGACATAATAAATTATCAAAAATTGGCTCAGAAGCAGTATCAAAACCAACAGTTTTGTTACTAGTTGCTACTTAGGTCACATGCAATGAAACTTCATTCTCTTGGTTGTTGATGGCAGGATGCGCATGATGCTATGAGACTGAAGTGGAATGTCAGCGGATGAGAACAAAGCAGGTCACTCACTATTAAAAACTTCTTCAGACTCTCTGATATGTATAACATATCCTGTATTCTGCACAACAATCATTTTCTAAAAGCATAGACTCATACCTCCCAAAAAGAAATCATGACGTCTGGTACTGGTGGCTCATGCCTTTAATCTTCAATCTGAGGATTGCAGTTTTAAGCTAGCCCAGTCAAGAAAATCTGTGAGACTCTTATCTCCAATTAACCACTGAATCTGGAGTGGAGCTATGGCTCAAGTGGTACAGCATCAGCCTTGAGTGACAAAGCCAAGAGACAAGGTACAGGTATTGAGTTCAAGTCCTGTTACCAATGCCATACCACACACACAGTCACATTCACACACACACACACACACACACACACACACACACACACACACACACACACACGAACTGATGGTATAAGTAAAAAGAAGTTATATTTTTCAGAAATTCATATTCTGTATTCTGATAGATGATGGAAGGATCCTTTTTTAAAATCTTAAACTAATCTCCCAAATGTGAATTGAAGTTGTTAATAAAATAACCAAAAAAATGTGATCATTAGACATCCTAGAGATATGACTTTAGAAAACAAATCTTATGAGAATTTACCTTTGATGACTAGTAGTTACTTTTCATAACTCTATGTCAGATCTCAAATCTACCTCTCATATCTGGTATGAATTTCCGGGGTAAGTTACAGTGGTTGCCAGGACATTACCACTGAAAAGCATCACCAGAATATAAGTAGCAACTACTTCCAAAGTTCAGTGTATTGAAATCCTTCCTGAGAATGTTGTTGCATGGCAGAGACAATAGAACATGGCCAAAGTCATGCTGCCCTCTAGGTAATTCTGTACTCCCTCCAAACCTGGAGTTGGTCTTTAATTTCTCTTTCAAAAACGACAGCCAAGGAGCAGCTGGTGCTGTTTACTAGCTTGCTGCACCTGTACTTCTGCTTTGTAAGGCATAGAAACAGATTTCCTTAACAAAAACATGAATTTCTGGAGCCTGTAGTTGAGACCATCATTCATGGATGCACAATACATCAAGAGCAGGAAATGGGCAAAGCAGCATCATTAGTGGGCTGTTTAGGCTCTTCTCTTTTACTGGCCTTTCAAAATTAATCTCTTCCTGTTCACTACTCAGTGATGAAAACATCTTCTTTCAAAGATAAATTAACTGAAAAATGCCAGGAGAAAGACCAGGTTTATAATGTAACCACCTCCAATGCCTCATTCTTGATGAACCTGAAGAATAGCTAGAGGTAGAAACGACTTTCCTAGCTCCTTGATTCATGTCACAAATGATTTCTGAGCCTGACATATCCCACACCTACATGCAACTGGAAGCTGTTTGACCATTAGCAGTGAGCAAAGAAACAGTATTCTGAGTTTTTTTCAATCTCTAGACTTCCTCTGAAATATTAGCTTGCATATTGTCTGAGTTAGTCATTCCTTGAGAATCATGGATTGAACAGAGTCTTTAGGGAAGAGAATTACCAAAGGCTTCAGGGAGATTCTAGTCAAACCAGAAGAAAAGTGCCTAACTGTGTAATGATTTTATGTGCACACAGAGGAATGTAACAGGAGAGATCAATAGCACAAACTGTTTGGAAAAGCTTTAATGAAAACAGGGCAGATATTTGTAAGTACTGGATTTGAAGATATGTAGAAGGATGTAGATATGTGATACGACAATCTCTGAATTCTGTCTATATGCATTTCTAGAAAGAAAGCCTTGGTTGTATAATTTCTTTCTTGTCCCTTCCGCAGCTGCTTTCATTTTTCACAAATGAGGACGTGGGAGTTGACAGTCACACAACAAATGAGGAATGAGGTAGGATTTGAACTCAGGTGATGCAATCCTCACCCAGCTCATTATACATATTTAGTCCCAGAGAGAATATCAGAGAACTGAGAAAGTATGAGAACTAAATGAGGGGTGCTGGGTTAGAAAGGAAAGAAGGAATTGACTGTACCTCTCAATTGATAACTGGTTGAATTGATTAATTTTGTTTGGCTAGAAAATGGTACTAACAAACAAAACAGAAATCACAGAAGAGAAATATGCTTAGGAGAAAATAATGAATTTAATAGTTAACATTAAGGAACCTGAGAAAATCTAAGTGGAAATGTCCAGTAGTAAGTAGCTAGATACAGAGAAGTTAAGTATGGGGAAAATATTTAGTTTGGATATATCAATTCTTTCTTGTTACCTCCCTTTTCTTGCCTTTTAGGTGACTACAAACCTTCTCTGTAAAATAGAAGTTAATTCCTCTCTTGGACCTTCAAGATTCTGCACAACTTTGTTCCTAGGTGTCTTCCAAGTTCTCTATTTCTAACACACATTGACTTCTAGCCGGGGTGTATTATATACATAATCTTGATATTAGTTGCAGTTTCTATTCACTTGAAGATAGAAATAGACTTGGAATATCTTGTCATCAAAGGTGGAAATTAAAGGGATTCCCAGAGATTCATCAAAATTTTGTGGTAATAGGTCAGAATTACACTCTTTACAAAGAACTTTCAGTTTCCACAGATACAAACACATAAACTCTGCCAGCCATTAGCAGATAAAAATAAAAATTACCAGTGTGTAGTCACTTTGGATTTATTTTCAATTAGGGATTCTGGTTACCTAAGCTGTTTGCAACTAGAGGTCCATCTGATTAATGTATAACTCTGCTTTCCTTCCTTTTAATGAAGGCTCTGTATTTAATTAGTTAACCCAGTGAGCCTGCTTTTTTCACTTGAAAGAAAACAAAATAATCATACCAAATCATAACAAAAATGCCACAACATAAAACCCTCACCCACACATGGCAGTGTTTGGAAGAAGGGAAATACAGAATCTGGGAAGAGGAAAAGACTTTTAATACAAAGATGAACTTCCCATTTCATGTTAGATATGCCCTTTGCAGAACATCTTGAGCTTAAAAAAATCTTTTCCTTCTTCTCCTTTCATTCATTCTTTCAGTTGCAAATCCTAAGCCTCCTATTCCTTCAGCAAAGCAATTCATCTTTCACTAGCCCCTAGCTCTGCTTCATAACTTCATCAAGATTCTCAGCCAAAGGAAGGGCATCCTTCATTGGTGACATTTTAGCTGCATTACCTCTTTTGATCCCGGTTTATTCTGTGGCTCTTGTGAATTTACTTTGTAACTCCTAAGACAGTTCCAGGAAGTGAACCTTTAGTGCAGGAAGTAAATCTCCACCAAACACATTCTCTCCCACGTAGTTCTTGCACTGCTACTGGGTCCATCTTCTTTCTGATAGAGTTCTAGGTGGCTCACGCCAATCATTGTCTTGTCTGTATTGATTAAGTTGACTTCTGAATCTGATACTTGTGGAAGGAATTGATTGAAACCCTGACACAACTTCCTTTGTTTTACTTTGGGCAAACCTAAAAGATAATCCTTGCGATGACCTTTCTTTTTGTCCTCTTTTGAAAATGAAAACAGGGAATCAAGAACTCTTTTTGTAATCATATATCTAAAACCCTATCTACACTTCTGTTTTATGCCTTGTAAGTGGATTTCAGATTTACATGGGAAACAGATTGTGCTTTGCTGCTGCCTTTACCCAGTGGATTTGCTAATAATTTAGGAAGTTTGGCAAATAGGATGCAGAGCAACTTGTAATATTTATTTGCTCTCTTGGCTGTGATTTTAATCCCACAAATCACAAGCTCAGACAACACATTATTAATATGCTTTGTGCTGTTTATCAATATTTACTTAGATTTATTTCAGAGGAAAAAATCCAAATGGGGGCTATTTAACATAATTGAGCACTAAAACTATTTGATTTGATACTCACTGTTTTTGAACATACATATTAAACAAACAGAACAGTTATTGATACAAATCTGTTTTCAATTCCATCTAGTCTCCTAGATAGAAAACTAGAAAGGGTACTTTCCTTATTCAGCAAGTAACTTGAAATACAATTTGCTTCACTTCTTTTATTTGAAAGCACCTTTTATACAAGCCAAATAGACAACATATGGCCTGTGAGTTAGCTTGAATTTCCTCTTTCCAGTTATTGTGCAGTGAGGATGAGGCTTTGTAGCTCTCTCCTTATTGACAAATTCCTTTTCTGTTCAGACTGAAAGCTTCTATATTGAGCCATGTTAATGAAAAATACACTTTGTAGATTAATTACTTTAGTTCTGTAAATGCATTTGGAAAAAAGAAACATTTTTGAATGTTCCAGCTCTTATGAGCTGATGATGACAGACAATCAAGGTAGTGGTGACTTTTATTTGAACATAATGGGTTGGGGAGAGGCAGGCCATCAAGCTAAACCTAAATCAAAGTATCCATGCTATAAAATCCACCTGCATATATGACATTTGGCGGTGGAAAAAATAGCAATGTTGAAGTCTGGAGAGACAGAAGACCTCACACAGGAGGCATACGATAATTCACATCCTATGTTAAATCTGCATCTTATAGAAAGAGATCCTGAATTGGGCCTCATATGGGAGTTCCAAGCCATTTTTGAAATTTCAGACTTGCTTCCAGATTATACATGCTGCCTTCCTTTGTTTTTGCTTGTACACAGTGCCAGATTAGAGTTTAATTTTTTCACTCTACATACTATCCACAGGCTCTAAAATTGTACCTGAAATACAAGACTCCATACATATTTCTGGAATGAATGAATTGTAATTGATTCATTCTAATATTACTTTTTGTTATAGTATATAGCTATCCATTTCAGTACATTTTTCCTATTAATCCACTATAATAATCTCACTGAGAATTCTACAGCATCCAACAATTTTCTTCGTAATTATATCTTTCCACCAGGACAATGTTGACAAGACATAATTAGAGTTAATTTGCCTTGACTTTGGAATAGAGACATCAAGGAGTCCTAAAATCAGATGTGCGGCCTTTAGTTCAATTAGAAGAATACAATCTGTGTCCTCTTAGGACACAGGAGGTGATGTCATTAAGAGGCAAAATGGTGACAGAAAATTCTTGGGAGATTTTCTTTGTTTTCAAATCCTTCCATTGAGTGGAAATGCTGTGTTCTTTTGAGCTCCACCTGAGAAATAGCAGTGGCTGTTTATTTCTTTTTAAAAGTGGTGTTGGATTATGATCTTAATTTAGGACCTCTCACTAGGCAGGTGCTCTACCACTTGAGCTATACCTACTTCTTTTGTGTTTTATTAATTTTTTTGAAAGGTCTTGCTTTTTCTCTGTGCAGTCCTCTAGTCTTGATCCTACCCACCTTAGATTACAAGCATGAACCATTATACCCAGCTAAAACCTATCAACATGAATTTATTTTTGTCTATCAATAGGACCCTCATAATTTTTCAGTGGGCTTGGAGACAGCTTTTTAGAAGAATTACTACTGACAGAAAGAGCTACAAATGCATATAAAGCAATCTTTTCCTGTTGTTCTTTCTGGAAAGGAATTAATTATATTCTCACTTAAGAAAAATGCTTCACTGGCTTAAGGATTTAGATTCATTGAAAATATTGATAAGTATTATTCCATTGGGAGCTTAGCTGCTGCTTCAAATAAATGCTAGCTAAGTGAGAAATTAAAAAAAAAGAATTGCTCCACATTGTAATTCTGATTCAGTTTACTGCACTTGTAGTGCCTATATCTTGAAATTCTAAATGCAAACATTCTACTATTATGTTTTCCTCTCTCTTTCTCACAGTATTCACATATTCAGTCTTCCCTCCATGTTTCAGGTGCTGACCTGAATATTTTTCAAAATATTCTGGAAAGCACATTCTGTCTGTACTAATATGTACAGGCTTTCTGATTCTTACTATTTCAGTATCCTCTAAATCATATAGAGCATAATCATACATAGCATTTGCTTTATGTTAAGTAGTATAAGCAACCTGGAGATGATTTGAGAATGTTCCAAGGTTGTCTGTAAAAAGTGCCACTTTCTTTCACTTTAAAAATTATCTTTAAGTAAGAGAGTTACCATTTTCTCAAAGCAATTTACGAATACAATACATCTTGATCAATGTCACCCCTTTCAACAGTCCCACTCTTCCCTCCCCTACCCACCTTTTTATTTACTCGTCTTAATTTTGTAGGACATACATTGAATTCTTGTTTGTATTCTCCTCCTCTTCTCTTCTTCATTTGTCTACTCTTTTCTCCTTGACTCCACCCTACCCCTTTGAGTATCCACTTCCTGGTGTTGTTTTTAATTCTCCTGAACTTTAGTTTTGACTTTCTAAGGAATTACACTCTTTGAACACACCCTTGAATCTGCCACTTTTCAGCTAATAGATTTGTATACTTTTGCCTACCACCCTTATCTACTTATGAATCTGAAAGCAAAATCTAGTTTTACATAGGTCTTGAGCACTTGAAGATTTTGGTTTACACAAGGGTTTCTGAAACCAATCTCCATGGATACTAAGAAACCACAATATATACAATGTGCTTATAAACAAACTAGTGTACTCATATAATACTGTGTATACAGATGTATATTGGAAAAATACAGACTTAAAAACAAAAACTTGTTAGCAGATCCAGTCCTATGTCCTCTTTTCCTTCTCATCTTTTGTTTTATCCTGTGTTCCTTCTTCCTTTTTCAGCTACCATCGATGACTGCCCCTATGAACTGCTCTCTATCTTAGAGTTATTCCTGGGTCATACCTTAGATCCTGAAAAATCTTCTATGAATCCCTCTAAATGTCTGTATCTCAGATATCCCTCTGGGCTACTGATAAATAAAGATGAACCATAATAAATTTACAGCATCCAACTTGGCTCTTTAAACTGCCCTGAAGCCTTGGACTTAGGATATATTCCCTAGAATTACCCTTGACAGGAATTCTGTCCCTGGAGCTTTTAACAATGAGCCCTCAGGAAAAGGGGAGTGAGGAAAATTGGATAAGGGAAAGATGTGATCATGGCTGTAAAGGAGGCTTGGCCTCACCTCTGGGATGTTCTGTATTTGCTTTTTTATTTCTTTTTCTTTTTAAATAAGTTTTTTATTGGGAAAATACTGTACAGAGGGGTTACAGTTACATGAGCAAGGTAATGAGTACATTTCTTATCAAGCATTGTTGCCTCCTCCTTTGTTTTCCCCCTACCATCCCTTCCCTCCCACCTCCTCAACTGGTATTTGCTTTTTGAACTGCCTAATCAGTCAGTCACTGATTGTGGGCAGTGTCGTTCATCAGGTATTTAGGATGGATTGAGGGCACCAAAGCTAAACTTTAAAACGAAGCAGTTTTTCTTCTCCAGAAGATAATAATCATGAGCCATTAGCAGCCAGTAAGTACTCAAGACAGTAAAGTTGACGTGGGTTGGAAGAACAGATCCAGTTTTCTGCCTTTTTCCTTTCTCCAGTAAGTTTTCTTTCTTAAATTCAAAAATTTCCCCTTTACCCAGTTACTTTTTGTAGAAATTGTTACCTGATTTTCCCCCCAGGCCCCAAGTTGAAAGCCTTACAACAGCTACTCAATGCTACAGGAGAACTACCAAATCCCTCACTGTGGTTTAAAGTCCCTGAGTTATCTTACTGTTGTTTAAGGCTCTAACTTCCACATCAGTTATGTTTATTCATGATCTGACCATGAAAACCTAGTCAGTGCTTTGAACATATATGTCATCTGACTATTTACACTCTCAAGATACATTTTAGATTTTCTTTGGAAGTTAAAAATTTCAGGAATTTTATGTTATGTTACTATGTTTGCAGGATGTTTCTCTGTAATTCCCACATAGTTAAAATTACTCAGTTAGTACAACCATGGATATGTGTCCGGAATCATTTATATTGTTACAACTTTCCAATGGCTAGATTATGACATTCAATAAGACCTTTAAAGAAAAGATCCAGATGCTACACACTTGCTTGCCAGAGAAGGTCTGGTGGTTAACAAATATGCTTCAAATGTTCCTGTGGAATAATTTAGGTGAGTGCAAAATTCTAGAGTCACATTACTTTAATATTTAGTAGATTTTATTCTGTAGTCTGCTATTAAATGCTGTTACCCTATCCAACCCCTCCGCCACCCCTCCACTCCCAGAAAAAGTCTGAAAAGACTAAGGTTCACCTGGCATTTTTTTTCCTGTTTTTCTGTTGGTTGTAGTGCTTGAACTCTGGGCCTGGGCACTGTCCCTCAGCTCTTCAGCTCAAGGCTGGTGCTCTACCACAGTGCCACTTCCTGCTTTTTCTGTTTATGTGGTGCTGAGGAATCGAACCCAGGGCCTCATGCATGCGAGGCAAGCACTCTACCACTGAGCCACCTTCCCAGCCCTATTCCTGGTCATTTTTAAGTTGCTTAAAATACATAGATGTACATAAGATTTTGTACTTTAGAAAGTTATAGTAATTTATAAGATCTATCTTGATACTGTTTTATTTATGTCAGAGTTGGAGATACAGTGCTCTTTGTTTCATTTGTAAATTTAAAGTTAATTCAATTTCAGGAGAATTTCTTTCCATTAAAAAATACATTTTCTTTCTTGGAAGTACGGTGTGCTTCCTCTATCATAGAAATCACCTTCTCTATAATTTTTCATGTTTTTTTCATATACTTGTTTTTCTTGATTTTTAAGATGGATGTTTGGCTACGTTCCTTGCTTATCTTATGTCGTTAGTGCCCTTTTTTCTCTTCTCTTTCCCCCAATCCACTATACTCTGCTAGCTTATTCAAAAGAAGCAAGAGAGACATAAACTTGTCTCTTTGAAGTTGTTTGAATTCTGATATATGCTTTTTAAAGATTTATTTTGAAAAATGGTATTTCTTTAGATTTTTTAAACTATAAATGCTATACTTATTTCTTCCACTTCTTCCCTTTGTGTATACGTATGGCAATTTTTAATGAGACAGAGAAGAATGAAGTTAATTTTTTTACCATGATATCCTTAAAGATATTCTCAATTTAATGTTTAACATTTAACAATGATCGACAAGTAATGTGCTTATTGCTTTACGCATGTAACTGTAACCCCTCTGTACAGCATCTTTAGGATAAAGTTAAATATATGTAAATACACACACACACACACACACACACACACACACACACACACGGAAGGGAAAAAATAAAATGTCTTCTGCAAGGGAAGGGATCTACTTCAAGTGACATAAAAAGATTACTCGATCTATCTGGTTGCCTTTGAAAGGAGACCATGGATGAGCAGATGGAAGTAGTGAACCTGAACTGTACCAAGGGTCTCAACTGACTAAAGAAATAAAAGGACTTGGACATATATACCAGATAATACTACTGCAAATAATCATGAGTGACCCTGAGAGCCAAATGGATACTTCAGCTAATGCTTCTGTTTTTTCATTCCTGTTCTGCTTCATAGTGTGGGCAAACTCAGAAAGCAGCAGTCCACAGAATGTCACCTACACAAGGTTCATTATAGACTCACACATGAACTAGAAACACTAATAATTCCACCCCCCCCCCCGCCCCAAGGTTTTGGCCTTTAAATGAAGCTTTTGCAATTTCTTCTTATTTTAGTCATCCCAATTATGTTCATAAGCATGAAACAACCAGGCTGTGACCATGTGCTTTCAGCAGAAGAGTTACTAAACCCATCTCGGTTGTGACTATTATGCTTAACTTCAGGTCAAAGCAATCAACTGCAGCTCATTTGTAGGAAGCACAGTTGGCTATCTCTCAGAAAGATCAGTCATGTTGATTATTCTAGATGGATGACAGTCCATCAGTTACAACAAATTCATCACTAGTATGACTCTGAGAAGACTGTAAAACTTCGTAGGAGAATATTATCTATGTGGTCAAGTGCAGAATGGTATTTAGTGTTAATAAAATGAATACATGACTTCTTGAGCAGAACAACCAAGAAAACTGGCTGGCTATTAGAAATCTGGAGAATAAGTAAAGAAGAAGAAGATCATGCCACATCTGAACTTGGTAAACAACTCTAAACCCTGGGCTAATATTATAGATACATAATACAATATAATATATAATAACCTAATAAGATGAGCTGATAATATACATTCAAATAGGTCCTGAGATACTTTGATCTCACTATCAAAAACAAGTTGACATCTCAAAACATTCTCTGTCACACACACAAAAAATGGATCTGCACATTATTCACCACAGTTAAGATATGGAACCAACCTAGATGCCCCTCAGTAAATGAATGGATCAAGATCACATTTTTCTTGATCCATTCATCTACTAAGGGGCACCTGGGTTGGTATATATATATATATATATATATACATACACACACACACATATATATATATATAGAGAGAGAGAGAGAGCACATTATATATATAGCATTTTATATATAGCATTACATATCATTTTATATATAATGGAACTTATATATATATATATATATGTATATATAATGGAATTCTATGTTGTTATCAGAAAGAATGACAGTGCCCCATTTGTTAGGAAATGGAAAGACTTGGAAAAAAAAATATATATATATATGTTTTTTATTGTGAAAATACTGTACAGAGGGTTACAGTTACACGAGCAAAGTAATGAGTACATTTTTTTTATCAAGCATTGTTGCCTCCTCCTTTGTTTTTCCCCTACCATCCCTTCCCTCCCACCTCCACAACTATACTTCCTCTCCCTACCTTCCCCCCCACCTAAATTGTATTAAGTGAAGTAAACCAGACTCAAAGAAACATAGGTCCCATGGTTTCCCTTATTTGCAATAACTAGTATACATCTAAGATAATCTTACCAGACAAGCAGAAAAGGTCAAAAGCACATATGACCATATAAGATGATGCTAAGCGAAATGAACTCCAAGATGGGGCACAAGAGGTTTTTTCCTTTGTCGCTGTTGTTTTTAATGTATTATATTATATTTTTGTTTCTTTTGCATGTTCTTCCCCCACAGTATAACCCCTGTTGTCACTGTATTTGATTCTGGTGCCCTGCATCTTGCATATACATTTTCCTAATTTGGAGAGGGGAAGGGAGATAACAAAATGCTGAAATAAGGATACAGAATGACCCATTGTAACAATGAGATGTACAAGACACTATGTTGAAAATCCTACTTTTGGGCATTTACCCAAAGGTTTACAAACAAGACCACACTAAAGCTACCAGCATGACTATGTTTATTGGTCTTCCATCTCATCATTATGTGTGGCTGTCAATTCTGATGAGTCAGAGAAACATGTGTAGGTACCTGAGCATTAGTAGCTAGTGAATGGTGAGAGGACCAAGTTATAAGGAAGACTATGTTTGTTCCTGAAGAAGCAATATTCCAAAACTTTTGTCATTAATGCTCCATTGTCAGGAGTTTTATCACATCATTTTTATTTATGTAACAGTAAACTTACAGTTGAACTTACAAAGTATACATTTTGTACCACTACATGAAAGGGGAAAAGGATGGTAAGCATTCCTTTATCACAAACAAAGACAATCATACATAGAGTATGAGAGAAATAAAACATACTTTTACTAAATTTTGACTAGATCTCATTGTCTACAGGAAGTTCTGAGATGTACTTTGCTCCATTGGTTTAGTCCCTCCCTATGACTTACAAGTATTCTGATGTTAAATATTTTAGTGTATATGTGTGAAGAATATTTTTATGGCCTTTCTATTCTTCACATTTGCATGTGTGTAACTTCCTTTAGAGATTTCAGGAGCTTACCTTTTTATTATTAGAGGACAGATACCATATTGGATTTGAATGAAGGGGTTCATTTGCAAACAAGACAGTGGAAAATATTTAAAAGGTGACAGAAGGACATCTCACTGTTAAACAGAAATTTTCTGACTTGAAATTTGTAAGTGGATTGCCAGAAGGGAATTGAAAATTTACTTTATCACTTGCGATTTTGTGTATCTAAAGCTGTATTTACTTTACACTTAAAATGATCTCTCATAGCACATTTTCCATACTTAGAATAACACTGACTTAGAGGATATGTCTATAGAAGTTGACACAGATGAACATTTATACTTTCCTTGAAGAGTTATAAATATACTTGATGTATCAGGAAAATACCCTTGCTAGAAGTCAACGGAAATTTTTCTTTGGAAAAGTGGGAGACTGTCCCTTACTTTAGAGTTTCCCTGGCATTTTTCACCTCTATTTCATCAGATCTCCACAATACAGTATCATTTCTTCCTCTTATCTTACCTGCTCATACTAGCATGAAGGGCATGCTACTACGAACAATACCAAATAATCAGATACAACATTCAGGAGATTTAAACCACACTAACTACTTTTGCTAACGCAATCTGGACAATTCATTAAGATTTAAGATATTTTGCAAATATTCTTTTAAAGTGTTTATAACCTTTACACACCCTCAGGGCTGAATAAAGGAAAAAGGTAAGTCAAGTTGCAAATATAAAAGATGGAAACTTATTTCCATCTTGAAATTGCCCCATCTAGGAATAATTTAATCATCTCAAATATGTGGCGTATAATTTTTCTCAGTATAATCTCACTGTTGTTTTCCAGACAAGAGGTGGTGGTCTCTAGCGATTAAAAAGATGCATTCATTCTTAAGGAGATTGCCTTCGTGATTAAAACCTATCTTTATCAATATGAAGATAGCAAGAACATTTCTCATTTTCTCCATTTCTCTTTCCTTCTTCATTTGTTGTCACATTTATTGGTACAGATGACAAATAATCTTGGGGTTAGACAGGGAATAATTCCTACAGGTGACAAAAGTGATGAATGATGCACCGAGGGCTTGAACTCATGTCATCTTAATTCTCCATTTGCTTTTTTTTCTACCAAGAACAATCATTCATTCACCCCCTTATTAATTCACTCATTCTTTGCTGTGAAGATGGACAGAGGCTCAATTCTTCATGCTCTGATGATTGAACTACAACACAATGATTTTCATGTGAAAGTATGATAAGAAAAGTATGACCCACCCCCCCCCCCCCGCAAAAAAAAGGGCAAGAGTAACTATTTTAATGGCAATAGAAGTAAACTTTTGACATCAAGGTCATTTCCAGAACTACATAGCCATGCAAAGTCACAGGGCCGCCTGACCAGAGCTGTCAGCTCATTGCTTTGCCAGACATCTCTCAATTAGTTTAGTCCTAACCGGCAGCTTGGAAGTATTCTAGTTAAGTATTGATTTTGTGCAGAGTATACATTGATTTTTATGGCTTTCCTCTTCTTTATATTTGAATGTGTGTGACCAGAATTGTGTGTGGCAGGGGGAGGGGGATGGGACTTACTTCTATAAGGAATATCTGTTTTTAACATTACATTGAAACAAGGAGGTTTGTCTTTACTTTTAAAATGCAGAGGAAAACAAATGAGGAAGCATGTTTTGAACAACTTAAATATTTGACTATATTAAGAAAAGGCAGGATCTGTCTCCAGTGGATTTTGTACTTTGCAAAGCTGATCACAGAGCACAGAAGTAGTTAGTCTCAGGTTCCTATGAAAATGCATGCGCAGGAGAGCTGAGGCAGGAGCCTGCCTGCCTGCCTGGATTCTAAGCCTGACTTCATCTTTTAGAAAGCTGTACTAAGGTGAACATATTATAACCTACCCAGATCTCAGTTTCCTATTGTGTAAAATGGGAATCATAGATACCAATCCAATGACAGCACCTCAGAGATTCGTTGTGAGGACTTAATCAGATACTATGTTAAGCACTCAGAATAGTTTACTACAGAGTAAATACTATATGAACAGGCACTTTGGGAAACTGATCAAATTTCCTTCTGTGGTCAAATTTCTTTCTTTGGTCAAGAATTTTGATGCACTGACAGACGTTATATTGGTAGGAGGGTGACATGCTACACAGTTCCTCCACATTATTTCACCATGAGCACTGGAGAGTATCATAATAGGATTTGTAGAGCTTGGGAAATATAGTGTTTTTTAAAATATTTCCCATAAGTGTTACAAAAATTCACTTGTATCACAGAATCTGGAGTGTGAGGTGGGCTTTATTTCCAAGATTCTAGATACAATTAAATCTTGAAGGACATTGGTGGAGTAGTACCTGTGAAGCATGATGTGCTGGTGATTACGGACACTCTGCCAGGCACTGTGAACAGTACACAGGTACTATCTCATTTATTCCCTACAACTGTGCTAAGATGCAATTATCCCTATTTGATAGAAAGTAAGGTAACTGGTTCAAGCTCACAAATCAAGTTGAAGTGTCAGGACATGGATACAATTTCATTTGAGCCAAAGCAGAAATCAATGCTATCTCCCTGATTTTGTTGGCGATAATCCTGCTTGAGAGGGGAAGGGAAATGTACACTAAAATTATATAGAAAAAATATGAAGAGAGTATTGCTAAAAGTGTTAAAGTTACATTTATGATTATTTTGGTTAATCTTAAGGTTAAAATAATATACTACCTTTATAATATTTTTGGTGTGTGTATTTGTGTATGTAGCACCTAGGATTGAATGCAGGACCTCATGGATGCTAGGTAGGTATCAATCATTGAGACACATCCTTGATCCATACAACTAGTTTTGAAAAAATTTAAAAGTATGGAATGTATGATGTTCCAAAATATAAAAAGGCATTTTCCCCAAGAAAAAGGCAAACAGAATTTGATTTTGGTCAGGAGTATCTAAACATTGTACAGGAAATTTTAACTGTATGTTGAACATGAAAAACAACCATCCTTAAAGAAATAGAGAGACAAATTCAATGGATCAAAGTACTAGATAAACAGTCTAGAAATATCCACAGCTGATTAGAGTTGTTCTAAAGAAAATCATATTTGCTTTTCAATCAAAACTAAAGAAACACTTTTCTAAGCTGGGCGCCGGTGGCGCATGCTTGTAATCAAGAGGCTACTCAAGAGGCTGAGATCTGAGGATCCTGATTCAAAGCCAGCCCAGGCAGGAAAGTCCGTGAGACTCTTATCTCCAATAAACCACCAGAAAACCGGAAGTGGCGCTGTAGCTCAAGTGGTTGAGCACTAGCTTTGAGCTGAAGAGCTGAGGGACAGTGCTCAGGCCCATAGTTCAAGCCCCACAACCAACAACAAAGAAAAAGGAAACACTTTTCTAAAATTAATTTTTTACTTGTAGTGCATACATTCAACGATGATACCTTAAGCCAAACGTGAATGGCTTCTTGCATTGTTTGGATTGTCTGAGTGTTATTTCTAGTTTTGAACAGATAAGACCACAATGTCACAGCTCTCCTGATGCTGCCACATTCAGACTCATCTATGCCAGATTTCCTTCGCATAAGAAGCACCTGTGACTTGTTTCCCTATGTGCATATCAGTTAAGATACCCAGGTACTTCAGGGGACAGGTGCAATAGACACACACAGATGGAGAAACTGAAAGACTTCATTAACGTCACATAATCTTACTAATGATCAACTCTTTTAAGGGGGAGAGGGCCTCTTTCTTCAGGGTTATAAGGAGAGAAAGCAGTCAGAGCAAATCTGTATAAAAGAATCACTGGGCCCTCGGGCCCTTGGTTTCAGCTGCCTGTCAGAACCACAGAAGTTTTGTTTCTTTCTTACACTCATGTCTTGCTGGTTTCTCTTTTTCATGGTCTTTCCAGAAACTACCTTGGGCCTGCATTATTTCACTCCCTAGGTGAGTCAATCCACTTGCTCAAATGTCACTTCCCTTCAAATCACTTATGTGTTTTCTTTCTAAGACCTCCCTTCTGCCCTCCAGAACTCCACTGGGGGTATCCAAACACTGAAAAGTTATCATGTGTCAGGGACTATGTTAAACCTTTTCTAGACATTTTCCCATATAATCTTTACCCTAACTCCTAGAAGATTCTTAAAATGATTTCCATTTTTGTATTTGATGACAGGGAATCTTCCTTTAATAATCTGAAAACAAAAAGTATAATCAAAAAAGTATAAATGTTACAGGTGCCAGTGGCTAACACCTGTAATTCTAGCTATTCAGAAGGTTGAGATCTGAGGATTACAGTTTGAAGCCAGCCTGGGCAGGCAAGTTTGTCAGACTCTTATCTCCAGTTAACTACCAGAAAACCCAATGTGGCACTGTGGCTCAAAGTGGCAAAACACTAGCCTTGGAAGAAAAAGATAAGGGATGTAACCCAGGCCCTGAGTTCAAGCCCTAAGTCCCATGATGATCATCATCAAAAACAAGAAAATATAAATGTAATATTTGCCCTAATATTTTGATGGTTTCAGAACTTCCTCTTGTCCTGTTCTTGTCTTTAATCACTATTTGAGTGATATCACATCTATATCCTCAAAATCTAGATGAATGTGAACCCCACACAGAGCTGTACACTATTTTCAACAGCTGATGGTGTGAACATCATCTCAATAGTGCAGGCATTGATTATGATTAACTTTTGTCAATAACCTGCAAAGTGTTTTCTGAAAAAAAAAAAAAGGATTTGCACAGATCATTTTGTTGAGTTTAAAATCTATAGTATCAGCCAAGAACATGTTTCCATTTGAACTATTTCTTAAAGAGGTCTTTTCCTTTCACTATACCTGAAAATCATTTTTAAAATTTGACTTCAGTATCAGTATGTACCTATTAGAAATAAAAAATACCACCATCAACAAATGCTGGAGAGGATGTAGAACAACAGGAGCTCTCATTCATGGCCAAAGGGAAGACAAATCGTATAAATCCTAGTGAAAGTAGTCTTGCAATTTCTTACCGAGACACATGAATTCTTATCATATGATCTTACCATTTTGCTTCTAAATGTTTATCCAAATGAGCTAAAAACATGTCCACATAAAGATCTGTACACTAAAAGCAACTTTTTTTATAATGGTCAAAATTGGAAGGAATCAAAAGGTCCTTTGACAAGTAAGAAAACAAGCTGTGCTTGCACCAGAGAAAGGATATTATTTAGAGAACTATCAAGTTGGTTTTTAAGAACTATCAAGTTATGAAAAGAGAAAAATCTTAAAGATCCCTTCTAAGTGAAAGCAGTAAGTCTGAGCAGCTCCACTCTGTGTGGCTCCGGCTATGTGACCTTCTGGGAAAAGACAAAACTACAGAGACAGTAAGATCAGCAGTTGCTTAGTGTTCCAAGAAGAAAAATGCATCAACAGGTGGAGCTCAAGAAACTTTTTAGTATCACACTGTGATGAAAGCATGAAATATATATTTGTCCATACCAATAATAACTACATAAAATACAAGGAAAACCTAGGGTAAATTACAGATTGTAGCTGATAACATTCTATAAATGATAACAAATGCACCACCAAATGTAGGCTGTTAAGAAAACTGAAACTGGGGCAGGAGGGGAGCCTTAGGCTACGGAATGCTGTTCTGCTCCATTTTTATATGAACCAAAAACTGTTCTAAAAAACAGAAGCCATTCATTAAAAAAACTGTTTTTACATTCAAATTTAAAATGTGTAGTTATCATTAAAATATTTTCTTACCCCGACTCATGAAGAAAGTTTGGTTGTGCCACCTTATTCTATCAGTGATTACAATTTCTAGGTGAATGACTACAAGTATAATGCACACATTTCTCTTCTGATATTCCCATGGTATGATAATGTGGCTAGTATAAGATGATCTAACTCTTGGCAATTATACCACTTTAGGTACAATTTCTAATTTTAAGGCTAGATGCCATTTAGCTGTTCGCCCTCCCCCAAGAATATCTTGAAAAGTTATGGCAATGTCCTATAAAAATAAAAATATATTTTTCTGGACATATTGCCTGCGATATAGCTGTGGTATCTATTTCATGATATCTGCTGATACTATTGTTTGGCCATAATCTAATGGCTGTGGCATGAAATGTTATTTTTGTATGATTTTCAGCAATAACATCTTAGCTGTCAACCATCAACACGTTCTTTGCTAAATGCTCAAACATAATCTGCTTGTGAATTCTTATTTGGCTTTTTTTCCTTACCTATTTGTCCTTGGGCACAATTATTCTTTTAGTAAACTATAATATCCCACATCTCCTTCCCCATTTCAATTACTTCCCCAGTCTCGGGTGAGGTATTTGAACTATTATAATTGAATTAATATTTTTTAATGTTTCTTATTGTAAAAATAGTGTACAGAGGGGTTATAGTAACATGAGTAAGGTAATGAGTACATTTCCTATTGAGCATTGTTACCTCCTCCTTTGTATTTTCTTAAAGCAAGTAGCTCTGTCTTTGGAAATGTGAGGCTAGGAGATTCCTGTAGTCATTTGGAGTTGCAGTTTCTTCTACATTGTAGACACTTTCCATGCTTTTTTTCTAGAAGGGCTAAGCCAGGAGTGATTGACAGTTCTGCTCTCATTTTCAATGCTTAACATTAAGGTACTGATGCATCGCTTTCCTCAAAAGAGGGCTTTTGTTATTGCTAGTACAGCATTTATTGCCAATTCATCTCATGATGCAATTCGAGGCTTTGTACTAACGTGTGCCACTGTCTAAATCCTGAGACATATTCTACCCTCTATCTCCCTTGAACAACCTTCTTAATAGCAACTCTACTTCTGTTTCAGAATGAATGTTTCATTCTCTAATAAACGGAAACCATGAGACAGTTCTTAGTGAATTTTACAGTCATCACTTAATCATTGGTAAAGGCTAAGCATAGACACAGCTACAGATAAGGGTAAGGTTGCTAAGGATCACTCTATTATCCATGATTCTCTATATAATAAATATTCCATTTATTTATGATGTGCTATTATTTATTATGTGCTAGGTCAATTGAGTTGTGAAAATCAATTCCAATAACTACATCAATGGGGTGGATGAAGAAATATAGAGGTCTTGGAGGAGGAGGTAGAGATGGGAACAAGCTAGGAATTCTTCCAGCATGACAAAATATCTTCACAAGAAGTGGAGAAGAAAAGAAGGTCCAGCAGAGAGTGAGATGCAAACTATGAATAGATAAAAAAAAATATACAACATTATTCAGCCTGAAAAAGATAAAATCTTGTCATTTGGAACAACATACTTAGAACTAGAGATCATTATGCTAAGTAAATAAACTAGGAGCAGAAAAAAAAATTACCCATGATGCCAATCATAAGTAAGATCACAAAGGCTGAGAAAAGAATGGCGGGTACCACAGGCCTTGGTAAGCAGAAGGAAGAAAGGCTGGGGAGTGACTGACCACTGGATAATAAATTAGAGTTAAATAGAAACAAGGTCTAAAGTGTAATGACATAGTAGGGGCCTATAGGTAACCAATGTATTGAACATTTCAAAATTCTGGATGTAAGGATGTTGAACATTTTCATCATAAGGAAATGATAAATGGGGGAACAGATATGTTGCTAGATATGTTTGACCCATGAAAACACACACTACTCTAATATGTACAATTTTCATGTTTTATATTAAGTTTAAGTGATGACCATATTGCTTCTGAATGACACATTTGTAGTATTTGTAAGACAGGAAATGGTCTATATTTTCTTATAAGAGATAAGCAACCAATAAAAGCACAAACATATCTTCAGGAAATATATATTTAGAAATAACCCCCAAGTCACTGCAAAAGTTTTCTAGAGTAGATTAGATTGTTAGGTTATTGCTTTTCTGAGCAAGGCAGGGAATACCTACAAACTACAATGTGTATTGGATCTTTTTGCTCTATTCACTATGTCTGGGGATCTGTAGAAAAGCTTCTTTCAACCTACTAGCCTTATTCCTCTTTGGTGAGAACTAACTAGTGAGTAACTGATGCAGTGACACATGATAGATCCTCATAACATCACAAGCCTTTCTCCCAAACTCCTGTAGTCTGTGACCCCATGAAGGATTCTACATTATTTCATTTGCTCACCACAGAACTAAGAATACTTTGGAAATCCTTTTGAAAATTAGTTTAGGAAGTCAGCATCTCCTAGATTCAAAGATTCTTCCCATTTACTAAAGCCGATTGACACATAAGTGAGACATTTTTCCATCTCTTTAAGCATTGTTCATTATCTTTGAATTTGGAAAAATATCTCTTAGATGTATTTATTTATTTATTCATTCATTTATTTGCCAATCTTGAGGGTTGAACTTTGGGCCTGGGCTCTGTCCCTGAACTACTTTTGCTCAAGGCTAGCACTCTACCATCTGATCCACAGCACCACATCTGGCTTTTTCTGTGATTTAATTGGAGATAAGAGTCTCACAGACTTTCCTGCCTGGGCTGGCTTCAAACTATGATCCTCAGATCTCAGCCTCCTGGGTAACTAGGATTATAGGCATGATGCACCACACCAGGCTCTCTTAGATTTATTATTTGTGAAGATTGTGTTGGGAATTGAACCCAGGGCATCATCCTTTTCTAGGTATGATGGATACCATTGAGTCACACACCCTTCCTATCCATGTTCCTTTAATAGTAATGAGGACATGGGGAGAGGAAGAGATCAGTCCCTGTACAGATGCTCTAAAAGCAGAAAGAAAATAATTTATGAAATATCTTATTTAATCCTGTGGGCAAAGATCAAAGTAAGAATAATCACTTTTACTTCTGTATTAAAAATGATGACTATGGCCAGACACTTGTGGCTCATGCCTGTAATCCTGGCTACCCTGGAGGGTAAGATTTGATGGTTGTGGTTCAAAGTCAGCCTGAGTAGGAAAATGGTGAGCCTTTAATCTCCATATAAACACCATAAAGCTGTGGAGCTGTGCCTCAAGTAGTAGAGTGCCAGTTATGAGCACAAAAACTAAGGGAGAGAGCCCATGCTCAAGTTCAAACCCCACTATCAGCAAACACACACACACACACACACACACACACACACACACACACACACACACACACACACACACGGTGCCTGAATATAAATTACCCTAGGTCACAGACTATTCAGATTAAGAGCCAAGGCCAAATTCTATTTTTGTGATCACTAAAACATACATGTTCTTTTCACCACATTTAAGTTTGAAAAATAAAGATTGTTATGCACATATAGCAATTAGTTCCAAAGACTTGAATAATAGGACCAGAAAGCAATTTTAGGTTCTATTTTCACTTTCAGCTATGTTGTATTTTTATTCTATATATAGCCTTTAAAAAATTAATACAATAGAATTGAATCAAATGTGTTCATGTTAGAATCATGATGTACTAATGTTAATGCATTCAACACAACAGGCTTGAAGGCAACCACAAAGCGAAACTTCTAATGGTAACTACTGGCTAACTGAATGGTATTAGTTGATCAGGGCTATTTTTAATTCTCAAGTATGTGTGTGTGTCTATATAGGTGTTTTATATGTGTTTTTGATATACACACAGTTGTACATATACAAAGTCTTCTTCTATTTGCTCTATTATATTTTATATTATATGAGTAACAAAAAGAAGTAGGTAATTTTCTACTCAGAACATAGATATTTGCATTCATATTTATATCTAAAGCAACAGTTTGTGTTTCTTTGGTCTTGTTTTGATGTTGTTGTTGTTATTGGTTTTTATTTGAGAAGTGGGAAAATAATCTGCAAGGCACTGACTTATTCTTTCCGTTTGTCTTCAAAAGGAAAAAACCCTAAAAATTCAAATGTAAAAGCAATCAACATGATAACCTTCTTTCACTTAGAAGCTATTGGCTAAAGATAGACAGGTCGATAAAAGAGCATCAAGGCTCTTTTGCATCTTTAAACAGTAAAATTTTAGTTAGGACTAATTTTATATTTCAGTAATCTTAGAAACTTCTTTTCTACTTGCCTCAGACTGCTATGTTTCAAAAATGTGTCTCAGACTGATAATTAAAATCCTTTATAGGGCAAGGCAATTTTTGAGCTCAATCAACACAAAACATTTCATTAGGTGTTACACAATACTTTGGGGTGCAGAAAGCTTTAGAAGTAGAATCCTGCCTTCTCCTCATTACCTAGATGTTCTGCAGAAACTTCAGTGAGCAGACAGTCCTGAGCACAGACTTGTATAAACACAGTTCTGGCTCATTTCCCTTCTAAGTGACATCTATGAGAGGCCAACGGACAGAGTGTTGAAATTAATTATAAATACAGTTGCCAGATATTTGAAACATCTGAAGAGCAAAGTTATTGTCAATTATTTTATACTTACACATTTTGGAAAATATACTGATATGGGACATCTTCTACAAATTTAATATTACTCTATTTTCTTACTGAATGAGCACTGAGAGCAGTAGAGATAAAGATTACCTTAATTAAGTGTGTAATGAATCCCATAAAACTTAATTGAATACTTTATTTTCATGTATGCATTTTCTAGTACTCAAATGTTTCTAGCCAAAGCATACACAATTATTTCAAAGCTAATATTATGAAGACCAGGCAAAGATGTGAAGACAGTTCAGTACCCTTGCAATCCTTCTGGCATTCAAGGTTGACCTTTAGATTCTGAAAAGGTGAATTATTTTACATGTCTTTAAGCTTACAAGATAAACTTAAAAAGCATTTGTGAACCAAATCTTTGTGTAGAATAGCCACTGGCATCTTGGTGAACATAGAAATAATAGCTATTACAGGTTTCACAAGAGCCTTAAATTCTTTTTGTTTTGCCCAAGGATACCCACTAAGCTTCTCCCCAGGGTATCTAATATTCCCTAATAAGGTTCTTTAATGTTTTCCAAAGAGATGACATAAAATAAGCATTTGATATTCAAGCTCTGGACGCAGCTGGCTTTTACTCTACCAGGTCCTTTGGTATCAAGGCATTATATTTATGTTTTCAAATGATTTCAAAACTTCTAGAAGCAACTCTTATAGCCATGTGAAATTTGTCTGAGTAGCAATAAGATTTGCTGCAATAATACAGGAAAAATACCTGAGTGTGTGAATCAACAGAGAAAGGTAATTGACAGCAGTCACACACATTCATTATCAAGGATCCTGTAAGCTACAAACCTTCTTATTCTCAACAATTAGTAAATAATTCTGTATTTAACTTATATTGATTTCATCCAGATAAAAATCCATCATTCCAAAGTGACAGATGAAAATTCTAATTACAGGAATTCTTTTATGTTGTTAATGATACCTTTGAGCACAAAACTGTTATCATACAAGGTACAAATCTCTCCTAACCTTATTTCTACATTGATCCTTCTTGCTTTGCCTTTCCTGCTTCAGTTTCTCTATCTCGTTACCAATCTTTTACACATCTTTCTTTCCATTCATAGTCATTCTATTTGTCAGTCCATTGAGCTATTTATCTTTTTTGCATTCCATACACACTTGAGCCATACATATTCTTTGCTAGGAGGCAAACATATCATGTATTCTAGGTCATAAAACTATTTCTAACCCTTCAAATGGTTTTTGTAAATAAAATGACTCTATGTGAGGATTTGTTTATATACTTGGTTATATTTGGTTGAGTAGAGTATAAGTAAATAAGGAGACATTAAAAATAAAAGAAAAAAACAAAAGAGAGAAAGAAGATTTGGGTTTTTACTCACTGTATGTATTGGGAATTTAATGCTCTTATTTGGAAGACTCAGGTTTATTCAGTATTTTGTGTAATTATAATTTCTGAACTAAGCAGGTTTGAGTCATAATTTTATGCTGTTGGGATAGCCTGAAACATAGATAGTCCTAATCTTGGATTTAAAGTTTTCAAAATCTCATGGAAGAGCTGGGCACTGGTGGTTCATATCTGTAATCTTAGCTATTAAGGAGGCTGAGATCTGAGGATCACAGTTCAAAGCGAGCCCAGACAGAACAGTCTATGAAACTCTTATCTCCAATTAAGCACCCAAAATCTGGAAGTGAAGCTGTAACTCAAGTTCAGAGCACTTGCATTGAGCAAAAAGCTCAGGACAGTGCCCATGACCTGAGTTCAAGCCCCAAAGACTGGCATCAAAACAAACAAGCAAAATCTCATGGAAGAGAAGCAACATATTATAGGGGAAAAACCTAAATAATTCTAATGTAAAATTAGATGGCTATAATGTAAGATTGAGTCTAAACCTGATTTCCAAGCACCTATGATTCAAGATTTTCAAGACAACATTCTTTTTGGTTTATGCTTCATAGAATAGTCAATTTATTTTGCCTAAAGGATTTTTGTTTGTGTGGATACAGTGGATGATATCACACGAACAATAAACTACTCTATGGTACAGTGTAGGTGGAATACTTGTGGTGGCACTTTTGAAGAATACTTGAATAGATCATACATTGTTGTGCCTTGTCTACACAATTTATATGGAGCAGCATATCTTCTCTCACATATTACTCTTGAATCCTACCACATATTCTTTGCTATAAATTCAGGACAAAAATTGGTATAAACATTAAATTATGGATATCGTAAGTAAAAAAATAAAGTCAAGAGATGGAAGGTATACTGAAGTCAAATTGTAGGAGTAAGGCTTATGGGTAGACAATGGAAATATAACACTATTCTAAAATAAATCAGACTTTTCTGAATCAAGGGAAACCTGAGAATCAGATTTTTAAAGTACAGCATCAGAAGTAATAATGAAAAATTTAAAAACACCAAAAATTATTTTAATATTGAAAATATGTTGCCCTATATAGTAGAACTGGCATAGCTCTGGTGAAATTACTGAAGCTTTTATCAAGTCTGAAGAAAATGTTTCCTATTGCAATAGCTGATTAATGGGAACAGATCAATAGACATGGTTTTAAGCAGAAACTCTCTCTCAAAATGTATTTAAGAACTATCACCAATTTGCATATTAAATAAAAGATTAATATTTTCTAAAACAGGCAGAATCATATCATCCTTGATTATTTGCAACAAACAAAAAAAAACACCCACACAAAACAAGAAAAGCAAAAAGAAACAACTCTGTAAAACTGTGGCATGAAGGAATATTTAGTCACAGAATGTAGAGAAAAGGGAGATGGGGTCTCCTGCCTTGACAAACTAGCATGGTTCCTGAAACTGGAGTCTGGTGTGCTCAGGCAGACCTTCAAACACAGCACAGACGTAGAGTCATAGCTGTCAGCACTCAAAAAAATGATACTTGCCTATAGCTTTCTAGGTTTCTAAGACTGAGAAACAAGTGGATTTAAAATCAGAAATGCAGTCATTTGAGTATAGAATGCTAAGAAGGCTATAGCTAGAGTCAGATAGTAGCTTATAAAAATGTTTTCAAGCACTGATCTTAAAGCTATAAAGAAAGAAAGGGTCCTGGTATATTTTACATAGAGAGCCTTGAGGCTGTGGTTTGCTCTGAGTAGGAGTGGCTATGTACAGAGAAACATGATGAGACACCTGGTTAAGGATGGATGGAAGACAGAACAAGGAGGCTTTAGGAATATTATGATGTCTGCTTGTGTCTGCGTGAGAAAAAGCATGAATATAGGTAAAATACATGATCAAGGATGAGGGTTAGGAATGAATTAAAATAGAAGTTTTTGAAATCCCTGGTATGAGATGGTAGAACCAGGTAGAACCTGTTCTAATGGCAAACTTCGACCTGTTCTAATAGCAAATATTCTGATAGGCCTTATATATACAGCACACTGATCTTATAGAGTAATGTAAATATGTGTCAGAGCCTTCACTGAAAATTAAATATGTGGGGGCAGATGCTATTATGTAAAATTCTGACACTTAAGAAGCAAAGCAAAAAAGCAAGACTTGCATTCTGGGAAACTTCCTCTGTCTATTAAATGTGGTATGATAGGGAAAAAGTGATAAGCTGGAGAAAGTATGACTACACAAGGAAAGGTTTTCATTCAGAAAATCAAGAATAAAGGCCTGTCATATATATATATATATATATATATATATATATATATATATTAGTTTTAAAATCAGTGTTGTTTGAGATTCTGCCTCACCACAATTAGAATGGTCATTATCAAGAAAACTAACAAGAATATGCTGGTGGGGAGGAACTCTACTAGACTGTTGGTGGGAATGTAAACTTACTCAATCACTCTGGAAAGCAGTATGGAGATTCCTCAGAAGACTAAACACAGAGCTTCCCTATGTACCAGCAATTCTATCCTGGGGTTTATCCAATAGACCACAAACAAGGCCACACTAAAACTACCAGCACAACCATGTTCACTGAAGTATTGTTTACCATAGCCAAGATATGGAATCAATCCAGATGCCCCTCAGTGGACAACTGCATCAAGAAATGTGGTATATATACACAATAAAATGCTACGCTTCCATCAGAAAAAATGATATTGCCCATTCATAAATGGAAACGTGGGCTGGGAAGGTGGCTCAGTGGTAGAGTGCTTGCCTTGCATGCATAAGGCCCTGGGTTCAATTCCTCAGCACCACATAAGCAGAAAAAAAAGCTGGAAGTGGTGCTGTGGCTCAAGTGGTAGAGTGCTAGTCTTGAGCTGAAGAGCTGAGGGACAGCGCCCAGACCCAGAGTTCAGGCCCTATGACCAGACTCCCCCCACACCCCCAAAATGGAAAGACTTGGAAAAAATTACAATAAGTGAAGTAAGCCAGACCCAAAGAAACATAGGTTACATGGTTTCCCTTATTTGTAGTAATTAGAATGTGACTATAAATCTACACAAAAAGTAAACACAAAAATAGATGATAAAAGACAAAAAAAAATTACACTTGGACATGATAAGTTAAACATGACTCTAAACATCCAGTGAGAAAAAGGAAGCTATCCTTAGGATCACAAAGGCTCAATAGCTATGTGCATATGATCATATAAAATGATGTTTATCAAAATGAACTCCAAGAAATGGAAATGAGAACTTTTTTTGGTTTACTCTCCCCTCCTTTGTCATTGGTTTTTTATTTCTGTACCTTTTGTCTAGTATGTAAGTGTTTCTGTTTTGGGGAGGGTAAGGGGGAGCAAAGTAATGGTGGTACAAAGGAAGAACTAACGCAGCAGTGATACTCACTAGACCCTATGTTGAAAATGAACTATCCAACTTATAGGGGAGGTGGACTGGAAGAGAAAAGAACTGAGAGAAAAATGAGGAAAGAAGTGACACTGTACAAAAACAAATTTACTCATTATCTGATTTATGTAACTGTAACCCCTTTGTACATCACCTTTACAATAAAAGTAAAATCAATGTTATGTTTCTTGAATATAGCAAAAGTCCTAGAATCTAAAGGGAATGAAACAAATGTTTACTGGGGATGTTAGCATAGAAAGAAGGAAGGTAGAGACAGAAAGAGTTGAATATGAATGAGTTGATTATGAATAATGTATGTGTACAATGAGAATGTTGTGAAGGGAAGAGATAATACATGTATGTCCATGGCTTACCATAGTACCTGGTGTAATGATAGTATTCAAACCATACTAAATACCAGCAGCTTGATCATCTTTTCCACCACCATCCTTTGGAACAATGATGTGCCTGAAGTGTTCTATTTTGCCAAGACTAATATATCTTTCTTGATGAAGTCCTCTAAAATTTCTTATTTGTTAAATTCATCAATTTCCTCATTCTTGCAAAATTTAGTGGAAAATTTTTAGTTTCCATTTTACTTACTTCTAATGTAGCATATCCATGATTGATGAACTCTTACTTTGAGAAGTGTTAACACTCCTGCCTGTGTGTACTCTGTGCATTCGCCATTACTAACTGTCCACTCCTGAGTTTCTCATCGGGCTCCACAACCTGAGAGTTGAAGTGCCTCCATGATCAGAGAAAAAGATTTATAAATGTGCTTGAGACTTAGATTATTTTCCAAGATCAGAGGGGAAAAATAAGATAATAACCCAGTATTTGTTTAAAGGCCAGATTTTTATTTTTAGTGCTGGGGATTGGACCTCAGGCTTAATCAATACTGAGTGTTCTGACAGTGAGTTGTATCTGCATCCCCATGTCGGATTCTAGAAAAAGTTATTTGGTACATGGCAATGCCCAGATAGATTGTGTAGTTTATTCTTCCATCGTAGGTCAAATACATCTTTCCCAAAGGGAGAGAAAAATCTGCTTTTTCAGAAGTAAACACTGAAAATAAACTATGTTTTCAGAAGGTAGGTTGGTCATCTGGATGGTACCTGAACTTTTTCAAATCAATAACTAGCTAGCACACTTTTAAGAAACTCTTGATGATGAGCTAAGTCAAGCATGTGGGTTGCTAAGAGGATTCTATATGTTTTACGCTCTTTATTAGCATTTACAAGTTGTACACAGGGTTTTATTCAATTACTATCAATTCTCAGGAATGTTTCTAAATTATTTTTAAAAATTTTATTGTAATTATCAAGGTGATGTACAGAGGAGTTACAGTTACATAAGTAAGGCAATGAGTTCATTTCTTTTTGAACAGTGTTACCTGTTCCCTCATGTAATCTTGTATAATACTTTCATAGTACTTATTAGAACTTCACTTGGGCAGTCAGTTTTCCTCACACTGGGTTTTCAAATTATTAGTTGGGAAAGCACTGTTATTATGACACACCCTAAATATGATTAAGAAGGAGAAAAAAATCAAGGAATTTATTGAGCAAAAAAAATGTTTTCAGTGTCCTCAATGTTAATTCAATGAACTTAACATGAATCTAGGCTTCCCATGCACAAACAGATGGCACTCGTGAGCTAACCCAATTTGTAATGACATGAGCAGGTGTCTGGAGATAGGTCATTGAAAGTCATTAGAAAGCTGGGAAGGTCTCCTAGCCTGTGAATTTTAAGGTGCAGACATTTGCATTACAGGACAACAATGGGGATGAGGATGGAGGGCTGTGCAATGCCATGTCCAAGGTTCAACTTGTACAATGTGTTTTATCAAGTTATGTGATGTGAACAGATGCACTGCATTATGAGAAATCCTTAGGCTGTTCTCCTGAGAAGTTGCTGTTTCAGACATTTATCTGTATCCCATATGGCATGGATCAGGAGATAATTATGAAAAGAACACAGAAAAGTATTTCTCTAAGTTGCTTTGTTTGAACTCAGACAATCTGAGGTTGTATCCAGACCACTAGAGTCTGAGAAATCCTGTTTCCTTTCTAAAAGGGTAATTGAATACGTTTTTATTAAATAAGATAAATGAAAATAAGGCAGAAACAGCTAAGAAAATGGCGTGGCATCCTTCAGTTATAATATCCCTGCTTAGATGTCAGAGTTTAAAATGCCAGCCAGCCTCATTTTCATTCACTCAAATGTTCAAACTGAACTACCTTTCTGTTCATAGGTACTTAGGTTTTATCTGTGGGAAACCTGAGTAGCTCTGCCATTATTGTTTGGCTCCAGCTTAGCTTGTCCACTTCAGCCATAAAAGTAGACTCTATAGTTTGGTCTATATGAACTTTGAGCACAAACTAAATGCACTTCCCTACTGGTAGTCTCAGATTTTCAATATTCATCCTGGCCCCTCCTGGCCCCAACCACTCAATCTTAACCTCCTCCCTCTACATGAAGTCTCTATCCCAGTGAAATGGAGTTGGTGAGCATTGACAGGCCCATGATCTGCATGCCTTTCATTTTCTGGGATTGTTTTCCCTTACCCTGGTGGACAACCCCAGCATCATGCACAGAGGACATCTTTCCTGACCTGCTGGATTAATCAGCCCAATCCTGCCTTTCTTTCTTCTTTAAGTCAGAATGTGTGCTACTTTGATGGAATCAATGATTTTACTTCTCAGAAAAGAAGACAGATTCTTTTTTTATTAGTAAGTTTTTTATTGTGAAAATACCATACAGCGGGTTACAATTAAATGAGCAAGGTAATGAGTATATTCCTTATCAGACATTGTTGCCTTCTCCGTTGTTTTTCCCTTACCATCTCTGACCTCCAATCTGCATGACTACACTGCCTCCACAGAGTTGTAAAGTTCCTTTTTTGACATAGGATCTTGTATATTTCATTGTTGCAATGAGTCCACCTGTATTCCTATTTAAACAATTTTTCCCTTCCCCTCCCCAAATTATACCAACATCAAATACAGTGAAAACAGGGGTTATACCGTGGGGGAGGGACATACAAAGCAAAAAAAAAAATCACCTTATAAATATGTTAGAAACAATAGCAAGAAAGAAAAACCACTTGAGTCCTTATCTTGGGATTCATTTAGCCTAATATCAACTTATCTGACCTTTTCTGCTTATCTCATACATATACTAGTTATTGCAAATAAGGGAAACCATGGGACCTATGTTTCTTTGGCCTGGCTTACTTCACTTAATATAATTTTTTCCAAGTCTTTCCATTTCCTAACAAAATAGGGCAATGTCATTCTTTCTGATGGAGGCATAGAATGCAATTGTGTTGTGTGTGTGTGTGTGTGTGTGTGTGTGTGTGTGTGTGTATATATACACATGTATATATATGTATATATATATATATATATATATATATAATATATATGCCTCCATCAGAAAGAATGACATTGCCCTATTTGTTAGGAAGTGGAAAGACTTGGAAAAAATTATATTAAGTGAAGTAAGCCAGGCCCAACGAAACTTAGGTCCCATGGTTTCCCTTATTTGTAATAACTAGTATATGTGTGAGACAAGCAGAAAAGTTCAGATAAGTTGATGTTAGGCAAAAAGAAGTCCAAGATAAGTATTCAAATGTTTTTTTCTTTCATGTGATTGTTTCTAACATATTTATAAGAAGATTTCTTTCTTACTTTGTATGTCCCTCCCCCACGATATAACCCTGCTTTCACTGTATTTGATGTTGGTATAATTTGGGGAGGGGAAGGGAAAAAACAAATAATTTAAATAGGGATACAGATGGACCCATTGCAACAATGAGATGTACAAGTTGTTACGTTGAAAAATGAACTTTACAACTTTGGGGGGGGGAGATGGGAAAGGATAGGAAGGGGAAACAAAGGAGGAGGCAACAATGCTTGATAAGAAATGTACTCATTACCTTGCCCATGTAATTGTAACTCCTCTGTACGGTATTTTCACACACACACACAAAAATCAGCCCCCCCCCCAAAAAGAAATGCAAATCAAAACAACACTGAGATACCACCTTACCCCAGTTAGAATGGCTATAATCAAGAAGACAGATTCTGTGTTCTATTCAGCTTCATTTCAGTTGGGCCTAAGAGGGGGTGCAAGCTGGCAATTCAGAATCTAGGTGATATTTCTTATTAATGGTTGGTCAATTCAAACTTGTGAATAAAAATCTTCACTCTTTCCCCTGGTCTTTGTCTCTGCCTCTCTGACTCTGTCTGTGTGCTTATACATACCTAGTTTAATTAAGTTACTTGGATTATACCTGATATAGACAATCTTAGAACTAATTCAAACTGCTGGTGATTATAATGAAGAGTATGTTAGAAAAAGGCTTGGCTTGCCTTTTGAGGGGGCCTTAAAATCACACAGTGCTGTAGTCAGCTTGTAGGAAGACCTGGCTGAAAAATAAACTGCAAAGGACAGGGTAGGAAAATAGCTAGAATTTTCTGAGGCCGTACTATGGGGTGGGCATGGTTTTTGTTGCTTTTTTTTTGTTTTACAAGTATTAACTCATTTAGCACACATAACATTCCTACCTTCTTACAGTATTAACAAGATCAAGAAACAAGTTTGTGTAAGTGGGTTTGCACAAAGGGACTTGACATGGGGTAAGGTTAAAGACTAAAATCTAGTTTTCACTCCCATTTGGCCCATACACTGGTATGGGTAAGAAAATGCTTTTCTTTCCTAATGAAAACATAGCTTTAAGTTGTAAAATCTAAGGCCATCTATTCAGATGGCATAATAACTTGGTCAGTTTCCTATTACTGTTAGAAATGTGAGAGAGACCATCATCATCTTATAAACAAAAAAGGGTTTTGCCATTTAACAAAAAAGTTTAGTCCACAATGCATCTTGATCTGTGTCAGCCCTTCAACATTTTCACCACCTTTTGACCCCTCCCTTATTTTTCTTAATTTTGTGGTATATACAACGAATTCTTGATTCCATTCTTCCCTTTCCCGCTCACTGTTCTACCCCGCTTCTGTTTGTCCCCTTTTTCAAGTACCCAGTTCGGGCACTTGTTGGGCTTCCTAAAGAATTATATCCTAAGCAATAAGAAAAGCAAGGGAAGGGGTGGGTTGGGAGGGGTATGTGGGAATGCTGAAAGGGGTGATATTGATCAAGATGCACTGTGTGCATGGCAACTCCTTTGTACAACTACTTAAACATAGTAAAAAATATTCAGAAAAATAGAACTTGTCTCAAAAAACAATTAAAAAAACAAAAAAGAAGGGAGGAGGACGGGTAAGAGTAAACAGAAGGTATGAATTTGATGAGAGTTTATCATATACCTGTATGAAAGTATCACAATAAAACCACTTTGTGCAATTCATATATGCTAATAAAATAAATTGAAACATAAAAAAGAGAAAAGGTTTGTTTTAGTTCATGGTTTCAGAGATGCCTGTCAGTGCAACGAGTTATCGGCCTTGTGGTGAGGAAGAAAATCATGGCAATAATTGCATGTTAGGTCAATAATACTCATGTCAAGTCTGGAACCAAGAAAGGGGACATGGAGGAGCTTGGGTCCCACCACCCCTATGAAGGTCACAACCCAATGACTACAACAGTTTCTTCCAGGGCTCTGGGGAACATTCCAGATCCAAAAGATGGCACTTCCAAATCCACACAAAAGGACAGAATGAGCCACTGACAGACACATAGGCCCTGTTATCAGTATTGCTATATTATAGTTGAAGAAATTGAGACACAAAGAAGTCAAGAAATCTGTCAAAGTTTACACTGTAAGAAGGTAACAGTGTCACAGTCCACTTATCTCAGGCTCTTGAGTTGCTAGGATTATAAGTGTGAGCACTAGTGCCTCGTTCAGTCTGTCTAACTTAATTCTTACAATAACCCTAATGAATCACATTCGTTTTTTAATATATTTTTGCTGTAAAAATACTGTACAAAGGGGTTACAGTTACATGAACAAGGTAATGAGTACATTTCCTATCAAGCATTGTTGCCCATTCTTAAGATTCAGAAAAACAGCTTCAGTCTTGATTTCCTAAGAGATGGCCAGAAAGATAACTCATTGACCAGAACTAATTGGCTAATTGATATGCTTCAGATGTTTCACCACCAAAGACAGTTTAATTAAAACAAAGTATCATCCACTACAGTGGGAGTGAAACTATTCAGAGATGAAAAATGAGAGTCAGAACCAAAATTAATAGATATCTTTCTAAACAGCTCTGGAATATATTTAAGGAGAGTTATTACTTGTGTGATACACTAAAAAATGGGGGAAGAAAGTATTTCCAAACACAAAGTAAAATCCAGTATATTAGAAAAGCAATATTGTGTGTTAGAAAGGAAATGTAGGGGCTGGGGGTTTAGCCCAGCAGAAAGGCGCCTGCCTGGCACGCGCAAGGCCCTGGGTTCGGTCCTCAGCCCTGGGAAAAAAAAAAGCTACAAAAGGAAATGTAATGAGGCACAAATGGTACTGACAACAAAGAAGGTTGACAAATGAAAAAATGTTGAATTACCATATAAGTTTGAAATGACATATAGAGTAGATTATGCATTGCAGTGAAAAATATGAATACCAGAGAACTGGAAATAGGCACAATTTGTGATACTAAATCAATACTAAAATAAAATTCTCTGTATAGCCTACACAATTAAGAAAAGTGAGGGAAGAGGTAGGTTCAGAAGGATGGATGAGAATGTTGAAGGGAGGTGTGGGAGTGACACTGTATTCTTAAACTTCTTTGTTGAGTGACAACTCCTTTGTACAAATACTTAATAATAATTAACAAAAACAATGTGGAACTATATAAAAACAAAGTAAAGGCATAAACAGGAAAGTACTACAGAAAACTGAGATAGCATACTGTCCTTTTGCTTGTTTGTATAAGAAAATTAAGCATAGCTCTACCAAAATATACAAAAAAAAAATAGAATGTTTGGGTAGTTATTGGGAAGGGAACTAGACAGGGATGGAGCAGGGGATAGTTTGTCATTGTTCATCCATTTTGGGCCATGCAACATAATCCCATTCTCCAAACAATTAAACTATAGATACAAAGGAAAACAAAAAGGATTTTCATTTAAATGTCAGTACTTCTACTGAGTGTAACTTTGGGCCAGTTATTAAATTTGTAGAGGTTCACTTTTTTTTAACCTAAAAAGTGGTGTTATAATCCTTAACTCACAGTTCTATGAGTCTTAAATGTGGAAATATATAAAATGTTCTGATGTTTATTCTGGTGTATATTCTGAACCTGAGAGAGAAATCACTAGGTCTCTTTCTATCATATCCCTCCTCAGCAGATGGAAACCAGTTAACATAAATATAGGTGATGGATAGGTTGGATGTAGGAGACTATTGAGTGGTAGTGTCTAGAACAAATTTAAAGTAGTCAAATTATTGTGTGTATATAAAACTTAAATTATACATAAGACCCTATATGTAAACAAAGTGTCCTGGTTGTCCTTCTTCTATTATTTTTACATAGGGATCTGAATTCTGAAAAATTATTTCAGAATGTCTGTGTCAAACCGTTCTAAATCTGAATATATGTATATATATATACATATATTACTATCACAACTAAAATACTGTTATTTTTTTCAAATAGATCTCTTAAGTCATAATTTTCTCTGAGTTACTTAAGATTATTCACTTTGCTTCTGCATAGGAAAACAAAGTGTGTGTGAAAATATGAAGCTACTAATTGCCACAATTGGGAAGCAAAAAGTGAAGGATGCCCATGACATTTTAGCTGTTACTCTTTGTCACAGAATTGATGGATAGGACACTGCTACCTGCATGTAATCAATTGTACTGAGGTAGAAGTCAGGCAGAGGTAATACAAGTACATCCAAAGCAAAGATTAATAATAGCAAAAATCACACTTGGGTGGGCAGGATAATGATCAAGAGTTACAAGAGAACAATTTCAAGTTTGGTAGCATGTTCACATTTAGGGAATAAGAAGTCACCATTTTTTTTCTGCTTAAGCTGTTTTCCTGCTTTAAGACATAGCGAACTAAACTATATACTACTAGATAAATTAATCGGTACTGTCAGTTCTTTCAGTGAGCTGCACATTTTAAGGAACAGGTTTAGACAAAGTTACATATATCATAGATAGATACAATTGATATTTGTATATGTGCATATTTATATATTTTTATTATTTTAAACAAAACACAAATAGGCTGAAATTTGGCCTATCATTTATTAATTTCTAAATAAAAATAAATTTAGACTCACATGGACTAAAATAACTAATAGTTTTGAAATAGTCTAGAACGACGACCACTAGGAATACAAATAATATGGGAAATACAACACTGTTTAGCATTGTTTACTATTTACGTGATACAGGTAGCTTCCTAAATGCTAGACAGTTGAAAAACCTCACAGCTGACACAAGGTGCCCAGTCTTGTCCTATGTGAAATACCTTTATTTTGTGGTTTGGGGAATATTTTATTTGTAAAGAGGCTTTTGGAGACTTATTTGAAAGGTAAATGGCTTTTTTTTCTTAATATATATGTTTTATTGTAAAGCTACGGTACAGAGAGATTACAGTTACATGAGCAAGGTAATGAGTCCATTTCCTATGGAGCATTGTTACACCTTCCTTTCTTTTTCCCCTACCATCCCTTTTCTCCCCACCTCCCAAAGTCCTCCCTCCCCTCTTCCACCCCCCAAAGTTGTAAAGTTTGTTTTCAACATACTGTCTTGTGCATCTCATTGTTACAATGGGCCATCCTGTACCCTTATTTCAGGATTTTGTTATATCCTTTCCCCTCCCCAAATTAGAAAAATGTATATATAAGGTGCAGGACACCTGAATCAAATACAGTGATATCAGGAGTTGTACCACGGGGGAAGAACATACAAAGAAACCAAAAAAAACTCACATAGTACATTAAAAAGAACAGCAAAACCTCTTGTGTCCCTATCTTGGGGTTCATTTTTTAACATCAGGTTATATGGTCATACGTACATAACTTTTGACCTCTTCTGTTTGTCCTAGACATATACTAATTATTGAAGATAAGGGAAACCATGTGACCTATGTTTCTTTGGGCCTGGCTTACTTCACTTAATATAATTTTTTTCAAGTCTTTTCATTACCTAACAAATGGGGTGATGTCATTCTTTCTGATGGAGGCATAGAATTCCATTGTGTATATATACCACATTTTCTTGATCCATTCATCTACTGAGGGGCATCTGGGTTGGTTCCATTTCTTAGCTATAGTGAATAATGCTGTGATAAACATAGTTGTGCTGGTTATTTAGTATGGCCTTGTTTGTGATTGTCTGGGTAAATGCCTAAAAGTGGGATTGCTGGGTTACGGGGAGCTCTATGTGGAGTCTTTTGAGGAACCTCCATACTACTTTCCAAAGTGGTTGAACAAGTTTACACTCCCACCAACAATGAAGTAGAGTTCCCTTTTAACTACATCCCTTCCAGCATCTGTTGTTACTAGATTTCTTGATTATAGTCATTCTAACTGGGGTGAGGTGTAATCACAATTTTGTTTTGATTTTCATTTCTTTTATGGCTAAAGAAGTTGAGCATTTCTTCATGTGTCTATTCTTATTTCCTCTTCAGAGAAGTCTTTCTTTAAGTCTTTAGCCCACTTATTAATCAGGCGTTGCTTCTTTGAGGAACCTGTAGAAAACTAAAGCTAGATCCCCATGTATCACTTTGCACTAAAATCAACTCCAAATGGATCAAAGACCTTGAAGTTAAACCAGACACCCTGAAACACTACAGGAAGGAATAGGAGAAACCCTAGATCTCCTTGGCACAGCCTGAAATTTTCTTAATAGAGACCCAGAAACACAACAAATCAAAGGTTGGACAAATGGGATTGTATGAAACTGCAGAGCTTCTGCATGGCAAAGGACATAGCTAGCAAGATCAATAGAAAGCCCACAGATTGGGAAAAGATCTTCACTAGCCATACAATGGATAAGGGTCTCATATATATAATTAGGACTCAAAAAATTAAATCCCCCAACAACAAATCCTCAAAGTGAAATAAATTCTATATTGCTTTTTATTAGATCCCCTGTCCCCCCCCCTCAAAAAAATACAAAACAAAACAAAAAACATGGAAGCCAAACTCTGTGGCTCACATCTGTAATCATAGCTATTCAGAAGGCTGACGTGTGAGAATCATGTTTTGAAGCCCACCTGAGCAGGAAAGTCTGTGAAACACTTATCTCCAATTCACCAGCAAAAAGCCAGAAGAGGAGCTATGGCTCAAGTGGTAGAATGCCAACCTTGAGCCAAAAAAGCAAAAAAGTACCAAGACCCTGAGTTCAAGTTCTAGTTCTATCACTCCTCCAAAAAGGAAAAAAAATCCCCGGAGCAAAACAAACAACAAACAGAATTGAAAAATCATTTGTTATGCAAATGTTCCCCAAACTGCCCAATTTTAAAGCCCATCCTAAGATTATATGAATGGGGTGATAGTTTTTTGTCTCCCTTTGGGATCAGAATGGTGAAAGAGAAACTCCACATCACATGCAGAAGTTCTCACAAATTTAGATTGCACATTAAGAAAGTTGACTCTGGCTCTCCTGATGATCTTTTCATGTGCTATTGTGGATAGTTAGTATTGAGCCAAGCAGTTTAGTTCCTCTACGAGATTAATCCTTTATATCGACTTCCTTTCAGGGATGGGATTCTCAGCACTGCAGTTTCGAATCTTTAGAATATCCAGCTCAGTCCACTCAAAAATGCTCCCAACGTCCCTTTGTTATTTTTGCATGTTTTCCTTCTATGTCCACCAAGTGCATGGGATGGTCATTTCAAGCCATGGAATAGGCATTAAATACTGCTGTAGTTTAGACTTGAAATGTTTTCTAGAGGCCCATGTGTTGAAAAGGTCAGTCCTCAACATGGCACTATTAGAAAGTGCTGAAACTTTGAAAAGCTCACATTTGCAATTCTACCTACTTTAGAGACAGATCTGTAGGATTATGGTTCAAAACAGCAAAAAAGTCTATGAGACCTTATCTCAAAAATAACCAGCAAAATGCCAAGCTGAAGTAGTAGGCCAACAGTGAGCAAACAAGACAAGTGAATATATGGTCCTGAGTTCAACTGTTAGTACAAGCAAAAACAAACAAACAAAACCAAAATCAAAACAAAAATAAAAGAAGGTTAAGGCCAGTGGAAGGTCTTAGATTCTTGAGGATATGTACTCAAAGGAGACTGCAGGTCTCAGTCTCTTTTGCTCGTTTTCTTCCTGTTTGCTTCCTGGCTTTACATAAATAGTTTTATCAGGCACAAAGCAAAGCAATGGAGTCAGCTGATGATGAACTGAAACTTCCTCAACTAGGAGCTAATGCAAACCTTTCTTCTTACTAACTGTGCTTATCTCAGGTATTTTATTACATAAATGGAAAGCAACGTAATAAAACTATTATTCGGGAAATATAAAAGGCGTGTCCTCTGGATGCCTTTATTCTTCCTTGTCTGCATGTTCTAAATGTTCTGTGGAAATTAGCACCCAGACTGGCTTTGAGAAAGCGCCAAATATTATGTTCCTCACATTCATTTGTATAGCCAACTTGGGAGCATTTTGTTTTCATCTTTCAAGCCTAATCCTTCAGCACTGCCGGAAGGAAACTCATCCTGACGTTTGTTAAACAAATACTGTAACCGCCTTTGTAAGCAATACTTTATATTTTGTACTTTGTCAAGAGACAAAGGTACTTATTACCCTTGTGGAATTTTATCATCCCTGTCTAGGCTATTCATGAAACAATGGAAACAATATTCAACCATCAATATTTAACTTAAAAATGAAGATAAGAAATTAGGAGATATTAATATTAATACACTGTTTTTCTGTGACTTAGTGGTATGGGTTGTTATAAAGATCCCTCATTTTTTTTCTTGGGGAAATAAAGTTGGTCAATACAATTCACCCATTTCCCCATAACTCATGTGGGGGGCTGAACTTAGGGCCTTGCACATACTAGGCCTTATACATACCACTGAGCTACATTTCCAGCCCCATAATTTACTTCTGATGGAACACAGTCAGTGCTACAAATAATTTCAGAAATGCAATGATCAAAAAACAATAGAAATTTTCCTTTTGTTTAAAGAATGCTGCAAATTATACATGAATTTGTGAGGTATCTGACCCAGGCACTAAAATTACTGCTCCCATAGAGTATATAGAGAGCCCCAGAGGATGAATGATTGGCTAATGCTTGTAGGAACAAACCTGGAAAGAAAAAGCCAATCTATTGTGTAACCACAGAGCACCTGTTATATAGTCATTGGTCTGTCTGAGACACCAAGATCTTAAACTACAACAGAATCAGCTTTACTGCCAAGCTCATTTACTGCTAAGCAAATTCACCTAAAATGTACATTAATATGTTTTTAAAGTACCATTAGTACCAATGATAAATCTTAGTGACTGACCCCAATTTCTTTACATGTCACATATGTCTTGTTCTTGCCTAAGATTAGATTTGTATTGTTTAAAAATCATCACATGCTTAAAGTGAGCAAATTTTCTGATTCTGTTGCATTGGAAGTGAAATATTTTCTTTAAAAAAGTGAATGATATTGCCCAACTTTATTGCATCGAGAAGAACAGATTGAGGATGACACTGTCTGTTGGCCTTTTATATTGTGCTATTTCAGTGTTACTGAAAGTTAAGATGGAAAGTGAGCAGAAAAGTCTGACATAAATGGAGTGACATTTTATTAGAGTCAAGTCATCTTCCTAGAAGAATCAATTGGTCACAAGTTTTCTTTTCTGTGTAAGATATAATGTGTCTCCCCAGGCTGTTGTGGGTGTATACTAACTGCTCAATGTGTGCTGATTATTAACAGTAAAAGTAAGCAAATAAGTGAGGAAGTAGAGACCATCAAATCTGTGTGGTTTAATTATGGCAAGAATATTTCAAAGTATTTGATATGTTTCAGGAATATTTCAAAATATGTCCTTCCACACTGGAATCTGAGGAAAGACTGTTCAAAATGATGTATTTTGCATAATAATAATGCAAATAATCACAGAGCAAGGTCATACAGCCATGTGTTTAGTTAATGGCAATGGTAAAGATCTGAAACCAAAGAGAGCAACTCCAAATAGAGTCACGTTTTTGCTAAGTTCCATGCCTTAGTTTCCTCTTCTTAGGCTAAGAGCTACTTGGGCAGTATGAATTTATTAAATTAAAGAGGTCTGAGAGTGAATCCCTCTTTACCCCTTCAAATATTCATCTCCATTTTGATACCACAATGAATTTCCTTTTATCACAAACTTTAGTTCCTATATCTATATTTGTATCTCAAAACCACTACCTCGGGGCTAGGAAAGTGGCTCAGTGGTAGAGCACCTGCCTTGCATGCATGAGGCCCTGGGTTCGATTCCTCAGCACCACATAAGCAGAAAAAGCAGGAAGTGGTGCTATGGCTCAAATGGTAGAGTGCTAGCCTTGAGCTGAAGAGCTGAGGGACAACACCCAGGCCCAGAGCTCAGGCCCTACTGGCAAAAACAAGCAAACAAGCAAACAAACAAAAAACACTACCTCACACTTAGCCTAAAATTTTATGGTGATGGCATTGCTAGTTTTGCATATAAGATTGTATTGACTCAGAATGAAAACATTCAAATATAGATTTAAAAAAACCCACAATACAACCTACGATGACAGTTACTAGACCTAACAAACCACTATCTATTGCTCCAAAACAGTGAAGGAACCAAAAAACACCTATTTTAATAAAAAGAATTTTTTACTGCCATCAACATATATTTGAGTTTTTATTATGTTTAACTAATTGTACCAAGGAGTTGTAATTCTACAAAGCAGCTTAATAAAACAGTGCATTTTAAACAATGTCTCCCCTTTCAACATTCTCACGCCCCCCCAACAACGTACCCCTTCATTCACTTTTCTTAATTTTTAGGTTAAGCACTGAATTTTTCCTTTGAAGTAGTCTAAACATTAAATGATTATGGCAGTCTTTGATGTTATTTAGAGAACAATGTCTTTCCAATATTTAGAGAACACTGTCTTTCCAAAAGTGTCAAGTATCATGTATTCTGAATATTAGCAGATAATAAGTATAATACAATTCCACGCAATAATATCCTAAAAAAAACCCCAAAATTTAGGGAGAATATGCAAGTATTACTCTAAACAAAATTTCCCAACTGGTACCAAAATGCTAAGTGCATCTGACTCAACAGTGTTGATAGCTTGTGTGCTCGGTTTCTTCTTATGATACCTGTAGTAGGATAGTTGCCTGGTATTTTCTAGGAGAGAAAATTAGGGAGTATTAGAAATTCCAGGGACTCCTGACAGGTGTCTAAAATCCCTGGGCTCTAAAACATGGATTTGAATTGCAGCTTTACTAACAATTGATTTGAGTAAATCATTGCGTAGAAAGGTAGTTACTGGTCTCTTAAATATTGATTTTTTTTTATTATTTCATAGAATGATTAGTAAGATCAAATCTTATGTCTGTGAAAATTCTTTAGAAAATAAATGCTTTGTAAATGCAACAAATACAAAACAACTGAAAAATAAGATCACAAGAGCCTGTAATGGGAATTTACTTGTGTATCTGGATTTCTCCTATCTAATGGTCCCATTACCAGCTACTCATCAAAGAGCCTGTCTGCTTCTTGGTTGGGGTTGAAGACTACATTTTCTCCATTTAAGTCCATCATATATAGGGTAATAAACTTAATCTTTAGATTTCTATAGGATGGTATATAAATACTTGCCTCTGAGCATCTACAATGCCCTAACCTTTTTGACTTTTATTTCACTCAATGCACTCATTTTATTTTTGATTTTGTATTTGATTGCATTTGATTCAGTCTCATCTTTAATTCCGAAAAATTGCTAGTTATCTTCTGCCCATAATCTTCTTCAAGTTATCCATATGCCTATCAATTCTTTCTCCTCCTGTCTCTCTTCTCTCCTCTCCTTTCTTTCCTCTCCCCTCTGATTCCTTTCTCTCTCTCCCTCTCCTTCTCCTCTCCCCTTCTCAATTTCTTTTTTTCCTTATAAAATGTAGCAAAAGAGTATATCTTCTAGAAAAAGCCCATCCTCTCTCAGTTCAGGTACATTTACCATCCTTTTCCACTGTATCCGTGATGTACAATGCTCATACACATACCATATAAATTGGTTATATTGCCTTATGCAATTATGCATGGAGACAGAGCTTTGAGGATCTAAACACAAACCTTCAAACTTCTTTACTACAAACAAACTCACTAATACAGTATCCTAAGTCAGAAGGTAACCAAATGAAAAAGTCATGAACTGGGAGAAGAGATGTGAGGGAAGAAATGAAAACAGGTGCTAAATGAATTTATTGAGCAAACAATATAAAAGAAAAAATAGCTACCACTAGTTCATGTTTGGTTTTCTACCACCATCAGAGTGCCTGTCATCCTTGGCATGAATCATATTTTATGCACTGCATTCCCATGCTCACAAGGTCCACTTGTAAGCACATGATTTATAGAAGTTCAAATCCTATTCCATGCAGTGATGACATTGTGAGAATTGTATTTACTTCAGAAAAAGAACAAGTGATTGTATAAATCAACCTATTGAAATTATGATGTGCGATGGAATTTGGATGGCAAGGAGACAAAGAAAACTAGAGGAATATCCAGTCATATAGACAAAAAGAGGCAGTCACTTCCCACCTATAGATAGCAATTTCTCCACATGAAGGTGAAAAACAAATGTGATAGATTTGTTTTCCCAGTAAACAGTGAATATAATATTAAACTTAAAATGTGCTTGCACAAACATAAGGTAACTCAGTTTAAAGGTGAACACTCTGATATTTTTGTTAAAAACATCTAGAGACTGCAAAAATAAATTATTTGTTGCAAAATAAGAAATATTAAATATAAGTCATAGCGCTTTAAATTATATGCCCATCTTTCCATCTGGTCAGTCATAATTTTACCAGGAGCTCCTCTACATTATTTTGATATACTAAATAGTAAGTGGATTTTTAAAAACTTAAGCCATATGGAAGATCAAAGGGCCCTATAATCTGAATCTTTAGGAAGTAGAATAAAGAAAACAAAAGCAACAGCTAATGTGGCTCCTGAGGAAAAGAAGCAAAGTGACAGGCAAATCATGCAGAATCTTTAACATCAAAATAAAACCTGGATTTACAATGAATATGGGAGGAAAAGGAAACACTGGATAGTACATAAGTGTGAGCAGCAGAAGTGGATGATCATTTGAAAGGAACACTTGGAATAGAACAGGTCTCTCGTGTAGTGTAAGAAATGTGTGGTGCTGTGGCTAGTGGTAGAGTGGTAGAGTGCTAGCCCTGTGCTAAAGAGCTCAGGTATTGAAAATAAGTGAAACCATGGGACCTGTGTTTCTTTGGGCCTGGCTTACTTCACTTAATATAATTTTTTCCAAGTCTTTCCATTTCCTAACAAATGAGGCAATGTCATTCTGATGGAGGCATAGAATTCCATTGTTTGTATGTATGTATGTATGTATGTGAGATATCGATGTATATATGTGTGTAGACATATACATACAAACATACATAAATAGGCACATACATACATAGATATCTCACATTTTCCATTCATCTACTGAGGGGCATCTGGGTTGGTTCCATATCTCAGCTATGGTAAATAATGCTACAATAAACACAGTTGTGCTGGTAACTTTAGTATGGTCTTATTTGTGATCATTTGGGTAAATGCCCAAAAGTGGGATTGCTGGGTTATAGGGGATCTCTATGTGAAGTCTTTTGAGGAACCTCCATACTACTTTCCAAAGTGGGTGAACAAGTCTACACTCCCATCAACAATGCAGTAGGGTTCCCTTCTGTCCACATCCCCTCCAGCATCTGTTGTTATTAGAATTCTTGATTATAACCATTTTAACCGTGGTGAGGTGGAATTTCAATGTTGTTTTGATTTGCATTTCTTTTATGGCTAGAGAGGTTGAGCATTTCTTCATGTGTTTAATGGCCATTTATATTTATAATGTACCATGTGATTTTTTTTGTTTCATTGTATGTTCCTCCCCCACCAAATAACCCCTATTTTCACTGTATTTGATGTTGGTGTCCTGCATTTTGTATATACACTTCTCTAATTCAGGGAGGGGAAGGGAAAAACAAAATGGTTAAATAAGGATACAGTTTGCCCCATTGTAACAATGAAATGTACAAAACACTATGTTGAACTTTACAACTTCGGGGGGGGGTAGTTGTGGAAGTGGGGAGGGATGGGATGGTAGGGGGAAAACAAAGGAGGAGGCAACAATGCTCAATATTAAATGTACTCATTACCTTGCTCATGTAACTGTAGGCCCTCTGTACAGCATTTTTATAATAAAAAAAAGTAAAAGACAGACAGAAAGAAGGAAGGAAGAAAGAAAGAAAGAAAGAAAGAAAGAAAGAAAGAAAGAAAGAAAGAAAGGAAGGAAGGAAGGAAGGAAGGAAGGAAGGAAGGAAGGAAGGAAGGAAGGAAGGAAGGAAGGAAGGAAGGAAGGAAGGAATCATGAGGTATAGTTTGGGGCTGGGAAGGTAGCTCAATGGTAGCGCACTTGCTTTGTGTGCAAGATACCCCGGTTTGATTCCTTAGCACCACATAAGCAGAAAAAGCTGGAAGTGGCACTATGGATCAAGTGGTAGAGCATTAGCCTTGAGCTGAAGAGCTCAGGGTCAGTGTCCAGGCCCAGAGTTCAGCCCCCACAACTGAAAGACAGAAGAAGATAAAGACGAAGAATTGTTTTCCTCTATGAGGCCCTTTGTAGATTAAAATATTGAATAAAGATTAGGATAAAAATGTAAAACTAATAGTTTATTAATGAAAAGGACAAGGTTCATAACTCACTTAATGTATTTTAATGGATGACTTAAAAGTTAACATAACAAACATAGATGTGGTAGGTGAAGGCAGTGTACAATTACCTAGCAATAATGATGTAATATTTGCAATATCTAGTATATGTCTGAGTCAAGCAGAAAAGGTCAGATAAGGTGATGTTAGGGAAATGAACCCTAAGATATATATTCAAATGTTTTTTTTTCTTTCATGTGATTGTTTCTAACACATTTATAAGATTATTTCTTTGTTGCTTTGTTATGTCCCTCCCCCACAATATAACCCCTGCTTTCACTGTATTTGTCGGTATAATTTGTGGAGGGGAAGGGGAAAACAAATCGTTTAAATAGGGATACAGGTGGACCCATTGCAACAATATGATGTACAAGTCATTATGTCAAAAACAAACTTTACAACTTTGGTGGGGGGAGCAGGGAAGATTGGGTGGGGGGGCACAGGGAGGATGGGAAGGGATGGGAAGGGGAAACAAAGGAGGAAGCTACAATGCTTGATAAGAAATGTACTCATTATATTGCCCATGTAATTGTAATCCCTGTGTACAGTATTTTCACAATAATAAAAAAAAGAAAGAAACTCTAATGAAGATGTGAGCATTGGGTATTATAGAACTTGTATGGATGTATAATAGCAGACAGAAGTAATCAGAGTTTTAAGAAAAAATTCACTCATTAGCATGTAGACATAAGGCAAAGCCATGGGAATGGGAAGCATACCTGGGAGGAATGGGTAAAGACAAGCTTACCACACTGAACCATCCAGTGGGGCCTGAACATTACGAATGCTCCAAAAGCCATCTATCCATAGAATGTGCTCAAACACCACCTTTCATCCACTCTTCTCTTAGCATTCAATGCCTAGTCAATTGGGTGTTATTTTTTCTGTTATGTGGTAAATGGTAACAGTTTCTCACATGATTGATCATTCACTACTTATATATTGTCTTCTCTACCATATTGCTCTTCAAAAACAGGGATCAGCAGTTGTTTTTATTTGCATTATTTCACAACTAATACTTCCATTCTACAAGCACACCGAGTCTCCAAATATGGAAGAATAGATCAACTTGCTTTGTTTGCAGTTAGATAAATTGTGATAAGGGAGTAAGTGAATTTCTGACACTATATGCCATGAGAGCTAGAAGGCACTTTTTTTTTTTGGTAGCCTTGAAGCATTTTGGGTAGGCAATGGGAGGGGGGGGGGAAATCAGCCTTAAAGAAAGGATTTAGTTCAGCCAAAAAGAAATGATGTGGTAATGAGTTAAAAATGTAATGGGAAAGAGATTAAGATGTTTCTATTCTTTTCAATTTTTTTTCTTTTTGAGACAAAGTCTCACCATATAGTCCAGACTGGTCTTGAATTAATAACTCTCCTGCCTCAGCTCCCTAATGCTTAGAGACCAGGCCTGCACCATCATGCATAGACCTAGAGCAACAATTCCTTTCCTTTTCCTTCCTTTATTCTTTCCTTCCTATATTCCCTTTTCCTTCCTTCTTTCCTGCCTCCCTCCCTCCCTCTGACTCTCCTTCCCTTTCTTCCTCCCTTCCTTCTTCCCATTCATAGAAACATGGGTGGCTATATGAGTGACCTCTTAAAAATACATTAAACTAGATATTTTAGATTTGTAATGGTTAGCCCATAGGCACACACTGAATTATATCATGTGTTCATTCTTCACCCTAACTAATAATAAAGTGTGTTTTATTTTAATAGTAGTTTTGGAAAGCACTACTTTATGATGAGTAGCATTTAGAAAACCTTGAAATTATATGAACTGAGAGGGGAATCAGTAGCTGAAATTAAACCTCTCCCCCCTCCCCCACCTCCTGCCAACTATAAGTCATCGTTAATGTTCAATGATGGCTTTGTGTTGATGATCTGGATCAGTTTCTCCCATTTCTGCAAGAACTTATCTATAATATTCACATCACGCTTTATCTTTCTGTTTTGTTCTCTGCACCTCTGAGATCTTTAACTGAGGGACACAGTACCATGCCTAGCAGTACGATTGACAGAGACCCACATTTAGCTTTTACAGAGATTGTTCCAATATAATGTGGACTGTAGCAAACATTTTGAAAAGTATAGGAAACAAGAAGCCCATCTTTTGCAAAAGAAAATAAAAAGAGGAACACAAAATACAATTCAATATTTTAAAGCACCTTTCAGAAAACTAAATTTACCTTGTTAGTTTAAGAATACAAATCATATGACATCTGAAATACTTAGATTCTAATTACAATGATCTATTACAATGTCTATTCTTATGGATGTGATGGCCCAGAGAAAACTCTGAGAATGCATTCAAAAACTTTCTTTTCAGTTTAAATGCAAAATTTTAAGGTGAAAGCTTCCCCCCGCCCCAGTCCTGGGACTTAAACTCAAGGCTTGGGTGCTGTCCCTGAGGCTTTTTGTGCTCAAGGACAGTGCTCTACCACTTTGAGCTGCAACACCATTTTCAGATTTTTCTGAGTAGTTTATTGGAGATAAGAGTCTAATGAATTTTTCTGTCTGGGTTGGCTGTAAACCGTGATCCTTAGATCTCAGCCTCCTGAGTTGGTGTGAGCCACCTGCACCCAACCAATGGGATTCTTTTTAACCAGTTCTTTCAATTTAATCTTTTTGGCTGCAGTGTGGCATCGTATGGTCTACTCAATGGATATAACACCAATTCTGATCTTAAACTCAATGTCCTGGATTTTATTCTTTTCTATTTATACTTATTGAAGGAGGACCTTGAAGTCTAACAGCATCATTATCTGATAAATGGGAATTAAAAACTTGGACGTATGTCACACTGTTGGTATTTCCAATAGAGTGAATGTATGCAAAAATGCTTCTAAACCTTTAAATGCCATTATCATTTGGTTCAAAAATGCCACATTTAGACATTGGGTCTTGAGCAAGATTGTGTAGACTTAATTTTCATTTTCTTTTTCTCCCTTTCAATGCAACTAAAACTTCTGGAAATAATTCAATGGACAATCATTAAAAAAAAGTCTGAAAGACAGTAGATAGATTGTCTAGGGGCCTTATGAGTTAAGGAATGATGCCACAGTGTGCTTCTATTTTCTATAGTCTCTCATCTGTGTTAGACGAGGCATCAGGAGATTTTAGCTTGGAATAGAGGGCAGGCATATGTTCAAAAGGAGGAAGAAATCAAATGAGGAACATGTCTCGAGGAACATAGACAGAAAAAAAGGATCAGAGAGACAGGGGCAGCCTCATGTCTGACCCCTGCCTAATTCCAGTGGTAGGGTCTTTTCTCCTATTGTGGCAGCATTAATAGTGCCTACAGAGGCTGGCACACTCTTCATGAGCAGTGGCAACTTGATGGTCCTGACTTGGTGACAGCTACAGATTGCATGTAGGCAACTTTCCTTGTCCTACCTCTGCCAGGACCACATGGGTAGGATGCAACATTAAAGTTACACTTTACACCACTCAGACTCAGCATCTCATGTCCATACTAGTGACAATGGATGACCTACAGAAGCATCTTTTGCAACCACTTCTCCACCAGAAGGGATGGACTAGAAGCTCAAAAGGCAGAAGAACTCAGCAGACCTAAATAGCATTGCAAGGGCTTCAAAAATTAAATTGCACCTGGAACCACAGCCTAAAAAATAGGCCAGAACCTACGCACCAAACCCAAACAGGAACACTGTCTACTAAAATAAAAGATTTCAGACATGCCCATGTTTTTCAAAGACTCTATCGAAAATATCTGGGGTAAACTCAACTGTAACTCCTCATTTCTAAGAACTAGAACAATCACAAATTGGATGAGAAGATACAATCAACTGGCACTAATATAAATAAAAATGCTGAATATTGATTCAAGGATTTTTAAACCAGGCAGCATTAAAAAGCACCAAATTGAATTTATCAATAGAAAATCAAATAATATAAATTAAAATCTTGCTGCAACAATGCTAGAGCAGTGGAATTAAAGATGCATGCATAAAATTTGTTTAACAATCTCAAAAGCTTAGGGAAAAATTGATAACTTTTCTTATCTGTCAACATGGAAGAAATGAACCAGTTTCTATGAAACCACAAATAGCCAAAATTAAAATAAGATGAAGAACATGAGTGGAATAATTCTATCACTATCAAAGCAACTGAATTCATAATTACAATTCCCTTGGTATAAACCTCAAAGCCAGGTAGTTTCACAGATTTTTTTGCCAAAAATTTAAAGAAAAAATCACACCAGTTTTATACAATTTCTCCCAGAAAACAGAAGAGGTAAGGGTGCATATCAACCTTATTTTGATACCCAAAAATGGATACATAAAAGGAAAACTGCAGGAGATGGGGACAAACAAGTCGTTTAAGGATTCAGGTGGACCTGTTGCAACAATGAGAAGTACAAAATGTCATGTCAAAACCAGCTTTACAATGTCGGTGTGTGGGGGGGGGGAGGGGGGTATAATTGGGTGGGGGGAGGGGGGTAAAATTGGGTGGGGGGAGGGGGGAGGCGGGGAAGGGAAGTGAAGGGTAAACAAAGGAGGAGGCTGCAATGCTTGGTAAGAAATGTATGCATTATCCTGCCCATGTAATTGTAGCCCCCCTGTACAGTATGTTCTCAAATAAAATAAAATACAATTAAAAAAAAAAAAAAGAAAAAAAAAAAAGGAAAACTGCAAACCAATATTGCTCAAAAATGTAGAGATAAAAATCTTCAGTCTCATATTAGCATGTTGAATAATGAAATATATAAAAAGAATTACACACTGCCTAAGTGAGACTCATCTTCAGTATGAAAGCTTGTTCACGATTTTAAAAATCATTTCATATAACTATATCATATCAATAGACTAAATAAGAAACATCTTATGACTATATAAATGGAAAATAACTTTTTAGGTAGAAATCATAAGGCATGTAAGAAAAAAATGCCTATGAATCATGAATGAGTTCAGCCAGATTATGGGATTCACTGTATTTGATGTCTGTGCCCTGCATCTTGTTATACATTTCTCTAATTTGGGGAGAGGAAGGGAAAAAAACAAAATGCTTAAATAAGTATACAGGTTAACCCATTGTAGCAATGAGATGTACAAAATACTGTTGAAAACTAACTTTACAACTTTGGCAGGAGAGGGATGGTAGAGTAGGGGGCAGTTGTGGAGGTGGGAGGGAAGGGATGGTAGGGGAAAAACAAAGGAGGAGGCAACAATGCTCAATAAGAAATGTATTCATTACCTTGCTCATGTAACTGTAACCCCTCTGTACAGTATTCTTATAAATAAAAAGCATACAAAAAAAACATGATAAAAATCAATTACATTTCTGTATCTTTAGAAAAAGGGAAAGATTGAAATGCTGTAACTCCTTTGAGCACCTAACTGAGAATGTAACAAAATACCAGGAATATCTGGAAAATGAAGCATGTATTATTGAATGGGGTAGAGGAAGCTAAAGGAAGAGAGGGCAGATCAATGGAGAGAGGAAGAGTGGGTGAATAAAGTCACAATATTCAATGTACATATGAGAAAATGGAACCAGGAAATGTGAAGAGATGGGTGGAGTTTGGAGAGATGGGAGGGAATGATAGAAGCAATGATAATGATCAAGATGCATTTTCATTATAAACTGACATGTTGAATTAAAATCTCTGTCAACTACTTAAAGATAATAAAAATGAACACTGCTGAACTGAGATTAAATATACAGTAACATTTACATTGCTGAAACCTGATATGTTGATGTGTCCACTAAAAAGCACCATTGATATACTTTCTCTGAATATCACAAAATGTTAATGGAAGACTTCAAAGTCAAACAATTGGAAGACTTACATTCATGGATGAAAGCACTCAAATTATTAAAGATATTGTTTTCACACTTAATTATGAGCTTCATGCGAGTCGTATCTGAGTCCCAGCAAAATGTTTACAGTCACAGACAAGCTTAGTCTAAAATTTTATGTGGAGAAGCAAAGGACTGAAAATAGTGAGAACAATTTTGATCAAGAATAAAGTAGGCAAGATCACTGTACCAAATGAAGGCTTGCCATACAGCTACAGTAATGAAGGCAATATGGTACTATATGGTACTGGAGAGGGGACAGACACACAGATGAATGGAACCCAATTACATATAACAAAGAAACACATGCAGTTCATTGGAGGAAGGCTAGCCTTTCAACAACCGATGGTGTGAAAATCATAGGATAACTTAGGCAAAGAAAAAAGAAAGTGAAGTGCAACTTTATTTACAAATAAACAAAAAAGTAGGGCACTTAAATATAAATCATAAAACTATACAATATTTGGGGAAAAAATGAGAAAATCTTCAGGATCTAGGGCTAGTGGATTTATTTTTTTAGGTGATAAATTAGACTTATCCAATACAAACATTTCTCTGCAAAAGACCTGTGAAGACTATGAAAAGACAAAGGATGTGTTTGTAAATACCATATCTAATGAAAGGACTCTTACCTAGAACAAATAAAGAACCTTGAACGTTCAATTTAAAGATCAACATTGAACAGAAGACATGATTTGGCATTCTACTACTTAGGACAGACAGCTAACAAGTAATTACACAAAATGTTTATGGAAACTAATAGGTAGTACCAATAGATATCATTAGAATGGCTAAAAGGAAAATGAAAACTGCTTACTTTTTTAAATAAGCTTTTTATTGTGAAAATACTATTCAGAGGGGTTATAGTTATATGAGCAAGGCAATGAGTACATTTCTTATCAAGGATTGTTGCCTCCTCCTTTTTTTGCCCCTACCATCCATCCCTTCCCTCCCACCTCCACAACTACACCCCCACCCCCTCACCCCCACCTAAATTGTAAAGTTTGTTTTATGACATAGAGTCTTCTACATCTCATTGTTGCAATGGGTCAACCTGTATTCCTATTTAAACATGTTAGTTTTTTCCTTCCCCTCCCCCAATTAAATCAACATCAAATACAGTGAAAACAGTACTGGGGGTTAAACTTAAACCCTCATGCTTGCTAGGCAGGCACTTTACCAATTGACCTACACCTCTGACCTTTCCTACTTTATGTTTTAGACAGAGTTTTGAGTTTTTGAATAGAGCAGATCCTGTGCCTCCTGTGTACTTGGGATTACAAAGGTGCACCACCATACCCAGAGATCTAATTAACGTTTGGCCTGAGCTGTTGTCCAACTGTAAGCTTTCTTATTGCCATCTCCCTAACAAGCTGGAATTTCAGGTACGAACCACTGCACCTGGTCAGAAAATTATAACACTAAATGCTGCCAAGGATTCAGAGAAACGGAACGACCAGTTCACTGCTGAGGAGAATGTGACAGAGTACAGACACTCTGGGAAGTAGCTGGCCAGTTTCTTTTAATACTCATGGTCTTTATATAAACTAATACCAAATACTCAGACCAGTTAGAACAGGTAGTCGCTATAGATCACCTAAAACTTGGTACCAATGGAAAGTGGAATGCCCATCCTACATGATTTGAGTGAACTGCATTAGTTACCTGACTGAAAATATATATTCCTAAATTCTTCGTATATTCAGAGTAATTTGGAGCCAAAATTACTAGAAAGGGTACTATGCTACATAATGGAGCAACCTCAAAGTGTTGCTATAGAAAATCATGATTACCAGTTAGCTGAAACAATGAACTGTTTCTATTAAATTATTTGACATTTTCTTATTTTTGATAATAATATCCAAGCTATCAGCAAAGAAACAAAATTAAATTCAAATGCTAATATTTCAAGATAGGTGATCAATATTTACATATAAATATATTTTAATAATTTAGATCTTTTAGTACTTGAATAGCAAATATTGTTAAAATATTTTTCATGAATTCTTCATAGTAGAAAAGATTCAAGGTGCTTTACAAACATAATCTTATCCAATTTACCAGATTTAAAAAAAATTTAGATGTTTACAAGTGGAATTAATTCATTTATAAATCTCTTGAAACTTAGGATATTAGTTATTAGTAAATTGTAATGAGAATGCAAGGCAGAATCTCTGTATATAAGAAGAATGTACGCAGTGTAAGAATAGAATTAGAAAATATAAATATGTAACTCTTTATCTCTCTCATTTTAGAAAACTTACTTTAAAATGACTTGAAATGTAGTATTTTCTATTATTTTTAAAGGATAAGCTCCATTACTTGAAAAATTTGTTTAATAACTATATAAATATGGTTTACTCTCTTCACATATATTTCAATTTTTGAAAGATAGGATAAATAATTGAAAGCATTAGTTATTATAAGGTGAAATGTGTTGTTATGTAAATAGGTGAAGATGGTGTGATACTTTTTCCGTAGTAAAATAAGAAAACTTACTCCTGTAGATATCAAATACAGATATGAAGCCACCCAGTCAATTAAACAAATGTAGTTATAATTTTATGAGAATTGATAGTTTAACAGAACAGAAAGGGATACCCCAATCTATTGATATCAGGCTAGGATTAGCTATGTGGATAATTTTAGCCTACAAGGATTTGTTAAATTCAATCCCCCCATAAATCCTAAAGTATTTTAAATTTATTAAGATAGTCCTACTACTCTGAATTTTCTTCTCCTCCCCCCTCCTGGCATCTTTTATGAGGCTCAATTGTTGCCTCTAACTTCTATCTGAAAGAAAAGAAATACATAGTAATTTAGAAGTTATGGGGCAAAAATTCTTAGGTTTTCTGTACTTTCAGTTGTCTGCAAGAAATAGGCTCACTCCCCATTCTGCAGGAAAGGAATTCCCGGGCTCCCATACACAAGAGCACACAGATTTGGGTTTGATTCAACATCATCTTTCCCTGACCCCAAATCACACTTAAATTTCATCTTAATGTAAAGGTGTGGTCCTATTGACTTTTTTCCTGGGGTTTGAATTTAGGGCTTTGTGTTTTTACTTTTTTGGGGGGCATTGTGCAACTTGAGGCATAGCTCCACTTTTGGCTTTTTGCTGTTTAATTGGAGATAAACAATCTCATGGACTTTTCTGCCTGGGTTGGTTTTGAACCACCATCCTCAGATCTCAGCTTCCTGAGTAGCTAGGATTATAGATGTGTGCCACCAATAACTGGTAGGTTCTATTAAACTGAATCACACTTCAACTTCAAGGGAAATAAAGAAATCCATAATGCTTCCTTCACTGCTGATGTTTTCTCTAACTTGTGTGTGTCACAATGTCTATGACTGAAAAGGTCTCAAGAAATTCCACACTGCTGATTCTGAAGGGAGAAATATGGTGGTAGTTCATACACATTGAACTCACTTTGTATAAGAATTTTTTAACAGTTAACTGCTATTTCTATGGGTTTTAAATAAGGATACCCTGGCTTGCTAAACAGCACACCCCCAAATCCTATTATTAGAATCCAGTAGTAGGTGGAGACTTCTTTTCTGCCCTGTAGACCGAAGCTAACATGCCAGAAATGCACAGAGCTATGACGAATGCTCTGATCACGATGACTTTGGCATTTTCCACTGTATTTTGGGAGAAAGAAACACATTTTTTTTTGTTTAACAGCAGAATTATCCTTCAAATAAAAAGGTAAAATGATTAACCTTAACAGAATAAGTATTTCTTTGAGATGCATTATTTCACTTGAAGAGAGCCGCCCATATTAATCCCTTGATATGGTGGAGAAAATACTTGAGTATTTTTTCCCTCTATCCTAAAGATAATAATAAACAATTCTTTTGTTCTGGTACCAGGCTTTGGACTCAAGGCCTTTCACTCTTGATTTGATTAGCTTCCCTTACTAGAAGATTGCCGTCTACCATACCTTCAGTTCTGCTAAAGGATATCCTAAATGAGTTGATATGTCTCTCCGATGATCTTTCACTTAGCTTCCTCTCATTGTGACTGACAAGAAATTATGTGCACTTGTGTAACTCATCGGATGAAGTGCCCATAATCTGAATTCTCATATTCCCATGCTTACAGTTACATTTGTAGTATGTACACATACATAATGTATGCCATAATCACTTAAAATGAAAATGATATTATGATCAGTAACATCCAAGATATGCAATTTCAAAACTACTTCACTACAGTTTTCCCTTCTAGGGAGGATGGAATGAAGAACTTGAACTGATACTAAAATAGTAATTCGAGTTAAAATGTTAAAAATAAGTAGTTTCAGGGGATCCCAAAACTGCAGAAGCAACAAAGTCTATGATCTAAGGCTCAAGAGAAGAGGGCTTGGTGAGGTGCAGGAGTTAGCTCTATGGACATGAGACTTGGCTTGGGGAAAAGGCTTCTGATGGAAGTTAGAGGACCATGCAGAACTGAGTAAACTTCAGAGATTTGAGTGGCAAAATGTAAGCCTGAGATATTTTAGCAATGGGGTCAATTATCCCCTGACATTGGTCAAATTCTGAAGCCTCAGGGTCTCCATGGAAAAATAAAACTTTCAAAAAGCACTTTAAATTTTCTTTCTGTCTTGTCGTGTGTGTGTGTGTGTGTGTGTGTGTGTGCGCGCGCGCGCGCGCGTAAACGCGCGTGCACACATGCGCACATGCACTCAGGGAGCCTAGCTATTTTCATCAAAGTAGGAATCTACCACCTGAGTCACACTTTACTTCTGGTGTTCTGTTGGTTAATTAAAGATAAGCTCACAGACTCTCCTGCCTGGGTTGGCTTCAAACTGATATCCTCAGATCTCAGCCTTCTGAGAGCAAAGTACTTAAAATATTAGTTTCAAAACTATTAAAGGAAAGCCTTCACATAAACACAGGATGCTGATATGTTTCTGTAGATTAAGTCCAGTCCCTAAGAGAATAGTTTATACATTTCTAAATGGTTAAGGTAAAAGTCAAAAGAAATCTAATATTTTGGTATATGAAAGTACAGAAGGTTGAAATTTCTATGTTCATAAATGAAACTGTATTGGTACAGATCCCTGCCCTTTATATATTGACTTTGGCTGTTTTCTCACAATAAGTAATTGCCAAGAGATGAGATGATTCACGAAGCCTAAAATATTTACTACCTGGCCCTGGTTAGACAGTGCTTGCCAACCTGCACTAGTCTGCTGGGTAAAAACTCTGGCACACAAATGCAACCAGGAATGGGACAAACTAAAGATGACTGAGTCTTAGCAGAACCCACGCCACCACACTGCTAGCTTGATTCTGATTGGGTGAGGGTAATCAGCTTTCCCTCTATCTGTCCACCAGAAGAATCGTATTCCTAGCTAGAGAAAAATGTCATCATTTGCAACAGTTACAATTTATTTTTATTTTTTGGTGCTGATACTGGGGCTTGAACTCAGGGCCTGTATGCTGTCCTTTAGCTTCTTTTCTTTTACTCAAGTCTAGTACTCTATCACTTGAGCCACAGCTCCACTTCTGGCTTTTTTGGTGTTTAAGTTAAGAGTCTCACAGATTTAACTGCCCAGGCTGGCTTTGAACCATGATGCTCAGATCTCAATCTCCTGAGTAGCTAGGATTACAGGGGTGAGCCACTGGTTCCAAGCTCAGTTACATTTTTTAATAACACATTTTACCCTAATTCCAACATTCACAAGACTGCTCCACTAACTTTGTATGCCTGAGCTAATGTGTGATTTACTACTGATTTGATTAGCAGGCTGAAGAGCACTCTTAACATTGAACATTTTAAACAAACAACGGCAGCCAACACTATTTAAACAAAAAGAAAAAAAAAGCATAGTGATAATGTTACCTAAAACCATCTTTCTTGGCAAGAAACTGTATGTATAGAAAAAAATCATTACAATTAGTTAGATGTAGTTTCCATTATGTAACATTCCAATAATATGTGGACTCAAGCCTATGAATTATTTATTTTGTAGAAAATGAAAACAAATAGTAATTGAACAGCTGTAAATATTCCTGATAAACTCTTTTCTATGACTTTCTTTCTTTCTTTCTTTCTTTCTTTCTTTCTTTCTTTCTTTCTTTCTTTCTTTCTTTCTTTCTTTCTTTTCTTTCTTTCTCTCTCTCTCTCTCTCTCTCTCTCTCTCTCTCTCTCTCTCTCTCTCTCTCTCCTCTCTCCCTCCCTCCCTCCCTCCCTCACCTCCTTCCCTCCCTCCCTTCCTCTCTTCCTTCCTTCCTTCCTTCCTTCCTTCCTTCCTTCCTTCCTTCCTTCCTTCCTTCCTTCCTTCCTTCCTTCCTTCCTTTATTCAATATTGTGTAAATGCAGGGCCTTGGGCTTACTAACAAAGTGCTTGACCACTTGAACCACTCCTCTAGATCTTTTTTGTTATTAGGTTATTTTTCATATAGGTTCTTGCTTTTGTTCAGGCTGGCTACAGTGCCAGTAGCTAGGACTAGAGGGGCTTACTAATGTATAATTTTGGTCTGGGTTGGACTTGAACTTCAGTCCTCCAGATCTCTGCCTCCTAAATATCTGGACTTACAGGTATAAGCCACCTTGCTTGGCTTTCTGCAGTCATATTTCAGTTAAATGTAGCTCATAAGTCATTGGCATTGTATTTTAAGCATTTACCACCCTGAGAAGACAGACAAATTCAGATTTACTAAAAACTGGTCACATTGAAATATTATAACGATACAAAATGATACATATCCATCTCCTGCAAGATTTCAAATTTTGGCTAATAGCTTTTTTTTAAAATAAAAAGAACAACTGAAAGAAGCAAGGCAGCTGAGAAGTTCATATGTCACAGAACTGCAAAAATATTCAATTCATTTTAATTAGTATGTACTAAGGAGTCTAACATCTGTGGCATAAGTAAATTGTAATGCTCAGGAATAACAAATCAGGTCATTTTAATTTATAACCTATCACAATTCCCAGTGAGGTCTTATTGGTGTCAATGAAATGTAACCTAATTGTGCACAAGAGTTCAGATCATGAAATAATTTTATTTAATTCAATCTCACAGAGTTATACTAAGATATAGAAGGGAAAGAATTATGGATATGGATATGAAATTAAATATGATACTGATATTTATACATCTATACACAAAACAGCATTTTGTCATTTTTAATTTAACTAAGTACTATGTCTAAACTTTGAAAAGTTGTCTTGTAAGAGGAATGCATGATAATATTTGAGAAAGCTAGAATTGCCGTTAAAATGAATAGACTTTCAACATTATAGGTCTTGTAAAAGTTGACTTTATAAAAACTTTCCTAAAAGTTCAAATATTCAGTCACTTTTCCCCCCCTTAATAGCTCTTCAATGACAGGTACCTCTAAACAGGGCTCCAGTAGTTTGATAAGCTAAAGACTATGAATATGGGCAATTAAACCATCAGCAGAACACACTATCATTTTAGCTAGATACTAAGTATTCTGTTAACATTAAATTCAATATCTTAAAAAGCATACAAGTATCATCAATGACAGAATTTATCTATATCCTTTATGAGAAAAATCAGGGATTTTTGTTTATCTACTAATCTAAGTTACTTTTTAAAAATTCTTCACATGCACATAAACAATCTATTTTAAAACAAGTCTGTAATATTTACACTGAGAACTGGAAAACAGCAAGGATAATCTAAGACATCATGCAACTGGTTATTTTATTTATGTATTTAAAAGAAAAACAGGACGTGTGTGTATATATATATATGTATATATATAAATATTGGTTCAATAACTGGCAGATTGCATTTCCTTTGAACACAAAATCAGATATTATTTGTAATTTCACCACATTATTTGTCTTCGCATCCTATCTGACTCCAGTGGAAAGATCAGAGTGCTCATAGAGACATTTTGCAAACAAAAAGTCCTTAGGAGGTGGTGGAAAGTCAGGCCAGGAGTCAAACAGAACCCATGGAGATGACAGAGATGTGATATTCAGGGAAGAAAAGCAAACCCACATGGCCCTGCTAAAATGCTGAGTTAATTTTCTCTCCTATCTGAGCATTAAATATTACAGTTAGAAATTTTCTTCCACAAGATTGTTTTTTTGGTGAGTCTCTGGATGAGACACACACACACACTCACACACAAACACACATTCTCAAAGTGCATTGCTGAAACCACATAAAAACTTAATAACCTACCATTTTCTTTGCACTCTTCTGGAGGTTTAGCCTTTTTCGCAAGTCGTGGATCCAGCCATGATGTTGTCTTTGTGTTATGGCTGAAAAGAAAAGAGACCACTCTGAACAGACACATACTAAAACGAATCAAGTGTATTCCTGAAGAAAAAAAAATAAACGGGGTTAGTCCAACAAAATTGCAATCGATACACTTAATTTGCTTACTGGTTCTAAGTAGCCCTGAAGGAGGTGTAAGAGTAATTGTGCAAGGCAGCTGTAAATTTGGCAACCTCAGCTCCCTGTCCTCAAAGCAGCTATTTTTATTAAAATCAACTAGGATGTTGCCAAGTTAACCTCATTGAAAATGCAGAACTCATCCAGAGCAAAAGGAATTTATTACAAATACAGGATTCTCCAGTTGGAAGAGCACAGTCTACAGACTCTGATACTGTTTCCTGAGTTTTGCAAAAGCATTATTTTGCTCCTGAACCTGCCCTTTTCATAAACAATTGTTGTTGTTTTTAACTACGGAGCTGGCAGAGGCAGTACGGAAGTGAAGCAAATTATAACATGTTCTTAGGATTCCTACATTTTCTCCAGAAGTGATTAATAGCAATTTCATTAACTCACATTAAGCTCTCTTTCTCCTGTATATGTTCAACCAGCCAGGAAGGAAGAGAATAAAAAAAAAATGTCTGCGTTCTAATGTTTCTGGGATGGCATTTCTAGGAATTAATGAAAAAAAAATCAACACTTTTTTTGTTGTTGTTCTGAAAAAAATTTCATGTAAGTCTATTGCTAGAAAGCTAACAAGCTAAAAAAAAGTTCTCTTTTCATTTTCTTTATTTTTTCCCTTTTTTTTTTTTTTTGCTTGTTTGTTTTGTGTTTTATACTGGTCCTAGGGCTTGAACTCAAGGCCTAGGCACTGGCCCTGAGCTATTTTTACTTAAGTCTAGTCCTATACTACTTGAGCCACAACTCTACTTCTGACCTTATTTTTAGTAGTGAATAAGGGATAAGAGTCGTACAGACTTTCCTGTGAGGGCTGGCTTGGAACCACATTCCTCAAATCTCAGCCTCCTGAGTAGCTAGGATTTCACACAGGTGTGAATGCCCATAGCCCAGGCATAGATGTGTTTCTGAAAGTGGTCCCAGCAGCACCTGCACTGGAATCACCTGATGGTCTGGCAAGTACTGCACAGAACAACAGAACAACAAAATTAGAATATTCATCACTGTCAAGCAATCCAGGTGATTTATGGGCACCTTATAATCCATAACAACCTTATGCTATATCTTGGGACCATGTCCACTTGAGGGACACATTACCAAGAATACATTTGGGAGAGCACTGGGAAGGGCAGGTAAAAAAAAAACTCACAGTATGGTAATAAGTAAGGTTTCTACAAAGAAAATTCAGGACAATCAATGAATGAGGCAAGGCAGGGAAGAAGGTAAAACAGGTTGGAAGCAGAAAAATTGGACCTGATCATCAGAGAGCCTGGAACAAGGCGAAAAAGAGGTCAACCTGTTAATGATGATGTAATTTCACAGCTTCCCATTCCTTGATGGCAATTACCTATATTTGAGACATCAGAACCAAAAATACTAGCTTTGTAATTTGATTCAGAAGTCTGAAAGAAAACCGCTCCATAGCTCTATAGCTTATAGCAAACTTGAAGAGACTAAACCCCCTTAATGAGGGAGTTCCAAACTAGAAATGAGGACGATGTGGCCCAGCTAGACCATGGAAAACAAACCTATTCAAGCTAAGGTGGTAAATTCCTCTTCAGACAGCATTTTCTGTATGATTATCCAATCTGCCATGTGCAGCACCAACCTTATCTTGAAAATGGAGACTTTGAGACCTGTGTGGGGGTTATGAAATCCCTATGATTGAGGAAGATTCCCTCTTTTATTTCTGCCTTTCATGTGGGACAAGGAGAAAATATTCACCATAACTTTCTTCACCTTTATGAGTGCCTCTCTGACAGGTACCTCTGAACAGGGCCCTAATAATTGAATCAGATAAAGTCTGTGAATCTGAGCAAATAATAAATCATCAGGAGAGCATGCCAGCTTTTCATTTTCTCCAGTTTGACCCCTGTGAAGTCTTTTGGTACTTCATTACCAAGTTTTGGGAGGATATAAAATATTTTGGATTCTGATCTGCTCCTAGCCCTCCTTTCTGTGATGTCAATGTAAGCTTGCCTTTTCTTAAATGAAGACCAGCTAGTCTTCATTTATCCATTCACCCATCATTGCATGATGGATGGAGAGTCTCACTTTCTAAATGAGGGGATATAAAGCCTGGATTCCATACTTGCCACTCTCATTTTGGAGAAAGAAGGGGAGAAAACACTTGAAGTGTTCAGTATGTCCACACTTAGTGTGTGTGCATGTACATGTGTGTCAATGTACATATGAGGAGGTGGGAAGAGGGAAATAAATGTCTCTTCTTTTTGCCACACCTGCTTCCTCCAAATCCTTCCCCTCTCTTTTTGGAAGGAAAGTAATTTCTAGTCCCTTTAGATTTATTCAGAAAAGCAAATATACTTATGGATATATATTAAAGGACATTAGTATGCCACTGCAGGGAGTCAAATTACCATTTCTATACCACACCACCATGGGTCTCTAATACTAGCTAATTTAGCAGAGAACTGTGCTTCTTAGCCTTCCTGAGTTTATATAAAGCATTTCATTAGAGAATGAATTTTTTTTAGGTTGAACTCACATTAGCACTGTGTCATTTTAATACATTTTGACAGATCACGTCTCTTATATTTAACAGCATTTTTAGCTGTTCTCCAGAAATGATTCTGAAAGTAAATGTGGGTAGTAGTTCCCTCCAGTAATTGTCTTAAACATCACATGAAGATACAGCACAGTATTTTTCAATACTGGTTCTCACCAGCCTTGTAATTTGCATGCTTCTCCAAGACGCCTTACAAAAGGGATATTTTTAATGCATTTGGAAGACAACAGACTAAATAGCTTTTGCACTTCCCTTAAATTATGTATTTTTAAACCTTAATAATTCCACTTGAAAACAGGATTAAATGCTGGGCAGGAAAGTACATCTAAAATGGAATCATTGATTGATTTTTTTCATCTGTACACACCCTCAAATTTTGAGGAAATGATTTCTTTTCACTTCTACACTACAGCAGATTCAGATGCACCTCATTTTTCTGTATCTTCACAGGCTGTGTACACCCACAAATGATATGATCAGGAAATGCTCATGCATTCTAATCTTAAATTGCAATTTAAGTCATTTAACTGAGATATACATATGCAGGCTACATTTGCAAGGGAACCTTAGCTAAGGGGTGGAATATGTATTTTCTAGTAACTTTGTATCCTAATAATCCACTGTTTTACATATTATTATGGCTACAGCTAAATGTAAAGAACTGTCAATAGATTTCTGTGTGTGTGTGTGTGTGTGTGTGTGTGTGTGTGTGTGTGTGTGTGTGTGTGTGTGTGTGTGTGTGTGTGTGTGTGTGTGTGTGTGTGTGTGTGTGTGTGTGTGTGTGTGTGTGTGTGTGTGTGTGTGTGTGTGTGTGTGTGTAAGTCCTGGGACTTGAAATGAGGTCTTGTGTGCTCTGCCACTGAGTCTACAGCTCCACTTCTAGCTTTTTGTTGCTTAATTGGTGATAAGAGTCTCAGAGATTTTCCTGCTGGCCCTGGCTTTGAACCTGAATCCTCAGATCTTAGCCTTCTGGGTACCTGCATCTGGCAATGTTTGTTTTAATTTTGATGACTTGATATTCTACAAGAGTGAGGCTGGCTTTAACTTTCTCATTGAAATTTTTTGTTGTTAGAGTCAATAGATGTTTAAGTTTAGTCAGTATCATTTTTAAATGGCATTCATTAAAAATGACCTACAAAGCAAATTGTTTATTGTCTAAGTTTATTCAAAATCCTCCCTGATGTAAAAGTAGATCCTCAGACATTGTAGAGGACTAGGATAAACCTGAAATGATATTTCATTCTAGTCTGAAATTTAGTTTAAAGTCCTATCAGGATGGCCTTGAAGATATGCTTAGACTGACCTGTCATGAATCAGAAATCTATACATTTTGTAAGCTTAACCTTCACCAAATTGACAATAGTAGAAGGTTAAATATTAACATCAAGAAATCATTCTCCTCACATGAAGCATGCTTTACGTCATTAGAGAAAGCTATTGCTCATACAGTTCCCCCTGCAAATTGCTACCACCTCTCACACATCTGGAGTTTCTGCTCTGTCAGGAACACGCATGTCACATCTTTAATGCTAAAGAGCCTTTGTGGCTCAGTATTGTTAGCTCCATTTTACAGATAGACAAATGAAGACTGGAAGCAATTGGGCAACATGCCTAAGGTTATGAAATTAGTATATGAACATGGAAAAGCTGGTGAACAGATCGAACTGAATGCCAAACCTAAGGTTCCTCTGGTCTGAACTGAGAGCCACATAGAACCTAGCACTGGTTTTCATGTGGAACTGTTTAATTTCCTTCCCTCAGGAAGCATCTAAGGATCTAGTCTAGGTTCCCACCAGTCAGTCAGAAGCATCCTTGTCTTCTATGAGATAGTGGTAATAATTCTTCCCTTGGAAGTGTTGAGTGTCAAGAACTTAGTATTCTATTAACCTGCATGTTCATGGAAATGATACTGGGTTGTGATGGAGAAGGTATTAATAATACTAATGAAAAAATTGTCCTTATCAACTTACGTTTCTTATTCAAATCATCTCTGAATCCAAATTATTTCATTCAAATCTGGATATTTTCTGAAGTTTTTTTTTAAAAACCCAGAATTTACTCCAAATAGATCAAAGACCTCGTAGTCAAAGCAGACACCTGAAAACATTACAGGAAGGAATAGGAGAAATCCTAGGTCTCCTTGGCACAGGCTGAAATTTTCTTAATAGAGACCCAGAAACACAACAAATCAAAGAAAGGTTGGACAAATGGGATTGCATGAAGCTGCAGAGCTTCTGCATAGCAAAGGACATAGCTAGCAAGATCAATAGAAAGCCCACGGATTGGGAGAAGATCTTCACTAGCCATACAACAGACAAGGGTCTCATATCTAAAATATACCTGGAACTCAAAAAATTAAATCCATCAACAACAAATCCTCAAAGAAACAACTGCCCAATAAATAAGGGGGCTAAAGACTTACCAAGAAACTTCTCTGAAGAGGAAATAACAATGGCCAATAGACACATGAAGAAATGCTCAACTTCTCTAGCCATAAAAGAAATGAAAACCAAAACAACATTGAGATTCCATCTCACCCCAGTTAGAATGGCTATAATCAAGAACTCTAACAACAGATGCTGGAGGGGATGTGGACAGAAGGGAACCTTACTGCATTGTTGGTGGGAATGTAAACTTGTTCAACCACTTTGAAAAGCAGTATGGAGGATTCTCAAAAGACTCCACATAGAGCTCCCCTATGACCCAGCAATCCCACTTTTGGGCATTTACCCAAATGATCACAAACAAGACCATACTAAAGTTACCAGCACAACTATGTTTATTACAGCATTATGTACAATAGCTAAGACATGGAACCAACCCAGATGCCCCTCAGTAGATGAATGGATCAAGAAAATGTGGTATATATACACAATGGAATTCTATGCCTCCATAAGCAAGAATGGCATTGCCCCATTTGCTAGGAAATGGAAAGACTTGGAAAAAATTATATTATGTGAAGTAAGCCAGGCCCAAAGAAACATAGGTCCCATGGTTTTCCTCATTTGCAATTACTAGTATATGTCTGAGACAAGTAGAAAAGGTCAGATAAGTTGATGTTAGGCGAAATGAACCCCAAGATAAGGACTCAAATGTTTTTTTCTTTCTTGCTATTGTTTCTAACATATTTATAAGATGCTTTCTTTGTTGCTTTGTATGTCCCTCCCCCATGGTATAACCCCTGTTTTCACTGTATTTGATGTTGGTATAATTTGTGGAGGGGAAGGGAAAAAACAGATTGTTTAAACAGGGATACAGGTGGACCCATTGCAACAATGAGATGTATGAGACTTTATGTTGAAAAATGAACTTTACTACTTTGGTTCGGGGCGGGGGATGGGAGGTATAGAAAGGGATTTAAGGGGAAACAAAGGAGGAGGCAACAATGCTTGATAAGAAATGTACTCATTACCTTGCTCCTGTAATTGTAACCCACCCCCCCACAAAAAAGATTATGTTAAGCAAAATGAACCCAAAGACAGGAATACAAGTGGTCTTTTCTTTCTTGCTATTGTTTCTAAGGTATTTATAATGTACCACGTGATTTTTTTGGTTTCTTTGTATGCTGCTCCCCATGGTATAACTCCTGTTTTCACTGTATTTGATGTCGGTGCACTTCATCTTGCATATACACTTCTCTAATTTGGGGAGGGGAAGGGAAAAAACAAAATGTTTAAATAGGGATATAGGTTGACCCACTGTAAAAATGAGATGCACAAGACGCCATGTTGAAAACTGAACTTTACAATTTAGGCAGGGGAGGTGAGGTGGTGGGGGAGGGAGTGTAGTTGTGGAGGTGGGGAGGAAAGGGATGGTAGGGGAAAAACAAAGGTGGAGGTAACAATGCTTGATAGGAAATGTACTCATTACCTTGCTCATGTAACTGTAACCCCTCTGTGCAATATTTTTAAAATAAAAAACATATAAAAAACCCTGAATTTATATAATTTATACATGAATATCAGGACTTAGAATCTGCTAAAGGCTGTGTGTGTGTGTGTGTGTGTGTGTGTGTGTGTGTGTGTGTGTGTGTGTGTGTGTGTGTGTGCGTGTGCAATTAATTTAAGGCTAGGGATTTTGTTCAGTGGCAAAGTATTTGCCCAGTGGACAGGAATCATTGGGTTCAATGCCAGTATCATCAGGAAAAAAGATATTTAAGTTCATAAAAATGCTTATCAATGGGTAGAATATTAGGATTAAAAGTCAAAAAGAATGTACCTACAATTCATGCCTCCTCCTATTTTCTCACACTCAGATTTCCTAGTTAGGATGCAAACTCCTTTTCTGTTTCTTAGGTGAACATATTTAGGTCCTCAGAGAGACCCATTTCAATTCTAATTTTTTTCTTTTTATTATTGTCAAGGTGATATACAGAGGGGTTGCTTACAGTTTAAGTCACATTCTCTTTTCTCCCTTTCCTTTTCCTTTCATCTTCCCTTCCTTGCTTCTTTATCTTTTTTCCATTCTCCTTTTATATTGCCAGCTGGATGAAAGCCACATTTCCACTATTACATGAAGATAGGGAAGTATTTTTTTCCTTTTTTTTTTTTTTTAACATTTTTTGTTTTGTTTTGTTTTGGGTCTGGTCATGGGGCCTGAACTCTGGGCCTGGGCACTGTCCCTCAGCTCTTCAGCTGAAGGCTAGATCTCTACCACTTGAGCTACAGCGCCATTTCTGGCTTTTTTTTCTTTTTGCTATGTGGTGCTGAGGAATCGAACCCAGGGCCTCATGCATGCAAAGCAAGCGCTCTACCACTGAGCCACCTTCCCAGCCCCTCTTTTTTAACATTTTTATGCTAGTCCTGGGGCCTGAATTCAGGGTCTGGCACTGTCACTAAGATTTTATGTTCAAGGCTAGTGATCTACAACTTGATTCACAGCTTCACTTCTGGCTTTTTTTGTTGTTTAATTGGAGGTAAAAGTATCACAGATATTTCCTGTTTAGGCTAGCTTTGAATTGCAATCCTCAGAATTTAGCCCTTTTTTTTTTTTTTTTTGTCGGTAGTGGGGCTTGAACTCTGGGCTTGGGCGCTATCCCTGCGCTCTTCAGCTCAAGGCACATGCTCTACTGCTTGAGCCACAGCACCACTTCCAGTTTTCTGGTAGTTAATTGGAGATAAGAGTCTCATGGACTTTTCTGCCCGGGCTGGCTTTGAACCGCGATCCTCAGATCTCAGCCTCCTCCGTAGCTAAGATTACAGGCATGAGCCACCAGCACCCGGCAAGAATTTAGCCTTCTTCTTAACTAGGATTATAAATATGAAGCACCAGCTTCTGTCTTGTCGAAGTACTTTCTTTTATTAACAAGAAACTTTGGTAATTAAACACTCCTTTCCTTTCTTCCATTTTCTCTAAAAACCAGCAAAAGTTTTGGGAGTCAACAATTACACAAACTGTATGTAGATGTTAAGGTTTCAATTGTAGTACTTTTGCAGGTTCAGGAACAAAAATAATAGGGATTATTGACTGTATTTTATGAATTTTAAAAACAAATATCATTATTAATATTGGTGGTGGTGGTGGTGGTGGTGGTTGTGAGGCTTGAACTCAGGGCTTGGGAGCTGTCCTTGAACCTTTTTGTGCTCAAGGCTAGCACTCTATCACTTTGAGCCACAGTTCCATTGCCAGTTTTCTGATGATTAGTTAGAGATAAGAATCATATAGACTTTCTTGCCTGGGCTGGCTTTGGCTTGTGACTGAGATCTCCTGAATAGCTAGGTTTATAGGTGTGAGCCACCAGCACCTGGCACAAACATTATTTTTAAAGATACATGCATTAATTACATATAATAATTACATATATAAAATAAAATCAGCATGATTTTATTATTTCCAAAAGATTTTACCTTCTTTCTATATCATCCTTTCAAAAAGAACTATGCAAAACAGTGATAGAGTAACAGTGGAAATTCTCTCTTCAAAAGACTCCATTTATTCAAAGTTTCACTCTTATTTTATAATTGTAGGTAGATAATACACATAAACTACTATTGTTGGGGACTTCTATCATGGTTACTAGTTTTCTAAATAATAGTCTGATGGTGTTTCATAATTCCTGGGGGAATTTGCCATCACATAGCTTTTCATGTATTTAGCAAACATCAATCATTAGATGTTTTATGAAAAATATTTTGCATATCATGAGTATGTGTTTCATGTTATTTTGTCTAAACCACTTACTTTATATCTGAATTTTTTGCATGCCCAAGACAAAAAATATAATATAAAAATGTAGAACACATTTACTCTTCTTGTAATATTACTGCAGAAAGTAATTACGTTTAGTCCACATTTTGTGACTGGGAGCCACATAGGTTAAACTTCGAATAAGAAAACACTTATCTAGTGTTGTTGCATTCCATCAAACTGATTTTACAGTTCTTTTCAACGAGTTTCCCAAGTATTTTATGTGATAAGGGCAAAGTTTTCAATTTGTAGAAATGGTTGCTGATGATTTACTTAAAACTATAAGGGAAAACACAGTTGCTTTGTGTTTGCTTTGCTTAAAAGCAAATTCATCCCTGACAAAGATTTGGAAACCATGTCCAACCATGGTATTTTTCACAGAGGTGATTTCCAGTTTCAAAAGCCTGCATTAAAAAAAAAAAAAAGTATTATTTCAGAATACAGTGTCCACACTGCCATTGGCTAAGATGGGAGTGAACAAATAGGTTCTTGTTGTCTTTTTGATTTTGCCAAAGCAATAGCTGTCTCTTTTGTGTCACTAAGTAAACTGACTCCCAAACAAAGGAGCGATTTAATGGGATTCCCAAAGCATGTCAATCTAGATTAACCCTGTGGCTACTCTTCTCTATGGAACATTTAGCCCCTGGAAGCATGCATTTCAGGCCAAGAACTTTATTAAACAAATACCATTTGTAATATAGAAGTTTACTTTGGCAAATGTTTGTTTATAAATTGGAGGCCTCTTGTGTCAACATGGAGACTGCTTTGTAGAGTGGCAGAGCTATAGGACTTGGGGAGTAAATGCCAATGTTGTCCAACGTTGCCTAATCTATTAAATGAGGATAATTCAAGTATTTTACAGGGTGGTAATGATTTTTTTAAGTACCTAAAGTAAGATCCACAGTGCATGGATTAAGCAAAGATCCTGCAGACAGATTATATACCATAAAAGCAGGAAACTTGTCAGTTTTGTTAACTATTAGAACTGGAATCTTGTGGTTGTAAACTTCCTAGCACATAACATGTGTCCACCACACATTTGTTGACTACATAGAATAAGGGAATATCGGCTCTGTCACTTGATTAGATGACTTTTTGGCAAGTAGTGGTTTCTATATGCTTCAGTTTCATAATGTGAAGATCAAATGAACAGAGTGTAAATGTTGAACATATTAGCTATTTTTGTTTACACATCTGAATACAACCTGCAAGAGTGGTCATTTTATATATATGACAGCCTGCCCAAATTTACACTTACATACTCCTCATTTGAATGTATAATACATATTCTGCTTATTTTGAAAGATCATATTAATGAACATAATGTATGAGTCAAAGAAACTACTAGATTATACATTTGGTGGTCTTTTGAAAATTGCTCAACAGAAGACATTATTCCTATTTCAAAGCATGTCTGGAAGTATGCATTCACTTAAGGTTTACTTGAAATTATGTTGTTCAAAAGTGCTTTCTCAGATATTTGCCTTTTCCTATTAAGTATCATTGTAAATTATAAAAGAAATCTGCTTTTATCATTCATCAAAAGAAACTGTTTGAAGAGTGTGAGACACATGGATGGCTCACTAGCTTATCAGTGTTGAGAACAAAAGAAATATAATCTCTTTCAAATGCCAGAAAACTTAAGAAATTTTTTAAAATATTTGTGCATAGAAGATAAATTTAATTACTTGTTACCTTAATTCAAAATCCATGTTTATGTATATATATACATATATATTTATTCATTTTGTTGGTACTGGTATTTGAACTCATGGTCTCCTGCTTGTTAGGCAAGTACTGTATTGCCTGAGTCATACCTCTACTTCTTTTTTTTTTTTTTTTTTTTTTAGGTGTGGTTTTTTGCTTTTCCAGGGCTTGCCTTAGGACTGAAACCCTTCATCTCCTGAATATCAGGGATTACAGGAGTTACCATGCCTATCTTTTATACTATATAAAGTTTTCAGTGTAGAATTCTCTTCTTCTCTTTAGAAATAAGTTTATATAGAAATGTTTTATACCAAGAAAGAGAATCTTTCTCCTTTGCTCCATTTATTCAGTTTTATGATGATCCTCATTTCACAGAAGATGGAATGCAGTACCTGCCAGAGGAAGCATCTATTACTCTGTATGAATCCCACAATGTCTGAATCAGAAGAGAGCTCTCACTGAGATTAGCTCATCTTCTAGGACTGTCTCTAATTTTTCTTCATTTACCTTCCTCTTTCATCAATATATTTAACTAAATGTTTAAATTGATTTACTATTTATTTTTATAGTTTAAATTGAGTTTTAGTTGATAAATGAATTATAATCCATATATCTATATATTTATATCTATATCTTATATTCTTGAAAATCACTCAGGGATTTTAAGTGTTTTTTACCAAAACCAAAAACAACCAGTATGTGTATACAGTAATGGCTATGTTGGTTAACCCTCTCTTTTCTACATTGTTTTATGATGATCTCTGCTAGCTTGACTTCCTTGAGGATTCCTCTAGGACACATCAACACTCAGTCCTGCAGAAAGCCCTCATTTTCAACCCTGTGCTCTCTTTCCTTGCTTTCTCCTGCAGTACCAGATCTGTTTCCAAGGACTTTTATATTACATAGTTTGCTCACAAAGAATTTCTTGTGACAGCAATAGCAGTGGTACTCTCAATGATATTTGAAAGAAAGGCCAATTTGTGACCAATGTAGTTAAGAAAAGAAACATTCCAGGGAAGAGTGAAAGCAGACAGGATGGTGTAGAAACAAGAAGCAGATAAAACACACACACACACACACACACACACACACACACACACACACACACACACACACACACACACACACACACACACACACACACACACACACACACACACACACACACCACACATCGACTGTGACACCTGAGGTCATCACACTGAGTCTTGAGATTCAAAGGTAATCTTTAGTTGAGAGGAAAAGATGAGTTGCCAAGCCAGCCCAAGCTTTCTCCATTGTGATGGACCTTTCCAAGCAGGTTCCTCTCCCACGGCCTGAACTCCCACTTCCTATGTTACTATCTTCCAGTGGCAGTCATTTCTGCATAAATGATATGATCTCCATTTTGTCTTAATTTTCTACCTCAATCAGTTTCTAGTCCTGATATTACCATTAGGTCCCCCTTCCCTCTAGCATTAGAAAAGGAAACAAGCAGTCCAAACAACCCACAAACAAAATCACCTAATCTATTTCTTACCTTGCCCCAAACATCAATAATTTAGCAAAATAACAGGTAAGAATTCTTTGCTTTTTCTAACTAATAAATACTTCTTTCTGAGGTTCAAGGAGTCTCCTGATCACCCTTCACTCATCCAGAAACTGGGTCTGACACCAAGAAGCGTTCTCTACACATCATCTACATCTCAAGTCTACATTGTCTCTCTTTCCCTGTGGTCCCTCCTTTTGGCATAGTGAGGTTGTTTTAAGATTGTACTTGTTCTGGTTAGCACTGTGAAATTCAAATGCTGTTAATTAGTCATTTAGAACTAATTATCTCTTTCCTAACTAGCTAATAAATTTGAGAGCAGGAACGAAGTCTTATGCAACTTTGAATGCCAATGCTAGGTGACTGATGAGAATAATAGCACCATGTTGCCAGATTTCCCTACCTGGACAGAGACTCATTCTTTAATATGTGTGTGTGTGTGTGTGTGTGTGTGTGTGTGTGTGTGTGTGTGTGTGTGTGTGTGTGTGTGTGTGTGTGTGTATGCAGGAAAGAGACAGAAGTTGCATCCCATATATACATATTCTTTAATGTATATATATGCATTATATATATATATATACCATATGTATATATACATGTATATATGTATATATACACACATACATTAAGGAATGAGTTATAATATATATATATATACATTAAAGAATATATAATATATATATGGGATGGAACTTCTGTCCTCTAAGTCTCTTTCCTCCACAACTTTAGCTCCGTGGTGAAGCGCTTGCCTAGCAAGTGCAACATCCTCGGTTCAATCCCCAGTACCAAAAAAAAGAAAAAGAAAAAAAAAAGGAGCAAAGCCCCATTCTTTTTTTTTTTCTTTTGTCGGTCATGGGGCTTGAACTCTGGGCTTGGGCGCTGTCCTTGTGCTCCTCAGCTCAAGGCGAGTGCTCTACCGCTTAAGCCACAGCACCACTTCCCAAAGCCCCATTATTAATCACAAAGAAAACAAGGTGTACTACCATTGTATGAAAGCAATTCTTTCATCAACTTAAGCTGGTTTCCTTTTATTATTTCCACATATGTTTGCTCCCTATGTATTGCATAATTAAAATGTGTACATCATTGGCTTCTCTGTTCTGTGCATTCATAGTTCTGGAATACAGTGTCTGACCTCATAGCTAAGATTTATAGCTTGACTTCTAATCTATAATGATGCCTTACTATCCTTCCTCATCTCAAAACCACATTGCTAGATAGCTACATTTTCAAGATATTTTAGTTGGTAATGACTTCCAGTTAATTGGTAAAAGATGGCTATGTATCATTGTTTACAGTAATAAAATAACAAGAGATATGTTTTCAAAATACAAGCAATTCCATTCTTTTAAAAATATTTTAGAGCATTTACTGAAGGGTGAAAGCTAATGAATCATTTTCTGTAAAATACTACATTTCTCTACCATGCTGGAGTCATGCAGACCTCCAAGTAATTACCTGATTATGTATTCCCTCGGACACCTGTAGCAAAGTATCCAGCTTCATGTGAGAATTAAATATTGGTATGTGGTAACATTTCAATTTCACAACTGACTTCTGTCCATGGAGATCTAAGTCAGAAATCACTCTAGGTCAGGAATGAGAATCTACTTTTAATATATTTTGGGGAAAAAATAATCAGAGTTTACATCTGTTTATATACTGCCAATACTGAGAATGTCAGCTTCTATTGTGACAAGTTTCCTCTCTGAGACTCCTGCAATCTTACAAGAATCAGAGTGGCTGAGTAGTTACCATATTTTTACTTTTTATTATTTCTAATAAACATTTTGTCTTACTCATAGCAACCAATTTGGGGCCAAGATCTTCAACTGTGGGATTCCTTTGGAAAAAACTGTTTCACTGAATGACATAACGGGGTATCTATAATAAACAACAACGAACTCTACATTTCAAAATAACTAGAGGATGAGGGCTTCAGGGCTCGGGAGATAGAAATGATAGTATTTGAGGACATGGGAATGTTAATTGTCATTATTTGACTCACATTAAATACATATATCAAATTATAATGTTATATCCCATAAATATGTAAAAGAATTAAATAAAATGTTTAAGTGGTTCTACTAGAAATAAAAAGAAAGTTGGCTAGATACATTTAAATTTTTAATTTCAGGATAAGGACTTGAGATAATAAAAAATTAAATTTATCATTACAAGGAATTTTGGCTTAGCAATTCTGTTTCCTAAACAAGACAGAAGCATGGAAAACAACAACAGAGTGGAGTTAGGGGGGGAAAAGGCACTATAAGGTAAGCTATACAATACAAATTATTTTATTGACTTCTGACCCCAGAGTCAAATGCTTTAAATGTTTTCTTTTGTGACCAGCAAATGTTTTAGTTTAAACAGCTGCCTTAGCCAGATGCTGGTGGCTAATACTTGGAATTCTAGATACTCAAGAAGCTGAGATGTTCAGTCTGGGAAGGTGGCTCAGTGGTAGAGCACTTGCCTTGCATGCCTGAGGCCCTGGGTTCGATTCCTCAGCACCACATAAACAAAAAGAAAAAAAGCCGGAAGTGGCGCTGTGACTCAAGTGGTAGAGCGCTAGCCTTGAGCTGAAGAGCTGAGGGACAGCGCCCAGGCCCAGAGTTCAGGCCCCACAACCGGACCCCCCCCAAAGAAAAAAAGAAGAAGCTGAGATGTGAAGATGGCAGTTCAAATACAGCCCATGCAGGAAAGTCCATGAGACTCTTATCTCCACTTAACCATCAAAAAGCTGGAAGTAGAAAAGTGAAGAGACGGTGTCTGGGCTGAGTTCAAAGCCCAGCACTGCCATGCAAAAACAAACAGCTCTATCCTACTAGAGACCTGAAGATGATAGTAGATGGTTTTTTGCAATATAAACATCAGGGAAGATCTTTGGGACTATGTGCAGGTCCTAGTCCTGCACCTCTATTAAGAGGTGAGAGGGCTTTCCCCATGATCTCTTAATTGTTTCTAATTCAATTATAATATCACATAGAGACTTTCCTTTCAATACCACACACCCCTGTAAGCTCAGCTACTCAGGAGGCAGAGATCCAGAGGGAGGATTAAAATTCAAGGCCAGCCTTGAGAATAAGGTATTGAGCCTTCCATCTCAACCACAAGTTGCACGTGGTGATTTAGGTTTATAATCACAACTATATGGCAAATATGAAAGTAAGAAAATGACAGTTTTAGGCTAGCCCTCAAAACCCAAGGCCTTAGCTGAAAAGTAACTAAGCAAAAAAGGTCTGGGGTTTTGGTTCAAGTAGTAGAGTATCTTCCTAGCAAGTGCAAAGTCCTAAAATCAGACACCAAAACAAGTAAACAGAAAAAAAATTGATTTGTCTTTTTAGTCACTGCTATGAAAGATTTTACAGTATAATTGTCCTCATCCATTCTTTGTTACATGTGGCTGTATTTTGGGATCCTTAGCTGTGCTGAGACAATATCTTATTATCTTCTCAAAAAGAAGGAAGCTGTTACTAGAACACTGAAACTCCTTTTCTTCTGACATCACTACTTACAACACGGTATGTATCCTGCTATGATCGTTACAGTAATGTTCACAGAAATTCCTGCAACTCACTCAATGAAGTAGACTTCGCCCTTCTCTGTGTAGGCCATTTCCCAGTTGTCAGGCAACGGATCTGAGTCCTCATGCTCCTCGGGTTTTGCTGGCTTTGTTTCATCCATCTGCTCCTTCAGCTCCTCAGGCTGACTATACACGGGTGCAGGATAAGGCTGGGAGGGCATCTCCCCTGAGGCACCTGCACTCTTGTCTTCATGCTCGCTGGACTCTGTAAGGACAAGAGCATGTGGTCAGTCACTCCAGTCCCAGCGCCTCTGGAAGGAGGGGGAAACATGCAGACCCAGATAATAAGTGCCGGGAAGCTAGCTAGTAGGAAAGGCTTTGGAAAACACATAATTATAAACAGCTCTGAAACTTGTAACTTGGCCAATTTAAAATCTTCTCTCACTTGACGTTCTTGTCTATCATTCCACTAATTATTGTTGTTTACTGAATTAGAGATTTGAAGGTTAAAATGTTAAGGACCATTTCTGCACACAGGTATGATAGGCATCCTAAAGATGTTATATCTCAACGCCTAAACATGGAAATGTTATCTCTCATGGCTAACAGGATTTGCAGATGTGAGTAAATTGAGAAACCTGAAGTGTGTGTTATTTGTGTATGTAGTGATGTATCCAGACTTGAAAACTCAGAGCTTCATACTCTTACTTTTTCATTTTTCTTTTGTTTTTGCTCAAGGTTAGTGCTTGAACCACAGCCTCTACTTCTGACTTTTTATTGGTTAATTGGAGGTAAGAGTCTTTTGGATTTTCCTTCCTGGGCTGGCTTTGAACCAATATCCTCAGATCTCAGTCTTCTGAGTGGCTAGTTACAGGTGTGAGCCACCTGGCTGGGGAATTTTTTTTTAAATTATCTCAGTGGGCTTGTTATAATCACAAAGGTTCCTAAAAGTAGAAGAGAAAGCAGGGAACAAGAATGAGGAAATGCGATGATGCGATTATTACCAGGACCATGGTGCAGGACCACAAGCCAGAAACATGGTAGCCTCTAGCCATGGGACAAGGTGAAGAAATGGCTTCTTCCCATTTTGGTTTGAGACTCCAGAAGAAACACAGCCCTGCCAATACTTTGCGTGGAGTCCACTGAGACCCAGATTTGATTTATAACATGAAGAACTATAACTTAATACATTTGGATTGTTTCAAGCCATTAAATTTGTGGCCATTGGCCATACCAACAACCAAAAAAACCCCCAAAACTGATAGAACTAGAGGACTGATGCCTCAGGAGAAATGATAGTAAGGCTGGACAGATCCAGGAAAGAATAGGTAGTTTGAGTTATAGGATGGTGAAAAGAAACGTATGAGAAAAAACAAAGAATGGAGGAAAATTCACCTAAAATGAAGCACTCAAGTTTGTATTGAGCTTAAGGCCAGATTAACAAAAGTTGCAGACCAATGTAGTTGAAATTTAGATATTACGATGTTAAAAAGTAATATTTGCAGCTTCTACAATGAAGAAACACAATTATTTACAGAAAAAAGGAACCAAAGAATGAAGAACTTTCATCTGTAATATGCTAAACTCAAAGACAGAATGTACAATCAACATAATCTTGAATGAAACAAGGATGGTAACTCAAGAACGGAACACGGCTAATAAATTATTTTGCCCATTTCATGATAACCATAACATGAAGAACTAAGAGCATAGTTATCAAATTAAGGGGATAAAATAACACATATACTACATATACTCTGTTTCAAATATATCTCCTAGAAATAAAAGCATTATTATATATAAGGATGCCTATGTAATAATATTTACTGCAGTTTTATCACCATAACCATTGGAAATTATATGAGTGCCTTTTAATTAGAATGAAGAGGTCAATTGTGCTTATCATCACTATGGTTAAATGATAGAGATATAACAATAGATCCACAGATCTGTAAATGTCAGAAAGGCATTTATAACTATTACTAAAAAGTAATATAATTTTCAGAATAATGTATACTATTAATCCAATTTTTTATAAATAAGAAAACACATGGTTTCATATATATATATATGTATATAATTTTTCATGTATCTATACACCAGGAAAATAGTTTTGAAGTATGTACAACATATTTTCTTTTTGTTTTTATTTTATTTTTGTATTGAAAAGGTGATGAGCTGGGGGTTACAGTTACCTAGGTAAGGCAAAAAATACATTTCTTTGTAATCATTGTTACACCATTCCTCTTCATCTCCCATTTACCCCTCCCTCTCTCCCCCCAAGTTGTAATGTTCATGTCCAACATAGTGTCAAGTGAGTTAATGTTGTTGTGGTTCATCCATTGTTCTGCTGTTCTGTAATTCTTTTTCCCTTTCACATATTGCATCGTCTATTATGCAAAACACAAAAAACTAGAGCAATAAATAAAGAAAAAAATAGAGAAAAAAGAACAAACTATATACAGGGTCTAATGATAACCTCTTGTTTCCATAAGTTGTTCCATAAGTTGAACTAAGCACTTGGGTTGTTGCGATCCCCTGGTAAGAATATCATATTCATATTCTAGTTATTACTAATGAAGGAAATCATATGATCTGCTTTTCTTTGGGTCTGGCTTACTTCACTTAATGTAATTTTTTCTAAGTCTTTCCTTATGAATGGGACAATGCTATTCTTTCTGATGGAAGCATAGAATTCCATTTTGTGTATATACCACATTTTCTTGATCCATTCATCTACTGAGGGACATTTGGGTTGGTTCCATATCTTAGCTATGGTAAATAATGCTGCAATGAACATTGTCATACTGGTGGCTTTAGTGTGGCCTTGTTTGTGGTCATTTGGATAAATTCCCAGAAGTGGGATTGCTGGGTCAAAAGGGAGCTCTATGTGTAGGTTTTGAGGAACCTCCACACTGCTTTCCAGAGATGTTGAACAAGTTTGCACTCCCACCAACAGGGTAGTAGCATTCCCCTGTGATTATATCCCTTCCAGCATCTGTTGTTGTTAGATTTCTTGATTATGGCCATTCTAACTGGTGTAAGGTGAAATTTCAATGTTGTTTTGATTTGCACTTCTTTTATAGCCAGAGATGGTACAACAGATTTTCAACTTTGGTATGTCAAGACAATAAAGTTACATTGGTGATGAGAGACATTTTTCTTGTCTTTTTATTCATTGACTATTATACTTATAACCTCAGAAATTATAACAATAGCTTAAATTAGAAACTTAAAATGGAATATCTTTATGAGAAAGGTGGCAACATGGGAAGGTACCATTGTTCTCTTTACATTCAATTTTCTGTGGCTTATTACATTATATCTCATATAATACATAAATATAAATATTATATATATAAATATAACTATGTGGGTCATCTGAATACCATGTTGCATTGAAAAGATAAAATGCAAAGTCAGGCTGTGAACACATTCACTTATTTTACATTCATTTAATCACTATTTGCTGAGCATCTCATTTATGCCAGATACTGAGACAGCAGGATGAACAAGGTAATGTACATTTTCATACAATTTTAATTGTGATAAGCGCTAACTGAAAACAAAAATGGGTTCTCACACACAGTCATTCCCTTAGTTTCATATAGCCAAAAAAAGCCTCTTTTCCAATGTGCTATCAAATCAGAGACTTCTTTTAGAAAGAGATATAGAAATAGATAAGAGATGGATTAGGCAGGTACTAATTTATTAGGGCTCTGTACCTAAAGAACATCCAGAAGGTATTGGTAAATCTCCCTCAAGAGAATGATAAAATTAGATCATTCATCTGCAAAGTTTCCCTTCAATTCTAGGGATTGGAAGATGGAAGGAGTAGGTGTTTACAGACCAGTGGTAAGCTATTTTTGTGCATCAGACAAGAGACAGTTGTCATGGAGATGGATAAGAGTAGATTGACAAAATGTTTAGTCTAGAATTTTGTGTGATTTCACCAAAGTGAGACAAAGAAGGATAAAGGAGAAGGCCTGATAATGCTAATGCATGGTGAAGCCACTCCTGGGAAAGGAGAACAGTAGGAAGACGGGGCTCTGTGGGCGAAGGAAGAATGTGGGTATCATTTGAACACACTAACTTGGAGCCCATGCCAAACCCACAGTGGAGACATCAAGTCAGGGAGTTCTTGTCTGGAGAAGATCACCTTGCAAGACCATAGCAGATGACTGGATTAGAAGATTGTTTAAGCCATAAGCAATTGAAAATGCCAAGAGAGATTGTGAGAAATGGAAACTCCCAACATTTCCCAGTGAATGACAGAAGGACATGAAGATGGCAGCCATGGAAGTAATAGGACAACCCAAGCAAAGGGCGATGTGGAGGAAACAAACTTGTGAGCAGTCCCGTGAGGTTCAGACATAACTTCAATAGTAATCAACAATTCAGTGGTCACTGCCAACATTAGCCACGAGTTATGATGGAATTTATGATGGAGTAAGGGTGGAAGAAACCAGATTAGAATGGGTTACAGTACAAGGAAAGAAAATACAAAGTTGAATGTTACTGTCACAACTGTAAGATTAGCTACTTTACAGTCTAAGAGCTGGAGGATCTTGATTCCAGGCCAGCCTAGGCAGAAAAGTCCTTGTGAATTCATCTCAACAAAGAAAGCTGTGGTGGTTGCACATCCCACATTGTTCAGATCAGTAATGATGGGAAGCCTGAAACATTTCTGGACAGAGAGTAAAGACCTACCAAGGCCCAGAGTTCAAGCCCCACAACCAAAACAACAAAAATAATCAGCTCACAAATGGTTGGAGATGTAGCTCAGTAGTAACATACCTGTTTAGCAAGTGTGAGGCCCTGAGTTCAAACCCCCAACTGCCATAAATATAACACATGCACATGAAATATACTGTCTATTATGATACTGAATATTGTATATAATGTAATACAAAAATATTATATATCTAATGGAGAATTCATTTAAGATTAGTTATGGAAAATTTTCCTACCATAGATGATGTTAAGCGAAATGAACAGTGAAAGCAGGGCTTGCTTATACCCTGGGGGAGATACATACAAAGCAACAAAGAAATCATCTTATAAATATGTTGGAAACAATTGCAAAAAAGAAAAAAAAACATTTGAATCCTTATCTTGGGGTTCATTTCACCTAACATCAACTTGTCTGACCTTTTCTGTTTGTCTCAGACATAAGCTAGTTATTGCAAATAAGGGAAACCATGGGACCTATGTTTCTTTGGGCCCAGAATCAGGCCAATTTTTCTACTGGCAGCACTGAACCTGGGAAAGTCTTCCATGCAGGAGCAGAATCTATTCCCTAAGAGCACATTAGAATGTTTAGTTAGACAAAGTAAAAGAGAAATTGCCCAACCAGGACTAGATGATCTTTTCAAAGCCTGCCACTCCATCCAGCGCATGGTATTAAATTCAGGCTCCTCAGGAACACACAGACAACCTTGGAGGGGACATGTCCCCTGGGAACTACAATGTACATTCCGATAAATGATCCCCAGTGACACCCAAGAGCTGCATAGAGAGATAGTGCAGCAAGCAGAATAAAGAGTAACACAGGAACCAGAGGAAGGTGGTACATAACAGTCAGTGAGAGGACCGGGCCTTGATTTTTTTTAGGAAGAAATAGTGACAGTTACCTGGCTTTATGAACATTTATTGAGAGCTTGGCACAAGCCATGCAGTAAGCTAGGCAATAGGCAGTCAGAGATAGTGGTCCAAATGGTACGGGATACTTTACTAGAGCTGCCAACCCCCCATGGTATAACCCCTGTTTTCACTGTATTTGATGTTGGTATAATTTGGGCAGGGGAAGGGAAAAAACAAATTGTTTAAGTAGGGATACAGTTGGACCCATTGCAACAATAAGATGTACAAGATTCTCTGTCGAAAAAATGAACTTTACAACTTTGGGGCAGGGATGGTAAGGGGAAACAAAGGAGGAAGCAACAATGCTTGATAAGAAATGTACTCATTACCTTGCTCATGTAATTGTAACCCCTCTGTGTGGTATTTTCACAATAAAAACTTGTTAATAATAATAAAAAATTACAAATGAAGTGGCTGAAAGCAGATATGTATTGTCTGTATTAATTGTATAATTTTGGAAACTGAAGTCCTATATCAAAGTGTTGGCAGGGCCAGATCCTTCTGGAAGCACTAGCAAAAACCAGGCTTCACTTTGTTTTTTCCTAGTTCTTTGAGGTAGGGCACCCATAACTTCAATCTTCACATGAAAGTCTCCCTGTCTGATTGTCCGATTGTACAAAGGGAGGACTATGTCCAATTGCTCCCTTGAAATAATGACTCCCGTCACATGTGGTCAAGGGTCCCATTCTACTCGTATGGCATATCTGAATTAAGTAGGTCCACAAGAGCTCTCTTTCTGAATAAAGCTGAAGCACCTACTGAGAAACCCCGGGTTTGGACTTCATCTAGAAGTTTTAGGGAGACACGTTTAATCTCACCAAATGATGTATCAGAGGAGTTCACTCTACAATCCACTGAACAAACACTTACCACCTTTGATACTGCAAATGAACATTTCTAGGCAGCATCACATTGGTTATTTGTAACAATCTGTAATTATTATTTCTTATTAGTCACCTGCTGATAAAGAAGGACAGTAGGTTAACTATGCTACAGTTTGGGTCTTTAAAGATGTGCTGGTCATTATATAAGTAATTCATTAAGAACAGAAGAGACTTAGGATAATAAATGGAGAGGAAGAGGTGCATTATGAATTCCAACCAAAAGTGCTGATGTCCACCATTCTTCCTAGCATCACCAGCACTGCAGAGTTGGGTTAGAAATATGTGAGCACTACAACAGACACCTTTGCTCGCCCCTGATTTCATTATTCGTAATAGCTCAACTATGGAAGCAGCCTAGATGCCTTGTAACTAATTAATGGGTAGGTAGTACATATAGATAATGAAATATTATTTAGCCATAAAGAAGAATAAAATTATGTCATTTGTAGAAAAAAATTGGCGTTTTCTCTCATATATGTAATGTATTCTAATATATATGTACATACACATAGATATATATACTTATGTATCTGAAAATATATACACATATCTATATCATCTATGCTTTTTAAAATAAGTTTTTATTGTGAAAATACTGTATAGAGGAGTTACAGTTACATGAGCAAGGCAATGAGTACATCTCTTATCCAGCATTGTTGCCTCCTCCTTTGCTTTTCCCCTACTATCCCTTTACTCCCACTCCTCAACTACCCTGTCCCCCCCACCTAAATTGTAAAGTTCATTTTTTAACATAGCATCTTGTACATCTCATTGTTGCAATGGGTCAATCTATAGCCCTATTTAAACATTTTGTTTTTTCCTTCCCCTCCCCAAATTATACCAACATCAAATACAGTGAAAACAGGAGTTATACCATGTCTGTATGCTTATATCTATTTATATATTATGATTATAACTATGGAATTGTTTGGTGAGATGTGGAGGAAAATACTGAAATTTCTGTGTCTATAGACATGACTTGAGCTAATTCACCAAATACTGTTGAACATTAGAAAGGTAGAGAGTACACAGAGAGACCTATAGAGGAGGTTAGTATGATTAAAGGAGAATTCATTGCATATTTGAAATATCACAAGGAAACCTCTCTGTTTTATTTTATTTTTTTTTTTGCCAGTCCTGGGGCTTGAACTCAGGGCCTGAGCACTTTCCCTAATGCTTCTTTTTGCTCAAGGCTAGCATTCTACCACTTGAACCGCAGTGCCACTTCTGGCTTTTTTTCTGTTTATGTGGCACTGAGGAATTGAACCCAGGGATTCATGCATACTAGGCAAGCACTCTACCACTAAGCCACATTCTCAGCCCAAGGAAACCTCTCTGAACAATTAATATAGACTAAGAGAAGTGAATGGCAGGCATATATAACAGGTTCTATTGGGGGGCTACCAATGGGAGAGGAAGGGCAGAGGAGAGGGTAAAGGGGAATAAATATGGGCAAAGTATGTTATATAAATGTATGAAAATAGAACAATGAAACCTATTGAGAAAGGAGGGAGTGGGTAGGAGAAGAAGAGGGAGAGGGGGAGGAGGAGAGGGACTTCTATTTGAATTCTAAGGACAGGGATCCAAGTAACTGATGCACATCTCACTTTTAGAGCAGCATGAAGCTCTTTCTTGTTCAGAAGGTGGCCAAGTAAAAATGTCCTTAATTTTGACTTCTAAGACTCATTTCTTAGTACCAGTACGGTTTTATTGTAAGCCTAAAAATCCTCCTTCTGGGGTACAAACACCTATTTTTCCTCAAGATGCTCAAAGCTAAAAATGTACAGACTTTATCAAGCATGGGTATTTTTGAGCATTTCACATTTAATTTTTATGTCACTTAGATATCTTACAAACTAAAGCAAAATTTGTTTGAACTAACAATAGAAACAAGGAATAATTTAATGAAGAAGGAATACCTTTTAAGGAATAGTGGTGATAAAGGAAATCTCCTGGGAACCAAGACTTAAATTTCCCAGAATTTCCATAGAAATATCAAGACATAGACATTTAAAGTACAAAGGCTTAGAAACAATGCCCAACAAAACCACATCTTACTATACCATTACTTTGTGAAGAATTAAGAAATATAATTCCTTGGTCTTTCTTAATCTAAGAGTTTTGTTGGATTGAAGAAATGTGTTTAACTTTTTTTCATAAGAAGGCAGAAGGGCTCAGAAATCTGTAAATAGTATAGGGACAAAAAGATCTTTAATTGGGAGAGAATAAACTATATCTACTTTGCATTTGGTTCATTCCTTACAAATTTTACAGCTCTAATTCTGCCTAAAGTTTTGATATTAGAAAAAATATGCATAGCAACTATTCCATTTGCTTACTGTTTCTGATTTCTGCATTTATCTTGGATATTAGGAAAAGGATAACTCAAAATGCAATGGTTTTTAATGATCTCATCCAACTTCACTAAGATATAACTAGAAACTAAGACAAACCCATTTCAAGAATAAACCTATCTATCCTATATTTTCCCATATTTAATTTGACATGGTTTTGTATATAGTGAATGTAGGGCTTTTTATATTGCCATATTTTGAAATCAGAGAAAGTAATGAAGGATTTTTTAATGCTAGATAAAAAATTCTTGATTTCATTCCTCTGAAATATCACACAATTTGAATTTTACCTTGTGACAAATTTTCACAAATCAAATATTTTTTCTTCTTGTCTTCATATTATTTCTTTGGATGTGAAAATGGATGAAGAAGTTCTAAGCTCAGAGATAACGAGATTGAGGACCATAAAAATAAATTTGACTTTGCCTTTAACAATTTTCAGATTCCAACAAACACTCTCCACAGTAAACAGTTAAATATAACTGCCAATGGTTGGAATTTGTCTTTCACAGTGTATAGTTGAACAAGGTGTATATTTCCCTAATGGAGATAATAGCCATACTTACTAATAAAGATTATAAGTCACATGTGTAGAAAGTCCTCAGTAGTAAACTACTAGAATACAGTGTTATACACTGTTATCATTGAGTTGTACTACTCTGAACTCTAAGCAAATTGAGTAATTAAATAAATCAAGTAAATCAAATTATTTCTGCCTATAAAAACAAGTAGTATGGAAAAATGAGGTCAAAGTTTCAATGCATATCCTACAAAATTAAGAAAAGTGAGGAAAGTGGGTGGTTTGGAGAGAGGAGTGAGAATGTTCAAAGGAGTGACATTGATTAAGATGCATTATATTCCCATTTTATTCATTATATTCATGTTTTTTGCATGGCATCCCTTAATACAACTATGTAAAGATTAAAATAAGAAGCCAAGAATAGAACAAAAACAATATAAAGTATGGACAATTTACTAGAATTTTTTAGAATATTTAGACTTTTTTTTCTTTCAAAAAAACAACAGTGCAAGTGTGAAAAAGAGACATGAAAATATTTCTTCTACAAAAGATCTTTGAGCTCCCCTATGACCCAGCAATCCCACTTTCAGACATTTACCCCAAAGATCACAAACAAGGCCATACTAAGGCTACCAGCACAACTATGTTTATCACAGCATTATTTACCATAGCTAAGATATGGAATCAACCCAGATACCCCTCAGTAGACGAATGGATCAAGAAAATGTGGTGTGTGTGGGTGTGGGTGTGGGTGTCTGTGTGTATAAAACGGAATTCTATGCATCCATTAGAAAGAATGACATCGCTCCATTTGTTAGGAAATGGAAAGACTTGGAAAAAATTATATTAAGTGAAGTAAGCCAGGCCCAAAGAAACATAGGTCCCATGGTTTCCCTTACTTGCAATAACTAGTACATGTGTAGGACACGCAGAAAAGGTCAAAAGCTATGTACATATGACCATATAAAATGATGTTAAGCAAAATGAACCCCAAGATAGGGACATAATTTTTTTTCTTGCTATTGTTTCTAATGTATTTATAATGTACCATGTGATTTTTTTGTTTCTTTGTGTGTTCCTCCCCCACGGTATATCCCGTTTTCACGGAATTTGATGTTGGGGCCCTGCATCTTATATATACGCTTCTCTAGCTTGGGGAGGGGAAGGGATAAAACAAAATACTTAAATAGGGATACAGGTTTACCTATTGCAACAATGAGATGTAGAAGACACTGTATTGTAAACGAGGGGTGCGCAGTTGTTGTGGAGGTGGGAGGGAAAAACAAAGGAGGAGGTAACAATGCTTGATAGGAAATGTACTCATTGCCTTGCTCATGTAACTGTAACCCCTCTGTACAGTATTTTTACAATAAAAACATACAAAAAGAGATGTTTATAAAAAATTGAGCTTTTCTCTCCCATTTGAGTCATGCAATAGTATTTGTTAACTTAAAGGTGAGAAAATTCCGAGAAACTACACATTTTCCCCATGTTCTCTAATACTTTATCTAGAGTTTCACATTTGTTCTTGGTTTGTACTCGTGATGTGACTGAACTATGATCTTGGCATCATTTTAGCACCTTTGTGGGGACTAATTTAAAGCAGAATCATAGGCTCCCCCAGTTTCATTTTAGCCCAAGGCTTAGTGTCCTCATCAGTCCTCCTTGGGGCAACTCTGACTTCGAATCTGCTTGCAAAGGATTGCTCTTGTTCTGTTTTGTATTTTGCTCCTTTGTTGTATTGGTCACCATGGTGTGTAGGGTGGTAGCTGCAGATTTCTTCAGTTTCTTGTGAACCTAACAATCCCATTAATTCGTACATCTAGGGCTGGGAAGTTGGCTCAGTGGTAGAGTGCTTGCCTCACATGCATGAGGCCTGGATTCGATTCCTCACAGAAAAAAGCTGGGAGTAGTGCTGTGGCTCAAGTGGCAGGGAGCTAGCTTTGAGCTGAAGTGCTGAGGGACAGCGCCCAGACCCAGAGTCCAAGCCCCATGACTGAACAAAAAAAACTATATCCATTACATTGATCTGAGGTTTTCTTTTGCTTCATGGTGGGAGGATCTTTATTGCAGTACTCAAGGCTGAAGTGCTTCATCTGAACAGTAGGCAGGCTCTTGTATATGATTTCTCACTTCAGTATTAATAGTTAGACAAGAGAAACCTACTTCTGGAATCATGAGAAATTATGGTTATTGAGTACTATCCTATTTATGATAAAACTTGATGCTTATAATCTTTTGTAATTGACTTTTGATAAAGGCCATGTATAGATTCTATCTTAATAATAAAAAGTGGAGAGCACTTTGTCTTCAGGAACCAGTTGATCCAAGTAAATCAGGATGGCATGCTTATATATTTCTTTATTTTTACCAAACTTTCTAAAACAAGAAGGGGAATTACAACCACAATGTGTCTGTACATTGTGTGCATGGTGATTGTTTTCTTATCATCTAAATAATTTCTTTTTAGGTGTATTAAAACATGTGCATGCTACAAAATCCCAAAATACAAAGGGGAGAGAGTTCAAAGAAGGTCTACCTCCTGCTGCTATTCTCAGTGCTCCAGAAAGCTAGCTGATGCAAAATTTTCTATGCACCCTGCATAGTGCACATTTTCTGTGCATATGCTTCAGGAATTTTCTATGCATACCATTTACTACTATTCAGTTGGTAGTTTAGACATTTTAGTACTCAAGAAATCATTCTTTTAAAAATGTTGTGAATTCTTCACTCTAAGATATGAGATAAATACTTAGATATGGTGGCCTATATATACAATTGCTTATAAACCTATATAACTTTTAGAAATTCAAATATTTTTCCTTACTTTCTGAGGTCAGCAAAGAAAGACAAGTCTATAATATAATATTAGAATTAGGAAAGCTAGTGAAATGATTTTTGAAATGATGTATCAATTGAGGAAGCAGAAATTACTTATATGAAGAAATAATTTTTACCATTTATTAAAAAATTGAATCTCATCTATTCAGGGAGCTAGCTAGGGAATTGTAAATTTCTCAGAAGGCACACTTAATGCTTGGAGATTTAGAGATACTTCATCTATATCTAAGACCTTCAATGATCTACAATTGTGCAGAGCACTAAAAGAACAATAAAGACATTTTTAAATGTTTCAGGCATATGTGTAGATGATGGTAAGGCAAATATTTTCAGAGACAAAAAAAATCTAAATTGAAAAGAATCAGGAAAGAAGATTAGTAGGGAAAAATATTTTCTATTAACAGGGGAGAAGAGTAACCTTAATTAATACGATCTATTTCTTCTTCTATTTAATTTTTAACACTTTAACAAAAATAGAATGGAATAATGGCAATAATAATTATCATAGCTCTGAAACTCTGCTTTGTGATTTTTATAATGTAATGAATTCTAAAGAAATTTGTCATATGGGAACATACCACCCCCCCAAGTTCTCAACAAACTTTAAGAGAAACAGATACATACACATATATAGTATATAATAAATATATAGTATATGTATAATAGTAGGAGCTGGGTATCAGTGGCTCATGTGTAATCCTAGATACTCAGGAGACGGAGATCTGAGGACTGCAGTTCAAATTCAGCCTGGGCAGGAAAGTCTGTGAGACACTTATCTCCAATAAACTACTCAGAAAAAGACAGAAGTGGCATTGTGGTTTGCAGGAAGGAAGGAAGAAGGAAAAAAGGAAGGAAGGAAGGAAGGAAGGAAGGAAGGAAGGAAGGAAGGAAGGAAGGAAGGAAGGAAGGAAGGAAAGGGAAAAGGAAAGGGAAAAGGAAAAGGGAAAGGAAGGAGAAGAAGAAGAAGAAGAAGAAAAGAAAAAAAAGAAAGAGGAAGAGCAAGAGAAAGGGAAAGAAATAACTCAAACCTCTTTGACAAAAGTAGTTGGGATTTCACATGAGAAGTCATGACCACTTTTCTGGGAAGAAAGGTGATGGAGGAAACATAGACAACCATAAAAATCAGCCTGAGAGTGAATAGATGGTTGTGATTTGAGAAAAGCTGAGACTTCAAGAAATCCTGGACAACACCAAGCCACTTGAACATTCCCTGGGTATGCATCTCAGGTGTGGCCCTGCTCATTCCTGTCTCCATTCTTCATATTCACATATCAGACCTCTCACATTAACAAGTTACACTGACATGAGCGCATCCCCTGAGTGAGGACTGATGGCACACCCCACAGAAACGGACAAACACTATACACAGAGCTTGAGTGCAAGCCCCTGAAAATGCTGAATCCCCTGGAGGGCTGGAAGAGGCCTCCCTTTCAGTCTGACCCAAAGTGAGTCTGCTTTGATTTAAAAATGACCTCTGAAGAGTCTCACGATTTCACATTTTTATGGTGTGTTTACAATGACTACTACAGTTCATAACCTGAAACCCAGAGTGGTCATCTTGTGGCTTGGTAATCACATTTAGATACACACAGCATTTTACATTAGGACAGTTTTAACTTTCCAGTAATCCTTTTAAGAAGAGATAGAATGTGCTTTATTTATAAATAGTATCTAGTTTTAGAAGATCAGTTTAAAACAGCCCCAGATTTTTTTTCCCCCAACCAAAGCAGAGATAAAACCTACTATAGTATTTTGGGAAGAACATCATAAAACCAAATCTCCCCCAACGAAAAATAAAACACAACACAAAGAAGCAAAATAGATGAAGGTCTGGGTGGATACAGAACTCATAGCCTCTGTGAACTCAGACAAAAATAAGCTGGGAAGAGGCGTTGGGCGGTTTCAGAGTGGGGCATTATTCACTGGAAAACAGCGAGATTCACTATGGAGGCCATAATTCTTCAGACAGTGACAGGATCTCATTCACGAAACCAGGACTGATGGTGCAGACAGAGTCAGCGTGCCAAGCAGCCCAGGAACCTGGATGTGGGTCCCTAATGGTGAGCTGAGATCATTGCCGAGGACACTCGGGGATCACATAAGGGACACTCTGTTTGCTCTCTGGGAGATGCAGTTCATTTGCACTAATTGCGGGCCTGGGGCCCTGGAGAACTGGAGAAGGAAGCTCTGTGTCCACATACTGTATTCCCTTTGTTGGTGAAGGTAACTCTGAAGGGCCCTGTCCTATTCCTCCTCGCATTGTGTGTGTGTGTGTGTGTGTGTGTGTGTGTGTGTGTGTGTGTGTGTGTGTTGTGTGATCACAGAGATTTAATTGCTTTAAAAATATATTTCCAGTTATTTACCCTAGGCTAATGAGGGGAAACTACAAGGCTATAATGAATCATTTTCAGGAAAAGTTTAGCAGATAACTCATGAAATAGAAGTCCAAGAAAGCATCACCAAATCACTGATTTATAGACTATAATTTTTTTTTCTGAAGAAAAATCGGCCATTAAGAAAATTATCTATTTTTATATTTTCAAGATTAGAAAATTAGACAATTCTCATATCTAATCATGAAGTTCTTAAATATACTTTTGCATACATTAGGTATATAACTTTTCAAAGAATGTTAGGTAAAATTTAGGAAACACAGTATGCTGAAAACACTGAATAATGTAAAATTAACAGGAAAAGCAAACTAAATCACTTTCATTCAGTAAAAGTTTGACATTCTCCAGAGGCTTAGTTGTAATTAACTAAAAATTAAAAAATCTACTGAATACTTGAAATAAAGATACCTGTGTGACAATTACTCTTGACAGACAATTTCATTGGATCAAGAAGAGTCCAGGAGATTAGTAAAGCACATCTCTTGGTATGTCTGAGGGCATTTCCAGAAAATAATAGCTTAAATGGGAAGACCTTTGTTTAAAATTCTTTATTTTATTGTAAAGGTGCTGTACAGAGGGGTTACTGTTACATGAGTAAGGTAATGAGTACATTTCCTGTAGAGCATTGTTACCCGCTCCTTTGTTTTTCTCCTACTACCCCTTCCTACCTCCCCCACTCTCCCCCCCACACACCCCAAAGTTGAAAAGTTCATTTCCATCATAGTGTCTTGCAAGTATCATTGTTGGATGGGTTGTTTGGTGTCCTTGTTTCAATATTTTGTTATTCTTCCCTGTCTGTGGGTAGCACAGTTCCCCAGACTGAGGACCTGGGTGGAATAAAAGGTTTGGGCCCACAAATTCAGGCATCCTTCTTATCTATTTTCTCTCATCTTCCCTCTCTTCCCCTCCCTCACTCCTCTCTCTCCTATTGGCCACCCCCTACCTAAGTATGATTAATTAAAACCTCCGAAGCAAAGCCATAAGCCAAATTAGCTCCTCCCTTTAAGTTGGTCTTCTCAGTTATTTGGTCAAATGATGATAAAAGTAACAAGAATCTTTACTTGACCAGTTTTTTTTCCTCAAGTCTTAACACTTTATTACTGAGTCATACCTCCACTTGTGGCACTTTTGCTGATCAATTTGAGGTAAGACTCTTACAGGCTTTTTTGCCTGTTCTGTCTTCAAACCACTATCCTCAGATCTCAGTCTCTTGAGTAGCTAAGATAACAGACATGAGCCACTGGTCCCCAGCCTAGGTCAGGAAGTTTAAACATCAGTTTGAAGACAAACTCTATAAGACGATGTTAGAATAACTCATTGCAAAAATTGGATCAAACTCTGTTGCCACAAAGCCCAAGAGAGACAAGGACTACCATGATGATATAATACACTAGGCTGCAGATATGTTTGTTACCTTATGCTGGTCAGAAGTTACTATGTCCTCAAGTGTGGTTAGTTGCTTAGGAAAATGTGCTGGAATAAAAGCTCAAGTATTTCTGAGTTCACATTTAAAGTTTATCAGTAAAGGTACTCTTCCCTTGTTAAACATTACTAACTTTTAGTGCTTCATTCAAACAATAAATAACCTGTTATTATGGGAATAGAGATAATATGTATACTGTATAGACATGCCTGACCCATTGTGTGAGTTAATTATGAGTTTCTTTTCTCATTTCATTCTCATGATTTTTATGAATGAAAGAGATAATTACATTTCTAAAAATAGAATTATATTTATTTCCATCACTAAGATGATACAGACCAGAAAGATAGATTTTTTTGATCTTCTAAGACTTTGATAAAAATAATTATTATTCAGTTTGCCTGGAAGCTATGTACTAAATCTATGCATGATATAATTAGGGAACGCTACACAAAGTGAATATTCCCATGTCATATGAATTTTTTGATAATAGTATCAAGTAGATAGTTCAAGGAGAAAATGTAATGTATGTAAACTGAAGCATCTTTAGAAATGTCATTTAGATAGGTCAAATGGATCATCTGATAAGGTATATAGGAGACAAACATCAGTGGATCTGATTCTAATATGTGTATAGAACATAATGAAAATTGAGGATTTTTTGGTATATCAATAGAAATACTTGCACATGAAATTAAACAGATGGAAAGCTGTTTTTAATAATAGAAGTTTATAATGCCTCTTTAAGATGTACAGGTAAAATAGTGGCTGTGTGTACTCATATGATTGAGAAATATGTTTATGATCTTCTTTTGTTATATGGGATTTAGGATAGCAATGCATATATTCTGGATGCAGACTTCCTATATAATAATTCCTTTCATATTAATGACATGTGATCTATTTAACTTCAGCAAACCTCAGCTTTTAATCTGTAAATGAGTACATACCTTATTTATTACTATTATTACAATTCTTCTTAAAGGTATTTCAATCATCTTTTTTCATTTGACAAATGTGCTTTATTGACTATGTTAATGTTCTCAATAGAAGTCTAATATTTAAACCCTTTTAATAGTTTTTTAGGGAAGTACTGGGATTGGAACTCAGAGCTTCACATTTGCTAGGCAGGCATCTACCACTTGAGCCGTGTCTCTAACTAAGCAAAATCTCACTTTGATATCTACTCAAAATGCTCAAAATGCTTGGAGAATTCAAAAGCACACCAATGAATGTGCTAGAAAAAATAAGAAATGTACTGGTTATCTTGTCCATGTAATGGTAACTCCTCTGTACGGTATTCTCACAATTAAAAAAAAAGAAAGAAAGAAAGAAAAAAAATGTGATGGAGTTTAAAAAGTAAATTTTAGGGAACGTATATGAGAATTTCAAGGATTGAGATTGTCAAAAGATTCCTAATAATAGATGGTGGACCAGTTTTCTTGTTTAGGACTTCCTTCCCCAACGTTGAACACCCAACTGGTTATTCATTTATACACCGGACATTTCCCAAGCAGGGAAGAAATGAAGAATAAGGATCGTGTGCCCCAGTCAATGTCACAGAGCCACTGATGGTGGCATCATCCATTGACTGTCCAATTGTTCTCCACCATCCTTTGACTGAGGAACACAGAGATGGCCCCATAGTTACAGATGGCCAGAAATAGTTTCGTTTAGTTTATTATCATCGGAGCTCATGAAAAACTTTTAAGTATTTAACCATAAAAGTACCTGATCCTCACAATAAAAATATATACAACAGAAAAGAATAATGTTTTCTAGATTACTCTACCCCTTTCCAATTAATTAGGTTCCTAGTTTAAGGACGTAAGACTAGGACTGGGGCTTGAACTCAGAGTCTCATGCTCTCTCACAGCTTTCTTGTTCATAGTTGGCACTCTATCTCTAGAGCTATTCCTCTAGTCCAGCATTGTGCTCATTAGTTGGAGATAGAGCCTCACTTTTGTGCATGGGCTGGCTTCAAGCCTCATTCCTCTAGGTCTCAGCTTTCTTTCTATGTAGCTAGGATGACAGGCCTGGGCCATAGGTGCCCCCAAAAAGAGCAGTTCATTTTTTTTGTTGTTCAGCACAAATTAAACAAGAAATCCAATTCAATGGTTCAGGATTTTATACTTTACATTTTTTACTACAATGTATTAATCAGCATGTAATCCCATAGTTTTTCTCTGGATCTTAATTTATGCTTCTTTTGTGGTTACTCTTCAACTCACCTGAGTTGTTTTCACTTTCAAAAATTAAGAAAACTAGCTGCTATCAATTTAAATTAATTTTACTTATGAGAAGCAAGTATTTTCACATAGAGAATTCCAAATTTAAAAAGAGGAAGGTGTGGGAAATACTTGAACATAGTATAGTGAATAAGTTACATTATTTACTTATAATGATTTTTTTCTTTAGCATTTACCCATCAAATCAGTGTTTGCTAGGATCAGATAACACATGTTCCTAAAGTTTATTAATAGAGAAGGTGGCTTTCTTGAGTAGCAAAATGACATCACCTTTTCACATTTTATACCACGATAACATAGATTCAATTTAATCTTGCCTTTACTTGTGTTCAATGAAGAACACTTCCTATAGGTATTTTGAAAAAGGAAGAAAAATGAGAAAACATATGAAGCTTTTCTTTGATAAAAATAATTGAACATGAAAATTCAAATATTATGTCAGGATAGAAGCTACTGTGAAAATTAAAATACCGACATCAAAGTCATCTTGCAAATTTGAATAACATATAGTCACAGCATATGGGCTAACATGTTTCTAAGAACTCTAACAAAGCCCTTAGATTTTTCAATGCCAACTCTTTAGTAGGTATGCCACTATTAAAAATAGAAAAGTAAAATAAAATTTTTGAACCCTAGTTGAGAAAGCTAACACTTGTCATGCTTATGATTTTTCTCTGTTTTGATAACATTTAATCATGCAAAATAGTATGGCCAATGCTACTTGGGGTGTTCTGTTAGCAATAATCCTAAGAAGCAAATCCATGTCAGAATTCTAACAAATATTCTTTAATAGTCCTTGAAAGACCTTAAAACTTTATACAGTCATACTCATAATTTGCAAAATCTTCTAACATTTGCTTGAACCCTTATCATTGTATATGTGAAATAAAAGTTAAAGAGTGTTGAGTCAATATATCAAAATTAGAACCAATTAGAACTCAGATTCAAAATTATGTACTTCCCATTTGATAACATACTTTTCTCTCTGAAAATACCTGGAATATGGTTATAGCGGAACACACAGATGATTATAGATGTGTATATGTACATATATATGTATCTATGCATATAAATACACACATATGCACATCTAAAGCAACAAACTAATGATCCTATAAAGAATTTAGATGACCCACCTGGTGATACTACTACTCCATTTCCGTTGACCACAGGCCTCTCTTCTTCTTCCTCCTCAGGAGGCTCTATACTGGCTTTCTCCATGTTGCTCACTGATTTATTTCTCTTCCGTTTTCCTTCAGCACTTGGAGTGGCTCCAGGAAGTATCTGGTCTGTTACATTTAATAATAATGGTGCTGGTTCAGCTGGAGGCTTTGGGGTCCCGTAGTAATTGTCTACAAATGATAGGAAAACATGTGGAAGCTCAGTCATTATTCTGCTGTGTCTGTAATGTTTACTGAATGGAAGTTATACCAGTTTCATCCTGTTTTATACATATGTAGACACACACACATGTATGGTTTTCTATTGTCATATGTATCCATTTTCCCTATTGTGTTGAGTTTTCATGCTTAGACATAGATCTGTCTTCAATATCATTCTGCTAAAACAAAATAGTCTTATTCATCACTCCTAAATCATATATATAATTAATTTCAAAATCATTTGTAAGTCTGAATGTTAATTGATTGTGATTAACATAAACATTATAAGTAATATTTTAAAGTCTAATCTTATTCTGGAAAGGTAACGCACACTGTGCTATTTCTCCAGCATTCAGAGGGTTCTGGTTGTTGTTCTCTGTGTGTGTAGATCCTGGCTCGAGCAGTATCTCCAAGTCTACACACATAGTGGTCCCTGTGGCTATGGCCAGTGGATTTGTCATTCTTATCCTTCCTCGGATTACCTAAGAGATCTTTTGCCCATAACTCTGTCATCCAAGCTATGGGAGCATTCATTCCCTATCAGTCCTTGAGACTTCTTTCTTCAAAGACGTAAATCTTGTTAATATTTGTAATAAGAACCTGGCATATTAGCATAGAATAGAATTTCTATGCTTACCTTTATATGTGCAAGGAATAGAACAATTTTTAAAATGGTGGGGTTTTTGTTTTTCAGTACTAAGGTAAACTCAGAACTCACACTTGCTAGGTTGTCACTCTACCACTTAATTCACACTGTAAGCCCTCTTAGGGGCTGGTAATTTGTGTGTGTGTGTGTGTGTGTGTGTGTGTGTGTGTGTGTGTGTGTGTGTGTGCATACACGCACATGCACACATGCATGCACACGTGTGGGACAGTTGTAGGACTTGAAATTCTTGCTAAAGGCTCTTGCTTAGCTTTTCTACTAAGATCTATCACTTGAACCACACTTCAACTTTTGTTTTTTTTCTGGTTAATTGGAGATAAGTCCCTTGGATTTGTTTGAGTGGGCTAGCTCCAAATAAGGATCTTCAGATCTCAACTTCCCAAGTAGCTTTGATTACACATGTGAGCCACTGGAGTGACAGCATCTCCATTCTTGACCAGGTCTGTACCTAGGTAGTGACAGATGTACAGGTCTATCTCCCTACTGACAACTGGCATCACAAACCTATTTGCCCAGGGTTGGCCTGGAACCACAGTCATCCCAACCTTAGCCACTCACAAAGCTAGAATTACAGGCATGATCCTCTAAAAAAAAAATCAGTATTACACTTTCAGTACCAATTTCAAATCCATGCTGATGTTTGCAGTTGAGTAATCTCTACACTCTTGTGTTCAGTGATTAAAAATTCTTTATTATGACGGACTATGCACTCAGCACTCCTGTGAGCATTTAGGAAACACTCCTTACTACAATTAAATTTTTATCTAATACGGTGCTCAACAATTTGGTATTTTGAAGGCCAGATTTGACACCAAACAGATAAACATAACAGGAAATGAGACTGAATACTGCAGTCCAGCAGAGGGGAAGATGCCCTCTTACTACCTGTAGATGTCAAGAATGTCCAAGTAATCAGTCATGTGGACAACCTTTATCTAGAAGAGACCTGGGTCTAGAATTTTCTATATAACTGTGGTTCAGGCATTTTACCTAACCACAAGAAGGTGCAGTTCCTTTTTCTCTACTGGGAGATAGCAGTAATTGCTATAATCATGCGTGTTCTGGGTTATAAACAAGCAAAATATATCCCACTTAAGCTACACTTAACCAGGTGTGTGGAAAAAAACAAAACATGTGATGGCTAATGGACAAGAAAGGCCAAAAATCCTTGAGCTTCCCAGACAGGTTGTCATTGGCTGAGCCTCAGTTACAAGGGAGGGCTTAAGCTTCCAAAGAGGTGTTAGACGAGGTGTTTGCTGTCTTTTGATTTCAGGAAAGGAAGGCTGTGATGATTAAGCTTAACTTTCAACGTGATTAGACTGAAAGATCCTAGGAGATCAATAAATCTCACACAGTTCTAGGTGTGACTATGGGGATGTCTCTAGAGATTACTGAGCAGCTCAGGGGGGTGGACCTGCCTTGAATGTGGGCAGTACTCTCCAGTAGACTGGTGGGAACAAAGGTGGAAGAGGTAGGTAGTCTGGGCATACAAGCTCTAGTTGTCATCATTGTTGTTGTTGTTGTTGTTGTCGTCATCATCATCATCATCATCATCGTCATCATCATCATCATCATCATCATCATCATCATCATCATCATCATCATCATCATCATCTCCTCCTCCTCCTCCTATTTCTCTTTCTCTTTCTCTTCCTTTCTTCTGTTTTCCTTTTTTTCAGCTTACTTAAGTTAGACCAGAAGGGGGTGCTCCAGTCTTTTTGAGCAAGTGTGAACATTCCTCACGCCATTTATCAGGCATGGACAGCAGACTTGAGCTTCTTCATTCTTCAAGCTTTGAGCATGTTCTTACAGCAGTGACTTTTCAGGGAGTCTCCGGGTCTTCAGCCTTGGACTGGGCCTACATCACTGGCTCCTTGTTCTAGGGCTTCCAGTTTCCTGGACTGTGCCATAATAGGGTTCTTTGGCTCTTCAGCCTGCAGACTATTCAGATTTCAATCAGGTAATGCAACCTGATAAATCCTATTTTATACTTCTCTCTCTGTCTCTCCATAGATAGATAGATAGATAGATAGATAGATAGATAGATAGATAGATAGATAGATAGATAGATAGATTCCTATGTTCTCTAGAGAGCTATGATTAGTACAGAAGTGGTGCCCTTCCTTCTGCCCATTTTATCTCTGGAGTCTTCCCAGATAGAAAGGAATTTGGGAATGTTGTTAAGGTAAAGCAGAATGTATAAAGAAGAGCCTAATAAAAATTACAGTGTATTTAATAGCAATGAAAACTCATGATGGCACAAAATAAGCAAATATTCTGATGGCTTGCTAGCCCAAATTTAAGAATAAAACAAAGATAACTTTTTTTTTTCTTAGTAAAGTGGTTCTTACACACATAGTACTATTTCAAGTTTTGGTACTAGGGCTTGAACTCAAGGCCTCACACTCATTTGGCAATTTTAGGTATGGCTGGTGTTCTTCTCCTTGATCCACGCCTCCAGTTCCAGTTCTTTTAAACAGAAGTCTAAAAGAGCAGATGATGTGCATTTCACCTATAGTCACTTTTTAATTGATTTAGAACATTTCAAAGGGATCGATTCTTTGTCATCTAAATGACTATTTTTTTAAGAAATTTATTTTTATTGTAAAGATGCTGGACAGAGGGGTTACATTTACATGAATAAATGAATAAGGTACATTTCTCGTTGAACATTGTTATCCATTCCATTGTTGTTTTCCCACTATCCCTTCCCTCCCCTAACTCCCCTCCCCCAACTCCTGCCTCGAATTCTAACCAAACAAAAATAGCTAGTGGTTCCCTGCAATGCAGTGAACTATTCTATTTCAGCATTCCTAATGGCAGATAAAGCTCTTAGCAAACTGCTAGGCTTCATATGGAATCTAAAGAGATACTTCTTATCTAAGCAACATTAAACAAGGAAATAATTACCAAATATCCTAATAAATGACATAATCTTCAGTAATTTTCTGACATCTTTAAGGCATTCAAATATATATCTAAGAAAAATAAATTGCACTTTAGTGTGATTGTCTTTTAATTTTTATGTCTCCTTCTACTAATTAGAAGCAAATACATAGCACAGGCTTACATAAATATTAGATAACAGATCCTACTGAGTGTCTATTATTAAATAATTATACCTATTGATATGATGTGATTATAAATTACATAGCAACAATTTTACTCTGATTTGATTTGATTTGTGAAATTAATATATAAGATTAAACTTTGGGTGTAAAATTGCACAAATCACTAGGTAAAACATTAACATTATCTTCTTTTGCAAAAACAACAGTTTAAAAGAGATACAGAAATAATCTATTCAGTAACTAAATTTGACAACATAATTCAGGCAAAAAGAAGCCAAGATTTCTATCCCATTGCCTAAGAAATACATAGATCAACAGCCAAGTAGTCAAGTAGCTGAACCATCAAAATGACTCTCTGATATAAGTGAATACCAAGACATATACAATTATAAAACTGAGTCTTTTAGAAAATATATAAGAAAAATACACTGTTTTAAACTATAGTTTATATTATCATAAAATAATGATCTATAAATTATTGTCTCACTAAGAATGAAGAGCCTATATGTACTGTACCAGGATTCAGTGAATCTAAAATCTCACAAAAGTAAGCAAAAATTCTCACAATAGTATGTGATGCTTAATTCCATAGGTCTTGGTGAGAAAGCTTGACTCTGAATCCTGTGCCCTCCAAACTAACTTCCTCATTATATCCTTAAATTAATTCAGTTAAAATAAGAATAAAATGAATATAGTCACAAAACCAAAATAGTACACACCAATCTTGGCACTTGGGAGATTGAGGGGAAAGATCACTTGAGGCCTGGACTTCAGGACCAGCCTGAACAACATAGTGAGACACTGACTTTCAAATAGCAATTTGTTAAAAAATCAACCACAGGTACTGTTACTATGATTACTACCACCACTATCACTAAGTTGGACCCTGCAATGTACAATTTACATATGTGCTCCTATCAAATTGGGTATTAGAATCACCCTTAACCACAGTGCTACTAAAAAGATCAAAGATAATAAAGGGGAATAAGGTATGGCTAGATCCATAAAGATGCTCAAGACATATGAATCCTTTGGGTGTTTATTCATCTCAAAACAGTAGAAAATCATTCTCCTGAGGGTAAGAAAATAGAGGCCCCAAGAAATTAAAGCATTTCCCAAGATTATACATAAAGCAAGTGAAAAATCTATACTGTTTGACTTAACGACCTCATCTCTTTTCAAAAATACTATGTTGCCTTTAACTGCAATATAGGGAGTTTAGCACAATCCACAGCCTGCCCACAACTCAAGCTGAAGAACTTCCATCAAAGCCACAATCAACTAGCACAAAGGGAGCAGTTTCAAAAGGGAAAGGCGATATTGCTACTAAATTATACTGCTGGAATGTTTTAGGCAATTTTCCCTCCCCTTCTGAAGTATGCACACTTTAGGAAGGAAGAGGGAATATGCTTTGCTGGACTATTTTCACTAAGAATGCACATCAGCACATTTTTACAACTTTAATATCTAATTCTACTTACTGTGATCACAAATGATAAGTAAAATAATCCACTTAATTCTGTCATATAACCTATAAATTTACATAGTCTTATGTTTAATCATTGCCTTGAAAGCAAATGAGAATTATTTGAAGAGTCTGACTTATTCTCAGCAACTATTTATGCCTGAGTACTTCTTCTTTCTTAAAGATGTGGCTATTGGAAGTGGAACCTGGGAGAATGCACCCACTTATCACTTTTCAAAAATGGAAATGCTTTTAGAAACTCTGTAGAATGAATAATCCATAAAATGTTGATATTCCCTAACAATAAAATATTTCATAAATGAATATTTACACTGGATGGTGTAACATTTATTGCAAAGGGAGAGAGACTAAAGGAGATTATATTTTTATTAACTCAACCAGCCTAATGAACTTACTTCATTTTCTTTCTTCTTCTCCCAAGGACTCACAAATACAACTTTCTCACATTTAGTATGCCTTTGTTTGTTCCAGCGTTGGGTAGGTAGGGAGTGGTGCATGAACCCCTTCCTCAACCCCTCCCCTTCCTCTCCCCCCCTCTGCACCCCCCCCTTACTGCTCTCTGTACTGGAATTTATGCTCTGGACCTTCTTCCTAGGCAGGTGGTCTACTGCTGAGCCACACCCCTCCCTCTTTATTGTTTGCTCTGGTTATTTTTGAGATAGGTCTTTGCTTCCTGTCAGGGCATGCCTGGACTCTGATCCACCTATTTTGGCTGAGATAACAGGTACGGGCCACTGCACCCAGATAAGGGTTTATAAGGAATTCTGCAAGCTTTTCTGTCTGTTCTGGCCTGAAAATGTCATCCTCTTGTTCCTACCTTTCCTAGTAATTATGATGACAAGCATGGGGCACCTGAAATGTGTATGAGCACATTTAAGTGGTTGAGAATTGCATCTATTTTTTTCTAACATCACAAATAGAGCAAATAGTTTGATACTTGGCCTCCTTAATGACACACAAACAATTGGGCACTTATATTTTAACAGAAAAGATATAGTTTCAGATTCAACCATAATTATGCTGCCAGATCATAAGTAAATAATCATTTCAATCCACATCAAACATTTAAATTTGAATTAACAGTAATGGATACAAAATTAGATGATCCCAAATCCAAAGATTGAGGGCATGTTTAACAGTAACCAAGAGAGAGTAATGAGTAGCAAAACTATCACCATGTACTTCAGACATGGCAAAAATCACAGTTATAGGGCTATGGTTAGTAAATTAGAAAATCTCTAACTACCAAAGTGAATAAATACTACACAAGAAATATCTACTTCTCTAAAATTGTACTCCAAAACATAAACTAGACACACATTCTCACTATTTTAGAATGCCTTTTTTGGTCAACTGAATTTTAAAGTTATTTTTGTAAGCAGTTCTGATGTTTAAATTTTGGCCTAAAAAGCAAGAATTAAAAGAAAAACCCTCATATATCCTTTTTCATCATAGCATAGGTAGTTGGTAGCTTGAAACCAAGAAGCAAAAACTGTGTAACCTAAAAGACTAGGTTAGGGAATTATGGCAAAAAACAAACAAACCCCAAAACCTTTATCATATGTGTGTAGAAATAGGAATAACACTCAAAATAGTGTATGTGAGTGCCATAGCAAATAAATGGCCTGATTTTTAAAGATTCACTGTTGTCTGTAACCTAAAAATGTTCTGGGTTTTTTTTTGGTCACATATGAAATTAAAGTATTTTGTAACAAATCCAAGCTAAGATTTAAAAAAATCATTTTCAGTTACAAAAATACTTTTTCCAATAACATACCCACGATGATATCCATCATGAACTTCACTGTCTCTTTTCGAGAAGGGGGTATAGATGTTAATTTGGCCTGTCATTTCTCCCAAATTTTTTACCTGTGCACAGTGGTCATTCTGATGGAAAGACACAGGACAAATTTTAGCTAGCTGTAATTGTCTCGGACTGGTTAGGGTTTGTGGTTCATTAATTTAAAGGAAATCAGTGATTTCCTTTCAGGCATTATCAGAAAAGTTCAGAACATTTCTATCTGCACAAAACAGTATACAGAGAGAAATTACAAATGAAAATCTCAACAGGAAAAAAGCCACATATGATTTTTGATGTCAAACACACATTTGCTTCAGAAATAAAGCACTTCTGCATTTAAAATTATAATACCAGCTGGGTGCCAGTGGCTCACGCCTGTAATCCTAGCTAGTAAGGAGACTAAGATCTGCGATTTTCCATCCCAGGCAGGAAAGTCCGTGAGACTCTTATCTTCCAATAAACCACCAGAAAACTGGAAGTGGCTCTGTGGTTCAAGTGGTAGAGCGCTTGCCTTGAGCTGAAGAGCTCAGGGACAGCGCCCAGACCCAGAGTTCAAGCCTCACGACTGACTAAATAAATAAATAAATAAAATTATAATAACAAAAATTGCTTTTTTAAGTAAAGATGATAGAAAAGTTCATTAGAACAAACTATGGCAGAGAAAAAGAGTAGTTTAGCCTACCTCCCCCGCCCCCCCCTCGTAACAACAATTGTAAATCCTGCCTCACAGTTTCTCACATTAAAAAGGAAAAAGTTGAAAGTAATTTTAAAAATCTATTTTACTTCATTCAACACATCTGAAATATTATTTCAATAAATGTAATCAATATATGGTCATTAATACAATATATAAATTTTTCATATTGTCTTTGAATCCAAGTGTATAATTTACACTTGAAACACATTTGAATGGACACACTGCATCTCACTTGATCAATAGTCATGTCTGAGGAGTGGCTCTTGTAGTGGACAGCTCTTTCATCAAATAATAACAAAAGCCACTATGTTATCACTAAGGTAACTCATTTTCCTCATAAAGAACAAACCAAGAAACTCTTTTAAAATGATTGAGAAGATTAGTAAACACTGCAACAATAACAATTTTAAGTTTCATTGGTTAATGACTTTTTTGGTATTTGATTTATTTGCTATCCAGAGTATGTTGAAAATGTTACTAAGCCTCTAAGAAGTGTACATTCATTTTTTTAGTTTATTATCATGATCAGGTAGGGGGTATAAAAATAAATGAGTATTACAAGTGTATTGTCTGAGTATGGACTTGCATGAGAACTCTGGTTTTGTGCTCAGGAATAAGAGTGAAAGCATTCATTATAATTAATCATTAACTCATAGGGAGAAAAATTACTAACCCTCACAAATAGTGTAAAAACAAATTATGTTGCTATCTTTCTTTCTCCCATATGACACAAGGAACATTCTCTCTCTCTCTTTTTCTCTCTTTCTTTCTCTCTCTCTCTCAAACACAGACACAGTGTTTAGTATTTCATGGTTCATATCCTCTTATTATGATGCTACTTTTACACCTCATGCTTTATAAAAATTCCAGTTTTTTCTCCTATAAATTATATTATTTGGAGTCTTTCTGTTACCACTCTAATAAACTAACTTAAACTAAGATAGTGAATAAAAGTGGCTTAAAAGGCCTATTAGAATGCTTGCAATTTAATAGAATTTCAGAGTCTACTCTCAAACATAAATCTTAGCATCTGGAAAATGGAAAAACAATTCTGAGAAAAAGAAGGAATGCTTGAGTTATCACAATTCCAGACTTCAGCTATACAGCCATAGTAACAAAAACTGCTATCATTAAAAACAGATCTGAAGACCAATAGAACAGACTAGAAGACCTACAAATAAACCCACACAACATCCACAATCTGATTTTTTTTTTCTACAAAGGAGCAAAAATATTTTTTGGAAAAGAAAGCCTCTTGAACAAATAATGTAAATAGTGTTGGGAAAACTGGATCTCAATGTGCATTAGATAAAACTGATCCTTATCATTTACCTTGAACTAATATCAATTTGGTTTGGATCAAAGACCTAAGACCCAAAACCTTGAAATTACTAAAGGAAAACACTAGAATTTATTGGTATAGGCAGGAACTTACTAAGTAGAATCCCAGGGACTCCGAAGATAGGATAGAGAATTGACAAATGGGATTACACTAAGCTTAACACAGCTTCTGCACAGTGAAGGATATAGTTTCTAAGATAAAAAGCCTATAGAATGGAAGATCTTTGCCAGCTATATACCTGACAAGGGTTTAATAGCCCGAATATATAAGGATCTCAAAAAACTAAATTCCCAAAGAATCAACAATTCAATTAGTTTATGGGCAAAGGAGTTAAACAGACACTTCTCAGAAGAAATACATATGACCAAGAAATACCATGAAAAAATGTTCAACATTTTAGCCATGAAGGAAAGAACAGAAGACAACCTTGAGATACCATCCTACTCCAGTCAGAATGGTTATCATCAAGAATATTAACAAAATATGCTGTGGAGGATAAGGGTAGGGGAAGAAACTCTCATACACTGTTGGTGGGAATGTAAATTGGTGCAACCACTATGGAAATTAATAAGGAGATTTCTCAAAACACTAAACAGAATTATGATCCAGTGATAGCACTGCTAGGCATTTATATGAAAGACTGTATCACAAGATACAACAAAGTCTCCTGAACACCTAGGTTCACTGTAACACTGTTCACAATAGCTAAATTATGGAAACAGTCCAGATCCCACAAGTCCCACAATGGGTAATTGGATAAAAAAATGTGATGGAAGGTTATAATGAAGCCAACAGGAAGGATAAGATGATGACATATACAGGAAAATGGGTAGATCTGGAAAAGAATCATACTGAGCAAAATAGTCAGGCCAAAAAGACAAAGCACAAATGTTTTCTTTCATATGTGGCTCTTAGAACCACATTACAACCTCCCATATTAGCACATAGAAGGGATATGCATATACACAGAATCAAGATGATTATAATATTCAGGAGTGAAACTCCATAGAGCAAACAATTTGGACAATCAACATACAGGCTAGCAAAAGTATCAGGAAGATACCAGGGCCCAGCTTTTAAAAAGTTCAAGTGGAAGAGCACCTACCTAACAAATGAGTATACAATCTCCAGTGCTGCCACCCAACACTTGAGCTACATGGTCATCTCCAAAGTTCTTTTTTTAAAACATTAAACCTTTAAGTGGTTTTATAGGGATTTAGAAAGTAACCAGTATACTAGTGAGGAAGATAAATGTTTCAGAAGTATCTATTCATACCCTTGAGAATCATGGTACATAATAGGGTAGCTGTCCATAAGCGAGACCAAGTCAAATGGTCTGTATAAATATGTTTGGAGAACAGTATTGAGAACAAGCTACTAACACCTTTGTAAGCTTATCTTTTTAGTGGGAATCTTTTGCTTAAATTTAAGTTCCTCATTTAGTTACTAGATGTTTAAAGTATTTTTTAATTGCTAGTGAGCTACTGATTAAAAATATTCCTTTCATAATTGAATAAATAAGAAGGAAGTGAAATTTCAATGAATTTATAAACAGGCATTTGTATTAATCATAGCACATTCCTGTCATAGCTATCCTAATTAATTTTACTTCTTCAAAAATTTATAAAGGAAACTGAATCTTTCAAGGACAATATTATATTTCTCACACATTTATAGCTTGTCATATAACCTCCTCCCAATGGTACTATTAACTGTGATACTAAAAAAATTACTAAAATATTAGAGAACCTCTGAGATTGTCTTTTGTTACTGACTTGCAAGTACAATACCCAAGGAAATTTCTGATTAATCTTAATTTAATATTTCAAAATGTGTAAAGAAATTTTCCAAATAACAAATCTCTAGTCCTCTGTTGCTAATAAAATTCTATTCAGAGAATTTGTACACTGTATTTTCTCAAGCTTAGAATAGTGACTTCAAAGAATTAGACACATAGAAGATCCTGATTCTGATCTAGGTTCTTTCACTAACCTAAATGACCTTGGATTAGGTATTAAACTGAGTCTCAGTTTCTTTAATCATAAAATTACAGAACTAAATCATCTCTTGGAAATATTTTTTACTTTTAAAATCCTGTTATGAGAAATTGCTAAGAATGTAATGTAAATGGGTTATTTTCATTTGCCATCATGTCAGAAAGACCTAGATTGACATAAGCAGAGAGTAACTTACACACTGAAGATAGTAATTTCTGCTACTTTACAACCTAGATTCATTAGTTTCCTTGAAATAAATGTGGACAACTGTCCTTTGATTATATCTCTATATTCCTTTCATATTCCCTTCTGGGAATGTGGCTGTGGTTTCTGTGCTTCTATTTTTATTCAAAGCCTTTAATTTGCATCCATCTCTGTTGCTGAATTAGACAGTTCCTAAGTATATCCTTGATAGGACGGGGACTGTGATTACTTTGTGGAAGGCTATATATGAAGTATTCAAGTTTGTGTTTCTGTTCATGTGACTTTTTAATTCTATTTTTTTATTGTAAAGGTACTGTATAGAGGGGTTACAGTCACCTGAATAAGGTAATGAGTACATTTCCTCTTGAGCATTGTTACCCCCTCCTTAATTTTTCCCCAGCTACCCCTTCCCTCCCCGTGTCCCCAACTGCTCTCACCTTATCCCCCTGAAGTTGTAAGGTTCGTTTTCAACATAGTGTCTTGTACATCTCATTGTTACAATGGGCCATCCTGTATCCTTGTTCCAGAATTTTGTTATTTCCCTTCCCCTTCCCAAATTAGAAAAATGTATACACAAGATGCAGGGCACTGGAATCAAATACAGTGACAACAGGGGTTATACCATGGGGGAGGAACATATGAAAGAAACAAGAGAAATCACATAGTGCATTATAAGTACATTAAAAACAACAGAAACAAAGATAAATGTCTTGTTTGAGGGTTGTCAACATTTTCAGTGATTTTTTTATGATCTGATAGATACTTAGAAACATAAAGTTAGGTGCAATTTAGATATAAAAATACTATTTCAAAGTAGAAGAAAATAATAAATTCAAAAAGCCAGAGAAACGAATAATTTTATATTCTAGCCGAAGACTCTATGTATGTGATACTAACAAGTCTTGAATAATCCAGATTTCCTTCCTATGAGTCAATATCCTTAATACCTATGAAAATCAATCTTATGAAAAGAAAACACCCATTTATATTTTAGACTCAAGAAATGAACTATTAATTCTTTAAGGATCAAAATTATCTATCTATCTATCTATCTATCTATCTATCTATCTATCTATCTATCTATCTATCTATCTATCTATCTATCTATCTATCTATCTGTCTGTCTGTCTGTCTGTCTGTCTGTCTGTCTGTCTGTCTGTCTGTCTGTCTGTGTCTGTCTGTCTGTCTGTCTCTGTCTGTCTGTCTGTCTCTGACTGTCTGTCGGTTTGTCTGTCTCTGTCTGTCTCTCTATCTGTCTGTCTATCTGGTACTAGGTCCTATACTGGGCCTTGAGCTCAGGCTTTGACTCCTCCATCACTGGAGTGTGCTGACACAGGGGAACTCCACTGCTAGAGACAACATGTCACCTAACAGACTGTGAAAAACATAGGTCATTTTCCAAGAAGTCAGAGGAAGCCACTGAGGCTTTAGAGGGTATGCAGATTTGTATTAAGATTGCTTGCCAGGCTGAAGCACTCAGAATGGATTGGAGACAGCAAGAGTGAACATCCTCTGGTCAATGAGGGTCTAGTGCACAGGCTCAGGAAGGTGGCCGGGCTAGTGGAAGGTGGTGGTGATGGGGACAATGGAGCTCAGATTTTAAAGGAAGAAACAAAATCTAGAATAATGTTTAGGGAGGAACTTAAATTTACCACGTAGGCTTGCAGAACTACAGCCCTGGTTTTCAGGATATCTGTCTCTTCTTTCTCTTGGAAATAAGAGTGTTGGTTTTTTTTAATATTCTCCATAAAGCATTTCTTTATGGACTGAGTAGCACATGCTGGCTATAAGACAGGCTTTTTCTTTTCTCCATTCTTTCCTTTCTTTTTCTTTTCTCATACCTCTTGCCTTTTCTCCTTTCTCTTTTCCTCCCTCCCTCCCCCCTTCCTCCCTCCTTCTTTCCTTCCTTCCTTCCTTCCTTCCTTCCTTCCTTCCTTCCTTCCTTCCTTCCTTCCTTCCTTCCTTCCTTCCTTCCTTCTTTCCTTTCCCTCCTTCTTTCTTTTGTGCTGGTCCTGGGGCTTGAACTCAGGACCTGGGTGCTGTCCCTGAGCTGTTTTGCTTGAAGTGAGCACTCTACCCCTTGAGTAACAGCTTTATTTCTGCTTTTGTGGTGGTGAAGTGCTGATGATTCTCACAGATTTTCCTGCCCAGGTGGGCTTCAAACCATGATCCACAGATCCCAGCCTTCTGAATAGATAGGATTATAGGTATAAGCCATCAGCACCAAGCTGGACTTTTTTTCTTTAACCATTAAATATTTTCCTCAATCTTAATGACACAAATTGCCCTTTAAAAAAAGAAAAAAAAGTCTTCATTAGTGCTAATTGGTGGCTATACAGCAGTTTCAGGATCTTTTGAATTCTACTTCTTGTAATTATTTGTTTAATGACAGTATATCACTATGTTTTAGCTTCTCAGATGGATCCATTTACCTTCTAAAGTAAAGCTCATGGTCAATGCTGAGTAAATGATTAGAAAATGAATTCTCACACTGAGGGGAATTCATATCCTGTAAAAAGGACACAACTCTGGTTACTATTTTTTTTATTTCACAATGACATAGATTTTGGGAAAATTATATACTAGAGCTGCCACATACACAGTATGGTTCCTAAAGCAGTAATAATAGAATCCCCTAGGATCCCAATAGACATGCAAAGCATCAAGGCCCCACTTGACACTACTAATGTGAATCTCTGGGCTTGGGTCATTGTAAGGCACATTATTACTAAGAATCACTGCCTCTGAAGGAGGTAGAGCAATTAAATAAGTTTTATCTTCAAATCCAGTGAAGTAAAGAGGGATTTAAGTAGCCTGTTTTAGAATCTTCTATCATTCTTTCCTCCAAATAATTTTATGAAACCCTTTAGGATAGGCAAGTTATTTCTAGAAAATGATACATTTCTGATACAAAAATTTTTCTATATTATGTCAAACGTTTACTGCCAAGGTCCAGAGAATGAGTATTTGGGCTTTGGCAAGCTATATGATCTCATCTTTTGTAGCATTCAAGCAGCCATAATAAGTCAATAAGTAAATGGGTGTTACTGTGCTCCAAGAAAACCTTATTTGTATTATTATAAATATTTTATATGATGCTGTACTACAAATGTCTATTCATCTGTTACAAACTTCTATTCATCACCTATCTAAAATTTTAACATTATTCTTATTTCTAGACTGTGCCAAAGTAGGAATTGTAGTAGCTTTTTGCACAGGCTGTAGGTTACCATTATCTAGACTATGTCATACCAAATACGAACATAAAATTTCCAGGCATAGACTTCCATTCATTGATAGGGCACTTAATAGGACCAAACATACACATAAAACTCTTGTCTCCCAGGAACTTGAGTACATAAGATAATAGACATTAAAAAAGTCATCCCATCAGTAAGTGAAATAAAAGACAAGATCAGAGTATTAGAAGTAATCAAAGTACTATAGACAGAGCGAGCAAGAAATTCCGAGCTACTTAAACTAAAGAGAAGAAAATGCACTCATCTTAAGAAAAGCCAAAGAACACAGGCCAAACAGTAGTATTAAGTCGTTGGACCAGGAGGATGTTGGTGTATATATAAGGACTGATAACATGGATGTGACTGGAGCTCAGTGAATAAGGAGGGAAGGGGTTGGTTTGAGCCTGGAAAGAGATAGGAAGTGCTGCATGCAGAATTTTATCAGCTACAGCCAGAAATATGAAAAAAAAAAGTTTTAAGCAGAGGAGTAACATGCCTGACTTTTGTTTTCAAATGTTATTCATTCTTGGTGTTCTATAGAAAATAGATTGGGAGAGGGCCAAAACAGCAAAGAAGTGGTCTGAGAAAGGATACGAACAAGAGAGAAAGAGAAAGGGGGGGGAGAGAGAGAGAGAGAGAGAGAGAGAGAGAGAGAGAGAGAGAGAGAGAGAGAGAGACAGAGACAGAGAGACAGAGAGACAGAGAGACAGAGAGACAGAGAGACAGAGAGACAGAGAGAGACAGAGAGAGACAGAGAGAGACAGAGAGAGACAGAGACAGAGAGACAGAGAGACAGAGAGACAGAGAGACAGAGACAGAAAAAAAAGACAATGAGATACGAAGACAATGATACAGAGAGAGTTAGAGAGATTCTTTAGTACACAGATAAGAATAATAGCAGCTACCTTAGGGAAACAAAGTGATTTCCCAGGCTAAAACTGAATACTCCATGGCTTAACCAATCATTCAAATTCAGAAGTCTTTTGGATGTTGATATAATGGAATGGGATCAAGAGACAGAACAAAACCTTCATCAGCATCATTCAACAGCTAAAAAACAATGTTCTTCATATAATAAATTAAAAGAGGAAAAGGAATTTTGAATAGAGATCAACCTTATAAATGACTGAGCTTTGATCATTTACTCCATCACACAGGGAGCAGTTTTTCAGCGCCATTCAGTAATGTCATTACCAGAGACATCTATCTAATACCTCAACCTTATTAGCATATCAGTCTAAATTGATATTGAAAAGACAATTTTAAAAAAAGGCACTTAGGCTACAACCACTGCCCAGTGTGGTAGGTTGGAGTATACTGAACATCATTCTTTTAAAAGGTATATGCTGTTAACAATGAGGACATAGTGCTAATTAGAGTGATGAATTCATTCAGCAATTTCCTTCTTTTGATGCATTTAGGTCCTGCTCACACTTCCATATACAAGGGCAAATCCTTATTAATATAGATGATGACCTCACAAGAGTGAATAGTACGTGAAAACACAAGTCTGGTCTACCATTCCTTTTCCATTACTGCAGGTCACTACCATAATGATACCAAAATGAGAATATTTGGCATCTTCCTAACTCCCTCAACAATCTGATGCACAAAACGAATATTAATGCCATTCTTTCCAATGGATGTGTATGTGTACAGTTACCACATATCTACCACATTTTCTTGATCCATTCCTTCTTGAGAGTGCATCTGGGATGATTCTGTTCCTTGCCTATGGTGAATAGTGCTGCAATGAACATGCTTGTGGCATTACTATATATTAGGTTGTACTCTTTTAGACAAATGCCCCCAAATAGAATTGCCAGGGCATAGATTGGTCTATATTTTGTTTTTTTGAGGAAACTCCATATTGCTGTCGAGTGGTTGTTCTAGTTTATATTCCCACTAACTTTTTCCCACATTCTTGCTAGCATCTGTTATTTTTGTGTTCTTGTTGGTGGCCATTCTAACTGGGGTGAAATGGAATCTAAGTGTTATATTGATTTGAATTTCTTTTATTGCCAAAAATATTAGCTTATCCATTAGAAAAAGTGATTTTTGCCTCATTTACAAAAAAAAAGGACCTGGAAAAAATTATGTTAAGTGAAATAAAGCTCAGAGAGAAAAAGGATCCATGTTCTCTTTCTTATGTGGAAGTTAGAATTAATTTAGAAATGCATAAGTAAACATTTTTGTGTGGGATGCAAGAGTACACAAATGTACTAACCAAAATATGGTAGATTCAGAGAACTAAAATGCTGTAATTCCTTAGAAAGTTTAACTCACAATCTAACAAAATAAGCACCAGGAATTGGGTACTCAAAAGTGAGGAATAGGATAAGAGAGGGAGTAGACAAATGAGGAGGGGAAAAGGGGGAAATACAATTATAAAATTCAATGCATATGCTACAAAATTAAGAAAACTGAGGAAAGTGATAGACTTGAGAGGGATGGGAGAGAATAACGAAGGTGGGACCCTGATCAAGATTCATTGTATTTATAAATGGTTTGTTGAATGGAAACTCCTTTGCACAACTACTTAAAGATAAAAGTAAAATTTAAGCCAGCACCAGTGGCTCACACTTGTAATTCTAGCTACTCATGAGGCTGAAATCTGAGGACTGTGGTTGAAAGCCAGTCCAGGCAGGGAAGTCTGTGAGACTCTTATCTCCAATTAACCATCAGAAAATTGGAAGTGGCACTGTAGCTCAAGTGGTAGAGCATTTGCCTTGAGCTGCAGAACTCAGGGACAGTGCCCAGGCCCAGAGTTCAAGCCCCGTAACCGACAAAAAAAAAAGGAAGGCAGGAAGGCAGGAAGGCAGGAAGGCAGGAAGGCAGGCAGGAAGGCAGGAAGGCAGGAAGGAAGGAAGGAAAATACTAATGTTGTATTTGGAAGACTGTCTTATAAAAACTGAGTACTGACAAAGAATAACAACTGTAGGCATTTTAGTTAATATGTTTGTTTAGAAATACTAGGAATCGATTACTTTTGAGGTAGATAATTATCCATGTAACTTTTACTGATAATCACTTAACACATTACTTAGAAACAGAGAGAAATCTGAAGCAAAAGCAAATCCTTATACCATTCTCTTACATTTGTGACATGAACAACCAATAGACTGTGTGATTGTGAGTTTCAAGAAGCAATCTGTACTCTGGGCTGGAGGCAGTGTGTTGAAATTCATGAATTACAAATCTTCCTACAAGGGCCTTTGATAGCTTCAGGGACTGGAAATGGAATATGAAGCTTTTGACCCAAAGGTCATTGGCTCCAATCTAGCCTAAAGTAGTAGTGACTAAAAGTTATTACCAGTAGACAGTTGTTCAGCAACTGCTATGAAATGAATCGGTGGTTTCAGTGTAATTCTCAAGATGGGTATCTGTGTCAAGAACTCGTGATTACCTTGTGCCCTGAGGTAGAGAGTTTTGAACATGAGTCAAGACATACCTAAAAGGAGAGGCCCACCATCCTTATAAATAGCCTTTTTTTTTTTTGGGACAAGAACAGCCAAGAAAGTTTGTGAGCAACTGGCAAGTGTTTGTTACCCACAAAGTTGTCACTTATAAGGAGGAAATACATTTAGATCTAAATGACCTCTCCATATATCTATGTTTATATCCCAATATAATGAACAGATATTTTAATGAGTAAACCTGGAGAAGATTTTTGTAAAATAATGCAAACTTTTGCTACTCAAAGTGTGAACTCCAGACAGACCTGCCTGGGGGAACAGCATCACCCAGGAGTTTACTGGAATTGCAAACTCTCAAGCCAAACCCAGATGTATTAAAACAGATTCTTTATTTGAACAAGATCTTCAGGCCATTCCGATGTAAAATAAAGTTTGAAGAGTTCCATGTACCTTAAGGACACATTGTTCAGATGATCACTGAACACAGTGAACTCCATAAACTTATATGGATGACAAAATGAAGATCTGAATTCTGACTTTGTCTACCTCAGCTTTGTCATGTGGTATCTTGACTGTATTACTTACGTTGCTACCTATAAAACTGCCCTGCTTTAGTAGTATTAGCAGTTCTAGTAGAATTTAAGCTCCTGGAGGAGAGGGGTCCAACATAGACTTCCATTTTAGTTCAATCTGGGTTTTAACAATGGAATAAGAAAACTTAAAATTATAAGTCTTCATCACATGTGCTAAACTAGGTCATGGCAAATAATTCTATTCTCATGCAACACTAATTTAAGCAGATTGTGTTTACCTGAGAGAACTGAAAAACTCTCTTGATGTCCTGGGTCATTAACCAACAGCAAATTGCTAAACTGCTATTTAATGACACTGATGGTCCAATACAAGGTAACAGTATTTTGTTCACTCTGCTAAACTTGTAACATCAACAAAATTAACTACTTGGACAATTTTCAAAGTGGGCTTATGTAGACCATACAGATATTTAATGCTTTTCATTAATTCAGTCAACATGAGACTAACTGGAGTAGTCTTAAATTTTCAATTATTATTTTATTTGTATGAATGTTTGTAGCTACTCCTTCCCAATGGACATCTAAAATGGATTAAATTTATGATACAAAATTATTCAGACTGCTGAAGTTCAGTAGCTTGTGGGCTCTGAGGTATCTACTCTAAACATAAGCAAAGTTCAGCAATATATGATTATTTTCTCTTAACATATATCTTATGTCCTATTCAGATGATCAAAAAAGAGATGTTTCTAAGTTTGAGTATTCAAAGTTTTCAGAAGAGGTTTTCAAATCAACTGGATGTTTCAGTGTGGACAAACTTCCTAAATTTTCTGGCTCATATTTCAGTATCTGGATTATTAAAAGAAAAATGGTATTAAGATAAACTTTGTGGGCTTTTTTATTGTAAAGGTGAAGTACAGAGGGCTTACATTACATAAGTAAGGTAATGAGTACATTTCTTGCCAAATACTTTTATCCCCTCCCTCATTTTCTCCTGCTGTCCCTCTGTCCCGATTCCCCTCCCCACCAAGTTATCATGTTCATGTCCAACATAGCATCTTGTGAGTATCACTGCTGCATTAGTTCACCATTTGTCCTTTGTCTCACCAATTTTTTTTGGGGGGGGGGTCTGGTCGTGGGGCCTGAACTCTGGGCCTGGGCGCTGTCCCTCAGCTCTTCAGCTCAAAGCTAGCGCTCTACCACTTGAGCCATAGCACCACTTCTGGCTTTTTTCTTTTTGCTTATGTGGTGCTGAGGAATCGAACCCAGGGCCTCAGGCATGCAAGGCAAGTGCTCTACCACTGAGCCACCTTCCCAGCCCCTGTCTCACCAATTTTGATTCCCCTTCTGATCCCCAAATCAGATAAACTTATATACAAGACAAAAAAAAAGTTTTTAAAAAGGTGTAACAACAGGGACTAAACCAAAGAACAAAAAAAAAAAAAAAAAAAAAAAAAGAAAAAACTGCAAACAGTACACAGACACATATATACACCACACCACACACACACACACACACACACACACACACACACACACACACACACACCCATCCCTCTTGTTTCCATATCTTGGAGTTCATTTCTATTAGCATCATTTTATATGGTCATATGCACATAGCTATTGAGCTATTGTGATCCTCTTGCTAAACTATTCTAGACATAAACTAATTATTACAAATGAGGGATATCAGGCAGCCTATGTTTCTTTAAGTCTGGCTTACCTCACTTAGGATTTTTTTTATTTTTGTTTTTGTTTTTAATGTGGTATTAAAGAATCAAACCCAGGGCAAGCACTCTACCACTGAGCCACCCCAGGATTTTTTTCCGTCTTTCTATTTCCTTATTAAGGGCGATGGGTGATTTTTCTGATGAAAGTATAGAATTCCATTGTGTATATACACCACATTTTCTTGATTCATTCATCTACTGAGGGGTATCTGTGCTGATTCCATTCTACCTTACCCCAGTTAAAATGGATATTATCAAGAAAAGTAAGAATAACAGATGCTGAAAGGAATGTGGCCAAAAGGGAGTAATACTACACTGTTGGTGGGAATATAAGCTTGTTTAACCACTCTGGAAAGCAGTATGGAGGTTCCTCAAAAGGCTAAACATAAAACTCCCCTAAGACCCAGCACTCTCACTCCTGGGCATTTACCCAAATAACCATAAACAAGGCCACACTAAAGCTACCAGCACAACTATGTTCACTGCAGAATTATTTACCACAATTTTGTAACATTGCTTTGAACATTTAATAAGATAAATATACTTTTTAACATGTAATAAGTACTTCATAATGTATACTTTGCTATGTCTAGTATATAAGATTATTTGAGTATAGCATGCACTTTGAGATCATTATGTTATTTGGTGAATTTAAAAACCATTAAATATAAAGGTTCCACTCCTATATGATTCATCTGGTAATATTAAAACACTACTTTAAATGAAATAAAAATGTAAATAAATGATAATATGTGTAACAATGTATGTAAAGAAATGTACTTACTGCCTTACATATGTAACTGTAACCCCTCTGTATATCACTTTGACAATAAAATTAAATCAAAAGAAATATATAAATGTGTAGGTAAAATTATCATATATCCTATATATCATATATCATATATCCTAAAATTCTAAATTATGGCTTGTTGGGGCCTTGTAATAGGAACATTTAGACATGACAATTAGAGTATTATCAACTGCTTTTGCACAATGCACCTTTCCACTTAACACAAGAAAAATTTTAGTTCTATCACACTGATGTTGTAGAGCCTATAAGCAGTATTACCAAAAATCAATCATATGAGCTAAAAAACCCAAGTGAACATGGGTTCAAATCTGAACTCTGCCCAATGGTGGTTGTGCAATTCTGAGCATGCTATAACATCAATACAATAAGTATAATATTAGAACCATCTACATAAAATTGTTAAGGTGTTAGATAAAATGTTGTATACTGTTGTTTAGCAATTTAACATTGGACGTGGGCATGGTCAGGTGATTAACAAATGTTATTATCATTGACTAGACACAAAATCTTTTAAAAAGCAAGATGCTGCCCAGAAGCTGTGCACACTTAGGGTATTCTGGGTAAGATGTAGGTCAGTTAATGAGCTTGAACTCTTTCTTGAACCCAAGGTGAATGCTTTACCACTTGAGGCATGGCGCCACTTCCAATTTTCTGGTGATTTATTGGAGCTAAAAGAGTCTCACAGACTTTCTTGCCTGGGCTGGCTTTGAACTGCAATCTTTAGATCTCAGCCTCTGATTAGCTAGGATTACAGGAGTGAGCCACCAGCACATGGCTAGAAAATGCCTTTAAAAATGTTTTCTTCAAACAGTTGTACAAAGTAGTTTCAATTCAGCCTGTGCATTTATGTATCCAATGCATCTTGATCAGAGTCATCCCTTCTATTGTGCCCCCCTCCATCCCATCCTATCCTGTCTCAAGTTTTCTAGTTCAGTTTTCACATATATACAGTGGGTAATATGGCTTTATTTGCCCATCATTCCTGTAGAAGACATCTTTAAATGGCATAATTTTAGGCATGGTTGATTCCAGCCTGACTTCTCTTTTTTCTCACCTACACAATTGGGTTCTATTGAGAATCTTGGGTAAATAATACTTATAACTTTCCCTTAGGTGAAAGTAACCTACCCACTTCCTAACCCTTTTTCAAGCTCATTGATTTTGACTTCCGAGTTTGAAAGGAGCTCCATCAATCATCTTGTCCAATGCTAAATAGTTCACTATAGAATTAGGAAACTTCCTTCACTTCTGGATAAAAATTATGAATAACAGAAATCTCTGTTCTCTGTTATATAGAATAGATGAGTAACAGAAATTTCTGTTCTCCCTTACATAGAATGGATGATACTTGTTTTCTTTTTTGGAACAAAATAGATGGAATAGGGGTATTCTATCTGATGGGAGCATATGTCACGATTGTTTTCATGACTTTAAGCTTAAATATAGTGTTGTAAAGAATGGAAGACAATACTGGAAATATTGTTTTACTAGTACAAAATATAGTGATATTATTACTTTCTCCTTTGACTGTTTTTATCATCTAATTATTAAGTAAAACTTGAACATGTATCTTTGATTAGGTACAAGGAATTCGTTTTTTGGTTGCTTATGAGATGAGACTTCAAAGCAAAGCAATGTGGCTTTCAACATTTATGTGCTCTGTTACCATCTGTGAATCTTTGATACCTCCACTCATTTAAGACAAAAGTTTCTTTTCTCATTTTCTATAAATAGATGGCTACAGAGATTCCCTTTAGAGGTTCGGTTTTGACAAGGACTATCACCACTTACAAATCCATGGGCCTTGAGAAAGAGAAGCTGACAGAAGAATGCTGGCTTGAAATTACCATGTGGGTAGAAGGTGGCCTGGCCCATGCAGCTCAGCACTGGCATCCTGTATAATAGGAAGAATTCTGACAAAAAACAACTTCAAAGAAGAATGTTATATGATTGTGATGGATCAAGAGGAAAATAGGGCCATCTCTATTGCATCTTTCCTAAACTGCAGTATTCATCTTGTTTTATTCCTTCTAACTAGAAGATAAAGATTCGATACTCCACCTTAAGAATCCTTTTTTTTTCAAATTGTGAAAATACCATATAGAGGGGTTACAATTACATGGGCAAGACAAAGTACATTTCTTATCAAGCATTGTTGCCTCCTCCTTTGTTTCCCCTTCCATCCTTTCCCATCTCCCACCCCCACCTCCCTAACCCCCCAGACCCCCACCCCACCCTACCTCCCCCCACTACCCCCACCCCCACCAAAATTGTACAGTTCGTTTTTCAACATAACCACTTGTACATCTCATCGTTGCAATGGGTCCACCTGTATCCCTATTTAAATGATTTGTTATTTCCCTTCCCCTCCACAAATTATACCAACATCAAATACAGTGAAAGCAGGGGTTATACCATGGGGGAGGGACATACAAAGCAACAAAGAAATATCTTATAAATATGTTAGAAACAATAGCAAGAAAGGAAAAACATTTGAGTCTTTATCTTGGGGTTCATTTCACCTAACATCAACTTATCTGACCTTTTCTCAGACATATACTAGTAATTGCAAATGAGGGAAACCATGGGACCTATCTTTCTTTGGGCCTGGCTTACTTTACATAATATAATTTTTTCCAAGTCTTTCCATTTCCTAACAAATGGGGCAATGTCATTCTTTCTGATGGAGGCATAGAATTCCATTGTGTTTCTATACCACATTTTCTTGATCCATTCATCTACTGAGGGGCATCTGGGTTGGTTCCATATCTTAGCTATAGTAAATAATGCTGCAATAAACATAGATGTGCTGGTAGCTTTAGTATGGTCTTCTTTGTGAACATTTGGGTAAATGCCCAAAAGTGGGATTGCTGGGTCATAGGGGAGTTCCATGTGGAGTCTTTTCAGGAACCTCCATACTACTTTCCAAAGTGGTTGAACAAGTTTACACTCCCACCAACAATGCAGTAAGGTTCCCTTCTGTCCACATCCCCTGCAGCATCTCTTGTTATTAGAGTTCTTGATTCTAGCCATTCTAACTGGGGTGAGGTGGTATCTCAATGTTGTTTTGATTTGCATTTCTTTTATGGCTAGAGAGGTTGAGCATTTCTTCATGTGTCTATTGGCCATCCTTCTTCGGAGAAGTTTCCCTTTAAGTCTTTAGCCCACTTATTTATCGGGCAGTTGTTTCTTTGAGGATTTGTTGTTGGGGGATTTAATTTTTTGAGTTCCAAGTATATTTTAGATATGAGACCCTTGTCCGTTGTATGGCTAGTGAAGATCTCCCAATCTGTGGGCTTTCTATTGATCTTGCTAGCTATGTCCTTTGCCATGCAGAAGCTCTGCAATTTTATGCAATCCCATTTGTCCAACCTTTCTTTGATTTGTTGTGTTTCTGGGTCTCTATTAAGAAAATTTCAGCCTGTGCCAAGGAGACCTAGGGTTTCTCCTATACCATCCTGTAATGTTTTCAGATGTCTGATTTGACTCTGAGGTCTTTGGTTCATTTGGAGTTGATTCTGGTGCAGGGTGATATATAAGGATCTAGCTTTAGTTTTCTACAAGTAGTTAACCAATTTTTCCAGCACCATTTACTGAAGAGGCTGTCTTTCTTCCATTCTATTTTTTTAGCTCCTTTATCGAAGAGAATCTTGCTTCTTTACGGTATCCAATCTAGGGAAAAGTCTCTACTTCCTTGATCTCACCTAAAAATGACTCAGTAAAAGGCCAACTTCTCAGCCTTCCTTTGAAAATGGTCCACAGTGACTCTTTATGTGCTCTCTCTCTCTCTCTCATTTCAATAAGTGAATATATCTATTTTTGTTCAATTACAGTTATGGTCCTGGTGATCTTCACTGAAGGATGTTAATATCTTGCTATTGAAGTAACAATATTTTTTAAAAAGACTAGAATTTTATTGAATGAAAACCTTACTATAAACTTTTGTGACCTATAAAACATAGCATAATAAAATCAGTATAAAATATGCCAATTCTGATGTTAAATTCTTTAGTTTATTATAACCTGAAAATCATTTTCTGATGACAATCTTGCTTTTGTCTTAAGCAGCAGTTCAAGCTTAATTTCTGTTCAGATCTGAATGTTTGTGTCCCTTCAAATTCATATGCTTAAATCCTAAATAATCATGCATTGATGTGGGCCTTTGTGATGTCATGATGTCATGTCAAGATTGTGATGTCATGATGTCATGTCAAGATTGACATGAGTGTATTTACAAAGGTGGTGCAAAAGCTCCGCTGTTTTGCCCACAAGCTTAGGAGAGCTAGAAGGTGCCATCTGCCTTTGCCTTGATCCTGCATTTCCTGTTTATGCAACTGTGAGAAATGTGTGTTTTTTTGTTACTTATAATCTACTTGATTTATGATCATTTGTTAAAATTGCCCAAATGGACTAAGAGAAACTCATTTGAAGCTGAGTTTGGATGATCTTTTGTCCAGGTAGCTGTTCTTCTGATATCACTTGGCTCATGAAGCACCTGAGCTCCACTTGACTGGCAGTCAAGCACCAATAGGCACACATCAGAAAAGATAGTCTTGGACTTAGGATAGTCTTGGACTTAAAAGCCCAGCCATGATAAATAATCTCTGTGAAGATTAGAGGAAAGTTATACCTCTCAGATTGTCTTTTAAAAAGACACTCTAAAATCTACTCTTGGGATCGACCACACCAATAGAAAAATCGTCAATAACCAGATCCAGTGATACAGAGCGCCAAGATAAGAGTTTTCAGTCAAGTGGATACACTTCAGAAAAATCAAGGTAAGAACTTCTCCATCTTTGGTGAAGATGTTTGTTATATTATAGTGTAGCTCTTCCAAGCAAACTCCTGAGAGAGACCTGATAGTGTTGAGTATCTACCAAATAACCAGTTTTCTGTTCTCATGTACACTGTGAATCTTGTAACTTGTAAGCTTTCTTCACGCTTATCTCCCACAGAGGCAAGCTAATGGTTCAGTTCTAGGAAACTACAGACTATTCATGAACATGAATTATATAACTTTCCTTCTTCATGCCTCATTTCATAGAAGCAAAGTAATGATTTAGTTCTGGGAATATATACTTCATATTGCAGTTACAAAATTTCCTAGCATCCCACCAGTGTATTCTTTTTCTCTTAAAATTGATTCGTTTTAGAAATTCCATTCTCTCTTAGAATAACCATTATGAAGAAAGCAAACAATATAGGTGTTGGGGAGAATGTGGCCAAAAGGGAACTATATCACACCATTGGGAGGGATGGGTAAGAATTTTGAAAGGGGTGACACTACTTATAAACTGCTTAGAAACTCCTTTGTACAAATACTTAGAGATAATAAAGAAAAGTTACCTGCTTTGCTTCAATCTTTGAAAGTTATCTTAATTTATTTTACACTGAAATAAGGGGTTAAATAAATAAATACTAAGAATAGATTTAATGAATTAGTTTTGCAGAAGCTCAGATACCAGTCAAAATATGGGAAGCTCACTCATCCTGACTTTAGGAGATCCATGTGATTTCAAATGAACTTTCTTATTGTATGTAAACATTTTAGATTTATTTCAGGATTCAAATTCTATGACTCCTGCTGCATGTCAGCTATCTGATTTGGGGCAACATAATCAAGTTCTCTGATCTTCAATTTACTTCTGTGTAAAAAAATGCCAAAGTTGTAGATATCCTGAGCATATTAATGGATGCATATGGCATACAGGACAGAATTTATAGATATATTAGGAGCTACAGTATAATTTATATAGCATATTTTTTCCCATTGACTTAGCCAAATGAGTATACTCTGAATCTACTTTGGAGTGTTCATTAGGAAAGAATATTGCTAATTACTTTAGTGGATTGTTTAAATGTCTATAGTAAATGAAGCAATACGCTCTTTAAATATTTTTTCTAACCAAATACATATTATGTTTACTCTGTAATTTCTATTTTGGTTTGCTTTTATGCTTTTTTTTTAAGTAGTCAATTGTAGAAGCTTTGGGGCCTTGCGAACTTCCAAGTCTCTTCTGCAAGATCTGTTGTCACACCAGATGTCTTGCTCTTGCATTATTTTAGCGGATCTTATTGCTTGCTTACTTACTTAACATGTTCCTCTTGACACATACTTTGCATCTGATTTCTATTCCCAGCATGGATAATCTGAGAGTCACAGACTTAAGTAATACCCCTGCTGCATGTCAGCCTTGAGGGGAAAGAGTTCAGAGGAGACTCCTGCTGAGCAACCTTACAGGATTTGCTGGTCCTCAACATAACTTCCATCTAGCTGCTGTGCTTTTTAAAGTGAATTATATGAAAATGTATAACATATTCCAAAGCCAAGTGCATTGGGCTTTTACCAGTTCATATTGCCAATGAGACAAAAACCCAATTTTCTTTGAGTAATTTTATTGGACAATTTGGGTTTAAGAAAAACAAACCTAAAACATTAGAGAAAAATAACCATAGATTTTTAGGTAGACATTTATTTTCCTTTTAACTCAAAAATGCATAACATGAAAATATTTAAACAGCATGACAGCAAAAGCAATCTTACTAAGAAGCTGTAAGGTTTAAATGAGAAACTGTACATAGACAGTAGATAGTGGTATGCTCTAAGGGTATGTGGAACTGCCACAGTTGAATTGCTTATAGGCCTATGAGTCATCCTCGTTAAAATAAGGCAGATCAGAACACTTGTGCTTGAAATACTCTAGGAAGTGGGGCTATGTCAGGTTTAATCCATCTGGGGGGACCCTGGGTCAAAGTGGAACATGGGTCTAAAATCTATTGGATGCAAGGGTCAGTGCTGGGCATTGCAACACAAACAAGTCTAAAGGGTTAGAAATGAATTCAAAGGCAGAGTGAAAGGGCCAAAAATCTAAAATTCACTAAAGTAGCTGGGTAAGCACATATTACCCACAAGAGACCAGTGACTGCTAGGCGATTGCTACCCTGCTGTCAGTAACAGTGGGTACTAGTGGTGGGCTCCTAAGTGTGATGGCACCATGGAGGGGAAGAGAATGAGGCAGCTTTTCAAACCATAGAGAGGAGGAAAATTCAGTATTTGATCATAAAATTGAAGTTCAAAACATTCCCAAGTGTATTGCAGAACTTAGGTGTATTAGCCCCTCCTCACACGGTATTATTATTATTATTCCTATTACTATTTTTAATATATTGCCCTCTGTTCATATTTTTTTCACTTTGACGGCAAAAGCAGGAGTCCTAAAAGTATTTTTGTGTGTAAATGCTGTTTCTGGGGCTTGAACTCAGGGCTTGGGCACTGTCCTTGAGCTTCTTGCTTGAGGCTAGTGCTCTACCACTTGAGCCACAGCACCACTTTTAGCTTTTCTGAGTAATTTATTGGAACAACTATGGGACTCTTCCTTATCTGTTGAGTCCTGGGCACCAATACTGGGGCTCTGTGAACAGGAGCATAGATCTCAGTGAATGATGTTCCTTTCCAGCATCGAACCCTTTCTTTATGACAGAAACTGTCTTGAGTACACAAGTCAGATGACCTGCATAGAGTGAGAAACGAGGGGGTTCAAGCTGTGTTGAGCAATCCTCACTGGTTCCATCCGAAACTGGTGTCTCACAACAATGCAAACTTACACAAAATAATTCATTAAATTAATCACACAGGTCATGAAATCACAATCCCCCCCAAAATCTGCTGAATCATTTTTATGAAAAATGATCTTAACCAAAACACTATTTGGAGATGTAAGTCATACGAAGTAGGGGGAAAAAGGAGTAATGGAGGGGGTGAACTTGATCAAAGTGTACTACATGCATGTATGGAAATACGACAGTGAAACACCTTTGCACACCAATATGTACTACTTGAAAAAAGAAGAGGAAAAGAAATCAAGCAACAATAAAATCCCTTATTAAATACAAATATTCAATAGTCTACCTATTTCTCAGACCAAATGAAAGTTCATGATTACTCCAAGTGAGCTCAGGTTTACATTCCAAGGGTGTTGATGTGGTTACCTCTGCTGAACACTTGGGTCAGGACAAAGTTTTCTGCATGCAGCATTTCAGAGGAAATTCATTTCTTTCGACACCCATTACTGGAGTACGATGGACATACAGAGCTGAATAGCATAAAGCATTAGTCAGATCTTTCACTGCTGAGATTAAACATCTGAGAGAAACAATTGAAAGGGGGGAAGGTCCAGCCTGGCTTATGATTTCAGAGGATTGTGTCCATGTTGCTTTATCTGTCACCTTGGGCCTGTGGTAAGGTCAAACGTCACAGCAGAGAACAAAGTTGCCCACCTCATGGTATCCAAGAAACAAGGCTCTTTTATCATAAAAGATCTTTGTCATAAAAGTGACAACTCAGGCATTACAAAGTAACAAACTGTCATAGATACCCATCTGTTAGCATTTAGTCTTATACCTACCATATATTCTGACTGTTCAAACATGCTCATAATTTTATACATTGAAAAATCTTTCCATGTTACTATCTAGCTCATCTAAATTTTCTCATCAATGAAAAAATACATTCATATGATAAACTACATTAGAGGTCAGAAGTCACATGAAAATGCAACTGAGTTTGTTGAAAAGCTGAATTTCAAGAGAAAAATGCTAAATGTAAAGATCCCTCAAACCAATAAATAATTTGGAAAGTCTACTATTAAAGTATTACTAGTGAAAGAAAACCAGAAGTGATGCTATTCCTCAAGGTGGTAGAGCACTATCCTTGAGGAAAAGAGTTCAGGGACTGCACCTAGGCCCTGAACTCAAGCATCACAGGCAATGATAAACAAATAAATACAAATAAATAAAGTATTACTGGTGGAAAGAAACTGTGCTTATAAGAAAAAAAACCTTGTTCTTTTCATATTTTGTTCAAACCAGATTAGAAAAGTCAAAGATAAATAAGAAAACTATCTCATGATGGCTACTGAGAATGAAGTCCTCATTTTATTGTAGGTATTATCCTGGAATATAGACTCTGTAATAAGTTTCACAGTTAAATGAGTTAAATGACACAAGCATTTTTACAGTCAAGTAAATCAAAGTCACAGAACTATGTTGCCCTAATTCCCATAGCTATGAGTAACGAAGTTAGGATTTGAACCCTCCAATAAATTTTGTCAGGGAAGGGAAATGAGTAGATTTTTATTAACTAACCAAAAATGGTTTCATAGATACTTCTACTTTTGCTGAAAGGAAACTGTTTTCAAGAAGGTAGGCTGTCATAATTTCACAGAGCAAATCTAGCTATCTGCAAAGAGATGGTTAACAGCTAATAAGTCCTGACAAGTGCTCTATTGAGCCTTGAAAGTGATCTTGATCTTAAACATCACTGGAAGATTCAGTTCCAGATTTGTGAATCATACAAAAACCAACAAGCTGGGACTGAGAAGGTGGCTCAGTGGTAGAACACCTGCCTGGGTTCGATTCCTCAGCACCCCATAAGCAAAAAGAAAAAAGCCGGGAGTGGCGCTGTGGCTCAAGTGGTAGAGCGCTAGCCTTGAGCTGAAGAGCTGAGGGACAGCGCCCAGGCCCAGAGTTCAGGCCCCACGACCAGACCAAAAACAAAAAACAAAAAACAAAAAAACCCCAGCAAGCCCTCACATAGTTTATGCTGCTTGGTACAACTAAAAGAAAGTTTTTGTTTATATGCAGAATTTCCAAAGTATTCTGTTTTCCATAAATGTATTGATAAGATTCAGATGTCCCAAAATATGGCACATTGGGATTTGAGAAAACTACAGACAAAAATGTTGCTCTCACTGCCTGAAGTCTCTACAAGCCTTCTTTCTTGAGGCAAGTCACAAAGCCTCAAAACTGTCTGGCTTTTCCATGAAGTTAGTAGTAGAAAGCTGCCTTGTCTTTACTGGAAGGATAGGAAAATCCTTATCTCAGAAGATACAGGACCCAGTGGTGGGGGGAGGGGGGTGGGAGAAGGGTGGGGGGGTGAAATCTGAACAAATAGGTTTTGCTAAGCTCCACCTAGTTAATAACTACTATATCAAACCCATAGTCCAATTAATTATATTTTTCAACTACTGTCTACATTCATCAGATTCAGCATAAAATTATGAAATTTCAACTCCTTCATTTCCTCATGAATGCTTCTTTGTCACAGAAAACTTACTATATAAATTTGTATTCTTTTCTTCTGTAAATCTGTGTTAATAGATTTGATATCTATTGTTTCTAAGAGGACTAAAGAAAGTTTTCCCTCTCTTTAGTACAAATATGCTCAACCTCAAATGCATACCAAATTCATTACATTACTATTGATACAGTTCATGATGTGAGAATGTTCAAAGGGGTGACATTGATTAAGGTGCATTTTTTACTAATAAACTGCTTTGTTGAATGGCAACTCCTTTGTACAGCTACTGAAGGACAATAATAATAATGATAGAAAGATATCTTTGTCAGGCACCAGTGGTTCCCTATAATCACAATTACTCATGGCTGAAATCTGAGGGTCATGCTTTGGAGCCAGGATGGCAAACAAATCCATTCAATTCTTATCTTCAATTCACCCGCAAAAAGCCAGAGTAGAGTCATATCTTAAGTTGTAGAGTGCCAGTCTTGAGTAAAAAAGCCAAGTGAGAGTGTGAGGCCCTGAGTTCAAGTCCCAATACCAGCATCAAAAATTAAGAAAAAGAAAAAAGAAGGAAAGAAAGAAAGGAAGAAAGGAAGGAAGGAAGGAAGGAAGGAAGGAAAAGGAAGGAAGGAAGAAAAGAAGGAAGGAAGAAAGAAAGGGCAGAAGGAAGCCAGACCGCAGTGGCTTACACCTGTAACCCTAGCTACTCAGGAGGCTGACATCTGAGGTTCATGGCTCCAAGCTAGCCCAGGCAGGAAAGTTTGTGAGACTCTTATCTACAATAACCTACTAAGAAAAAGCTGGAAGTGGTAGGTAGTGTGGCCCAAGTGGTAGAGTGCTAGCCTTGGATAGAGGCTAGGCTCTGAGTTCAAGACCTAGAACCAGCAAATAAACAAGTAAGTAAGTGAGTGATTAAGTAGTAAATAAATAAATAAATGGTGCCTAAAATTGCTCTAAAGCTATTTTGTATAACTTTTAAGAAAAATATGTTGCTGTGCTATAATATCAATCTTTAGTTGAATAGAAATTATTAGCTATATAACTGAGTTATTATGTAATATTATTTAATATTTGATCTTTTTAAACTGTAAAATTCATAGCAAAAACTTCTACTTACCCATTTCACTACAGTTGTTTATGTAATACAATAGTTTAGCTAATCATTTTTACATATAATAAAATATATGACATAGACCTGAAATAAAGCATTGGACTCTATTAGGAAAAATCATGAAATGGCAATTTTTTTTGGGGGGGGTCCAGCTGTGGGGCCTGAACTCTGGGCCTGGGCACTGTCCCTCAGCTCTTCAGCTCAAGGCTAGTGCTCTACCATTTGAGCCACAGCGCCACTTCCGGCTTTTTTCTTTTTGCTTATGTGGTGCTTAGGAATCGAACCCAGGGCCTCATGCATGCAAGGCAAGTACTCTACCACTGAGCCACCTTCCCAGCCCGAAATGGCAATTTTTATGTGTAATAGTTGAACAAATATTGGAAATGTTGTGACATATATATGCACAATAGTTTGTGTACATAAAGCTACAATGAAAGATGTGCAAACGCTTTAGGACACTAAAATGGCCAAAGACAATCAAAATGATAAGTATAATGGCATATGTCTATAACCTCAACTACTTGAGAGGTGTCTACAGTTTGAGAACAGCTGAGCATTTACCCAAATGACCACAAAAAAGACCCTACCAAAGCTACCAGCATTGCCATCTTCATTGCAGCATTATTTACCATAGATAAGATATGGAACCAACCCAGATACACCTCAGTAGATGAATGGATCAAGAAAATGTGGTATATATGCACAATGGAATTCTATGCTTCCATCAAAAAGAATGACATCACCTCATTCATAAGGAAATGAAAAGACTTGAAAAAAACACATATTAAGTGAAGTAAGCTAGACCCAAAGAAACATAGACTCCATTGTTTCCCTCATTAGTATATGTCTAGGATAGTCCTAGAAGAGGATCACAGTAGCTGAATAGTTATGGACCTATGAACATATAAGATGATGCTAAATGAAATGAACACCTTTATATGCAAACAAGGTTTTTCTTTGTTGATATTGTTGTTTTTAATGTACTATATGAAGTCATTTCTTTTTTCTTTCATTCTTTTCTTTGTTTCCCCTGTGGTTTATCCCTTGTTGTCACGGTATTTGATTTTGGTACACTGTGTATTGTATGTATGTTTATCTGAATTAGGGAAGGGAAGGGGAACAGCAAAATGGTGAGCAAAGGGCAAAAGGTGAACCAATGCACAGTAATACTCACAAGACAATATGTTGGAAATGAACGTTATAGCTTTGGGGGGGGGTAATGTGGGGGAGGGAATGTGGGAGAAAAATTGGGGGGGATAAGGGAGTAACAATGTTCAACAAGAAATGTACTTATTACCTTACATATTGTAACTAATCCCTTTGTATATCACCTTGACAATAAAACTAAACTAAAAAAAAAGTTTTAACAAGGCATAGCCGTTCACATTATAATTGCAGCTATGAGGAAGTATAGGAGAATTATGGTCCAAGGTTGGCTCCAAGCAAACAAAAGCAAAGACAAAACACTAGCAATAACAATAAAACCCCACAAGACCTTATCTGAATAAAAACTAAAGCAAATAAAAGCCAGGAGAAATAGACTCAGCAGATGAAATCCTGGTCAAGCAAACATGATATTCTTTTTTTTTTTTTTAATATTATTTTATTTTATTTGAGAACATACTGTACAGAGGGGCTACAATTACATGGGCAGGATAATGCATACATTTCTTACCAAGCATTGCAGCCTCCTCCTTTGTTTACCCTTCACATCCCTTCCCAGCCTCCCCCCTCCCCCCACCCAATTATACCCCACTGCCCCCTACACCGACATTGTAAAGCTGGTTTTGACATGACATTTTGTACTTCTCATTGTTGCAACAGGTCCACCTGAATCCTTAAACAACTTGTTTGCCCCCATCTCCTCCACATGTTATACTGACATCAAATATAGTGAAGGCGGGGGTTACACTGTGGGGGAGGGACATACAAAGCAACAAAGAAATAATCTTATAAATGCGTTAGAAACATATGCATGAAAGAAACAAAAACATTAAAATACATATTTAAGGGTTCATTTTCCTAACATCACATTATCTGACCTTTTCTGCTTGACTCATACCTATACTAGATATTGCAAATAAGGGAAACCATGGGACCTATGCTTCTTTGGGCCTGGCTTACTTCACTTAATATAATTTTTTCCAAGCCTTTCCATTTCCTAACAAATGGGGAAATGTCATTCTTTCTGATGGAGGCATAGAATTCATTGTGTATATATACCACATTTTCTTGATCCATTCATCTACTGAGGGGCATCTGGGTTGGTTCCATATCTTAGCTATGGTAAATAATGCTGCAATAAACATAGTTGTGCTGGTAGCTTTAGTGTGGTCTTGTTTGTATACATTTGGGTAAATGCCCAAAACTGCGATTGCTGGATCATAGGGGAGATCTATGTGAAGTCTTTTGAGGAACCGCCATACTGCTTTCCAAAGTGGTTGAACAAGTTTACATTCCCACCAATAATGAAGTAAGGTTCCTTTCTGTCCACATCCCCTCCAGCATCTGTTGTTGTTAGAGTTCTTGATTTTTGCTGTTCTAACTGGAGTGAGGTGATATCTCAATGTTGTTTTGATTTGCATTTCTTTTATGGCTAGGGATGCAAACATGATATTCTGGTTCAAGTCCATATAAAACCAAAAATGAAGAAGTAATAAATAAAATCATTAGTCTAGCAATGTTGATAAGATTATCTTTGGAAATGAGTTTCTATTACCTAATTTTGCTAATACCAGTTGATGAAGCCTAGCACATTGTTATTTATATTTCCACATTAAATAAATAGTTTTCTTTTCTTTTCTTTATTTTTGGAGGGGGGGGTACGGTCATGGGGCTGAACTCTGGGCCTAGGCACTGTCCCTCAGCATTTCAGCTCAAGGCTAGCGCTCTACCACTTTGAGCCACAGCGCCACTTCCGGCTTTTTTCTTTTTGCTTATGTGGTGCTGAGGAATCGAACCCAGGGCCTCAGGCATGCAAGGCAAGTGCTCTACCACTGAGACACCTTCCCAGTCCAAATACATAGTTTTCTATGATGTGTTTTAGTTAATGACTACTCTTGGAGCCAGCATTTTATATCACTCAGCCATGCAAAATATGTTAATCTAAACATTTCTTTTTACCTGCATGTTTCTGTTGCACTATTATATAGATTTTATAACTTCTACATTAACTGTTACCAAGCAGTATCAATATGCTGAGAGCTCAGCTGAAAGGAGAGCACACTGTGAAGAATGTTCTAGTAAAACCAGTGAAGCTGTTACGATGTTTTAGAAAGAGAATCACGGAACCACCATAAGCCTTGAATCTGATACATCTGGAAGTTTCTCAACCATAATAATGTCCTACATTTGCTTAGCATGTTATATTTTCCCAACAGGTTTTCATATAGATTAAATAGCTTATATTATGCCTCCGAGAAAACCTCCACAATAACACTGTCATGTGAAACATGGAGAAGCTGAATCTCTTTAGATTGGATAATTTACATGAGAGCTATTTATGGTTAGAGGCAGAACTGGGTGAAACACAAATATAGCTTTGTTTTCTTGCTGCTGTTAAACATGATCCAAAACCCCACAAAGATGGAGTGGGTTGACAATGGGTATCAAGTCTTCTGTTGGCACCAAGCTAAACTGATTTCATGGGCTTCAGCTCTGAATTCCTCCATTTACTTAAGGCAGTTGCTTCTTAACAAACCTCAAAGTTGTAAGATCCTTCAAATGTTAGGTTTAGAGGTACAGACTAAATCCATAGTGTTTGGAGGATGTGGGAAGTAATGCTCTTCTATTTGACAAGCTATCTGGGGTTCAGGTATCTACAGCTAATGTGAAGGAAACAACCTTTTCCCTCTAATATCGAACTACTTGGGCATGATAATATACCCCTCTCATCTCAGCTAAGACAGCAAGCCCAAAACAAAACAAAACAACAACAGCAACAACAATAACAACAAAACTGGTTAATTTAAGTCTTGGTGTGTGCCTGAACAAGAAACAATACCATATCTCCAAAATAACCAATTTAGAGGTGGCTCAGTGGTAGAGTGCTTGCCTTGCATGAATGAGGCCCTGGGTTTGATTCCTCAGCACCACATAAGCAGGGAAAAAAAAAAAAAAACCAAGCTGGAAGTAGCGCTGTGGCTCAAGTGTTAGAGGTCTAGCCTTGAGCTAAAGAGCTCAGGGACAGTGCCCAGGCCCAGAGTTTAGGTCCCATGACTGGCAAAAAATAAAAAAATAACCAGTTTAGAAAAAAAGGACTGGTTACATGGCTCAGGAATATAGCACTTGATGAACAAGTGTAAGTCCTTGAATTCAAATACAAGTGTGACCAAAGGGGGGGAAAATTGTAGGGTTGAAAGATTGTCTGGTCCAGACCAGTTATTTGCAACTGAAGAAAAAAAGGGGAGAGGGATTTTTACTTACTCAGTGACAACAAAGTACAATTTTTGGTCTCCTAACTTAATGCATGTTTTATTTGTGCATTTTTCCCCTTCCATTGCGATTTGTTGTATTACCATAGGCAATGCATACATCTTACAGAACATAGCCTGGAAGTTCCTCAGAGAAGGTCTTTACTATCCTTGCATTTCCTTTCTGACATCTAGCAGAGTTTTTGTATCATAACAGGGTGAGATGAAAGGCTAGCTAATTGTGGCCTTTCTTCTGAAGCACTTTTAAAGGGAAAGACATTTTTAGATATCCCTTCCTCCTTAGGCTTTTGTGTCACTAGCTGTGGCTAAGAGAGTGTTCTATGATACAGATATGAGAGCTCCCAACTTTCACCCAGCCTTTGGGCTCTGTCTACCACCTTGAAGCCATTTATACAAGGAAGGTTTCAAAAAACTACACACAAAACTGGGAGTGTCTCTCCTGAGAAATGCTTTCTGGAAGTCATATATAGATATACCTATTTCTATAAATAGACATGATATAGATAGGATATGTACACATGGAACCAAAGTTCCCCCATGAACAAAAATTAAGGGTTTAATTTCTTTTTATAAAAATCATTCATCCAGCCCAGAATTGATTTCAGTGCACTTAGTGATGTGCTGGTTGCTTAGTGTTACTTTAAAATATAATTGAGCTGGGCACCTGTGGCTTATGCCTATAATCCAAGTGATTCAAAGGCTGAGAGGCAAAGAGAGCAGTTCAAAGCCAGTTCAGGCCAAAAAGTTCAGACTCTTATATCTAATTAACCACCAAGCCCGAGTGGAGCTGTGACTCAACTGATAAGAGTATTAGCCTTGAGCAAAGAAATCTCAAGGACCTCACCTGGGCCCTAAGTTCAAGCACCAGGACTGGCAGATGCACTCATGTATGTACACACGCACGTGCAATATACATATATGTATATGTGTGTGTATACATATGTATATATGCATGTATGTATACACATATATAATTATATAAAATACAATTACACATTCATAATATATAAGATTTACATATATATGTATGTACATATATATAATTGAACCTGCCCATGCAACAAAGGATTTCAAATTTAGTCCACGTGGCATTTCCTCCTTAGCAGATGATTACAGGTCTTCTTTTAAAACACAGTTTATTGTGTATATGCTAAATTCTCCTGCTTGAATATACATTTCTTTGAGGGCTCTACTCTTATTCATCTGAAGGTCACCTACACAATCACGAAACAGCAAATACTTAACACATATTGGCTGAATACAAATAAAATAGATTCTGCAATTACTTGATCTTTAGGAATTGGCATGAAGTAAATGGAGTTTATAAGCTTTTGCATTTAATATCTTTATGTTATATTTATACAAGCCAGCTACAGAGAATGTGGCAAGAGATAAACATTAATTTTAAAATAAATATGGGTGTATTGCCAGCTAAGTGTGCCAAAGCTGTGTGTAATCTATTAGCAGACTTATTGTGATTAAAACTCACAAGTTGTGAAAATGGAATGAGTTGAGCTACAATTTTATATTAAATTATATCTTATCTTTTAACACAATTATTCATGATACAAAAAATATATAATTTGGGGGCTAGGGTAGATAGTAAGGGCCAAGGCCTTAGGGTTCAATCCCTAGTATCCAAAGAGATACATAATTTTTAAAAATAATAAACTTAAAGGTTGATTTTTGAAGGTATTTTTAAAATAATGTGCTTTAAGCAAACATGACGCAGTGAAGATGGTTACTTTGACTCTGCAAGGTGTTGACAGCATTGAATCCAACCAAAAACTCCATTACAGGAGGCCAGAATGTAGCTTGGAGGTGATTTTCTTCATCCTTTGGTTTCTTTGCTGCCTTTTTTGGTCCTTATTATCACCTAAAAGGTCATGTAATAAAATGACATTCTCACAAGTGTGACAGTAATTGCGATGGTCCCAGCTGTGACTTGGTCTCAATAACTGCTCCGTTGGCCCCCGCAAGGGTGATCACACAGTGCTTTTGCAGCCATTCAACAATGGATCCTCTGAGACACCTTTCTTCTCTGCAAAGCCTTGTAGTCACCATACCAGGCAGACTATACAGGCCCTTCATTTAATAGTCAAGGTCATGTACAGGGTGCTTTTACACAATCTCGTTAATATGCATGATGCTAATTTTAAATTCTAGGAACCTAAATCCATTTCACATCTTAACAAAGGAGCAGGGTTTTCTCGTAATAGAGGGAATGCTTTTCTAAGTATCCCACATTATTATAGGGAATATTCATATCATTACAAATCAGCTTTTAGAAGTTTACGGTATAAAATCCAATGAGAAAAACAAACAGATAAGAACAACAACAAAAAAATAATGTTAGATTTAGGAGAATAAAAATCTGAGATTTTTTGGCAATTATTTGTAAAGATTTATAGGCATATTTTAGACAATCTAACCCCTGATTGACTTGTTTATTATAGAGTAAATTATCTGAGTAAACTGAAACCACTCCTTTAACAAGTTAATCATATTTCAGGATGAAATGAGAAAAATGACAGGGATCAGAAATAGGTGTATAACTCACCAAAGATGACTTTGTTAGAAGTAATGATATTTTCTGCACTGTTGTGGGGGTCTCTTGAAGTAGCTAGTAATTTTGTAAGTTTGATCCTTGGGAGCACCAAGAATCATAAATGTACAAGTACTATTTACTATGTGGTCGGAGCTAATTTCTCATGTTGAAGCTCATCAGTATTAAAGGCAGTCTGAGCTTTCTTAAAGGAAATTTACTAACTAGAAAAAGTATGGAAGAAGCTGCACTCTAGCCTCTAGCTTCCTCTCCCTGCATTTGTTATGATTCATTGCCATTTGCTTTAATTTCTTCATCTGTAGAACACACAGGACTTCCTATTCACTGTCATATCTGGCTTGAGACGTGCATGCTTTTTAGTTAAATTGATATGGACAATCAATGCAAGTTGTACACATTCACACATTCATGTTATGTACACACTATTGGTTTTGCCACCTACTGTTAACTCAGAGAATTTGAGCAATATTGTAAAGCAATGGAAAGATGAGTGATTAAAAAGTTAAGGATGAATTTAATGCACAAAAATAGAAAGGTTAAGAAATCTACAGGAGGACTTGTAAACTAAAGAAAATAATCACAAGATATGGAAGGTATGGGGGGAGAGAAAGAGAGAGAGAGGCAAAGCAAAACAAGAGAGAGCCTTGGCTGAGGGTGGAAGGAGAGGAAGGGAGGGAGGGAAGGAAGGAAGGAAGGAAGGAAGGAAGGAAGGAAGGAAGGAAGGAAGGAAGGGAGGAAGGAAGGGAGGGAGGGAGGGAGGGAGGGAGGGGGAGGGGGAGGTCCTATGTACCACTCCCTACCCAAAGCTGGAGATAAACAAAGGAATACTGAATGTGAGAAAGTTGCAGTTGTGAGTCCTTGGGAGAAGAAGAAAGAAAATGAAGATTAACATTAATGACTGAAGCAAGAAGAGAGCATGTAGTTCAGAAATATGGATGGTGGTAAACATGGTTAAGAATAAAAGTTTGTTTCCCCATGGTGAGTTTGAAATGACAGGAGAATAATCATGCACAGATGTCCAACTGACATTTGGATAGTTAGGACTGAAGTTCAAAGCAGAGGACAGAGTTACAGATTGGTTTTGGGCAGTACTCTGGAGGTGATAATTGAAGCTATGAAAGTGAATAGGGCTTCCAAGGGAGAATGAATAAAATGATATGGAAAAATGTCAAACTTGATAAAGCAAAATGTACTCATTATACCACTTAAATGGTCATGTTCTAAAATAATTTGTGATTTAACTGTTAATGTCAATGGTTTCCAAATAAAAAATTGAATATAAAAAATATGTACCAAGTCTTTTCAAAAGAAAGATGTATGAGTACGAAAGTTTTACTCCTATGAGGGCATCAGTTTGGGTTTGGATTTCTGTTCTACTTTATAGTCAACGTTTCAGTCTGCTCTTACCTATCATGCCATCAATCATCAGTTCCTTCTAAAGCTGGATTATCTACTGACGGCATCAAGATCATAATAAGATAATAAGGTAAAGCTGATCTAGGATAACCTGTAGTCTTTGCAGGAGTTGGAGCAGGGGCCTGCCTGGCTCAGCATGACCACCTCCTGTTTACAAAACGGCTAAATTGCATGAACCTGGAACTTTTTCAAGCACTGTGCATTAAGCTATCTTATGACATGAGAGAAATGGTAAATGTCAATATCAATCCCTAGCTGGGGATCTTAGACTGGTGCAGAAAAATTAAAAAGAGAGGTTGCTACAGGGGTTCATAGAGGGCAAAAAAAGACTCAGTGAGGAAGCAGTAAGGATAGGCATACCATCTTTGGAGTCGTTAAGTCAGGGTGTAAGGATTGGCATAAAGAAGCAGAGAAACTACAAAGAATTGGGATCAAGAGCTAGAGGCCTCTGGGTTGTGGGAATGGTTTGGTAAGAGTACACCTAGAGGCACAAGAGGTTTTCTTTGTTGTTGTTTTTAATGTAATACGTGATTTCTTGTTTCCTTTGTATGTTCTGCCCCCTGTGGTAGATCCCCTGTTGTCTCTGTATTTGATTTTGGTACCCTGGTATTGTATATATGTATCTGAATAAGGGAAGGGGAACAACAGAATGGTGAGAGAAAGGTCAAGGGGGGGAACAATGCAACAGCGACATTCACAAGACAACATGGTGGAAACGATCTGTGCAACTTGGCGGAGGGTTGGGGGTGAGGGAAAGTAGGAGAAAAAATGAGGGAAGGGGTAACAAGTCTGACTCTAAATGTACTTATTACCTTAATTATGTAACTAACCCTTCCGTGCATCACCTGGACAATAAAAAAAGAGAAAAAAATTGAGTAAACTTCCAATGTGCTCAACTTTGGTAGAAGATTCTGGGCAGACATGTAAACAGCTTTTACAGAATGGCCAATGGTAATACCGAGTTGAGTGTGTATGAGACTAGATTATTAGTTGGATTACATGGGCCTTGAAATAACCTGTGTTGCTATTAAGGAAGATTGTAGTTTAGGCTTCCAAGTCTTCAAAATTAAGGGGATTGATCAGAAGGCAGGTGGTAACCATGAGATGTAGATATACAGAATTACAGAGAGAAGACTGGAGAGCACCATGGAAGAGAAATACCTAGAAGAGGTGGGAAGGATGTGGAAGCTTTACTCTTCTCTTGACATCAGGACTATGAGGTTTGAAGGTGCAGGCAGCTGCTTCTTAGCATGACTGAAAAGAGATGCGACTTTCTCAGAGGGGGCCCAGATTTCCCCTAAGGCAGGAAGGACAGGGATCATTGTATGTACCATTGACTAAGGAAGACAGGAAGATTTGCAGGGGAAGTCTGAAGTAGGAATAAAGTAGTCTTAGAAAAGTATGAGAGATAGCAGAGACTACGGTATGAGTGGGGCTGGGATTCGGGGATGATGGTAGAAGACCACAGGAGGAACAACATGCCATGAAGTAGACTTGTCACAAGCCCAGGACACATCTGCTCCCTTCTCTGGGATCTGACCATACTGAGTTTGGTGAAAGATCTGCAGGGGGTCTATTGGAGGACATGTCACCAGGAAGCTCATGAACAGCAACCCAGAGATCCGATCACAAAGTATCAGTGATGTAGGTAAAGATAGCTCATGCCACTGAGAATGACACATTCTGCATTTTTCCTCATCTGAAACACTCATATCAGTGCATTACATCAAAGGATTCTTAGTTGTATTACTTTCCCTATTTTGTTCATTTATGTTCTTTCTTCTGTTTCTGAAGTGATGTATCTTTCTGTAGCAGACTCAGTGTGGCCCACATTGTCCCCTACACTAGAGTAAAAAGAAAATAGTTTCCCTGGTAACACAGAACCACACAAAAGCCAGCAGAATTTTCTCTGCTACGTATGTGTGATGTTTGGGTAGCTGAAGGAATCGAACCAGTGGGAGAGAATAATAAACATGAGATTGAAACACATGGCAGTGGACATGTAGAATGCATGCTCCAAATGGTCTGCTGTTTGTAAACTGTTGGTAGAGTGTTTTAAGTGACTCAAATTTGGCATTGGGATCTTGTCCTAGATAAAACCACAATGTATCTACTTAGGTGAAGCAAAATACCTTCCTTTAAGAACTTTCACCATCACTGAAAGTTGATAATCATAAACAAGTTAGTTTTGATCCAATGTTATGTCCCTGACCACAAATGGATATGTGCCAAGTAGACAGGGTGCATTTTTTATAGTATCTTATTTTTTTAATTTAGGATTCATTGATAGCAAGGGAATTTCATGTGAATATTGTAAGTATGTATTTAGTATATTTTGAGCAAATTCACTCTCTATTATTTTCTCTTAAACCTTTCTCCCTCCCCCTGCTTTTATAAAACAAGATGTGGTAGAAACCCATATACATGTATGAAGTACCTCTCCCTCTTTTCCCCTTCTGCTGATTTCCCTCACCACAGTATACCATAGTATTCCATTCAAGCCCTATTCTTATTGTTATTTATTTTTTTTTAATAATGTAGATATTGATGCTCATATGAAAGAAAACAAAGACTTATTTGGGTTTTTTAGTTGGTCTTATTTTACTCAATATAATGATTAAGTTCAATCTATTTTTTCTACAAATGGCCTAGTTGCTTCTTTATGACTGAATAATTGAAAGGTTTTCAGCAGGGGGTACAGTTACTGGTATTTTAACTTAGGGCCTCATGTTTGATTGTTGGTGCTCAACCATTTGAGCCACACTTTCACCCTGGCATTTTGCTGATTATTTGGAGATGAATTCTTGAGGATGCTTCTGCCAGTTGGCTTCAAACTGTGAACCTCCATATCTCAGCATACCAAGTAATTATGATTCTGGCTGTGAGCTGCTGGTGCTGGCCTGAGAAAGATTTGGTTGTTATTGTTCAAAAAGAACTTTCATGAACTTACTCATCTTAACCATTACCTCCAGAAAGACTACTTGAAGTTTATCTCTCTCCTAGACTTCTGCTACCAAGTTTTGTTTTATAGTTTTCCACATTAGAAGTTTGTAGGCGAAGTTCAAGTGGATAATTATATGCAGAAATACATCCTTTTCTTTCCACCTTTTACTTTTTCATTGGGTTTTTATTTTCTAAGTATCTTAGATTAGTTCAGATTAGTTCACATTAGTCGTACAGAGGGAGATTTTATTGTTACATTTCCATATGAGTTCACAGTGTATTTCAATCAATCTCATCCCTTCCATTACTCTCCCTTCCTCAGAGTTTTGGTTTTTTGTCTCTTTTTTTTCTTTTAATATATGGCCAATTGATTGGAGCTTCTTGCCAGAAAGTTCACCTGCTGACACGTGTAATAAGGATGTGGGAAAGAAAGAGAACTACAAATTTCTGCAGTATTAGAAACTGGTAGGAATGATTTAAGTCTCTATTAAAGTCTCATCATCCTGCCCAGACACCCTGGCAAGACACCAGGTAGGATTCAACAGCTTATAGAATCTGACAGAGGAAAAGTTAAAAAATGCTTGTGAAACAAGCAAAGCAGTGACCAGCTCTGGGAAATTTCCTTTAGGCTACTCGAAGGAATGCTGCCAAGAGACCAGCAGGGCTGGGTTCAAGGTGCAAGGCCACATAGAGCAGCACACTCCTTCTGGTGTCTGACCACTGTGGTGATCAACAGAGCCCCCTCAAGCATTTAGCCATTAGGTTTATGATGCAAAGCAGCATTGATTCTAGGATTATGAGTTTTGGGAAACTAGGAGCATGCAAAAACGACATATTAGAGCCACTCAAGAGAGTCGGGAAATGAGCCAGAGCCAAGGCCCCAAATAATAATTAACTTAGAGCCATATGACCCCAGTCATCCACGGCTGTGTTTTAAACCCAGGCAGATGACTTTTCACAGAGGCAATTCTAAGAGCATCATTAAATTCTTCTGGCAGAAGTAGTAGGTGCCACTTCAAAGACAAAATGTCCACACTCATTTCCAGATCACACCTTTCAAATCAAAACACCCAATACCTGAGTCTAGTCTGAACTCTACAGGTTCTGACACCATGTAAAGTTGCTTCGATGCCCAAGATTATAGTCTGCAAACATAACTGATGATCACAAACACAGTATTTGAGTGCATAAGCAAATCTAAGAAGTCTGGACTCTTCCAAGTGTTACTGATTTCACAGAATAGAGAATTTAAAACATGATGAAGACAAAGTAGTGTTTAAATTGGTAGAAATTATTTGTTGTTGTTGCTAGTAATATATTATTCAGAATACAATCATGACAATGAAAATCTGAATTCCAAATTTGGCAGGTCTAGAAGATCAATCTACTCTAAAAGATCACAAATGGCAGGACACTGGTGGCTCATGCCTATAATCCTAGCTGCTCAGGAGGCTAAGAGCTAAAGATTGTTGTTCAAAGGCAGCCCAGGCAGGAAAGTCAGTAAGACTCTTACCTCCAATTAACCACCAGAAAACCAGAAGTAGAGCTGTGGCTCAGAGTGGTAGAGTGCTAGCCATGAGCACAAAAGCTCAAGGACAACACCCAGGCTCTGAGGTCAAGCCCTATAAACAACAACAACAACCCACAAATACATTGTGCCACAGTAGGGTTGTTGCCCACTTGCCTACTAATCAAGGTGGGGGTTGATGGACAGAAAATATAACCAGCTCTGCTTTTATTTTACCTACTATTTAATCTTAGAGTCTTAAAAAAATAATCCAGTTACTCTATGACTCAGATTTCCCATTTCACCTAAATTAAAATGCACAAAACAATTCTGCTTTGGACTGAATTAACTACATAGCTACATAGTAGGATTTCTTTTTTCATAGTAGGGTTTAAAACTCAGGGTGTAATAGCTAAGATATGGAACCAACCCAGATGCCCCTCAGTAGATGAATGGATCAAGAAAATGTGGTATATATACACAATGGAATTCTATGCCTCCATCAGAAAGAATGACATTTCCCCATTTGTTAGGAAATGGAAAGGTTTGGAAAAAAATTATATTAAGTGAAGTAAGCCAGGCCCAAAGAAGCATAGGTCCCATGGTTTCCCTTATTTGCAATATCTAGTATAGGTATGAGTCAAGCGGAAAAGGTCAGATAATGTGATGTTAGGAAAATGAACCCTTAAATATGTATTTTAATGTTTTCGTTTCTTTCATGCATGTGTTTCTAACGCATTTATAAGATTATTTCTTTGTTGCTTTGTATGTCCCTCCCCCACAGTGTAATCCCGGCTTTCACTATATTTGATGTCAGTATAACATGCGGAGGAGATGGGGACAAACAAGTCGTCGTTTAAGGATTCAGGTGGACCTGTTGCAACAATGAGAAGTACAAAATGTCATGTCAAAACCAACTTTACAATGTCGGTGTGTGGGGGGGGGTATAATTGGTGGGAGGAGGGGGGAGGCTGGGAAGGGAGGTGAAGGGTAAACAAAGGAGGAGGCTGCAATGCTTGGTAAGAAATGTATGCATTATCCTGCCCATGTAATTGTAGCCCCTCTGTACAGTATGTTCTCAAATAAAATAAAATTAAATTAAAAAAAAAAAACTCAGGGTGTAGAGTTTGTATGCCTCCAGCCCTGAGTCTTTTTTTTAACTTTTAAAATAATCTTTCAGTAGTTGTACAAAGGAGTTGCTACTCAACAAAGCCAAAGAGTCTTACTTCTAACCCTTACTTTTCTATTCCCTTACTTTTCTATTTTAATGCTGACATAGTTTCAGATTAGCAGAAGTTGGATCCATTTTTTAAAGTTCTTTGCAAGTAAATTTATTGTTTTTTATTACAATATGTTTTTATTGTTGTTTTGAGAGTTTTTTGTTTTTGTTTTTGTTGGTTCGTTTCCATTTCAGGGTCTCATTAAATGTTTGAAGGTGATCATAAACCTGAGATCTTCCTGCCTAAGTCTCCTGAGTGCAGGGATTACAGGTGTGGACCACCACATCTGGCTGTAACAATGGTTTTCAATAGATGGAATGAGAAGCTGTTATTGATATTATCTATCAACAAAAGCTATAGTTATTTTCTCTTATACATGTGATTAAAAGAATTACTCAAAAATACTTAATCTTGAATGCTTTTCAATTTTTCAGTGAAAACAAATAGGTTTGCAAGAGGATTATGTGTTGCACCAGTAATTCTCTGGGCACCCTCTTTGGGGTCCAGATTACAGGAACTCATGTACCATTGCAAGCTTATAAAGCTAGCGATAGTGTAACACCTTAAATGGTTGTATTGGATATGGGGCATTAACAGAAGCTAAGCATTCTGTCATTTCAACTCTTGTAATCAGGAACAGAGAACAAATACCTTCACTGGTGATTACCCAGCTGGGGTGAAATTTTCAGGCCCAAACAGTAGTATTCAAGGATCATTTGTTCAAGGAACCACTTACTAGAGAACATATCCAATTCCTCTGGCAGTATCCACATATACTCTTACTGTGAGACTTTATTCTCATCTTACATGTCCCCAAAAGATCGGTACACATCTTTCTCTTACATATCCTCGCGATGGTACTTTTTCAATTACTGGAAAAGTAATAGGCCTAAATTCCCCTCTGACTACAGTAGTGTTAAACAGATTACATCAATAATAAATGCCACTCCTCTAAAAACTAGTTAATTTGTAAGGAAACTTTAATAGATTACAAATAATTATGGTTGGCAAATAAAAAACAAATAAGTCTGTAGTCATTGATCTATAATTCTAGTCATAACACTAATGCTTCTCATAGGGCAAGTTACTTCCACCTTTTGACCTCTCTTCAACTGTAAAATGGTGTGAAATACTGAAATTGCAAAACTGGTTTAATGCCTAAATTAAACAAAGAAATATATGCCAGATGTTCAAAATGCCTGGCCCTTTACCAAGCACTTAATAATTGTTCAATTAATATTATTTACAAATATTTGTTTTTGTTTTATATCACATCATTAAAACACATGAGTAAAAGGCTAGAACATCCCCTTTCCATTTAGTCATGTTTAGTCATAAATAGCACAACCATCCAGTTGAGCTTACGTCAGAAAGTTTTCATATTTTGTTTTTCAACTCATGTCACTAATAATTGACTTTGTTCTAGTTCTGCACGACTCTTAGTGACAGAGAAGCACCATTTAGTGCTTTCCTATTTTAAATTAAGAAAAATTGGAAATGACAAATTCGTTTACTTCTGCATTCAGTCAATGAGCATTAGAATGCAGCCCAATGCCCTAATCTGGCAATGGTCTGGCATCCCAGGCTGCTGCGTATTAGCCCTGTGATGCAGGCAGATCATTAAGCCTCCTTGGGCCTCGGTTAGTCATCTGTGAAATGAGGATAATGCTTGCACTAGGCACCGGGGAGCATATTTTGCAAAGATGACTGTTCCAGAAAGTGTCATGAGGCTGAATGAGAGCTGACATTTGGGCTAGTCTTTCCAGGACCAGAGGAATTTAGAAAGGTAGAGATGTGGGATGGCTCCCTGGGTGACATAGCTGGAAAATCATCTGTTTCTCTCCAGATTGTGGCCCACAGAACCAGGGAAACAAAGGCTCCACCAGATTTGGGGAAGCTGAGTGCATGCTCAGGCAATGGCAAGGGAGAGAGACTAATTTTGCTAAACATAGAATAATGGGGGTAGTGGGTTGGGGAGAGAGAGAGCAGGCAAGGGGTCAATCTGATTAAAGTATGACATGTGTTTTTGTGAAGTACCATGAAGCTCCTTTGCACAATTAACATGCATGTTAACAAAAATAAATATTTGGAAGATGAAACTGCCCTGTCTGGATTATGGGTATTAGTGTCAGGAGACAGGACAGGGGGAAAGGGTAAAGAAAGGCAAATATGGCCAAAATAATTCATGTAAATATGTGGAAACGGAAACATGAAGCTAGGTGAGATTGGTTTGGGAAAGGGGAGGGAGTAGAGGGAGCAAGGGTGTCTGATCAAAGCACATTATATGCTTAGCTTATATGGATATGTTAAAATGAAACCCCTGTACGACTAACTGATGCTTTCAATATACCCCTTTTAATCTGACCCTCTACATGAGTAACACCTTTGAAGAAGTAGATTTCTTAGTGGTTTATTTTTCTTCTACCCTCTCCTTTTATTTACCTTTTCAGAAGAAAGAAACTACAGTGCAGGCTCTTCCTATTCAAAAGCCAAAGGAACTCGCTCTTATGTCACGTACTCCTGTGAATGCTACACAAAGATGAACCAAAGGTGTTTGAATATTTTGAGAGCCCCAGTAAACAACAAAAAGCCTGTCAACATATCTACAATCATCCACAATGCAAAACAAAGTAGTGTAAGCTTTTTCTCTCACACACAGAAAGTTTTGGTTAAATGGTAGTTTACACAGACATTATTCAGTAAGATATATATGTATAAAGGAAAAGAAATCAGAGAAAAATCAATTTGTTAATTAGCTTGTAGCTACATTTATAAAGGTTAACATTTTGTAGATGTTCCTGACACTCATTCTCCTTGTTTTTCTCCTCTAGTCAATCAATTACATTACTTGCGCAGTTACCTTATTACCTCATTACCTCATTAGCTTCCCTCACATTGTTGGACCAGCACAGCCATACAGACACATGTAGACTATTTCCAATCATGAAAAGAACCTGTCTTCATACCATATCTCATAACACTCAATTCTTTGCTTTCCTTGGCTAAAGATGCCTTATGAACTGCCCATTAACTCAGATTTTGAGATCTCAGTGGGTTTTGGTGCAGATTTATTTGTGGTCCATAAATTTGAATTCAGGGTCTTACATGATATGTAAGGATTCTAGTATCAAACTACATTCTTAGGTCTTAGGTTTATATTTTAATTTATGTAATACCAAGTATCATTTGCATTGAATAAGACTTTTTTCTGAGCAAAAAGAAAAAATGACATCATTCTTCTAACAATATTTTTTAAAGCTTATTGTAATGTCTTGTGTGTTTTAAACTGATTTATGAGTTCTCTGCATGCAAACATTGCAGGTAAAACTTGATGAATTTTTACAAAGCAAATCTCCATGAAAATCTCGATATTATCTTCCTGTCTCAGTCACTTACACCAGCCCACAGACTGCCACACTGATTGCTTTTGTCCCTTTTTGTGTTAAACTCCACAGAAGTTGAATTTTGCAGGATGTATTCACTTACCTGTCATAGTTTAGCTCAGGAGATGACTTTTAGATTATTCTGTGTTTTTTGTGGGCACTATCACTTTCAGTGTTCTCTTTGCTACATAATATTGTATTCCATGGGTAATTTACAATGTAGATTTAAAATTCTTTTGCCAATGTATATATTTGGCTTATTTCCAATTCATTGCTATTAGTAATAGAGTTGCTGTATACATTCGTATATATTTATTTTGGTAGTAGACATGTGCATATGTTAAAGAGGTAGAATGGAAGGGCTGGCTCATGAAGAAGAAATTATGTTCAACTTTAGAAGCTATTGCCAAACAACTTTTCAAAGTGTTTGCACCATTAGTTTTCATTGTAATTGTTATTCGATTCGCTCAAATCTAGACTTTTCTACCTCAAGGTCAGCAAAACTTGTGATGATCATATAAGCATTATTACCTTTAAAAAAAACTTACAATCATTGATGTAGAATGGGTTTCTAAAGTATACCTCAGAAACTATTAATTGTGAAGTTAATGAACAGAATGTGAGAAGGGAAAAGAGGAGTTTCATGCCAAATTAGATGAGGAGACAGAATTATCCAAGTAAAAGAGAAACCTTCAGCATAAGTTATCAATAAGTTAATATCTACTTGTCAATGTAGGGATAGGGCTACAATGTGGGCATGTGGTAGGAACAGGATGCTTATAGTAGATATTTCCATGGAGAATCTTGTAGCGTTATGGTTCCATAGAATACAGGCTGGGAAAACAAAACAAAACAAAACAAAAGGAAAGGAAAGGATAACAATGTTCAACAAGAATTATACTCATTACCTTACTCATGTAACTGTGATCCCTTTGTACAGCACCTTTACAATAAACTAAAATTAAAGAGAGAGAGAGAGAGAGAGTGGGGGGGGGAATAAAGGCTGGAAAATGCAGAGTACAAATATCTGGAACATCTAGGTTGTAAAGGCCATTCTCACTCAAGCACCAGCAACACATATACTGAGATAAAATGCTGTATTCTAGATTATATATGGATCTTTTTTTTTCTTTCTGTTTCATCCCCCACTGCCTGAATTCTTTTTCTATCATTCTGTGCCCCAGATTCATTCACAAATTCAGTATCTGTGATGGTTCTTAGTCCACCTGTTAAAATTTAATATCAAACTTTAAAAAAATGAAGTACTCTGAGCCTACAGCAAAACTAGGTTAGTTAAGATTGCACATATCTTAGTTTGAATGAATAAAATTACTCACATTTTTAACATGTGCTCATTGATAGGCTGGTTTTACAATTAGTGTTATCGCCTTGAAGCAAATTGCTATTCATGTTGATTTAGTTTAAATAAACTTGTTACCTGGGTGTGGTGTGGAATTGCTATCACCTTCACTTTCCAATGTGTAAATTATAGATAAAGAAACCTCCCAAGTTCCCAGCAGAAGTAGCATTACAATTCAGAAAAAAAATAATAATCTAATCAGATGTAATCTCCTGATCTGGTTCTTATCATTAATACAAGAGTAACTGAGGGAATGGGCCTTGCTGACTCCTATTCTTGTTTCAGATGAATTCAATGTAATATGCTTTGGAATGAACGTTGGGTTTCAATTTAAAACAAAAAACACAAAACACACATTTGGAGAATTTGAAACCCAGAAAGCAAGGAGACTATCCAAATTTACAATGGCTCAAAGATGCTTGAAATAGCAATTTATGCCAGATCAAGTACCATCTAAATGGGTTGAAGACTATGAGAGAAAGTGTTGATAGAACATCTTAGATCTACAAAGTGATTTCAGTCATTTGTATTAGTCATATTGGATGGAGAGTGATCATTTCAGCTGACAAAGACAGTGGATAGAACAATGAATGCTCAAGGGATTTTATAAAATATTAAAATGTTCTAAGGTGTTTTATTTGCTCATGATAATAATAAAAAGCAGTTCAAAGCCAACCCAGGGCAGGAAAGTCTGTGAAACTCTTATCTCTGATAAACCACCAGAAAACTGGAAGTGGCACTGTAGCTCAAGTGAGGGACAGCACCCAGGCCCAGAGTTCAAGCCCCACGACCAACAAAAAAGAAGAAGAAGAAGAAGAAGAAGAAGGCAAGACAATAGAAGAGGAAGAAAGCAAGGATATATTTCTTGAAATTGAATTTCCAGCTTGTGCTTTATCTAATAAGTTAGGTTCAATACTCAAACATCTGAAAAGCAGAATAAAGTTTGGAAGTTTTTGTAATAATAGCATATATATTTTTTTCCATAGGCATTAAAATGTGTATCCTGTATTCCTGGGATGTTTCCAGAGTGTTCTAATATTCACTTTCTTATATGCAACAATAATGCAGCTGAGATGAGCCTACCCTAAACATCATGAGCCTAAAAAAGTGCAAAATGTCTGGGCACTGATGGCTCACACCTGTCATCCTAGCTACTCAGGAGGCTAAGATCTGAGGACTGTGGTTTGAAACCAGCCCAGGAAGAAAAGTCTATGAGACTCTTATCCCCAATAAAGGACTCAGAAAAAGCTAGAAGTGGTGCTTTGGCTCAAGTAGTAAACACCTAGCCTTGAGCAAAAAAAGCTCAGGGACCTGAGTTTAAGCCCCAGGACTGGCAAACAACAACAACAACAACAAAACAAACAAACAAAACCATTCTCCCCTCCCCAACCAAAAAGTAATAAGACCACTATGGCTTCAAACAGCATTGATTTTTTAGTGGGTGATAGAATAGCTATTTCAAGGGAACTGTAGAAATAATTTAACCCCGTACCTGATTCAGAAACTTGTTTTAACATCTCTCTGAAGATAATATGTCTACATATTTTATATGAATTATCCTTCAAGGCCTATAAAGTTATTACCCATTATTTATCTACCACCAGATTCTATCCCTGGATATTTACTTTGACTTTGTGTCTATTTTGACATTTATTTTGGTTTTTATTTTACTCTTAATTTATTCATTTATAATATTCATATTGACACTGTATTATAACAGAAGAAACTTCTGCTCTCTGACATGGCTGTTCTGTATTCATTTGATTTTTAATTTACTCGGCAGTCTATATTAATTCATGACAAAAATACAAATAATGCTCATTGCTCAAGAAAGTAATTCACCCTAATTTTATGGTATTTTTTCCTCTATTCAATTTTGTTCCGTAATTTATTTTTGTCTTTTTCCAGTGCTAGGAATTGAACCAAAATCCTTGGACATGCTAGGCAAGCACTCTACCACTTAGCTACAATTGCTAGCTCCTCTTTTCTGTTTTGTTTTTATTGTGACTTCCTATAACCAGTTCTCTCTCCCCCCACCACCACTTTTTTTTTAAGCAATGCCTTTCCCACATACTCAGACTCATCAGGCAATGCTTCAGTGTCCTTTTCCTTCTGGAGATGTCTTTCTAGGGCTCTCCAGTCTGCTCTTCCAGCTGGAGTGTTTGCCGTCTGCCCTGCTTCATGGCTGGAGCCTCATGATTTCACCTCACCATTATCCAGGCATTTCTTTCCTTTCTTTTTACTTTTTTATTACCTGAACTTCAATGGGCATGCAGGGGTTACAACTGAACAAGCTAACATGTCTATCTAAGTGTCTAGTGCTTCTTGAATAGAGTCATCCCTTCCATCATTTTCCCTCATGGCTTTTTTTTGGCTGTTTGGGGGATTTTTTTTTTTTAGCTCCTACATTGGTCCTATGCTGAAGCCTGCAGCCAGCTTTTGTTTTGGTAGATCAAGTTTCCTCCAGTTGCCTAAGAAATGGCATTGAAAAGGTAAGTGTTTTAAATCCCTATATGCCTGAAAATATTTTTGTTCTTCTTTTATATTACAATGGTAGAGCTTTTTTTTGGCATAATTCTAAGTTAACACTTGATTCGTGCAGAATTGAAAAGGCCTAACATCATTTTCTCTAATTTCCTCTCATTCATTCTGCTCAGGACCAGGATGTCATTTTATTCTGAGTCTACCCAGGTGGCCAGTGTTTGCCTGTTAAATACTTGTAGACTATGTTTCCTTCATTGAGGTCTTGAAATTGCATAATGCTTCCAGCACCTATTTTCTTTTCCTACATTGGTTTCTGTGGGTTTTTTTTTTAAATTTTTCATTGCCTTTTTGTATTTAAGATGTAAGGAGATATTCAACACCTATTTACCAGGTCAAATTAACGGCAAGACATTTTTATAAAAACCTTTTCTTTCATTTTTTGAGATAAGGTCTTACTATATAGCTCAGGCTGGCCTTACCTGCTCCATGTAGCCTTGGATGGGTTCTAAACCTGGCAACCCTCATACTTCTGCTGCACAAGCATGGGGCTTTCAAGCATGTGGCTTTCAAGCATGTGCTATCATACCTGGCAAAAATCAGCAAGCAATTGGCAATCACTGTAGCTTTCTGAAGTAGGAAGCAGTCTGTTTCGATCTGATGTTATTCCAGAACAGAATTATAGGTCTTGCTATAAGCAGAAAGTGATAAATGTGATTTACAATAAGCTATTGTAAGATACGTTGACTTTAGGAAGACATTAAATTGAGTCTCAAATACAATGCTGCATTGACAAGGCGATAAAATGGAATAAAATGTATGTGATGAATGGTTGTAAATTCAACAAAATCAGCTTTAGTAAATACATGAAGTACTACCTTCAACAAATCTTCATGGCCAGGTGCTGGTGGTTCACACCTGTAATCCTAGCTACTCAGGAGGGAGAGATCTGAGGATTGTGGTTCAAAGCCAGCCCAGGCAGGAAAGTCTGTGAGACTCTTCTTTCCAATTAACCACCAGAAAACAGGAAGTGCAGCTGTGGCTAAAAATGGTAGAGGGCTAGCCTTGAGTGAAAAAGCTGAGGGACAGTGCCCTGGCCCTAAGTTCAAGCTCCACAATTGACAAAAACAAATCTTCCTGATGATAAAAATACTACTTTCCCCCTCTGATTTCATCTTCTGGCTTCTCAGCCTCTTCCATAAATATGGAACTGCTCTCTAACCTGCAGTTTCCACTGTTTCAAATTTTGTCAAATGAAAAACACACCCCCAATATTTCTCCCCTCTTTCAAAGAAACAGCATAGGGTTGTTATTTTTCCCCCAGCAAAAATATTAAACACAATCTTCCATAAAACAATAATCAATGATAACTATCATTAATTTTAAAAGATTTACTGGACTGGGGATGTAGCTTGGACATAGACTGCACCAAGCAGGAAGTAAGACCTTATTCTAAAACTAAAAACAAGGCTGGAAGCATGGCTCCACTCAAGTGGGAGAGGCCTAACCTAGCAAGCCTGAAACCCCATGTTTAAATCCCAATGTGTGTATTACACACATACACGCATACACACACACACTTGTCAAACCCTAGCTAAAAATTACATATATATATACACACACACAGAGAGACATATATATATATATATATATATATATATATATATACACACACACACACACACACATACACACAAATACATGAGTGAGTGTGTGTGTGTGTGTGTATGTGTGTGTGTGTGTTTATGTCTCTAATCAAGGAGATGAGTGAAGACTTTACATGGAAGGGAGAAGTTTCTTTGGAAGATAGGTGCCATTTTGCTTTGTTGAGGCATCAAGTATGCCCTGAAAAATAAAGCTCTCCTTCGCCCCCCACTGAGAGCCTTGAGCAGTGGTTAATGATCTAATTAGCATTTCAAACTGAGAGGAATAAAAGGTGTGAACATCCTATCTCTCCAGAAAGGGAGAGTGTGACAACACATTCAATTTAAAATCTCCAGAGGGGTGCTTGCTTCCTTCCCCTTTCTCTCCTCCTTTGTATCTTCTGCTTTCTATAGCTTTATAGAAGTCCTTTCACTCTCCTTCCTCATTCCTTCCTGTTTTGTCTTTTTTGTTCAGTTATCCTTTTTTTATAAAAAAACTTTACTTTTTTTTTCATTTATTCTGTTCTGTTTTAACTCTTATGCATCAATTTGCCTCATCTACAGAACCAGTCCCCATAATACACTAGTAGGGCTATATTGGTTTGCTTTGTTTACTTTAACATAATATTTGAGCTTTGAAACAGGAAATACATCTCTCATCTAAATAACTTCAAACAAAAACAATTACAGTTCAAGGTACAGTGCTCAGCATACCAAATCACCACATTGAAGTATCAGAAGCACCTGACAGAAGCACCATAAATAATAGACTCACACATAATACCTCTTTTAACTGTAAGTTCCTCAAGGGAACAAAGAAATTGTGCCTGTAATAATTCCACAAATAGTAGTCCAGGAAGTTAGTTACCAATGTGCCCCAAATAGTGAAGTGCCCAGGATTTTTTTTTTTTTTGTCTTTTCTTTTTTTGGTACTGGGATTGAACCCAGGACGTTGCACTTACTAGGCAAGCACTTTGCCACTGAGCTACATCCCAGTCCTGCCCTGGATCCTTGAAAAAGTTGTCATGTCTGAGACAAAACAAGGCATGTAATGTAGAAAGGCTTGTTTATTTTAAAGTTTATTTTATTTTTTCATGAAAGTCCTTCCTTAGAAATCAAAGGTATGTCTTTATTTCACTGTTGGGTTAGCGTGTGTGTGTGTGTGTGTGTGTGTGTGTGTGTGTGTGTGTGTGTGTGTGTGTGTGTGTGTGTGTGTGTGTGTGTGTGTGTGTGTGTGTGTGTGTGTGTGTGTGTGTGTGTGTGTGTGTGTGTGTGTATGCATGTCAGTACTGGGGCTTGAAATCAAGGCCTGGGAGTTCTTTCATAGCTTTTTCCATTCAAGACTGATGTTTTACCATTTGAGCCACATCTTTATGTCTGGCTTTTTGGAGGATAACTGAGAATAAAAAGCTTCCCAGACTTTCCTGATGGTGTTGACTTCAAACCTCAATCCTCAGATCTCAGCCTCCCAAATACCTACAGGCATGAGCCACCAAAATGTACCTTGATCCTCCTATTTTTAGGTTTCTTGTCCTCACTGGGATCACATGTATATATCACCATATCCAGCTTCTCCACCATGGAGATGGAGCCCAGGCTAATCTGGTATCATGATTCTACTAATTTCACTGAACCCAGCAATGGGTCTTGTGAACTTTTCTGCCTAGGGTGGCCTTCAATGATAATACTCCCATTTTCCACCTCCCAAGGAGCTAGGATTAGCCACTGGCACCTTGCTCTTGGTTGGGTATGTTCTTATTTAGTTTCCTGGATTCTTTCCCCATAGCACTTTGTTTCACTGCATTTTCCATCATCTGGAATATCCTCAGCAGTGTCTCTAAAGTTAGCCTTCTGCTCATACTTCTGGTCCCTGACTATGGCTAACCCTATGGGAAGCTTTTCCCAGGAGCAGTCATAAGGACATCCAACAGAACAAGTGTCCTGGTAGTCTAGAAGCTCTGTGTAGCCAGCAGGAACAATGATGATCTGACCCCAACTGTGCTCTCAGTCACAGACCAGGGGCTGACACACAGAAGGCCTATAAGACATGTATGAATAGACTGATAGGTTTCAGTCAGCTATGAGAGATGGAGAAATGCAATGGGAACCTAAAAGAGAAGATAAGATCTCAAATTCTCTAAGAGAAAATATTTCCATTAGGACTTTCAGGCTCAGCTCACCTCAAACATGTTATACATTGGACACAGGGATAGCAATTTCTCATAAGAAAACCAAGTAAGTACTCAAATTCTAAATGCTAATGCTATAAGTTTACTCCAAGAGAGAACCAGCTCTCAATCTATTGAATACGTAAGTTGTTTTGTGGTGTTCGCTCCCTGAGTACAAATAGAAGAAAAGCCTACAATCTCTGCCTCTGTCTTGTGTTTACTATAGTTCTAAGCTATTTCCTTTGCAGTCACTTTGCAATCACATTGAATTTCAGTACTGATGGATAGCATCTTTGTAACAAATACTAAAATCACTTATCCCTAAGGAACAGCAGAGCCCTGCAGAACAAGACCACCTCCAAATGAGAATAATTATCTATAACTATGAAGGTACACACTGATGCCCAAGAAACCACCCCATTGGAACCAGATTGCTTACCTCTGTGATGATAGTGATGACTTCTTGGTACTCTAGAGTAACAAATTTGAGATAATGACCACCCAGGCTATACCTGTAACCAAGACTCATAAATGTGCATCCCTTTGTTCCCTGACCCAAATTCTTCCTTTTCTAAGCCTACATTCATATCTATATTCTGAAGATGGCTGAAGATAAACTGAAATGCTTCTTCCCATGGGATCATGTCATGAAAACTCTTTTCTTTCCTAATAAACTTTTCTGTCATTTTCACTATGCTCATACCTTTCCATATATATATATATATATATATATATATATATATATATATACATACATACATACAAATAGGATAGATTTACATGAGATACTTCTCAAAAACTTTGAAATAAGGAAAATTAGTTTTCCCTTTAAAGTTTAAAATTTAGATTCAATACATTATGTTAACAGAAACATACATGCTACCTTATAAAGAATCAGAGTCCAGATCAATATCATGTACTCACTTAGGAGAGAAATTAAATGGATTACATTTTTAAAATTAGGTACACAATGTTTATTGTCTACTTCTGTTTAAATTTCTTGGAGGGTAGAGCAGAAGGTTCTACTAAGCAAGGCTAGGATATCCATGTTTGGTTACATTTTCAAACCACAAAGAAAAACATGCATAGAACAACTGTCCATCTTGACAATTATTTTCTGTTGATTAATATAAGAACACAATCTGAATAGATTATTGGGAAATAACAGTACAGAATAGATACTTCATCCTTAATAGTGCAAAGGTGAGATTCACAGCTTTATATTTATAGCATAAGCCATAGATACAATATTCAGAGTGATTCAATATTTTCACAACCATCAGCCTCTTAGAAAATCTTGAATTTGCTCTCATCAATGATTCTCAAAGTAGCTCATAGGAATCTTAAGTCAAATAGTCTATTTAGATCAGAAAGACTAAAAAACGATTAGGTTTAATCCATTTCTGTCAAACATTTGAGAAGGACAAATATAAGTTACACTACTCGTTAATCTGAAATAATTTTGAGTTAAACCCATAAAAACGTTTATTTTGGTCTGTTTGAGTTTATTACATAAACAAAAAGCAACATCCTTACTCATGGTATGACAACACAAATTAACATTTTAACAGTATACTTCCAATTTCAACAGCAGTCGTACTCTAATACCAAATGAATTGCTTAGCTCTCCCTTAAAATCTTTGCAAGCCACAACTGTGAATGATTAGGAACACACAATTTCAACTTTATATTTTCAATAAAATCCTCAAGAAAATACCAAGTAAGATATGGACACAAGAGGTTTTTCTTTGTTGTTGTTGCTTTTAATGTACTATGTGATTTTTTTTTGTTTCTTTTGTATGTTCTTCCCCCTCTGTTGTCACTGTATTTGATTTTGGTGCCTTGCATCTTGTATATTCATTTACCTAATTTGGGGAGGGAAGGGGAATAACAAAATGCTAAAACAAGGACACAGGATGACCCATTGCAACCATGAGACTCATAAAACAGTATGTTGAAAATTATCTTCACAACTTTGTGAGAGCCGGGGGATGGGGGGGGGAATTGTGGGAGGTGAGGGAGGGAAGGGCTAGTCGGAGAAAAACAATGGAGGAGATAACAATGTTCGACAAGAAATGTACTCAATACCTTAATCATATAGCTGTAACCCCTCTGTACAGTATCTTTACAATAAAATAAAACAAGATAAAATAAAATAAAAAAGAAAACACCCAGCAAGATAGTTATTCCAGTTGAAAGAAATTTGATGAGACTGGAAGAACTATTTATGAGGCAGAGCTGCAGGCCCAAGGTTTGGGGAGGGAGGATATATGTACAACACTCAGAGGATCACTGCTGCCTCATGAATAGCTTGCCTTCTCCCCTTCTTTTTGTGTCTTTCCAGTAGCAAGAGAGTTGCTTCTTGTTGCTGTCAGGGCCATTCTAGCCTTATATCTGCACCCTATTGCTACCATTGGTGCCCTTCATCCATTCAAGGCCACATTTTCCAGTAAGGTAAAATCACTGCTTTGGCATGGATGTTCATGGCAGGATCTACTGGGAGCTGTGAAAATAAATCAACTGTAGGGAGGGTGGGTACAAGTGCAGCTCTTAAACATGAGCTAATTTCATATGCCTAGTTTTCAAGAGGAAAAAAAATCACAAGCTAGTTGAAAAATAAGTGGGAATAAAAAATCTTTCACCACATGATTTGGTCTGTAAGGAAAAAAGAAATATCATTTTCTTTCAATGCTAGTTTCATAGCTAAGACCTCTACAAGTAAAACAGATTAAAAAGAGGCAAGTGTATAAATATATTTAAGTTTTCAGTGACACGGAATCCTTCATAAGGAAATCAAGACTGAAAGTATTAGGGACACTTGTGTATCTTTTAATTATTTGATGCATATGTTTTGTAGAGGTGTGACTGGATATAAATGGTATGATCTAATGGTAATAATTAGAGAATCTTGGTACGGCCTGATGGTTCCAATTCAGTTCTGTATTCTCATGCCTTTGAATATTAGGACTTTCTTTCCTCCTAGTACCTGGTTGGTACCCTTCATAGAAGGATCTTGAGGTCTATTTCAGGATAAAAGGGACAAGGGAGAAGCAAGAATGATCTCCGTGTCCTGCTATTTCCTCACACACCAAGATGCCACATTTTTGAGTAGTGACCCTATCAGGTTCAAAACCAACAAAGTAGATTGATTTAAAAAAATATTTGACATTAGAAGTATGACATGTGACCATGATCGCCATCTGTGTTCAGGAAAATGGTATGAAGGGATTCTAGAAGCCATCAGGTAGGAAGAAAAGATCCTTTGTGATGAATGAACATTGAAACTAGACATTGCCCTCAGCAGAAAGTCACCCACACAGAATCTGTATAATGTAGATAAAGGGATCTGTTGAATACTGGAGGTTGTAGAACTAAAGCATACTTTGGAAAGGGACATGGTTAGGATTGGTGTATGCTATCCATCATTGTAACAATGAAGGCCTGGCTGGTCACAGTTCCCTAGACTACCTGGGCTGACAGCAAATGGGTACAACTGGAGATTCAGAGCCATGTGTTAAAGACCAGGAGAATGCAATATGGAAGGAGTCTGGTGCCTGAGCTAGGCCTTGATAGAGAACTGTAGAAAGAAATCTGTAGATTGTAGCTTAAGCAAAATACAACAATTTGTTGGGTTATAATATAATGAGCTTACTGTGGTTTGGCTAAGTCATTTTAAAATAAGCCTCAGTTTCCATGTCAAAGTGCTTATATCAGGCCACCCTTCAATTAGATACGGTTTAAGTTTATCCAGAGTAAAAATTTAGTAGTTCTTTTATTTTAAGTGAAAACTATAAGTTAATGTCATGTACCACTCAAGCCAATAGTTTAAAAATATGAGTAATAGAGCAAGTACCAGGGATTATGTATTAATATCTGAGATGACTTATCAAAATAACTTTCATTAAAATACATACAAAATGTAATTCAATCAGGTGCCGGTGGCTCATGCCTGTAATCCTAGCTACTCAGGAGGCTGAGATCTGAGGATCACAATAAACCCAGGCAGGAAAGTCAGTGAGACTCTTATCTCCAATATAACTACCAGAAAATCAAAAGTGGCACTGTGGGTCAAGTGGTAGTAGAGTGCTTGCCTTGAGCTGAATTGCTCAAAGACAGTGTCCAGGCCTAGAGTTCAAGCCCCATGACCAACCAAAAAAAAGTGTAATTCAGCCTTGTCAGAGTAAGCATGCACCTCTCTCTCTTCAAAAATTATTAGGAAAGTTATAAGCATTTTTAGAAGTGAATAAAAACAAAAATTCTCCTCCTAGTAAACTATAAGCACATCTCCTTGAATAGAATGAGGAAGGGAAAGTTTTGGTTGAAGCTAGATACTGTGAGGAATAACCAAAATATCTAAAAATATTCACTGAATCCTCATGGGAAGAATTACAATCAAAATTTTGTTCTTGATTCATTTATAATTAGAATCAGTAATATACTGGGCAGTACTGAAGAGTCACATGCTGGCAAGAAATAATGAAATAAGACCCTGAAGGTCAGTGTCATTTTTCTTGCCTATGATAATAGGGTCCTTATGATGGAGAATTCAGGTGAAGCCAAATGGAGACAATTTTGCCTTCTGTATTGGGCTCAACTACCCTCATTAAATAAATTACACAAGTGCTTTCAAAAAGCAGAGGTCACTAAGCTCAGTTTTATTATGGGAAGCTTACATATCTCATGTGATAATGGGAAAACAGAAAAAAAAAAACAACCCTAATATTAAACAACACTTCTACATCACAACCCTACACCAAATGAACAGCTTTGAAGCAAATACAGTCCTGAGGGACACTTAGTCCTTTGAAAAAAATGGCTCTTAAAAATTAGAGTAGGAGTCTATCTCCTTTCCTTCTTTTTTTGTTAATATATATTTTTTATTGTAAAGATATATACAGAGGGGTTACAGTTACACGAGTAAGGTAATGAGTACATTTCCTATTGAACATTGTTACCCCTTCCTTTGTTTTTCCCCTACCATCCCTTCCCTCCCCACCTCCCCAACTCCTTCCTTCCCCCCATCCCAAAATTGTAAAGTTCATTTTCAACATAGTTGTACATCTCATTGTTACAATGGGTCAACCTGTATCCTTGTTTCAGCATTTTATTTCCCTTCCCCTCCTCAAATTAGAAAAATGTATATACAAGATGCAGGGCACTGGATTTAATAGGAAGAAGGGTTAGGCTAATGGATGTAGGAAGAATCTTCTCATCAGCACTCAGAAAGAAGAGTAGTTCTTTCTTACATAAACTCATGATGGTCCTAAACACTCTTTGCCTGGCATTGGCACAGAACAACTGGAACATACAAGCAATGAAACCAGATAGTGATCCATGTTGAATGCAGTTGTAATTTAGGGATAGTTAACAGAGAAATACTAGTTAATGAGAAATACTACTAGAACTGTATGACCCAAGCAGTAGCTGTCCACTAAATACTACAATGAGCTAGGAAGGAAGGGAGTATGGTGATAACGTGCCCAGCCTCTTGGTGTGAGCCAGACTTTAGTTCACATCTTCATTCTGCCGCTAACTAGCTGCTTTAATGTTTAATGTTAATGGCTTAGCTGTTTAATGGAAACCTACCTAGCCACTCAATTTCCTATCTACAAAATGGAGTCAGTGATATGTACCTCAATGGATTTGGGGGAAATTTAAAACAGAGACTGCACATGAATATGTAGGATACCCAAGCTGGGCTCAAGCAAGCCTGCTGCTAGGATTGAAGCATGATTAGAAATTTGATAAAATGGTGAAGTAGGCTCCTCAGGAGACCATTTATGTGTAAGATAAAGAGGCTTCCAGTTGAACTAAGGGAAGAAGTTCTTTGAGTTGATAGTAGTCCTAAAGTCAAAGAAGAAGAGTGATTTTGTCCATAGTGTGGTGTGTGCTGCATAAATCCACTGCGCAGCAAGGCTTTGTATGCATGTCTGCAGTCTAGGCAGAGAAAGCTTGGTCGACAACCTGGAAGAGTGCCTTCATTACACTGGACATTAAGACATATACAGACATATACAGCCTGCCTTTAGTACTCATCTCAAAGATGATTATCCTGATGGAAGAGGTTTCTTTCCTTCTACAGACACTGAATATCATTCTTATGGATCTGAAGATTCCAAGAAAATAGTCATTGAGTCAGAACTGCAGCACCAGCTGAGTGAAGATGGCTCACACATGTAATCTTAGCTTTTCTGGAGGTTGAGATCCCAGCTCAGGCAGAAAAGTCCATGGGACTCCTATGTCTAATCAACCACCAAAAAACTGGAAGGGGAGCTCAAGTGGTAGAGTATTAGCCTTGAGCAAAATAGCTAAGAGATAGTGCCCAGGTCCTGAGTTCAAGCTCCTGTCTCTAAACCAAACCAAACAAAACAAACTCATCAACAAACTGCAGCACTGTCTAATGAGATGTCATCTCTATGTAAGAATGTAGGTAAAAGCCGGGTGCTGGTGGCTCACGCCTGTAATCCTAGCTACTCAGGAGGCTGAGATCTGAGGATCACGGTTCAAAGCCAGCCTGGGCAGGAAAGACTGTGAGACTCCTATCTCCAATAAACCATCAGAAAACTGGAAGTGGCGCTGTAGCTCAAGTGGTAGAGCACTCGCCTTGAGCTGACGAGCTGAAGGACAGCACCCAGGCCCAGAGTTCAAGCCCCGCGACCGACAAAAAAAAAAAAAAAAAAAAAGAATGTAAATGTAAAAGTGGAAGATGCATGAACCTAGGAGGCTATCGAAAGGAATGGAGGTGTACCCAGTGACTGTGTACAACAGGTGCAGCAGCACTTGGAAGGGGGCTTTGTCGATTTGTGGTGCTCTGGCAATCAGATAATCAGCAAAGACTCAGAGGGATGAGGAGTGGCATCCAGATAAGCAATGGCATCATATGTAGTTAAAGCACACATATAACTTCACTGGTTTGTAAGCATGGGTAATGACCCAACCTAAATAACCATCAGAAATTTCCTGGAAGGGGAACTGTAATACTGGTAGAGCTGGTAGAGCAGGGTGACTTTATAGTCTTGAATAATCTGACATGGAAAAGAGCCAACTTCAAATAGATAACCACCTTCAAATATGAATCCCAAGATTAGAGAATTTGGGAAATCTACATATTGTCAGTGTTCAATACATGATAGTCATCTGCTCCCTTTATCCTCTTCTTTTTAATTATTTTTTTCATTTCACTGGACAACCTGGATTCATTCACATATTGCCTCTGTTGTGAAACCAGTTATTATACAATAACTTGTATAACCGTGGTCAAGTTATTTAGTCTTTCTTAGATGTTGCCCAACCAACAAAATGGGAATAGTATAAACTTCTATATAACCAAAAGACTACATATGTAGAGCACATATAAGAATTTGCACATGTAAGAATTCTGAGGAACTTTATGCAATTAGCATCTCAGAACTGGCATGGGAGGAACTTTGGCTGGATGAAATTGTGACAAATAGAAAATAGGGAAGAACACTGGACTTAAGAGTACCACTGAGAGCCCTCCCCCATCACATCCAAGAATTTACCTCCTTTCAAACAACTATGAATCTTATACAATATATACAATATTATATATATATATATATTTACATATGATGGAGCAAGATTTCACAATGATAAAGTCAACCACACTAACTGAACATAACAGACAATTCATTGTGCCTGTCCCTCTTCTCACCTTCCACTTCTTAAAATGTATCATGGAAGGTATACGTAACCCTCACAATTTTAAGTATTTTTAAGTACGCAGTTCAGTGGCGTTAGTATGATCTCATTGTTGGGGGGCACCACTTTATGCAATCATCACCACGATCCATCTCCAGTGCCATTTTCATCTTTCCACACTGAAACTCTCTGCCCAACAAATGATCACTGCTCATTACCATCTCTTGCCATCCTCTACAACCTCCATTCTATTTTCTGTATCCATGATTGTGACTATGCTAGCTGGGTGGCATAAGTAGAATCACACTCTATTTAGTCCTTTTGTCAGTGGTTTCTTGAATTAAATAAGTCTTCAAGGTTCAACTGTATTGTAACGTGTCAAAATCTCCTTCCTCTTTGAGGAAGAACAATATCCCAATGTATGCACACATCACATTGGGTTTGTCTTCCATCCATCATGTGCCTGGCTTGCTTCCCACCTTTTGGTACTGTGAATGATACAGTTATGGCATGGTTATATAAGTATCTCCTTAAGTACCTGTTTTCAGGCCTTTTGGGTATACACCAAGCAGCAGAACCACTAGGTCATACTGTAGTTCTAATTTTAGTTCTTTGAGGAGCTGCCATTCTGTTAATCACAGCCTCTGTACCATTTTATATACCCAGCAGCAGTGCTCAAATATGCCAATTTCTCTACATCCTCACCAATCCTTGTTATTGTCTGTTTTTATTTTGGTTTCAGTCTTAGCCACCCTAAAATATTGTGGCTTTTCCCTTTGCCTAGTGAGGGAGAGCAAAAGTTGCTTCAGATCACAGAGTACTTAGAGGTGTTTGAATTTGTAAACTGCTGGCTACATTTAACTTAACTTAGATATTTAAATGTAGTTTGCTTAAAAATTTCTTTTTCATAGGGTGTTTCTACAGAGTTCCAGTTAAGAGTACTATATCCAAAACAGTCTTTGGATTACATTTGCAAACAAAAATTTGCCTCATTCAGGGCTGAGAAGGTGGCTCAGTGGTAGAACGCTTGCCTTGCATGTATGAGGCCCTGGGTTCGATTCCTCAGCACCACATAAGCAGAAGAAAAAAAAAAGCCGGAAGTGGTGCTATGGCTCAAGTGGTAGCCTGCTAGCCTTGAGTTGAAGAGCTGAGGAACAGCGCCCAGGCCCAGAGTTCAGGCCCCACGACTGGACACACACACACACAAACACACACACACACACAAACACACACACACACACACACACACACACACACACACACACACACACACACACACACACACACACACACACACACAATTGCCTAATTCTTAAAATTCAACCAACTTTTCAGGTGGGTACACTGAACCAGTAGATTAAACTCTAGCTATCTGATAACATTTTATCAATGATATCATGGATCATTCTCTACATTTTGTCTAAATTTCAAATGTAAGGCAATAAATATTTGGCAATAGCAAAAAAGTACTCCCTTTGATCTCAGAATCATAAAGATATGATAAATTCAAACCAACTTTCCCAAGATATATGATACCTCATCTTATAAAATTAAAAGTTTAGAGTTTATAATCTTATTGCTCTATAAAATATGGGTGTATTCAAATGGATTTTTATGTTGGTTACTAATGAACAAAACAGATTTTTTCATTAAAAAATGCAAGATATTTTGAAGAACTACAGAAAACATAGAGGAGCTTTTTCTGATAATATGATATTCTAGTCTTAGAGTGTTTACTGTTGGTTGTGTGCGTGCATGTGCATGCACATGCATGTGTGTGAGTGAGTGAGAGATTCTCTGGTCAATAAATCTGTATATAACTCTGTTGGCAACTGGTGACTCAGGCAAGTAATCCTAGTTACTCAGGAGGCCTTAGCCTCAGGATTTGAAAACAACCTGGACAGAAAAGTGTGAGGCTCCATCTTAACCGAGGAAAAAGCCAACAGTGAAGCTATAGCTCAAATGGTTGAGTGAAAAAGCTAAGGGAAAATATCAAGGTCCTGAGTTTAAGCATCAGTACTGGCACTAAAACAACAACAACAAAAGTCTTTATATATACTTTATAAATGTAAAGTATAGATTTGATACTTAACATCTAATAATATTTCATTTTGATGAAACAAAGCATTGCTGAGAAACTTCTAGCTAGTCTTAGGAGTCTTGCAGAATAGATGCATGTTCAATGTTTTTATCCACCATATGTTTTCTCATTTTTATTATGTGACAATTATATGGGAGACTATTTCATCTCAATTATTGTATTTCTATCCTTTTAATTTTCTTTGGCATAAAAAATTGAATGTGTACCTTCAAAGCATGAATTGGTTTGTATGTGTATTCAGTTCCCCCGGAATTGCATTAATAATTAATAATTTCCAAACACCTTGAGTGATGTGAAGTATCCATAGTTACTACAGGCCAGTCAGTATGTGTGTGAGGCATAAAGGGGGAGGGGAGAGGAGGTCAGTAGGACACAGAGGAAGATAATCCATGTACAAATGGAAATCAGAATCTCTCAGATTAAAGGCAGCTGAGTCAGTCTCAACTTGCATTATCCAGGTATGTTTATTCCTAGCCCATTGAAGGCTGTGTGTGTTCATTTTAGATGATTGGCCCAAATAGTATAATGCTCACACACTGGTGGACCTGAAAGGTAGATAGACAGGTTGTGATTAAACTTGACTTTTGAATACCCACCTTTACAAGTCAGAATCAATAAGGAGGGGTTTCCATAACAAAGCATTCTATTTGACACAGCATGCTCTTTTAAGTGGCAAGTTCCCTCCCCCCAGCACTTAAAATGAGATTTGATTTAGAAATAGCTCATTGAAAAGAATGCCTTCAAAACAAAACTACCTCAGAATTCATCTAGTACAATATCGTATTTTACAAATAAAGGAAAAGAAAGGGATAAACGATTTGTCCAACAGAAGGAAATGGAAACTGTAGAAATTCCCAGGTTTCCTGGCTACTAGAACAATATTTTCCTTAAAGGCAAGCATCAGTGATTTTTTTTTTAAAAAAAGGCAAAATTAACAAGTGACTTATCTAAAACAGAATTGCTATTGTTTTCTTGAAATTCTTCGTCTGCCACATGGATTCCTTGCAGTCTAGCTGGGAATGTTTTGAAATAAACTCTTAAAAAACTCATCTGGTAAATATCAAAATCAGCAGCAGTAGCATCATTATCATCATTCATCCTTCTCCTCCTCCTCCTCCTCCTCCTCCTCCTCCTCCTCACCATCATCATCATCATTCATCATAATCCTCATCATCATATTTCACACTTACATAATGCTTATTACCCAAACATTTGGCATAAATTCACTCCCAAAGACCCTCCAGGAAACATCCACTGCAACTAAAATGAGGAGGTTTTCTGTTAATCACACTAAAATAATCTGTAGATTCAAATTTCTGACCATGATTTCTGGGGTGGGAGGTCTTCCTGGGGAGAACAGAGCCTAAATTGCACTGTAAGTGCTTCCCATGAGGCCATGGGACCAAGGTACATGTTCACCTCTACAGTTGGATTCCATTCAAGAAATATAGTATTTTTTCATTAGTATAAGTATAGGTCTTCAATATGGAAAAGGCAATGCAACCTAAGTAGAATTGTGTAGTCACTTCAAGTCAGGTAAAACAAACAAGCTATATTTTCATAAATGACATTTTAATTACCACCAGGAGGTCATTAAAAATGCATCCTGGCAGTTTGCTTGATTCCTTTCGGAAAGATAATATTGACAAACTACTCAGAAACTGTAGCTCAGAAAACAGCACCAGTTGAGATCTGTAATAAGACACATACTCACTTGTGTACCCTAAAGCAGTCATGAACAATTTGAAGAGAAACGATGAAGTGAAATTATATTTTTTTTTCTTAGGAAGAGGTGGAAGAGAGTAGTTTTTCAGGAAGACTGTTGTATCCATAAAAGTATTACTTATGTGAATCCTTGATGTGTTTAGCATAGCAATTGGAAGCTTCAGCTATTGAAGCACAAGTCAAGGAGGAGCTGAATGCCTTGGGATGCCAAGCCTGCTTCTGCTTCCTCTTCCACCGCAGGAGATGGCTTTCTCCAAGACTATTGGTTCACAGTGTTTCAAGAGACCAGTTTAGTTCTGGAGCCTATCTCAGTCTCACCAAGCCTGATGGAAAAACCCAAGATTAGGTCATCTTTCTGAATTTCAGTTTCCTGTCTTGGTAATCAATCACAGGACATCAGAAAGGTTTTTCATACCTAACATTCATCTAAAAATCAAGGTTCTTATCATTTATGATGGTTGGTTTGCCTGATAACCCAATGCAATGCAAAATGCTTTTCTACCAGTTATATGAGCTGTCCCTCTAGAAACTATAGGAAAACCATCAAACCATTTAACTTTTACCATGTTCACCAAGGAAATGAATTTTGTATTGATCTCCTTGGCTATTAAACCAAAGAGGGGGAAAGCTGTAGTTGCAGAATCCAGTATAGGTGAACCATAGCAAATGAAGGAAGTTCTTGGACTATCATTTGGGGTAATCTTAGGGCCAATGCAAGTTACTTTTCTGTCCCTAGTGTTATTACAAGGGTAGGGATATTGTTAGGATCAAGGGATCACTTGGATCTCTTAGGGAAAGATGGAGATAAGAGGTACTTAGATGTTAATATACTAGGCTGGTTCTATTGTTCAAGGGGCTCTTCCTCCTGGAATTTCTTCTCCATATGCATAGATTTCTTCTTTCAACAACTCTTACATTTGAAGATTAATCTAATCTCCAAAAAGATTATTGTATAAGGACAAAAGAGAATGATTATATTAATAAGTGGAACATGAAGGGAGAAAAAAAAGAAGTTACGTGAAAACAACACATACAAATGTTTTTGTAGATTCTTACACAACACAAAAAGAGCTGCAACAACACTACTACATATGACTACGTTGGTTTGTCTCCTCTCCTTCGTGAAACAGCCCTTGTTTGAAAAACCTAAAAAGAATACTAGAAAGTTTTCATGAACAGCTAACAAAAGAGAATAACAAAAAGATCAAAGAGGTATAAAATCCTGGGAGGTAAAAATGGAGTGATAGTGTCTGCAATGTATTGAATAGACAGCGTATGGAAGCAGGGCTACATCCATGCAGAATGTGAGGGAGTCCTCAACTCCACAGAATGTCAGAGAAGCTTAGATACAGAAGAGAGAGTAAATGAGGTCAGGATGATAGATGAAGGTAAAAGTAGACACTAACATCCATATAGCCTCTAGCCAAGGAAATAAATAGGCTCCCTGATGAGAGTTATGAAAGCAATATAAGAGATGTAGCGTGGGTAAATCTCTTTTAATTGAAACACTTGGGACTTGAAAAATTAAGGTTGGCTCCCTACCCACTCACCCTAGAGTGAGGTTATAAATGTGCACTCAGAAATCACAGACACCTTATCTATTGCTTCATTCCTAAATATTAACAAACTGTGCTTACCTCCTATTCCGAGAAGCTTAAAACATGAAAGGGGAAGAACAAGATAAGATCATAAGAACTAGTGAGCAAAAGATAATTAAGAGCAAAGCATTATTTAGAAAATTAAGAAAAAATGTGCCAGGTAAAACCTAGGATATAGAATTGAAGAATTGGTGGTAAGAACAACAAAGTCCTCTTCGTGGAGGAATGACTGGCGAAGAGGAGAATAGGAGAAAAGACGGATGAGACCAAGGATCCACTCTGAGACCATCTCTGACAAACTGAGATTGAAGACAAGACAGTGAACATAGGGAAAGATATTTTAAAGAGAAATATTAAGAAGGATATTTTCAAATAAAACCTCAGCATATTAAAGGACACAATCTAAAGACCTAAAAGAATGAGTGAAAACCTAAAGAATGAGTGAAAATACAATGTATAAATCTGACAAGCAATTGATATTCAGAATACATTAAAAACTCAATAGCAAACAATAGTATTAATAACCTGTATAAAATGGCCAATATAACTGAACAGACTTTTTTAATTAAAAAAAAGAGGCAAACATACAATTGGCCAAAAGGCATACAAGAATCTTCAGCATCACTAATCATCAGGAAAATGCATAACAAAACCACAATGAGAATCTTACTCCAGGAATTATTGTTACCAAAACAAGCAAACAAGCAAACAAAAAGATGACAAATACTGGTCTTTTGTCAAGGACAAGGAAACTTACACACCATTGGTGGCAATGTAAATTAAACAACCATTATGCAAAACTGTATGGAAGTTTCTTGAAACTTTAAAAGTAGTGTTAGTACGTGACCCAGCAATCAGACCACTGGTATATATCCAAAGGAAATTAAATCGGTATATCAGTCCTAATATCTGTATCTGCACTCTCAAGTTTGTTGAATAATTATTCACAATAACGAAGAAACACAACCCAAACATCTGTAACCTAATCGATGATTAAAGAAAATGTGGTACATAAACACAATGGAATATGGTACTTAAGCACAAAGGAATACTATTTAGACACAAAGACGATAAAACCAGCCAGGAACTAGTGACTCACGCCTTTAATCCTAGCTACTGAAGAGGCTGATACCTGAGGATCACAGTTCAAAGCCAGCCCTGTTAAGAAAGTCCACTGAATCTCCAGAAAATTGGAAGTGGTGCTGTGGCTTAAAGTAGTAGAGTGCTACCCTTGAGGGAAAAAGCTCCTTTGAGTTCAAGCCCCATGACTGAACAGGAAAAAAAAAAAAGCTGGGCAATGTTGGTTCACACCTGCAACTCAGGATTCTGAGATCCAAGGATAGTGGTTCAACACCAGCTTGGCAGGAAATTTTGTGACTGTCTTAGCTTCAATTATGCACCAAAAAAGCCAGAAGTAAACTAGCCTGGAACAACATAGCTCAGGGACAGAGCCCAGCCTGTGAACTCAAGATAAACCCTGACCCCCTACTCTATCACAGAAGCATAAAAGTGATAAAATATATGGAAATCATTATGTTTAGTGAAATAATCCAGGTATAGAAAGACAAACATTGTGTGATCTAATCCATATGTGGAATCTAAAACAAGTTGTTCTTCTACAAGCTGAAAGTAGAAAAAATGGCCAGATCTCAGTCAATGGTTTCTAAATTACAGTGAGATAGAAGTACAAAATTCTGGTGCGTTACAGCACAATAAGGTGAATATACTAAAAAAGTGAAGTACTTTGTACTTCAAAACGTTAAGAAATGCTTTTTGCACGAATAAATGATATAGGTTTGAAGAGATAGATATGCCTAACCTGACTTAAACATTATACTATGTATATGTATATCAAACTATCACTAAAATATATATAATTTTGTGTTTTTATGTCTAACATTAACTTAAAAATAGTATTTTCTACAGCTGAATAGTATACCTTCAAATGGAAAGGGTCTATATCAGATCCAAAAAACCTACATTTATAAGAGTATGTGTACCTGTTGTGAAATTCCAAAGTACTAGGAACAATGGTAAGCAAGTGTTTTCCAGCAAAGGAACAGAGAAGAAATACTTTTTGCTTTGTGGGGCATATTGTCTCTGGCACAGGTTACCTTTGTATTGTAGCACAGGACAGCATAGATGATATGGAAATGAATGGCCACTGTCTGTGTTTTAATAAAAATTTTATGGATGAAACTTATGGTAGACTGCGTTTGGCCATGGTCAATAGTTTACTAACCCCTGACAAAACAGAAGAAGGCTAAGAGAACCAGCAGCCTAATTAGAGCAAGAGGACAAAGACCCCTGGAGGGTCGATGTTAGCAAAAATAATGAAATTGACTGAATATATAATACAATCTGCCACTTCAAAGAAATAAAAAGGAAAATACCATACAGGAAATTGTGACAACACAAAAAGGCCACTGGACACAACTGGAAGAGGCTACCACTAACCAAACAAAAGAGAAAATGTAATTAGAGTGTGTCACTTGTCTAAGCAATGAAGAAAAAGAATTCAGGACCTGGGATTTGGAGACCTGGGAAATCAGGTACTCTATGGGAATGGCAGAGCACTGGCTGCATATGGGCAAGGGCTTGCCATAAGTATTTAGAATATGCATTTGGAACAGACATTAAAAATATGCATTTGGAACATACATTTGTAACACAAATGTTAGTAGTTCCCAGTTTAACCTACATTATCTGAATTTATATACTCTGTCAACAACCCTCGTTTCAAATCTTGTCTATGTGCCATTTCACATATAGATTCTCTCTGGCACTCATCAGAACTTGACTCTGTCACCAGTATGTAGGATGAACGATGTAGCACAGACTTAAGCTTACCAGTTTTTAGATAATGCATCAGATTATATAATTTAACCCCCCTGCTTACCTTATGCTCTTTGATTTGAGATTTTAGACAACATTATATATATAATGTTATATATAATGTAACATTTTTTTCTACCGACTTGGTACCACGTTGCTTAGAGTCAGAATGAAAACAAATTATCTTAATGTGAAACTATATATAACATGTGGAAAGGAAACTATTTAATTGTGCCTGAATTTAAAGTATATTTGATTTCAGCACAAAATTAGGCTCATGAAATTGTACTGTTTTCCGAAATGATCTTTCTTTTTAAACTATCTAGAGCTGAGATTTCTCTCTACTCCCTCGTCTAACAATTTTAATTACAGCTTTTTAAAATTAAAAAACAACAACAACAAAGTGCTTCATGTTTTGCACTCTGCTAGCAAACCTGCTTGTTCTAAGAACAAGCTCCAGAGATCTTAAAATGAACTCCAAGTTTGGCCATTTGATTTCTATGCCGTTTTCATAAGAGAAAACCATAAGTAGTATAAGACTTTTATTTTTATTCTCTGCATAGCACTAAAATTCACTGAAAAATAAGAAATGAGAATAGAAGGATCTGTGAAGAGGTGCTCAAAGGTTGGTGTAGCACTGGGAAAGTCAAACCTTGTGGTGAGCCGATGATACCTCAGATATCCTTAACGTGGTAGGAGCTGCCAAATGAGGAAACACAAGGTTTGACACAGTAAGACATTCTTTAGTAGAGTGAGGGCTCAGAGTTTGTTCCTAGAACTCTTCTAAGACAAAGGAAGTTTAACACCAGGTATCTTTGTAATTCTATGGTCATTTGGTGGATTTGAATAGAAATAAAAATGGATGTGTATAAATTAAGTGAATAATTTTTCCTATGAAGACATAAGCTTTATTATTTTTTAAAGGACAGGATGTCTGTCTTTTGAAGGAAGGAAGGTACTGGGATGGTATCACACCACAGAGTTAAAGTATAAGAGAAAAGAAATGAAGCCCTGGGGATGGATTGTAGTTCTTTTTTAATTTAGGCCTTGGCTATTGACCCTGCTGAAGATGCTGAGGACAGAACATGACTCATATCAGTTTTCTAGCCCCAAGTGTGTCAATCCTAGAGGGATAATAGAAAAACTGTAATCTAATGAAGGCCTTTTCCAATGATATGTATTAAATATTAAGAGAACAGAACAAATGGGGCTTTTACAGTGAAGGCAAACTGGGACTAAAATACAAGTCTTATAACTTTTAGACTTGTACTCTGCATATAAAAGGTGTATATTCACTAGGTTCAACTTGGTAGAAAGACTCTTCTTACTAATTTTGACTCTCCACTACTTTATGTTTTAAACTCATCCTGCAAGTGATGTCTAATGTGACTCTAGAAAGTGATTAGGACAACCAAGTCAAGAAGAAAATGAACTAGGATCCTTTTTTCTTACTTACTAGGATTGCCATGCAGGTGCCATCAAGAATTTTTGGTTTTGACCCAGTGTCATACAGCATAAAAGTTCTCAGCTAAGGGCTCACAGCAGATATGGGTCAATATCACCTGTGACACAATAAGGGGATTGGTTGGAATAAAGCATAAGCTAAATCCAACCCGGGGAATTGCACAGAGCCTACTTTAATCTATATGCCAGCGAGAAATCTGGGTGTCCACGAGAATGTTGCACATGTGAATGTGCATTTCCCATGTGTAGATGTATAGAAAATTGTTGGAGGACTGCCTTATTAGAAAAGTGCCTGTTTGGGGCTGGGAAGGTGGCTCAGTGGTAGAGTGCTTGCCTTGCATGCATGAGGCCCTGGGTTTGATTCCTCAGCACCACATAAGCAAAACAAAAAAAGCTGGAAGTGGAGCTGTGGCTCAAGTGGTAGAGCGCTAGCCTTGAGCTGAAGAGCTGAGGGACAGTGCCCAGGCCCACAGTTCAGGCCCCATGACCGGACCCAAAAAAAAAAAAAAAAGAAAAGAAAAAGAAAAAAGAAAAAGAAAAGTGACTGTTTTATAATACAATAAAAGTTAGAAGACAATTACTTTGTAGGAATTGCCCCTGCATTATTGGCGAAAGGGAGTGTACCTAGACAGAAAAATCTGAAAAGAAAAGAAAAAAAGGCCTGGAAGAGAGAGAAAAATCTATCTTTAAGTAGTTATATAAGATTCAACAAATGTACTCCAAAGCAGTGAGTAATTCCTAGGCATATTCCAGATTCAGCAATGTGTCCTTAGCTATTTTTATTTAACATTATGATGTGTAGCCAGGGTGTTTGACACATTATAGATTTTTGTAACAATGCTTTACATAAAAAAATGTAAAATGAAGTGAATCCTCCAGGGGTCTCCAGAATAATTTCTGCAGACTTCTAACTTGAAATAGACTCAGAGGCACAATGTTGCTAACTCAACTCCCTAGTCAGAAAACTAAAGACAATACTACTTTTATTAACTGGTAGGATTTCAATGAAAGCACCAAGACAAAGAACAACAGCAGCAATCACAACAAAAAGAGTTGTAGGGGAGGGATTCTTGCATCACCTAGTAGGTTAAAGATTGGTAGATTCCTGAGATAGACCAACTCTTTCATACTTCTTTACCTTTATCTAATGGTGACTGCAACTGACCTTGACTAACACTGCTTCTGAATGGTCAAATTGACATTTATTACAGTTGGGATTTGAGAACAAGACTTAAAATATAAGTCTATTTTGGTTTTGCTTCTAGAACCTTTACTCCAACATTTCTTCAATCTTTGTGATACCTGACATACTCTTTTCCCTTCCCTTGGGTATGTGACCTACTTAATTTATAATCCTTATATTAAATGACATTATTACAATCTAAAAAGAGTATATTCTAAAAACTGCTTATGAATATTAAATTGTTTGGGACTTAACTATCTTTCTGGGGTTGCCTTCAGAGAAAGAATGATTAGCTATAGAGTAACTAAAGCTAATGCATGAATTTAAATTTAGTTTTAACTATATTTGTTGGATGATTTTTATGAGTTAAGCAGTAACATTACACTTGTCTTATACTGTGACAAATAAAATAAACTATATACCCTCAAACATTGTATAGACAATTGGCTATGGAAATAAATTGCAGCCTACAGTAAAGTGTCATAACAGTCATAAAAAGAATTTAGCATAGGGACCTCTGAGATGATATTAGATAGCTGGGGACAAAAATTAATCTGGGAAAGGAATATACTGAGCAGAAGTGTGAGAGGAGTCCAAGAAGATGAAAAAACACTGAAGTTATGATAGGGCATGACATATTCGGGTAAATATGATAGATTAAACCTGGGATCAGAAGAGAGGAAGAAGCACTGCAGAGATAGGAAGCCAAATAAACTTTATTAAGGACTATAAACAATAAGGTTAGGGGGAGGTCTGAAGGACCTTTAAGCGTGGTGGTGAAATGATTGAGTTAACACTGAAGAAAGATCCCTGGGTTTACTGCACAGAGAAAGTCTCAGGGAAGACAAGTAGGTGGTGATGGCTTTGATGTGGATAGAGTCTAACCTGATGAGTTATATAAATTATTGGGGTTCCGATTGTAAATACTGGGTGAGTTTGAGAAATAGTCCTAGGAATTAGATACAGTCTTTAGTTATTAGGAGGACAGATGAAGCAAGGTCAAATTAATAAATTCATTCTGGCTTGGAAAACTGGGTATGTTTCATAAAGATAGAGAAGCACCCCAAGCAGGAATAGGAAAGGACCTCACTCCTTGAAATGAGTAAGGTAATAAACCAGCAGCAAACATCTCACCTTAAATGCTTCAAGGAGAAGTCAGCAAGACATTGGTTTCATGGGTAAGAAGCCTGGCAGAGATCTAGATTCCAAATGCAGACTGAATGTATTTATGAGCACAGCCTTATATATGACAAAACAGGAGATGAAAGCATTGAGGCATCAGCTTGTACGTTCTCCACAAGGGAATCGTGCACCAGACACTGAAAGTACGCAATAAAGTTGAAAGTCAATTGGGATTGATTTAGAGTGGATGGAATCATATGGCATCCACATGATTAGCTGCTCTGATCACATCTAATATTTGATTTCCTAATTTCTTCTTATCCATTTTACTTGTTATACTACAAGGGCACATTTTTTTCTTTCATTAAAATTATTTCTACGGTTTCTATTGAAAAACTAAAGGTGTTAAGAAAGTAGCTATCAGGCTGGTGCTAATGGATCACAGCTGTCATCCTGACTACTCAGGAGGCTAAGATATAAGTATCATGGTTCAAAGCCAGGTCAGTCAGGAAAGCTAGTGAGACTCTTATCTCCAATTAACCAGTCCCAAAGCCAAAGGTGGTAAAATGCCAATCTTGAGCATAATAAATTTAGGAACAGTGCCCAGGCCCTGAATTCAAGCTTCAGGAGAAAGGAATGAAAGAAAGAAAGAAGGAAAGAAAGAAAGAAAGAGAGAGACGGAGGGAGGGAGGGAGGGAGGAAGGGAAGGAAGAAAGGAAGGAAGGAAGGAAGAAAGAAAAAAAGAAAGAAAGAAAGAAAGAAAGAAAGAAAGAAAGAAAGAAAGAGGGAGGGAGGGAGGGAGGGAGGGAAGGGAGGGAGGAGAAAGAGAGAGAAGAAAGAGAAATAAAGAGGGGGAAAGAAAGAAAGAGAGAAAGAAAGAAAGAGGTAGAGAAAGAGAGAAAGAAAAAAGAGAAAGAGAAAGAAAGGAAAGAAAAAGAAGGAAAGAAAAGAGAGAAAAAGAGAGAGAAAGAAGTAGCTATTATGATTCTTACTGCAATAACAACTTTAAAAGTTATTCACATTGTAGCTTATGAAATATAGCAAGTTTTCTCTTTGGAATCTTATACATTTACTTTTTAGACTTTCTCCAAGGCACTGAAATGATTATCATTTCATATTATATCATTTACTACAGCTTTTATTTCAAATACACTGATACGGTGACTAAGAAAGGTTTGGATGAATGAAAGACAAGTCTTCACTGGCATAAAGCTTTTTATAAAACATAAATACTGATTTTAAAAACATTCATTTTCATTGCTATAGAGACAGTTTAGCAATTTCTTTCATTCTCTTCTTCCAGTGAACAAGTCAGACACTGTCATTTGGGATATTTGGCTTTAAGGGGTGGGGGGAGTGTAGTTGTGGAGATGGGAGGGCAGGGATGGTAGGGGAAAAACAAGGAGGCAACAATGCTTGATAAGAAATATACTACTTATTACCTTGCTCATGTAATTGTAACCCCTCTGTACAGTATTTTCACAATAAAAATCTTATTAAAAATAAACAACAAAAATAAATATTTAAGATTTTAGGGTGAAAAAGGAACTATGTGTTTCCCACCAAATGACATAATATTTCTCTTTCATCAGATGAATAAAATCCCATGATCAAGCTGCACTGTACTCATACACTGGTATACTGAATTAAAACTCCTTTGTATAACTATGTATAGAAAATATGAATGCAAATAAACATCTAAATTTGATCATAAAAAAAGAATATTTTAATGTCTCCTGTCTGCCACCCCCAGTATGAGACTGGTCAAGTGTGGCTTGGTGAAGTTATCCAGGCCTACAGGAAGAATGTCTTCTCACTCTCTCTCCTCTCTGTCTCTCTGTCTCTCTGTCTCTCTGTCTGTCTGTCTCTCTCCCTCTCTCTCTCCCTCTCTGTCTCTCTCTCTGTCTCTCTCTCCATGTATTATCTAAATAAAAATTATTTTTAGTATACTTAAAGATACTTAAAGTTGTCATTTCACAAAGCAGTTTATGAATACAATGCATCTTGATCAGTGTCACTCCTGGTCCTGTCTGGATGTGATAGGGCATCTTGTCTTTGAGCCCTGAATTTTCCAGAGAAATTCTTCCTACGAACTTCAAATGTCTGCTTTTTTCTGTACAGAACAAAAGAGTTTCCTATACTTCTTGACTAATAAATCAGAATTCTGTAAGCATCAAGCTCACATGCCCAATATAATAACACCCTTGCTCTTCAGTGCCAAGGAAGTAACCATTTAAGATGTTAGTTTTGCTTTATTATTCTTAAAGAACATTAAGATGGGAGATATGTGTATGTGTATATCTTTCAATGGGAGATATGTATGTATGTATATATATATATATATATATATATATATGAGATTCTTTCAAGAAATGTTATCTTAATCTAAATCTACCTACAGAAACAGAAATACATGGAGAATTAAATACATTTCTAGCGCCTTTCCTTCCTTCAGAGCCCTAACATGGCAATAAAAGACTCAAAAAAGAAATAAAGAATGAAAAAAATAATAAGAATAGAAAGAATAATGGATTGAGGAGGATAAATAATTTTAGAAGAAAAGGAGAGGAGAGTTAACCTCTCAAAAATAAAAAAAGCAGAAATGTAGAGGCTGTATAGTTATCAAACATATTAAAAATATAGATATTATATCCCTGAACTAAAAGCACTGTGGCATTCATTTAAAATAGTCAAGATATTTATCAAGATGGGAAAGTAAATTTATTTAAACTATCCTATATATTTGTGTAGCAGCTAGTATCTCAAAGTATTTTACATTTGGAAAAATTAGCAAGGCATAATTAGAAAATTAAGCACATACAAAAATAAGGCATATAATAATTTGTGGAACTAAAGTTCATATGAAATCATACTAAACTATTTGGTACAGGCATAAATATATGAACATAATAAAAGAAGCTATAGATAAATTGAACAAGAATTATGATTTCTCACGAGGGGATGTGTGTACTTAGAAAAGAAGACATAGGTAAAAATTAGGTTAAGAATTAGAATATGAATAAATACAAAATGATTTATCAATCATAATATCTAAAACTGATATATCAATAAATAGAGCGGATGATGTGATTTAACAGTAGAGTTTGTCTTTACCAAGCTTGTGGTCCTGATTTCAAATACCATGATTGCCATAACCAAAAAGATTTATTTTTAAATATGTAGTCACAAATCAGAATGAATTGCTTTAGAAGCTGAAAATTTTGCCTTGAAAGAGAATGAAGGTTGGTGGCAGATATAAGAGGACATTTTTGTTATTAAATATAAGCCTTCTGATACTGGTTGATTCTAAAAATAGATTCAGATATTACCCAGTTAAAATGAAAAATAAAGCAACATTTTACAAAATGAGGCAAGTCTATTTCTTGGATCAGATCCATCCCTCTCATATTTTAGAGAAAAGCAAATGTGTATTTCAAATAACTAAATATTCCTGTAAGTGGTTCCATGAATCTAAGAATATGGGTCATTTGGCACTTATTCTTACAACTTTTTATTCTTCAAAAGAATATTCTTAGCATTCTTTTTGAATGTCATCTTCTGAGAACCAATATGCTGTTTTCATTTTTGTTGTTATGTCATTTACAAAAATGATCTCATGAAGTCCTGTGTATTTTACCTCAGCAAACTTTGGTTGTTTACTTTGAGATACTGCAAAATTCTGTTTTCTTTTAGTATTTCAGGAGCATCTTTACAAGGTATTGAAAGTCTTCATTTCAACAGAATGGCAGAACCATTTGTGAACTTTGTAAAATTTCAGTGGCTAAATATTTTGGACAAGGACTCATTTTCATTTTCCAAAACAAAGATCGAATCCCAGTCTTTACACTTTACAAAGTGATTTGTGAAATTATTAATAGACTTTGAAGAGTTTATGTTAATGAGACAAAAACAATCTTAGCGGAAAATATTGAGATCAGATGATTTGTACATATCTTGGATAGCTCCCCTCTGCTTAAATTACAATGTACATGTGGTCTAAAGATATTCTTCTTTTTAATGATATGGCTATAATGCAGATTCTTAGCCAAGTCTCTCTGGTATGAGTAGGAGAAAGCCTCAGTACAATCGGCCCTATCATTCATTCTCAGCTGCTCATACACATCTACTGCCCAACTGTTTTAAGGATTACAGAAGCTATTATTTTTCTATTCAAACCCAGACTCTGAAGAAATACAACCTTTTGTCTTCTTTTTTTTTCATGTGAAGAATTTATTGTCTTTTGTCTCACCATTTTGTTGTTTGGTGAACCACTGCAACAGTGATATTCACAAGACAACATGTTGGAAATGAACTTTACAACTTGGGAGGGGTGCATTGGTGAGGAAGGAAAGTGGGAGAAAAACAAGGGAGGAGGAACAATGTTTGACAAGAAATATACTCACTACCTTACATATGTAACTGTAACCTCTCTGTACAAACTTTGACAGTAAAATTAAATTAAAAAAGAACAACAACAAAGAATTTATTAATTGTGCAATCCTTGGGACATAAAGGACTATATTGTCTTGTTATGTTACTATAATGGCACTCATGTCCAAGAATACAATAAAAAAACCTTAATTACCCAAATCATTAGGTTGTATATTATAATGCAAGATAAACAGTGTTTCCTCTAATTTTCACTTGATTCTGCCATAGTATTTAAGACAACTTTATTATACACACTGGTGAATATGAAGAGGTTTAATTCAGGTAATATAAATAAAGATTGAAGCAAAATGTACAATACTAGTGCAAATTTCTACCTCTCTAAAAAATACACTTTTTAAACTTAGTTCCTATTAAAAAGTTGAAGCACCTTGTGTTTATATATTCCCCAGACAGTTAAATATTTTTCTCTCCTTTTGGAAGATTTCTAGTCTGGGATACTTTGAAGCCATGTCTTTGTGAAATTTTGATTTAGTCTTCACATCTAAACCAGAGTTAGAAATACTATATTTTTTTTATTTAAGGATGTTTTATTTTACTCAAAGAGACAAAGACAAAGTATGGAACACGTGGGCAACTTGACATATGTAAGACTGGCCAAATTGACAAAGAGCCATGTGCACAATTATGTAAAATGGGGGGGAAAAATTTCTCCCCACAGACATGCTTTCATTCCTAATAATTTAAATAGAAAAAAACATTTTCTATCAAATATTTTGTTAGACAAGTATTACTAATAGTTTGTCCAAGAACATATTTATACAAATAAATTCATTTATAGACTTGATCAGACTTCATTCATCCTTTGCTTTTCAGCTCTAGAAAGAGTGTTACAATTAATTGATTACAATAATTACAATAATGAGGAGAGCTATTGTTGACTTTTAGGACAGTATGATCAAAGCTTAAGTTCCCTGACTTTGAAAAGCCAGCTTCTTAAACAATGAGCAATCTCAGGCACTGGCTGCTAGGTATAAGGATTCATTCTTTCAGTCATCAAAGACCTCCTGTATTTTTTCCAATTAAAGTGACAGAAACACTGAGAATTGACAACAAAATGGGTAATTAAAAAATACAAAATCCTTTACAAATTTTGAGCTGAACAAGGCATAGGATCTGGCTTGGAGGCAAAAGAAATATTAATTTTCTTATATTTAGTTAACTACAACATTTTTCTTTAAAGAACAAGTAATATGAGATGTCCTAATATGGAATTCTCTTCATTAATGACTTTGTTGCCTCCTGGATCCTGAATATATCCGTGGCAAACCTAATTGAAATTCATGATCTTTATATCAATTTTGGTGACACATTAAGAACTATATGAAGGCTATGTTATTTTAAAGAAGAAAGAAAGAAAAAGTGGCCTTGGAAACTGCTACAAAATTCAAGAAGTGAAGATTTCTTCATTTTAAAGGTATGCTAATAGATTGTATTTCAGTGTTCTTAATAGCTACAAAAATGTATGAAAATAGACTTATTCATTCAAATGCTAGATTTGTTGAGTACCTACTCTGTGCAGATACCCTGTTAGACACTAGGAATTCAATAAAGTAGATATAATATAATAAAATAAAGTAAATAAATACAATAAAATGAATGCTAAACCAAAATTAGTGCCTGATCATTTGTACACTAATAGACTGAAGATTTGATTGGCAGTAATGAAATTCATAAAGTTAATGAACAATTATAAATTAAACTATGTAGACAACATCAGGAAATAGTATTCCAGGCTTCCACAGAATCACTATAGACTACAGAAATGCTGAAGAAGTGTCTGTTGAGCTGGTGTACAATGGAAAAGTCACATATGACTGGAAAAATAACTATTAAGGGAGGACAGGAAAGCATAGACAGAACATATTTAGACAAAGAACTGTAGATAGAATAGTCTTGGAGGCAACATGAATTGTGAAGTGTTTGATGACCTGGGAGAAGGCGACTGAAATATACTGATGAAGCTGGGAACCGTTGGCTTACACCAATAATCTTAGTTACTAAGGAGACTGAGATCTGAGGATAGAAGTTCAAAGCCAACCTGGGCAGGAAAGACCATGAAATTCTTATCTCCAATTAACCACCAGAAAACCGGAAGTGGCTCTGTGGCTGAAGTGGTAGAGCTCTTGCCTTGAGCTGAAGAGCTCAGGGACAGTACCAAGGACCAGGGCTCAAGCCCCATGACCAGCAAAAACAAACAAACAAAATACTGATGCACAGGAGTACATTTGAGGAGATGATGGTCCAGATATAGGTAAATACTAGAACCTGAATGGAGATTATATTTCTAATGGAGAAGAGAATTAATAAAAGAAAGCTTAAGTTGATTAGATGACAAATGCTAAGAAAAAAATCAAAGTAAAATATAGGAAGCAGGAAGGCAAATAAATACATCTTCTTGATTCAATATATCCTTGCCAATGTCAGTTACTGCTTTGTATATACAGGTTTAACTTCATACAAATGACTATATGCTAATCTCATTTATATTTTTCTCTACTTAGAATTATATTCTTCAGATCAATGTATGTATTCTCTTGCTTCTGACTGCTGCATAACACTCTACCATATTAGATGTGTCCACACTCTCAATGGTCAAACACCAGATTCTTTCTATTTGCTTGCTCACAAAAGCCAAGCCACTCGATGGATCCTTGGATTTTTGCATGTATGTGGGTGGAGGGATAGCAGTGAAGATATGCATTCTGTAAAGACTTTGACTTTTATAAAGTAACTGAATTTTTTCCATTTATTTAGATTTTTGCTTTTTTTAAATAAGTTTTTTATTGTGAAAATACAGTATAAAGGGGGTACAGTTACATGAGCAAGGTAATGAGTACATTTCTTATCTAGCATTGTTGCCTCCTCCTTTCCCCTACCATCCATCCCTTCCACCCCCTCCACTCTCCCTACCCTTCACCCCCGCCTAAATTGTAAAGTTCATTTTTTGTCATAGCGTCTTGGACATCTCACTGTTGCAATGGGTCAATCTTTATCCCTATTTAAACATTTTGTTTTTTCTCTTCCTCTCCCCAAATTATACCAACATCAAATAGTGTAAAAACAGGGGTTATACCGTGCGGGAGGGACATACAAAGCAACAACAAAAAAATCACATGGTACCTTATAAATACATAGAAACAATAGCAAGGAAGAAAAAACCACTTGTGTCCCTATCTTGGGATTCATTTTGCTTAACATCATCTTATCTGACCTTTTCTGCTTGTCCCAGACATATACTAGTTATTGCAAATAAGGGAAACCATGGGAACTATGTTTCTTTGGGCATGGCTTACTTCACAATATAATTTTCTCCAAGTCTTTCCATTTCCTAACAAATGGGGCAATGTCATTCTTTCTGATGGAGGCATAGAATTCCATTGAGTATATATACCACATTTTCTTGATCCATTCATCTACTGAGGGGCATCAGGGTTGGTTCCATATCTTAGCTATGGTAAATAATGCTGCAATAAACATAGTTGTGCTGGTCTTGTTTGTGATCATTTGGGTAAATGCCTAAAAGTGGGATTGCTGGGTCATAGGAGAGCTCTATGTGGAGTCTTTTGAGGAACCTCCATACTGCTTTCCAAAGTGGTTAAACAAGTTTACACTCCCACCAACAAAGCAGTAGGGTTCCCTTCTGTCCACATCCCCTCCAGCATCTGCTGTTATTAGAGTTCTTGATTATAGCCATTCTAACTGGGGTAAGGTAGAATCTCAATGAACGTTGTTTTGATTTGCATTTCTTTTATGGCTAGAGGGGTTGAACATTTCTTTATGTGTCTATTGGCCATTCTTATGTCCTCTTCAGAGAAGTTTCTCTTTAAGTCTTTAGCCCACTTATAAAAATGGCAATACTTCCCAAGGCTATCTACAAATTCAGTGTGATACCTATCAATATTCCAATCTCATTCTTCAAGGAAATATAAGAGGCAATCCCAAAATTCATATGGAACAATTAAAGACCCCGAATAGCAAAACACTCCTCAACAGAAAGAACACTGCTGGAGAAATATCAATACCAAATTTCAAACTCTACTACAAAGCCATAGTAATTAAAACAGGTTGGTACTGCCACAAGCACAGACCTCAGGACCAGTAGAATAGAATTGAAAACCCAGAAATGAACCCACAGACCGATAGCCACCTAATCTTCGATAAGGGAGCTAAAAAATAGAATGGAAGAGAGACAGCCTCTTCAGTAAAAGGTGCTGGCAAAATTGGTTAATCACCTGTAGAAAACTAAAGCTAAATCCTTATATATCACCCTGCACCAGAATCAACTCCAAATGAATCAAAGACCTCAGAATCAAAGCAAACACTCTGAAAACATTACAGGATGGAATAGGAGAAACCCTAGGTCTCCTTGGCACAGGCTGAAATTTTCTTAATAGAGACCCAGAAACACAACAAATCAAAGGAAAGGTTGGACAAATGGGATTGCATGAAGCTGCAGAGCTTCTGCATGGCAAAGGACATAGCTAGAAAGATCAATAGAAAGCCCACAGATTGGGAAAAGATCTTCGCTAGCCATACAATGGACAAGGGTCTCATATCTAAAATATACCTGGAACTCAAAAAATTAAATCTCCAACAACAAATCCTCAAAAAAATGACTTTGAATTTTTTTAAGTTAATTCTGAGGACAATGTGAAACATGGAACAAAGACTCCAGACTATGAATATGCTACTTGCAGAACATTGTACCCATCCTGGAAGAAACAATTTGTCTCAGATTACGTTGATGGCAATAATGGAAGAGAAATAGGAAAATTTCTAATATTTAAGAAGTAGTGTTGAGTGATGTTGGTGACACATGGATATGAGGTGAAAGAAGGATGTAGAAAGATTGCTTCCTGGAATTCTGTCTTAGGTAATCAGCAGGATAAGGAGTTCATCACTGAGATAATAAAAATCAGAGAAAGATCATTTTCGTTTTCTTTAAATGAGTCTTCCTATGTGGTCCAGTTTATCCCCAAATTTACTATCCTTCTACCTTGCAAGGAGTATACCACCAAACTCAGATAGAATATGATCTTTTGAAGAGAAATATTTATACAGACCCAACCTTGTTTTATATGTAAAATAACATAGTAAAATGTCTAGCCATGCTGTATGGCAAAGATTCAGAGTATCTACTGGATGCAATTAACTGTATGAAGAATTAAACCCAGTAGAAAGACAAACTAAATTACCAACCAAAATATTATAACTGCATAACTCCTATGAGAAGATTATATGGCACAAAATATAAAGCACACAATTCTGGAGATGAACAGAATATGATGAATCAGAATCCTTAGAAGGGTGGTAGGAAATCCAAATACAGAGACATGGATTTGATCTAACCTATGACCATTTAGAGGAACTTCAAAGAATGCATTTCTTGAGAAGGAGATAGTAGCTTCCAGAATGGCACAAATGTCATATAAAGTAATTTCGTGAAGGAGTTGATGGGAGTTATTTGAGCAGAGAAGCAAGGTTATTAGATTTAGAAACTAGAGCATTTACTGTAACATCAAGAGAGAAAGATGCTCACAGTTGATGCTCTCTCAGGTGATGTGAGCATGACCTATGACAGGAATATGGAATAGATGAGGAGGCTTTTGAAGAAATAAGAAATGGAAAAACCCAAAATTACTTGAATACCATAGGAAATCTGAGTAATTTCCATGTTTCTGGCATGGACAATTGTGGCTACCATTTAGACTAGGAATACAAAAAGGACAGAAGTCTTATAGAGATAATATATAAGTCTTATAGAGATAATACATTGCCTTTAGGAAAATATAGTGCATGTGATTTGCAAAGTCAATTGGAGACTAAATATGGGTATACATCTAGCAACTAGATTTGGATTATGAATGCTGAATAATGTACAGATTGATAAGAAAAAGATCCCAAGTAGCTGAAAAAGTATAAGCAAAGGAGAATGAGAAAGAATGACCGAAGGCAACATAAGAAGAGAGGAGAAACAGGAAAAGAAACACCCCTGTTTTCACTATATTTGATGTTGGTATAATTTGGGCAGGGGAAGGAAAAAAAACCAAATTGTTTAAATAGGGATACAGATTGACCCATTGGAATAATGAGATGTACAAGATGCTATGTCGAAAAATGAGCTTTACAACTTCGGGTGGGAGGAGTGTAGTCATAGAGATGGGAGGGCAGGGATGGTAGGGGAAAAACAAAGGAAGAGGCAACAATGCTTGATAAGAAATGTACTCATTACCTTGCTCGTGTAACTGCAACCCCTCTGTACAGTATTTTCACAATTAAAAAAAAGAAAAAAATTCCAAAGGTCTATACTGTTTTCTTTTAAAATCCTGCACTGCTTTTGAAGTGTTTTCTAAAATGCTATTGATATAAACATTCTCTGCCACATTTTATCAGTTTATCTCTGATTTCTCTTTTGCACATAAATTCAATTAATCTTTACATGTAATGACCTACTTTTGACAAGGAATCCAGGTTTATAGTGTCTGAATTTTATGGCATCAATAAAATCTTAAAAATATATTGGAAGTGACAGCTCTATAAAAATTTCTCCTTACATTACAGTTTATATGTCCTTGTACTCTGTGTATCATACTTCCTCAGAATTTCTTTTATATTTTCTTCTTTCTTTATAGCTATTTTTCACATATGTGGGCTCTTTTCCATAGAAAAGGAATTCACAATTTTTAATTTTAAATTTGCCCTCTTTCCTGCATTCTTTGCATATATTTAAATATAGCATAAATTTTCCAACACCTTGTATGCCTCTAGATATTAATAGAATTGTATTAACAAAAATGAATCAAATGCCATTGCTTTTTAAATACAAAGATCTTTGTCCTTTAAGTATTTAAAGTATATCTGCCTATTATAGTGCTGGTGTCATTAGGCTAGATATTATTATATATCTAATTCCTTAACTTTATTCTCTGTTTAAAAAATTTTATTACATATCAGTGTTGAAAGGGGCAGGATGTCACAACTCACACTAATTATGGGTATGCAAAGGGTTACCCTCAATAATGGCAGATCACATGCAGTCATGTGGTCCAATCTCAACCAGTCAAATATTCTTGGCTCAGCACATTGAATCTGAAGTGACTCATCTAAAGAAGCAGAGGGCTAGAGATGTTCTCAGGTTTCCCATGGCTCTGATCCAGTAGTAGTGTCAATTATGTTTGTATGTGTCAGAGTAAGAAATACTCTGTATAAAATTTGCACCAAATCTGGTCCTTTTAGAAGAATTTAAATGCAGAGCCAGAGAGAAGGGAAAGGGAGGAAGGGTGGGAAGGAGAGAAGGAAAGAGGATGAAAGAAAGAGGGAAAGAAGAGAGGGAGAGAGATTTGTGCCAAAAACAAACAAACAAATAAAAAAATAAACTGAGCACCATGGCAAGTAGTAGCTGAGGTTGGTTGCCAAGCAAGGGTTAAGAGCTCTCTTGGCTAAGTTGTTTTAAAAGGGAGAAGACTTGCTCTAACCTATGACATTAGTGGTAATTTAACTGCTGAACTTTCCTTGACTAGCCTTTTCTGAACCTGATTTTCTAGATTTCATTTTCATTCCATGATGCACAAAACACTGGTCTAATACATTTCCTCTGGCATAGGAAACAAGAGTGTAGCAGATTCTGTTAGAACTGCATGTTCATGTGCTCACTGATCTGCCTTAACTGCTGAATTCCTAAGCACTAGCAGTGTTCCTCCTGCAATAGTGTGCAAATTAGACTAAGGGACCCCTGACTCTCTCCTCTGTTCTTAGTGATCTGGCCACTTTAAGCCTTTCAATACAAACTTATGAAGAATACAGAATATAATTCCACATTAGTTTCTTTTGGACAAGGAACCAACATGGACCAGGGAGGATATAGACATAATTCAACATGCTTAAAGGTCAAGTAAATTCTCTTTGGCCATCATAGGCCATTCTTTGGAATTCTTAGATTTAACACAAAATAAACTGAGCCCCATACTAGGGGCCCACATACTAAGCACCCATTTCTCCTGAAACAAAGGGTTAATCATTCTTCACCATCTTGCTTTGGTGGGCATGGAATCAAATTAATCCATTAATAAATCCTTTCTTTCAATTCACATACTCCTACTTTCTATGCCAGCTTGCCGCCACTTGGCTGGCTTTGATACCCAATGAGTTTACTTATCTAGGTGCCCATACTAGTATGCATAATAGAGAAAATAATGGTTTCTTCCTACAAGGTTTTGTGATGATTAAATGAGTATCACACACACACACACACACACACACACACACACACACACACACACGTACACACACACATGATCCTTCATGATAGAGTTTTGCTCATAGAAATTCTACAGAAAGGTTTCTCACTGCTATTTTCATCATTCTTATCAAAAAGCATGGTAGAAAGTTTCCATTCTTTGAAGAGAAACCTAGGGAATGTTGTTCTGAAATCACAGCAGCTGTACAGAACTGGATTTGACACTAGAAACCATTTGGGGCCTTGTTACTGCCCCTGATCCTGGAGGACAGGCTAACTTAGTGAGGTTTCTGGAGGCCAAGTCCTGGTGATTATTCAAGACAGAGTTGACTGTGTAGACAGAAAATCATTATTACACATTATAGTGCTGCTAGCACTTTTAAAGGGCATTCAGCTCAACCACTTCACAGGGAACACCATGAAGACCACAGAGTCTCAGGCTGCCATTGTTTTTTAACCTGTGGGCTGAGGAGATGTTAATACAGTTCCATGACAATGGATCACATGGTCTAACAAGGTTACACAATCTTGACAACAATCATTTAAACAGATTATTTCATTACAGGACCTCTCAACACTTCAAAATCCAAGTTTGTTAGGTGGTTTTTCTAAGAAGAATATGGCAGGCTATTTTTTATATTTTCTAAACTTGTCTTTACCTAAAAATATTTCTTCCTTCTTTGAGTGGTAGGATGTCATGTCCCAGACCTGTTGGGAACATTTTAGGACACATGTTGGGAAATCAGATTTGGAATAAAATTCTAACGGGACTTCCAAGACTGGCTCAATTTAAATACAGTCAACCAGTTGTGGCAGAAAAGTAAGGACAAAAGTAGGCTTTACAACCTTTCTTTGATTTGTTGTGTTTCCGGGTCTCTATTCAGAAAATTTCGGCCTGCGCCAAGGAGACCTAGGGTTTCTCCTATTCCATCCTGTAGTGTTTTCAGAGTGTCTGCTTTGACTTCGAGGTCTTTGATCCATTTGGAGTTGATTCTGGTGCAGGGTGATATATAAGGATCTAGCTTTAGTTTTCTACAAGTAGTTAACCAATTTTGCCAGCACCATTTACTGAAGAGGCTGTCTTTCTTCCATTCTATTGTTTTAGCTCCCTTATGGAAGATTAGGCGGCTATAGGTCTGTAGGTTCATTTCTGGGTTTTCAATTCTATTCCATTGGTCCTGAGGTCTGTTCTTGTGCCAGTACCAAGCTGTTTTGATTACTATGGCTTTATAGTAGAGTTTGAAATTTGGTATTGATATTCCTCCAGCAGTGTTCTTTCTGTTGAGGAGTGTTTTTGCTATTCGGGGTCTTTTATTGTTCCATATGAATTTTTGGATTGCCTCTTCTATTTCCTTGAAGAATGAGGTTGGAATTTTGATAGGTATCGCGTTGAATTTGTAGATAGCCTTGGGAAATATTGCCATTTTCACAATGTTAATCTTTCCAATCCAGGAGCATGGGAGGTTTTGCCATTTTCTAAGTTCTATTTACCATAGCTAAGATATGGAACCAATCCAGATGCCCCTCAGTAGATGAATGGATCAAGAAAATGTGGTATATATACACAATGGAATTCTATGCCTCCATCAGAAAGAATGACATTGCCCCATTTGTTAGGAAATGGAAAGACTTGAAAAAAATTTTATTAAGTGAAGTAAGCCAGGCCCAAAGAAACATAGGTCCCATGGTTTCCCTTATTTGCAATATCTAGTATATGTATGAGTCAAGCGGAAAAGGTCAGATAATGTGATGTTAGGAAAATGAACCCTTAGACATGTATTTTAAAGTTTTTTCTTTCATGCATTTGTTTCTAATGCATTTATAAGATTATCTCTTTGTTGCTTTGTATGTCCCTTCCACACAGTATAAACCCTGCTTTTACTATATTTGATGTCAGTATAACTTGTGGAGGAGATGGGGAAAAACAAGTCGTTTAAGGATACAGGTGTACCTGTTGCAACAATGAGAAGTACAAGTTGTCATGTCGAAAACGAGCTTTACAACGTTAGAGCGGGGGGGGGGAATGGGTGTGTGTGTGTGTGTGGAAGGATTGGGACTGGGGGAAGGGGGGAGGGTGGGAAGGGATGTGAAGGGTAAACAAAGGAGGAGGCTGCAATGCTTGATAAGAAATGTACGCATTATCCTGCCCATTTAATTGTAACCCCTCTGTACAGTATGCTCACAAAAAAAAAATAAAATAAAATAAAAAGTAGGCTTTACAATGTAGGAAGTGTTTGTTCCAAAGCATAAACTTCATATCAAATAAAGACTGGAAGCAATTCCAATATTGAAAACTTATGACCAGAGGGACTTTCTACAATTTATTTAACATCTTGCAGCTTCAGGTTTCTTTTCTGTAAAAACATTTAACCTAACTAAAGCAAAGAGGTGAAAATTAGACATAGTGTATAAAAATCTGGTATTGCTCTTTATGTTTTGATAATATAATCATTATCAGTATCCCTTTTAGAACAACACTTTCTTTTTTGTATATGTTTTTATTGTAAAAATACTGTACAGAGGGGTTACAATTACCTGAGTAAGGTAATGAGTATATTTCCTATCGAGAAAAGAACAGCTCTTTCAAGAAAGCTCTTAGCCTTCATTTGGCAACCCTGGCAACTACTTACCAGGGTGCTTGGTTTATTATTTTGGCCAACATAACTATTCAGAACAGTTTAAAAATATCAGGCCACAATCTTTTCTCTCTATGTATATTGTTTGTCCTTGTTCCACTTCTTTAAGTCATTAAAATAAGTCTCATTCTGTTGTTGTACAGCTCAACAGCCATTTAAATATAGCCCTCTAAATAAAGATACAACATAAATTCATGGCAAATCCTAGAAAATGTGTAAATGATCTCTTTATAAACTTCTGGACAAACAATGATGGATCACTCTAGGCCACTGTGGCTCCCCACTCATGTCTTGTATTCAAGCACCATATTCCTGCTCTGGCTGTCTTCCACGTTAAAATACATCTGTAGAACATTTTGGATGCTGTTGTTGCAAAGAAGGGCAGATTTTGTTTCTGTATTGTTTGGCAGGGACACTGGAATGGGTTAGTTGGCATGAAGGGGATTAGTGGTAAATTACTGCTCTACAAACTGAATCCACACTAATTTAGGCATGGTATGCCAATATTGGTTATTTCTCAAGGAATGCCATTGCCCAACTATCCCAACATCTTCTTATATACCCTGCTATCCAGCTATGCAGTTACATCTGCTTATAATCCATACTCTAGATTCTAATACTGTCTTGATATATCCATGTATTACCACCTTTGACAAGTCTTGATCAATATTCTGTTAGTTTGAGGTAGGTGTAACACCACCTTCATTCATTGTTAGGAAAGACTCCCTACTTTTCTATATGATTTCTAGCTGTATTACTGTTTACTAAAAATAGAACTCATTAGGATGCATTTTTCATTACTTAAAGCGTTATACAAAATTTAAATGAAACATGGAAAGCAAAAGTACATTTCAAGTAATTTAAAAACAATAGTGATAAATATAACCAGTGTTGTGAAACAATTAAACTTCTTGAGTCCAACTCTATTATAAGAAATTACAGCCAGGCGTAGGTGGCTCATGCCTGTAATCCTAGGTACTTAGAAGGCTGACCTCTGAGGATCACAGTTTGAAGCCAGCTGGGACAGAAATGTCTGTGAGACTCTTATTGCCAATGAACTCCTCAGAAAAAGCCAGTACTGCTGTGGCTCAAGTGGTAGAATGCTAGTTTTAAGCACAACAAGGCTCAGAGACAGCACCCAGGCTCTGAGTTAAAGCCCAAAAGAAAACAAGAAAAAGGAAAAAAAAAAAGAAAGAGAAATTATAGGAAAAAGAAATTATAGGAGTCTACTGAAAAGCAGGTGGGGTTAGTCTCCAATTGTCTATAATAAAACTAAACCAACAATAATTGTATGAGTAGCAGAAATAGAAATCAGGAAACAAAAAGAACACAGGGAATCTGACTAGCTGACATTAGAAGGCAAACTAACTGAGGATTCTTTAGAAATGAAGTAAAATTTACCCGAATGATCACAAACAAGACCATACTAAAGCTACCAGCACAACTATGTTTATTGCAGCATTATTTACCATAGCTAAGATATGGAACCAATCCAGATGCTCCAGATGAATGAATCAAGAAAATGTGGTATGGGACCTATGTTTCTTTGGGCCTGGCAATATCTAGTATATGTCTGAGTCAAAAAGAAAAGGTCAGATAAGTTGATGTTAGAGAAATGAACCCTAAGATACGTATTCAAATTTTTTTTCTTTCATGCGATTGTTTCTAACACATTTATAAGATTATTTCTTTTTTGCTTTGTATGTCCATCCCCCACAGTATAACCCCTGCTTTCACTGTATTTGATGTCGGTATAATTTGTGGAAGGGAAGGGGAAAAACAAGTCGTTTAAATAGGGATACAGGTGGGCCCACTGCAACAATGAGATGTACAAGTCTTATGTCGAAAACGAACTTTACAACTTTGGTGCGGGGCGGGGACGGGGGTGTGGGGGGAATTGGTTGGGGGGTCGGGGAGAGGATAGGATGGGAAGGGGAAACAAAGGAGGAGGCTACAATGCTTGATAAGAAATGTACTCATTATCTCGCCCATGTAATTGTAACCCCTCTGTGCAGTATTTTCACGATAAAAAAAAAAAGAAAATGTGGTATATATACACAATGGACTTCTATGCCTCTATCAGAAAGAATGACATTGCCCCATTTGTTAGGAAATGGAGAGACTTGGAAAAAAATATATTAAGTGAAGTAAGCTAGGCCCAAAGAAACATAAGTCCCATGGTTTCCCTTATTTGCAATTACTAGTATATGTCTGAGACAAGCAGAAAAGGTTAGATAAAATGATGTTAAGCGAAATGAACCCCAAGATAAGGACACAAATGTTTTTTTTTAATTCCTTGCTATTGCTTCTAACATATTTATAAGGTACCATGTGATTTTTTTTGTTGCTTTGCATGTCCCTCTCCCATGGTATAACCCCTGTTTTTACTATATTTGATGTTGGTACAATTTGTGGTGGGGAAGGGAAAAAACAAATTGTTTAAACAGGGATATAGGTTGACCCAATACAACAATGAGATGTACAAGATGCTATGTCGAAAAACGAACTTTACTATTTAGGTTGGGTGGGGGTAGTTGGGGGGGGGGAGGAGGGGAGGAGAGTGTTGTTGTGGAGATGGGAGGGAGGGGATGGTAGGGGAAAAACAAAGGAGGAGACAATGCTTGATAAGAAATGTACTCATTACCTTGCTCATGTAACTGTAACCCCTCCTCTGTACAGTATTTTCACAATAAAATACTTATTTTAAAAAATATAAAATTAAAAAGTAAAGAATGAAGTTCTTCTGTTAGTTCAAGAGTCTTAGATACTCTGACAAAGATATTTTTTTAATCATCCCACAAGCCCCTAATCATTACTAAAAAAGCCTGCCTAGATAAAGGAATGGGAATTTGACAATTAAGGAATAAGAGGGGAAATGGCATATTTTTAGAGCTATAAGGAAAACAGTACAATTGATGGAATGATGAAGAAATCCAGCTAAAATATCAATTGAAATATTTAGTCTCACTCGCTCAAACTTCAGGTAAAAGTAAGTATATATGATCCATTCACCATAAGAGAAGATCCCAAAATGCCACTTGGTTTATTGAGTACAATAAAAATCATGGAGCCTCAGGATAAATTTTATCAGTTTCTGATTATGAAACAATCAAAACTGTATAAGCTTTGTTTGAACAAAATACCCAGGAGCAAGCTTGTCTCCATGACAGTATTGTTTCTTATTCAGAACAGTGAAATTATATCAGTTAAATTTCCTGGTTATTCAACAACAACCACTGTCTTGTGGGTACATTTGTAAATATATTTCCCATTATTTCTGTTGCTGTTTCCTATAGCTATACAAGATAGGAAAAAAAGGGGGATTGAAATATATGACCTAGAACAAGAAGTAAGACTAACTGGAGGATAATATGCAGCTTACATTACGCTAATAGAGGAAGCTTCCTGGGATATAAAGTGGAAAGGTAGTAGAATGCACACAGGATATAGAAGAAAGCAAAGAATAAACACAGGAAGAATAACGGAAATAAATAACACCAGTAAGAGTTTGAGAGAAACAAAATTGTTAAAAGGTCAGTAAAAATAAAAATCTTCTCAATTGTGAGCAAATGAAGCCATAAGAGGAACTAAATGTTAAAAAGGCAAACTATCAGAAAGAAATTTCTTTTTTTTTAAATTTAATTTAATTTTATTTGTGAACATATTGTAAAGAGGAGTTACAATTACATGGGCAGGATAATGCATACATTTCTTACCAAGCATTGCAGCCTCCTCCTTTATTTACCCTTCACATCCCTTCCCAGCTTCCCCCCTCCCCCCCAATCACCCCCCCACCGACATTGTAAAGCTTGTTTTCAACATGACAACTTGTACTTCTCATTGTTGCAACAGGTCCACCTGTATCCTTAAACGACTTGTTTTTCCCCATCTCCTCCACAAGTTATACTGACATCAAATATAGTAAAAGCAGGGGTTATACTGTGGGGGAGGGACAACAAAGCAACAAAGAAATAATCTTAAAAATGCGTTAGAAACACATGCATGAAAGAAAAAAACGTTAAAATACATATCTAAGGGTTCATTTTCCTAACATCACATTATCTGTCCTTTTCCGCTTGACTCATACATATACTAGATATTGCAAATAAGGGAAACCATGTGACCTATGTTTCTTTGGGCCTGGAAATTTCTAAAGAAAGAAAGGATTAAAATGAAAGTAATTGCAAATGCAGAGCAATTAACATGAATGAACAAAATTTCTGAATGAAAAATGTTGGTCATAAAGCAAATGTATATTGAATTTTTGCTTATTATGTTTTACATATTAAGATATGTATCTGCCACAAATGTGTATTTGGATTTTTTTGTGAAAATAAACTAAGATAGTCACATATTGTTTCCTTTCAATTGCAAATATAAGCCTGGAAGAGAGTTACCTGCAGTTATGTAAATATTCACCCTGCAGAAGTGTATCTCAGAACATGAAAAAAAACCCACTGTTGTACAGAATAAGTGAATTTGTAAATTTGCATTTTGTTAATACATTTTAGTTTCAACAATTTGGTAATATACGAGTAGTTTGATAGATACATTTTAAATACCTAGTATGCAAATTAGTTGCTTGGCAAATATACCACATACAAGGTTTCTGCCTAAATAAAAAATAGTGGCAAACATTTCTGGGACCTCAGAAAATGTAGTTTCTCACTTCATTATAATTGGAAATTACCTAGTCATTTTTCTTAAGCATATTTGTATATGCTTGGAATGTCCTAGGCATATCAAAACATTGGGTTTTTATTTGCACTTGTGATTGAATTTGTAAATTAATTATTGTGACAATAAAATGTTACTCTGAATTTAAATGTATATATGTAAAATAAATGACTTCTTGACAGAAAATGGTTAAGATGTTTGGCTAAGGAAAGCATCCCATTTACCTGAAATTCTCAGGGGATGTCATACTCAAGTTAAATGAATATTCGACCCTTTTCACTGCAGGTAGAGAATGACAGGAGGTGCACTTTTGGACAAGATGTTTAGTTAAGAGTTTCTTAGACTAAAGACTTGACTCAAATTAATAACTTTAAAGGGTGAAAAGACAATGTAAATTATTTAAAATAAGAGTAGTCTAGAAAAAATAAATAATAAATCTAAAACCTTAAGTAAGTAGAAATGCACATACTCATACTGTGTTTGAGAAACAGAAAGGCCAGGGAAGTGGTGTTGTGGCTCAAGCGGCAGAGCACTTGCCTTGAGCTGAAGAGCACAGGGACAGCGCCCGAGCCCAGAGTTCAAGCCCCACGACCGACAAAAAAAAAAAGAAAATGTGAGAAACAGAAAGACCAATGTAAATTAAAGGTGAATACAGAATAAATAAACCTTTTGATTTTGTTATAATTAGTAACTAGTGCTTTCTACTAGTCTCTAAAAATTCACCTTAGTAAAGTCTTCAAGACTTCCCTTAATGGAAATTCTGATACAGTTATATGCTGGCTAATTGATCCTAATTTTATCTGTTTCCCACATGTAGATACAGAACATCACAGATCTAAGAGAACTACTTATTATTCTTGAAAGGGTGGCAGCTTCTGAAAATTTCATTTTAATGTAGTGCTATGATCTGCCATAATAGCTAGAACTTCCAAGCCCTGGACCAAGGTAAATTTTCATATGATATGAATCTTGTATGACTCCATGCTTAATTTCCAAGACAGGAAGAAAGATTTTCTTTTGAACTATCACATAATAATTTTTAATCAAACCACTCAGTGTGCCTGTTGACTTTGCATCATGATAAATGGTGGACTAAAAGTTGCATGTGCACAACCTGAATAAAATTTTCCTTTGCAGAAGAGTGCACAAACTCATGCATATCTACTGTACCTGTTGGAGACTTAGATCGAATGGGCTCTATAGCTGTTTGCTTAGCAAAACAAGTCAGAATTTTGCTTTTTGCCCATTTTTGAGAGTGTTTCTTCCCTTTGCGAAAAGTAGATATGATGTCAACTTCATTCTAGTCCCCTCTGTCCCTCATCTCAGAAGCATAGAAGACATAATCAAAGAATAACTCAGAAAGTTTTCTATTTAGAATTTAAAATTCAGATACAAAAGTTATCTATGTATAAGAAGATGTTAGATATAACTTTCATGTTACTGATAGGTGGAATCTGGCTCTGAAAACCATTGACGCACTGAGAATGGCCAGGGCAAATAAAATCTTTTATTTCAGGAAGGTATGAGGTCAAATCTAAGATTTAACATTCAAGAGCCATTGGTGATCACTCTAATTTACTGCTATAAATCAATTCATCAAGATTCTCCAGGTGACTCTTATAGAGGAATAAACTGAATGTCTTTGAAAGTCATAGAATTGTCAGATTCAGTAAATATTCACACATATATACATATCATTTTTTAAAAAAATATTATCAATATCCCTACCCATTTTTGTCAATACATGAAAACAAATTAGAGGGCTAGAAAATATCCAATCAACAAAGGCAAATAGGTTCTGTTTGTAAAAGTAGCCAGAGAAATAGATGTAAAATTTAACGTTGGGGTCATTTTTTTCTTCCCACTCAGTGAGGGGCAGAATTTTTTCCAACTAAATTCTCAATGTATTTTAGATAAAACTAACTGAGAAAATCATCATAATCAAAGACATGAGCTTGAGGAAAAATATTAAATTGTGAACATCACAGCTCCTGAACAGTAGATTTAATCTAATATTATTATAGAATATAAGACAATCAAACACATGATTACTATGTCCATGAATACTGGCACCATTTCAGCAGTGTGCCCTCTACAAGGCTGTTCCTGATCCTTTCAGCTTTAACTGAATGGAAGCTAATAAAACAAGCAAACTAATGAACTGAAGAAAGCTAAAAAGCTAAAAAATTAAATGCCTGTTGCAGGTGACAGAAAAATCATTTTGATGTTCATGTTTAAATACTGCTTATATGTAAGTTACATGATGAAAATAAGTTAATTACTGCTTGGACTTCGTTTTAGACTCCTTTGGGAGAAAATAAATATTAAGAAATTTACATTGCATATTTTGTGAAAGCTACGTTTACAAAAGTCCTACACCAAAAAGAGAGCGACAGAATTTTGTCACATGTTAATTCACAGTGACACTTCTAGACTTAGCACATTACAGAGGAGCAGAGCAGCATGAAAAAGTATACTATCTGTCAATGAATCTGAATATAAATTGAATCACTTACCAAAACCCAAACAAACAACTGGTGTTATAAGATCCCCAAGGGGAGCGAGTTCACAATAAGTACTTTTCCCTACAGATCCAATAAACATTTTTTTGGGTTTTCTGTGAATGCTCCATGCCTTCAAAATTTACACTCAACCATATCCTGAAATCTTCGAGAATAGGAAGATCATCTCCCCTCAAAAGAATAAGAAGCAAGTATCAAGAGAAAAAAGTATTATGAGCTGAGCACATAAGAACAGCTAGACCATTTAAACTGCAAACTCCAAGAAAATAGTGCTGTTATGGGGGTTATTACTTACATAATAAATTTTTCTTATGACAGGTTATAAGGAAAAAGGGAAATGAAATTTTATCTCATTTTAGTCTCTTGGAATGACAAAAATCTTATCAATTTAAGCATTGATCGGTCCTTTAGGAAATACATTTTAGTGGGTTAGAATTCTGGACTGATAGGAAAATAGTTTTTCAAAAACCTATCTATGGTGTCAGTAATGATTTTTTTTATTGAATAGCTCTGTATCATTCAGTTCTGGCTTGATTGAGAGGAGATATTCAAAGTCTCAATAATAAGTGCATTGAGGTTAAGTTAAAAAGACCTAAGATTAATTTTAGTCAGCTAAATCAAACATAATTGCAAAAAATTTGTTAAATCTCTTATTATAGAAATGCTTGGATTACTTTCCTAGAAAATTAGTTGTAATATTTAAATTTCTATAAGATTCAGACAGTATATATAATATATATAAGTATAAAGTATAAAATACATATAAAGTATATATACTCCTTTATATATAAATATGAGATATTTGAATTTGAAGCTCAAAGTCTGAATTTGAATTTCAAAGTTCTATTATGGAGATCACTTAAGAAATGAGGCATGTAGTAGTAGGTGTGGTTTAAGTCCATGAATATGTTAGAATCTGTGACTAAGAAAAATCACAGCATTCAGGTGAAGGTAAATAACATATTTGCACTCTATTATGTTGAAATGCCCTAATAAAGCTGGGTGCTGGTGGCTCATGCCTGTAATCCTAGCTACTCAGGAGGCTGAGATCTGAGGATCTCGGTTCAAAGACAGCCTGGGCATGAAAGTCTGTGAAACACTTATCTCCAATAAACCGCCACAAAACCGGAAGTGGTGCTGTAGCTCAAGTGGTAGAGTGCTAGCCTTGAGCTGAAGAGCTGAGGGACAGCGCCCAGGCCTAGAGTTCAAGATCCGTGTGCGACCAAAAAAAAAAAAAAAAGCCCTAATAACCAGTTGATCTTAAATTTGGGAATTTCACAAATGAATTTATGTCCATTAAAAGAAAACATTTAAGGTTAGAATCAATGATGTCTTATATAATCTGAAAAGAATCTCTTATTTGAAAAGCACAAAGACAAAAAAAATGGTAGTGGATATAACAATAGAAACACTCCTTCAGAACATGACTGGATAATCTCAATATGGAAATTAAGTGAAGTCAGCCCAGGCACAGCTCAGGGGCTCTGTAGTTAAATGATGCTGACATTCAGAACATAGGCTGAGACAGAAAAATGGTTTCAGTGGTAATGGAAATCATGACTGTCATATTCCAAGCAACTTGAGGAGGGAGGCTAAGTAGGATTCAGTCTTCTATCAGTCTCAGACAGTTCTCAAATGCTGTCTTCTTCCAGGACTTCATTGTTAGCATGCCAGAATTGGCCAGGTGTTGGTAGCTCATGCTTGTAATCCTAGCTACTTAGGAGGCTGGGATCTGATGATCATGTTTGAAGCCAGCTGGGCAAGAAAGTCTATGAGACTATTATCTCCAAATAAACAACAACAACAACACAAACCAAAACCTGAAAATGGAGCTGTGGCTCAAGTGGTAGCGTGCTAGCTTTGAGTAACAAAGCTTAGGCACAAAGCCAAAGCCTTGAGTGTAACCCCCAGGCATAAAAAGAATTCCAGAATTACTCATTTAATTCTACCTCTTAGTGTCTCAACACTAACTGTATGTGATCTCAATTCCAAATGAATGATCTGCATTCTTTCAAAGTACTCTGATGTTTTGTGTTTTATATGAAGTCTATATCTTCTGTCTTAATAGGAAGGTCCATAGCAATAGCATTTTTTATGTACTTTATGTTAGGCTTGCAACTGTGCTTTGCTATATTAGTCAATACTAGATCATTATTAGCTTTATTAGTAATGCAGTCTATAAAGCAAAGTTTAAATCTGAGTGAATATGAAAGGTGAGGATGAAAAATGGGTCCCTTTACCAACATACCTAAAAGTCAGTATCACAATCAAAGCTTCTCATGCAAGTCTATTCAAAGCAGTTCATAGTAAACTTCAATGAACCATTCAGATGAGCAGGTTAGAGGTAAAATAAAGACTAAGAATCAAGTAAAATTCTGCTATGGGGGGTATGTACATACCCATATTGTTAAGGTTTTCTTTTCAGGCTCTAATATAAATGACAGAATTGCTTTTTACCTCAAATTTCCTGAGACAGAATTACAATTTATGAGAATCAATTTGATTTTTAAACATTGAAATAATGGAAAAATTCCTATCTATCTACAAAAAGATTAAAGTTAGAATGATTGACAAGGAAACAAAATGGGTGAATAAGATAAAGGCCTAAAAGTGTGCACTTTTCCTCACAAATATTCAATAGGTGGATATTCTCTATTCTAAAATCAAGTGGTGGGAGGAGAACACAGACACAATAGAAATTGGTTTTCTCATTGATAAGAGGCTGAAGAGATCTTTTATAAAGGATTCCTCTGATCTGTGCTAAGGGGAAAAAAAAGAACCAGTCCTCAATATTCCTAGCAGGAAATGTACTGTGTGGGAAGCACTTAAGACAGGCAAGAAGAAACAAGAGGTCTTTAAAAAATGTTTATGCTTTTTCATTGTTTATTGAAATGCAACATTTGCATTGGTAGTCTGGCTTTTCTGGTTTCCAGACTAGATTTGTGGAGGACCTTCCTGTTGTAGGAACCCTTGCGTGGTTACAAAAGGTCTGCAATCTTAATGCTGACACTAATGCAATTCCTTCTTATTTTCTTCGGTGTGTTCACAGAAGACAAAAAACGCAAAGGGCTCTAAAGAACTGAGAACATATGAGAAAGCATAAACAAGGAAATACAGGAAGCAAGGGCACAGGCCCAGGGCACAAAAGGGCTTTTGCTAAAGAAACCACACAAGAACTTGACATTGTAAAAACCTGCATAGAAAGGTCTTCAGGTCTCACTTTGTCTAGTTAAGTAGTACATGATTGTTACTTTATGTATTCTGAGACAACCAACAGCAAAAGGGAGCCCGTGAATTTCCTTGACAAACACTATGTGACGTAGTAGTAGCTCTGTCTAGAGCCTATGACCCATTCTGCTGGGTGCAGTGGTTTTATTAGAAGACAAATTTTACTGGCTCTTTAGCTGAAGATCCCAGGATCTGAGATTGTTCTTAGGTGTTCATCCTGGTGATTATGTGATCAGAGGAAAGAGATTGGTCTTTATCCATACTTACATTGCATTTTTACAATAATGCTATTGATGCCCTTGACAAAGTTGCTTGAGAAAACAAGTTTTACTAGTTGATAATTAGCTCTCTTTTCTCTAGGGCAACTACCAAATTAGCATAAAAATGTACTGAAAATGTCTACAGAAGACTTGGAGTTATTTACCCTGGTTCACAAAGCTTAGTTATGTTTGGATGTTTTGGGGATATTTTCCTCAAAAGTTATTTGAAACCTAACATTTAATCTAGGATATATTTTTAAATATTGCTATTGTTTTTCATGATATTTATTTAATCATAAGAATGTTGGAAACTAAGCATGAACATTTGGCTTACTATTTTCAGCTTACAACTAGTCTAAATCTTTATTTTATGAACAAAAAGAAGTCACATCATTCATCGTGTTGCTTTTGCAGTGATTATGTATGTTGACAGTACTTTTTCTCCATGTAAGTATGATATGTAAATAAGGTCATTAATGTAATACATTTCTATTTGCAGGCATACAAACTAAAGGCTCTTACTAATGTCACAGAGCCCACAGGAATATTCTGTAAAATTCATTAATATTTTACTCTTACTTGATATAAATATTTTTGTAACTTGTATAGACAAGGTTTTCCACATATAAAGGGAGCTTCTTTATTTAATATGTTTTAAATTGATCTCTCTTATCTTTTACACCTGACAATATAAAGAAAATATAGCACTAATGCATAAAAACATTTCCTAGATAATTTGGCTCTTTCCTGAAATGTGGCAATAGTAATTAAAATACTTCGGGAAATGTCTCAGGCTAAACGGCCTTATGAATATCCAACAATGGAAGAGCATTTAATGTTTCTAATAACCTCAAAGCACTGAGTACTTGAATAACTACAGACCACAAGAAAATGAAAGAGGAAGTGGAGTGTCAAACCATTGGTGTGGAGGGCAGTTTATTTGATGGTAAATGGCAGAATTCAGATACAGGTGAGCTAAACAGTCACACAAGCTGTAATAATTCTTTTTATTCACTATTAGTTGTCATTCAGTAAAGCTAGATCATCTTTGGACTTGATAGCAACATACTTACATATAGTTACATATCCAGAACTCTTGACATGGGAATAAAAAAAATTTCCACTTTGAAAAAAATAAATTATGCTGGGAAGGTGGCTCAGTGGTAGAGCGCTTGCCTTGCATGCCTGAGGCCCTGGGTTTGATTCCTCAGCACCACATAAGCAAAAAGAAAAAAGCTGGAAGTGGCACTGTGGCTCAAGTAGTAGAGCGCTAGCCTTGAGCTGAAGAGCTGAGAGACAGTGCCCAGGCCCAGAGTTCAGGCCCCATGACTGGACCAAAAAATAAAATAAATAATAAATAAATAAATAAATAAATATTAAAAAAATAAAATATTCCAAAATTTCATTGTATTGTATTATATTTATTAGACATAAACTATATGCATATAAATGTTACCCAAATGCACCAATGGATCAGACAAACATTATTATTTCTATTTTCCAATGCTAGGACTTTATAATATTTTACAACTAATACTATGAAGATTCAGCTACATTACTTAGTACTATACTGGGTAAGTAATAAAGTCAGATATGGAAATGTGTTACAATATTCCTTCCATGGAATATTTTTTTAAATGCATATATATTTTTTTCTTAGCCTTAAGTAGTTTCACAAAGGGGTTACAAATCAACATGTCAGTTTGTGAGCATAATCTATCTTGATATTGAATATCACTCCTTTCATCATTCTCCTCTCTCACTCCTCAAATTGGAAATAAAATTATTTAGTTCAGTGCTTGGGTTTCCTTCCTTGTGTATATTTGATCGACTCTGGTAATCTGAGGAAATTTGCTATCGAAGTACAATTTTGAAATTCACCTACATATCCAATTTTCCTAACTAATCATTTTGCATGGAAAGCCAGTCAACGTCAGTGAGGTGCAGTAACCTGAGAAACCACACTGATTCTGACAAGACTGAACACTAGCCCTGCCCTCCTGTAAAAGTCAGCCAAAGACATTTTATATAGAAGATCACAACGAACACAGCTTAGTCTCAGGGGACAATCACAAAGATTATCTACCTATCAATCAACCCATCTCTCTATCTATTTTAGCATTTTAAAAATATATTAATTCAAATGTGTTTTCACTTTTTTTTCTAAAACTATACACAACAGCACACTGTAAAACCCCTTTCCTGATATGCTTCAATCAAATGAAAAAAATATAATGGAAAGCAACAGGAAGCCCATTTTCAAGGAAGTTGTGCTTACCTTCATAAGTCCCACTTTCTAGGAGAGCACCACTTTTCTCCAATTCCATAAAATCTTCAACTGTGATGAAAATGTAGTCCACTCCAGGGACCTCGCCCTCCTTATGTGGCCTTGTGGTGCCTGGAAAAGGAGAATTTGAAACAAAAGTAAAGACTCTAAGTGATTTGTTGCTGAACTTTAGAAATACCACCATACTTCTGAATATTCAATAACACTTGTTTGGACACCCTGTGAGTTTGACAAATTGCATTTGTCCTTCTGTTTGTTTGGCAACAGAAAATAACAGAGGGTAAAGATGAAAGTAAACATACAAAAAATTTTTTTTCAAGATTATACAAAGTTCACTGCCATGGAATGTGGCTGCATAGATTTTTCAGGGAGAACTGCAGACTATTGTACCATATGAAGAGGTGGATTGAACAGTGGGCCAGGAGTCTGCAGGCTCAGGCATTTACATATTTCACACTGATGAATGGACCTCTATTGTTTTGCAGACTGCTGTGCTATGACATAAAATACAATGGAAAGTAGAAATCTGAGCAAAATGTCAAGTTATCTTTATATGTTCATAAAGTGCTTTCTTGTGTGGGGATAAGCTGTTGATTTTTATTTATTAATTTTGCACCAAAATTAATTTGCATTGAATTTAAAGAGTCACAAAGTCTTCAGGTAAGTTCACTTGGAACTAGGAAATAATTAAAATGGCATTAGTAAGATAAGATTGGTAATACAGTATCTAATTTCAGAAATTGAAATATTCTTTATTCCATTGTACAGGTTTTTCAATACTTCCCCTCCATGGCCTTCATTTCTTCTTTGTCATAGCCTCTAATTGTGATGGAGTGTATGGAGACAGTCTCTCAGAGGTTACAACATGGCCCAGGGGTCCTGCTTCTTTGATCCCAAATAGAAAAACTGAAGCTACTGAAGGCCAAGCTGACAAGACCACCTGGTTCACAGCCACTGACCGCATCCAATCCTCCTGGGACACACAGCTTCTCTCCTGAGGTCTAGCTTACATTGTGAGAGCAGAAACAAATGTTTGCAAGGTTATCTATGCCCTAAGCATTTTCCTCTTTCTATATCAATTCCACAGGGCATACTAATGGTCAGACTGGAATTTACATGATGCTTACATGCAAATAAGAATATTAAAATATACAAAGAGGCCAGGCACTGGTGGCTCATGCCTGTAATCCTAGATACTCAGAAAGCAGGTTCAAAGCCAGCCCAAGCAGGAAAGTCCATAAGCTTCTTATCTCCAATTAGACACCAGAAAACTGGAAGTGGAGCTGTGGCTCAATATGGTAGAGTACTAGCCTTGAGCAAAAGAGCTCAGGGATAGCACCCAGGCCCTGAGTTCAAGCCCCATGGATGACAAATAAAATAAAGTAAAATAAAAATACAGACAGCGAGAGCGAGAGAGCGAGAGAGAAAGAGAACAGAGAAAGTGATATCATTGTAGATACTAGTTTTTTCAATCACCCAGATTGTGTATATATATAACAATAAATATTTAGAATTCTTAGATACATGTTTACTTTTCTTTTGGTAGTACTGGGTCTTAAACTCAGGGTATTAGAGCTGGAGACCTGCCCCCAATCCTTATTTGGTTTAGGTTGTTTTGCAGATAGAGTCCTACTTTTGACCTCACTGTCCTTGGACCATGAGCCTCCTGTCTATGCCTCCTTCAGAGCTGAGAATTCAAGATCTGACACTGTTAACTCTTTGAATTTAAAATCTTCATCAACTAAGTCATGAAAGTAGCTAGGTAATTCCTTTATCTTTTGATGTATTAGGATGAAATTCAAACTGCAAATGAAAAGCACAAACGAATGTCAGATTGCACAATGTGCTAAGGAATTGATTTGGCATAGAAAATAAATAACTATTGATATTGGTTTTTAAAGATTTGAAAGCCTCCTCCTTTGGGGGGGTACAAAACAGTATTTTTCAATTGTCATGCTTAATGACTTTCCTTGAAATCTGTTATTTCATTTGGTTTAACTAAGCATTTAAGCATTTTCTGTCGTATTTCCTACTGCTTTTATGTTACAAAATATAAACCTCCTACACCTAATGCACATAATGTTGTCAGATTAATGTTGTTATGAGAACTTTAGCTTTCAATAGCTTGACTTTTATGTGCTTAACTCTTGTGAATTAAAAGGGCATTAACATGGTTTTTGGCAATCAATTTGCTTTTCTGTTTATTTTGAACACATTCTAATCATGAAGGGAAATCACAAAACAAAGATTCCACTTTCCATTCTAATTTATCTACATGTTCCAGAAGTTCCATGCTTTCATTAATTAACTGCTTCTGATGCAGCAGGCTATGCATTCTTAGGATAAAGCAAGCACAGGATGGCATGCTTGAGGATGATTTGCAAGGCTATTGACTTATTTGGAGTAATTTGCCTATTTAAAATGATTGCAAAGGTACTTGTGTTTGGGCTCTTTTGGTTTGTTGAGTGTTTTCCCATCTCTATCCTGTACTCCTGGCCTTTGTGATTTCTTGCTTCTGTGATGTATCCATGTCATCTGTCTCCCTTTTCCTCACTATGGAGTAGAGAAGTTCTCCTCAACTCTACTACTCAATGCAGAAGCTGCAATCTGTATCTTCATATGAATCCCTTGCTCTCTTCTATTTCTTTTCTTTTTTTCTATGATCTCCAACTCCTCTATCTCTCCTTTACTCTTTCCTCTTCCCTAACTCTGGTAGAAAATAAAATTGTACAAAATTTCAGTCCTATTGCTGCAAGACATACAGTACATATTTGTCCTTTTCAAGATTCTATGTGACTATCATTTTTCTTTTTTTTTTTAATTGTGAAAATACCGTACAGAGGGGTTACAATTACATGGGCAAGGTAATGAGTACATTTCTGATCAAGCATTGTTGCCTCCTCCTTTTTTTCCCCTTACCATCCATTCCCATCTCCCCCTTCAGCCTCCCCCTGCACCAAATTTGTAAAGTTTGTTTTTTGACATAATGTCTTGTACATCTCATTGTTGCAATGGATCCACCTGAATCCCTATTTAAACAATTTGTCTTTTCCCTTCCCCTCCCCAAATTGTACCAACATCAAATACAGTGAAAACAGGGGTTATACCGAGGGGGAGGGACATACGAAGCAACAAAAAAATAGCATTATTTATCATAGCTAAGATATGGAACCAACCCAGATGCCCCTCAGTAGATGACTGGATCAAGAAAATGTGGTATATATACACAATGGAATTCTATGCCTCCATCAGAAAGAATGACATTGCCCCATTTGTTAGGAAATGGAAAGACTTGAAAAAAATTTTATTAAGTGAAGTAAGCCAGGCCCAAAGAAACATAGGTCTCATGGCTTCCTTATTTGCAATAACTAGTATATGTCTGAGACAGCAGAAAAGGTCAGATAAGTTGATGTTAGGCGAAATGAACCCCATTGGCGAAATGAACCCCATTTTCCCACAATAATACTTCCTCATCCACATCACTTCCTCCTTCTTTCCTTCCCTCATTCTTCCAGTAGAACACACGTGAGTAGATGGCAACCTAGGATTTACATTTGTGCTACTATGTAAATGAATCTTGTAGTACACTGACGGCTTTTCTTTCTTGTTGATTACTCCACATTTTTCATATCTAATTTTCCATTATGAACCATTCATTCAACAAATGAACACTCTCCTTGTTAGGTAAATCTCCTCTTGTAATACACAAATATATTAGTATTTCAGCAAATACATCTCACTAACAAAACTGCTGAAGGCTTCCATCCTGCCCCAGTCTGGGCTCACATCCTCACAGCTGCCACCAGCCTGAAGATTCCCTTCACCCCTGCTGTGTGCTGTATGTAGCTCTTCTTTCCCAGATCCCATGCCTATTTTTGTGGTCTCCACCCTCATATTGGCAAAGCACATCTGTCAGAAGCTTCCTGTCATAGGTAGCATGGAAACGACGTTGTTGTGAGATTTTGCATGCCTAAAAATGTCTTTATTCCACCCTCACAGGTGGCAAATCTGACAGCATTTCGGGGAAATATCGTGATGAAAACCTATTTCTCCTTCTTGATCCTCTGTTAGTTTTGTCACCATTCTTCCAGTCATGCTGGCTGGAGACTTTCCATCTCCCAGCTCCTATTCCAAGTCACTGTGGAATTCTGCAACTCACAATGTCCCCTTTCCATTCTACCCCCGCCCTCTTTCTCTGTCTCCCCCTCTCTCTTTTTCTCTCTCTCTCCTTTCTTTCCTCTCTTCTTTTTTCTTTCTGCTTTCTGATGCAGGTGCTTCCTTCCTGGACCAGGTGGTGGCCTTATTCTTGGTATGCTGGCCTTCTACCCTTAGTTATCATGAAATTTTTACACTAGCCCTGAAACAGGATGTTAGTCACAGTCCTTTTATAGCAGCTTATTTACTTTGTATCTGGTCAAGAAAGTTGGCTGGAAAAGGCTGATGAAAAGATTAAGAGCTAAAGAGAATCAGAAAAAGCCCAGATCCTATCGATTACAATAGAAGATGACTCTACCATTAAATTGTATGCTGCTGTAGATAAGAGGGTGTCCTGTGAAATCAAACTGCCTGTCTTATTAGAGCTCTGTCACTTGATATCAGTATTACATGGAGCATGGTCTTTCCCTTATGAACTCCAGTTTTTTAATCTATGAAGTGAGAATGCTGTAAGTTGCATCTGAAGTGTTGATGTAAGGAACAAATTAAGTAATCCCTTTAAAATACTTAAAACAATGTCAAACACATATTAAATACTCCACAAGGTTTATATGCTAAAGTCTGTTGCTTGGAAGATTAGAAGTGATATCACAGTCTCTTTTCCATGAATTCTTATGTAAGTATTGAGTCCTAATTATGAACCATGCGGCGTTTTTATATGATCGAGATATGTTTTTTTTTTTTTTGTTTTGTTGCCAGCCATGGTGCCTGAACTCTGGGTCTGGGCACTGTCCCCCAGCTCTTCAGCTCAAGGCTAGTGCTCTACCACTTGAGTCACAGCACCACTTCCAGCTTTTTTTGCTTATGTGATGCTGAGGAATCGAACCCAGGGCCTCATGCATGTAAGGCAAGCACTCTACCACTGAGCCACCTTCCCAGCCCCTCGAGATATGTTTTTGACACAACACAAAAAAAGAACCCCTACCCTTTATGGAACTTATTTTAACCAAAAAGGCAGAGTAAATAAAGATATTTGAAAAGGGACTGAACATTATAAAGAATTAAATCCTATAGTTGAAGATAATATTTCTAACTACTAACTAGGAGAAACAAGGTGAAGAAAGGAGACAAGAAAAAAATCTGGAAGGGAAATAGCAGTCTCGAATACATATGAGCTTCAGAGCTTCAGGCTTCTCAGCTGGCTGGAGACCCCGGGGAGGCAGCAGAAGGCCCACACAGAACTTACTTATATTTTGGAAAGAATCAGGAGGATAGCTCACTGTTTATGTCAATTGGTTTAACACATTGGTGCCCAGTATAGGATTTTACTTTTTAACTTTCAGAGTTTTCTAATGATTGGTGTATGTACACACACAGATATTCACACAAAGATGGTAATGTATGAAGCCTCTTTCTTAAGAGAATAAAGTGGAAGTGGAGTGCAATAAAAACATTCTTAATGTTAAAGTTCTGGACATCTGAATTCCATTCTTCTTTTGATGTCTTATTGTGTGATACTGGGTCAAAACATCAATTAATTGATCTTAAATTTTTTTATCATGCTTGAAGGTCCATGATAGACATAAAAACCTAATGTTAGGCAAAATGAACCCCAAGATAAGGACTCAAATGGTTTTTTTCTTTATTGCTATCATTTCTAACATGTTTATAAGATGATTTCTTTGTTGCTTTGTATGTTCCTCCCTCATGGCATAACCCCTGTTCTCACTGTATTTGATGTTGGTATAATTTGGGGAGGGAAAGAGAAAAAACAAATTGTTTAAACAGGGATACAGGTGGACCCATTGCAACAATGAGATGTGCCAGAAATGTACAAGATGTTATGTTGAAAAACGAACTTTATAACTTTGGCGCATGGGAGGTTGGGGGTGGGGATGGGAAGGGATGGTAGGGGAAACAAAGGAGGAGGCAACAATGCTTGATAAGAAATGTACTCATTACCTTGCTCATGTAATTGTAACCCCTCTGCATGGTATTTTCACACACACACACACACACACACACACACACACACACACACACACACACACAAAGTGAAGACTTGAACAGCATAGCAATAATATCCACATTCCTTTTTGGTAATTCTAGCCTCACCACCAGCACAATAACAATATTAACACATATTGATGACATAATATTTCTAGAGTTTATCATAGTCACAATATTAAATCAGTTACAATCATATTGTGCGTCATCTGGGTGTAAAGAAACAAGATATAAATTCCATTTCTCAACAAGAAACAAGATATAAATTCCATTTCTCAACAAGAAACAAGATATAAATTCCATTTCTCAACTATACATAAATTGAGGCATACAATAACCTGGTTATTATATTATAACAATGATGGTTGTTTTCTTTTTTGTTTTTCATTTTGTTAGATAGACATATACAATAGGTAGAGCCCATTACCTAGACTGTATGAAGTTTCTCACCATCTGAAATCACTTGAAAAGTATGAAATTGCTCAAGAAACATCATTACTGGGTCATTTAATTTTACTTGAGGCAGAGTACCTTCAACAATAAGAGTCAGAAAGCACGATTTCAAATCCATGCGTCCAGAAAGGAAGGATAGTAGTTGGTGTTAAGTCAGTCATCAAGGGAGACACTGAAGAATCAGTTGGATTGGTATGAATACCTCCTTGGAAAGGAATATGGTTCAAAAAATAAGACAAATACATGTGATATGAAATGACGTGTTACACAATGATAATTTGCAGCCAAAGGTAATTAATATCTCAAATGGAGAAATAGTTAAGCTATGTAACCATTTCGGGAACTTCATCTTAGTTGGTTTTTGGTGTGTGTGTGTGTCCAGTCGTGGGCCTGAACTCTGGGCCTGGGCGCTGTCCCTCAGCTCTTCAGCTCAAGCCAGCACTCTACCACTTGAGCCACAGTGTCACTTCTGGATTTTTTTTCTGCTTATGTGGTGCTGAGGAATCGAACCCACAGCCTCATGCATGCAAGGCAAGCGCTCTACCACTGAGCCACCTTCCCAGCCCCTCACCTTAGTTTAATGCTGAAATAATTATAGTTACTTTCCCAATTCAGAAGATTCTGAATACAGCTGACAGTGAATCAAGACTCAACATTAGTAACAAGTAATTGCCAAACATTAGGAACTGGATAGAAGAGATAGGGTAGACAAAAGAGAAATTATGGACAATTCACTATATAGCTCAAGTTGAGCACACCTGTCTTCTTTTATTGCTTTTATTTGGAATTATTTGGAATTAAATAGTAAAAAGAAAAGTCAAAACTATTTTTTTACTAACAAAATTATGGTGTATATGTTCCATTGTATTAATTCTACCAGATCATTCTTTCAAGGAGGTGGGGAATAAAACCTAAAGAGGAAAATTGTGTTTCTAAATTGAGAGTCTGCTTTCTCATTTTTAGCCTCATTTCTCAAAAAGAAAACCAGATTATTTGTTAAGTACTATATAACTAATATCTCTACAATATAAGTTAATGAAAGAATACAATGCTAATGTTCAAAAGATATGGCTGAGGAGAATAAATTTTCTCTGTGGTTAGCTTATTGATACACAGTGAAAGCAATAAAGAGTGCTTGTCATTTTGTTACCATGGCAACTGAGAGAACAAATGGATTTCTTTTAATTTTTAAATTTTCTCTTCTTTTTAAATGAAAGAGCACTGCCCATTTTACCCTAGGAAAAGAACATGACATTTAGGGTGAAAATAATTCTAAATCATATTTTCTCTCAGTTTTCTGATATTTACTCATTCTATAAAATATTCTAAAAATATCCCTGCCTAAAATGGAAAATTTTACCTAGATACAGTCCAGGACAGTGATCTATTGTGACATGTTGAAGTCCCATAGTGCCTCTTATGTATCAGGTAACCAGTATAGATTTGCTAAAGAAATAGATTTGGAATTGATCACTAATTGTCAAGGTGTTCTGAACAGATGGTCAGTGTTTGAGAATCTGAGAAAGTGAATTCTGTTATTATACATGTCTCTGAATATATTCTCCTTCCCTGACATTGCTCAAGCTGGAGAAAATATATCTGAGAGTGAGGGTGATTTCCTCTGGATTTGACCTTTAATTAACTCACTCTTAGACTCCTGACACTTCTTTAGTTTGTCAGTTACTCATTAGCAAGTGTGAGCACCGTCAGCAGCTATGTGGTCACCTCACTAAGAACATGCATGCCATTGTTTGGGACAAATGTTTCTAATCAATTTTTACATAATCAAGGTAACGTCTGGGTTTTATTATAGTTAAATTCAACCATATAAACTCAAGGAGTATAGTTTTTCTTAGTTATAGAACTAAATAAGCAGAGCAAATAACATAGTTGGAGTCACTGAATCGTAGGTGACAGATGATAAAGCCTTATAGATTTTATGGTAACTGACAAGAGGACATGGTAGAATAGATTGGGATTAAAAAAAAAAGTGAAACCTACAATTCAATTCTTTTAATAACCTATTCTGTATAAGAATTCCTTATGGCCTAAATAAAACACTACATGCTTTAATAAAATATTAAAGGTCTGACAGACCTCTTCATATGATACCAGTAGTTACTTTGAGTTATTTTAACAGTATATTACTCTGAGCTTCAATAATTATTTCAAAACTTTCTCACCTCATAAAACAGCTTGATGTCAATTACCATTTAAAACAGCATTGATACAATGATATGCTAACAATGTTAATTATCTTTAAAAACAGAGACTTGGAAAAAGACAAAAAAAAGACCTACTTGAACCACCACCACCACCACAACAAAACACCCTTCTTCCATGAGTTGGACATAAAGGTTGTCATCAATTAATGGTTTAAACTTTAATAGTTTCTTACCACTTAGTAATAGACCAGAACGTCATGGAAAACTCCTTAAAACAGATTGCTGATTCCTCATGCATGTACAGTTCCTGAACAAGTCAGATATGGCTGAGGCCTGAAGATATACACTCCTAACAAGTGCCTGGTAATGTTGCTAATGCTGATGACAATTAGGTGCTGTTGTTGAGCCTGGTGACATACCTGTAATCCTAGCCATCCAGAGGCTGAGGCAGAAGGATTACCAGTTGGAGGTCAGTCTGAGGTATTTAGTAAGACCAAGGGATGGGGGAATAGACCAATGGTAAAGTGCTTACTTAACATCTTCAAGGCCCTGGATTGAGTCCCTAACACCAAAAGAAATGCAAAACTAAAAGCATCCCTGCTATAGTAACCTCACTCAAGAACAAACCTCAAGAAACTCAAAGTAAAACCACTGCTAATTTCATTGCTGAAATGATTATGACACTCACAGAGCATGAGAGTCATACTTTTGACATGGACCCTAGAGTCATCTATAGTCATGTACTGTGTTAGGAGGAAATGGTGTTTTTCATTTACAAGTACATAGGAGAACTGGTGTTCTCCAATGGATCAAAACAATAATGTGCTATGCTACTTCACACTGACTTTTCATAGTTAGTGGAATATCTTAGAAGTTAAAAGAATTTGGGAAGAAAAGGACCTATTTCCAGTCATGTCTGCTTATAAATAATTTTCATTACTACTTGAAAAAATATTATTTTGGCAGCAATATCTATGCAACACATACAGACACACATAGGAAATACATACAGCTCACAAGGATACATACAGCTTACAAGGAGTGATCAATGACAAAAGGTCAAGGAAAAACAAGTACCCAATGCACAGGTTTCAATGAGCAAAAGTAAATCAAATGCCAAGCAATAGAAGACAAGTGGAAAATTGCAGGTCCCCAGCAAGTAAGTAAAAACAATTTCTCATTATTTCCCTATACCTATATCTGATTTACTAAGTGATAAATTATAGCTTGTTTGCAATAAAACCTATACTAAATCAGGTGATCGGTAGAGTGCACTTTTGAATTAGCACATAAAGCTTTCTATTGAAACAAATTATGTGATAATCAATTCTACAATTTCACTCACACAATTATGTCTCTGGTGTAAACATTAGAGTAAGCTCAGGGTAGAGGTGCAAAATGTCATTCAAAAGTCAAGCTTTAAAACTGATGAGATACAGCTCATTGACAAAGCTCTTGCCTAGCCTACTTGAAGCCCTCCATTCAATCTTCCAGCACCATATAAAATAAAAATCAAAATTTATTTTATTATCATTCATCATCTGAACTCAAAATCCACAGTACCAAGTCAGAAAAAGACAATTATATTAGAATTGATTTATGCACATGCACTTTTTACTGGAAAGTTCCTACCTTAAAGGACCATATATAATTATTCAAATACCCAACATGGAGGACAAACGAGGGCAAAGTGAATATTTCAGTCATTCATTTGAAGCATCACCACTGTCACAAATAATTTATGCTTTAAATCTTGCCCATTCCTTTCTCCCAAAGTCCTTGTCTACCCACCAGACCACAAAGGAAGTGAACTTTAAAAATTACATTGTTATGAGAAAATGTCTTAACTGTATTTGTAGCATAAAATAATGGACTGATTATACATACAGAGAGAGCATTAGTTCATCCAAGTAAAAACTGACTCCAGATAGCTATGCTTTAAGCTTTTTGATCTATTTTCACAATATACAGATGTATTATATCTAACTTGAGGGTAGAAGGTAGAGGGTAGAGGACTCTTACCAATAAAATAGGGCAGCAAACTATAGGCTCAATATTTTTTATATGACTATGAACATACCGAAATTTTTAAGTGATAAGATTATTTATGGTCCTTTTGTTATCAATTAATTTATTTTGGAATTTTAATTCTGAAATATTGAATTGGGATAGGTTTTATATCTGGAATTCTGTGAGAACAATAAAAGATTTTGAGACTCCAATTTATTATTTAACTGATAATATTTCAAGATTACATACTGAGCTTAAAGAAAGGCAAGATCAGTGACATTTTATAGAAACAATATATATTTAATTTGAAGCTTTTATACATACTTCATGTAAAATTAATTGGGGCCAGAGCTTGACTGCATAGCAATAGCAGATCTATGAGCAACTCAGAAAGACACTGCTGTGACCTTCCTGCAATGCTGACAGAAACTATTGCAATCCTCATGCAATGCTGACACCTCTGTGACCCTTGTTGCAAGATTTAATGTATCATAACTTCATTTTTTTATCTTACCCGTATGCCTTATATTCACCTAGCTTGCTAGTGTTATTTGTTATTATTTCTTAGTTTGTAGTTGGTGAAAAAAATAGAACTGAAATTCACAGAATTTATCTATTTTAAAGAAATTCCTCTAGAAATTCTCTACTTTTGAAAAAAAATCATACAGCATTGCAGGATAGTATAGCAAAAATATATCTAGCCATAACTAAGAGGCTCTTACTTCCAAACTTCCTATTAGTAGACATTTATATTCACAAAACCCTTGCTTTGTATTAGAGGCACTGTTGTCACTGCTAAGACCAGTGTGACTATGAACCCATCCCTGAATGCTGAGCTGTACACCCTCACCTTTTGCTTGAGAAACTGAAAGATAAAGAGAGAAGAGACTGGATCCAGTCAAATAACCAACTACCAGGAAAAAAATTAAAAAAAAAATATGCTCTAGATTAAAAGCCAACACATAATTTTATGCCTTCACAGGGCAAATAAAGTATGTGTTGTGGGGACAGGAGAGAGCTGTTCCTGACTTCTGGAGACTTGAACATTAGACACACTGTCAGTAACTCAACTTCTACAGGACCCTTTAGGTTTCAAAGACAGCAGGACTATCTAATTATCAGTCAGTCCCACAAGACCTTGCAGGCTTAGATTCAGGCTACTCCCTTTCTGATTGCCCAGCAAAAGGATAGTGGTACAGGGTAAAGGAACGTGTGTTGTGAGTAGTCAGATGCTTGCTTGAAACCTTTGTTGGAAATTTGTGCATAAACATATCAGAGTAAAACATCATTGAAACAAGTAAACATCTTTTTCTCTAATGACTCTCAAATCATTATTCCTGAGACTGGCAATTATCATGAAAGATTAAGGGAAGTTTTGTGAATTAGAAATACAAAAGAATATTTTAAGGGAATTTCAAAAGAGAACTAATTAAGGCACTTCTGGCAGGAAAGATATTGAGTTAATAATGAGTTTTCAAAATAAATATTGGATTTTTGGAGAAGATGTTTATAATTTTTGGAAAAAAAAATCGCTCCTCCTTTATAGAGAATAAGAAATCAAGTTTCCTTGCCAGGATTGAGACATAAAGCAAAATAGAGATGAGAATATATATAATCAATCTGGCAGCAAGCTGAGCAGTAGCTGAGAGATCAAGCTGGAGAGTGACAGTACTAGTTTTCAGACACAATGTATTAAGCATTGTCTCTACAAAAGTAAAATGAGGTTGGAGTTAGAGAAAGTTACCAAGCAGAGGATGGCCACACTGGGCTGTAGGACATAAATAAAATGTATTAAATCAAGAATGTATATATGCTTAACATCCCCAAATAAAGTTAATTCCACAGAGCCAAATTGTCTCATCCTGTCCTTTTTTTTTGTTTGCTGTTTTATTTATTTTTATTTTTATCTTCCAGTAGCTATTTCGTTCAGCTAGAGTTCAGCAAATTTCTTCCAAAAGTGAAACTATACATTATAGTGGGCAAACATGACTAACAAGCACATGCCCACGTAATTTGCTTTCTGATGCCTGTGTCTTGGTGCTTTTGTCCTTTGACTTGTACTTATTAAGCACAAGATGAAATTTTAATAAAGGTATCTGAATTCATGAGCTCAGTGTGACCCCCCCCAAAAAAAAACATGACTATACCTGAAACCGAGACCACCACTGACTGTAATACTGCATATGCATGTCTCTCCTTCAAAAGTGTCTTATGCAAAAAGCTAACCAGTTAGCTTTTGAATACACTGTAATAAAATAGGGAGGAAATTCCTGAGGAAAAGACAGATATGTAGTTGCCAAGAAACAAAATAGGTCAGTTATAAGGGATCTTTGACTTAACTTGAAGAAGTGATAGCAAGAGGCATCCTGAGTTGTACTACATTGAGATGGGAAACAATGTAAAAACAATGTAGCAACTTCTCTACAGTTTAAGTATTGGGCTGAGTGTTGCATCTTTTTGCAGGAAATAACAATATCTTATTGTCATTGCTTCACTTAGGGTACAGTTACATTATCCATGTTCATAGGCTACAGTATTCAGCAGATATTTAATTCTCAGGATAAGTAGCTGAGCCTCTTAGTGTTCTTGATCTTCTGCACATTTAATCATGTTATCGCTGACACATCAACTTATATATTATTTGTTGGAGAATGAGACATTCAGAGTCATATTTTATATTTGATAAGAAACATTACTTAGAATAAATATTAATGATTGTGTGATAAATTTGTATACAGACAAAATGAATGCATTTCATGTTTTGACAAGGGCTCAATAAAACTACCATAAGATATGAAAATAGGGCAAAAATAAGAGAATTATCTAAGATTAGGTAATCTAATGTTTTTTATTCTACATTGTAAAAATTAATGCTATAAAACAAATGGTAGCTATGGGAGTAAATATAAAATACATAATGAGAATGTCTTCATAAGTGGTAGTTTAAAGTAAAAATAATAACGATACAGTGAATTAAAATATTTGACCACAATTGCATAAAAGCTGTGGGAGGAAGATATAACACTATTCTAATCATCTTATACCATATATGAAGTACTGTATTACTTGGCTGTCTGTGATAAATTAAAAGGTATATGACATATAACCTAATATGACTTCTAACTAAATACATGGTTATACACAAATACACAAATGGGTATGGACAAATATGTTCAATAAAAAGGTCCTTTATTTTGATTATATGCTGCCTTAAAACATACTTTCAATATGACACAAAAAAGAGCTAAGAGTGAAAGAACTTGAAAAGTAATGCCTCCTATAACTTTGTATGAAAGCTATAAAACATAAGAAAAAGTAAATTCCAAATAAAACATTAACAAAAAGAAAAGCTCACAATTATATCGATATTTTCGTATACCCCTAAACACTGATAAAATGCGTAAAAAGAAAATCAGTGAACATATCAACTTACCAATTTAGCATAATTAATTTGTATAGAACATTCCATCTTAGAGGAGCATAATACACATTGTTTTTATGTACCCCTGGAAAATTTACTAAAGTACAATTGGTGTTATAAAGAAGTTTAACTAATCCTAAATAATTCAAATAGTAAAAATTCAAATAGTAAAACCACAAATTTAAATCCAATAATAATGAACAGGAAAATATGTATTAGATATTAGGAAAACAATTAATATACTCCTAACTAGGCCACAAATTCAGGAAGAAAGAGATAATTAGAAAATACTTTGAGGTAAGCTAAGCAAAAACACATCAAAGTTTGTGGCATTTTTGTAAAGCACAAATTTGAGAACCATTTATAATTCAAAGTACTTACCTGAGAAAAGAACTCAAATGAACTACTTTTGAAATTAGAAAAAAAAAGAAAAAAATAGACCCTAAAAAAACTAAAGATCAGAGTAGAAATTAATAAACGAAAATCTGAAAAGAATGAAAACAAGAAATTGGCCCTTTGAGAATATTAAGAAAATTGATATGCCAAACTGATTTCCAAAAGGAAAGCTGAGTGTTATGGCCCATGCCTGTAGTCCTAGTTCTCGGAGGTTAAGGATAACCTGGGCTACAGGGCTCTTCTTTCAAACTAGAATAAACAAAAATGAAGTAAACAACAAGAAAAAAGAAAACATAAGAGATTGGTTCCAGGACTTTGCATCTAAATCCATGGATTCTGAAGTCCCTTATATAAAATGGCAAGGCAATTTATGTACAATCTACACATATCCTCCCTAGTGCTTTAAATCATCTCTACATTAGTTACAATACCTACTATGAGGTAATGTTGTGCAAAAAGTTGTTAACCTGCAGTGACAAGAAAAGATAAGGAAAGTTCAGCAAAGATGGAACCATTGTAGGCATAACTGCAAAGAACTCCAAGGGGACACACAGCAAGCAATGTTCAACAAGAAGTGCTAGAAACAGACTGTGGATCTGTAAAATGCAAGAGGGTGCAGCAGGCTAAGTCCATATCACTTCTTTATCATGCGTTCAGCATAGTACTTGTCATGTGGCAGATGGAAAGTTTTCTTTTGGAACATTGCAGATGCTTTGAAACAATATTTCTGTAGATATAAAACCAATGGTGTGGAAGGCCAACTATACCAATAGTAGGAATGAAAGGAGTGGTCTCACTACAGATTTGAAAGACTCAAAATGGTATTATGAGCTATTATAAACAAATTATCCCCCAAAGTTTGAAAATTTATATTAGTTGGCTAAAGCCCTCGAAAGACTGAAGAAAGTAAAGCATGCTTAAGAACAAATAATCTGAATATTTTATACATATGCATATATATGTATGTGTGTGTGTATGTGAGAGACCGACAGACAGAAACCAACTTTATAATTACAAACCAAACCTGAAGGAAAAGGCCAAGAAAGATATTGTTCCTTGGGAATTCTACCAAACATTTACAGAAGAAACAATACTAACTCTAAAACATCCCTTTCAGAAAACTAAAAAGTAATGATATTAATTCATTCTGAAAAGCCAGTATCACTCTGATATCCTAATACTAAAGCCAGACAAAGATTACAAGAAAATTACAGACTAATAATCTTTATAAGTATACACAGAAAAACTTATAGCATATAGAAAACTAAATGTAACTATGTTAAAAAAAAAAAAAGAGTGAAGGGATCACAGGTGCCAGATGCCAGTGCATGAGACCCTAGATTCAACCTCTGGCACCACACACACACACACACACACACACACACACACACACACAGAGCAGAGTAGTGGAATTGCTACTAGTATGGAAGATTAGTTTAACATAAAAAAAAAAGAACCAATATCAAATACAGAATACAGTGACAACAGGGGTTGTACCATGGGGGAAGAACATACTGTATTTGATTCTGATGTCCTGCATCTTGTATATGCATTTTCCCAATTTGGGGGAGGGGAAGGGAAATAACAAAATGCTGAAATAAGGATACAGGATGAGCCATTGTAACAAGATAGTATATTGAAAACAAACTTTACAACTTTCTGGGGTTGGGGAGGTGGGGAAGGAAGGGATGGTAGGGAAAAAACAAAGGAGAGGGTAACAATGCCTGATAGGAAATGGACTCATTACCTTGTTCATGTTACTGTAACCCCTCTGTACAGTATCTTTACAATAAAATATATTTTAAAATGAACCTATAAAGATCATCATTGACCAATTACAAAATAAAACCCATTGAATTACTTCAATAGATATAGGAAGACAAAATCCAATATCTATTCAAAACTCTCACAAAGTTGGTTATGGCTACAGATATGCAGAATTAAATTTGCACAGCCTGTTCATAGATATAAAAACATACAGTAACACTAGCAGAAAATGTGTGCAACTACATATACAAAACACAGTAGAAGATTATCTTTGAAAGATTAGAAAGGAAAATAAGATGAAAGGAAGGACTTTGGAAAAGGATAAAATAGAGGAGACTCCTCTGAATCCGCACTGATCTTATTAAAAATACAAATTTCTGGAAGTAGAATTATGTCTCAAGGGGTAGAGTGTGCTCAAGACAGTGCCTAGGCCTAGAGTTCAAGCCCCAGAACTGGGACCAAAAAAAATACAAATTCCTGAGCAAAAGTAGGATACTATTAAAACTTATTGGAAAGCCAGGTGCTGTGGCTCATGCCTGTAATATTAGCTATTCAGGAGGCTGAGATCTGAGGATCGCGGTTCAAAGCCAGCCTGGGCAAGAAACTCTGTGAGACTCTAATCTGCAATAAGCCACTAGAAAACAGGAAGCGGTGCTGTGGCTCAAGCTATAGAGTGCTAGCCTTGAGCTGAAGAGCACAGGCACAGTACCCAGGCCCAGAGTTCAAGCCCACAACTGACCAAGAAAAAACAAAACAAAACAAAACAAAACAAACCTTATTGGAAAGGTAGGAAAATATCAAAACTGGTGTCATATATTCAAATGTTTGTGATATTATTTCCTCACTTCTGGAGACTAACAGCAAATGATGTTACATAAATACACCTTAATATTAAATAGGACTTACAGTCCATTTATAATTATAAAAGGGTGTGAAAAGATCCTACAATGAGTAATGTTAACTCTGAAGCAAAATGGCATTACAAATAAAAAGTAGCAAGTTTGAGAATGTATATATGTGTCTGTGTGGTTTTCTATTATGTAAGTCAACCACAATATTTCTATTCACTCTTACTGATTGAGCATCCATGGCTTACATATTGCTTAGAATTTTTCACTACTACAAGGAATGCTGCAGTGAACTTCTCTGTACATAACTCCTATTCATATTCACATTCCATGTGTTCCAAATGCCACCAGGGCTGCCCACCACTGATGCGGAAATAACAATTGGGTTTTACCATTGGAAAGATAAACTACCTAATCAACTTCCAATTAATTTTCATCTATTTGGAAAGTTTAGGGAATGGGTGAGATTTATCTAGGGTGCCAGGAATCCTGAGTGTCTCTTCTAATCTGCTCCGTAGTTCTAAGTCTGTTGGTGGCAATGTAAGACATTTTGCCATAAAAACCTGATACATTGCAAGTCTACAACAATTTTCCCCCTGGGTGAACAGTCTCATAGCTTCAAGAGTTCTGCAAGTTCATACTCTTCGTCATCTTGACATCTTACACAATATGCTGTCAGGTCAGCCTCAATGTGGTGATTAATTTCCTTCACCGGAACAGTCTGACTGGTTGCCATTTGTTGATCTTGAGTGCCTTGTTAAATTTCCTGTCTAGTGGGTAGTGGCACTTGTTTGATTTCCCACAATGACTTGTTGAAAGAATTATTAATCTTCACTATTTCATGCCTGGTCCTTTTTTTCTTTAACAGGTTATGAGTTATGATCCACAAGTGATGAGACACTTCTTAGAAACTTGTTTTTATATGATTATTTTTTAAAAACGAATCTGTCAGGATGTTACCTTTTGAACTTGAAAGAGTCTTACCTTCAAGACTATACACTGATGGCCAAGTGCTACTACCAATGTTAATTTTATTTATTTTTTTACAATTCCACTTTTGTGATTGCTTTTGGATTTAGTGGCATTTTTCTGTGTGTGGAACATTTACCATCATGGTAAAATCTGAATATCTGAAGCACAACTTGGCTTTCTGAAATAGTAAGAAAGGTTATTCAGATCTAAAACTGGTGAATATTTTAGGTTGCCAATTAAAGAAAGCAACCCCATTTAGTTTAAAATAATGGTATAGCTAAAAGTAATAATTAAAAAAAAGAAAGGAGAGTAACTGAACAATGTTTCTCTTCCCGTATATCAGTAGGTGCCCAAGCTATTGAATCATCTATAGGAAAACAAAGCTCTGTGATTTTGTCTGGTCATCCCTGTTGTTCTAACTGAAGGTTAGTGGAAGATAGGGTTGGAGTAAATTACTCCAGCTTACTTCTTTTCATTTACAAAACCAAAACAATGATTCTGAGAAGATTGAAGGAGAATAAGACGGTGGCTTACCCATTTTTTCTCACCATCCAATATGAATAGAAATCTGAGGGTGCTGTGAAGATGACGTGCTGATAAATAGGCCTCGGTGTGATCCAACATTTCAAATTTACAGTGAACTTTCAGGTACTGTTGTTGGCGGGTCATACTTGGAGGAGCAAGGCTTTTGCCTGGGTTGTGATAGGTAACGCAGGCACTCAAAAGGGGTGAAGTTTCTTTCCCTTTATGTCTGTATCTTTATTGCTTTAGGGTTTGGGTTTGGATTAGTACCTGAAGCCATGCATAATACTACATGAGACATCCTGGGTATTAATTAGCAGAAAATATTAGACACATGAGCAAAGGACCATCATGATTACGGATGTCATTCAACAAGAAAAGTGTGCTAGGTTCCTGTTGTCTGCACTCCCAGTCGAAGGCAGAGGCAGACAGGAATCCAGGGCTATGGAGTGGGTTGGATAGGAAAGTAGGGACCAGACTCAAGTGGGAACAGCCTCCCCACACAAGGGTCCCACATGTCATTGACTTAAAGTGGACAAGAACTACAAGCAAAAGAACTGATAACAGGTGAAACATATGTTCAGGGCTAGGCGGTCTACCAGGGAAATGCAGCTTGTCAGGCAAAAGAGAGGGAGGCTTTAATGAATTAGTTACAAGGGACTGGCACCGACAGAAAGGAAATTGTTTTCTTTAAGAAATTTATTGTATGGGCAATTATAATGAAAATGTATCTTTACTATTCCAAGTCAATAATGATGTTCATTCACTTTACTCCCTTCACTAAGCCTTGCTGCTGGCTATTAATCATTTCAAACACAATGGACAGATATAACCACTCAAAGTACATTGAAATAAAATTTAAATCTACTCAGTCTTCCACAGTATTCTGTTTGAGGTGTCAGGATGATGTCTGGCTAATAAGCACAGTACACATGCATAGGAGTCCCTTTGTTCTTTTGTATGCAAACAAATAGTGTCATCTTCCATTGCCATGCAGCCACTCACAAACAATACAGTAGCAGAGTGGTCCCAAAACATAGAGTTCCTGTGAGCAGGCTTTTAGCCATCCTTGACAGGGGAACTGCATCGTATTTCCTGAAGCTTGAAAAACACTCTTGACATCTTTAAGATTTTTTTTTAGTGGTATCTCTCACATCGTGTTATTTGAAATCAATCATTACATATCCTGGAAACAGCTTCTCCAAGAGGCTTTGAAGTAGTTTTGATCCAGGAGCAGACTTTCTAATGTTATGGGCACCGATAAGGAGGTGCCACCCAACACTTGCTGAACACTTTCAAATGCTTTCACATAATGCAAGCCAGCACACACAGAAGATGAAAGAAACATAGAAACATACACATGCCATATAAACTGGCTGCCTTTGGAGCTGGCTTACTTAGGTAACAGGAACAAGAGTAAGATGTTCTTTTTCTGCTAACTCACTTTCTTCACTGCCTGCAACTGCCCTGATCAAATATTTAAGTCATCACTCCTCAATTTCAGCTTGCCTGATACAGAACCATGAAAAGTAATTTCCATTAATATGCTTCTTTTAAAAATTATAGATTTCTATTCTAAAAATAGGGTAGATTTTGTTTAAATGTGCATTGGTTGCATTTAATTAGGATAAAATGATGACATGAGGCTCTAACAATCCTTGATACACCCCAATTCAATGTATCATTCAATTAAATTGTACTCCAATGTATTTTGAATTTTGAGGGTCCAATTTAAGTGAGAATTTATATAGAGAATACACCTTCTCTTTCTGGTAACCACTGCCTAATCAAAAATGTAAATATAGGGGAGAGACAACAACAACAAAAAAACCCTCATAATCTTATTTTAGATTCTTTTATTTTAAAGAATCTTGTGAATGACCAGAACAGACACTAAACCCAACTGAACGAAGGCCATCTGAAATGTTAGAAATATATGTGATATACAGACTGTTTCATTCCTTTTCATACAAAAAAAATGTAGGAAAAGTTGTCTTTTACAATAGCAATAGAACTCAACTGGAATTCTCTGTTGTTTGTTATAAAATCTTTTTATTTCTCTGTGCAATCAGTCTTATGACTGTACAGGTTGGCCTTACACAGTCTCCCAAGTAGCTAGTATTACAGGCATGAGGCACTAGCATCTAGCTTAAGTTTTTTTTAAGGCAAAAGATAAAAAGTGTTGGCAAGGATGTGGGGCAAATAGAATACCCAGAAATATAAATTGTTATATGTTGTGGGAAATAGTGTAGACATTACTCCAAAAATTTTTAAAGTATTATCATGTGATCTAGCAATCTCTCTTCTGGTTATGAACCCAATGAAAACTAAATCAGTACAAAGGGATCTGTGTACTTTCCCATTCATTGTAACATTATTTATGAGAGTCAAACTAGAGTTAAGTGCACAATAGAATGTTGTCCCTATAAAGAGGAGCATACCTACACTGACAGACATAAATGAAGAAAGAAGGGATCTTGCCATTTGTGGCCACATGGATAGACCTAAGTGAAATAGCCAGAGGCAGAAAAACCAATATTGCATGATTGTATTTATACAGAATCCTAAAAAGTCTTATACATAAAACTGGAGAAAAGAACAGTGACAACCAGGGTTGGTAGGGGGAGGGGAAACATGGAAGTATTAGTCAAAGGGCAAAAAGCTGTAGTCATAGAGAATAAAAAAATGTCCGATGACTTAAGAGCTATTGTACATACAGTATGCTGATTACAAATATTAGCATTGTATGCTGGGCGTTTTCTAAGAATGCTGATATATTTATCACAGATAAAGGAGGTGGCCATGGGAGATGGCTATGTTAAGTTGATTAATTGTAGTTGTCTCATTAGGTGATGGTGACAGCATCATAAAGTATATGAAAACCAACTAAATGGTTAGGTCATTAGGCAAAATAATTTTTGGAAGCATATTCCCATGTGTTCAGTTATTGATCCCAATGTTGTATTGAGGCACAAGACTATGTGTTCCAAAATACTATGTTGTATATCTAAATATATGCAATAAAATACATCCAATTTTACACTTTACACATAAACAGTTTTTTCAGTTATATTTTTGTAAACCTGGAGTTTATCTTGACAGTATCCAGATGTAAAAACAAGTCATAGACTAACAGAACATTTTCTGTTTGCACAAGATTTATATGAAAAAGGACTTTCATTAAAAATATACCAAAAAAAACTTCTAAAACTCAACACTCAGAAAAAAATCCCAATTTGTAAAAATGAATAAAATGAATAGAAATGAATAAAGAACAGATAAAAATGATTTTAAAAAAAAGATGAAAAAACCTCAGATACCTCACCAAGAAGGTATGCAGATGAAAAAATAAATGTATAAAAAGATGCTCTCGAGTCAAGCAGAAAAGGTCAGATAAGTTGATGGTAGGGAAATGAACTCTAAGATATGTATTCAAACATTTTTTTCTTTCATGCGATTGTTTCTAACGATAAGATTATTTCTTTGTTGCTTTGTATGTCCCTCCCCCACGGTATAACCCCTGCTTTCATTGTACTTGATGTTGGTATAATTTGTGGAGGGGAAGGGGAAAACAAATTGTTTAAATAGGGATACAGGTGGACCCATTGCAACAATGAGATGTACAAGTCGTTATGTGGAAAACGAACTTTACAACTTTGGTAGGAGGGGGGAGGAGGGTTGGGTGGGGGGTGGGGGAGGATGGGATGGGAAGGGGAAACAAAGGAGGAGGCTACAATGCTTGATAAGAAATGTACTCATTATCTTGCTCATGTAATTCTAACCCCTCTGTACAGTATTTTCACAATTAAAAAAAAAGGAAAAAAGAAAAGATGCTCTCCACAATCTGTCATCAATGCAATAAAATTAAGACCTGAGGCTTCACTCACTGTGAGCCTTGTACATCTGTTAATGTGGCCAGACCTACTGACAACAGCAAATGCTCAAAAGGAGCAACAGGAATTCTCATTTGTTATTTAGCCATGAAAAATGCTACAATCACTTCAGAAGAATTCATAAGGTTCTTACAAAACCAGACATTCTCCTATAATCTGTTGATATTTGTTGACATTTACCCAAAGGATTTTAAAACTTATGTCTATACTAAAAACCTGTGCATGGGTATTTACAAGAGATTGACTCTTAATTACCCAAAATTATAAGTAACCAAGATATCTTCTAGGAGGTGAATGGATAAACTGTGGTAACTCTGAATGGAAAATTATTCAGTGCGTAAAGGATGTGAGCAATCAAGTAATGGAAAACCATAGAAGAAAACTCAAAGCATGTTACTAAGTGACAGAAGTAAATGTAAACAGGCTTCACACTGTGGAATTTCAACTATATGATGCTTTAGAATGGGCAAAACTACCCACTGGCTGTTAAACTGGATTGTATAGAATTAAACCATTGGTTCTATGAAAGACTCTGTTAAGAACACAGAGAGAGAGAATAAAAAAGAACATAGAGGGACAAAGTATAGATTGAAACACAATATTTGCAAACCTTACAGCTAACAAAGGCTTAGTAGTTCAATAGTAAAAGTTAAAATTATATATAATATATGATAGATAATCTTAAATGTATTTCATATATAATAATATATTAAGTAATATTGCTTAATATACTATTATATATAATATAATGAGTTCTTGTCAAGGCTTCTAGACTCCTTCCCTAACTTGAATTCTTTCTGCCCTGCTGGACTTTCTAGGGCACTCCTCCCTCAATTAAAGCATTGTGATGCTGCTTGCCTAGTGTAACTATGTGGTGTATGTTCCTGTAACAAGGGCGTCCTGTTTCTGGAACACTTCTGAATTACAACCTATTCTTTTATTACTGTCATATTAACATTCCCCATCTGTAGCCTCCTGCTTAAAATACCTCCAACTGCTTCTGCTGCTGCTGTCAGCTCTTCTGCCAACTCATAATGTGCTTGATATCAAAAATTCAAAAGAAGACTCAAAGTGAGGCAAAACTATTTTACATGTAATAATTTCAAGGGAATATAAACTTGAGAAATAGACCTCAAGCATAAGGAAGAATTTAGCTATGTAAAAGAAAGAAAGGTACAGGACTACCAGGTCGGAGTTAGGTTATTTTGGCATGAGACAAGGCACATGATTAATTTGTAAGGGTGCTCACAAATTTGTAGATACTAATATCATCATCAATGTTGAAGGCTTGTCTTTAAGAGATTAATAACTGAAAGGGCCCAGCTCTTTATTTATTTGAAAGACTAGAGTTAAAGTAAATTTTTTTGGTTGTGTATATTTGGTTTAGAATATAAAATACATTTTCCTAAATTATATTCACAATGTGTAAAAACATAAGATGCAGTGCAAGGTATTGGCTATGCTCTCTCATTTACAGTATAGATGCCTTCTTCCTGTGTATTTTCACTTCCACTCTCCTTCAAGGTCAAACTAGTAACTAATTGTCTTGTTCTGTTTCAATGGACCTTGTGTTTTCTTGTTCTTCCGATACTGCTTCCTGCACAAATTGAAATGTTAGCAATTCTTGAAGATCCATAGAAATTCTTCTAAATAACACTGAAAATCTGTATCACTCCTCATAATTAACCCACACTGATATTCTACCATTTCTAGATATTTTACCTTTTAAAATAATTAGCATTATTAGAGTATTGCGAAGTTTAGAATATATTAAATGCACAGAATCTGCATTCAAGACATTTACAGTAACTACCACCAGTTCTTAATAAGGCTTTGGAATAATAATAATAAATGTCAACATTTACTGAGTACACAGTATGTACAAGAATTTGATTCTCAAAACTATGTTGCAGATTAGAGAGCTAGACACAAATTGATAACTGGCAAAAAGTTATACAGATAATACAATATAGATATGGAGTTAGATACAATGGTTTTAGAACTTTAACTACTAAGTAATAGACCATATATGAATAAAACTAAATAAGCACACATTCTGAACATACAAGCATAGGAGCATTTAATCTTTTATCCCTTTCCTCCATGATTGCTGTCATTTGGTTGCCATGGTTACACCATCTACCTTCGAATAAAGCCAAGATTTTGTTTGCACTAATTTTTCTGGATTTCTATATTGCCAAAGTCTTTTTTGTTAAATAGCTAGATTCATGGTTTTTAACTGAGATGAGCATGAAGTATTTCAGAAATTGATTCTGAATTTCATTAAGGTTTCACTGTTACATAAATTTCTAAAAAACAAAACAAAACAAAACAAAACCTTAGCACAGTTGCTATAAGAGTGTCTGAAGGTAACTGATTTGGCAGAAAGAGTTAACCTTATTACTGGAATAGAATTAATAACCTATATACAGAAAGAAACAGCTTTCATGTATAAAATGGATCCCCAGGAGTTATATAACTGAGTGAATCACACACTTGATTTAAATCATCCTGGATGTCATGGCTACATTCCCTTTATAGGGGTTACTACATTACAAAATGTCTTCTGAAAGAATGGCCATTAGACATATGAAGAAATGCTCATCTTCTCTAGACATAAAAGAAATGCAAATCAAAACAACATTGAGATTCCACCTCGCCCCAGTTAGAATGGCTATAATCAAGAAATCTAGTAACAACAGATGCTGGAGGGGATGTGGCCAAAAGGGAATCCTACTACATTGTTAGTGGGAGTGTAAACTTGTTCAACCACTTTGGAAAGCAGTATGGAGGTTCCTCAAATGACTCCACATAGAGCTCCTCTATGACCCAGCAATCCCACTTTGGGGCATTTACAGAAATGATGACAAACAAGGATATACTAAAGCTACCAGCACAACTGTTTATCACAGCATTATTCACCATAGCTAAGATATGGAACCAACCCAGATGCCCCTCAGTAGATGAATGGATCAAGAAAATGTGATGTGTAGATAGATAGATAGATAGATAGATAGATAGATAGATAGATAGATAGATAGATGGATGGATGGATAGATAGATAGATAGATGGATATATATATATATATATATATATATGTATAATGGAATTCTATACCTCCATAAGAAAGAACAACATTGCCCCATTTGTTAAGAAATGGAAAGACTTGGAAAAAATTATATTAAGTGAAGTAACCAGGCCCAAAGAAACATAGGCTCCATGGTTTCCCTTATTTGCAATAACTAGTACATGTCTAGAATAAGCAAAAAAGGTCAAAGGTTATGTACATATGATCATATAAGATGATGTTAAATGAAATAAACCCCAAGACAGGGACACAAGTTTGTTTGTTTGTTTTTTCTTTCTTGCTATTGTTTTTAACATCCTTATAATGCACTATGTGATTCTCTTGTTTCTTTTGTATGTTCTTCCCCCAGGGTATAACCCCCATTTTCACTGTATCTGATTCCAGTGTCATGCATCTTGTATATACATTTTTATAATTTGGGGGAGGGGAAGGAATATAACAAAATCTTTAAATAAGGATACAGGTTGACCCATTGTGACAATGAGATGTATAAGACACTGTTAAAAACAAACTTCACAATTTTGGGGTGAGGGAGGAGTTGGGAAGTGGGGAGGGAAGGGATAGTAGGGGAAAAACAAAGGAGGAGGTAACAATGCTCCATAGGAAATGTACTTTTTACCCTACTCATGAAACTGTAACCATCTGTACAGTATTTTTACAATAAAAACATAAATATAGAGAGAGAGAAAGAAAAAAATAAATGGGCAATTGAACTAAAAAAAAAATGTCTTCTGATCTGTTTCAGGTTTCCTTCAAAATGACTACAAAAGTGTGTATCTTAAGCCTGGACCCACAGCCCACATAATAAACAACTTCCACATTCTGCTTTTTGATAGACCTTTTGTGAGGTGACAAACACATTCTAGGGATTGTATTTGATAACTTTTCAGTTTGTAGCAAGTGAATGGACCACTGACTTGCTAAGTGAATCTCCCTAAGAAGGACTATTTAGGCATCTAGTCTTTAGTCTATTAACCCCTTATTGTTAATCATGTGACACTTTTATATGTACTAAACACTTTTCATATTTAAAGACGTATTTCTACACACATATTCACAAACCAGACATTCCTCCTTTTCCTATCTTCACCAATAGTTAACAATATTCAATAGATACTACGCAGTACAAATTTTTAGTTGTGATAAATTTCAAATACACACATGTACATAGAACAAAAGTAACAATATAAAGAATATATAACAAGAATTATAATTCTAGTACATACACTATAGAATTAAACTTCAAGATAACATTGTCAGGGAAGTGGTCTCTCTCTAAGCTAAATACTACCACTTGACCCACAGTGCCACTTCTGGCTTTTTCTGTTTTTGTGGTACTGAGGAATCGAATCCAGGGTTGCGTACTTGCCTGGCAAACACTATACCGTGAAGCCATATTTCCAGCCTCTGTTTCTTTTTTGTTTCCAGTATCTACACAATTCTTATTGGACTTATTGCAGAACTTTCAGAGTAACTCTAAGGTGTCACTTGTTTTTTTTCCACTAGCAAATAATTCTTTCCGGGTAAATCTTGATAATGGGATTAACATGTTTAATTATCTTGAAATGATACAAGAATTTTAGAAAAATACACTTTTACTCTTAAACATTAAATGTTAGTGTTTTGATATTTATATTTTTATAAGAATAAAATGCTGAGATGTTAGCAGTTTCTCCTTCTTCTGCTATACCATTTCTAAACAATTATCAATAGGTGCCCCACTACAAACAACATTGTAGAATGTTAGGAGATTCTAAGCAAAGGTAAGACATGCTGAACTAAACTATGCTTGGAACTTAAAGCATTTTTATTTTAACATTAATCATTTTAATATTTATGAGTTCAAAGTGAAAAATCCTAGGCAAAATGCTCACTTTTGATTAATTCTTCTTCACTTTAGTATGTGTATATAATTTGAAATTTAGATGTAATAAAATGATAGTTTCCTTGAAGCATAAAATGTCTACATTATCATGGTTTGAATCACCTAATACTATTATCCTATCTTACTTTACTTAATTTTGACTCTTAAAATACATTTTAATGCAATTTAAAATTGGGGATATACTTAAAACAGAATTTTAATAAGCAAGAGTCAATTTTTGTGCATATTTCTAATTACTTCCTTAAATTGTTAGAAGTGAAGTTATTGATTCCAATTTTAAGATGCTTGATTTATAGTATCCAAGTCTTTCCTAACAGCAGATTGGTATATGCTTGAACCAAAACCAATTTTCATAAAGGAACTAAAAGCATTATTTACAATGTATCACATATATTCATCTTTTTTAGCTTTTTTAACCTTTCAGGTAAAGCTTATGAATTGAAAAAAATGCTATTGAATGCTTACATAGAATTATAGACTTCCAAATATGCATTCAGTCATTTGAAATGGTGTAGGATAGATGACACCAATGACAAAGTAAATATGCTTCTTTAATAAAGAAAAAAAAATACTGGGTCCTGTAGCCCATACCTGTAATCTTAGCTACTCAAGAGGCTGAGTGAGATCTTTGGATTATGGTTTCAAAACTATCCTGGGCAGGAAAGTCCATGATACTCTTTTCTTCAATTAACCACAAAGAAGTCAGAAGTGGAGATGTGGCTCAAGTTGTTGGGCACTAGCCTTGAGTGAAAAAGCTAAGGGACAATGCCCAGACTCTGGGCTCATGTCCCAGAACTGGCATACGTACCCATGAGCATGCGCGTGTGCACACACACACACACACACACACACACACACACACACGCACACGCACACACCAAAAGCAAAAATCCCTAATTCATACTAGCACTTTGTAATACATTTTAATGTTAATCAATGGATCCTAATTCCACTTAGGAAACATTACAAGGTTACAAAAAACTGAAAGAACATTTTTACAAGATTAGCAAATCTAATTACTAATAACCATCTTGCTGCATTTGATTGCTTTGATTTCTGTTGTAATAGTTTCCAAGTTTGCTTTCCATCTCTAAAACACTGCATAGTATTTTATAGCTGAGTTTTGCTTTTCTCACAGGCTTACACACACAATATTATTTATGTCTCTCTTCTTTGAAAATAGCCAATAACTTAGCTTATTTTTCTCCCTAAGGAGAACAATGTGCCATAGGGCAACAAGACAAAAAAAAAAAACCTTTAATGTAGACTGTGAAAAATAATTACAGTTAACTCCTAATTTTTGATGTCAGAAGAAAGCAGAGACACCCTGTACAACCCAATTCCCAAAGTCATACCCAAATTTCGTTTCCCAAAGCAATTTGAACTTCTCTTTTAAACAAACTTGTGATTTTCAGCAAAATTTGTTGACGTGAAGGTTGCCTCCTTTGGATTCAGCCAGACGGTAAAGCAGGGTACATGAAAACTAGAGGTACACTCAGACTCGATGAATTCCCAAGGAAATGAACAATAACCATAATTATTTGGTACTACGTAAAGACAGAATTCTATAAGAAATGTAAACACTGCTAAAATCATCTGATGTTACTGTCATAGATTCTAAATAATCTCTTTAAAACTATTATTATGTAGGAAAAGTCATCTGATTTTCCTTACCAAATCTGATTATTTAAAACCAAATTGTGAAGCTAAACAAAAATGTATCTTGGAAATATACAACTAAGGATATCAGTTCTAACCTCTGTATTTCTAGAAGATTATATTAATTGAGAGGTTAAATTAAAGATGTGCATTTATCCACACCACCACAGACTCACAAACACAGACACAGACACAGACATATAGACACACACACAGACACACACAGACACACAGACACACAGACACACAGACACACACAGACACACACAGACACACACAGACACACACACACACACACACACACACACACACACACACACACACACAGAGCTTGTCCACATCCAAACACTGATTTCTAATTTTATTTGTTATTAAGTGCCAATCTACTAGAGAACCTAGTTTAAGCTTGCAATTTTCTAAGGGCATTTTCACTAGATGAAAATGTCCATTGTTCCTTCAGATTTTTGCAGGCATGAAGGCATTTAAAGAAAGCAAGAAAAGAAGAAGGTAGAAGGCATGACCTTCTTTTACAGGCTTTACCAAAATAGCCAATTTTATCCTTGTGAACAAAACCTTTTGAGCCTGTAACAGTCAAGGTTGATAATCTTGGCAGCTGTTTGAGGAAATCCTTTAGATTGAATAGTAGTTCCCAAGAGATGACTCTTCTTTGCCAGAAATATCTGTTTTATCTAAAAACTTGTTACTCCATGGCTGCTGAATCCAAAACTCTGGGTTGTAAGCTAAAATAGTGATTTAAAAAAATTTTGTAAAGATGCTTTACAGAAGGGTTACAGTTACATGAATAAGGCAATGACTACATTTCTTGTCGAGCATTGTTACCCCTCCTTGAATTTTTTGCTGCGTTGTTTGGGGACAGGGTAATGGTATACACCTTAGGAGGCCTCATATCCTGATGCAGACTTTCCAAGAGGTGGGATTATAGACATATGCAATCTATTTGCCAACTCCTATCACTATAAACTGAATTCTGACAGTCTTTAAAGATGACTCTGATGCATAACAAAGTTAGCAGAGCACTCCTTTAGAAGATCTGAACTCTCCATGCACTCTCAAAGAGGCAATAGCAAAAAACAAACAAACAAAACAAACAAAAAAACCACAGAACTTCTGGAAACATCTACAGGTTTGCAACAACCTTTCTTCAATGGCTTTTATTCTACTTGACATATAAATATTTGAAAAAAGATCAGCCTGTTTCTAAATCACTATTAGATGATTAAACATTTGTTATTAATGCTCATCTTCAAAAATGCATTTACAATATGTATGATTTGGGTACTTGAACATGTGGCCTAACAAGCTGAGCCTGCACTCTACCTGAGTTACTTCCCTCTACAGTCTAGTTTCAAATTTGCCAATAACTGTTTCACTTCTTACTATCATCAATCCCCTAGAATGCAAATTTCTCACAAGAATTTCATTTTGTGTTCCTTTAGCATCTTTAAAATTTATGAATGCCTCACCTTATGCATTTTATCTTAACATTTTTAAACACTTCTAGTCATTGTATTTGTTTTCCAGGAAAAAAAAAGATCCAATATATTTGCTAATATATTTGCTAAAGTTGATATATATGCATACATACCATGAAAATATGAGATCCTAAGGCCTTCAGCTATCAAGCTGGAGACTCAGGAGAGCTGATGGGCACATCGTTCTAGTTCAAACCTTAAGATAGGAGATTCAGGGTCTGGGAAGGTGGCTCAGTGGTAGAGCGCTTGCCATGCATGCTCGAGGCCCTGGGTTCGATTCCTCAGCACCACATAAGCAAAAAGAAACAAAGCCGGAAGTGGCGCTGTGGCTCAAATGGTAGAGCTCTAGCCTTGAGCTGAAGAGCTGAGGGCCAGCACCCAGGTCCAGGTTCAGGCCTCATGACCAGACCCCCCCCCCCCAAAAAAAAAAAAAAAAAAAAAAAGGTAGGAGATTCAGTAGTTTCAACTTGAAAGGCAGACGGCTTAACACCAAGAAGAACTAATGTTTCATTTTACGACTAGAGGCCAGAAAAGGCCTATACCCCGGCTTAGAATAGTTACGAACAGCTCCCTCTTACAGCTCCCTCTTACTTGCAAGACATAGCTTCTTTCTCTATTCAGACTTTCAATTGATTGGGTGAGGTCCAATACAGTAAGATGGACCATCTGTTGGTTTTTTGTTTTTGTTTTTTTTTGGTCGATCGTGGGGCTTGACCTCTGGGCCTGGCACTGTCTGCACTCTTCAGCTCAAGGTGAGTGAGTGCTCTACCACATAAGCCACAGCACCATTTCAGGTTTTCTACTGGTTTATTGGAGATAAGAGTCTCACAGATAGACTTTTCTGCCTGGGCTGGCTTTGAACTGTGATCCTCAGTAGCTAGGATTACAAGCGTGAGCCACCACGGCCTAGCGGGCCATATGTTTTTATCTAATCTACTGATTTGAATTTTAACCTCATCCAAAAACACCCTCACACACACACACAACCAGAATGTGCACCACAATATCTGGACATGCTGTGACACAATCAAGTTGACACATAAAATGAACCATCATGAGCATTTTTAAATTCCCACAACATTCATTTCCTAACATGTATAACCATTCTTGCTAATACTTTTTTAAATGTTTACCATCTTACTCATAGTGTACAGGATATGGTTAACAGCATTCATGAGACAACTATAAATCAAACATAATCATCGTACATGGACAATTCTAAGAAATGAGCCACTGGCTTAAATTAAAATAGCCACTCACGACTATGTAGGACATCTTTAATATTGTGCAGCCAATGTTCTTCAACTCTGCAGTGCACCTTTTATATACCAATGGAAATTTGTAAGCTGCAAGTTAATGAGGAGAGTGGTTTTTTTTTTTTGCATAGAGCCAACTCAACTGGAAATAAATGAAAAATCCATCCAAATAGCAAAGCATTTTTTTTTATACATGGTAAAGCAGTAGAGTGTTTAGTTAATTGACTATTTTGGCTTCAAGTACAATGGTCTGAAATCAGAAGAGAATAAAATTTTCTCTAGATGGAAGAAATTTCAGCTAATTAATAGGAAGAGCAAATATTTATGGCATGCTTACTCTATGTGAAGTACTTACTAGGTATTAGGCCACAAAACTTCCCAAATGGATGCTCTAAAATGTAACACTTCAACTCAAGCAGCTAAAAGAAAGTAATGTTCATTTATTCCATAATTTAAGAAACTGTGTTAGGTAAGTTAAATAAGGGATAATATTTTTAAAGTTTGTCAACTACACAATTCTTAAAGTAGTTTGTAGCAAAAATATCTTCTTATTTCAGCTTTGCCATTATGAGTCTGCAATTGTAAGGTGAACCAACTTAGTATAATTAATAAACTAATGAAATAGAACATAAAGTACAAATAAACAAAAATAAGAAAAGAGACGATGTGCATCTGTTTGTTACTTAGGCCTAAGGGAAGCAATTTAAAAAATAGCAGGGGTGGGTTGGGAGGGGTAGATAATATTGAAAGGGGTGACATTGATCAAGACATACTGTATTCATAAACTTTTGCAGAATGGCAATTCCTTGTACAACTACTTAAATATAATAACAATATTTTAAAATATCATTTAGTTTACATATATTAAAATATCACACGAAATCCCATAAAACCATGTACGATTGTCATGTATGAATCCAAAGAGAAAAAAATTAAATTCTGGTGAGCATGGCTATATATTAGGTTATATATAATGTATTATAAATTTAATCCTGAAGAACCAACTGACATGACTATTTAGAATTATATTTTGAGTAGATGCATAGAAAAATTTGGAAGAACTGGGCACTGGTGGCTCATACCTCTAATCCTAGCTACTCAAGAGGCTGAGATATGAGGATCATGGTTCTAAACCAGCTGGGACAGAAAAGTTTGTGAGACTCTTATCTCCAATTAACCACTAAAATGCCAGAAGTTGAGCTATGGCTTAAGTGGTAATGAGCCTTAACAGTGAAAGGTCAGAGACAGTTGTTCAGGCCCTGAGTTCAACACCTAGGACCCCCCCCATTCCCAAAAATGGAGGAAAATAAATAATTTGGTATGTCATTACAATATGAATAGGCCCTAAGAAGAGACAGGAAACATGTTCAAATTCTGAATACATATAGAATTAAAAATTAAGGACAATGTTTTTTTCTTCCTGACTCTTTGACTACAGGTACATAAAACATTGAATACTGACTTACTAAAGGATCCTGCATTACCAAATTAGAGATGACATAATATATATATGAGGTCCCTTTATGAATTTTGTAGCAGTAAACATCGAGGACAAGCAATACATCCTGTATTTAAATGACCTCAGTAGTCTAACCAATGCTCTGTTCACAATCATCACCATTCTTATTTTACCAACGGAAATGAAGTTTAATTAGAGGTGTGTAGCATGGCAATAGTATACTGAGCATAGGATTACAAGATACATCCAAAAGTCAGCTAATATTATATGTGAATGTCATAGTTCTCTCTTTATAAAAAAGATCATTTTATAGAGCACACTTGTTCCTGCTGAAACAAAGCATGATGCGTTTCCAAACACCAGTTTCTAGAATATTGTTTTCACTGATTCTAAGTCACCACTGACCTGCTGTGGGCAAGGGCAGTGTCAATGTTGGTGCCATATATTCAGTAATAAGAAGTGTATGCAATAGAATAAAAAATTAGAGAAGTAATATTCTCACAAAATCCCATTATAAAGAATGAGGTAATTTCTCCTCTAAATGATTCTATGGTCCCAGAAGATATAATGCCATTATAGAAACACATTTAAACAAACATAAAGCTAAATGAACACATAATATGCTATTTCTGCTAAGGCAAGAGAGTATAAAAAGAGAATAAGGGTGGAGGAGAACCAGCTAATGTTCAAGACAAGAACAAGTAAGAGGATTAAGGTCATGGCTCAAATGGTAGAGTACCTGCCTAACAAGCTCAAAGACCTGAGTTCAGCCTGTAGACTGTAAACGACAGTAAACAAAAATGAGGATGATTAAATACTCTCACTACTTCCCTTGTGACTTAGGCCTTTCCAATTAAGAAGCCACCTCATAGTTGTAAGTGCTGGCTGTTCTATCTGTCTGCATATCTATCTATATGGAATTACTCTTTCATCTTTAATGAAAAATCCAACTTGCAAAATGCATTATTTCTGAGATCATCTTTCAGTTTTAAGTGTGTATCTGTGTCGACATTAGTGCTGAATACCAAAGAAGCAAGGTTTATAGGAGAAAAAATCCACCTCAACTTGACCCAATGCCACAGATTGATAACTTTTAGTTATTTCTTTTATCCATACTGAAGGTTTAAACTCAGAACCTTGTGCCTGCTCAGCTTGCTTGCTTGGCTGGCACTCAACCACTTGGGCCAGGCTTCCAATCAAGTTTTTGCTTGTTGTTTTGGAGATGAAGTCTAATGGAGTTAAAAAAAAACAAAACCAAAAACAAAAACTGGGGCTGGCCTGGAATTGTGATTCTCCAGATCTGAGCCTTACAGCTGTGAGCCAGCTGTGTAAGGCAGTACTTGACACATTTTGAAAACTAGATGTCATTTTTATGAAGTAGACATGTTATGTTACAAGTAAGAAATCAGATTGAATATCTTCAGAGAAATGTGGCTCTGTAGTGAACCCAGATATTATACTAATGCTAGTATCTAGTATCAATACATTTTAATTCGTGCTATTTCTTTTTTTATGAATACAACCATGCTAAATATGAATATGTATTTAACAGCTGCCTTCTTGTCAAATATATCAATATATTCCTTACTACACAAATAAAACACACTCAAAATTTGGGGCTTCATGTGGTATTATAAGTAAGGTACTAAGAAATTTGATAGACTTTTGTTTTGGAATCTTTACTATGTTATCCAAGTCTGGATCAACAAAATTCAGCTAAGCTACATTTTCTAAATGTCCCTCTTACTTCCAATTGCTCTTTCCTTTCTTCATTCTCCTTCATTTTCATCTTCTATTTAAAATATTAAATTGACAGGAAAATTAAATTTTACATGGAGCTCTGAAGAGAACTATTTATCTGCTTTGATCATTTCTTGAAATAAATCTTATTTGTAGTCAAATAATAAAGTTGAAGTTATACTCCAGGCATTTTAAGTGATCCCTGTTGACTTGACTCTACAAAGTACATTGTATATATGAATATATATTAAAATTTTATATTAAAGATCTATATGACATAAATATACAATTTCATGTTTTTTCTCTATCTTATAATAACATGTAGATTATACTTACAAGTGTATTTTAAATAACATATTGAAGTACATTTTTAATATTTTCTTACCTCTCAGAAAAATTTTTTAATGAAAGCTTACCTATTAAATATGATGTTGTAGAAAGTTATGTACGTAGTAAAGTGCAGTTCAGCCCCTTGTTTCACTAACAGAATAACAACTTTCTAACAGAATAACTACTTTCTATGCCTGAACTGTAGTATCAAAGACATTGGTGCTTAATGTTTGCAGGAATACTTCCAAGTGAGGAACTCTTCCCATAGTAATTATTATGGACTTAACGAAGAGTCCCTTATTAGAAAATTAGAACATGTTGATATTTGTAACACTATTTAATCACTTCTACTACTTATTTGAGTGAGAAACATTACATCCAGAGACATGAAACAAGCTTTCCAAAGTTAACCTTGTCTAATCATCCTTATAGGTCAAGCCAAGGTTCCAGAATCCCACCAGATGAGTCTGGAGAGTCAGAACAGTGAATGTGCCAAAGATAAAAACAAAATATGAGTCCTCATCATGGGTAGGTCTGAGAAAAATAGAAAACCTCCAGGAAAGAGGAATAGGAAGAGAACTTGAGGAAGTAGTACTGCCTGATCCTAGGTAGTTGAACTAAGAGAGAATGGTATAAAGCTGAGCCAAGTGGTTAATGCCTGTCATCCTGGCTACTCAGGAGTCTGGGATCTGAGGACTCAGGTTAGGAGCCAGCCCAGGTAGCAAAGTCTGTGAGATTCTTATCTCCAATCAAACACCAAAAAGCTGTGGCTCAAATGGTAGAGTGTTAGCCTTGAGAAAAAAACAAAAAACAAAAACAAAACAAAAAAGCAAACACCAAAACAGGGACAGTGTCCAGGCCTGAGTTCAAACCCTCCCTTCCCCCTAAAAAAAGGACCTCCCTTCCCCCTAAAAAAAGAACAAGAGAGAAAGAGAGGAGAGAAAGAGAAAGAATAGGGCAATAGAAAACTACTTTATGGGAAACTAGCTAATTTTTAAATCTAGTAAGTTTATCATGGATCTCATCTTTTATTAATTTTTCAAAGAATATCACTGATATTTTATATTGCCAGTGCTATCTTTTAGATTGCCTAGAATATTTCTGCCCTCAGTATGTATTTTTATGGCATCCCTATGCTTAAAAAGGTTCCTCCACCCTTGATCCTTTAAGTATTCAACACACTGTGCAGTCTCTATTCCAAGTTAGTAGAGGCTTTATTCCAAGAATATTTACTCTTCGTTTAATTCATTTGGAGAGGGACTGTGTTAAGTAATCAGGTTTAGCTACGATAGACTTAATTTATTCTTGTTGTTTCGTACTTAGTAGAATCCCATTCTAATGTAATAAGATGGATGACAAAATTGTATGCAATGGAGCATCTATCCCCATTTGCCCTATTCTTTTAGACATTTCTTTGTTCATGTGTCTCCAAGTACAGCCATGTAGATTAAAAAGATTATGAATACAATAACTGGGTTAGATTAGGGTTGTGCTCCTTTTAGCTTATTTGTTATATTATATAAGCTGATATAACACATGTCTTTTGAAATAGCTAGAACATAATTCTATGTAGTAAGTGAATAATTCTTAGTTTCATGAGTGATGAGATGCTAGAATCCATGACAGTATAGTCCTGATGACTAGAGTATTTCAATCATCTCTTATTATAATTCTTGGATTTATCATTCTGAAGTGAAGGGAAAATTGCAAGAAATAAGAATAACTTTAATCCACCTTCAAAAATGATTTTTCTTTCACCAATGTAAGCACCAAAGCAAGCAAGTTCTTTTATAGAATATCATTTAGTAATTCTCCAGTTAAAGTAATTTACATCCACAACATAATTTTGTTCATTCCTTCATTCCTGTTTAACAAATTCCTAGTAGTGTAGGAATAAACTATGTCTACATTGCATTTAACCTTGAAATTCTACTTTGGAAGTTTGAGTACGCATGCCACCACCTCCAAGAGTCCTTCTCTCCTGACTCTTGCCTTCTCTTTCTCTTCTCCTTCTCCAACAAATTAGGGCATCCTTCTATACTCTTACATCTTTGATGTATTGCTATTATGGCATTGCTATATTGCACCATAATAATTAACATACCTATCTGCCCCCTTAGACTGATACGAGTCAAAAATCACATATTTTATTTCTGTCAATTCCTAGCATCTAGCCCAATTCCCCAGTGCCTGGAACTTTACCATGCTTTTAGTAAATATTGGATCAAAAAAGCCAATGATTCAGACATTTAAAAAGGTTCTATCTGAATGCTAATGTTTTGTACATAAAAGAAGCGAGCATCTTAACTGAGCACAGCTACAAACTAATAGTGACAAACACACCGTGCACAAAATTTATATCAGAAATATCCTTGCAAATACAGAAAACACTCATAAGCACAAAGTCATTCTGATGAAGTGAAGGGCAAGCGATTTCCAAATGGAAAATGCTCTTCAATTTATACTTCTAAAAAAAAAATACAGGCAGGAAGAAGCGTGGCCAGCAGTTTAAAGGAACTTAATGGATACATTAAAATCAGGAAATGATGTCAATGAAGGAAAACTGAACAGAGATAAAGCACTTTCGTCTTTACAAAACTGTAAGGAAGTGGGTCCTGGGTCAATATCTAGTAAGGGACATTTCAGTGTACACTATGGTCCTCTAACCAACCCACCAAAATCAGAATGGCCAGGTTAATTAAATATCCATTGAGGAAATCAGCCAAACTGGCGATTTAATGTTAAGACAATCAAATCATCAGCAAGTTGTTGGGCTGAAAGTTTCTTTTCATCTATCTTTACACTTCACATAAATACGTGTAAAAGTAACTGAAAATATGTATTTGATTGCTTATTCTAGCCATAAGTTATCACAATCCTCTCTTGATGACTGTAACACACCAACTGAAAAGTAACGAGGTGCTTACCATTCCCCTGGGCCTTGTAGCTGAGAGAAATAGCTCGGGAACCATTAACATGGATTGTTTATGCATGTAATCTTCTGTGGTAGTGAGAACATCCTGAGACGGATGATAGTAAGTCACCATTATATTCCCTCCCACTAATTGAATGCATAGGGCTACTTAGGGAAGTTTAAGTGTGGTCCAGGCTAGGTGCTAGGGTCTCCTGTATTCCTAGCTATTCAGGGGGCTGAGATCTGAGGACTATGGTTCAGAGCCCGTTCAGGCAGGAAAGCCAGTGAGACTCTTTTCTCCAATTAACCACTAGGAAAAAATGGAAGTAGCTCTGTGGCTCAAAGTGGTAGAGCACTAGCCTTGAGCAAAAGAGCTTGGGGACACTGCTCAGGTCCTGAGTTCAAGCTCCATGACCAATGAAATCAAATTACTACATAAATAATAAATAAATAAAATAAAAAATAAACGAGTTTGGTCCAAGAGCCAATTGGGCTTCCCTGAGATCTGAGGCTCACACAAATGGGAAAAGTAATACAGGACCAGGAGTGGGAATGAGAAACTTAATATATACATATATATGTGTATATATACATATACATATATGTATACATATAAGTGTGTATACATATATGTATATATGTGTATATATGCTTTGTTTACAGATTCCCAGTTGGTCCCTTAGAATCTATCTACTAGAAGCAGAAGGGGCCATATTGAGAACACTATCTTATTTATTTTCTGTTGTTAGACAGGATTAAACCACATTTCCAGTACAACAAGTAATCCTATTCTAAATTTCCTCCAAAGGCAGTTTAAATGCCTTCATTTGTAATCCTGTACCTGAGTTTTGACAACATTCATAATCAAATCAGTCGACCTAAATCCTTCTTAACCTGGTGGGAATTCATTTGTTCTGTGTGTTCTTCAGAGAACCAAGCTTACTGCCATCATCCATACTGTCTTTCAGACACCTGATCAATATGTCTCAGTCTTGAGAAGACCTGAAAGCCTTGAATTAGCATGAAGCTCCAGGAATCTTGATGCAGATCCATGCCTGGACGCTTGGAGCATTTCTTTTTTTCTTTTTCTTTTTTTGTTGTGTTTCTGATTTGTTTGTTTTTCTTTTATACCAGTAATAGGGCTTGAACTTAGGTACTGGGTGCTGTTGTTCCTTAGGTTTTTTTTTTTTTTTTTTTTTTTTTTTTTTGCTCAAGGCTAGCACTCTACCACTTGAGCCATACCTCCACTTCTGGGGTTTTGATGGTTAATTAAAGAGAGGAGGCTCATCATTTTTATGCCCAGGCTAGCTTGGAACTGCAATCCTCAGATCTCAGTGTCCTCAATAGATAGAATTACAAGTGTGAGTCACCAGAATCTAGCTTGGAATGTATTTCTAAAATCTATTCTTAATCCTCAGTGCCTGACAAGCCAAAGGTGAGAGTGTAGGATTTGGTGCTATTTTCCCATTGGAGATATCATTGGCATTAGAAAAGAAAATAGCTTCTTGATGGATTAAAATGCCTTGTTGCAGAATGTGTAACATTCCCGCCTCTTGCCACAGACAGATTTCCCTCAGTGAATGCTAGTAACACATTTCTGAAGAGCCATCTGCAGCAACCCTTTTCCAAGTTCCAGGGAGAGGGACAAAGCTTCCTGTTTGAGGCCCAGTGACCAGTAGCCCCCTAGATCTATACCAAAGCATTCAGCCAGAATTATCCAGTTTATAGATGATAGAGTTTGGGGAGTCAGTATTTGTTATTTTTTTATTTGTTATATTTTAAATAGTCTGGTGCTTTCTCTCCATATTCTAGTTCTGTGGCAAGCCAAAAAGAATATTTAATAACAATCACTGACATTCACTACCAAGTCCCCATCAGCTTCCATTCACATTTTACATGTGTTACTTTATACAACCATTTTCAGATTGCAATCTATAACATTTTTCAATATAAAGAAAATGAAGAGTAAAGAGATCTTCAAAGTTGCCCATATAAGAACTGATAGAATCAAATAAACCTCTTCCCAATTCTGAACCTCTTGCTATTTTCAGAATATCCATCTGATCTGCATGTCATTGAATCATAGTTGCCTATATATATACACCCTAAGAACAGGAAGGAGATTTGGGTAGAAAACAACAGCAACCTTGTGACAAGACACAAATTTGAAGAAAGTCGATAAGAACTGACAGCAATAGGAGATAAGGTAGCCAAGGAAATAGCTGTGACAGTAATAGAGACAGAGAAAGAAGAGAAGGGATTTTTATAGATGCATTTTTTATATAAGAAAAGGGTGGGGAACATCAAAATCATGATTTTCACAAGATAACCTAATTACACTATCTTCTTGAGAAGTAAAAATATTTAAATGAATAGCCTATAAGACAGAAGTGTAATAACCAAGTTAATGAATTTGAAAATCACTGTATTTAAAACATTTCTTTGACTTTTACTTGGACTTAAGAGACAACATAATTCTCAATATAGGTAAGATAAAGACTACTTCTGTCTTCCAAGTAATAAATATTTTGTTTCAGGAAATAAAAAAAAATATATTTTAAAGGTCATACACAGAGGGGTTACAGTTACATACGTCAGGTTTTGAATACATTGCTTTTTGAAGTGTCACCTCCCTCCCTCATTTTCTCCTAGATTTTACCCAGGAAATGAAAATTTGAGGTTAAACTGCACAGAGGCTGCTCATTGTTACAGGCAGGTAAGTATAAGATGTTTAAACATTTTTTATGGGGGGGGGGTCCAGTTGTGGAGCCTGAACTCTGGGCCTGGGCACTGTCCCTCAGCTCTTCAGCTCAAGGCTAGCACTCTACCACTTGAGCCACAGCGCCACTTCCAGCTTTTTTCTTTTTGTTTATGTGGTGCTGAGGAATCGAACCCAGGGCCTCAGGCATGCAAGGCAAGTGCTCTACCAATGAGCCACCTTCCCAGCCCAAGATGTTTAAACTTTTTCTTTTAGGAAAATGTTAGAGTTTTCAGTTTTCTTATAGATGAACTCTTAAAAGTGGCTTTTCCACAGGATACCAGGAAATCATGCCTGCAATCCTACCTAATCAGATAGCTGAGACCTGGAGGACTGGGGCTTGAAGTGAGGCAGGCAGAAAAGTCTGTTACACTCTATTTCCAAAATAACCAGCAAAAAGCCAGAGTAGATGTGTGGCTCAGCGTAGAGTGTCAGTCAAGTAAGCTCAGTAAACATGAGTCCCTGAGATCAAATCCTTGCACCACCACCACCAACAAAAAACTAAAGAATGTTTTACAATTCTGCATGATATTAAAAAAGAAAGAAGATAAAAACTAAAACATTTAAAATTTTTAATCTTTTTGAATATTCTCTCGCTCTTTTTCTTTTTCTTTTTTCTGTTTTTTTTGGGGGGAGTCCGGTCGTGGGGCCTGAACTCTGGGCCTGGGCGCTGTCCCTCAGCTCTTCAGCTCAAGGCTAGCACCCTACCACTTGAGCCATAGTACTACTTCTGGCTTTTTCTGCTTATGTGGTGGTGACTACTTCTAATCCTTTGTAGCTATTCGTGTAAGTTATTGGCAGGATGTTGAGAGAATTTAATCTGTAAGAGTCTAGGAGTGAGTCTATGTCGAGAAACTGGATTTTTAAAAATAAATATTGGTATTGACCAATAGACAAGGACTCACAAGAAAGCAATGGTGACAAAGATAGCTATAACAGACTCAAACACCTAACCTCTTGTAAGGAAGAAAACTACACAATCTTTGTGACTCAACAATGACTGTCAAAAGCCTAGTGTAGGTAAAAGCATTGTCTGTTGCCAAGGACCTGTTTGGAGGCGATCGTTATAGATCTATAAGAGGACATTAAGGTGCAGACAAACCCCAAATTTATGGAAACAGAAGGATGAGCAAAGTGTTTGCATTAGGATCAAAATACACGCAATGTCATAGAGTCCAAAGGAAGAGACCTCTGGAAAATTTCACTGCATTTTTAAATGAGGTCTCTGGTGTGCACTGAGAAATTTTCTAATGACTTTTGGGAGATGGAGTTAGGAAAGAAATAGTGTAGATGATTGTCTAGCCACCTTGGTTTCCTAATGCTGCTTTAATGAACTCAGCATTGATTCTAAGCACTGAACTCAGCAAGTGTGGAATGTTCCAGAAATGAAGTGTTTTCTCATTTCCCATGTGCTTTCCCTGCTCTGCATCTCAGGCACCAGTTATTTTCAGCTCTATGAGTATTAGAAATGCATATCTTGCCTCTAATCATGAGATCACTCATCTGGTAGTTTGAGGCTGTCCCACTGCATATAGTGTCCTTGCTGCCACTACTACTACATAGTAAATTTCATTTTCTTTGGCAGGAAATATTACACGGTGAGTTTTAAAAGCAATGTAGTAGTAGCCAGTAAGACAGGCTTCTGTTTTGACAAAAAGAAAAAAAAATCAAAATCTTAAGAATTAAACTTAGTGATAAATTTTAATCTTGAATAATACAGTGCAAAGGAGAAGAGTTCAGAGCTGAGTCTTGTAATCATGTGAGATTTGCTCATCATGGATTTCATGCTGGATGCTCTTTCTGGGTTGCCTGAGTCCAATACAATGTTCAGATAATAGGAATCTGTTGTGTCACTCTTGAATTCCAAACATTGGATCCCCTCCCACAAATGCAAAAACATGAAAGCATATTTAGCCTATCAACAAAGATATTCTTCAAATACATTCCATTCCCTAAACTGGACCAATTATTTGTTTGTTTGTTTATTTATATTGGTGCTGGTCCTGGGGTTTAAACTCAGGGCCTGGATTCTGATTCTTGAGTTTTTTTGCTCCGGGCTTGCATTCTACCACTTGAACACAGTCCTATTTTTGGCTTTTGTGGTAGTTAACTGTAGACAAGAATTTCTTGGGCTGTCCTGCCCAGGTTGGCTTTGAGCTATGATCCTCAGATCTCAGCTGCCTGAATAGCTAGGATTACAAATGTGAACCACCAGTATCTGGCAGTACCTTACATTTTTTATAGCTCATCAGTTATTAAATGTCTGTCAGGAATAGAGAATAATTGAGGATGTTCAGGCTTGCTGTGTGAAATTGGAGATCACAATTTTTGATCCCTCAATTGACACACAGGCATCCTTTATAACACAGTGCATGCTGTGGGTCAATACAAATTTCTTTTGTCAGATCAGGTGAAGAGCAGGTCCTTTGATCCCCAATACAGAGCCAAGTGCAGACTCTCTAATACAACAGCTCTTTTGGAGCCACTGGTTTTCATAGTGTCATCTAAATTTTCAGATCTGCAAAAGAAATGCAATGGTGTACAATATATTTCTTAAAGACAGAATTCTCTGGTTCATGTTTATTTTCCTATAGTGCAAAAAAGTGAATAAGTAGATAGTTATGAATTGGAATAAAAGATAAAAGGAGATGTATGAATAAGACTTAGATTTTCAGTTGCTTTCAGGGAAAATAAATAAGTGCTTTTTTTCCCCAAAAAACTTTGAATCCAAGTTACACTCTATGTAATTAATATTCATTATATATGTTCAACGTTATATGTATGATTTGAAATCATATTTTGGCCGGGCAAAGAAATTTCAGAATGATGGCAAAGTACACATATGATGGGAGACAGATAATTAAACAGTATAAATAAAAGTCAAATTGAAATATTATAATTTCAAAGCACAGAAGGGCACATGGTGACACTAGGACCATAAATTAAATTAACATGTTTTCTCATATTATGTTTTTGAGACTGCGTATCACGTGATCAATTTAGTGAATAAAGCACTATGTCTGTGGGCTAGCTGTGTCCTACTTCAGCCTTAAAGGTTGCTGTCAAAGAGGTTTACACAATGTTGTCCCTTTCCTCATCCAGGAAGTCTAAAAAAAAAACTAAACTATAACAAACAACAAGAAATACCTTTAATGTTGAGCTTCACATCATTTATTCCTCCTGCAGGTTAAAGCTGTCATCTCCAAACCAGTCCCTTTGTGCTAATGAGCATGATTGATTTCTGTCCCAGTGCGTTTTGAATCATTCTCAAGTGCCCCTTTGGTTTCTTTCTTTTGCTTCAGGCTTGAACATATTAAGTTCACTTTTTCTGAAAAAGCTGGTTTTCTGAACATTTTATCACTTTCCTTCCTCTATCCCCCCTTCAATTTGTCATTGTCTGACTTTAAGGACCACATGAGTGCGATCCTCTGGGGGACATTTAACAGCAACCAGGCAGGTGTTAGAGCAGGAGTGTGTCAGTCATTTCGCTTTCCTACTTAAACTAAACACAGTTTCTTTTGAATTAGTGCTACAACACCTGTAGTATCATTGCAAGTAGTATGTGCTCAAAGAAAAGCTTTGTGAAAGGTTTTGTTTGTTTTTTATTTTCTCATTCAGTGTCTCTGTATGTAGTCTCCATATGACCTCAAACGTGCTACCTTCCTGCCTCAGTCTTCAGAGGGCTGAGATTTTATAGGGACAAACCACCATACCTGACCACAAGTTTTTGGTTCATTTGATGATATTATTTTAATTGACACTTGTGAGGGAAGCATGCTATGCGCTTTGGTTTTGTGGTCTAGATGAGTACAGAGGATGCTTTTCTATGCAATCAATAGTGCTTCCATTTAAAATTCTTTAGAGAGAAAGATGTTGATGAGGTCCCAATCCTTCTTGTGTGTTTCCTTTACCTTTTATTTTCTTTTTTAATGAAGAGTACAATTTTACCAGCATGTCATTCCTTTCCTGCCCATTGAAGATTTCGTTTTGCTTAGCTTCTTTAGGATTCACTATAACAATGTCATGATCTGTTTGATGATACGGTGTGATTTTCAAATTAAAATAACCCCACTTAAACCAAAGAAATAAAAACCTATGAAGAAGGTAGAGTTTTTTTTGCCCTCCCCCTCCTCCCCCTCCTCCTCCCTCCCCCTCCTCCCCCTTCTCCTCCACACCCTCCTTCTCCTTCTTCTCCTTCTTCTGCTTTGCACTTGCTAGGCAGGTTCTTTAATACATGATCCAGAACCCTATCCCTTTTTCTCTGTTTAACCACCAAAGAGCTGGAAGTGAAGCCATGGTGTAAGAATACTGGCCTTGGGTCTTTTACCCACTTGTCAGCTTAACATGGTTATCTCATTCAATTTCAGGTCTTACATCCATGATTATTTTTCACAGCATGCTGCTTAGAAGTGCTGAAGGTGTTTTGTTTTGTTTTTAATATCCATACCTAAAGAACCTGTTAACAGTGTGTTTATAAGAAATGAAAATGCCTGTTTATTTACTGCCTCAGTAAATAAAATGTAGCATATTCTAAAAAAAAAATAGTGGCCTTGAAGCTGGGTACCAGTGACTCACACCTGTCATCTTACCTAATCAGGAGGCTGAGATCTAAGGATCTTGGTTCAAAGCCAGCTTGGGTAGGAAAGTCTGTGAGACTCTTATCTCCAATTAACTATCAGAAAACAGGAAGTGGTACTATGGCTCAAGTGGTAGAGTACTAGTCTTGAGCTGACGAGCTGAGATACAGCACCCAGGCCCAGAGTTCAAGCCGATGACCGACAAAAAAGAAAAAAAAAAGTAAAGTGCCTTTCTTTGCAAGATACTTTTCTGTTTGGTTAATGGCTGACTGAAAGCTATATAACAATGTCAAATGGCTCTTGGCACATTCCTATCCACACAAGTGTGAATTCCCTATTACATGTGCGCGCGCGCGCGCGCGCGCGCGCGCGCACACACACACACACACACACACACACACACACACACACACAAACCCCCTCATCATGGCTAGGTTCAATCATGAAGATCACACCATCTTCATAAAGTAAGGAAAGCCCCTGTGTCCTGGCATTGAGCATATAAAGCTTATAAACTCATACATCTGCGTGTGTGTTTTCATCATAGATGTTTATATTCCAAGTTACAGCTGCAAGCTTTACAACAGAGGAGACAGAAGGGAAGTGGGGCAGAGTCAAGCTCTTTTGGGTGGATTTGTATGTGATGATCAATGCAACCTACAGCTCTTTATCCAACTGTTTTTTTGTTTTGTTTTGTTTTTTTGGTTGGTCATGGGGCTTGAACTCTGGGCTTGGGCGCTATCCCTCAGCTCTTCAGCTCAAGGCGAGCGCTCTACCACTTGAGCCCCAGTGCCACTTCTGGTTTTCTGGTGGTTTATTGGAGATAAGAGTCTCTTGGGTTTTCCTTCCCCGGGCTGGCTTTGAACCGTGATCCTCAGATCTCAGCCTTCTGAGTAGCTAGGTGAGCTACTGCCGCCCGGCTTATCCAACCTGGTTTTAACAAGATGGTGTTCAAACTATTGCTAAACCCAGGACACAGTGTAATAGTGAAAACTTAGTATCTTCACATGAGAGTCCATTGACACAATAGAGAAAAAAGTTGTATACTGTGTTACTCCATGAAGCAGATGACACAGAAAGCAAGTACATCTTCACACAGGAAGGGAACTCAAATAATCGTAAATGACTAAAAGCCAAGCATCCCATTTCCAGAAACAATGAGTTCTCTGTCACCGGCAGTCTCTGCTCAGGACCTGGATGAGCTTTGTTAATGTGAGGAAGATTTATCACTCTGGAGACGAGGCTAACCCAGCGATATTCCAGCTATTTTATCTGAGTACTTAAATAAAATGAAAAAAATCTGCACCTTCAGGTCTTCACTCAAAATTCGTGTAGGTGAGCCTAGAGGGAAGCTTTATAAATAAATTGATAAATCTTTACGCTTTCTCTTTGCTCCCAGGTACCCCTCTGCCCAGAGCTCCAGCTGCTTTTATTACACAAGACAGAAGCAAGGGTACAAAACATGTGACTCTGCTCCAGCTTGGCCTCTTGGTAGGCCCACTATTGAGGTTCTAAACCCCCTGTTAATTAGCTTAAATTTAGGCACACTGAGATAAATAGTGCTTATAATACAGATGTGAAAAGTTGTAACATCCTAATGAAAATTTGAATTCTTGAAAATTAAAAATATTATGCATCCCTTTGAAACATGGGGAACAAGGAACTCACAGGGGAAACAGGTCAGTCTGGTAGGAATGAGGTCATACCTGTGTAATCTCCCAGGACCATGTCCAATGTCTAGCATAACAAATACATGGTAAGTTCATTAATAAACAACAGAATCTAAACGACTGCTATTACATCTAGTTTCCCTGGGTAATACCTGAAGGGAAAACTATAAATACCTAAATGAACTTTGAGTTATGTAGTAAAATAAATGGGGAATTGGCAACTAAAAATAATGTATTCATTCCATTTAGCACATTAAAGACCATGCGGCATTGAGAAACCTCCTATTTATTCAACCTCTTGACTGATTTCTATCCACTTTTATTTTACAAAAGCTTTGAGGGAGCTATAAAAATTATCCAAGGTACAGTGAGCTATCATCTATTTTTTAGCCTTCAGCCAGAAGGTCAAGGTGTCATTTAAAAAGGCATTACCAATCTCACTTAGCCTTTGACTGAACTTGTCTGACTTCATTTCAAAGCAAGAAAAGACCAAGAATTTATCTTCTTTCTACCAAAAATAGATTCAAATTCTTGCTAACGATTATGTTTCAACTTGTTTAGATCAGGCAGGTTTAACAATTGACACCTTTTTTGTTGTTGTGGTGGTTGCAACAAGAAAAAGAAACGACTAGATAAAATGCCTGAAGAACTGCAGAGCTTTTAAAAGACAAAGAAGAAATACAGGTTAGGAGAAGGCCCATAAATACATGACCTTTAACTCTACTGAAAAGATCATTTAAATGCCCTCAATCCTGGTGGTTCACCAAAGTGTATGGTGGTGTACGATGAAGAACATGAATGATTTTTATCAGTGAGAAGCAGCAAGGAACCCAGAGAATAAGCACTGCTCATTTGAAGAGAGAGGAAACCTTGGTTCATTCCCCAGCATGACTACTTCAAGAAAAAGGGCCAGGGACCTAAACAAAAAGATAAGATTTACAAGATCTTCTGCTTCTCAAATTTTAGAACTCTCAATTGCAACTGACAGATGTATCTCAAAGACAGATAAAATACAAAGGGATAAATAATAGTGTCATGTAGTTTATTGTTTATTCCTGTTTTTATAAGGTACTTACAGTTTGACAAGAGAAATTTATGAAAACAGTCCAGGAATGTTAGATCCATTTTTTTCTTTTAAGTATCCTTTTCAAAAAGAAGATATCAAAATGACTTTAACACTATCTATGTATAATGTTTTTGGAGCCTGCAATCCTAGCTACTCAGGAGACTGAGTATCAGACTCAGGAGGTTCGAAGCCAGACTAGATAGGAAAGTCCATGAGATTCATCTCCAATTAACAACTAAAAATCTGGAAGTGAAGCTCAAGTAACTGAACAGGTCACTGTCTGCTAGGAATGAGGTCACACCTGAGTAATTGTGCAAAAATGCCAGGTAGAAGCAAGAAGCCCCAGTACCAGCACACACACACACACACACACACACACACACACACACACACACACACCACACACCACACACACACACACCACACACACACCACACACCACACACACACACCACACACACACACCACACACCACACACACACACACACCACACACACACACCACACACACCACACACACACACCACACACCACACACACACCACACACACACAGCACACACACACAGCACACACACACACACCACACACACACCACACACACACACACCACACACACACCACACACACACACCACACACACACATACACACCACACACACCACACACACCACACACACCACACACACACACCACACCACACACACACCACACACACACCACACACCGCACACACACACACCACACACCGCACACACACACCACACACACCACACACACACACCACACACACACCACACACACCACACACACACCACACACACCACACGCACACACCACACACACCACACACACACACACCACACACACACCACATACACACACGCACACCACATACACACACACACCACATACACACCACACACACACACACACACACACACACACACACACACACACACACACACACACACACGTCTTTGGAATCAAGCTAAGCCTTTTCTTGTGCCAGTTTTGGGGTTTAAACTATAAGCCTCAATCTCTCAGAAAAAAAAAAAGGGTTTTCATAAAAGTTGTCCCTCATTGTAATTATTCCAAATAGTATAAACTGATGTTATTAGAAAAAATCTAAATATATATTTTTTCATTTTAAATTTTAAATATTTATATTTTTTCTAAACATATATATCTTTTTATTTTAAAATTTAAATATCATAAAATGTTTTAAGTTTGAAGATTGTTTTAAAATATGATCATCTGTGTAACTATCATCCTAGTCAAAATTTAGAACAGTTCTACCTCCCCCAAATGTCCTACTCCTTCCCCATCTTCTACCCATGAAGTTAGGCAACTACTCCTCTGCCATCTGTCCTTATGTCTTACATTTACCTGCTTTAGGAGCTCAATTGTATAAATAGAATTGCACATGTTTACTTGTTTAGACAGGCTGTTTTTACTTGCTATATGCTATTACATATATTAATAATTCATTCCTTTTTTAAAAAATTACTGAGTGCAGTTCCATAGCTCAAACACATATTCTTAACTAGTCATGAGATGGGGAAATTCATGGTTCAAGGCCAGCCAGTGCCAGGAACCAAGTGCTGTTTGCTAAGAAAATACAGCTACTACTTTCGATAAGAGCTGTTAAGCCCTGGAGCCTCTTGATACCCTGTTTGACAACATTGCTTGGAGCCACCACTTTGCATAAGAGCCGTTAAGCCTTACAACTTACTGACCTCCTGTTTGACAACATTGCTTGGGGCCTTCTGAAGATTCCCCACCTATGACCTTTTGCAAGATATACTTTGCAGTTTGGGTGCCTAGCAACCCTATTGACCTGCTGATGCTAATTACCCTGCTCAGCGTGCTATATATACTGCTGTGTAAAAAATAAAGTTTGAGACCTTGATCAGAACCCTGTCTTGGTCTCCTTCCTCGTGTCTGGTTTGTCTCTCATTCAGGTCAGTTCCTCTTCGAGCTCTTGTTGACCTACCCTGCAGGCCAGGGCAAGCCAGAGTAAAAGATGTGCAGAACCCTATCCCAAGCAATATAAAGATGAGAATGGAGGTATATATCTTTCATCCCAGTTACAAAGGAATCTCACATAAGAGGATTATGGTGTAGGCCAGCCTAGGCATATATGAGACCCTATACAAAAAATAACTGAAGTACAAAGGGCTAGAGCATGGATTGAGTGCTATATCACCCACCCCACAAGGGTAAGGTCCTGAGTTCAAATCCCAGTCCCACCACAACTGATTCCATTTCTTGCCACATTTAGGTTGCTTAGGTAGGGTCAATTTAAGCTTTTATGAATGTTCCTATTTAACTCTTATTGTGCTTGTTTATCTTAGCTGAAACAGTTATAAAATTTTAACTTCTTGATCCTCCCAACAATTTAAAGGCCCAAGTATGATATACAGATTTCTCATGTAATTGTCATAGAAGAATATGAGATAATGTTTTATGAGAATTAATAAAAAGAAGAATTTTCATCTCTCTGACCTTTGAATAATGTTTTTTTATGGTCCCTTGGGGGAAATATCACAAATAATAAAAGAAGTTGAATGTGTTGCACTTTTTTTACTTTTTCAGTCTCTATGATTTTAATATCCATTAAACATTTAATTCCTTGAAAAGCAATTTAGCAGATCTGCCACTAACTGGATGGTGTATATAATTTGGTAGACTTGAAGGAGCCATAATGCTTACATGTAAATTACAGAGATATTATGTGTGTCTGTGATACCAAGTACATTGCTCAACAGGGAAGTGTGAAGTGTGTGTGTGTGTGTGTGTGTGTGTGTGTGTGTGTGTGTGTGTGTGTATGTATTTGGGGGGGGGTGTTCATGTATGCTAGTACGGGACTTGAATTCATGCCCTTGAGCCCTCACTTAGTCTTTTACTCATAGCTGGTGCTCTACTACTTGAGCCATGCCTCCAGTTCTGGCTTTCTTTGGGTTAACTGGAGACAAGAATCTCTTAATTTGGGGGCTGGGAAGGTGGTTCAGTGGTAGAGTGCTTGACTCACAAGCATGAGGCCCTGGGTTTGATTCCTCAGTACCACATAAGCAGAAAAGGCTGGAAGTGCGCTGTGGCTCAAGTGGTAGAGTGCTAGCCTTGAGCTGAATTGCTGAGGGACAGCGCCCAGGCCCAGAGATCAGGCCCCACAACCAACCAAAAAAAAAATCTCTTAATTTGATCTGCCTGGACTGGCTTAGAACAGTAATTCTCAGATCCCAGGCTCCTGAGTAGATGGGATTATAGGCATGAGCCACAGGTGTCCAATGTGAGTGACATTTTCTTTGGCTCTTTCCCATCCTTTTTGATCATAAGACCCTCTCAAGTTCCCAGAATAGCACTCTGAACGACCAATGTTCACTGCCAAATGCAGACACTCACATAGGAATGTGCTGCCACCCTGATACCTTTAATTCTTTCTTTAAATATCTATAATCTATGTCTTAGTGGGCATCATTACTCTAGTAATAGATAAGGTCAAGTATATTTGTTTGTCTTGGAGTATCAGGGAATACATACAGAAGTTATTACACTTAGGAATTACTCAGGGTTTTTTTTTCTCTATGCCGAAGGCTAAATTTATCTCTGCAACTATGATTACTTCACTAATTTCAAAAATATGACTACTGGCTTCTCAGAAAAGTAAAGGAGAGGAAGAAAACTTTAAGGATTTGCTTATAGCTCAGCCAGAAATATTTGCTAAGTAATAACGCTAAGTGGAATATGCATCACAATGGATAATTAAAATAGAATATTTTCTGAACTCATCCCAGAACTTAAATCCTGTGGGTTCACACAACCACAACGTGCCATAAAATGGCAATACATACAAAGTTACTGCTTCACTATGGCTTTCTAGGCTCTTTATGATGTTCCTGGGTTGTTTTGTTTTGGTGGTACTGTGGATTGAATTCAGGACCTCATGTTAGAGGCATTCTACTGCGTTAATCACATCCCTGCTCACTTTTTGCCATAGGTATTTCTAAAGTATAACCTTTTGACCAGGCTGGCCTGGACTGTGATCCTACTACTTGTGCTTTCCCAAGTTCTGGAGGAGGATAAGCAGGTGGTCCCTTGTGCCCAGCCTTTGGTTAAGATGGAGTCCCATAAATTTTTATGTCATGGCTGGCCTGGAACTATTATCTCTGCCTCCCAAGTAGCTAGGATTATAGGTTTAAATTACCACTCCTGGCTCATTTCTTAAAATGACTTTGAACATGATGGTCTTAATCTTTGTAAAACTCTTTTTCCTCCTGACAATTCTTTATTCTTTTTTTATGGCTGTATAGTCTTCGTATTGGAAAAGAAAGACAACTGAAATTTTGAGTCTTGTGCACATGCATACGCTCCCTCCAGTTGCTCTCCATTTCTCTTTATTTTCACCACCTCTTGACTTGCTAACATTTCCCACTAACTGCAAACTTTGTGACTCTAAGAACTTGACTCCTCTCTCTACTCCCAGAGGTTACTTCAGGGCTTAGTGGCACATACTAACACTTAACAAATACTTGTAAGACAAGAAATGAATGATGATGAATGCCTAATGACTAAAGACAATTAAAATGCCAGATGGTTATTTAACTTCTATGAAATAAAAGTGCCTTCCTGAAATGCATGGGTCTTGAGGTTGATTTCTGAAGAAAATGAAACTGTTCACAGAGAATGAATTAGTATATAAGGCTATACCAAAAAAAAAAAAAAAGATTGCTCACTAGTTTCCACATATTTACATGCAAGAGTTTGACAACAATTAGTCTGACTGGAAGAGTAGACATTTAAGGGAGAAACTAATGAGAGATAGTGCTGGAAAAAAATCAAAGACCACCAATGGCAGCTGAAAACGGAGAGAGTTCACACATCAGTAGTTGTCAAGGATTGGGGAAGGAAGATGAACAGACTGAGCACAGAGGACTTGCAGGGGGATAGAATGGTTCTGTATAAGTGTCCCAGGGGGCATCTGTCATTTTACAAAATGTGTAGGATGTATAGGATGGAAGTTGGGTGATAACGATGTGTGGCTGGGGCTCATAGCTGTGGTATATCTAACACTCTGGTGGGGTTGTTGATAATGTGGGGCACTCTACATGTGTAGAAAGAGTGAGTTTGATGGATATCTTTGGCCTTTTCTTGATTTTATTGTGCAACTAAAATCCTTCTTAAAATAGTCCTGAAGAAGTCAGTGATAGTTGGTAAAGAATTCTTAACAGCTGCAAGCTGAATATTTGTATAATTAGCAGCCAGGCATCAGTGGCTCATGGCTGTAATCGTAACTCTGCAAGAGGCTAAAATCTGCAGACCACAGTTCGAAGCCAGCCTGGACAGGAAAGTCTGTGAGTCTTGTAATTCCAACGAACTAGCAAAAAGCCAAAAGTAGTGCTGTGGCTCAACTGGTAGAGTGTTAAATTTGAGGAAAAAAACCTGGGTATAGCACTCCGGCCCTGAGCTCAGGGCCCAGTACTGGCACAAAAGCAAATGAAAGTAATTATTAAGTAAATAAATTGATACCATGCCAAAATGAGGTTTGGTGAAATACTGGTATTGAATAATGCTTGTAAAGGAAAGGCTAAGGACAGGTTTTACGTGTTTACTTATATATATAGAGAGAGAGCAGGTAATGGTAACAGGGATTGAGTACATATGGCAGACAGTTCCAGTCCTCTGGTCCACAGCTTACCTCCGGGTGGAGGTGTGTGAATGTGGGTATGTATCCTCAGGGCACTCCTGAGATACTTCCCAGCAACACAGTATCAATTAAAATGGACAACAGGAAAGCATGGGCTACTGATCTGGAAAGAAACATTCTGTTCATTCAATAAACCTGTTCTCATCTCATTTCTGTAAAGCTTTAAGATTCAATTAAGTGTTAAGAGCTGCAAAGGGAGATGTCAAGGTTCGAATTAGACAATAACTAAGTTATTAATTTTTCATATTTACATAGAGTATTCCTCAGAGAACAAAGCTAGTTTCTGAAAACTTTCAAAAATAGGACATAGTCATGCATCAAATTGTTTTTGGTATTTATCCTCTGTGATCAAATAAACCTGGATGAAGAAACACATGTTCTAGTCACTAAACTCCACTTGTTGAATGTTTATGAGGTGTATGGACATATTGTCTAAATAATTAACCACTATTTAGTGACTAGACTAACTGGTGTAGACTGGAGGAGATAAGATTAATGAGGTCTTTGCCTTTGCCTTAAAAGATTTCCTATCAATAATTTCTTGCACTGAATCAAAAAAAGGTCCTTGCAATTTTAACTTAGTGTTAAGTTAGAAACATTGAATCCTATCTTTAACCCTGATGTTCATGGGCCTCCTCCAAGTACAAAATCTCATGAGCATGATAGAAGAAAATTTTGAAAATACAAAAATGCTAGGGCACCAGGGAGGCAGCCTGCTATGATCGCTAAGTATACCCACAGAGACCTTGAGGGTCAGGGTTCATTCCATCTTAACAGATTACTGGTTGTAAAAACTAGGCAAGGTGTTTAATCTCCATTACTCTCAGTTCTTCATCTGACAAGGACAGAATAAGCCCATTAGCAAGTGCTGTGTGCAAAACACATAATGTAAGCCATCTGCCAGTATCTCAGGCCTGTAATCCTAGCCACACAGGAGGCAGAGACCTGGGGGGGGTCATAGTTCAAAAGTAGACAACCATACAAATCTGTGAAACTCTGATCTCCACTTAACCAGCAGAAAGCCAGAAGTAGGGCTATTGCTGTCACTCAAGTGGTAAAGTGGCTGACTTGAACTCAAAATTCTGTATTGACATTGAAAAGAGAAAAGAAAAGAAAGAAACAAAAAGAAGAGAAAAGAAAAAAGAAAAAGGACTGGGAACGTGGCTCATCAGTAGAGTGCTTGCCTAACATGTATAAAGCCCTGGGTTCAATTTCTCAGTAGTACAAAAACAGAAAAAAGCCAGAAGTGGCACTGTGGGTCAAATGGTAGAGTGCTAGCCTTGAGCAAAGGAAGCTCAGGGTCAGTGCCCAGGCCCTGAGTTTCAAGCCCCAGGACTAGAAAAAAATAGAAAAATAATACAGTGTTGATAAAGTTGTTACTCAATTAAGGTTAACTATATAGTGTTAGCTGTAACTGTAACATTGTTAGATATATTTTTCACTAGTTGCTTTGGACAAAGATAAACAATACAATTTATATTTTGCTTGAATAAAGTATTTGCTATGACAAATCACATAATGTATTAACATTAATATGGGTTACTAAAACTAAAAAAAGTTTCAGAGCTAGAAAATATCAACCCGAATATTTGTTTTTTTTTTTCCCTATTGGCCTCAAAGTTTTCTTTCCTTTCTACAAATATTTCCAATTTCCATGTGGCTAACATTAAAATAGGTTTTCATGAATCAACTAACACAGCACCCTGAGAATATGTTATGCTCAATAAATGGTAAGTACTTGCTATTGTTGGTATCGAACACCAGGAAATCAGTTCCGTAAAATGGTCCTCTCAGGTCCCAGCCTGCCCTGCCCTACCTTACTGAGTAACAGACCTAGTCCCAGGCTGTAACCATGGTGCAGGACACTTGCATTTGATGGAGTTCACCCCCACTCCCACCCCAACACACATACACCTTGTTTTGTGTCTCCTGTCAAATCGGATACATTCACTCCTTTGCAAGAAAGCTCAGAAATAGATCTAGATAGAGTGAAATTTCTACTAGATAGTGAAAGACTGACATGAGATGTTAAAAAAAAAAGAATGCATAGGGTTATCTAAGAAGTCAGTGAGAGAAAAATATCCAACCACACAGAATATTCCTTCTTTTTATTAAAGAAATGGTTTGTCAAACAAATTTTTTAACGGCTTCAAAGCATAATATTTAAAACCTCTCCTTTTGTCTTCTGCTGTCCCATAATGATGTGACCAGGAGCAAGCTTTCTATCCTAGTTTTTTTTTTTTTTTTGGTCCGTCGTGGGGCTTGAACTCTGGGCCTGGGCACTGTCCCTGCGCTCTTCAGCTCAAGGAGAGCGCTCTACCGCTTGAGCCACAGCGCCACTTCCGGTTTGCTAGTGGTTTATTGGAGATAAAAGTCTCACGGACTTTCCTGCCCGGCCTGGCTTTGAACAGTGATCCTCAGATCTCAGCCTCCTGAATAGCTAGGATTACAGGCATGAGCCACCAGCGCCCAGCTTTCTATCCTAGTTTTAAGATAAGTACATATCCCACTTTAAAATCCAATCTTAGTTTTAAAATACTTTTTTTTTCTTCACTCTATTCTGCATGACAGTCCTTTTCTTTCCTGTTACCATATAATCATTCAATTTTTGCAAGTTATTTTTCTAAGCAAGATGACCGCTTAAAATCAAATTTAAGTGCAACTGAATTAATGTTGTTCATTTCACCTACTCTGGCAATGATTAAACATAGTCTAACCTTCTTAGAGTGGCAAAATTTAATATCCTTAGTTGTACTATAAATAAAGTGTACATTAATCCAAAGTTCTTATTGCTTTATATTCTTAGTTACATACCAGAATTAATCAATTGGTATGTAGCGTGATTGCTTTTTTCCTTCATCTACAGGCAAAGGACAAATATATGAGCATGCACAGGTGTAAATAACATAGATCTTACTCACTTTCCCCCAGCCCATCCTGTCATCAATGCACTTTTTAGCAAAAAGTAAACTGTTTTTCTTACTGCAAGCCTTCTGAGTACCTTGCATATTGATGGGAGCAAAAAAGAGAGTGAATGTTCTAACAAAGAAGCTATCTGGAGGATTTCTTTTACAGAGTTACACATTTATGGTCTGCTCTAAAAGGCAAACAGCCATCTGCTTATGTGTTGTGAATGGATGCTCCATTGCCTTCCTCTTGTACATCTGTTTTCATCTTGTCCAGATAGCAACTGGACCACACAGATCGGCTCCCTGGGAGAACAGTCAGCTCTGGCTTCATCCATCCAGACATCAGAGCTGCAGTCAACCTGATCCCTACTTCACTTGCAGTGTTCAATGTTTGTAGACTGTTTGCATGATTGTAGGGTATAGCCTATACATCCTGTATTTTTGAATTTTCACATAAATTCTTTTTTAACTAATATATAAGAACATAAAAACAATGCATGCCCTCACACTGGTAAAGAGTGTCTCTGTAATCTCAATATTCAGGAGGCTGATGCAGAAAGACAGCAGCTATTTTGTGTTTAATTTTTTGCCCAGGCTGGCCTCAAAGTATAATCCTCCCAAATAGCCCATTTACAACGGTCATCCCCATGCCTGGCTTATTTTGTGTACATGTTGGTCCTGGGGCTTGAACCTGGGTGCTGTCCCTGAGCCTTTATAGTCTAAGTTAGCCTTCCACCAGTAAAGCTACAGCTCCACTTCTGGCTAGTTTGGTAGTTAACTGGAGATAAGGACTTCCCTGTCTCAACCGGCCTCAGTGATTTTTCAGACCTCATCCTTCTGACTAGCTAGGATTACAGGCATGGGCCATGGGTACCCAGTTTATCTGTCATTTCTTTTTTAGTGAAATTTGAACTCTGGGCCTCATGCTGCTAGGTAGACACTCAAAGCACACATCACAATTCTAGCCCCAATTTTTGATGATTATTTGAGATATGGCCTCACTTGCCATGTAGGCATGTATCTGGCATTATCTACCCATGCAAGGCTTCCTTCCATAACTAGGACAACACATGCACAACCCTGAATTATTCATCTCTCTGTTGGAAAGGCATCTTCAGATCTTTTCTGTCCAGGTTAGCCCTGAACCAGGATCTTCCCAATCTCAGCCTCTCAAGTAGGATTGTCTTTTCATATGGTCAAAATATGTATGTGATTTAAATTCCAAACTCTTTTATTATTTGGATCTGCACACCCCTTTTCTGCTATCTTCTTCCTTTTGATCTCTAACATGTATAATATTTAATACTTAATCTCTCTTAAACATTTTATTTCCTTTTCATTCATGGAGAGGCTTTCTATATCATTGAGTTGATATTCTGAAGTGTTATCTGTCCATAATTATATCCATGTGACTTTAAGAATCTTATTTATTTGAATGACAGTCCAATTCATTGAGGTTTAGTCCATTTTTTTTTTTTTTTTTTGGGTCCAGTCGTGGGGCCTGAACTCTGGGCCTGGGCGCTGTCCCTCAGCTCTTCAGCTCAAGGCCAGTGCTCTACCACTTGAGCCACAGCACCACTCCTGGCTTTTTTCTTTTGCTTATGTGGTGCTGAGGAATCGAACCCAGGGCCTCATGAATGCAAGGCAAGCACTCTACCACTGAGCCACCTTCCCAGCCCAGGTTTAGTCCATTTTTACGTGAGCCAGTCCAGAAATCTATGTTCCCATTTTGATAGGAAGCAGTGTAAACTATGTTTTTACTTGAAACATTTGAGACTGAGTACCTGGATTAAAATTCTAGCTCTATGTCTTACAGTTTTGTTTTGTTTTTGTTTCCTTCACGGCCAGATCATTAGTTCTGAAAATTCCAGTTTTCTCATTTTTACAATGAAGATGCTACTAATATTTAATCTCAAATGAGATCATGCATCGATTATGTTTAGTACAGTGTTGAACACATAATAAATTTCCAAAAATGATTACCTTGAATACACACAAGCCTCTATCTTCATCTGAGTGAATATCTTTTCTCACATCATTGTAGAAACAAAATTAACGTTTTCTAGAATGCTCTGCCATTTTCTATAATTTGGAAGCACTGTCATAGTTTTAGGACTTACAAGTAATATTTTTCTCCTCTGTGTTGTTTCTACCTCGCCCTTCTCTTGTCCTCTAGTCCTTAAATGATGAATGAATGTCTTGAGACTATGATATACACCATAATTATTTTTCTATATCTATAGAAAAAAATCTATACTTATTCACACTTCGACTCCTCACAGGACTGGGAAAGGATTTCATCTTGTTTATGTGTTCAAGTTCATTGCTTTTGGAAGTTAGGAGAGGGACTATCAGGAGTTCCATTCTTCTAAAAATCACTATTAACTTGGCTCTTCCAGTTTAATGAGAAATGCTTCCCTTGATTTTCATTTGTGTTAAAGTTTACCTTCAAAGAGTCTTAGTAGTCCTTAAAAATATTAGGAGTGGTTTTTGTTACAGTAAAGTCTTACAGATTTTTTTTTCATGTTTCTAACAAGCTGTATCAGTGAAATCAAATGGTTTTCTTAAATTTTTGCTGATAACATGCAATTATCCCTTGCCATCATGTCATGATCGTTCTAGTATTTGACAGCTTATTTTCTATTTTCCAATCATAGTCAGTTATTGTATTCCAAGGATCCTCATGCATCAGAAAGTCCACACAACATCCTTTGGCTTGTTTTTAGGATAATACATAACACCTGGATCTGCTAGTTAAATTTCTATCTTTTGTTTGATTATCAAACTATTCTCCATTAGGCTCAAATAGGTAAGAGTCCCCGCAAAATTACTAAAATATCCACACAATGTGCTTATCAAAATATAGTTCAGAAAATTAGACCATGTGGTAACAAATTAATGTAATCTCCTATTGATAATAGAAACTAGATGAAAATTATTAATTTCCCTCTAAACAAGGAATGTGTTTCAGTTAAATAGAAATTAAGAAAGAACTTTAAATAGAAATTATATTTTAGTTGAATACAAACAAGAAAGAAATTACTTGGGCCTAAAATTACTTCATTTAGGAACTTAGGAATAAAGTTCCAAAATAACCAGTAAAAACCTAGGATGAAATCATGTGTTAAAGAAACAAAACCTTAAGTTTAAACTTTGGTACTCGTGCTGGGAAGGTGGCTCAGTGGTAGAGCACTTGTCTTGCATGCCTGAGGCCCTGGGTTCGATTCCTCAGCACCACATAAGCAAAAAGAAAAAAGCCGGAAGTGGTGCTGTGGCTCAAGTGGTAGAGCGCTAGCCTTGAGCTGAAGAGCTGAGGGACAGCATCCAGGCCCACAGTTCAGCCCATGACCAGACCCCCAAAAATAAAAAAAAAAAATAAACTTTGGTACTGGCAATAAAGATAGATAGATAGATATCTAGATAGATAGATAGATAGATAATCCTTTATAAAATATAACATATATTATCTCTATAAAATTAAGACAGAAAGGTTGATAAAAATACAAAAGTTGCCCATGCTAGTGGCTCACACCTGTAATCCTAAACACTCTGAGGTTCAAAGCCAGCTAGCATAGGCAAGTTGGTGAGACTCTTGTTTACAATAAACTACTCAGTAAAATCCAGAAGTGGTCCTGTGGCCCAAGTGGTAGGGTGGTAGAGTGCTAGCCTTCAGCAAAAGAAACTCAGGAACAGTACTGAGGCACTGAGTTCAAGCCTCAGGACTGGCAAAAAAACAAAAAACAAAACAAGTTTTCATAACTTTAATCTTTCCATAACAGAGATTGAACATTATTAATTACTATCTCAAATTGGAGGCTAAATTATTTTCACTTAATGGAATCTGAAGTACTTGTCATTGTTCACAATGTAACACCGGGTTGATCAGATTAAAGCTGTGTCAGTTTGATTGTAAAACAAGATTTGAGGAGGTGAATATTACCTTCAATACATTTAGTGTGGGTTATGTTCTTTAGGGAAATTGGAGAGACTATTTTGTTTTATTTAAAAAATGGAATGGGGGCTGGGAAGTTGGCTCAGTGGTAGAGCGCTTGCCTTGCATGCATGAGGCCCTGGGTTCGATTCCTCAGCACCACATAAGCAAAAAGAAAAAAGCGGAAAGTGGCGCTGTGGCTCAAGTGGTAGAGCGCTAGCCTTGAGCTGAAGAGCTGAGGGACAGCACCCAGGTCCAGAGTTCGGGCCCCACGACTGTACCCAAAAAAATTTTTTTCTCTTACAAAAATGGACACCTGTGGCTGGGAAGGTGGCTCATTGGTAGAGTGCTTGCCTAGCATGCATGAAGCCCTGGGTTCAATTCCTCAGCACCACATACACAGAAAAAGCCAAAGTGGAGCTATGGCTCAAGTGGTAGAGCGGTAGCCTTGAGCTGAAGAGCTGAGGGATAGCGCCCAGGCCCAGAGTTCAGGCCCCACAACCGGACCCCCCCCCCCCCCCCCGCCAAAAAAAAATAAAATGGAATGGAAATGTGGCTCCTAAGTGTAATTAGAAAAGCAGGTTAGGAGTACATGGAAGACAGCAGGTCTTTTTGTTTTGTTTTTATTTTGATGATGCTTCTCTTTCCTTTGCTACTGGAAGCCAAATAATATTCAATTCATGTTTATTAGCTTAAATGGAAAGTGGAAACACTGAAGTCAGTGAAAAAGTTGTATGTGTGTTTAGAATTTCCTTAAGTAAGATCAGTTAATAAATATTAAAATAGGCTCACCTTTCTCCTTTCCTCCCCCCTCCCTCCATCTTTCCTTTTATGAATTTGCCTGGATCTGATAAAATTATTAGTATATTTACTTTATCCTCTAAAATACTTCCAATTAAAAGGTTTTCACATACTAGCACAACCATGTTTATTGCAGCACTATTCACCATAGCTAAGATATGGAACCAACCCAGGTGCCCCTCAGTAGATGAATGGATCAAGAAAATGTGATGTGATGTGTGTGTGTGTGTGTGTGTGTGTGTGTGTGTTGAGAGAGAGAGAGAGAGAGAGAGAGAGAGAGAGAGAGAGAGAGAGAGAGAGAGAGAGAGGGAGAGGGAGAGAGAGAGAGAGAGAAGAGAGAGAGAGAGAGAGAGAGAGAGAGAGAGAGAGAGAGAGAGAGAGAGAGAGAGAGAGAGAACCCTATGCATCCATAAAAAAGAATGACACCGCTCCATTTGTTAGGAAATGGAAAGACTTGGAAAAAATTATATTAAGTAAAGGAAGCCAGACCCAAAGAAACATAGGTCCCATGGTTCCCCTTATTTGCAATAACTAGTGTACATCTGGGATAATCTTACCAGACAAGCAGAAAAAGCCAAAGTTATATACATATAACCAGATAAGATGATGCTAAATGAAATGAACCACAAGATAGGGACACAAGAGGTTTTATCTTTCTTGATGTGTTTTCAATGTACTTATAATGGACTGTGATTTTTTTTTGTTTCTTTTATATGTTCTTCCCCATGGTATAACCCCTGTTGTCACTGTACTTGATTCCAGTGGTCCTGCATCTTGTATATACATTTTTCTAATTTGGGGAGGGAAGGAAAACAATAAAATGCTGAAAAAAATGCTGAAACAAGTATACAGGTTGACCCATTGTAACAATGAGATGTACAAGACACTATGTTGAAAAGGAACTTTACAAGCTGGGGGTGAGGAAGAAGGGGAGGTGTGGAGGTGGGGAAGGAAGGGATGGTAGGGGAAAAACAAAGGAGGGAGTAACAATGATCTAAAGGAAATGTACTTATACCTTACTCATGTAACTGTAACCCCTTAGTACAGTATTTTTACAATAAAAGTCTTTCTCATATTCATGTATTACCTTTCCTTTAAATTATAGTACATTTTATAATGTGTAATCTTCTCAAAAGTATTAGCTCTTTGGAATTTCCCTCGTTTCCTAAGCAACAAAAGCCTCAAAGAAAGCATAATACATCATTTTTATTTGAGATTTCCCAGGACTCTGTTGGTGATGAATGTTCATAATTTCAGGCAAAGTTAACAGAAGATCTTCCTCTTAAGAGAGTGAATGCTGGAGAGTACTCCAAACACAACAGGTATCATGTTTCAGTGCAATTAAGTCTGAGATTCTCTTCTATATGTCAGAAGATACCCACCATTCCAGAAACACTGACAGCGTCGATGGTTATTCTGATGGGAAAAAAGACTATTCAGGTGACAAAGTTTTATTACTATTTGGAATGATACTCTAAAAGTCACTTATGTATACTGAAAAGATAGCAGGAAACAAATGTAAAAAAAACATTATTTTTCCTTTAAGCATAATTTATTCATTGTCTTACAATTTAAATAATGCGTATCACGAGCATTAATATATTAGCATACCAGTAAAACTTCATAGCCAAAGTGAGGGCTCCTAATACTTCTTCACTTATTTAAACAAAGGTTCTTTTTGTCTCCTCACTACATGGTGTAATGTAGTGTTTCTGTTTACTTAACTATAAAATAGAACTAATGCCAGCACCTTCCTTGCTGGTTTGTTAGGAAGACTGAATGATTTAATGCATATAACATAATTAGAATACTGAGAAATTAACCAACCAATGAATAAAACAATAAAAATATTTGTTGCTATGATCATTAGTGCAGCTCATAAGGATTCTAATTCTCTTCTCTTTTCAGGTAAAATAGGTTTGTTCTTCCCAATCCCCTGGATGTTGACTAGATTATGGGAAGGAGTGGGACACAAATCCAGAGTGAATGATCAGACTGATGAGGCAGGAGTTCTGGCAATGATGGTTAAGTTTGCAGTTTGTTTGTTTGTTTGCTTGCTTTTAATTTCTTTTTAGTAGTAAGTAGGCCTTGAACTCTGGGCCTGGACAATGTCCATCAACTCAAGATGAGAGCTCTACTACTTGAGCCACGGCACCACTTCTGGTTTTCTAGTGGTTAATTGGAGAAAAGAGTCTTAGGCACTTTCCTGCCCAGGCTAGTTTTGAACCTCGATCCTCAGATCTTAGCCTTCTGAGTAGCTAGGATTACAGGTGTGAGCCAGGGGCAACTGGCTTATATTTGCTTTTGGACACAGTGTTTGTACTGACTGTGGACAACCAAGAGGAAATATCTAAAATGCAGTTTGATAAGTAAGTCTGGGGCTAGAGAGAGGTTTGGGGTCCTATGTTGGTAAGTGACTATTGGGATCATGGCTACAGTTACAATGTAAGTCAACCATATTGAAATTATAGCCACTATTCAAATAGGCGATCAGAGTGAGGCAAATGTGGAATAGGAACTAGCTTGACCAAGTAGTAAACCTGGAGCCTATTTTCAATAAATGCAGATGTGCTTGTGATTTTTCCAAGCAGGGTTAGGGCACAGCATTGTCAATGGGAAAACAGCTCACAACAAAGCATAACAGACAGAGGTGGAGTGACTCCATGAACAGACACCAGTAGGCCCTGCTGTGGAGCCCCTGTTGAGCAGGAAGGATAATTCTGCTTCTCTAGAAGGAGCTTTAGTCCTCTTTGCATTGAATTCTCACCTGTAGGCATGGAATACATCTTGCAAAATGATCAAAGGAAATGGCAGTGCCGGAAACCCCAGCCTACTTGTGAATGCAGCTAGGTTTACCTTTTCAAGGAGTACTCATCTGCTAATGCAACTGGACTGTTGGCTACAGACACTTCAAGCTTAAAGAAGGACTGAGAGTATGGCTCATGTGGTAGCAAGCTTGGCTGGCAAGTGTAAGGCCCTGAGTTCAAAAGCCAGTGCCACACTAAAAGAAAAAAAGAAAGAAAGAATTGAACAAGAACTAGGAAAAAAAAACCAAAAAGGACCACATACAAAGTTGAAAGTCAAATCTAGGAAGAAATAAGAAATAAGAAGAAAAGGAAAAAGGCTGATTTCAGATCACCTTTCAAAATTGTATATTAAAAGAGAGATTTTCTAAAATGTAATTGTCTTATGAGTAATATGTTATTAATAGTGCAATCACTAAAATAAATTAAAAAGGTAAATTTTAAACTACATTTATTGGGTCTGCCTAAATAGGAGTTTTAGTATACGTAAAACCTTTGACTTGAAAAATTTGCCAAGTTATAACAAGTTATACTACTTGAAACATTATACCTAATATTCATTTTAAATTTAACAATACCTGTAGGCCCTGATTCTCATTGTTGTTTCTCTACTGATGGATTCTTATGGTTCAAATACAAATAGTTTAACAGATTGTATTTTATGTGTATGCCTTTTTATGACAGAATCAACTACATTTAAATGTGCAAAATCTCTATTCTGGGTGATTTGCATTCTTACATGCTATTATAGAGTCTCCTATTTTAATTTCCATCTGGTCTCTAATATCGTTTTTGTGTTTATTATTGCTTTAATGAGATAATGTTGTTTTTTTTTTACATACCTAGATTGCATTACTATTAGGCAAAAGCAATCTCTATTTTGATTTTATCCCAGTTAATACCTTAGACTTAACCTGGGAAGTTTAATGCAGTCTTGAGAAATAACTCTAAAATAGGGAGATAGGAAGAAGAACTATTTAAAATGTAAGTAAAGTTTAGTCCTTTATCTCAAAGTTATAACAAGCTGTTTCATAAGATTAATCTTTACTTATATAATACACTAATAAAGATTTACTAAGACACAGTAATATGTTAACACACCTTAGACTTACATAGAATTTGAAAGAGTTAAACAGAGCCAAGGGAGATTTTATTATGATGGAGATTGACCGGGCTTAGGTTGATAAATCAGATCTTATTTAACAGTTATAAACGTTATCTTCAATCTGTGCTATACGCAAAAAATTGGTCATTCAGATGCATCCACACACTCATGGCTCTCTTTGCAAGAGTGAAAACCATGCCTGAATCTCAGACAGAAAGAGCCCCTGGAAAAATTGAAAACCATGCCTGAATCTCAGACAGAAAGAGCCCCTGGAAAAATTATGGTCCATAGCCACTGCAAAGTTCATTCACTGATAAGCAAACTTCAGTAGAAGCTTAGGCTGCCAACAAAATTCTCTCTGCCTTGGGAGCCATCATCTTTCATGGCATCTCAGCAAGACAGAGTAAACAGCCGATGAACACTACGCGATTAGATAGTTATTTGGATATATAATGATTGTCCCAGGTTGCCAGGCATGCCTTATCGTTGTTTTACGTAAGGTAACTCCTATCCTCCTAGGTGTCATACAGTGTTCTGGAACTTGGTGGGAAAATAGGGTTAGAAAAACATTTAATGAAGTATCCCTAAATATAACCTTTCTACGTATTGTTAAGAGCATCTTTAGTAATACTAACAGTAACTATGTACTGGGTCCCTCCTAAGAGGTGAATCACACCCACCCCCCCCCACACGTGCTCACATATATATATATATATATATATATATATATATATTAGCTTATTATCACATCTACCCTTATGATAGGTATTCTTAACTCTGGTTAAAACTTAAGGTAAACCTTCAGTCTCAGAATTATCAGAGCTAGGAATCAATTATATATATATATGCACATATATATATATATATACATACATACATAGTCATTTTGACTCTCAAATGTTTTTTGTTTCTTGCTTGTTTGTTTTTGTCAGTTGTGGGGCTTAAACTCTGGGCCTGGGTGCTTTCCCTGAGCTCTTCAGCTCAAGGTGAGCGCTCTACCACTTGAGCCATAGGGCCACTTCCAGTTTTCTGGTGGTTTATTGTAGATAAGAGTCTCACAGGCTTTCCTGCCCAGGCTGGCTTTGAACCTCAATACTCAGATCTGAGCCTCCTGAGTAGCTAGGATTATAGGCACGGGCCACTAGCACCTGGCCCAAATATTCATTCTTTAAAGTATTTTACAATATCTTTCTTTGCCTTTTAATTCCTCAAACAACCTACTTTCCCTGTTGCTACTGGTGAAATACTTTCCTGTTATAATTATCTTATCATCTGTGTTTTCTCTCCCTCCTTTCTAGTAGAACAATAGTCTTCAAAGTATCTTACTTCTATAAAAGACCGCTTATTAATTTTCAGTCTTCTGGTAAACTTTCCACACTGCCAAAAATTAATATTTAGAAAACACGAAACTGTTCCTGTCCCTGCCCTGTTTAAAGCACCTTGAAACTCTTCCGTTTTTTTCAGAACAAAATCTTACACCTTAACCATGACAGGCAAGCTTCTGATAAGATGGCCTGCACAATCCTTCTACTCGCCCTTCCCCACATGCTACACACACACTCACATTCATATATACATGTGTGTGCGCGTGCGCGCGCTGTAAATCAACTCCTGCCGCCTTTGAGTCTCTCTCTCTGAAAATTACCACCTCTCAGCCACCATGCTCCTCATCTTCATCGTTTTAAATTGCAATATGCTACTTGTTTTTCAGTACTTACTGAGTGTCATCTCCTCATAGCAAGGCATCTCAGACACTCTATGGGGGCTCAGCTGCCCCCAGCATATCCATCAAATTTTCCTTCTTGCTTGTGGTCATCACTTTACTTCACAAGAACACACAGTACAAATTACACTCACTGTACTATTCTTGTTTTCAGTGAGTCTTTCATTAAGAGATTTTTTTTTTTTGCCAGTCATGGGACTTGAACTCAGGGCCTGAGCAATGTCCCTGAGCTTCTTTTGCACAAGGATAGGACTCCACCACTTGAACCACAGTGCCACTTCTAGTTTTTTCTGCTTATCTGGTACTGAGGCAAGCACTCTATCACTGAGCCACATTCCTAGCTCAAGAGACTGATTTTTGAGAATAGGTTTGAAACAGGGTGCCTGTGACTCATGCCTGTAATTTCTCAGGAGGCTGAGATCTGCGGGTCATGGTTCTAAGCCAACCCTGGCAGGAAAGTTTATGATACTGTTATCTCCAGTTAAGCACCAAAAACCCAGAACTACACTTGAGCAAAATGCACAACCACAGAGCTCAGGCCCTGAGGTCAAGCCGTAGGACCAGCATACACACACACACACACACACACACACACACACACACACACACACACACACACACACACACACACACACACACACACACACACACACACACACACACACACACACACACACACACACACACACACACACACACACACACACACACACCTTCTTTTTAAAACGAGATAGTTTTGTTATCCAGTAAACTTTGTATGTATTTATGCCTTAGCTGTTTCTTCCAGTTCCTCACTTTTAGCTGCTGTTCCCAGCTATATGTTGGGGTATCATCTATACTTGGCCCCTGGCATTTACACATGAAGTTCAGGTATTGATTTTGCTCCGGTCCTAATATCTTGGGCCTCAGAGTAAACACTCTACTCATTCCTCATTTCCTAGTATTGAGCCTTCACCACAGGTTTTTTTCTTACATCCAGGTAGGTGAACACAGTATTTTCATGCTTTTTCTTTTACACCACAACCCTGGAAATCATCAAGACTTCAAACAGAAGTTAGTGATTAACATATCTATCAGACTGAATTTGAAGCTCAACAGGAACAAATTTTCATAGGAGAGCTTTTATGTTTAATAGCAATTGCTAACAGAATAGCTATTCTATTAATAAACATCCATTACTATATACTAAGTGTATATTGTATTATTTAAACCTCATTGGAGATGTATCATACATGTACAGAAGGGGAAAGTGAAACTCAATTCAACTTTGCAGAGCTAGACTATCATCAAATTCAGGACTCTGCCTAATTTTATTTATGTAACATTTTATTACATAGATTAGTTGTAAAGAGTTTTCATCATGGTATTTCCCTACATCCATGCGATGTATCCCAATCATACCCACTCTATCTCTCATCCTCACTACCCAACCCCTTCTTAAAACAATTTCAACAGGTTTCATTATTCTATCTTCACACACATATAAAGTACTCTGACTATATTTACCCTCATTCATAACTCTCCCAGCTGGTACACACCTACCTACCCCTAACCGAATCTGCTTTACTTTCCTCTTACTCATTTCTTTTTCTTAGTTTTATTGAATATGATTTGTAAAAGGGGATTTCACCACTGTACTTCACACATGGATATATTATATTTTAGTCAGATCAATCTCTCTCTTTCTGGCTAATTTTACTTCCAATGTTTGTCTCTCATAATTGGTTTCACTGTCCTGTCTCCAGTGTCCTGGAAGTTTCCAGGAATTGACATAGGTTTACAGAAGATACTGTGCTTTGGGAGGGGGTTAGGAATGCATATCAAATCCAGCTGTACTTCTCCATTCAAAGTGCATGACTTTTGACCCTTTTGTAGAGAAATGATTTAGGATGTAACAAGAGGAAGAAAGATTACTCTTTGAATGAATCCTGAGTTTCATCTGTCTACTAGCTGATACAATAATACTGACTTCAACAGGGAGGCACTGAAGGGTTTACACTGCATTGATAAACCATAATGATCAAAGGAAGATGGGAATTGGGAGCTCGCTCAACAGAAATGCTCATAAATTATGTATCATTTTTACTGATGGAATAATTAAATGCCAATCAATACAACAGCATATGTAGCTCTTGAAAGTCAAAAGGACAAAGTCATTACATGTTTATGTGATTTGTCAATCCCTCTACACCTATGATTTCAGAGTTTTTTCTGTGTTAGACAAAATTGATGACTGTTACAAAAGAAATCTGAGTTTGGGCCTGAATCAAAAGGTAATGGGGCTATTATCTAGAAAGCACTTACCCCACAACTTTCAAATGGATCAATACATGTTTGGCAGGTAAGCTGTAGAGTTATAATTAATTTGGTAACTGAAAGCTTGGCTAAGCCTTTATATATGCTCTATGTGATCTAACACATGATAATAGCAATATCAAACATTTATTGGACTCTATAGTATATAAATGATGATTAGTGATATGAACTTCAGAGGAAATACATATGTTGACCTTTCATTTCATTGAAGGTTGTGAACATAATACAATTACACTTAACTAAGAAAATATTCATCATCTAACATGGGTCAGGCCTGTGCAGGTGCCAACAGTGATCAAAGCCAGCCTCCTAACATTCCAGAGTAAACGTGTCAGGCACCTTTTACCGCAGTGAATATAACATTAATAGGAAGGCAGTATTAGACAAGAGGAGAGCTTGCTGAGAGAGGGATGTTATTATCTGGAATGGGTGATATTTTAAAAATATCTTACAACTGTAAAATAGAAAACTGGAATGGAGCAGGTAGATTAGATCACCTCTGTAGTCTGCTTCTGCCCTATAGTTTTGTTGTATCTATTGTCCAGATTATTTCCCTTTTGTTCATTTTTCTCCTTTTTCCCTTATAGCCATGCTTTCTAATATGACCCTTAGAAGTGCTGTGCTGAGAAATCTCTACCATCAAGAATGGACTGTGGAGTCTTCACTTTCCAGGTTTCCAGTTTCATTCTCCTAACCCAGTCCTTTGTAGGAAACTATTACTTTTGATTTTCCCCTCCAGAAATAGAGAGAAAGGGAGTGGAATTGTAATTGCTCAGCTTCACTCTGTCATACTTCTTGGGAATGCTAGGAAAGAGAGTTGGTATTTAAGGAAATAGTTTTCTATATCCAGAAACGGCTCTTAATTACCTGAAGTCCTAGAGAGCAATGGTGTGTATAATCCAAAAGGATGGATAATTCAAACACTGCCTTTATTTGACTTTGAAATATATTTTTGAACTTGCATTTGAATAGTAGTCTAAGCCTGAAAGCCTGTGGTGTCCTAAGCCTTCTTTCTTATACACACGTCTTCAAAGAGAATAGGCTACTGAATGTTTGAGTTTTAAGAACTATGTACAAGATGCTATGTCGAAAAATGAACTTTACAACTTTGTCGGGGAAGGAGGGGAGTGGTTGAAAGGGAGGGCAGGGATGGTAAGGGGAAACAAAGGAGGAGGCAACAATGCTTGATAAGAAACGTACTCATTACCTTGCTCATGTAATTGTAACCCTTCTGTATGGTATTTTTACAATAAAAAAAACTTACTAATGAAAAAAATGGAACTTTGTCTACTGGATGGTAAGGTAACTTGGAGTTAGAAGAAGCACAAGTATGGGAATATCAACTAACGTAGCAAAGGTGGACCTACACAAGAGAATTAAAAGCCAAGATACATCTCAGATGTTATACAGTATGGCTAAATAAGACTTTACTGCACATGATTAGCTGTGAATCATATTCCCAGTTAGAGTGAATTATTTTACTTGTAAGCTGCCATCATTGCAGGTAGATGGTAGATGACTAGATCAGGTTTGCTCTCATTGTCTGCCTCTTCTACTAGATACCAGCCTGGCACACTAAGGAAACCACAGCAGGGTGCCTTCAGAAGCAATTTCCAAACCAATTTAGACTTGTCTTATACATGATGAGAGCTATTTATAAAGATTGTATAACAAATAGCTTATAATAGACACCTCTGTCAATTGCATTTATAATAAGAAGATGTAACACAAGAAGGCCCCATTCCCAGTGCAAGCTTAGGCAGCAATAACTTCCCCTTTTCATCAACTAAGCAAGCCAAGGAAGGGAGTATAGGACAAACTCACTGCCCTTAAGTTCAGTGCAATTTGAATTGAATTCTTAATAAGAATTAGTTCCATTCAGATACACAAAACAGCAAAGGGTATTAGATGTATTCTAGCTGGTAATGCTACAATCCAGCAATAGTACCAAATGACAAGATCTACATCCTGAAATGATGGGTAATGAACTTACATTGAGATCTTTAATAATTCTTATTGTGCTTTGCTTAGCTGATAGATAAAAGCAAAGAAGGAAGACTTAAAGAATTAAAAGCAGAAGAAAACATGTAAACAGCCACATAAATAAGAGTTTAAATCTTCTGTTCCCTCTAACATAAATATAAAGGAAAAATATGACAAATCATAATCTAAATAAATTTACTGTGACTGCTTCAAAGCCTATCAGCAATTTTCTACCTATGTTGCCCTTAAGAAGATGGGTCATGGAAAAGAAATGTAAATTAGGCCATCTCCCCAGGGCAGGTGAAATTAGCATGTAGTAATTGTGCCTGCAGAGAGGGATTTTAGTATTGCAACAGTAGTATACAGTGAAAATGAAAATCATTAGGCTACAATCAGAAAGAACTGAAATCTAAAATTACCTAAGTGATTAAAAGAAAAAATATTTTATACTTTTGGAGACATGAGATTGTATTTGAAACTTTGTGACTTTCTTATTTCATAAATGTAGAATTATTACTGTGACATAGGATCGGTAGATGAAAGTTTTGTTTTCTACTTTAACCCCAATTTATACTATTATTTTCGACAAAGTACTGTTCCTTTGGGTTGATGCTGTTTCATTCATTCATTCATTCATTTCAAAAGGAATTTCTTGCTGCAGGCTCGATCTTGGTGCAAAAGTTGTGAAAATAAATAGGCCAGTGTTATGGTCTTAGTCTGTTTGTTTTCTTTTGTAGAGTAGGAACAGGTGCAAATAAAATAAGGGCCAAATAGGCAGTGATCAATTCTACCAGCAATGATAAACTTCAAGGATTCCCTACACGAACACTTAAGTCTTACAGAATCTTCACATTCCAAAGATATTTGCCAATCACCTGTCCTCAGAACAAAAGGACAAGAAAATCAAAATCCTCAGGAAATCTTTAATGCAGACACATTTTTAGCAGACAAATCTTTAAATATATGTAATAGTTCTTTTTACAGCTGTCATAAATGAATACATACATAATGCAAATTTTACTACTTCTACTACTTCCTTTCCTTCAATTGCATCAAAATAAAAGTAGTACCTTTAATCAGCATATATTTTGTTAAAACTATGTAGGAAAGTCGAATGACTTTCTAACTTCCAAATTTAGAAATGATTCTTCACAAGAAAAAAGACTCAAGTTAAGTCTAGAATTCAGTTTCCACTCTCGATGTGACTCCTCTTTCTCGATTATTTTTTTTCCCACTTTGGTGAACAATTTATGTTACTGTCACACTATTCCTTTTACTTTTGCTCCCAAGAAAAGTTTCCCATATGTTAAACAGAGCACAGTTGTGTGGCATGTGTGGAGTATATGGAGATAAGGAATGAGAAAAAAGGAATAAATGAGAAAAGAGCATTCTTGTGTAAATGTACCTGATACATTTCCATCTACCCTCATACACGTACGAAGACACGATCTTGTAGACATGGTCAGAAGGTGAGAACTGCAAATGAATCTAAAGTGTAGATACACATGTCTAGTCAGAAGGACAAGCTATCTCTAAGGACAATGTGTTTCCAAGCCCAGTCTACAAAACCATCCTAATTAAAAGAACATTTTAATAGTCAATTCTGCTTTTCTTTGTAAGCATTTTCTCCCTTCTATTTGTTTTCTTTACCAAAGTCACAGCAAGGGCTGTGCGAAGCCTCCAGTTGATCTAAGCTGCTCAGTGCATGCCCAGACAGCAAGAAAATGGTTTCTCTGGCAACCGAAATTATGTGAAATCTCTATGTGCCCTCCCCCAACCTCCACCTGATTTCTGTTCACTTAAGCTGTTCACATATAGGCCACAATGAGGCATCGGAACTTTAATGAGCAATTCAAATTTATTGAGCTTACTCCTGCATAGGGGGAGATGGGGGTGGCACTGTGAGCATTTCATTTCCTCTGCTGTACTAAGGTGGAGGTAACATTTCCTGTGTTATTCAAGTGACATATATTGTCAGCAAATAGCCCAATGAATAAAATCTGGTGAATATCTAAAACACGAAGCATATATGGAACTGACTGCCACCACACTAGCAGAAAAAGCACAAAGGTTTTCAGCTTTAAATTTTCCAAAGATGCTAAGGCATGGAAATCACAATGATTTAAGACTTCCTCACATTAATGTCTGGGAACCCAAGAGGGAATGGCAAGAGCTTTAATTCAATGTTTTTGCATGCTGGCTGTTTTATTCCTGGGCAATCTTTCAGTCCATCTACAACCAAAGCTGTAACTTGTGAATTTAGGTTTTGTTCACATTCCTGGGTAATCATACCCTATGAGGCCTCCCATGCATGGTTAGTTTTCCTCCCCACAGGCTTGACTTAGGAGTTTCCTGTATATATGCAACTTGGTGCCATGGCTGATATTCACTAAGATATTTTAATCAGATGGAAATTGATTTGCTTGGAGGACTAAGGGCTGAGAAGCAAATTAGCCTTGATTCTTTAGACACAGGGAGGAGGGTGTAAGTGGAAAACGGGAAGATGCCCATTTTTCTTCAGCTTCAATAAGGATGAAATAACAGCAAGTAATATATTCAGTAACAGTGAACAAGGAATGGACTCCTGAACCGTTTCAGGATCACTGTCCTTCCATGTAAACTATTCTGAGACATTCTAGATAGGTAACAAGGACAATATTGTATTTCATCCTTCTTTTTTTGCTCCCTTTTCAAAGATTAGGTGGTAGGTTCATTTCTGGGTCTTCAGCCCTATTCCATTGATCCTTAGGCCTGTTCTTGTGCCAGTACCAAGCTGGTTTTAATTATTTATTTATTTATTTATTTATTTATTTATTTATTTATTTATTTATCTATTTATCTATTTATCTATTTATCTATCTATCTATCTATCTATCTATCTATCTATCTATCTATCTATCTATCTATCTATCTATCTATCCATTTATTTATTTATTTGGTCGGTCATGGGGCTTGAACTCTGGGCTTGGGCGCTGTTCCTGCGCTCTTCAGTTCACCGACAGCCCTCTACCACTTGAGCCACAGCGCCACTTCTCAAGCTGTTTTTATTACTAGGGTTTTGTAATAGAGTTTGAAGTTTGGTAGTGATATTCCTCTAACACTAACACTACTTTTCTTGCTAAGGATTGTTTTGCTATTTGGGGTCTTTTCATATTTTATATGAATTTTTGAATTGCTGCTTCTATTTTATTAAAGAATGATGTAGGGATATTGATGGACACTACATTGAGTTTGTAGATAGCCTTGGCAGTACTGCCATTTAAAATCCTCAAATAAGAGGGTATAAAAAATTTTGGAGAGGGGCTGGGAAGGTGGCTCGGGCCTTGCATGATGAGGCTCTGGGTTTGATTCCTCAGCACCACATAAGCAAAAAGAAAAAAACCCGGAAGTGGCGCTGTGGCTCAAGTGGTAGAGCGCTAGCCTTGAGCTGAAGAGCTGAGGGAGTGTCCAGGCCCAGAGTTCAGGCCCCATGACCTGACCCCCAAAAAAATTTTTTTTGGAGAACAAAAAATGTAAGTACTAAAGAGAAATGATACTCTTTGAAGCCTTATGGATTGGAATTTTGAATCTAGTCACAGAGCTTTCAAGAATAGAATGTCATGGAACCACAATTTTATCCAATCGAAAAATTGAGACTCAACACTCCTACCTCAAAATCAAATTGCCCTTTGCCTGATAAATCAGCCATCTGAAATTAAGGCTTTGTGTACCTAACTACTGCTTGCTTCTGAATAAAAAAAAAAGAAATTGCTCCTGTGAGCAGTGCTCAGTGGAATGCATGCAAGGAAATTCTAAGCTCTGATTTGAGGGTTTTTTTTTTCCCATAGAAACACCTTCCAATTATGAGCTTTGCTTTATTTTTCCTGATTCTATTAATTTAGTTCCATTCCTTTTACTAGCAGGAAGGGATGAGATAGCTTATTGTTAGAGAATGTGCGTGTGACAGCAAAATTCTTCTTAAATAGAAAGTTGTCTAGGAGTAAGAAAATGTCTTGATAAAGCACTCATGACAGAACATGAGTTTGAGCACATGTGCTAGTCAAAGAATAAACACCATAAGATAGAAAATGCCTTCCAAATTAGAAACTAAAGCATTCAGTGAGTAGTAATAGATAAAGAATAAAAGAAAAAAGAGCAGGGAAGCCTTTACATATTAAAAGTGTGGACATATACTATTCAGGTTCATGGTGTTTTTATTTTCTACAACTTTCTCATAATTCAGGAAAGTGTGCAACATGCATATTGCTGAGTATAAAGAATTTTATGGAAGTGTAGGCCTAGTGTATGCCTAGAAACAGATTAATTTTCCCATTAGAGTATGCACCAGAGCAGAAACTCAGAGTAGAAAGAAAAACAAAAGTAGTTGCAGAGAAAGGTAGTTGGACACAGAGGTGACCATGAGGATTCAAGTCCCATTACAAGCTTAGAGGGATCTTAAGAGTGAGTGGTTTTGAACTTTCCATGGGACTTGGAGTAGGAGTTTAAGCCAAATTTATTTGGAGTTTAAAAGGGTGAGATGATCTCAGGTAATATACCACAAAACACTCATGCGCACACAGAAATGGTAAAATATATAATTCTGAAACTTAGAAAAAGCAAGATATAACCAAGTATGAGAGATCAAGCTCTTGGAAAATAGAAATAGGACATTGTATCAATGACCTTTGTATATATAGGCAATGTAAGGTTAGTGGGTTGGCCTTGGGACTTTACCATGATGAATACAAGTAGAATACAAGTTTTTCCAGACTTTCAGAAATGAAGTTGACACAAGTCATGTGCTTACTGACACTTCTTAAATAGCAGCTGTACACAACCTTAGGCTAGTGGGTGAAACTATGTGAGCCTCAATGTTCTCCTTTCCTGTAAATATAGATATTGAAATTTATTTTCATCATAAATCAGAGTTCATTTTTACTTAATACATACTACATGTCAAGGTTCAATTTTACCACTATGATTTAATTTAATCCTTTGGGGTATTAGTAAAATTATTATCTTCATTCTGCATATCAAGAAATGAAGGTTAGCAGGAAGAAAATGGAGTTCTAGAGCCATTTGAATGTCTCACTGTCATTGATAGTTGGAATGTTGGTAAATAGTGAAAGTTAGTTATAAGTCCACATTTTTCTATGATTGACTTAAACTACAATGGGCAAGCTCAAGGCTACCCTGTAATTATTAGTTCTTTCTTCACTTTCTCTTCTTTTTTTTTTTTTTTAAAGTTTCCTCATGTTATTTGACAAGGGTGGAATGAATGACTCCTTACTCTTCACTAGTTCAGTTCGTATTAGAGTACCAATTAATTTATGCATGTTAATTGATGGAAGAGCAAAGGTAATGGGATTTGATGCTGGAGCAGGAATCAAATATAATCCTCAAATGACAAAAATTTTTAGCAGTGTTTTAGATTTGCTATGGACTGACAGGATGAAATCCACTGTCTGTCCACTGTGAAGGTAGGTGAGGTTTCCGATGTAATTAGTTATACCACCTAGCCCATCCAGCACTCAAAAGGGCATTCTAGCTGGAGTAGGGTCTCACCATGCCTGGAAACTCAGTCTTTGCCCTATTCTGTTTTTTGACATTCTGACTTTACATGACCATTTGCCAACATATGGACTAGCAATAGAACAAGTGCTTTCATGTCAGGGAATAGACTTGGTGCTACAAATGCCATTACACCTGTGTTGAAAGCAGAATGGATGTCCAGATTTGCTTGAAAATATTATGTTTCCCAATGTTTGGAAGAACCAATTTCCCTCATCTAGTATGTGAGCCCAAGGTCAGATTTTGCACAAACTCAAAACTCTGACACCTGCCTTTTCAATGAGTTGCACGTTAAAATACAAGGAACAGTTGAAAGTGTACAATTGCTAGATGGACCAACTCAAATTAATATCCAATTATTTTTCCTAGTATAACAACTGCAAACTTATTAAGTGGATTTTAATATTCAATTGGATGGAACTTTAAATAACACAGCATGACATTGCCAGGCTGTGAAAGTACAAGTTCTGGAAGAGTTTATATTAGCTAAATCGTCATTATTATGTATCATGTGAAAAAAGGAGTGATAAGCCTTGCATTAAAAAGTATCATTTAGATAGAATTACTGAAGCCTACAGCATTCACCTAAGGCCTAGCATAAAAACATACACATGGTCATATGCATCTATACATAAACATATGTGTAGTGTAAAGTATGGTATGCGCAGGGGAAGTTTGCAAAGGTGTCATTCCTTCAAACAACTAACACATAGTTTGACAAAATGAATGCTAGGAAGCCGAAGCCTGAGTTGTAGGGATGAGGAGAGATCAAGGAGAGTGGAGCACATGAATGGAAGGGTGGGAAAATATAGTCATAATATAGTCATAATATTCAAAGTACGTATATGACAATGGACCTAGGTAACTTGAGGGGATGAGTGGGGCTGGGAGAGATGCGGAGGGGTGACATGAATCGAAAATGCATTGTATTCACAAATTGATATGCCAAATTAAAATCCCTTTGTACAACTACTTAAAGATAATAAACATAATTTTTTAAATTTGGGAAAAAAAAACAGCCAAGGTACAACACTCCTCTTTTCACTTTCAAAGACAAAGGTTGAATGAAGGGTCTGGCATCCTGTTGTTACTAATAATACACTTTCTATGCATTAAACTTGTCTCCACATTGCAGGTGTTTACATCAATAGTTCCGTTACAGGGCATTTAGTCTCCAAAGATACCACTCTTGTGGGCAGAATTTCATCTGGTTAAATTAAAAATGATAAGCAATTTCAATTTAATGTATGTAACACAATTTTACCTCCTCTCTTTACCAGTTACAACCTTAGCTATCATAAGCATTTAGTTGATGATTTACCAAGTCTAATCTTAATTATTATAAACATTTAATTAAACTTAGTCTATTTCCCAGTAGCCAACAACTCATAGTCCTGACAAAACATGTTACATGGCTTCATTTATATTTATAAGAATCACAAATTATCATAGCACTGTGCTTCAATGAAATTACCTAAAATGGAATTAAATTCTTTTACAGTTAAATATGTCAAAATATATCTAATTAACTAAACATAAAATCACAAATAAATCATGCCTTTGTAGAGGGACAAACTTAGAAGCAACACTTGGAAAAATACAGCAGTGACAGCTGATAAATGACTATTTTTTCCTATTAAATTATGAAAGGTAACAATTGACATCAACTGGGTTATCACTATATTTCAGTCACACAACACTGTGTGTATTCACATATTTAATCTTCGACAAACCAACAAAATACATCTATTACCATTCTTAGTTCCCATGAAGACACAGGTATCGAAAACTCACTTTGCTAGGATATTGTTTGGGAATGTCTAAATCTAGAATCAGTCCTAGGTTTATATAGATAATTATAAATTACAAAAAAATTATTCATGATACATAAACACAGTCTTTTACATTTAAATAATGAAGCCCATGTGAAATGATCTCTTTTGTTTTAAAGGACACTATCAAATGCAAAGCAGCTTTCTAATGTGCAAATCTCCCGAAACAAGGTATTTGTAAATCACTTTTACCCTAGGAAAACTGCATGCCTTTATCATCCAAGAAGTCATCTAAAGGTTACATTGAAAAATCATCTATTCTCACATTAGAAAACTAAATTAACAATTTCTCTTTCTCCCTCTCTAACTCCTCCCCTTTTCTCTTTCTACCTCTCTATTCTCTTTTCTATTCTCTCTTCCCCCTTCTCTTTCCTCTCTTTCTCTCTCTCTCTCTCATACACACACACACACACACACACACACACACACACACACACACACACACACACACACACACACACACACACACACACACACACAGATTTGAACTCAGGACCTATTCTGCCACTTAAGATACACCCTCAACCCTGTTTTGCTCTAATAATTTTTCAATAGGGTCACGGTTGTATCTTGGCAGGCCAAGACCTTCATCCTCCTTTTTATATTTTTTATGTGGCTGAGATGACAAGTGCACATCAGAAACACAGATTTTATTGCTTAAAATAAAACTATGAGAACTTTCTACCCAGTCTGGCCTAAACCATGATCCTCCCAATCTCCAATTTCTGAGTAGCTATTACAGGCACTGCACCTGGCCCAACTTTTCTTCCTTAAAAGTAAGAAAAATTGGATAGATAACCACTTGTGTCTAATATGTAAATAAAAGATAGAAAAATAACAAGTGTAATGGTTACATCATTAAATCCCTCCTTCTGGGAAAATTCTGTAATTTAATGCAAGACAGGATGTACAGAAAATTACTACATTACTAACTGAATATCTGAAATAGAAATATGGAGCCCAAATACTTGTCTAGAACAAAAATGCATTGGAAAAAAAAGAGTTGGAGCTAATGTTGAAAATGTAAAAATATGACTCTTAAACAATTACACTTTTGCCCAACTTAATCTTACATTAGCCATGGAGAGTACAGAATTTCTACATACTGTTTATATTATCATTCCTGTCCACACTGCACTAGCTCCTCCCAACTGCCAGGTTGGCTCAGAAAAAACACGAGTTTTTACATAATCTCTCTCTTAGGTCACTTAAGCAGTGATGCACAAAATTGTATCCCCAAAGAAATAAGGAAGTCTTCAGTATCAGAGAAGGATTAAAGAACCATAGAATTAATCCTAAATAATCCTAATGGTATTTGTAGGTCCTCTTAAAAATCAATCATATAACTGTACCTTCAAGTGCAGTCATAGATGAGTATATAGAAGAACATATTAGAATATAGAAAGAATATATATGAATATATAAATATATACAAGAATATGTTTTTAAAAAAGAAGGCACAGCTTTTACTATGATAAGGTTTTGTTGTTGTTGTTGTGTTTGTTGTTGTTTTGTTGGTCATGGGGCCTGAACTCTGGGCCTGGGCACTGTCACCAGCTCTTCAGCTCAAGGCTAGTGCTCTACTGCTTGAGCCACAGTGTCACTTCTGGCTTTTTCTGCTTATGTGGTGCAGAGGAATCGAAATCAGGGCCTCATGCATGCAAGGCAAGCACTCTACCACTGAGCCATTTTCCCAGCCCTATGATAGTTTTTTTTTTCTTTTTTTAAATATATTTTTATTGTGAAAATACTGTACAGAGGAGTTACAATTACATGGGTAAGATAATGAGCACATTTCTTATCAAGCATTGTAGCCTCCTGCTTTGTTTCCCCTTCCCGTCCCTTCGTATCCTCCCCTCCCTTTCCCCCCATCCCCCCCACCAAAGTTGTAAAGTTCGTTTTTTCGACATAACGGCTTGTACATTTCATTGTTGCAATGGGTCCTCCTGTATCCCTGTTTTAACAATTTGTTTTTTCCCTTCCCCTCCACATATACCAACATCATATATAGTGAAAGCAGGGGTTGTACCATGGGGGAGGGACATACAAGGCAACAAAGACATAATCTTATAAATATGTTAGAAACAATTGCATTAAAGATCTCTCTCTCTCTCTCTCTTTTGTCTCTTTTGGGGCTTGAGCTCTAGGCCTGGGAGCTGTCCCTGAACAATTCAGTTCAAGGCTCATGCTCTACCACTTGAGCCATCGTGCCACTTCTAGTTTTCTGGTGTTTTTTTTTTTTAAATTGTGATTAAGTGATTACATAATTTCCCAAATTTCACAGTATTGTGGAATAATGATGCTCATTTAAAGTCATAAGCTCATTCTAACTTTCCTAGAGCAAATTGTCTATCACAGTCTATAACATACAATGGTGTACATATATACACCATCCATACATGTGATCACCAGCATGGGGATATTTAGTAGTGGTTCAATCAGATGAGTGGAAGTTCTTTGTTTCTTAAGTCCTGTTAATTTTGTCATATCACCTAACATTTTGGATTTAACATCCACTTATCAGGGAGACCATGTACCGTTTGTCTCTTTGCTCTTGGCTTACCTCACTCAACATGATTTCTTCTAGCTCCATCCATTTCCCTGCAAATGCCATTATTTTGTCATTTCTAATGGCTGCATAATATTCCATTGTGTATAGATACCACAATTTTTGGATCCATTCATCTGTGGTGGGGCATCTGGGTTGTTTCCATATCCTAGCTATTGTGAACAGTGCTGCAATAAACATGGAGGTGCATGTGTCCTTGTATATTGGTTTCTGTTGTTCAGGGTAGATGCCTAGAAGTGGTATGACTGGGTCATAAGGGAGGTCAATCTTTAGCTTTCTAAGGACCCTCCAGACTGCTTTCCAAAGTGGTTATATATATATAAGTGTACATTCCCACCAGCAGTGTAATAGGGTCCTATGATAGGTTTTTAACAAAACAAATAAAGATTTATCTAAATAGGTTTTCTTAGCTACTCAGTATTAGAATTTCCAATTCTAATTTATTAAAATGAATGTAGAAATTTATTTTCCTTCAGAATAAGAAAAATTGCTGGGAAAGATGAAGTAATATTATTCTAAAATAAGACAGAAAATTTTCATCAAATCACTGACATAAAAAACAATTTAGATTATTTTATTTGTTCAATTAAAAATTCTTTTGTGGTATTAATATTTGAACATAGGGAATTACGACTTAGATAGATGCTGCCACACTTTGAACCACATCCCTCTAAGCAAGCCCCTTCCTCAAAGCTTTCCCTTCTCATCCAGAGGAAGCCAGGTTTCATTCCAGCTTCTGTCCTCTATGAACTGTGGAACCACAGCACTGGCCAGTGGAACCATCTTACAAAGCAGTGAGTGACTCCAAGTGGCCCTGAGCTATCTGAGCAGTGCTCCCAGTGCCAAATCATATCAAACACTGCCTATTCAGCTAGATTTCTTAAAATTATCAGAGGGGGGAAATATAGGACTAAATTATAAAACATGGGTGGAAAGACATTTTTACTAACTAAAGAGGGATTATGGGCCAAGGAGATAGCAGTAGACAAATGAAGCAGAGAAGCGGTAAGAATGCAATCAAGAATCCATTGATTTTAAGAAAAGGAGGTACGGGGTGGGTTGAAGAGGGGTGAGAATGTTGAAGGGGGTGATACTGATCCACATGCATTGTATTCATTTAACTGCTTTTTAAAATGGCAACTGCTTTGTACAACCAATTAAAGAGAATTATTTTTAAAGTCTTAGTTTGGGGCAGGTACTATAGCTTAAACTCAGATTTTTAAGTTAGCTACACATATGCTCTTCTGCTTGAGCCATGTTTGCAACCCTTATTGCTCTGATTATTTTTAGAGATAGGAACTTGTTTTGTGATTGTGTCAGCCTGAAACACAATTCTATTGATATTGCCTGCCACAGCTGGAATGGCAGGCCCATGCCACCACAAACATTGCCTAAAACTCTGATCTTCCTGATTTTTACCACCAGCATATCTGAAATAACAGGTGTATGCCACTATGCCCAGCAATTGGCTGAGTTGGTATTGCAAACTTTTGCATAACTGGCCTCAAATGGAGATGCTACTGATCTCCACCTTCCAAACAGCTAGGAAAACAGGCATTAGACCCTCCACTGCCCAGCTTCAATTACATTTTTTTTACATTTAAACACCATAAATAAAGTGTGTTATTAAGAAAAGCTAATTAAATATCCCAAAAATATTACAGTACTTATCAATATGCTAGGATTCCAGAATATTAACTTTTATAGGTCTTGTAGCCTAATTTACTAAATTAATCTACCTGATGATATAAAGATAAACCAACATCTAAAATTGGTTCAGGCTCAATTCTAGGTATAGTTTCTGAGTGCTAAAACAAATGATAGAAGTGTACTATTTTAACTTTTGAGTAAGTCAGGTTTATATACTACTGTCTTTCTAGACACCCCCTCTTCCACTACACTTGTTAAAATATTGTCTGTCCAGTTGGGTATGGTAGCTCATTCTTGTCTTCCTAGCATTGCAGTCACGATGTTAAGATGGTGGATCACAAGTTCAAGGCAAGTCTGGTCTACATAGCTAGTTCCAGGCCAGCCTGTGAGATCATCTCAATAAGCCTGTCCTAGAACTTACAAGGTTAATTCCACAACTGATTACTGAGTGCTGTGTGTCAAGCACTATACTAAGTGACTGAATGTCAGAGATAAAATGTACAGAAATCAATTCCTTGGCCTTGGCAGCTCATGATATAGCTCTTTAATTAGAAGTGGACTTTTTATTTAGCAGGTAGATTTCAAGCTTCTTTTAAGATGAATTCTGTGTTACAGAGTATGGTGCTATATGCCTATAATCTAAGCTATTCCTCAGGAGATAGAGACAGATGAATAGTATTTGAGTCTAGCCAGGAAACAGTAGCAAGATGTTGTCTCCAAAATAAAATAGAGACTAAAGTGCTGGAATATGGGTCAAGGAGTAGAGCATCTGCTTTGTATGTGAAACAGTTCTATCCTTAATATTTGTGTTTTATATGTTAGTATCCCAGGTTTTAGTATAGCATTTTTTAATTAAAAAATGTTGAATCAGGGTACATTGTAGGCATATATAGAAACATCAAAATAAGCCTCTTGGCACAACTAAGGTACACTAATAAAAATGAAAAAATAATGTTGCACTGAAGATATTATTAGAATTATACACTATAATTGGTATAGGGCATGGTTATTTAACAATATAAAGTTGAAATTAAGATTATATGTTGCCATTTGCTTTGGGGTTTTTTTTTTTTGTATATCTTGGTTGATCTTTGGATTAAATGCACTTAATTCTACCTAATAAATATTTGCTAGTGCTAATACTAGTTAATTGCTATGTTGTTGTACAAAGCAGTAACTTTACTTACCAAGGTGTAATAATTAGAGAACTTAGGAATTTAGAAGGATACTGATTCCCTGATATATTCTGGAGTGTACAAATAACTCTACAACATATAATGTTTAAGAGGAATAATAGACAGAAGTATGTATAAATTACACTATTATTTCTCCTGCTATTTTGATTATTTCATTGTTCATAAAACCAAAGGTTTGAAATAGGTCATTTGGACTTCTGAATGTTTCCAGGCATTATACTGATAACTGCTATATAGAAATGTATCTTTATCTCCATCTGGTTTTAGCTGAATAAACTGGAAATGATTAGATTCATAAGTCTTTCTTATAGCATCTGCATTTGACAAAACAATAATTCCACAGAAAACAAGAGGCAAGAGAAAAATGTAAGCCAGCTTAGTAAACTACTCAGCACCATCTCCCTGCAATTTCTGAAGTCAGAGAAAAGAGAAGAGCAAGGAGAAACCAAATAACAGTTGGCATTGGCACAATGGAACTTGCATTGCAAGTATAAAATGGTTTCAACAGAAATGAACAAAAAGGAAAACATTTCTCCCAAGTAATGAAGCAATCTATAAGTCCTTAAACTTAATGCACTATAATATGCTAGTTCAGCTTAAATATAAATTTCAACAAACTTATACTTGTAAAACATTGCTATAAATTATGAGACAAATGGAAATGTAAAGAACCTTATAATATGTACCAATAATAGCTGATCAGAAGTCATCTTGTAAGGTATCTTCAAAAAAAAGTCTGGCTTTTGCCAGGTGCTGGTGGCTCGTTCCCATAATCCTAGCTACTCAGGAGGCTGACATCTGGAGATGACAGTTCATAGCCAGCCTGGGCAGCAATGTCTGTGAGCCTCTTATTCCCAATTAACTACCAGTAAACCAGAAGTGGAGATGTGGCTCAAGTGGTAGAGTGCTAGCCTTGAGTGACAGAGCTCAGAGACAGTGCCTATATCCTGAGTTCAAACACCATGACAGAAAAAAATCTGGTTTTCATTTTCTCCTTTCTGATATGATTGCTGAAGTCTTAGGTAGCTTTTCTTCCTCTCTTTTGTTTTTAAAGAAGGGCCCATGTTAATTAAAAATAATTTCCATACTGCAAGAAATGAAGTGTCTTTGAGCACAATCCATCCATGGGAATAGTAATCAGGTTTTAGGTGTCAGCAGGTACAGGTGCACCTACTTATACACCAGCACCTTCTCCTTCTCAGACTGATAGTGATCTAACAGGGAATAAATATTCTATCTTATTTGGTAGGAATAAGAGATTGACAGATCATTGGGAACCAGGAAAAGGCAGCAATAAAGAGAAGACTATGGAAGAAATAGCAGAAGTATTTTATAGCTTAGAAATATATATATATATATACATATATATATATATATATTGATTTATTGTGCGTGTGTAAGAAAGGAGAGATTGAGAGTCCTGGCATGAGGAAGCCATGTGCTTTAAGCATTGTTATGGGGCTAGGATTGTGTCTCATGTTGCAGATTATTACCTAGGCACGCAGAATTTGATGCCCAGAATAAACAAGTGTGTGATACTTGTGAGTAGATTTTATTACCCTCTAAGAGATACCATAAAAGGTAATATGATCCTTTTCATTAGAGCTTGCTGTGACAGTGAGACCTGTTCAAAGCAATTGTGTGGTTCTCTACAAATGAACAATTTTTCTTTCTTTTTTTTGGTGGTGGGGGGTCAGGTCATGGGGCTGAACTCTGGGCCTGGGCGTTGTCCCTCAGCTCTTCAGCTCAAGGCTAGCGCTCTACCACTTGAGCCATAGCGCCACTTCCGACTTTTTTATTTTTGCTTATGTGGTGCTGAGGAATTGAACCCAGGGCCTCAGGCATGCAAGGCAAGCGCTCTACCACTGAGCCACCTTCCCAGCCCCCAATGAACAATTTTTCTTAGGTAAAAATGTACAAGTCATAGTCTGTAAACTTAACAGAGAAAAAGCAAACCAAGCCCTAATGGCTCACTCCTGTAATCTTAGTTTCTCGAAGGCTGAGATCTGAGAATCATGGTTACAAGACAACCCAGGAAAGAAAGTCTGTGAGACGCTTACACACATACTAACCTAAAAAGCTAGAGCTATGAGCAAGTAGTAGAGTACCAGCCTTGAATTAAAAAAGGTACAGACAGTGCAAAATCCCTAAATTCAAATCCCAGGATTATTTTGAGAGTGTGTGCACACACATACACACAAAGTAAATAGCTTAAGATCCAGTGGAAGTACGTACAGATAATAGGGAAGTTAACATTTAAAGTATACTGTGGCTTTGTTTTTAATTTGACTTCAGAATGAATACTAAACTTTTGTCAAAATGCATGCTGAACCTTGATCAAAGGCTATAGTGTAGAAACCTTGACAGCTGACCAAATGCTGCTTGCTGTGAAGCATTGATACTCAGTGGGTTCTTCTGTGCCCAAAAGTCTACAATCTGTTATCTTTAAGCCCATTTATTTATTTATTCAATAAATATTCACTGAGAGTCTAAATCTAGGCCAGACACTATTCACAGCTCTGGGGATACAGCCAAGAATAAAACAAACTCCCTGCCAATACGGAGATTATTGTTCAACTAGTGACTGAGAGTAAATTAAGAACACAATATCATACCAGGTGTGATCATTGCTAAGCAGGAAACAAAGCGGGTATGTAGATGGGCAGTGACAGATGGATTGCTACTGGTTTTAGATATGGTGGTCAGTAAATGCCTGAGATGGTAACAGTTGAGTGAAGTTGTAATTAAGTGCTATCCTATTTGGTTTCATGCTTAATCTGCTCTTAAAATGTGCACAAATCAATAAAGATCACTTGAGAATAAACTGCATTGGGGATGTGCAATCTCTGAAGGTTCTGGCAGTGCTGTTTGATAAATTAAACAATTAAATATTAAATACAAAATAAATCATAGAAAGATGAAGCAGAACTTTATTCTCTGTTGTAGACTCATTATTAAACAAATAGTCTCATTTAAAAAATACCCTTGAGTTTTTGTTCTTTCATTAAAAGTATACATTTTTAGCATCAACCATATGCCCTGTCCTACAAAGTAGCAGTAAACAAGATTCCACAATGCTCCCAACTCTATGCAGATTAAATTCTACTAGGGAAGTCTAGACATGTTGATAAGACAGAGCTAAGCTGTCTTCACTTGGGAACATTAAAGTTTGAATTAAGCATATTAAAATCAGTGTGGATTTTTTTTTAATCTAAAAAAAAAAAGGTCTAGTCAGGAGTAGGAGGCTCGCACCTGTAATCCTAGCTACTCAGGAGACTGAGGTCTGAGGTCTCAATTCAAAGCCAGCAGGGGCAGTTAAGTCCATGAGACTCTTATCTCCAATCCAATAAACTACCAGAAAACTGGAAGTGGTGCTGTGGCTCAAGTGATCGCGAGGACTATACTTGAGCTGAAGAGCGAGGTTCAGTGCCCAGGCCCGGAGTTCAAGGCCGAGGGCCAACTGCCCTTCCTCACCCCCCCCCCAAAAAAAAAGCTCTTTCTTTATGCATAGCTCCTAGAATTTTTTTTTCCACAAGGTACAACTAGTTTTCAGACTTTTGGTTACTGAAAGTGGGGGGAAAAGAATATACTCTAGAACATACTGTAGTTTGTCTTCACAGCAGCATAGTCATATGTAATAACAGAGGCATCCCCAATGTCTGCAACAGATGATATGCAATTTATTAGGTCTGTACTGTCTATTGGATAAAAGTGGGTAAAGATCATGTGATTCATAATAAGCAAGTCTGAATTCAAAATCCCATTGATCTGATGCCAATGTTTAATTCATTGGACCACAAGTTAAAAAAGAAAAAATGGCTTAAGGAATTTTGAGATTTAAGATAAGTAACAAGCTGACATATGCACACGTATACGTAATACATAAAATTTATTCCAAATATTTGCATATATGATTATTTAAATAAAATAGAAATGAGTTGAAAAATCAGCAAATATCTTCAAATTAATTCTTCTAACTTGGTTCTTAGGTTGGAAGAAATTCAAACAAAAAATAATTTCATCAATCTGACAAAACTAAAGGCTAGTGAGAATGAAGGTGGGCTAGAATTTTTTAAACATGTGATAAGAATTTGAGAAGCAGATGATGGCATTGCCCACTCAAGTTCTGCTGAAGGGGGGAAAAGGGAGCTTGGCCAATAGGGTTAGACTACTACACATCTCATTCATTCATTCTTTATTCCTTTATACAAATGAGATATTTTTGAACACTTACTGTATTCTAGATGCCATCCTCAATTGAATGTGGAGAATGCAGCAGTGGGTGTTTAATTTTGATTGTTAACTTGGCTGTATTGAGTAATTTGTAGAGGATTAGCAAAGCACACTTGGCATGTTGGTGAGAACATTTCTACAGTGGTCTGATATGATGGAGAGCAACTGAGAAGGAAAGAGCTACCCTGAGTGTGGGCAGCACCATCCAATTGGCAGGGGCTGAGAAGGAATTAAAGTAGAAAAAGAGAAAGCCAGTCATGGTATTCAAGTTCCATTCTTTTGGAGTGAGTGCATCTATTGCTGCTGACATCATTCTCTAGATTATCAGATTTCATCTTCGTGTGTTGTGTGTGTATGTGTGTGTGTGTGTGTGTGTGTGTGTGTGTGCGTGTGTGCATGTGTGTGTGTGTGCATGTGTGTGTGTGTGTGTGTGTGTGTGTGTGTGTGTGTGTGTACTTAGAGCCTGCGTATCGTGACTGAGTGTTTTTTGCTCAAGGATAGTGCCCTACTACTTGAGCCACAGCTCTACTTATTGCTTTATATTGGTTAATTGGAGATAAGTATCTCATAGACATTCCTGGCTGGGCTGGCTTTGAACTATGATCCTCAGATCTCAGCCTCTGAGTAGCTAGGATTACAGGTGTGAGCCAGTGGCACTTGGCTTCAGGCTTCATCTCCTCCAACCTTTCAATATAGATACAAACACTCACTGTCCAGGAAGCTGCCAGGCCTTCAGATTATAACTAGAGTTTCATCAACCCCATCCTTGTTCTGAGCCTTCTGGGTTCTAGGTGCAAGCAGCTACTGGGTTGTTTGCTCTCCAGTGAGCAGATACCCATTGTTGGATTACGTACCCTATGATTGTACAAGCCAAACTAATAAATCTTTTATAAATATATGTGTACATTTATATATAATGTATATGTGTATAAATATATGCATATGAATATATGTATATATACATATATACACACACATATATACTTCATCTGTTCCTCTAGAGAGCCCTAATGAGTTCAAACAGTTACTAAGACCCATCCTCTTGAGGCTTGCATAGCACAGGGATTTCTACCGAGAGAGGACTCTAGAGGGTGGTTGCAAACAATTAATCTTGATAACGGTATGCATCTAGACTCCTCTTACTGGGAACATAATGTAATATGACTCAAAATTTGACAACTGAGTCCCTATGTACATCTTTTACAGAAGAATGAACTGTTCTTAACAAACTATTGCTGATCTACATTACAATTGCTTAACTGGGAGAACATGATAAATCATGTGTTTTATATATCAATAAATGAAACTGTAGTAAGTATAATACACTTCAAGAAAACACAGAACTTTTGTGGGTAAACCCAATCATTAAATTAATACTACCCTGTGAAATTTGTTGAGGATATATGGTAAGGCAAGTACCCCAACCTTTCCTTACAGTATTTCACTATTTTTTAAAATAAATTAAACCCAATTAAAATTACAAAAGAAGCACAGAAACTGAAGGTTAGAGGTGTTAATTATTAGACATCATTTAAAATTATCTGATTTAAGATATTTATATTTTCTCTTCAGGGAAAAGTTATCTCTATTCTCAAAATGATTTTCTAACAATAGAGCTCCAATTTAATCCTCATAGTTAGCATCCTGCATACTCTGATCATGATAAATAGATTTCCCCTTTTTATGATTTCCTCCAATGACTCAAAGCAAGTTAATACTTTCCCAGCCATTAGGACTCAACAGGAACTAATTTCACAACTCTGAAATGCTCAATGGGCCCTAAGTACCTTTCTTCCAAACCACTAACACTAAGCCAAGAAAAAAAAAGATTAAAAGAAAGAACAAGAAAAAGCCAGGATTAGAAAAAATAGATGGCTTTAAAGAAGGGCATCACTATCCATCATGATTAGTGTGTCATAATTGCCTTTATTTTTAGTGTCATTCAAGTGACTAAGGAAAAATGTAATGGAAAGAATCTTAATCTTCATTCAAGTAGTAAATGTGTATACCATTGGGCCTGTTCAAGAAAAGACTTATGTTGTGAATGTGACCACATGGGTTCTACAAAAGAGCTGATTCTCAAGCCATTCATTAAAACAAACCTAATTATGCAGCACCATATGGTTTTTATGTACAGCTTCAGGTATTGAAATGGACAAATGCAAAGATACATTAAATTTACTGTTAAGATGGAGATAAACAAAAGAGTACAGAAAAGATCCAGATAGGAAGATAACTTTGGCTTTTTCCCTGTCTGGATAAATTTGTTCAAACCCTACATATTCTCCTGAAAGCAACCTCAAAATCCCTGGTTAAACTCAACTCCCTCAGCACAATAGATTCTATTTTTTTTTCCTTAAATTTTCACAGAACTACCAATTTTTCTCTAGGAGGGGAAAAAAAAAACTTCCTCAAAATAACTCTTCACACTGTTCTCCAGCCCATTTTCTCTTTAAAGTCAACCTTCTCATCTCTAATGAAGTACTTCCTCTAAGTGAATCACAGCATTGTTGTCATCTTTTTCAGGCAACATATTTTTGAGACCTTACAAATAAAATAAGACTATATTTATAGGAAATGAATAATAAGAGGAAGAATTAGTTCAGGTAAACATGACATTAGAAACAGTAAAAGAATTAGAATTGTATAAATTGCCTTTGAAAACCACTGCTATATCCCACACCATCTGTGCCTACTTTATTCATCATCAAAAGCTTTATCTCTATTTGGTTTCTCCAGTATGGAACACAGCCTAAGAATAATTTTGAATAGGAAAGCAAGCAGTGAAAACAAATAAGGGGTTACATTCATTACCACACATTTGGGCAGAGAATGAAATGGTGGCACAAAATTGATCTGTGAGTGAACAACATTACAATCCCCTAATCCCTTACTTATACTAGCTGGTTGAAGAAGGAAAGTATCCTATTGAACTAACATTTTCAATGGCAGTACTTCCTATCAAACTGGCATTAGCATGAGCTCTGGGAGCAGGGTGGGGGAGGGGTCATGCCTTTTTCTGCCATTAATATTAAAGAATGAATTTTAGAAATGATCCCAATATAAAGATCTTCCTTCTTTGCTATAATTCTTATTAACAGCATCCACCTTCTGCTGCTTAAGAAATGTCTAGGAGACTGTGGCCTCTAAACACTGGATCTATTTTATATATTTGTGTATATATTTAGTTCGATTTTTTAAGCCCCTGGGTTTAAGTTCATTATTCTCTTCGTTCTTTGAATTAGACACTCCTTAAATTCAATTTTAAAAAAATATTCAGCTTCTCCTACACATAGTATTCATGCACAGGTGCATTTAAATTTCACAGTTCTCTAGAAGCTATAATTCATAAGCTCCAGCTCAAGTTAAAATGTGAAGCAAGAAGACACTATTTTATTGCTAAAATGAGGCAGTTTTTTAAAAAAATACAATAAAATAGACATAACAAAAGGAAAAATAGAAGATGAAAACAATAAAAGAAAAATTGAATGTGTTCTCTCTCTGTTTGCATCTGGGAAAGTACCTCAGTCATCTTGTCCTCACTGACAATTGCGAAAAGTCGCCTCTTCCCTGCTTATTTCACAAGGATTCAGCCTGCCTCCTCAAAAACAGCCTACATTCTTTCACCTACTTTTGAAAACTCTGAGACCCAGATATGTCCTAAGGGGACAAATTTCCAAACTAAAATTTAGGATATGTAGTCTGACACTTTCAGCGTCATTTATGGAAACACATACTATCCAGGAAAGCCTATGATGTCAGATAGATGTGTCCTTTCTCCACTGGCTCATCTTATCTCATCTAAAACAGCTAACACGTAACTGCTCTGCAAATGTGACACACGTTTGGCAATTTGAATGATCAAAAGTAAGACTGAGGGATGGATGAATAGATCGATTGATGAGTGAATGGATGGATGTAGAAGTGAAACATTTCAGGAATGTTACAAGACAAAGAGTAAGATTAATAATAGAATCTTAGAACAGATATTTAATATGAAACTTTCCATTTTTCAAGATGTGTGAATAATTTTTAAAGTACAATTTTTAAAAAGTAGAATGGAGGAATGGAAAGATCACAAAATGGCAAAATAATCCAAGCTGTCAATTTATTATAGTTGAAGAACAGACTTGTAGATGATAGTTATTTGTAGATTTATGACATGTATTTTTCAGGCAAAAAATAATACACATTTGATAAAGAACTTACAAATCATTCTGCCAAAACTTGAACCAGTGGCAGCAGTGCTTTTTATTCTTTCTTAAGAACTGGTGAAGTCTGAGTTTTATAAGGATGGTGTGAACTATATATTCTAAGAATTAGACTTTTCAGTGGGTGGGGAGGAAGGCAAGCCAGAAGGTATTACACAAGGAAATAACAGAGCAGTATTAAAGCTTTTTATAAATCAGATGCCGGAAACAAAAGAATGAGTTACATAGAGAAAGAAATCTAGTGTATATGTGAGGACGGTAAAAGAATTCATAGCCCATGTAAAAAACATTCATATCACAAGCAGAGCTGTTCTTAAAGTAAACCATTGTAAAAGCTCTTAAAATTTTTAGTCAAGAGGACATAATGTACCCATCTCCCCCAAATAATCAAAAACTATACAAAGCCAGGCACTGGTGGCTCATGCCTGTAATCCTAGCTACTCAGGAGGCTGAGATCTGAGGATCATGGTTCAAAGCCAGCCCGGGGAAGGAAAACCCAAGAGACTCTTATCTCCAATAAACCACCAGAAAACCAGAAGTGGCACTGTGGCTCAAGTGGTAGAGTGCTTGCCTTGAGCTGAGGAGCTCAGGGACAGCACCCAAGCCCAGAGTTCAAGCCCCACGACTCACCAAAAAAAAAAAAAAAAAAAACAAAAAAAAAAACACTATACAAAGAAAGGGGACAGTACCTACTGTCCTGACCACATGACTTTCCTTCTTTCTTGCTTTTCCATCCTCTTTAGTGGGACACAAAAAAAGAACAGACCTGCCAGGCACTGGTGGCTCACACTTGTAATACTAGCTACTCAGAAGGCTGAGATCTGAGAATCATGGTTCAAAAACAGCCATGGCTGGTTTTGAGAGACTCTTATCTTCAACTAACCACTCGAAAACTGGAAGTGAAGCTGTGGCTCAAATTGGTAGCGTGCTAGACTTGAGCGGAGGAGCTCAGTACCAACACCCGGAATTCAAGCCTCATGACTGACAAAAAAAGAAGAGGAGGAAGGAAAAAGAACAGAACAGACTTCTTTGTGATCTTTTGGTTTTGTAGTGTATGAGAACAAGAGATCTGTGTCTGGGAAATATTTGCACACAAATATTTACACACAAATTGCCTACGCTTTTTGTTTTGCAAGTGTGTTTTGTTTTGGTGTGTGTGTGTGTGTGTGTGTGTGTGTGTGTGTGTGTGTGTGTGTGTGTTTGTGTGTGTGTGTGTGTTGTGCATGCATATGCTGGTCCTAGGCTTGAACTCATGGCCTAGGCAATGTCCTTGAGCTTTTTTGCTCAAAGTTAGCCCTCTGTCACTTGAGCCACAGCTCTACTTCTGGCTTTTTTTTCTTCTTACATAGTAGTTAATTGGAGGTAAGTGTCTTGGAGACTTTCCTATCTAGGCTGGCTTTGAACTATGATCCTCAGATTTCAGCCTCCAGAGTAGCTAGGATTATAGGTGTGAGCTACTAGTACCCAGCTATCATGTGAGCTTTAAAAATACACATTAAGCTAGGCACTAGTGGCTCACTCCTGTAATCCTAGCTATTCAGGAAGCTGAGAGATGAGGATCCTGGTTCAAAGCCAGGAAAGGACAGTCCGCAGGCCCAGAAGTCAAGCCCCAGGACTGGCAAAACAAGCAAACAAAAACCCCACACATTAACAATGCAAATAGGGTAATTTAATTATTCTAGTGAAATACTTTGTCTTTTGGAATTTTGTGTTATATTTAGTTAAATAAATTCAATGAAATCAATCTTACTCTCAAGAAAAAATTCAGAGAAGTAGTACCCAAGTGATATATACTATTTGCACTCTAGTGAGGATGTTGCCAAAATAACATTGTGATATATTGTTTTTTGCTGAACATAGAACAAAATGTCTAGTCATCATCAAGACCATGTTACTTATTATGCTTCTGTCAGTATACTTTAAATAAGTGTGAGAATAATTTCTTATCAACAAAATAAGCAAAACACAGTACAGAGAAGCATCCTTAAACCAGGAGGAAATAATGTATTTTTATATAATATGTACCTATTTGAGTTTAATATAATGTCCCAACTATTATAGTCATATATATATCTGAAAGTGGAAAGTGACTGATAAGCAACAAAACAGCAAAAAATAATGGCAGTAGTATTTCAATTCATATTCTGTCTTAGTAAATGCAAAGCACATAATAAATTATAAGCATAACAAATGGATTAGGCCTATTTTCTCATAGACCCTAAGAGCAACAATAAGCAAAGCCATCTATGGCTTATGAATGTAAATTTGGGCAGAGGCATCAGAAGCAATAAGATAGAGATGACAGATTAGGTTTGGCAGACTATGATTTTTCTGTAATGCTCTCAATTTAGGCCTCATATCTAGCAGCCTGTGATCACTTCAGCTGTGCAGAGGCTAGTGGAAGTTGGTCATCTCTGTTCATTTTCCTTTCTTGCAATAGGTAGAAGCTAGAATGTCATTGACAGTACATTGGGTAACAGTGCCAGAGCTTCTAAATTCTAACAGAATTAGAAAGAAATGCTAAAATTTGTCTACGAAATCATGAAGGATCTGTTTACCTAAACAGACTTGGGTGCTGTTTTGTAAATATATATCTTAAAGTAGTTGGGCAAAGGGGACTTCCTTTCAACATGTCCGTTTATAAGTCTAATGCATCTTGATCAATGTCACCTCTTTCATTATTCCCTTCATGTCCCTCAATCCCACCCATCCCCTCAATTTTCCTACTCTTGACCTACCTTAACAAGTCACTATTTATAGGACACAAGGTGTCTCAGGTGGCATTGTGGCCCCAATTATTTATTCCCTTTATTCATTTTCTTTGTCAGGTAGAGTTTGACTTCTTCCTGTATGGGTGCATTTCATTTGGCCACTCTGTGTAACTTTCTTAGGCTAATAGGACAAATCAAGTGTGACTATGTGACAATGGAGAACACAGATTCCAAAAGGCCCTGTGTGTTTTCCATTTCCATTTTATCTGCACAAATAGGCATCTCTCTAAAGATTATAGAAACCTGTAATATAGAACACATCTCAAATTTTCTTTTAAAATGATGAACAAATTCTGTTTTGGGGGTTTTTTTGTACCCCAGATTGGCTTCGACCTTGTACTCCTCCTACCTCAACCTCTCAAGGACTGGGATCATCAAGCATCACCAAGCTCAGCTATGACTGACAAATTTTTATTTTGCAAATTGTTTTAAAATGTACATTACAAAGTAAATAAACCAACAACATTCCTTGTTTGACCTTTGACCTTTGAGCATGACCTCATTCGATGACATCATACAGAAAGACTTTAATAAAAGTGAGCATAACTCCCCTGAAGTTTTAGGCCCTCTTCAAGGAAATGACTAGCAACAAATAACAGAACCATGGCCTAGGATAGATTGAAAATTCAGTATAATTTTATTTTTTCATTAAAATATTCATTAACTATTCTACTTTAAACCTGTTTTTTTTTACTGTGTTGAGGTTCAAGTTGTCCTTTTCAAACATTCATTTTTTATATGAATTTAAAAACACCACTTAATCACTATACAATTTATTAGGATTTTTATTTTTTAGTCTTAAACATCATGATTCTTTTGATTTGCCCAATAGGGTCAAAGTTCTGAATGACTTATTCTCATAGAACAAGCTTTGTGGTCATATGTCATTACCTTTATATATTGGTTGGACTTGTAAGAAAGACCTAAATAAGCTCTTAGTGTTCTACTTTTCCTTTTTAAATTTCATTTCTTGAAATGAAGGAAGAATAGCCTTAGGAGTTTATTGGTTAAAAACCAAAAATTACACTGTGCATCCACATATGTGTTATAGATTTATTCTTTAAATATTAAACTATTTAATTTAGGTGACTATTAGAAAAGTTATGTTTCTAGTTAATAAAGTTAACCATCTTTGTATGTGTATGTTGTTGCTGTGATTTTCATCTCAGCCTTGGTGCTGCTTCTTAGTTTTTTTTTGTTTGTTTGTTTGTTTTTTGTCGGTTGTGGGGCTTGAACTCTGGGCCTGGGCGCTGTCCCTCAGCTCTTCAGCTCAAGGCAAGTGCTCTACCACTTGAGCTACAGTGCCACTTCTTGCTTCTTAGTTTTTTAACTCAAGGTTGGCACCTTGGAAGAGTAACTGGCTTTTATTCAGTAGCTAATATTGGAAACAAGAATAGAAACATGTGATTTTGAGAATGATGCATTACTAGGTTTAAATGACCAAATAGCTTGCAATGTATACACTATCACTCTCATTTTTACTTGATATTCTTCAGTACCTCAAGAAGGTTGTGAGGAGGAATGAGTCTTTTAAGAATGCCTTTAAGGGAGGGGATATAAACTCATTGGTTAATGGTAGGTGCTTATTTACTATCATGCATGGGGCCCTGAGTTTGATCCCCAGTATTGTGAAAGGGAGGAGAGGGGGAAAAGACTGACTTAATAATACAGATCTAATTAAATCACAACTATAGCGCACACATCTTTGAAATATTCTATATGACAAAATAAGAAATGTGCATAAGTCACTTCTTTAATTTACTAGAGTATGGTTGGAGAAAGCTCTTGTGACATTGTTTGAATTAGTCATTATTTTATTTTATTTTTCTCACAAAAGGCTTTAAAGAATGACTGACAGATAAACTATAGCTACAGAGATTTGAATGTTTGGCAGATATTTTCTTGATCATAAAACTCATTATGTCACTTCAAAGAAAACCAATGTTTGTCAATGACAATTTGAGCTTTTGAGCTAAAATTAGAATTTAGAGAAAATTTTATCTGCTGTTGTCAGTTTAAGATCTTCTCAAGACTAATAAAAACATTTTCTGATGAGATTGGTAGAAAAATTAATTAGGTGGTTTTCATAATAAAAAGTTCCAATATTTGAAAGATGTGCATCTTTCAGTGAAACAATGAGCAATGAATGAGGTTATAAACTCATATATTCATAAAAGTCTCACTTAAGTACAACATACACTACTGGAATTAACTTTAACCAAAATCAAAGTATTAATTCAGGATTGAAATGTGGCTCAAATGGTGGAGCACCAAGGCTCTGAGTTTAAGCTCTAATACCATCTAAATATATACATACATACAACATACATACATATATAGCTTTAGAATGAACTTTTAAGAAACTACCACTTTTCAATTTCTCAATTCTTGGTATTACATAAACGAATACTCACAAGTATCTAAACAGATATTACAGTGTTTCTTTTTTTACCCACCTATGTTGGAACATATTTTCTCATAAATTGACCAATACAACATATATATATATATATATATAAATGCACAAACACAGATGAGACTCTAGCTGTTTTTCATTAAACTAGATCTTATACCTTTAATATTTATAAAATATTATGTCGCTTCACTATTTTTGTTCAAAAGAATTTCCCACAAAAATTTGTTACTTGTGTTTTCTTATTTTAAATGAGTTAATAAATGTTTCTAAAACAATTTAGTTTAAATTTCAAATATATTTCTTTTTGTTGTTGTTGTTGTTCGTGGGGCTTGAACTCTGGGCCTGGGTGCTGCTGTTCCTGCGCTCTTCAGCTCAAGGCAAACACTCTCTCTACCTCTTGAGCCACAGCACCACTTCCAATTTTCTAGTGGTTTATTGGAGATCAAAGATTCAGAGACTTTTCTGCCCGGGCTGGCTTTGAACCGTGATTCTCAGATCTCAGCCTCCTGAATAGCTAGGATTACAGATGTGAGCCACTTGCGCCTGGCTTAAATATATTTCTTATTGATAGATTCTACCGACATTTTAAAGAGGCCTCTTTAGAGTCCTTAATGGTATTACTAAGTCCTGAGATAAAACCTTTGAGAACTACTATCTTCACAAAAATTTGGTAAAGGTGTTAAAATCTGTTCAGTCTCCTGCAGGGGCCATACCTTTTCTATCTGACTACAATGTGTTTTGTGACAAATATATGTCAAAACTTGAAATTTATTTTTCTTTTTTTTTTTCGTGTCGGTGGTGGGGCTACAACTCTGGGCCTGGGCGCTGTCCCTGAGCTCTAGTGCTCTACCAGTTGAGCCACAGTGCTACTTCCAGTTTTCTGGTGATTTATTGGAGATAAGAATCTCATGGACTTTCCTGCACAGATGGCTTTGAACCGTGATCCTCAGATCTCAGCCTCCTGAAAAGCTAGGATTACAGGCTTGAGCCACCAGCACCCGGAAAAACTTGAAATTTCTAAAATATAAAAAAATTATTTTTATAGAAGATAAGCAATTAATGATATCCATAACAATTATTTAAATCACAGGGACATGAAGCATTTGTGTTGCAGTATGCTATCTGGAAGAAAGCACAGCCCAAGAAAGATGGAGTATGCAGTATTAGAATAAATTAATTATTCAATTAATTCAAAAATGGAAGGAATCGGGAATGGTCATGACCTTAAAATTTGCTTTTATGCTTTTTGGTGAAATATTTTTTCTCATAAAATATTTTCAAGCCTTACTTTTTTTGTTTTTTGTTTTTTTTTAATTTAATTTTATTTTATTTGTGAACATACTGTACAGAGGGGTTACAATTACATGGGCAGGATCATGTGTACATTTCTTACCAAGCATTGCAGCCTCCTCCTTTGGTTTACCCTTCACATCCCTTTCCAGCCTCCCCCCTCCCCCCCAATCCCAATCCTTCTCCTTCCCCCCCTACCCCCTCCCCCCCCCCCCCCCCCCCCCCGCACTGACGTTGTAAAACTCGTTTTGGACATGACAACTTGTACTTCTCATTGTTGCAACAGGTCCACCTGTATCCTTAAACAACTGGTTTTTCCCCATCTCCTCCACAAGTTATACTGACATCAAATATAATGAAAGCAGGGGTTATACTGTGGAGGAGGGACATACAAAGCAACAAACAGATAATCTTATAAATGCATTAGAAACACATGCATGAAAGAAAAAAACATTAAAATACACATCTAAGGGTTCATTTTCCTGACATTATCTGACCTTTTCCGCTTGACTCATACATATACTAAATATTGCAAATAAGGGAAACCATGGGACCTATGTTTCTTTGGGCCTGGTCAAGCCTTACTTTAATGGAAATATTTTTACGTAGAACATCAGATGTATTTTTAACAATTCATATTCTAGTATTTATGTCCATTTTTCCCAACATCAAGCATACTTTATTGTTTCATTAGCTAACAAGCCAGTAATGTCCCCTATCTTACTTAATAAACTCATATGCAGGTAATATCAAGTTTCCAGGTGTATTTTATGATACTGTACTATTGAGTGATATAATGAATTCTTCCAAGGTAGCTCAGACTTCATATTCAGTGTGCTAAAGAGGATACTAATGATGGACAAGGCATAGTTCAAAAGAAAGTTATCCCTAACCACATCAGAATATGTAGTAGATCTCCATTTAACCAGTAAACTAAATAATGGGGATGAAATGAGTGAAGAATAAGCAAGAGTGTTGCCAGAGGCTAACACATGATGGGCCCTTAAATAAGAGTTCATGCATATATTCAGGGGAAAATAAAATTTAAAAAACAAAAAAGAGTAAAGAAATCTATAATGTGAGAGTCAAAGTGAGTAATGTGAAACAACAAATTGTATAGACAAAAGAAAAAGAGAACTAAATTACTCATTAAAAGATCTATTGCAGGTGCATAAGGTTAATTACAGAGAAAAACAAAAAGCAGGCAGGGAATTGGTGGCTCACGCCTGTAATCCTACCTACTCAGAAGGCTGAGATCTGAGGATTGTGGTTCAAAGCCAGCCCAGGCAGGAAAGTCCGTGAGACTCTTATCTCCAATAAACACCAGAAAACTGGACATGGTACTGTGGCTCGAGGGACAGCGACCAGGCCCAGAGTTCAAGGCTCACGACCACCACCACCAACAACAATACACACAAAAAAGAAGCAGCCTCCATAGCATAAATAAATAAAGTAGAAATCTAATTGAATAATATACAAAAAAGAGAAAAATCAGTTTAGCTGGTCTAATAATCATCTGGACTTCAAAGAGACTGTAGAGCCCATTGAACTTTTTTCAATTGCCAGTTTTTAAAGGAATGTGGATCAGGTGCCAGTGACTCCTGCCTGCAATCCTAGCTACTCAAGAGACCTGAGGATAGTGGCTCACAACCAGCTTGGGCAAGAAAGTCCACATGATTCTTATCTCCAATTAAGTACCAACGAGCCTGAAGTGGAATTTATGGCTCAAGTGGTAGAGCATTAACCTGGAGTTGAAAAAAGTGAAGGGACAGCACCCAGGTCCTGAAGCCCCAGTACCAGCATCTGTCTAGCTCCTGAATTCCTGACGAAGAAACCCCAACCAAACAATAAGTATCCCAGTTTTCCTGAACTTGAATATTGGGAATCATTGGGTCAGGAGATACAAACAGGTATGATATGAACTTAGAAACAGGGTACAGTGTAATATTTTGTGGAGCACATGGGCAGCAAAGATGGCACTGAGAGGGGGTTGAGTGGGCAGAGCCCAATTGATCTGCCGATCAGTGCCTAACCAGCCCGTGAAGGCTCAGGTGCATGATAGGGTGTGACCTTGACAGTGATTGGTTCCTCTTCCTCCCTTGCCATGCCACCCACCCTTTTTGTCTTTAAAAGGGGCTGCTCTCTGTTAATAAAGGAGTTTTCTACCTGCTGGATTTGGCTCCCCACTGTGTCTGATTGTCTCCTGGGCTGAGGGAGGCTGGGGAACGGGCGAGCGCCGCACTTACCTTTCCTCGGACCCCGTCCGTCTTTTGTGGGACTGACGAAGACCCAACAATATTTCATATCCTTTTACAATGTATACTGATTGATTTAAAGTAATTAATGTCTCCGCGTTCTCATCAACACGTTGTGCATTGTCTTCTAGATATTGAAACAAATATATGTTGATATATAGTCCGCACAACAGAACTAGGATTTACCACTTCATCCTAGTGTATGTTTTAGTACAAAAGTTTAGAAAAGTGTTTAGGGAGACCAATTAACTACACTGATTTGGTTATTGCACAGTGCATACTATGAATTATTGTACTGTACCCTGTAAATTGACACTATTAAGACAGTACTTGAGCTGTGAGAAGAAAGCCGAGCTAAGTGGTATTTTAAATGTTAACTTAAGGCAAAGGCAAAGTCATGTGTATGTGAGGAAAGAATAATATGACATTATTGAAATGAGAGACTTAACTGCTTTCAGGAGCTCTAGCAATCTGAAATCTCATCCATGACATAGGTGCCTAGCAGTAAAAATGCAGGACTCTCTTCTGTGTTATGCATCAAATGCAAAGCTACCACATCTATCACAAGTAATGTTCAATCTTTTAACATCCTTGAGTTTAAAGTAGTTCCTGTAGGTTTATAATTATTACTGGCAAGTAACTCCTAGAGTTTACACAATGCCTCTTGTTTTGAAGACCTGTGAAAGCAGTTTCCTAAGTTTTCTAAGTAGAGCCACACCACATCAGCAGCCTGTTTGTTTTTATTTAGTAGGCACTGTAAATCAGTGAGACTGGCAGTGAACCTGAGTAGTATTTCTCATCACCTTGGTAAGGAGAAGGAACTTTGAAGTCCACTGTTCATAAGGGTATATGATAATATAGTGTCTATTTCAATGACAGGCTTTATCTTGGAATCTGTTTTACTGCCTTATCCTCACCTTACTCACTTTACCATTCAGTTATAATTTATGTTATCTTGTATGTATGTGCCAGTACTGAGACTTGAACTCAGGAATTGCACAATGTCCCCTAGCTTGCAAGGCTATCATACTATGTGAACCACAGCTTCACTTCCAGCTTTGTGCTGGTCTAGACATAAGAGTCTCATTGACCTTCCTGCCTCAGGTGGCTTTGAACCACAATCCTCAGATCTTAACTTCCTTTGTAACTAGGATTACAGATATGAGCACTGTGCTTTCATTTGTCATCTTGATAACATTTTTAACCTTCTAAAATCTTCTCTTAAAAACAAAGAGAGCATATTTATTGCCGGACTTATGAAATAGTAACCACTCCGTACAACACCTTAATAATAACAATTTTTATTTTGGTCAGTTTGGGGTCTGAACCCTGGACCTGGGCACTGTCCCTCAGCTCTTCAGCTCAAGGCTAGCACTCTACCACTAGACCCATAGCACCACTTCAGGCTTTTTCTGCTTATGTGGTGCTGAAGAATTTAACCCAGGGCCTCATGCATGCAAGGCAAGTGCTCTACCACTGAGCCACCTTCCCAGCACAATAAAATTATTTTTTTTTAAACCAAAGATGTCAATATTTTAATGTTATTTGTATATATATTCAAAGTAATGTTGTTTCTACTAACACTAAGCAACTTTAATCATAGTATTATTTCTCCATACATAAAAAAATTATATTTATAAATCAATGCAGACCCTCTGACTCATTGGCTTACATAAATAATAAGCCAGGTACATGAGGTAGGCTGTCAGCAGCTTCTGGATTTATGCTCAGAAATTTGGATCAGATGGCATAGATAGGAATCAATTAACTACATCAAAGTAAATTCTTTTTGCTCAGTTGTTTAAACAAATAAAATTCAATTATGTTCTTCATGTAATAATAGGAGCATCCTAGAAGTATTACTAAAGAGGACAGAGTGAAAGTAAGTAGAAAAAGCAATCACCAGGTAATAGCTACATCTCCTCAAAAGTCTGATAGCCCCAGGATGACAGGTGGTTAACAATATTAGTTATGAAATAATACTTTAAATCTGAAGAGAATAAACACTATTACCAATTACAGGTCCAGACATAGAAATTGTGTCTGCTCAATTTAGACTGATACTGATTAACAAGAAGTTGGGCTAATTAACAAATATTGAAAAACATCTCATATGTGGCCTATTGTCTCAGGATTTGAAGACAGAAAATAACAAAACAACAAGGAACATGGCCATTGTTCCCAATCCAGCAATTTATAACTCAGCTGAAGGAATCTATACATATAGGCAGCAATGACAAATTTCTTCTTCTAAGTCCTATGGAATGCAAGAGTTCCAGGAATTCAAGTGAGAGCTCTTGTTCCTGACCTGAGAAGCTTCACAGAAGAAGCCTCTGAATTGATTCAAGTAGGAAGAAGTTTATAACAATGAATTGATAATTTCAGGTGAAATTATCATAGGAATTGCCCATTTGGGATTGTGTAGAAGTCTTTTTTTCAGAGGAATAGGAAATAAACTAAGTTGAAATTTTTTGAGATAAAGGTCAGATCATAAAAGAATGAGCATGGCAGATACAGGAGACCCACACCTATACTAAAATGACATTGAGGGAGTCCGACTTAGAGATCTGGACTGAGTACTAGTTTGAAAGCATGGTCTACATTCAGAAAATCAAGTACTTAACTTCATCATTACAGAATAATGAATGTTATGTTTAGGACAAGCATAAAAGGCCAAAAGCTATATACATATGACCCTATAAGAAGATGTTAAGTGAAATGAACCCCAAGATAGGAACACAAATATCTTTTTTCTTTCTTGCTATTGCCTCTAATGTATTTATAATGTACCATGTGATTTTTTTGTTGCTTTGTGTGTTCCTCCCCCACGGTATAACCCCTGTTTTCACTGTATTTGATGTCGGTGCCCTGCATCTTATATACTTCTCTAGCTTGGGGAGGGGAAGGTAAAAAACAAAATGCTTAAATAAGATTACAGGTTGACCTTACTGAAACAATGAGATGTACAAAACACTATATTGAAAATGAACTTTACAACTTTGGGGGGGGGCAGTAGTTGTGGAGGTGGGAGGGAAGGATTCTAGGGGGAAAACAAAGGAGGAGGCAACAATGCTCAATAAGAAATGTACTCATCACCTTGCTCATGTAACTGTTACCCCTCTGTACAGCATTTTTACAATTAAAAATGTACCAAAAAAAGAATAATGAATGTTAATTAGTAAGGCTCTAATCTGTATAGAACTGGATGATACCTTCATTTTACCTGTTGCCCTTGGAAATGTTCTTAACTTCTATAGACCTTATTTATGCCTTCTCCAAAACAGGAATAGCAACTGTACAATAGAGTTGTTTAGAAATCAAGTAATGCAGGTAAAGCAAATTATATGGATCCAATTAAGCTCTCTAACTGATATATACACAACTCAATTACGAACACAAGGCAACTGTCCACAATTTACTGTTTATCTTGCCAGTCTGCCATACCAAGAAAACAGCCTCAAATTTTAACTTATCACAAGTATTTTTTTCTAATTACCAATCCAAGATGGTAATTAGAACCTGAAAAAAAAAACTCTTTGGTGATTCACTGGTGAGAAGAGAACAAATAGGAAATTTGATTTTTTAAAAGTTAAGAAAGCTGAAAATGAATCTACAAATAGTTAAGAAACATATAAAATGAATGAAGTTGACCAAAAGATCTTTCCAAGGTTACCCAAACAATCTGCCTATACCTTCAACAAATTTAGGAAAAGTATGTCATTGGGAGAGGCCGAGAAATGTCATCCAATCTGTCCATGTCCTCCAGCTAGGATCAGGCAGACATAAGGATGGTCAAAGAATTCCTCCACCACTGGTCTTTGAAACCTTGAGAGCAATTGATTCTTCTGTTTTGTACAATAACCATTCCTAAGGTTCAACATGCTGCTTTGTCAGAAAACTCTTTCTCATTGTCAGAACCCTTTGTATCTACCCTGCCATATCTGATCTCACTTACATTAGTGTGACAGGCTCTGAAATTTTGAGAATCAATTTTAAGATATTAGGTAAAATTTAGTGATTTGCTGTTAGCTTCAATCATTTTCTGATAAGAACCCATGCCATTGCTCTGAAAGAAGAATGATTTGTTTACTCAAAGCTTGAATGAGGATGTAAAGACTGTATTTTCCAAAGATGACTGTAATGAAATCTTCCATCTAAAATGTTTTTCTAGAACCTTGCCTCTCATCCATCAACAGGTTGAATCTGATTCCCTTCCTTTTAAATTTATAGCCCACTTTTGGCCAGTGGGTTGGGGATAAAAGGATGCAGGGTAACTTCTAAAGTAAAGCCAGAGACATTCAGTTTTCTCCCAGCTGGCAGAGACCCCAAACCAGAGGTTAATGGGCTGATTGTTCTAAGGAAAGCTTGCTTAGAAAAAGCCCAAACTCAGACAAGTAGTGAGATCACAAGCACATGCAGAGAGGCCAAACCAACTCAACCTTTTCCTGCTTCAGCCCTCTCTTGTCAAAGCTCCAGTAACCAGTGGCTGTCACTATGTGAATTAACTCAAGTCTGAATTGCTCTACCAAGCCCCAACTCCAAGCAAAACAAAGTCTTCACCCACAGAAATAATGTGGGATAGAGGCATGATTCTGGTTGGTGTAAACTACTGTTTTGGAGTGATTTATAATGCAAGAGTAGTAAGTTAACTTCCACTCTACAGACTATGAAGAAAGACACCTGCATAGACCTGCACAATGAATTCGGCTAAGTGATATGATGAATTCTACAATGCAGTGCAGAGGTTCTCACCAAAAAAAACTTTCTGTATCATTCTAGACATACCTTCCTAGCATGGCACCAGTGGCTCACACCTGTAATCCTAGCTACTCAGGAGGCTGAGATCTGAGGATGGCGGTTCAAAGCCAGCCTGGGCAGGGATGTCCATGAGACTCTTTTTTTTTTTTTTTTTTTGGGTCCAGTCGTGGGGCCTGAACTCTGGGCCGGGGCGCTGTCCCTCAGCTCTTCAGCTCAAGGCTAGCACTCTACCACTTGAGCCACAGCGCCACTTCTGGCTTTTTTCTTTTTGCTTATGTGGTGCTGAGGAATCGAACCCAGGGCCTTGAGCATGCAAGGCAAGCGCTCTACCACTGAGCCACCTTCCCAGCCCCCATGAGACTCTTATTTGCAAATAAACCACCAGAAAACTGGAAGTGGTGCTGTGGCTCAAGTGGTAGAGCGCTTGCCTTGAGCTGAAGAGCTGAGGGACAGCGCCCAGGCCCAGAGTTCAAGCCCCATGACCAACAACAGCAACAAAACAAAAACAAAAACAAAACAAAACAAAACAAAAGACATAACTTTCTCTAGTAACTTGCCTAGTATTGCCAAAAATGATTTATGGTTTGATCTTTTGTTATGCCTATGATACATCTTGCACTTCTACTACTCCTATTTTAATACACAATTCTTTGTTAATTTTGCATGCCTAGCTCCCTTAAGACTAATCTTCCTGAAGTCAGTCCTATGCATTGGTTTAGTCTCTAGATCATAACACAATACTTGTTACACAGTAAACTTACCCCTTATTTAGGAAGGAAGGAAGGTAGGAATTAAGGAAGGAAGGAAAGAGAATAACTATTTTCTGGCAGGTGTTGAAGGCACTGCCATGCACCCAAGGATTTTGGGTGTGTATAGATGAACAATTTGATTTTCAAACAGCTTATCAACCTCTGGAAAACAATAGGAAGGAAATCTGACTTCCCATTTTTAAACACTAGACTGCACAGTTCCAATCTAATGAACTATTTCTTGGAAATCTTATTTTCTATCAATTCAATTATAGTTTCTTGCTTTGTTTGAAAATACTCAGTAACTCAGAAATCTCTACCTTCTTTGTAGATAATGCAGTTTCCTTTCTACTTTTCATGAGTTCACTTTTTTTGTCAATTTAAAGGTAACAGTCAATTTTGAACTCAAAATATAAAAACTTACATAAGGAGAAGTAAAAATGCCCAAAGCCAGTATTATAGTATTTTAAGTCATTATAATTTTATGCATATATCATAACATAAATAGGAAGAAGCAGTATCTGAGATATGTCCATATCAGGGAATAAAACTTACCATTGTACTCATTACCTGACTCATGTAATTGTAATCTCTCTGTACATTACTTTTATAATAAACCAAAAACAAAATAAATTACCAATGCCCTCTTTTGTCATAAAATTTCTTTACAAATGAATCATATTTCCTCCCATGCCAATTTTACTGAGGGGAAATACTGTCACTATTAATCTTTTTTTCTTATTTGGAGAGCAGTACAACCTTGTTTAATAGCTTTGTATTTACTCCCACTTGAGCTGGATTATTTTACATGCTTTTAAAAAAAATTAGCTTCTTCAGCTAATTCTTATTTTATTATCCTTGTCTAGTTATCCTATATTTAGCATCTTTTGCAAATTATTTTAGCAATCTGGATGATTAATTTAATAGACTACGAGTTAAGATGCTTCAATATTGGAGCAGAGCATTGGTTCCTCCATTAATTACTGGTCCTACCTCTCACAGAGAGTTTCCATTTTGTTGGCATTGTGGTTTACTGTCGCTTGTATAACATTGTGGCTGAGAAACTTCTGCAAGAGTCTAATTCCATAAAGGATTTTCTCACTTTTACTATTTTTTGTATGAATGCTACAGTCTGTAGGAAGAGAATGCTGCAGCCTTCCCTTTTTAACATGTAGGTATGATTTGGTTTTAGAATGTAATACCAGGTTAATGATAGAGCAGCAGAGTTCACCAAAAGGAACTATTGAGAAGAACAGCCACAATAATAATAGCAGCTTTCTTTCATTGAGAACTACATGGCAAGTATTTTCCCCTGGTACTCTCTGTACTGATAATTAGAGCTAAATAGCTAACCATGTACCAGAACTGCTCTGATGCTTAACATACTTTAACATATTTAATAATCACAACTCAGGAGCAAGATACTTATATTGGATACATTTTACCCACAAGGAAACAAAGGCACCAAGTCAACCAACTCATTAGCAATTAAGCCAAGATTAAAACCCAGAACTTTAATCTTGTGCTCCTTTCCTTCTCATGTACACTGCATAACAACCTTACAAATTTATAACAAACTTACAACAACAACAAAAGTAGTGTGAGGATTTGTAAGAGTAAAGAATGGTCCAAATTCCCACCACTGAGTACTGCACCTCCTATTTGTACTCTACTGGTTTGATTGCAAAGTCTAGATATTCCCTTGAAGGTCAATAAAAGGATGTAATAGATGAGAGGTAACAGGAGAAGTCAATTCACTTCGTCCCTTCAATACAAGCAAGGCAGCTACCCCTCCATTCCTCGCCAGCTGCTACAGACTATAATGTGCCACTTGCCCACACATCAAGATGTTCAAAGGATGTGCTTTCTATTCACTGAAATACATCTGATCTCAACAAGGATTTGGTAACACATGCTCATATACTATTCTACTCCTTAGTCCTGTATACTGAGGAATTAGTGAGTTAAGATCCAGAATTAGTACTTAATCATAATAAGAACAGCTGTAATCAGAACAAATTCACTTAATTAATGATATCACCTCCTGTCTGTCTTGATTTTTGAGTAACCACTTCTTAATTCTCTTATTTGAAGAACAGTACTTTCATATACAGAGAACTGTTTACTTAGAATTGTAAGCTTCTATTTTTCTCCCATTTCCACTTTACTAGTGAATAGTGCTGTCATTTACCATCATTTTTCAATGCATTTCTTCTGCAATCACCTGTTGAACAGAAAGAAAAAATACTTTCTTGCCAGAACTAATTCCTCATAGTTTCTAAGTTTCGTATCTACTATATTAGCAAATATTTCCTTCACATACCATCTGGACTCAGCTAGCTTGAAGAAACCAGCCATCATCCCAAATCTGTCACATAACAATCAGACCCATTGAAACAATTCTAAAGACTGTGAGCTTCACTCTGTCATCGTTAAATGAACCCTTTTACCCACAGCTAAAAATATTATATGCCTCCTGACTTGGTTTAATTGTTCTCAAAGAGCAATTTTGTAGACTGTCATTGTCACTTAAAGTTTTTTACGAGCCAGCTCTCAAGTAGAAACTGAAATGAAGAAACTCAAAAGATTAGCATACAACCCCAAAAAGGAGTAATACCAATGAAGTGGAAACTGCAGACTGCTGTTGGCTTCATATCCAGCTGTGGCATTTGAATGCTAAACTCTCCCTTGCTCCACCCTTTCGGAGAATCTTCTTCCACTCAGAATACCAACTTCTTAGTTGCTCAATTATAGGAGTTTACAGATCCCAAGGTTAATTTCTCCCAGGGTCTTGCTCTTTGGCTTTACCCTGTCTACAAGGTGACGCCACAGAATGTTTTAATGACTTCCAAAAAGGCAATCACCAGCACAGAAGTGAACTGAAATTTCACACTAATGCCAGCTAGTGCTTCATAGGCAGAACTGCAGCCAACCAACCTATGTTTTATAGCTGCTTCTCCGTCATTTCGTTTGGAGTTTCTTCTAAGCCACTAGCACCTCAATTTGTTTTTAAGGCCCATCATTGCCAAAAGTACAGGCTTTAAGGTTCAAGACGAGTATTAGCCTTTGTTTTAATCTGAGCATTGTTTGTTGTTGTTTTTTGTATGCTTTTCATAAGGCACTTTAATTCTCTGCCCTCTAACCCCTGGCCCATTTTCTCCAGTTCCAAGGAATGAAAGAGAAGCCATCATTGGATAAACTATAATCTGCCACACAACAGCCTCATTTTTTTCCCCGATTACCAAAAAAAAGACAAAATAAGAACCATGTATCTTTGTTTTATTTTGCCACTGTCATTAGGCTTTTGGAGACCCACCAATTGTCACAAAAGGCCCAAATGGTAGAGGTGGTATACATCAAGGCACATAGGCCTTATCACCAGCTCTGTCAGCACCAGGCTGATAGTACTGTGTACTGTGCTTGAACTAGATGCTTTTTTCCTAGTTTTCTGAAGGATTCTCATCACTTAGAAAATTGTCAAGGTAGTAACAATGTAAGTGAACTGCCTATGGCTTCTCAGCCTTTTGGCTAAGATCAAATGTAGTAAGTGAACTGCCTGCCTAATCCTGATTTGGTCCTATGGATTTCCCTCTAAAAGACTGAACAATGAAGTTCATATATAGTAAAACCTTAAGGCAGAAGCTGAATCTCCAAGTAGGGTTATTTTATTATTAAGGCTCTTCAGTTTGGATCTAATGCCACAGAAAGGCTCATAAAGAAAGTGAACAATCTGAGTCATTCACTCATATTTATTCACAAATCCAATAAATATTTATGGAATGCCACTGTATAACAAGTGTGCTAAGAATCAGACAAAAGGCTAGACTCCTTAGAAACTGACTCCACTAGCAAAAGACAAGAGCAAATGTAGAGTCCTAGAACTGCCCATGAAGGATTCAGTCATTTGCTCTGACCATGAGCTTGCTGTATCTACAGGTCTGGTCTGCTATGAGAGAGACTATGGCTGCCTCTCTAGTGGCAAAGCCAGGTGGGACACAGACATGACAGAAGCAAGCAGGAGTATGTGAAGGGTCTATTTCCTGCCAAAGGCTTTCAGCAGCGTGGGACAGGTGGGAATGGGGAAGACTTCTGTTGTGAGCCAAGACTAAGCGTTTACAGGAAGTGTTTAGAAAGTACATTTTACTGCATACCACCATATGGCTATTCCACTGACATACTTCAGAATCCGGTGGTGCTGAGTGGGCTCAGGATCAATGATTTATCCAAAGCACATTTCAGAGCTATTTTTAACATCAACTTTTCTTTTTTCCTGAGAAAGGGTCTTGTTATATAGTGAAAGGAAGCAGCCTTAAGCTCATGATCCATCTGCTTCAGTTAAGTGCCGAGATCACAGGTGTGGGTCACAACTTTTAATCAGCCTCAAGAATATCTTTTTTAATAGGAAGTAGGTTTATTATTTATTATTCATATAAAACACTCATTCTTTCTTGGGTCTGCTCCATCATATTCTGTCACTTTGGAGATACAAAATAAACATAAAAGTTAGCTATTTGACAATAACATCAATAGAAAAACTTTAGTATTGTAAGCAAAAGGAGAATTTCCATCAATGAGATGAGGGCTCTAGAACTTGCTACTGAAACAAAAGAGACAGGAGGCAGCGAGCGCGGCAAGGATGTAGCTCAGTGGTAGAGTACTTGCTCAGCATGTGCAAGGTCTTGGGTGGAGACCCCACTACTTTATAAACAAAACTAAACAAAGGGAGCATAAATTCTAACAGAGCACTTGCTTAAAAATGCGCTTAGGAAGGTTTATAACTCACCCTTACTCTGAGTATGTTCCTTAATGGTACAAAACAGAACATATGAAAGGGGATCTTTTTTGCTGTTTACGTATTCTTTTTGTTTTGTTTGCCTATATGTCTTTAGGAGTATAAGAGAAGTAGAGGGACAAAGGATAAACAAATGCAGCAGTGGTACTCACTGGATACAATGCTGAAAATGAAGTATACAACTTGTGGGTAGAGATGGGAGGGAAAAACTGGGAGACAACTAGGGAAGGGGTGACATAATCCAAAAGGAAATGTACTCTTTGCCTGACTTCTGTAACTTTAACCCTGCTACTAAATATTTTAATAATAATAAGAAGAAAAGAATCTATAGATGAGAAAAGCAGAAAAAAAGGAAATGCAATATATGAATTTTCAGTGACTGAGCCCTAGTTTTAATGAACTTGAAAATATTTCTATCTTGAGAATTTTAATGAATAAAGAAAAGAGAAAACAAGAAGAAATACTCTCTTAAAAGAAACAAAAATCTCTTCTCCGTAAGGCCTTCATGATGAAGACTGAACTTTTGAGTTATGACTTATCCATATATATATAGCAGGTAGTACTCTGTCTACTCTTTTGTAAGTAATGGGCAAATTAAATGTATCTAATATAAATTAAATACTGCCAGAGAAATCTTTGAAATGAAATGCAATTCAGTGGCAAAGGCTTTTCTCAAGAATCTCAGAAGTAAGAAAGAAGGGTAAGTCCTTCACCATATTAGCTTTAGGTTCTGTGATCTTTTGTAGCACTGTCTTAATATCTTAATATCTAGTCCCCATTAACCTACATGATCAATTAATGCCAAGACATACAAGTTGGAAAAGCAAAACACCAGAGTGAAAAGAAATTTACAGGGCTGGGAAGGTGGTTCAGTGGTAGAGTGCTTGCCTCACATGCATGAGGCCCTGGGTTCAGTTCCTAAGCACCACATAAGTAGAAAAACAAACAAACAAACAAAAAAACAGAAGTGGCTCCGTGGATCAAGTGGTAGAGTGCTAGCCTTGTGCTGAAGAGCTGAGGGACAGCGCCCAGGCCCAGAGATCAGGTGCAGGACTGACAAAAAAAAAAAAAAAAAAAAAAAAAAGAAATCTACATGTACCGCTTGGTATTTATTTTATATTCTTTCTACCTTTGGCTGCATTATTTTTTATTATGTAATTAAGTTATGTAGGATCACAAATAGCTGTGCATGCTTAGTTTATGGGGGAAAAACCATTTCATTTCAGTGGCACAAATCGAGGAAATTAATGTGAAATAAAAAAATGAGAAAATAATTGTGAAATCAAATATACAAAAAGTTTCCCTCAAACACACACCCAGATATTTTCAGTCTATTGAGTTTAAGATATAATTGGATTTTCTCTCAAAATAATCAAGTTCAAATTTGAATTTTTTCCACAGACATGTCCAAATCAAAACTTTGCTCCTACATTTCAATAGGAAGTGATGTCTGTTATTAGCACATTCATCAATACTCCTCAATATATATTCACTGAGCAATTACTATGTATGTAGAACTAAGTACCAGGACAATGAAATGATGAGTTTACAATAAAACTGCTTCTTATGAATCTGTGAAAAGGGAGACAAGACTTGCTCAGAAAGAGCCAAACTATCAGCAGGAAACATCTTCCAATGATATAGAAGTTGTTTTTAGTTAAATGCTACCAATGCTCAGAAGAAAAGGGATTATCTTCACCTCTGTGTGGGAGACCAGGGAACATTTTCAAAAGAGATGGCATTTAAGTGAGGCTTTGGCAATATGGAGTTCAGGAAAGGGAAAGCTAAATGGAAGGAAAAGATGCCCATGCTATGGAGGAGGGCACTATTCTAAACTCTGTGACAGAAAATAAAAGGCACAAACCCTATTGTGTGTGGGAAGGTGGTTTGCTTTTTTTTTCTTTTTGAGAGCTTATATTTTAGAGAAGAAATAGAGAATAAATATGATGAGTCGTTAAATTACATTACATATTAGAGAACAAGTAAATGGAGGGGAAAAGTGGAGGGGAAAAGTAAATGGAGGGGATGGAGGATGTGGATCCCATGTAAAATAGGCAACAGGAAGAACCAGGGGACAGAGCCATTTAAACAAGGCAGTAAGAAGCAGGAGGAAAGTGTTGGTTGATGAAATTGTTGGCAGAATAAGGATTGTGGAGGGCCTCAAATGCCAAGCCAGAGAATTTGGATTTCATTTTATAGTCACTGGGGAGATGTTAACAGCTTTTCAGGAAAGGTTTAAAAAAAAAATAGAAGCCCTGGACTATGCTTTATGTAGATGACTCTAGCAGGTAGTTTAAATGGTTGTGGCAGAGGACAGAGTTAGGGAGGCTGCGCCACCTTCTCCTAATTGATAGTCAAGTAAATTCTGATTTAAAAGCACAGTTTTTCTTCACTCATTTAAGGAACACTGCACTGCTGTCATAAGGCTGCTCAGTGATCAAAATAGGCATATCGCTACCATTGGAGAGACTGTATTTTATTGGGCGAGTCAGATAATACATACAATAAACATAACATGCAAGTATACTTGTGAAAAGGTAAACTATGGTAGAAGGCAGTGTTTCCTTTGGAGAAAAACTTCAGTAGGTGAGAGACCATAGAAGAGCTCTGAGACACTGAAGGCTAAAGGACAGGTATGGTATTACATTTTGGCTGTTTCCAAAAGCAATAGCCAACCTTTCTTTAAAAAAGAAAAACAGTTACTGTGACATAGCAGACTTAACAAAGAACAGTAAATCATGTAACCTTTACAAGATATCAATACAATGGCTAAAGAATCACAGGAGTATTTCCAAGTTGTATATTTTGTGTGTATGAATAATGTTGTCTGACACTCATAAGTTAGAAATTCTAAGAGTAAATAATGTTAAAGATTTGTCTTTACAGGGGGCTGGGAAAGTGGCTCAGTGGTAGAGTGCATGCCTTGCATGCCAGAGGCCCTGGGTTCGATTCCTCAGCACCACATAAGCAAAAAGAAAAAAGCCAGAAGTGGTGCTGTGGCTCAAGTGGTAGAGTGCTAGCCTTGAGCTGAAGAGCTGAGGGACAGCACCCAGGCCCAGAGTTCAGGCCCCATGACCGGACCCCCCCCCCCAAAAAAAAAGATTTGTCTTTACAGATAGAACTCAGACAAATCTAACCCTTGGGAAAAACACATTGGACTTCAAATGATAGGAAAAAAGAATGTGCTTTTTGAGTCCTTAGTTCCATAAGAAAAACAGTGACTTCTTCCTTGATATATAAAGGTAAACAAATGCAAATCTTTGTAAAAAGTTTTAGAAAAATAACAACTACATCAACTTCAATTTCATTGTATCATTATTGTGCCAATTGCAAGATATTTTCCAAAAAGTCTGGGCTAAATTTTTCCAATATACTTTCCAGCAAAACATGTATGTGACAGATCAACATACATAAAATAATCTCCATTCATGATACACTTATTACTAAAATTAGACCTGAAATGAAAAATGATTTTTTGGCAATTGTATTGTTTAGAGAATTTTTTGATTCCTATTCAGTTAAGGGAAGACAAGAGTCTAGCAAGCTACGAGTCAATGCCTACCTACAACAGTGAAATATGACAGTTACTACAAAATTGTGATCACAGAATAATTGCTCAGTTTGGGAAGATTACATGATACAAAGTAATAAATGTAATGACAACAAAAAAAGAATTTCTTCATTTGATAATAGTTAGGTTACTCATACCAAAACAATCTCCTGAAGATACCATTACAAACAATGGACAAACTAGAATAAATAACTGTACTAAGAAACAGTCAAAAGTAGGCAGAGACCAGAAAAAGAAAATAGTAGTAGGTGGCTTTCCCAGTAGTTTCATTGCTTTTTGCCTCCGGGCAGACAAATGCGATACAATGTGTGTCTAATGGCTAGAAGCTGGATAAAAGTTCTAGTACATTATAACTTGAAAACTCATCCTATCAGAGGTGGTCTCTGTTCCTCTATCTGCCCCACAGCCCTCAGGAAACTTCATCTCCCCTAATTCATGCCAGCCTCTAATGAGTCTGTCTATCAAGGGGCTTGTCTGGCTCCTTCAGTGCTTCACATGACCTTAGTGAGCCAATCCAGTTATCCCTTTTTCCCAGCACAGAATTCTCCAAACCAGAACAGAGTTGGGACCATTGCTCTCTTCAGGATTATTATGGCTGCTGAGAACAAGAGGACCATTCTTTCTCTTGGCTGTTTACGGAGTGAATAAAGAAGGTAAGAGCATCTGCATGTGAAAAACTGGAGAGAGCATAGAATCTTCCTGTGGTGGCTGACAGCAAAGCAGTTGGATTTACAAGCTTGAGAGACTGACAACCTAAGAAGAGCCTAAGGATGCAATTTTTGAAGCCATTGCTATACTTCAAAAACTAGTTTGAAACAATTGTAGCTCCCTGGGACATAGTTTAACAATATTAAGAAAGTAGAAAGTAAAAATATTCAACAACTGCTCAACAACAACAACAACAACAAAAAAAAAAAAAAAAAAAAACTTGAAAACTCAGAGGTCTGATTTAGGGTCTATTACAGATACCTCAAAGAAAAGGAAGAAATTCAGTGTTATTACAATTCATCCAAACATTGCAAGAAAAAATGCCATAAAATAAAAAAAACAAAGTCATAGAAATGGGGAAGAGCACATACCAAGTAAAGCCAGGAAAGGTAATATGTTCAGGCTTCTACTAGGTTCTCTTTGGAATTGTTTAAGGGGGCAGAGTTTTGCTATGGACTCAATGTGAAGAAGTGAATTCAATGTGAAAAATTCGATGTGAAGAATTCAATGTTATCTAGACTGCTAAACGAATTGGCATTACTTATATTTCGGTATAGAGGGTAAGTTGAATCCTTCTGTAGACTTTTTTTCTGTTTGGGAACATGAATATAGAATGACATTTTTGTCTTGATTCATCAGGGGACCAATATGTCTGATAAAGTATTCTGAGTATTTGCTGAGCATTAACAGGACTCAGTGGCCCGTTGGGGCTGCCTAGCTGTAACTGATAGAACAATATAATTCCAACTGCTAAAAAGTCTGGCTAGATACTAGTGCCAAAATCTCCTGGACTCGTTCTCATCTGTCTGGAAAGGAAAAGAGACACAGAGGAAAGCTTAAATTCTGTTCAAGTGTCCGGCTGATTCCAAGCCACCTGGTTAAAGTTAAAAAGACTCCTTAAGTGTTTTAGCTGTTGCCCACTATGGATAATTCAGAGTTTGACTATGTCTATTTTTGAATATGTAACACATTTTGAAATTTCAAGACAATTAACAAGTCCTAAAATTTAAAAGGAAAGAATTAAAGCCACTTTTTTTTCAGCAGATTTAACACAAAGAAGAACAATGTCCAGGATTGAAGTAGATAAATGAAGAAACAAGAAAATATGGTTCACACTCAAGAATCAAAGAGATCATAAGAATGACCACAAGGTGACCCACTTGATGACACTGGCTGGTGACTCTGGCTTAATTTAATGTAACCTCTACTATTACACTGAAGGATGTAAACAGTTAAAATGAATAAATAAGTATTAACTCACAGAAAGGGAATAGACACCAGGGAGCGGGGAGGGGGGCAGAGATTTAAGAAGTGAAAAAAGTTCATTATCTGAAAAAACAATCCACTGGTAGGGCTTTACAGAAGCTAAAAACTTCAGGAAACCCGGAGTTTATTTTTTTTAATGATCTGATTTAAAGTCACAAAATAAGTGAAAAGATAAATAGAGCTTCTGGGACAACATGAAAGTTGTAACATATAGCCCATTAGATTCACAGGAAGAGAACAGAGTAAGAATTTGTTAAAGGACGAATGGGCCAAAATGTCCCCAAATTTAGTAAGAAATCTTAACCTACAGATTTAAGTAATCTAGAAAACTGGAAAAATATTACTTTTATTTCAAATTATAGCTAACTGCTGAAAACAACAGGAAAAAAGCCAATCTTAAAAGCAATATATTTTACAAAATTAAGAAGAGAGAGGGAAGGGGTGGGTACAAGAGGGATGGGTAAGAATGCTAAAAAGGCTGACATCAATTAAGACGCATTGCATTCATAAACTGCTTTGTTAAATGGCAACTCATTGTGCAATTACTTAAAGATAATGATAACAAAATAATAAAAAGATGTCAAAGTAAACTGACCAGCTCTGTGCTGGTGACTGACTTTACATATGACAGCTAAGGTCTGATTGCAAACAATAGCAGTTAGAGGACTCAAAAACAACCTTAAACTGTCTACTGAGAATTTCATGTCTAGTTAAAGTATCATTGAAGACTGGAGATGAAATAAAGACTTTTTAGATAAATAAAGCCAAGAAAACAAAAAAATCATTGGTAGTATACCAACCCACAGTGGTAAAGGATTCTAAAGATAAAGCAAACTCCTTCCTGATACCTTAGGAAAATACTTAAGAGCATGCAAATTTGTAGGATGTAAATGTAAAAATAAATGAAAAATTAAAGGTTAGTAATACAATAGTTACTGATAGAAAACCAGAAGAACACAAAGTGATCCTCCAGTGATTGCTATGAAGCGTAAGGACTTTCTGACATCTCAGTATTAACTTAAAATTATTTTTGAATAGTGCAGTTTGGTTTGGACTTTAGGATCCTTAAATGCTCCAAGTGGGCACTAGTGGCTCAGACTTGTAATCCTAGCTACTCAGGAGGCTGAGATCTGAGGATCACCATTCAAAGCCAGCCCAGGCAGAAACTGAAAGTGGCACGGTGGCTCAAAGTGATAAATTGCTACCTTGAGAGAAAAAGCTCAAGGACAGCACCAAAGCTCTGAGTTCAAGCCATACAATCACCACCACCACCACTACGACCACCACCACCAACAAATGCTCCAGAACAGTTTCAAGTTTAGCTATAAAATATTAGTTTAAGGGCTGGGAAGGTGGCTCAGTGGTAGAGTGCTTGCCTTGCGTGCATGAGGCCCTGGGTTCGATTTGTCAGCACCACATAAGCAAAAAGAAAAAAGCCAGAAGTAGCACTGTGGCTCAAGTGGTAGAGTGCTAGCCTTGAGCTGAAGAGCTGAGGGACAGTGCCCAGGCCCAGAGTTCAGGCCCCACGACCCGACCCCCCCCAAAAAAATTAGTTTAAAACACATCACATGTTAAAATGATTAAATTAAATATTCATGACACAAATAAGAATCACAATTAGGCAATCAATAATTAAAATCATTCCTTTAGCAAATTAAATTTAATGTTTAAATGCTTACATTCAAATGATGAGCTAATATGTATCAGACAGCTTTCAAATGAACCAGCTGTACAGATTCCTTCACTACTGGTGCTGTTGTTGTCAGTTCTGGGGCTTGAACTCAGGGCTTGGGTACTGTCCCTGAATTTTTGTGCTTAAAGCTAGCTAGCATTCAACCACTTGAAGCCAGAGCTCAACTTCCAGTTTTTAGGTGGTTTATTGTAGATAAGAGTTTCACTGGACTTTCATGCCCAGGTTGGCCTCGAACCATGATCCTTAGACTCTTGGGTAGCTAGGAATATAGGTGTGAGCTGCCAGTGGCTGGCTTTTTTTTTTTCCAATAATAGGAATTTATCTCAGGCTCTCTCCCTTACCTAGGCAAATAATAGGACCCATACCCATATCACCAGTTTTGGGGTTTTTTGTTTTGTTTTTCCTGTAAGGCCTCATACTTTCGCTAGTGCTGACCTTGATCACGATCTTTTGGATCTCTGCCTCTTCTAGAAGCTGGGATTGTAGGCATGAATAACCACACTCAACCCCTGCCTCAAAGACAATAATGATAAACCAGAATGCACCTATTCCAGGTCAGCTTACTCAATGAGGAAGTCCATTTATATTTGAGTTGCCAAGTTATTTGCTTTAGTAACCCTCATTGCTTTAGCACGCCTTTTTGCATCATGATAGATGGTCCTTATTGTGAAAAATATAAGGTTTTGAATTTGCTTTCATACGCACTGAAATTCAACCTTTGCAGGCCAAGGTAATATCATTTACACTGTGCTCAAAAACCTATTACTTAAGCTAGCAGAGCATTTGAAGACTGGAAGTTTAATAATAGACTTTGCTAAACAGATAAGAATTTATTCGAGCTGGTGAGACACCAAATGATGTGGAGATCAAGAATAACATTCTGTGAAATCTGTATGTAGGAAGGCAAACAAGAAAGTAAACAAGAAATTAGGGCCCTGGATTCTAGTTTGGACCTTGTGTTAACTAGCCATGACAGCTTATGAAAAGCATTTAATTTTACTTGCTTTGATACAGTTTTTACACTATGCAGAATAATTCTTTATTCTTTTTTTCATGCAAATACCATCTTAGTCTATATTATAGCCTGAAGAATGGTAGAATTAAATGGGATTTCTGTGAGACTGAATCAAGGTAATAAAGAAAGGAATAAACGACCCCCAAACCCCTCCCCCAGCAATGGTTACACTCACACCTAGCTTCAGGAAAACAGTGAGGTTTCTCTGAACAAGGTCTGTCAGATGGAGAAGCTCCCTATACAGTGAGGGCATGAGAGACTTAGCACCTCTGAAGGAGAAGACTAACAAGGATGAGGCTTGGTTAGAGATCTAGCTCTAACCAAGGTAAAGGAGGCCATGGCTAGGGCCCATTTATATAGGCATACATTATTCTTCACTACAGTTATGGTAAAGACTGAGCTGTGTCTATTAATGAAAGAGCAAAATCAAGCATCATCGGGGTAACATCAATGATATGAATTAACAGTAACTACCAGTTCTGACAGTGACTAGTATCATATTTTTAGGTGTCTTTTCCATTTCCTGGAGGCAACTGGGAATCTTGGAGCAGCTGCAACATCAGCCCATGCTGCTTTGCCAGTTGTTCAGAGAATGAACCAATTAGTGGGAATGGGTAGTAATACGTGTATTTGGCAGCCATGTTTGCGCAAAATGAGGGTAATTTTTAAAATAAGACAGTTTACTGCACCATTATGGGACCTGAGAGTACTGTGAGAGAATCAGACATCAGATACTTCTGACAGACAACTATGGGATTTCTCTCCTCTAAAGTCTTAACTCACAGCCATTCTATATTCCTAAAGTCTCCAATTTGCTGACCCTACCCACATTTCCGCGCCCCTCACCCACATCTATCACCTATTCCTCTCATTGCTCACTGTAGTCACTTGAATCCATTCCTCTTGACCCCCTTGCTCCTCTTGTTTCATTATACACACAACCCTGATTAAATCCAGCCCTCTGTCTTCCCTTTACCATTCTCATACTGCTTACTGTGGCTAGAGAATAATGATCACTGATTTCAAGTGGACCCCTAATGCTACCCATCAATTATTTGCTCTTTCCCACTTGTCTAGACATGAGGACTTCTCATTTCTCCTTAAAAAAAAAATTCTCCAGTATATCCTCTATCAACTTACTTCCTTCTCCACTGAGAAATTAGTGCAATCAAAAGAGAACAATTACAATTTCCAAACACCAAATCTCTGCATATAACTATCTACTTGCCCATAAGTGCTACCTTGTCCCTGCTAATATGAATGAATAGGACATGTCAACCTTTCTACTTGTGCTCTGAATGTCATGCTGTATCTAAAACCTTCTAAAAGCTGGGTGTATTGGGGAGGCAGGGGGGAGGAAGGGGAAACAAAGGAGGAGGCAACAATGCTTGATAAGAAATGTACTCATTATCTTACCCATGTAATTGTAACCCCTCTGTACAGTATTTTCACAATAAAAAAAATCTAAAAAAAAAAAAGCTGGGTGTAAATGTTTTCTTTTCCAATCTTCCGGAAAATTCTTATTTTCATGCTGAGAAACTGAAGAATTTGCAGAATAAGCAAAGTGGTCAAGTCTTCCTATGAGATATCAAGAAACCAAACTGTGCATGGAGCCTGTCATTCATGTCTGTAATCCTAGCTACTGAGAAGGCTGAAGCCTAGAGGATCACAGATCAAAGTCAGCCTGGGCAGAAAAGTCACTGAGATTCTATCTCCAATTAGCCAGCAAAACAAATAGTAGAGCAGCCGCCATTAGCAAGTAAGTGGAGTAAGTGTGGGGCCCTGAATTCAAGCCCAAGTAGGAAAAAAAAAAGATGATGATTGAAACAGTGGGGTGAATGTAATGGATGTATATATTCAACTTGGGAAAAATTATTAATCAGTCACTTGGAACTGCATGAAATGAACCCATCTTAGGTGACTGCATTGAGATTCATTACCTGATTGAGCAGGTAAAATTTATCAAAAAAAAAAATGTGACCAACATGCACAATAGAGGAACCCCCAATTCTAGCAATCTTTCTAGCAATTAATATAGGGTGAGAGATTGGAGAAATAGGACTGAGACTGACTTTTTCAAAGCCAGAGTGCTTTACCTGGTCAGCAAGGCAATATATGTGTATTGAGATTACTTTTCCTTTCTGTAAATCGCACTAAAATAGTGAACCTTCATAGAAAGAAATTTGATATCCTCGCAAAAATAAAATAAATGCCAAATAAAAATTTTTATGTACATATAATCCTTTAATCCTATGCGGTATTCCTAGCTATTCAGAAACTGAGGCAGGGAGATTATAATGTAGAGGCCTTTAATGAGACTACCTGGAAATATATATTTTAATAAATCTGGTAATGTAGTTTAGTAGTAGAATGCTTGGTTCCCATGAGTGAGGCCCTAGATTCAATCCCTAGTACTATAGAAAAAGGAGAAGAAAACGAATTCTGCTTAAAAGACACTGAAATTCTCCTGCTTCTGTGTAATTGTCAACTTCTTCTTGCTCCTAAATCATTCTCTTTAATAGATGAACATGTTGAAGTTTTTCATTTAGCTTTTAAAAATTCCATCTGTTGGCCTTCTTTTTCCTCCAGCTACTGTCTTAGTTTTTAAGTTTTTATTATAGTTAAAAACCAAATACCAATACAAAGCTTAAAAGAAATATCTGTACTCTGTCTCAATTTCTCTTCTCATTTTCTTCAACTCCCCATGTCCTAAAGCCATTGGACATTAGTGAGTCCATTAGTCATGGGAGCATCACTGTTACCAGTACCGGACACCTCACTTGGCCTAGAGAACATCATTCTCTCATACTGTTTTTTCTTTTGACTATGGTTTGTTGGTTTCTTCCATTGACTTCTCTCTCTCCAACTACAAAATGTGCCTAAGTGCTCAGTCTGGAAACTCTTTACCTTTCCATACTTTCTCCTTAGACCAGTTCACTGGACACATGGCTTTAACTACCTGAGTGAGCTGATTAATTCAAAATGTGCTTCTTGCCATGGATCTTATTCCTAACTATATACCTGCTTACAGTTTGACTAGTCCTGATTAGCATTGCAACTCCAAAATGTTCAACATGGCCTCCATACCTTTCTAGCTCTACAGTAGTTCTCTGGCCTCCCTTTCAAAAATATCTTTCCCTTCTTGCCCTAATTCAAGACATTTAACATGCCACTTCTGTATTTACATGGCTTTCTTTATAATAGTGATCACTCCGATATAGATTTTACTGAATTATCTTCTGTATTTACTGGTCTCTTGTAGGAAGGATAGGAATATTTCATTTTGTTTATTGCTATATCACAACTGCCTGGAATGGTGCCCAAAATCTAGCAGGCCCTCAATAAATACTTGTAATATGCATGCATGGGGCATATTAGAAACAAAATACATTGTTTCTGTCTTTTAAATAAAAGGAAATAAGACACAGCGCACATACACAAGATTGAGTACATTTATAATCATTCTGAGTGGTCAGAGCCAGATAAAGACATGGTTTCAAGTGCTCAGAGGTGCCTAAGAAGAATGTATGTCCACTAGGTTCTTTTCGTAGTATAAACTAGATTCACACATCATTCCATGCACATCTTTGGTGAAATGAATAGAAGAATTCTATAACTGTATAAAACTTGCCATAGAATTGTCCCCATCACAAAAGGCCTCTCTCTGTTCTCCGTGTGTCCCATTTCTGTGTTGACTAAGCTAGTATTTCCTGGGTAACACTGTATCTTCTGCCTGAATATTTTTTCCTCCTTCTATAACTGAGAGTGATACCTCTACTTGGATCTTAGAATTCTTTATCTCTGTGAAGTGTTAAGTAACATCTCAGGTAGAGACATCATGCTCATGCCAGTAGGCTAGTGAATATGTCACATTAATATCATGTATTTACTTGTCTATTTTCTATACTCAATTATGAGTTTCTTAAAGGCCTAAATATCTTTGTATCTGTAGCAGCTAATGAAATCTGGTGCATAGTTCATATTGTAAAATATCAATATTAAGACACTGATCAATTCATAGAATACAGGTATAACTCTATCTATATAAATGTATTTTGTGAGCCAAGGGCTGGTGGTGGTGACTCATGTCTTGTAATCTTTTTTTTTTTTTTGGTCCGGTCATGGGGCCTGAACTCTGGGCCTGGGCGCTGTCCCTCAGCTCTTCAGCTCAAGGCTAGCACCCTACCACTTGAGCCACAGCGCCACTTCCGGCTTTTTTTTCTGCTTATGTGGTGCTGAGGAATCGAACCCAGGGCCTCATGCATGCAAGGCAAGCACTCTACCACTGAGCCACCTTCCCAGCCCATGTCTTGTAATCTTAACTGCTCAGGAGGCTAAGATTTGAGGATCAAGGTTTGAAGCCAGTCCATGAGATTCTTACCTGTTATTAACCACCAGAAAACCAGAAATGGCACTGTGGCTCAAAATGGTAGAGCACTAGCCTTGAATGAAAAAGCTCAGGGAAAGTGCGTTGGCCCAACCCCCATGACCAACCAAAAAAACATGTATTTGGAGGACAATTCTTTCCTTAAAGACTAGTGTAGAGAAAAATAATATAATAAATTCTCAATATTAAGTGATTACAAGTTACTAGAGTGAGAAATGGTAATAAAAAGCATTAGCCATAGAGTTTTTAATGTTTTAGGTTTTCAAATTTTAGCATCTTTAAATCGTGTACTAAAATATTAACCTAAATGGCTTACTATATTTTTAAAGTATGAATTAATTTCTAGGTTAAGACACACAACACCAAGATGATTGCATAAACCTCACTTAAAACCAAGGCAGCTAAAAATAATGAGATCACCAGTAGACAATTTTTAAGGGTATGATTGGGATATGCTTTAATTAGACCTTTAAATTTTGTGTAACTAAAAGGCAGGTCTACAAGCTTATTTTTCTTTCTAGTTGTAAATGATAAAATGGCACATTTAATGTGGTAATGTGAGAATTAGAATATTGCATTGTGACAAACACATTTGTTATATGAAAGAATGATACTAATATAAAGTCATGACCAAAAATTGTTAATTAAAGAGATAACTGTTATTTGCTTTATATTGTCATGACAAAATAATGTGCAGATTAACAATAGTTGAGTATCTTAATGTGCAAGCTTATGTGTGAAATCTTTATCGCACATTTTTCCTGGGTTGCAGATAGAAATCTTAATTCTCTTTTAAGCTAAACCTTTAAGAAAATAAAAGAAATTGCTTTGAACAATTCTCTATCAACATTTGCCTTTTATAATTTGTGGGTTTTTTTGCATTATATAATATTTTTAAGATTGTATTATCATCTGTAGTATAATAATGACCCAGAGGTTTGCAATGCTGAAATTTCCACTTAGATTCTAAAAGAATGGTAGAATCACTGTTCTTAGAATCTGAGGTCTGCTCCGGAATTGTAAAATTGAGTTTTTAATCCATTGAATTTTTAATCCCCTTGGGTTATATTGTAACACATGATTTTCAAGGTATTTCTAATATGGAATGGTTAAATCTAATTTACAAATGCACAATTTCATATAGTTAACTTCTTGTTCATGATAAGAACACATAAAAATATCTGCTTTCTATACTTAAACATAATACATCAACTATAGTGACTTAACTATGCAATAAATCCTCTGAAATTTATAGCTCCTATTGAACTATAAGTTCTGTGTCCTTTGACCAGCATCTTATCTATCCTCCTACCCAGTCTCTGGTAGACAACACTTTTATGATATCAAGGTTTTAAGATTCCACCTATGGATAATTAGATTTTCATTTCTAGGTTCCCAAATTTAATTCTTTTTGTACCTTAGCTATTGAGAGACTCATTCTTCACTAGCAAGTTCTGATGCTAACTCTCCTTAACAATCTTACTGGAAAGTGGCCTACAGCTGTTTTATTGAAGGAATAGAAATAGTATGGAGAATATGAATACTCATTTCTTTGCACAGATCTACAGCATTTTATTCTACTCTGTAAGTACACATGCATGGGAAGCATATGATGTTCATTAGCTTGTCCAACTCAGGTAGCTGGAACATGCATTGTCTATTTCAGCAGGCACCCAAAGCAAACACTTGTAAGATTGCCCTGAGAAGGATTACAGTCTTGTTTTTCCAAAGAGAGAAACAGGCAGAATATAGTCAGAGCATCATTGATTTATCGAGTGCCAAAATGGGCCAAACATGCTGTATGCAACTCACATGCTCAGCTCTAATGTCGGAACAACATTTTCAAGAAGTGTTATAAACCTAATTTTACAGAAAAGGAAAATGAGGTTTAAAAGCCTAAGGAAGTTATCTAACTTTATGAGCCAGACTCAATTCTAATCTCTCCTACTGTACTGTATTGCTAGCCAATGTATATAATAGAAGTTGGTCTGGGAAGAAAAATAAGAAATATAGAAGCTTCTAGCAAGGTTCATTTCTCCCTCTTTCCCAAGACATGAAGAGGTAGAAGAATTGTTTGAAAGGAGAATTACTTCTACTCTACAGCATGAGAAAAGAAATAACTTTCCATAATCACAACATTTTCCCAAGCTACTAGACGAGCTATTGGCTATATAATCAACTAAAACTTCATAAAAGACTTCTCTACAACAGTGCTTCTCAAACATTAGTGACAGATTGAGCTATTTGGGAGTCTTGTTAAAATCAGCAAAATATACTTCTGTAGGTTGGGACAGGGTTTAAAATTCTGTTTGTAACCAACTCTGAGACATGCTGTTGCTGCTGGTCGGCAAATCAACCACAATCAGAACAATAGAACTCTGGGCAAAATTAACACATCTCTCTTTTGCCTTCGCCCTTGGAAGAGAACTGGCTATAAGGAACGACCAATAGAGAGAGAATGAGACATAATTTTGGACAAAAAGGCTGACATGATGCATGAATCCTAACCAAAGATACTTTCTTAAGTATCCAATTATGTATCCCCATTTCTTTTCATTCAGCTTTCCATTGATGACATTTGACTTCTGAAGTTTATAATTTGTTGGTGAAAAACCATAGTTAGTCTTAGTATGCTTCACATTTGTTTTCAGCTTTAGTCAAATGGAGAGTACAAAAAAAGAACAAATAGGGATTATTGAAGCATTAATTTCATAAACTCACATGACAGTCCTTCCATAATGGGGACAAAAAAAAGATCAGTGAGATATAAATAAAATACATACAAACTGTGTCCTATGTCCTCTATTAGGCAACGGGCATCAGAAGATGATCAAGAAAGCAGTGGGGGCAATATATGTCAGTGAGAGAAATTGAAAGGTAAGTAGAAAAGCATAACAGATTGTGACATGCATGTGTGCATATGAATATGGGGCGAAAAACAACAACCAGGTTTTCCATTTTTTCCTTGGATAAGAAGAGTACTGATCAAGGAAGCCTTCCTAGAAGACTTGTGTGCACAATTAACATTTGCTGAAACAAAACAAACAAGTAAGAAAACCATGGGCAAAAGACTTATGCATCGGATAACAATAGTACACTTGGGTACACTTGACTAGAATGCTTGAGACCTTACTGAGAACTCAGTAGCCTTCTTTGGTAGACCTCTGTGTCAGGCAGTCCTAGACACTGAGCATCATGGAGAAGCACAGGAAATGAACAACTGATAACTTCATTAAAGGCTTGCCAATTGTAAGACATAGTCAAATGTGTTTTCTCATGTTTGGAGGATATGAAGTATTAAGTGGTATAATAATGGTTTACTATTAATTTCTTTGATTGTGACTTAGATAAAAAGAACTACTAAAGGCTTTTCTTAGACTCTAATTGTGAATGAAAGGCTTGTCATCCCCAGAGCAGCAACTATCTAATAGAAAATAAAAGTTACTATATGCAGCAGCTTACAAAGACTTGCATGGGCAATGGGGATGAATGCTTATAACCTAGGGATCAACATAGCGCAGAATTTCGTATACTGCTAGCCTCTTGTCTTATTTTCACTTCAGCAATAAAATGAAGTCGAAATATTTCAATTTTTGTTACCTATCTAAAGAGTACTGCATTTAGGTATGTTACGTATCACATCACAAATAAATTATGTATACTGTCTTTTCATTTTGAACTGGGGAGGTCACCTTAAGGACCTGGTATAAAAAGTCTTACAAAGCATATTAGTATTACTAGAAGGGGATCCTAATAAGGATTTTATTCTTCAAACAGAGGTACACTCTACCTTATGGTAAAGAAACCAATAACTCTATCAAAACACTGAGAGTCAAATAAATCAGTAAGTCTAATGACATTCCACAAGACTTAACAATTCCTGTACCTAACCTAAAATTTAGTTCCTAAACTTCAAACTGTTTATATCAATAACTGCATTTCATCACCAGTTGCAAGTAACTTGTTCTTCAGTCACAAGTAATTTCTATTCAGTAACTGGTTTTTCAGGTAGCTAAACCTGGTTACTTTCAGATTCTTAACTTCTTTAATTTATTTTGGAGTTTTGACAGAAAACTTTCAAAGTGGATGTGGAGGTGGGGCAGGAGGCTTATTTGAAATGATTCTAATTGAATGCTCTGGTTTGAGGACAACTGGAAGACCAAAGGAAAAGAATGCTTCCTCCTCCCCAGGCTCTGGGGAAAATTTAAGGTTTCTACAAAGTGTTAGTCTGACTCCAATGAAATGAAAATTCTACCATCTATCAATAAGATGATGATGTATTTATAAAACATGAACCACAAGAGAGCTATGCTGAGCACTTTCAATAAACCTCAATTAAAGTGATCAATATTGCTATAAGCATCCTTAAAAGCACCTCTGACACAAAACTTCTTTGAGAATAGTCTTAAATGCTGTAAGAGAGTATGTTAAGGTATAGTGAGTATGTCAAGGTATAGTAAGTAGTGAATGCCAGTGTTCAGGAAGACAATTACTAACTGTCCCAACTCTCAGGATCTCAAAGTTAGAATTTAAATGAAATAATAAATAAAAAGGCCCATCTATCATATTTAGGAAAATAAACATATGCAAGATGTTATTTCAGGGCATTTATACCTTGTGCTAAATCCCACTGTCTGTTTGTATTCATGTTTTGTCCAAAATATTAAATTGTACTTCTTCCTTTTTCCTGATAACTGAGATGTCATTTACTAGTCATGGTCAGGTTGAAGTTCCACCTCTTCCACAAATCCTTTCTTTGGTGCTGTAGCTTTATTAAATTCTGTATTGTGAAATGCAATTCTGGTTACAGAATCATGGAGTACTTTACAATTGTTGCTTGTAAGATTAAGTCTTACCACTGAATAGTAAGTTCCGTAAAGGCTATATCTATACTACATCTTCTGTGCTTTCCCTCATACTGAGAGGCAGAGTACTAATCACTGCACTTTTATTTAAAATGCAACTAGTATGGGGAGAGTTCCTACTCCATGGAGCTTTCGGGGCTGACACGATGATTGCCAGCCTGGTTACCAAGGCATAACCCCCTAGAGGTGAGGTCCAGACAGCACTGGAAGAACTGAAAGTGGTGATAGTAGGAGATAGTAAGGAGCTAGAAAGAGAAGGAAGGGGAAGTAGAACTGTGGCTCAAGTGGTAGAGCGCTCGCCTTGAGCAGAAGAGCGCAGGGACACTGCCCAAGCCCAGAGTGCAAGCCCCACGACTGACAGAAAAACAAATAAGACAAAAAGAAAGAGAAGAAAGAGTCTTAGTGAGGAGGAAGAAAGAGGAAAACAAAAACTTCAATTTTGCTGAAGATGAATCCCATGCATGCTTTGCCACAGACAGCAGAGCACTGTTTTGAGATATCACAAGAGCAGACACTTCACCATTCTTTCTCATCTGGAAAATCCTAACAAAAGATCCCAGGATCCCAAGAGGACCCTGGACTACCAGGTTTCCAAACTAGCCAACAGGATGGAGAGAACTATTATTCAATTTCACTACCTCCTTCCATTCTATCCACACTTTCATATTCATTTATTTCTTCAGCCACTCATTTAGCAAAAGTTTTGTGCACACTTAATGTGTGGTTGGTGTGTGGGTTGATGTGATCTGAAGCCTTGGGAATCCTGGTTGTGGGCAAAATAAATTTAGCTCTTGATGTTAGAAGGTCCTGACTCCTGACAGTAAGTGACCATGATTTTTTTTTTAATTGAACATGAAGAAATGCACTTAGTAAGAATAATGAAGAAAAGTGTAATGAGCCTTGAGCACACTTCATAGAGAGCCAATTGAATTCTGAGTAATAAAAAAGGGTAGGAGAGAATTCTGGCAGAGGATATAATATGTTCTAAAACCCTGAGATAGAGCTAAACATGAATATTTCTACGATATCCAATAAAGACTCTTCTTAAACTGTTGCTTAACCCCTGAAATTCATTGCTGGCTGTAAGAGTGTACATTCTGTGGTCACAACATTCTTGAGGCTGAGGGAGGAGTCCAAGGCCTGTCAGGGCTATACACTAACATCTTGTTCTCCAAAATAAAAGGAACACAAGAAGAAAGGAAGAAGAAAATGGGGAAGAAAGAGGAGAGGAAGGGGGATAGAAGGGAGGAAGTAGGAAGAGAAGGAAAGGGGAAGGGAAGAGAAATGGGGAGAATGAGAGACTATGGAGGAGGGAAGAGAAGAAAGGTGGAAAGATTAAAAAAAAGTTGAGTAGCTGCCACTGGAATCTCAATAGAGGTCCTCAGTCTAGAAATTTCTTGACCTACAATGTTTCATTACAGCTAACCTTTAAGTTTGCTTCTCCTTCATTGGCTAGCTTGCCTGGCAAGGGGCTTCTTACTTCAAAATACATATTGTTAATTTACTTTAATATTCCAAAGTGTGGGTTGCTTTGCTGATTTAACTTTTCTTTTAAGCAAAACCTGCTTTGTGTTCTCTTACAGAGCAAATATTAAACTGTCAAATACTTTGCTCAGGACATTTTATATCACTTTTATTTTATATCTAATGTATTCTTTTTTGGGGAGGGTCGGTCATGGGGCTTGAACTCTGGGCTTGGATGCTGTCCCTCAGTTCTTCAGCTCAAGGCGAGCGCTCTACTGCTTGAGCCACAGCACCACTTCTGGTTTTCTAGTGGTTTATTGGAGATAAGAGTCTCACAGACTTTCCTGCCCAGGCTGGCTTGCAACTGCGATCCCCAGATCTCAGCCTCCTGAGTAGCTAGGATTACAGGCATGAGCCACCGGCGCTCGGCCATATATGTGATGTATTCTTAAGAGTACTGTAGGAGAAAAGAGTATGACACACTGCTTTTGGAAAAACATGTGTATATGACAAAAGAGCCATACTTGTGATGAAAGTGAGGGAATATACCAATCTTCCTAAACTGGAGTTACTGAGTTGTATAAGGCTTGTTATGCTTGTAATGTAGAGTACATGCTTTAACCTCTGGTATCTGTGAGTTGCCTGTAATGATAATTTATATCATGATAAAATTCTAACCTTTTAAAATATATCCCCTAATACAGTCAAAAGAGCTATAAACATCTCCCTTCAATTATATTAAAATCTGTTCTCTTCATAAACATTAAAAGTCTTTGTGTGGTTGCTGCCACTCATGTGAATTGGAGCACAAGCTGTAGATATGACAAAACTTGGTGGAGAAATATACCTGAGATGTAACATAAAATGCAAATATTCCAAACAGAACCTGCCCCCTCCTCCCATTTTTTATATCATGCCTGGTTTATTTAATGTGATGTTGGTACCTGATATGTCTTTTAATGATTAAAAGTAGAATTTGTAATCATAAAGTTCTAACAGTGACAGAAAATGGATATCAGAAAGAGGCCACCACTAATAAAGACAGTTTCAGAAAGTTAGCAGCTTTGCGTTCAGAAATATTTAAATAAGGAGTAAATTGGATAAATAATCTTGGTCTGAACCTTGATTACTTTATCTCAACTTCTCCATTCAGTGATGCAGGCATCTTACGGATAACTAATATTACTTTCAGGAAAATTTGTTACCCAAATTTAATGTTATAAGAATATATGAATTTTACACTTTATTTCAACCTGTAGATTTTCCTCTTTTAGAGAAAAGCATTGGGGGCAGTGAGTATAGCTCGCTGGTTTAACACTTGTCTAGCATTTGCAAAACCCTGTGAAAGAAAGAAAAGACCGAAGGAAGGAAAGAAAGAGAGAAAAAAAGAGAAAAAAGAAGGAAAAGAAAAGAAAGAAAAAAGGAAGAAAAGAAGGATAAAAGGAGGAAAGACTCGACTTGTTGGTGTCCTAAATATTACTCAGGCAGCAGCACATAACCCTCTTTGGAAAAATCTGTTCATCCTCCAAGATTTTCTTAGTTCTCCCTCTGTGGTTGCTTCCCAGTGAACTGATTCCTATTTTTGCTGCCTTTAAGACAACACATATTGGTGGAAGCCCTAAGATTCATGACTTTTGTACATCACATAATCTGTTTCACAGTGTGCCACCCAGTTTCTAAAATACCCAGCATACTAGGTCCTAGCATTGCAAACAAGGTCCTCCACTTATCCACAGCTGGATATGACTATCTGATCCTCTGAGGAACTTTGAGGTTTGGTCTGTACGGTATGCCTACTGTTTTGTTGATAGTTCTAGTATAATTGCATCAAGTTCCCCAGAACACATCAGATATCACACTCACATCTCCCACTTGTATAAAAGCAGTAACCAGACTTATATGCTGCATTAAAGTTCCATTTCTGTTGTTCTACTCAAAGGTCTCTGTTAAGCACTTAGCTTTATCAAAATTATTCTAAAAACAAACTCCAAGAGAATCTGTATTTAACTGCCACCCTAGGGAACGGGGTTCAAAATGTAAACCCTTCAAGGAAGACCCTTCAGTGGAACAAACGGTACCATGCAATTTTTATGCTTAAGTCTTACTTATCTTACTCCAAATATGACTCCATGCCATTTTGAGAGAAGCACTGAGGTTCTTTCAAATGTCTGTAATCAGGCAACTCTCACACCATTGAAAGAATGATTCTGTCTGTGCAATGCACATGCTGTTGCTCTCTTCTACATCCCCATGCTACCTTCCCTAGTGGGAAATGTCACAACGCTGCACTTCTTGCCTAAAACAGGAAGAGCAGAGCCCAGCCCTTCCTCCTGAACCCGCACTACCCTCCCACAGTCACTTCAGAATGCTGTAGAAGAGAGAGCTGCCAATTCTGCACACCCCCAAATAACACATGCTCTTAACGGGTTCCTGGAACACATAGCTCTCTGCTAAAGTGCATCCTGCCTCTGCTGGCTGGAGCTTTCCCAGCCCAAAGCCTAAATAAAGGAGCAGTGTGCGGGGCTCTAGTACCCCCAGTCCCTGCTCACTACAAGAATTCCTTAATGAGCACATGTGTAGGACAGGACAGTGGTGTATTTCCTCTCTGTACTCGAAGGCGCTGACATGACTTTCTACAGTAGATCACAATTCAAGAGCAGGGGAGGACAGCAAGTAAGATAGGAAGCGGCAGCTTAATGCTTTCAGAGATGGACGATAGGCAAGTACCTCTAGGTTTTTGCCTGTCACCTCTCCCTGCCAAAAAGTCCATAGCCAAAGTGTCACACACGTGAATCTTCGCTTAGAGATTTTGTGTATGTCCCACTTACCAACAACAACAACAAAGTGCTTCCTTTTAAAATGGAAACCTGTGAGTGTCAGACAGCTAGCAGCCACTAGCCTGGCTCAGGGTAGTCTGTCTTTCAAGTAAAAGCCCGTCACCACCCACTCCCCATTCAAGCCGAGATTTTAAAAGGCAAGCAAACTGAAAGGAACCACGCGGGAGTCGGTCGCTGTCAGAAAACACCGCGGCCAGGAGAAGTCACAATGCCGGCGAAACGCACTACTACTTGACGATCACCTCCTCAGGACGGGAGGAGAGCTATGGAGCCATTTTTCACTAGGTTCACAAGAAAATGTCAGCTCACAGGCGGCTCCAGCTCTGCCAGAGCGCATCTTAATTTGGTCCAAAGGGACACAGCCAGTCACCCTCACAGAACATTTTCTTAAAGAGTCCATTACAAATCGGATTCCCTCTGCTCAGAGCATCTTCTTGATGGAGTCTTTGGCAATCCCCAAGGCACAGAACTGCACCCTATTCAAAACTAAAATTTCCTCTTCAGTGGTGCGAATTAGACACTTCTGAATTGACACAAAAGAAAAAAGAAGAAGGAACAAGGCTCTGCTTCCCACTCCTTGCCCTCCTACATCTCTTGACTACTACCTCTGGACAGTTTACTTCAGAATGGAGTAGATTCTAGACCAGGGCACAATGGCAAATTGGCATAGCAGCCCCTGCTATCTCGAAGGCTATGCTTTCTTTGTAAAAAGAAAAAAAACCCACAGGAAAATACACATGCTGGAACAAAAGACACTATCTGCACAGCAAGAAACCAGAAACATTAGGCTTGATTTACACACATCTGTACCCTCTTCTTTAAAAATAAAAAAGCTTCTGAGCTTAATTTAATCATGACACATTGTATTCTCTCCCCAAATCAGTTCCTGTTAATTTTCTTTTTAAGCCTTGCCCCCAGTAGGTGGTAAAATCCACTTTGCTACAGGGATACCTGGGGTGTGCCTTTGTTGATGGGGTGCCATTTCAAACTTATTACATTTGAAATAAATATTGTGTGGGAATGAGGATCGAGACAAATGCAGTGGGTTATCTCAGAATTCTTCCGACATTAGCCAAAAATGCCAAGTCAGCAGATTATTTGCTGTTTACATGTCACAATACCCTCATCATGCATTTGCAGCCTTGTGGATCAAAATGCTAAGTATTCCCTAACAGCCACCTGACAATCCAGGACTGAAGCCCACACTGAATCAGAAGCAGACATCATTGATGGCTTTCCTCTGGCTGCATTAAACAAAAGCTCTACAAGCCACAGAGAGAGGCATTCTGTCCGGGTACGTAAAGTGAGAGTGGAGTCAAGTTTAGGTTCACATCTGGTGGAATATGGCACTGCCTTACCCAGGGGTTGGAAAGCAGACGGGGTCTGGAGGCTATAAATAGAACACACACACACACACACACACACACACACACACTCACACACACACACACACACACACACACACACACAGATATTGACGGCAGACCTGGGTCTGCTTCAGCTTACTAACCTAGAGCTCTGTGCAGAGCCAGCCGGGGAGCCGCGCGTCCTCTCCCACCTTTCCATGATCCTCAGTCAGTGTCTTCTCAAACCACCTGTACTGATCCAACCCATCTTCCGAACGAACAATTTTCTTGATAGAAGTAGTCTCAGCTGAGCTTTGATTTCTTTTTTTCCCTCAGCACAGATGCCTAGAATTTTCCTCTTTAAGCTAGACACAGCAACACAAAAACTGCCGCTGAGGTCTTTTGTTTTCCCTCCTCTCAAAGATGAAGCATGCAGCACTCCTCTCTCTCTCTCTCTCTCTCTCTCTCTCTCTCTCTCTCTCTCTCTCTCTCTCTCTCTCTCTCTCTCTCTCTCTCTCTCTCTCTCTCTCTCTCTCTCTCTCTCCAGTCTCTTCCTCTCTCCTCTCTCCCCCACCCCTCTGGCTTTAGCTCTCTCCCTCTGATTCTTTTTCCCCACCCCCCACCAGCAACCTCACTGGATTCTCATTCAGCCAGGGTCATTTACATCTCTCAGGATGGAAACCTGTGTTATACACACGCCCGTCTCTCACTTTTGGGTTTCCTCTGGGAGAGGGAGGGGGGAGGCTCTATGTGAAGTCAGGTGACCCTTCTGTTAAAAAGCCAGAGAGATGGATGGAGTGTGTGAATTTTAATATACACACAGGCACATTTACATTACAAAGCAGGGTGGAAAATCGAGCTCCTGGAGATTAAGCATTTTTGTTTTTGCTTTCATAGTCCCCTTTTAGCAATTAAGAGAAGCTGGTATAGTATAATGAAATGTAATTAAACTTTTCAGTGTTAATAACAAGGCTGAATCTTTTCAGAATCATTCAACTGAACAATTCTCTTAAACTTGTAAGTATAGCTGTTGCTCTCCCCCTCCTCTGTCAAAGAATAGGGTTTTTTGTTTGTTTGTTCATTTTTTCTATTTAAACACTTTCTAATTGGTCTTGGACATCCAGTTCCCTTATCCTAAAGTTAAGGGCTGTTACCAAAGGTAACAACAACCTGCCAGGTGCAAGTGGCTCACACTTGTAATCCTAGCTATTCAGGAGGCTGAGATGTGAGGATTACAGTTACTAGGTAGTCCAAGCAGGAAAGTCCATGAGATTCTTATTTCAAATTAACCACCAAAAAGCCAGAAGTAGATCTAGTAGTGCAAAACAAAACACACACATACATATAAAAAAAGAAAACACTGAAGGACAGCACTCAGGCCTGAAGAGCAGCATTAAATAATAAGGTAATAATAATAGTAACAACAATAATAATAAAGGTAATAACCTGAAAGGAAAAGACAGACTAATTATTAGAGACCTAGCAGGGGTGGAAGCTGAGTTACCTGCCGTGCAATTAGAGTCAATCATTTTGTTTTTTTTTTAATATATATGTTTTATTGTTAAGATACTGTAGAGAGGAGTTACAATTACATGAGTAAGGTAATGAATACATTTCCAATAGAGCATTGTTAACTTCTCCTTTGATGTTACCAACCCTTCCTTCCCTGGCCAAAAGTTGTAAAGTTTGTTTTCAACATAGTCTTGTACATCTCATTGTTACAATAGGTCAACTTGTATCCTTATTTCAGCTTTTTGTTTTTTCCCTTCCCCTCCCCAAGTCAGAAAAATGTATATGCAAGATGCAGGGTACCAGAATCAAATACAGTGAAAACCGGGGTTATACCATGGGGAAAGAACAAAAATTCACATAGTACATTGTAAGTACATTAAAAACAGGCAATTAACTTTCTCCTTCTCTGCTTCAGTGTCTCTGTCTTCACCTAGGAACTAAGTATAATTAGCTTATCAAGTATTTCTTCTTTGTTACCCTAAGTCAAAAAGCCTGGTGGAGAAAGATGCCCAGGTAGCCGGACTACTCAGCACACAGATAAGAAGCAGCTGGGCAAGGTGCACTCACTTCATAGTGTTGAAAACACTTGCTAGTCCACAGGCCTAGGACCTAAAGAGTAAATTTACTACAACCTGGTTCCCTGCTGTGAAGTCCTTGAATCCCATGGAGAGCCTGCCACTAAATTAGAAAGATGTGCAATCTGCTTTTAAGAGCACTGCAAAGAAAAATGAGGTCTGTTTTGAAAGCTCAGATAGAAAGATTTGCAAATTTAAATGATAAGTAATTAGAATGAGAGTTGGCAAGTGTGTTGGGAACAAACATTAGAAGATGCCATGATGGTGTTAAAATTATTGTGCTAGTGTCTTATGTAGTATAAAGGTGTCTCCTGGCTGTTTGTAGGAAGCATGAGGCCCTCACATATGAGGACTACATCCCTAGCTCTATGGATGGATCCTTTTCTTTTTCTTTTCTTTTTTTTTTTTTTTTTTTTGGTTGGTTGTGGGACTTGAACTTTGGGCTTGGGCGCTGTCCCTGCACTCTTCAGCTGAAGGCAGCTCTCTACGGCTTGAGCCACAGCGCCACTTCCTGTTTTTTAGTGGTTTATTGGAAATCAGAGTCTCATGGACTTTCCTGCCCTGGGCTGGCTTTGAACCATGATTCTCAGATCTCAGCCTCCTGAGTAGCTAGGCTTAAAGGCATAAGCCACCGGTGCCCAGCTGCATGGATTCTTAATTTTATGTGCCTGGTGATCCTGGTGCCTTAGCAAAAGAGGAAAAATGCTGGAAGATTAGATGCAAGAAGTATTTCTCTGATGCTGAGGACATTCAGAAAGCAATATCCTAAAGAGAAGGCCTGAGAATCGAACTGTTAAACTTTCGTCTACTCTGCCCTTTCTCTACCCACTGAAAGTGAGAGGAAGCAGGGAGCCACCGTGGATGGAGAACTGCAAAGGGAATTTAAAATGGAAGATGAGCTCACAAGGTCTCTGAGAGAAAGTATTTGTAATTGATTCCAACTAAAAGGTAATCAGCAATAGTAGCCCACCAATGTCATCAAAATTCACAAGATTTGTTTTTAATGTTGTTGTTTTTCTAGTTCCCCACTTAAGTGTTAATGGAAGGGTTGTTTTTCTGGCCTAAGGTGGTGAATGAATCGTTTCTGGAACATGAATTTACCCAGGCCAATAAACCATGCCCTGATAGTTCAGATGCAATTCGGAAAAGCTACCTCAATCTTGAAACAGTGACTCCGTCCCATGGGCTGGTCCTACAGAGAGACTTAAAGCTCCAACTCCTTACACTTCATTAAAAACTGTGCTTGGGTAGAAATAATTGTCATTCTCACCCCAGAGATGACAGGTTTCAATCTATTGAAAATGTTTCCTTTCCTATCACTTTCATTACATTTTACATCCTGCTTAAATTCTTCTTTCCTCCCCAAACAGGTCAGAAACTAGAACTCCTTTACTCCAAAGAAAGCCACAAAACCTAAATATATTATTCAAATCTTCCCCCACCCTTCTGTGTAGGAGCTGCCCAAGAAGAAATTCCAGAACTGATAGATCATAAGACTCTGATTTCAGAATGAGGTCGTGCCTTATACCAAGAAGAAGAAAATATTGTACCGAGAAGCTGAGAAGAATCTTCAGACAGGCCTTCCTGTGTTCCCCCACTCAGCATTCAATCAAACCCTCTTTGTAAAATCTCATTTCTACATGGTTGTTCATGCTTCATTGAACCTAAGGCTAGACATGCATATTTCACCCTAGGTATTTTGGTCTTCAATTTAAAGACTCCTATGTCATATAACATTGTGATCACATGAATTTGTGTGTGCTCTCTTCTCTTGTTAATCCATCTTTGGCATAGGGGTGTTTGGCTGTGACTCTTTATGACAGGCAGGAAAAGGATCACCCACTTTCTATGCTTACAGTGGTTTTGTTTTGCTGTACACAAAGCTTCTTGGTCTTTTGTCCAGGGGAGAACTAGCTCCATTTGCTGCTAGGACCTGGCCTTTTAGTCCCCTTCAGAAACACCATTCAGGCTAGATAAGAAATAAGTAATGAGCCAGGAGACACTGGTGACTCATACTTGTAATCCTAGCTACTCAGTAGGCTGAGATCTGAGGATTTCAATTCAAAGTCAGCCCAGGCAGGAAAGTGTATGAGACTCTTATCTCCAGTTAACTAGTAAAAATCCAGAAATTGAACTGTGGCCCAGGTGACAAAGCACTAGCCTTGAGCAAAAAAGCTCAGGTATAACTCTAAGGCAGAGTTCAAGCCCTCAAACCAGTATGAAAAGAAGAAGAAGAAGAAAAAAAACTAGAGAAAGAAAAAGTAACAACTACTTCTGCTCCTTTTACAGTTTAAAAGCTTCACCTTGCATGGAAAAGATCTGATTTAAGCTTTTAAAATAAATTATATGCTAACTGGTGGCAAATTTAGCTTCAGTTTATGCTACAAGAATTGGCGTCCAAACATTGGACAGCAAAAAATATCTTCCTGTGGGAAAGTAAGTCAGCTCAGACAAATTTAGTAAGACCTAAAATTTTATTGGATGGAAATGTAAATGATTTAACTTTATTGTCTTCTCTCATAAACAAATTAGCTATTCTTCCTTAGCTACTCTTTCCTTTTCCCCTCTAGCACTGGGCTTCTCATTTTTCCACTTACTTAGAATTTTATTCTAATTTCCAACCTTCCCCCTCCTCCATTAATTTGTCTTTTGTCCATGGTGTCGCTTTCCTTGTATGTATCAAGCAAAAATGTTGGCAGTGATAGAGGGAGAGGAAGATCTTTTATATTACATTAGATAATATGTGTCTATAACCCAAGTGCTCATGTTTAGCAATGTTGTAGCTCCAGGTTATTTTAACAAAGAGGTATGGTGGAATCTACACTGTCTCTTTCTTTTGTATTAAAATGAAAGATCTTGATATAAAGAGGCCTATCAATAGCTCATCAATGAGAGGCCAATGCAAAATAAAAAATGAAAATAAACTAGGAAGAGTATTACAGAGATAAACTCCAGCCAACTTCCTAAAGTATCTCCTATTACCTCTAAAGTACTGGCATACAGTAAAATACATTTTCAATCACATGCACATTTATTCAAATAATGTTTACAAGCTCTTTCTTTGTGTTAGGCACTCTCTTAAGCACTAAGGGGCACTAGACAAATAAAACAGAGCCTACACCTTCTGGAAATTCATAATAGGTATACCACTGAGGATAAAATAGATATCAGAGTTGACTGCACAAAATGCTGTGGAAAATCAGAAAACGAAGAAAAATTCTCCTCCACGGGAAGCAGAAGAGTTAAAAACAGGGCTGGGGGCATAGCTCAAGTGGCAGAGCTCTGGCCCAGCAAAACCTGAGACCCTTGAGTTCAAACCCTGAAAAAATAGGTGACACTTGAACTAAGCTTTACAAATGTGTCAATTTTTTAAGTGAGAAAAAGGCAGCAAGATTAAAAGCTAGAAGACCAAACCAAGTGAAGCCAAACCTGCAGTCTGGTCTGGTTGCAGTACAGTGTTCAGGGCAGACTGAAACAGGCTGCAATAGACAATTATTCTTTGGCTAATAAGTTTTTTGTTTCAAAGAATTATTTTGGTAGCAATGTAAAAGATGGATTAGTGCAGTGTTCCCTGACTTCCTTAAAGGTAAAAATATTACATCCAGTGATAGTAAATAATATGTAGTATACACCCAATTAGGAAACCCAACAATTTACTTATTTTTTTTTCCTTTTTTGCTAGTACCAGCGTTTGAACTCAAGGCCTCATGCTTGCTAGGCACCTACTCTACCACGGAGCCATATCTCCATCCCTAGAAATATATTTTGATAAGTGTCCTACACAATTATTATCGTTTGGGAATTACCAGAAAGTGTTAGTTTTGTGGTGGTTAATACCATTTGTAGAGTCGTTTGGGGTTTGTTTTGTTTTTGTATGTTCTTTTTTTGTTGTTTCGTTTTGTTTTTTTGTTTTTGTTAGTACTGCAGTTTGAACTCATGGTCTTGCACTCTTGCTAGGCTTACTTGCTCACTGTTGGTGCTCTGCCACTTGAGCCACATCTCCCTCTAATCCTCAATCTAGCAATGCAGTCTCATGGACTTTTCTGCTTGGGATGCCTTGGAATCTCAGTCCTCCAGGTCTCAGGCTCCTGAAGAGCTAGGATTATAGACATGAGCCTCTACATCCAGGATTTTGGGGGCTTTTAAATGTATTTTTTATTGTTAAAGATACTGTACAGAGGGGTTACAGTTACATGAGTAAGGTAATGAGCAAATTTCCTATTGAACATTGTTACCCCCTCCTTGTTTATCCCCTACCATCCCTTCCCTCCCCACCTCCCCAACTCCTGCCTCCCCCCACCCCTGAAGTTATAAGTTCATTTTCAATATAGTGTCTTGTGCATCTCATTGTTTCAATGGGTCAACCTGTATCCTTGTTTCAGCATTTTGAGGAACTTTTATTCAATCAAATTCAGAATACCTTTAGACCAATTTAGTCAGAATATGTAAGATAAAAAGAGGAATTTAACCCTCCTCCCACCCCCAACCATGGATTCAATACAACTAAGATTGAAAATCCTCTTTTTTTTTTCCTCCTTTTTTTGTTGGTCATGGGGCTTGAACTCTGGTGCTGTCCCTCAGCTCTTCAGGCAAGTGAGCCACAGAGCCACTTTTTTTCTGGTGGTTAAATGGAGATTAGAGTCTCACGGATTTTCCTGTCTGGGCTGGCTTTGAACCAAGATTCTCAGATCTCAGCCTCCTTAGTAGCTAGGATTATAGGTGTGAGCCACTGGCACCCAGATACTTTTCCTCCTCCTCCTCCTCCTCCTCCTCCTCCTCCTCCTCCTCCTCCTCCTCCTCCTCCTCCTCCTTCTTCTTCTTCTTCTCCTCTTCTTCTTCCCCTTCTCCTCCTCCTCCTCCTCCTCCTCCTCCTCCTTCTCCTCCTCCTCCTCCTCCTCCTTCCCCTCTTTCTCCTTCTTCTCCTTCTCTTCCTCCTCCTTCACCTCCTTCTTCCCCTCCTTTTCCTCCTTCTCCTCCTCCTCCTCCTTTTTCAGAGAGAGATTCAAGATCAATTGAGAAGTAATTACAGAGCCCATGTGGTTGAGTCCATTCATGCTCAACCATTCAGTATCACAAACAGGAAACATAGTACCACCATTTCCAGTCTCTAGGAACTGAGGCAGAGAAGCCATTACAAACCAAGAATCCCCTTTTCTCTGCTTCTTAGAGACTACATAATATTCTTCTTTGATTATGTCTCCTGGTTTCTTCTGTGCTAGTAGTGAGGCTTGAACTCAGGGCATCACCCTGTCCTTCAGCTTCCCTCCCTACCATCGCCCCCTCAATGACTTGAGCCATGTAGGCCTCCACTATGTCTCCTCTTCTTACCCAGCTTAATTCTCTTGCACTTGTGACCCAATATGGCACCCTGTTACCTCCAAGATGCAGTACTTTACAGGCCCTTGTCTCATCAAATAGGAACTTGTAATTACTACACTTAACTCAGGTCAATCCTTGAGTTGGTAGGGAAATCCTGGAAATCCTGGATTGGTTAGACTGATTTCCTTAGTTTTCCACTAATTCCATCTATGGGTTCCACTAAACCCATGGATGGAGTGATTATAAGACACAAATTTGTCCTGGGCAAAGAATTCAGAGTAGATTACAGGTAGGATAAATGCATCTAAGCATTTCACATACAGCAATATTTCAAGCAAGAAATACTTAAAAAGGCTTAAGCAGGGCCAAGTAGTGGTGGCTCATGCCTCTAATTCTAGCTACTCAGGAAACTGAGACCTAAGAATTATAGTTTGAAGCTAGTCTGGGCACGAAAGTTTGTGAGACTTTTATCTCCAATTAATTACCACAAAAGCTGAAAGTGGAACAGTGGCTCAAGTAGTGCAATGCTAGCCTTGAGCAAAAAAAGTTTAGGGACCGCATGCAGAACCTGAGATCAAGCCCCAGGATTCGGACAAAGAAGAATAATAATGAGAATAAGAATAAAGAATAAAAATGAGAAGGAGAAGTAGGAGGAGGAAGAAGAAGAAAGCTTGAGTAGGACTTTGATAGAAGAGAGACTGCCTCTCCTAGATGCTTTTTCATAGGCAGAAATCACAGACCCTGGAGAGTAATTGCACCTGATTGTATGACAGAGTCACAGTTGAAGAATAAATATATTTTCACTGACTATAGATGCCATCCTACAATACAGACATCAATAAAGGACTATCCAATTTACTAGTCAATAGAGGAGATATCTAAATAAATCTGATGTTGAACCCTATACTTAAGAAAACATATAGAAACCTAAAGGTCAAAGAAAAACTAACAATTGTGAAGAATTAGACAAAAGAGGAGAGTTACAGAGAATTACATTCTCAAGGATACTAGTAAGCCAAATAGCAGACTTCTGCTTTTGACACTTAAGAGCTTTTATGTAAAGGTGAGAACAGTTTTTCAGAATGAAGTTGGATATACATGCTTATTTTGCAACATGAAATGTAAAATCATATGCAATGGTCTATGCAATCCGATTCTTCCATGAGACCTTGTGTCAGGTTGAGCTTCCCTACTGGCTCTCATCGATACCAGATAGGACCTTTGTCACAGGTGTGTTTTGCTCCCTGCTTTACAAGAGGTTCTGCTTTCTGTCTCCATTTGCCCTTCATCTATCCTTCAGGGATCTCAGCTAATGCAGTGCATGTGAATCCACCCCGCCTGCATCGTTTACACTTCAGGTGTGTCCCTATTACAACAGCAGCAGCAGGAATGAGAATACTAATAAGGCTCTCATACTGATGCTAAATGATTTAACTTTTTAAATTCTTGCAATAAGTCTATAGTACTTCATAAGTACTATCATTACCACGTAGCCACCGAGGAAACTGATTCTAGAGAAGCAAAAATAATTTACCAAGTGTGAGGAAACTAAACAAATGGGAATGCTTTGATCAGGATATAAGGCAGTGTGTCCTACATGATTCACATCAAATCTTATTCCCTAATCATCTGGAAACCAAAATTTTGTAGTTGATTATATCAGTCCATAATGTTCTTATTGTTTCACATTCAATTGTATCACATACCCACCCAAGGTTCATTTTATTTTTTTAAATTTTTACTTATTTTTTATTGTGAAAATACTGTACTTGGGCAAGATAATGAGTACATTTCTTATCAAGCACTGTAGCCTCCTCTGTTTCCCCTTCCCATCTCTTCCCAGCCTCCGCCCCGTCCCCCCGACCCAATCCTCCCCCTCTCCACCAAAGTTGTAAAAGTTCGTTTTCGACATGACAACTTGTAAGGTTCATTTTAAAAGCTATTCATTCTTTGTCTAAGTTTAAAGACATTCTTTATCATTTGTTGACCAAAGGCAAGTCATCAAACCTTCTGTGCCTCAATTTCTAGACCTATGTCATAAGTTTATCATGAGGCTCAAATAAGAAGTTCATGTTTAAACAGTTACTACAATTCCTGGACCTAGTATTTACTTATTAAGTGTGATTATATCTTCACATTATCTTTGTTATTAACATGTTAGCAGTAAAACTTCTATGTATACCTGTATGGGATCTTCTTATTCAAAGGCTTTTCAGGGTGAGAAGGCTCCATTGATTCTGTTTCTTATTAAAGGCAGTTTATGTAATTTCAATCATTCTAGTTTACAGCGTACTTTATTGATCAAATTAGGAAGTCTCACCAACTAGCCTTTAACTAATCATGAACCACATATATTGACTCATTATTATATCCATAGTATATGATTTCAGGAGGCAAAACCAGAAATTACATGCTTTACAAAAAGCAAAAGCTTGCATTTTAGCAATAAGCAAAAAATTAATTATTCTTAAAAATCAATTCCAGCTCTTACACATAAATACATTTCAGTACCAAAGTAACAAAAGAACGTAAGGTGTTTTCTTCTTCACTGGCTTTTCCTTTCCATAAACAAGTCTCAGGATCACACCCTGAATATGGATGTTCCTACCTGGATGATGTCTTCCCATGAAAGTAATCATGTATTAACAATCCCAAAAGTGTTAAAGATGTAGAACCCCCAGTGGTGGAGTCATTGCCTAGCACATGCAATTGAACACTTATAAATTACTGACCTTTTTCTAATTAAGTATTTCAAAATATTTCCACAGAATGTTTCCTTAACTGCTGAGCAGAGTTTAAGCATGTCGAATGCTGCTCACTTAAGTGTGCATCTAGTATATATGGTATTGTACTTATGTGAAATAGAAAGCAAATACATTATATATCTTACCTGACAATGGGAATAGAAATCTAAATTAGAACAATTGATCATCGTATTTTACAAATATAGATGACTCATGAAATTTATCTTCTTTTTTCACTTAAATGAATTGTTGATCCTACTCAACAATTGTTGACCAAAAGTTGATGAAACTTTATGGATATACATTTATATACTACTGTTGACCATTTGTGTAAGTGTGGATGACATGATAGATGTGTTATACTGTTGACTACTGGATTCATGTGTAGATTGCAGTTGGGTTACCAGATGTAGTTGGTGTTTGTAGAGCCTGGATCTATGAGAACTTTTTCTCCCTGTCTTGAGAAGATACATGATAATTTTCATCAGAAACCACTCATTTCTTTTTGACTATTTATGTCAAATTAATGCACTTCCAGTGTCTGTCAAAAGTATGGTACTTTAGTTGAAGATAGTTCTGTGTGCCTACATTCATAATTATCTTAGAGAATGGGTTGATTATCCCATTCTAAGAGAAAGAAAGCAAAATGTGGGAAATTAGTACTTTGGGCTTTTCTTTAGTCTACTAACCAAGCCAAAGCAGGTGCTATAAAAAAAAGTTTTTAAAGTATATTCCAGTGCCAAAGATACAGAGATTTACTACCCCTGACTTTACCATTTCTTAGTGATGTGGCAGTAGATAAATTACTCATCTGAAAAACAGTGATGACATGAGGCATATAGAATTACTAGGTAATAATTAAGATGATGTATGTGAAGTACATAACATGCACAGCCTGGACACCATCACCATCATTATGACTGACATCATCATCATCATCATCATTAACAACACCACCACCACTGCTACCATCATCACTTTCAACCTCAGCACCATTATTATCACCACAATCTCTACCATCACCACCATCATCACTATTTTCACCACACTATCTCCACCCATTATTGTCATCTTCTCCCTACTCATCATCAAAGCAAATATGTGCCATGTACCAGATGATACAATAAAAGCTAGCTTTCATCACTAGCATGATATTTCCTTTTACTGGCTTTTATTTTAGCTCAGGAAGTTACTTGTTCTGAGCCAGTTAGCTTGATATAAAGCACACTATTTGCTTTAATTGGCTTTAGTCAAAGCAAAAGCTTACACCTAAATACTTTTCAGTAAACAAAGTAAAAGAGAACATATAGTGTTTTCTTTATTATATTTCCTTTTCAAAAACAAGTCTCAGGATCATACCTTAAATATGGAAGATCCAGCCTAGATGATATCCTGGCTTGAACATAGTCTATCTAAACTATTAACAATTCACAAAGGTTGTCAATGTATCTCAATGGTAGAATGCCTGCCTAGGATGTGCAATGCCCTGCATTCAGTCCTGAGCACTGAGAAAAACAAATCTTAAGGCAGTAAGATCATGCACATGGAAGTCCTCCCAGGAGATTTCTAAGTACTTTAAAGGTAATGTGCCTACCTGTCCACAGTGGTACTTGGGTACTTGCTTCATATAAGTGAAAAGAGCAAAGTACCACTAGACGTGCTTTTTACCCCAAGTATGCATAAATTAATTCCACTGTTGACAACTGTCCTTCATGGGTCTAGGTTTCTGATCTCATATTGAGTCATCCCAGCTCTGACTTATGCAAATCAGGCTGAATTGTGAGCTTTTATTTTCTCAGAGACTCATGCTTTTCCATAGCCCTTTATCTACATTGCCTCAGAAATCCAAACAGATGGGCATGAACAGGGCATCTGTGGGGACTCCTACTTTAAGAGACAAATACTGCCAAAACTCAACCTAGATAAAATCCAAAGTGAGTATTGTGTGTTCATTATACTTCTCTATTTCCTTTTCTCTGCCTTTTAGCTACTTGATGACACTTTCAGAGTCCTTTCTCCTGTTGACCTATCTCATAACAAACCCAGAATTCAACTGAATATTCTGAAAATTAGTATGAATATCTAAAACAAGATTCTTGGATGTCTTGTATAATTTCATAAAATGATATTCCTTCAGAGAAGAAACTAAAAATAATGTCTAGAACTTCTTTAACTATGTCCTAAAATGCATATTTAAAGGGACTGAATTAACTAGGCATATTTCTTATAAGGCTCAATTTCAAAATAGAATACAAGAGATGAATAGCAAAAAAGCTGTCAGTTGACCTGACTTTCCAGCATCGAGGAAAATGGTAAAGGAAGTGTACCCTAGAATTGAATTCCAACTCCACACAGAATATGATTTTGGGCAAGATGGTTAATGCCCTTAAACCTTCATTTCCTCATTGGTAAAATAGAGAATAAAAATTTTAAGCTCCTATCTATCTATCTATCTATCTATCTATCTATCTATCTATCTATCTATCTATCCATCTATCTATCGAAACATAAATGTAATCATGAACTTGGTAGCAGAGAAACTGGTCCATTATAGATTTGTAGGAAATACTATTTTCCTTCTTGTCTTTCCTAATTAGTTATTGGCCCATAAAAGAGTAACACTTCCCAAGACTTAATAATCTTCTCTGAGCTATCTAAAAAAACCTTCCCACATTTCCTTTGCTCATCTAACACCTCTATTAATCTTCCAGAGTTCCACTATTGAAGGAAGATGATCTCTTGCAGGGGGGCCTTCATTTTAGTCAAGTAATCTACATTCTCCATATACCAGAGAAAACTAATGAAATCTAATAAAATTAAGTTGGAAAAGGCAGAAGGAAAAGTAAAGGGAAAAGGATGGAAGGAAGAAATATCAAGAAGCAATATTATCTGTTCTATCTAGAGACTAGGAGATGGGACCACTGTAGAGTAGAGAGAGGCCTGACTCATTTAGGATACCTAGTCTTTGATAACTCATTTACTGTTGATGATTTTTTTTCTATAGAAGAAAGACATTGAATTTTATCTAAGTCTCATGTAGCATGCAGATTTTGGTTAAATAAAATTAAGAAGACTTTTCAACCTCCAACCCACTCAGTCTATGATACTGGAAAAGGTAGCCTGTCATTGAATCAGTCTGAGTCTAGGTCATCACACATGGCCATGTGCTTTGCCCACATCTCTCATTTCATCACAGTGGTGTTATACTACCCCCATTTTTTAGAAAGACCTTTTAATTTTCAGAGAGCTTTTGTGATTTTTCTAAGGGCAAAAAAAAAGTGCCTTTGAATTAAAGCCCTGGGTACTTTGTACTGTAGTGTGCTGCCATCCTCTTGGATAGAAATTAGGAATGAAACTATTCTGAAATCACACCTCAATAAAATGACTGCAGTGATACTCGAGATAAATGTGAACTGGCAACAGTCATGGAAACTTGAGGCAAAAGTGTCTGTTCTGGCAATGGTGTGCTGCTTAATATGTAAGAACTGCATCAACAGCATACAAATAAACAAGGAAACTGGCAGTAGCATTTGCAGATTTCATAGAGTTACTATGCCCCATGTAGCTACTTTCAAGTATCAACTTTCAGTCACCAATTGGATTTGGAAAGTGATATATACAAAAGGCTCTCTCAGGCTAGGGCAAGTCATTTCCAGTATGCCATTACACCACTGTGTGTGTGTGTGTGTGTGTGTGTGTGTGTGTGTGTGTGTGTGTATGTGAGAGAGAGGGGAGGAGTGTGTTTTGGTATTTCAACTTATGTGCTGCTGTCTTCAAACATTTACAAAATAAAATACTTTAACATGTTTTTCCCCTTTAAATTAGTAATAGTAATTATGCATTTCTGGTGTTTCAATCAAATACTCATCTTTACTTAGTCCCAGTATCCATATTTCAATCTGTGGCCTTCAGCTTTGGCAAACTTGCTATATACCACCCACTTCTCTATTTCAAAATACAGTTATCCTTAATCTCAGCAAATAAAACAAAACCCAGAGTCCAATTCCCAGTCTTGACCTACCCATTCTTTTCAGAACACTAGATAGTTCTCATTTCACTTAAAATTTTTTTAACACATATTATTTTTTTAGTGAAAATACTGTACAGAGGGATTACAATTACATGAGCAAGGTAATGAGTACATTTCTTATCAAGCATTGTTGCCTCCTCCTTTGTTTCCCCTTCCCATCTCCCCGCCCCCCATCCCCCCTTCCATCTCCCCCCATCCCTGCACCAAACTTGTAAAGTTTGTTTTTTGACATAACATCTTGTACATTTCATTGTTGCAATGGGTCCACCTGTATCCCTATTTGTACAATTTGTTTTTTCCCTTCCCCTCCCCAAATTATACCAACAGCAAATACAGTGAAAACAGGGATTATACCATGGGGGAGGGACATACAAAGCAACAAGGAAGTATCTTATAAATATGTTAGAAACAATAGCAAGAAAAACATCTGAGTCCTTATCTTGGGGCTCATTTTACCTAACATCAACTTATCTGACTGTTTCTGCTTGTCTTAGACATATACTAGTTATTACAAATAAGGGAAACCATGGGACCTATGTTTCTTTGGGCTTGGCTTACTTCACTTAGCATAATTTTTTCTAAGTTTTTCCATTTTCTAACAAATGGGGCAATGGCATTCTTTCTGATGGAGGCATAGAATTCCATTGTGTATATATACCACATTTTCTTGATCTATTCATCTACTGAGGGCATCTGGGTTGGATCCATATCTTAGCTATGGTAAATAATGCTGCAATAAACATAGTTGTGCTGGTAGCTTTAGTATGTTCTTGTTTGTGATCATTTGGGTAAATGCCCAAAAGTGGGATTGCTGGGTCATAGGGGAGCTCTATGTGGAGTCTTTTGAGGAACCTCCATACTACTTTCCAAAGTGGTTGAACAAGTTTACATTCCCACCAACAATGTAGTAAGGTTCCCTTCTGTCCACATCCTCTCCAGCATCTGTTGTTATTAGAGTTCTGGATTCTAGCCATTCTAACTGAGGTGAAGTGGCATCTCAAAGTTGATTTGATTTGCATTTCTTTTATGGCTAGGGAGGTTGAGCATTTCTTCATGTGTCTATTGGCCATCCTTCTTTCTTCTTCAGAGAAGTCTCTCTTTAAGTCTCATTTCCCTTGTTGTTGTGGTTGTTGTTTCTTTCTCTTCTGCCCAATCTAACACAGGCAATTTATTTTGCAGCAAATTCTTTCAACATTTGACTGATTCATTAGTGAGGTAAGTGGCTCTATCTTCAGCACTTCATATAGGTAACATGTTATCCAGAGCTTAACGTACAGTTTAAGAAACTAAATGACAGGGAGGGTCTCCTGTCTGGGTGTAGGGATTATTTGAGCAGGAAGGGCAAATTGAAACGATGGAGGAGTGTGAATATGGCCAAAATACTTTAAGCACATATGTGAAAAATGCAACAATGAAGATCATTAACCTGGGTTTTAGAGGGGAGAAGGCATGAGGGAGAAGGAGGAAGGGGAGAATCTGAAGAAGTTATACTATGCATAATAAAACTCTCTTGTAAAAAAATTGGAAGATGATATGACATTAGTAGTGAAAGTCTCATGACTTTAGAAAGAATACTTGATGATTTCATATGAGATATGTGAGGTTTTCATGCTAGGGTTCCTTCAATAAACCAGCAGGGAGCAATTGTAGATTCTTTCTCAGCAAAGAGGCAGGAGGGGAAGCTGAATAGAAAAGAAAATAAGAGGAAAACAAACTATCTAATGGCCCTTATTTGTCACCTTCTAGAAGTGCCACAGCTGCTTGAATTCCTCTAGAATGAAAGTAAGGTGACTGACAGGTTGTAGGGAAATTGCATGCATAATTTACATTACTTGTACCTTGAGCAAGCAGTGGACTTGTCATTTGTGTAGACTTCCTCACAAATGATATTCAGATGGATTGTTTGGAAATCACTTCTGATTACTGAGACAATTTACTTCATCATATTCATTTCTTGTGACTGTGAGATACAGAAGAAAGACTGTAGTGGCGGGTTAAATATGAAGAGTCTGCTCTTTAAGAATATTTTCAGAAATGCTTGCATTACTGCTGACATAAATGCACAGAAATACCTTTGCATTTCCTAAATAAAGAAAAATTGTACTGTTGTCTCACACCTATAATACTAGCTAGTTAAGAGATTGAGTTCTGATTATCGAGGTTCAAAGCCAGCCTGAGCAAGGAAGTCCCTGAGACTCCTCTCCAGTTAATTACACACACACACACACACACACACACACACACACACACACACACACACACACACACACACAAATACATACATCCACATAAATACACACGCACATGCACACACAAAGAGGTAGATTCCTAAATGGACATCACTAATATTTGGAGGGAAGATGAGATCCAAATTTGCCCTTTCAAAAATTATGAAAAAGAGAAGAAATAAACCTCTAAATATTAATGTTACTTAGTACAATATAGTTATATCTGAGAGGGTTGGCTTACATAATAAGAAATTATATTAGAAAGTTCATATATGAAATAATGTTATTGCAATAGAAGACAAGATGTTTTAGGACTAAATTAGAACAAAAAATGATTCTATTAGGAAGAATACCTTATTAGCTTGGCAGGGACCAGATCACCAAAAGAATTTAGATTTTACACACACACTGGAGAATTTTCACTTTGAAATCTTTATAAACATAATGTAAATATCATTATTCAAATATTATTTTTCTTCCTAATGAAGTGTTAAGTTAGAGTGACCCACCCCCTTGGAGCTTCTTCTTATGACTCTTTAAAACGCTATAGTGTTCTGAGGCTTAGCTAACTTCACAAATGTGGAACATAATGAGAGGAAAATTAAAATAAAAGCATGATTCAGACTTCTCAAAAGTGTAGAAGGTCTCAAAATTTTAGATTGTTAACTTAAGAAAAGAGCTTATGTCTATTGAAGTAAAAAATAGCACAAAATTGAGTCAGAGATAAGTTTCCACCAACTCAGAAAAGTATTAGCAAATGAATGATAACACAGTTGGGGTAGGAGGGGGTGGAGGAAGAGTCTGCGGAGCTGTGTCAAAAACAGGGTGCAAGGCGGTGGGGGGGGGGGGGAGGGGATGATCCCTTAAGTAGGAAAGAAGAGAAGAAGGCCCTCACAGGTCCCTTAGGTAGAAGTACTAAGTCTCAATAAACAGTAGATACAAAGATTTTGTATGGGAACTTCTGAGAAAAATTAACTTATAGCTTGTATTGGTAGATCTTCCTTTCTATTGTTGCCTATCTAAACTTCCTATTACCACAAGTATACTTAACAAGAACCTTTAGAATGATGTAGGGGAATCGTTCTCAGATACTGTATTATTTAATGGCAAGACAAATACAGAGAAAAGAAAAGAAGAAAATATTTTATGTGGTTTGTTTCTCAAACTCTTATGGATGTAATAAGCCAAAATGAGATATGAAAACTCCCAGGGACCTTGTGTGAATGTGAAGACTACTATCATTCAGAAACCATGGTCAACTTACCCAGCCCCCACCACCATGGAAAAAGACTACATCCTAGACTCAAAGAAGGAATTTAATGTTTCTATGTTCTTTAAATAAAATCTGTGTCTTTATGCTTGACATTTTAAAGAAGTAGGCCACATCCTGTGTGCTAGAATAGAAATATGGTTTTCCCTCAGTTCCTAAAATCATTCCACTACAGTGGTTAGTTTGCTAATTCACAAGGCACACTGGTGTTTTGGTTGAGCACTGTTCTCTAAGAATCTGGACTTGGGAGTCAGCACTGAGGGGCGTGGCTGCTTGGCAATAGAGTTCCATACCTGAGAGCAGACAATTGACACCTCCCAGAATCATCCATTTTAATTCAATTACATTTATGGGATTCCTGCAGAGAAAACTCATAGGGGGTAAAGCTCTGAGCTCCCCTACATGGAGACTTCCTTCCAAAAACAAGGGAAACCAATTTAAAAACTTTCTGCTTCTAAAATAGCACTGTAAATGAAGGCTGTCAAGGGACAGCTATAATTATGTCCTTTCTCATCATGTAAATGCACACATACTCTCTAAGAGACACTTTTCACCATCTCCAAGTCAAATCAATATCCTCCAAATAAGCTGACATGGCTTTATGTCATGAGTCAGCTGGAAAAGTCCTTTTTCTGCTACTGGCCATTTCAGGACATTGCTTTTTTTATCTGAACTTCAAAAGGCTTTGGTTATTAAAAGATATTCTAATCTTTGTTCAACTATGTATCGAAGTCTCTGCATTCATTGAAATGGATCACCTGGATGATTTGCTAAGAGCAAACAATGTAAGATGACCAATTAACCTTCCTATATAAGTATTGTTGTAAGGTAAATCATTCCAGAAGCCCCATCTTAAAATATAGAATATTGGAATCTTTCTTATACAGTTAACAGGCTGCAGGCCGCCAGTTGTTACAAAGGCCTGCAGCTTGCAAATACACATAACACAGCTAGGAAACATGTTAAAGAGGAAAGAAATAACAAGAACAATACCAACAAGCCAATTCAGCTCCAATGGAGAGCTGAATTGGGACTCCATGATGACTGGAGACAAGCCAGGAGACAGGACACAGGACACAATCACAGAGACACAGGTAGCATGGAGTTCAGCGGCTAGGCTGGTCCAGGCCTAAAATAGGTTGGCACAGGGGGCAGAACCTCAGGAAATTCCCAGTCCCAGGCACTACAATGACAGATTCAGTAACCTATCAGCCAATTGCCAGACCCTGCCTCCAGGGTAGGTGATGGGGGGGGGGTGTTTCCTTCCCCCAGCATGAAGACAAGATGCCAGACCCTACCATCTACAATATGGCCAATATGGTGTTGGCCAGACCTGGCCTCCTTACTTCAGTATCTACTCCTTTTCTTAGGCACTTTGAAATTTAAGCCTCCTTTTAGGATAATTTAAGACTAGCTAGGAGATTAGAAATTTTAAAATGTGGAGAATCCAATATAAGAATCATATTAAAAGAGGAGAAATATTATAAGGAGGTTCATTTGCTAAATCCGAAAATCCATAAGGGATGCTCTCTCTCTCTCTCTCTCTCTCTCTCTCTCTCTCTCTATATATATATATATATATATATATATATATATACACACATATATATGCATATATATTCTTTTTTGCAAGTAGTTTGGACTGAGGGCTTCATATTTGGGTTTAATACTCTCAAAATTTACTCAAAGGTTTCCCCAGCCACACTCAAAGGCTTGTCACCATACCTCTCTCTCTTTTCTGTTTGATTCACAGTCTGTAGAACACAGTTGATAACCATTCCTCATTTTCTTTTTCCTGACAGTCTTTCTCATACAACTCTCCAGATCCTCTTCTCACCTCACAACTCAATGATTCCCCTCTTTTTTATTCTGAGTCCTTCCCTGGCTAATATTATGCATTCCTACATTCACATTTCCTTTCCACTGGGCCCTGGAGGATATGCCCTTCATTGACCTTCCCACCCAGTTAAGATAAATAGCCTGTTTTCATTTATATCTATGTATGTTATGAAGGAAAATGTATCTTAATCCTTCTCCTTACACCTCTATGTGTTCACAAATGTAAAATGCGCAGAAAGACTGAAACTAACCAAATCATAATTGAAGTGGGCCCTGAGATGGAGCCCACGCTGGTATGATTCCATTTTGAGCTTTGCCTTTGTTTTCGGGATTTTAAACTTGATGGGCCTAGTTCCCGGAAAGAAAAAATTGCATCTGGTCCCCTTCTCCTTAACAACCTAACCCACCCTTGATTGTTGAGTTAAAGACTGACTGATAAAACAGTGGGTTGTAATCTGGCTCCAACTTGCAACATCACTTGATTAAGGTTAACCCTGCCTTTTGTACGTGCTTAAGGTAAACTCTACCTTTTGCTCGCCAAAAGGTAGACCTTGCCTTACCCACTAAATTTGCATGCCATTTTAAACCAAAGCGATAGGCTGGTCTAAACAGCCATGACAGACAAACTGTAACCTCATTGGCCACCTGTGTGTGCTCTGATATGACTGTACAATCCTTTGTGTGTGTTAGGATCCCATTGGTCACCTGTGCATGACCTGCTCGACCTCATGGATTTTGCCTTTAAAAACCAAAGAATGGGGGCCGCTCGGGGTCGCAGTATCAGCTCCCGAACTTGTGCTGAGGCCCTGACCGTTCAGTGTAAGAACCTTTTCAATAAAGTTGCTTCTTTGTTAACAACTTTGTTGCGGTGGGCTTTGTCACTCTGGACGAGTAGGTGGGTTTGCCTGCCTGAGTAGGGGTCTTCCTACTACAATAATATCTCCATAGACCTTTGTCATCGTGCCCAGGCTATCATTTTACTTTGGAAAATGGAAATGAAATAAAACCAAATAATTTAAAGGGTGGTGTAAAACAATATTGGAGGAAAGCTTTTAATTTTTTTCTGCTCCTAATTAGTTTGTTTAAAAGTAAATTAGGTTTAAGTAAATCTGCAGTTGCAAACAAAATGGAGATTGACTCATTTCATCTCAGCAAGTATTTTTATTGGTATTTTACAGGCCAATTGTGCAGTTGCTTAAGTGCTGTATTTTCATTTTTACAAATTTGGAAAATCATTGACTTGAAAAGCTGTTTAAAGCTTAAACCGAGTTGTTTATTTGCCACCATGTCCAGGATACTGGCTCTGTAACCACTTACTTATCTGCTCAGAGTATACATGAAACTCCATTTTCTTCTTTTGTAGTCTGTTATTTGTCTTCTTTTTTGGGGGATTTAAAAGTATGTCATTTACTCACATAATTGCTCCTCTCAGGGCCATATCTTTTGAGAAAGCCATATAATTTATTTTTTCTCTTTCCTCTCCTATAGGTGAGTCATCTAACGTACTTGACCTTAGTGTACCTATGTATAAAGTGAAAAGATAGTCAAGGTATTCTTTATGCCTTCCAATTTTAAAACTTTATATAGTTTCATAAAAAGAAGACAATGATGAGGAGAAGTACATTTTCTTCTCACTGCAAATGATGATTGGACATTTCCTTAGTGCTATTTCATATTCCTGTCAACAACAGAGGAGGTGAGAGACATAAAGGAGAGATGAAGGTGAGAGACAGAAGTGGGAGGGAGGTCTGCTAACTACTTCAGGATTGCATGTGCCCTTGCCCCCACCCACAAGAGACCTGTGTTTCCAACTACTCTGTTTGTAAGAGCTCAGAAAAACCCTTCAAAAATATCCTCACCTCCTCCCTGTCCCTCAGTCTCCACAGCAAATCCTGCCAGTGTACCTTCAGGAGAGATCTAAAATGCAACTCTTTTGCCTACTCACAAGGCCCACATGTTGGTCCTGGCTGCTCTCAGATCCAATCTGGCTTTGTCAGTAGCCTAAATCTTTTCCTTGCTTCTGCCCTTCTCAACAAAATACAATACAAATCCCAAATTTCCTATCTCACTGAGAATGAAAAGCCAATGTCAAGATATGTCCTAGGAGATACTTCACTCTTTGCTAGATACTAGCCCTCTGTGCTTTGTTCACTGATATCTGGACATAAGACTCAGTGATGGTTTTAAAACAGAATGCACAGGCTAACATAAGGGTTTTTTTTTTTAATTTAATGCCCTTTCTAGAATGCCTATCTACTAAGTATCTACCTTTTAGAGTCTTGAACCCAGATTTACCTTTCAAATTAAAATCCCTTGAACTGCCAACCTAATTTCATCCTACCTTAAGGTTCTTCTTTTTCCTCTTCTTGCCCAGACACACATTCACTTATCTCTTTTTGCTTTATTATTAATTTTCTTTAGTGTTTATCAAGAACAGTATGGTGTTTACTATCACAAATTTGAATTATTTACCTTCTTTTTCTTGGTGAGTTATTCCACAAAAAATATTAATTGGAGTAAGTTTGGCTAATTTTTACATTTTAGTGTCCAAAGCAGAGCCTGGCACTGTAAATATTGGCTGAAAACTTATTCAATGGAAGGAACCACTGAATTGTGAGTAGAAAGGACTTTGGATGGGATATGAAGACTGTAAAGCCCATAGATTGTTTTAACTGTTTTCTTATTTGTAACTCTTTTTTAAGTTTTAAAATTTTATTATTATTATAAAGATGATGTACAGAGGGGTTATAGTTACATAAGTCAGGTTATGAGTACATTTCTTCTTAAATTTTACTTTATTGTAAAGATGCTGTACAGAGGGAATACAGTTACATGAGTAAGGTAATGAGTACCTTTTTTGTTGAACATTGTTGCCCCCTCCTTTGTTTTTCTCCTACTATCCCTTCCCTCCCCTGTAAGCATTATGCCTACCTTTGGTCCTCAGCTCCACCCGACCTGAGCTTTTCCCAGACCTGGAGTTCCGGCCATACAGCTGGCCCCTCCTTCTCTCTACCCACCTGAGCTCCCATCTACCTCACTTCCTACCCCAGACCCTGCTGCTACTTAGGTAGTAGAGGGTGCCATGTGCCCCTTATCTGGGGGAAATACGGCTCCTCTAATAAACTTCGTAATAATCTTTCTCCTGTGCCTGTCTGCCTCCCGGTGGTCCCCTGGGATGGATGTGATGGATCCTTTCATCCCCTCCTCCCCAAGTCCTCCCCCAAGTACATTTCTTTTGAACACTGTTACCTCTTCACTCCTTTTCTCCCAGTATTTGTAACTCTTTTTACAAAGATTCAAACTGATTATTTTTTCAGTTGAGCCAAAAGGAAATACAGCAAGAAAAAGGGTTTGTCTCTTTTTATCTTCATTAGTATAAAATCCGTCAATTTTGTATTAGCCACAAAAGAGTAGGAATAGATAACATTACTTATGTGATTATATTCCCTTATTTAGGATTAGGTTTGTGTATGAATAAAAGCATACTTTAAAATCTCAACCTTTTAAAAAAACACAACAATTACCAAGATGGCATTCCATATCAGAAAAGTGGAGTAGAGGTAGAACGAAAGGAGACAGACAACTGATGAGGAGAGTTACATAAAGTTCATTATATTTTATTTTGTTGATTTCCCTTTGTTTGAGGAAATTTAAACAATAAAAAAAACTTCAAAAACAAATTCATGAGTCTCACTTGTCTTTTTTTTCTTGTACCTCAAGAAATGATGATAGCTAAGGAAATCAGCTACATTTTCTTCATTCTCTACTTTTTTCATTTCACCTACTGAGGGAGTTTGTTCACTTGGTGGTCAAACTCACAATGCTTCTTAAAAAGTAACATTATGCCTCATGGAATAAAATCATGGTGATTTGGTAAAGAAGGGCCTTCAAAGTTTTTTCCATTCTCTGGCAAAAATCAAGAACTCTTAACAACAACAGATGCTGGAGGGGATGTGGACAGAAGGGAACCTTACTTCATTGTTGGTGGGAATGTAAACTTGTTCAACCACTTTGGAAAACAGTATGGAGGTTCCTCAAAAGACTTCACATAGAGCTCCCCTATGACCCAGAAATCCCACTTTTGGGCATTTACCCAAAGATTTACAAACAAGACCACACTAAAGCTACCAGCACAACTATGTTTATTGCAGCATTATTTACCATAGCTAAGATATGGAACCAGCCCAGATGCCCCTCAGTAGAGGAATGGATCAAGAAAATGTGGTATATATATACAATGGAATTCTATGCCTCCATCAGAAAGAATGACATTGCCCCATTTGTTAGGAAATGGAAAAACTTGGAAAAAATTATATTAAGTGAAGTAAGCCAGGCCCAAAGAAACATAGGTCCCATGGTTTCCCTTATTTGCAATATCTAGTATATGTATGAGTCAAGTGGAAAAGGTCAGATAATGTGATGTTAGGAAAATGAATCCTTAGATATGTATTTTAATGTTTTTTTCCTTTCATGCATTTGTTTCTAACACATTTATAAGATTATCTCTTTGTAGCTTTGTATGTCCCTCCCCTACAGTATAACCCCTGCTTTCACTATATTTGATGTCAGTATAACTTGTAGAGGGAAAAACAAGTCATTTAAGGATACAGGTGGACCTGTTGCAACAATGAGAAGTACAAGTTGTCATGTCGAAAACAAGCTTTACAATGTTGGTGCGGGGGGGGGGGGCAGGGGGGGAAATCGGGGAGGATTGGGTGGAGGGGTGGGGGGGGAGGCTGGGAAGGGATGTAAAGGGTAAACAAAGAAGGAGGCTGCAATGCTTGCTAAGAAATGTACGCATTAACCTGCCCATGTAATTGTAACCCCTCTGTACAGTGTGTTCACAAAAAATAAAAATTAAAATTAAAAAAAAAGTTTTTTCCATTCTCGAATTTACTGGAAAAATAATGATGAAAAACATATATAGAGAACATTTTCTTTTTTAGTGTAGCAGGAGAATTTTTCTTTTGTGTATAGCTTATAACTGATACATACTTTTAGCCCTACCACATCCAAATTCCCAGCTTTACATCTTTCCATGTGAGAGCAATCAATACATCTAGATTATTCTACCCAAAATTTCCATATATTTTTAAATGATCATATCTATTTAACTTTAGGGTGCTCCAGCTTTGCATAATATCACAAATTCGTCCCTCATGTTCTTAACTACCCTTTCTCTGCAAACTCTGATCTCTTCATTTCTTTTTTTTTTTTTTTTTTGGGTCCGGTTGTGGGGCCTGAACTCTGGGCCTGGGCGCTGTCCCTCAGCTCTTCAGCTCAAGGCTAGCGCTCTACCACTTGAGCCACAGTGCCACTTCCGGCTTTTTTCTTTTTGCTTATGTGGTGCTGAGGAATCGAACCCAGGGCCTCAGGCATGCCAGGCAAGCGCGCTACCACTGAGCCACCTTCCCAGCCCCTGATCTCTTCATTTCTTAATTTGAATTATAGGCACCCTCATTTTGCCATTAAAAAAAAAACAAACAAAAAAACAAAAATCATCACAGGGCTAGATGTAGTGCTATAAGTGTAATCCCAGGACCTAGGAATCTTAAGGCATGAGATCTCTCTCTCTTTTTTTTTTTTTTTGGTCGGTCGTGGGGCCTGAACTCTGGGCCTGGGCACTGTCCCTGAGCTCTTCAGCTCAAGGCTAGGGCTCTACCACTTGAGCCACAGCGCCACTTCCTGCTTTTTCTGCTTTTGTGGTGCTGAGGAATCAAACCAAGGGCCTTATACATGCAAGACAAGCACTCTACCACTGAGCCAACTTCCCAGCCCAGGCATGAAGATCTTAAGTTCCAGGCTAGCCTGAGTTACTAGAGTGAAACCTTGTCTCATCAAAACAAAACAAAACAAAATAGATGAATAAACAAAAAATGCATTGGATAATGCATTTCAGTGGAATTTATCTTATTATATGTGACCCATAGATGTGTAATCCAGTTCAGATTTCTGTAGTTTAGTAATAAGATAAAGTGTTATACTTCATTCTTCTATAATCAAGGATTTCTTTTTCCCTTAGAAATGCTTTCCACTTATTAGCTCATTGAAGTCTTTTTTTTCCTCCTTATTTCGAATATTGTTCCTTGAAGTATATGAGAACCTTGATTAAAGTCCTTGGAGACCTTACCATTGCCATTAACCTTGAATCTAACTCCTTCCTGCTTAAAGGCCATGTAAGTATGACTTGGCTGCCTCTGTAGTGGTGTGAATGAGCTCCCTTTTTATCATGACTATCTTGGTTTCAGTGGTTCTTTATTCCTCTTGGCATCATATCTACAGTGGAACTGCAGATCTTCTATTCAGCTTTGGTTGTTCTCTGTACTAATGCTGACAATGTTTTGTTTCACATATTTTATGTGTACATTTTTCTTTAATCATTGAATTTATCATGAGTTCATGATACTTTTTCTCCTTTCCTCAGGACAAAAGTCCCCTATTGGTATACTGTTCTCAAGACTTAGGTAGAATAATAAAAGAATAAATAAACAAGAAAAAAGATTTCCAAGATCATTCGTTCATGACAAACATGTTAATTTATTCTTTGTTTATCTTAGAGAAACAACTTACCAATCTTTCAATTTCAGTTAGTAGTAGAATCCATTAAATTTGATTTCAATTATCTAAATAGCCAATAATTTCCTCATACTATACATGCTTTCTCAGCAAAGATTTAAAATCCATGAAAGATGAATGATATTGACTACTATCATGACTTCATTACCCTTCAAATGTTTTTGCATATTCTACTAAAACTAAACAGTAACTCTTTCTAGCTTGTTTCAGTAAGTACATTAAATCCACATGTGGTCCTTCATTTACAATGCCAAAAAATGTGATACTCATGAGCAAAATTTGTTTTAAAATGAAATGAAAAATAGTTATAAGCAGGTCTTATTCTGAAGGGCAAAAATGGACACCAGACCTGAAAATATAGTTAAGAAATCTATTTATCTATTTTCATAGAGCAACCAAGTGATGAACTGACTGAGAATTAGATCAGTCAACAGATAGGCAGTTTCAGAAGAAAGATTCGTGTTGCCTAAAATAGTATTATAATTTTTAACACAGCAAATCAAATGTATTTTCTCATTTCTGATGATCTTCATTCTTGGATTCCTGCTTTCTTATTATTATTTGACTGTTTATTTTGTGGTGTCTAAGTTTTTCAGACATGTCTATAAGGGTTTTTGAGTCTCCTTTAGAATTGTAGAAACTCTTGGCTTGGTTATAGTTACATGAGACTTAACTTATACACAGGCCCAAGGCAGGCTCTTTTACGGAATAATATTTGAAAGCTGATATGAAGCCTCCCCCAGCTGGAAAATACCTGCTGTGTTATTTTTAGTTGAATTTCTCCTTTATCAGAACACAAAGGATTCAGAAGTGTGACAGAGGATCCCTGATTAAGGTAACAGATCACTTTGGATTCCTGGAGCTCCTTGCCATCATATGTAATACTAACAACAGTATGAAGAACAGTCAGATTTACTGTGGCTACCTAATCCTCACTTATTACTCTAGGATGTCATAAGGCAAAAGTATTCTATTAATTCATTGAAAAACAATCGATCCTTGAGGAATAGGATGCTTTGTTCAAGGCCCCATCCCATGGTCAGCACCGGTTCTGAGCTTGGCCACAATGTTAAAGGAACATTGTCTTTAAAACTTGGAGATTAAACAAAATAAACTGAAGAATGCAGCTGTGATTTTCTCAGTATTAATCAATTGTAATACTAAAGAGCAAAAAATGATGTCTTGAGAAAAAAAAAAGAATAAATGTTTTCAACAGATACTACAGTAGAAGCCTTGGGCAAAAGTCCATCCCAGTGGAACAATGCACTCAAGGCAGTAAACTGGCTGCTCACACCCAAGGAAATGTCAATGACAAAAAAAAGGGGAAAAAAAAGTTGAAATATAGGCAAGTCAAAACAAAACACACACTTTTTGCTTTCAAATTAATGAAGTTTTGAGAAGATAGAGTTCTAGATTGGAGAAATTTTACTGGAGAATATTATATTGGAGAAAATACTGAGAAACAGGCACTATTTTTTAAACAGTATTATTTAGTGGACTTTCTGTAAAACAATAGGGTTTATGTATAAAAAGCTTAAATATATATATATCTTCTAAAGTTTATCTTAGAAAAACAGTCAGAATTGATTATAATAGTATATGTACGAGGATGTCAATACTAAGCCCTAGAAATAATCCTGATGTGCAAAAATAGTAGGGGATGTGTTACCTTATTATGAAATTGTGTGGCTATTATTTTTTTTAAATATACATGAACAAGAAAATTGGGGAAGTTGAACCAGTATGGGGTAGGGTTGAATGCAAACTGTTTTATTGAATGAGTACAAAACTCTGAGGAACTTATATGATAGCATGGCATCTCTGGATGTGTAAAGGGAATCAGTGAGGAAGATACGAGAGGTCTTTACATGACAATCATTTACAAAATGTTGCTATATGAATCATCCAACCTAAAATTTACAGTCCCCAAATACTGCTAAATATTACACTTTTTATAGTCTCCTTTGCACCATTTCATTTGATATGAACCTTATAAAATTATCCAGAACTGCATTATGTAATTGTAGGGGAGCTTTGTTACTTTTGTGTATTTTGTTTAAAATTTTATTTTATTGTAAAGATGCTGTACAGAGGAGTAACAGTTACATGAGTAAGGTAAGGAGTCCATTTCTTGTTTTTAGCAATGCATCCAAGGAGAATAGAAGAGGCTCAGTGGGAAATAAGCCGGAGAGGATTTGGGAGGCAGAGCATGGGAAATATATTCTACACCCTTGACCTGTCAGTTTGAACTCCACATTATCAAGCAGGAAGTTATTGCATCAAATATAAGTTTAGATTTCTCTGATTTTAGATGGTTTATTTTTTTCTTTAAATTGCCTCCACATATTAGTTAGATACACCAAACTAAAAATATTAACATTTCTATTGTGGATTGCACAAGTGTACATGGTTAACTGGAAAAAGGTATATATAGAGAGCAAAAACACAATAAAAATGCACCAACACTATACGAACCGCCCTGTAAGTATGTAGGCAGGAACAACAAAGCAAACTAGATGAGAGAATTTTAGATGTGCTACATTCACTGAGAAAATACACCTGAGTTAAAATTAAAAACATACTCTAAAATAACACTGTGGTATGAATACAGTAGATCACCAACAAAAGTGGATACTCTGTCTTTCAAGTACATGGTATGTTTCCAGCAAACCTAGGGGATTTGTTTGGATCACATTCTGAAGTATAGAAAAGATAAGTCACTTTGGGGCAATGGTTGCAAGAACTGGTGTGCAATTTGCACACTCTTTCTGCCTCTGTGGTCCAGTAAGACTCCAGGTAGTGGCAATACTAGTTAGCACTTGTAATTTAAAAGTATTTGGTAATAAAATATTCTGATCTACCGATGGCTTCCAGCTTATAACCTGTGACCTAAATACTTATACTCTCTTATTCTAAATAGACACTTCTGATCCAAACTCAAAACTGGGATCAAGGAGAACTCACAACCTCTACTAATTCTGATTACAATACCACATAGTTAGTCCTGGAACCTGAGCTTTGGTGATTGTTGATAGTTGTATTCTACCTGTCTCATTGATTACTCAGAGCTCAGCTCCTGGAAATGGAGGAGTCAGACACTAAAAGAAGATGAATCACCATGGAAACTACCCTTTTCCACATAAATTACCATTCAAAGCTTTCTTGGTGATAAAATTGTCAATGGAAATTTTTAAGACAGATAAAAGAAAATGTGGAAGTAATTCAAATGTCCTTGGAAAAATGAAAATGCTTAGTTGCCACAGGTAAGGAAATGATTTCCACAGCCAAAGAGATAAAATTCAGTAAAAGCACTTAACAAATTGTTTGATACATTATAATATAGATGGAAGGATTAGGGAACAAACTATATTCCTTACCTTTTGAGAACTGCTTAGGCACAGTATTGCTATGTTTTATTCTGGTAATAAATCAACAGACAGCTGTAGACACCTATGTACATATCTTTGGTCTTCAACTTATGGGGGAATTTGTTCTGAAGAGAGTTCAGTTATTCAATTTAGTATCAACCTAGTCTTATAAGTCAATTCAGTTAATGACTTATCTCCTATAGAAAAACATTCAATACAGGAGTTGGAGAGGTGGGGAGGGAAGGGATGGTAGGGGAAAAACAAAGGAGGAGGTAATAACACTTGATAGGAAATGTACTCATTGCCTTACTCATGTAAGTGTAACCCCTCTGTACAATAGCTTTACAATAAAAATGATTTTTTAAAAGAGAAAAATTAAATACTACTAGGTATTCTTACACTGACAACAACAACAACAAAATAAAACCAAACAGAAAACAAAATAGGTTGCTTTAGTGGTTTTTCACACTCCATAAATGAAATAACTAAATTAAATTCATTGGCATCCATGTACTTGTGGAAGTTCCTTAGGGAGGTAGAGCCAGAACAGACCTGAAGTCCATCACGGCCATGCTGTGGCTTGTTCTGTTCCTGTTCCTTCCTCCTTCAAAGTCTTCAGGCTTTGAAGCTGAGACTTAATTATGGCTATTGAATGAGAGATCACAGCCTTTTGGTGATACACCAATGGAGAAGGCTCATGGCTTTCTTTGACGTTTATGGGCTCAAGTTATTAAGCAATAATTCTCCAATTGGACCATCTCCCATAAAACAAAATGATTGCTGTGCAAAGTGTCCATGCTAAGCTCAAGTCACTCATTCTCATTTCACCTAAGGCAAATCTAATAGTCTTGGTAAAGTCATCAGGTTAGAAATCTGCAGTGTGGTTCAGGAGATAAATCCTAAAGCCTTTTTGCAAGCATCCTACTTCCTCTGGTTATTAGCTTACAAGAAGAAGAACAACAAAAAAGACATACTTGATGCTGTTCCAGTTGTAATCTCTATTTTTTTGTGGATAATGGCCATTAGTGTCCCCGTTTTGGTACCTTTGAAAACTGGGGAGTAGGGTTAATAAGAGCTTTGACTTAAAGTTTATTCTGTAAACTGTATTCTGTAACTGGTCAGGACAGGATGTCATCTGCTTCTGCACATATTCTTTCTGTATCTTGCTGATGATTTGCTAAACACGTAACTCATCTATTATAAGACAGAAAATAGGCAGTAGACAGCAACTAGGTTTCAAAGGGACTGTGCATGGATGCTCTGTGCATAACATTGTAAATAAAGCAATCTGTAAACATGGCTTAGTTTAAAAATGTTTTTATAGAGGTGATGTGCAGAGGGGTTCTAGTTATATGAATAAGGTAATGGGTATCATTCTTTTGAACTATGTCTCCCCTTCCCTTGATCTCTCCCACTTGTTCTCTCCTGTCCCCATCTACAGGTTGTAAAGATGAATAGTTCATTTTCCCAAGAGTGTCTAGTAATTTCCATTGTTGGATTTGTTCACCCTTTGTTCCACCTTTTCTGTGCCTCCCTTACGCTCCCAAATACAAACAAACAAAGCAAAAGAAAGAAAAAAAACCCAGCAACAACAGCAACTAAACCACACACTAAAGCCAAATGAGAGTATGCAAAAGACTGGTTGACAAATACTCAGTAGATATGTGCATATGATCGTTTAAAATAATATTTTATGAAATGAACTAGAGTAAACAAGAGATATTTACTTGACTTTTTTTTTTTGCTGGTCATGGGGCCTGAACTCTGGGCCTGGGTGCTGTCCCTCAGCTCTTCAGCTCAAGGCTAGCGCTCTACCACTTGAGCTACAGCACCACTTCCAGCTTTTTCTGCTTATGTGGTGCTGAGAAATCAAACCCAGGGCCTCATGCATGTGAGCCAAGCAGTGTACCACTGAGCCACCTTCCTAGCCCTTGACCTTTGAGAACCAAATGTGAATATTTCTTTAATACTGAAGGCAGGAGATAGTTGTGAATTTAGGACATAGTATGAATGTCAAAATAATTTACTGAAAATGACTAAAGCTATACCAGTAATGAGAATATTTTCTATACCATGTTTACAAATGTAAGTAATATGAGTTCTATTGTCAACCTCTTTTTTCTCCTTTGTAAAGAAGTCGAGAAACCACGAATCATGAGCTGAGTAGGCAGGCGTATTAAAGTTTAGATTCTTTTCTGTGTGTGCTCTACTAGTGTTTTCTATAATTTTAGAAGAAGTGTTTGGCTCTTATTGTCAAGATACTAATCTGTACATATTCTCTTCCCTGATCTTTCTTTTCTCCCTCCTTTCTTCCTTCTTTCCTTCCTTTTTTCCCTCCTCCCTCTCTCCCTCCTTCCCTGCTTTTCTTTCTTTTGTTCCCCTTCTTCCTTCTCTCCCCTTTCCCTGTTCTCCCTTTTTCCCTTTCCCATTGTCTTCCTTCCCTCCTGCCTTTTTATGCTTTGGGAGGGCAGTACTGGGTTTGAACTTGAGGGCTCCTGCTTGTTAGGCAGGCGCTCTACTACTTAACCAATGTTTCCAACCCTTTTTGCTTTAGTTGTTTTTCAAATAGGGTCTCACATTTGTGCTTTGCTGGCCCAAGTCATCATACTCCTATTTGCAATTCCTGCATAGTTTGGATTACACATATGCACCACCATGCCCAGCATTTATTGATTGAGATGAAGTTTTTGTGAAAGTTTATCCCTAGTTGGCCTCTAACTATGACCCCTTGCTTTCTAAATAGCTGGGATTGACAGGTATGAGTCACTTCACTGGTCTATAACACTTAATTTCTAGGAAACACTTTATTGTTAAACTTTTCAGTTTACTGATTAAATCTGCACAGTGCTGTTGCTTCCTGAATATTTTGAGGTAAGGTTTTTCTGCCAATTACTAGCTCTTAGTGGAATTAATTTTTCCATAGAGCCCAGGCTGAGTATTGCATTCTGTGGAGTATGTGCAACAAAATACATAATGATGGGCACAGGGATTTACTTTAGCACTTAAAATAACTTAAAAACATCTTCCATTACACAGAAATATGGGAATCTTAATGCTTGTTTTCCATTCAATTCCATTAAACTTGCCTCTAGCAGCTCTGTGGTATGATTAATCCTTATACAGGAAATATTTTGATGTTCTACCATTATTTGATCGAGCAGATCCATGGACCTAAAATTTCTAGTCTATATGGATTCTGATTAAACTTATTATTAATGATATCTACAGAAAGTGATCATTAGGTTGGTCAAGGTAGGTTAACTGTCATAACAAATAACTTCAGAATGTCAATGATGTTAAATAATAAAAGCTTATTTGTCAATGGGAATGGTGACCCAGGAGACTAGTGGCCCAGACAATTATGATCCATGAGGTCTTTCAGGGATCCAACCCTTCATTGCCAGGGCTCTTTTCTCCTATAAGCCTGTGTTATCATCCTTATTCAGATGAAGGAATTAGGGGAAAAGTCTGAGTATGGTCATTTTAATTCATAGTCAATTATTCATATCTGGCTGTTTTATGCCCAAAAGGAAAACATGGACACTTTGATGACTAGCACTCTCTTACAAATATAAGGTGATTTAACTTCACTGTGTCAAAACAAAAATACCCGGATTAAAAAAATCTGATGTGGGGCTAGGAAGGTGGCTCAGTGTTAGAGTGCTTGTCTTGCATGCATGAGACTGTGGGTTAGATTCCTCAGCACCACATAAACAGAAAAAGCTGGAAGTGGTGCTGTGGGTCAAGTCAACTAGCTTTGAGCTGAAGAGCTGAGGGACAGTGCTCAGGCCCAGACTTCAAGCCCCACGACTTACCAAAAAAATATCTGATGTATCTGCTGCCTTTTCAGTTGTTTATTATGATCCATTAAATTGGGCAAATAGGTTCCTCTGCGATATTTTCATACATGCACATAATGAACATAGATCAAATTCACTCCCTCTATTATTCTTTCTCATTCTTTCCCCCCATTAAATGATTTAAATGGATTCATTTATTCTATTTTGATACATGTATAAATATATATGTTTAGCCTACTTTTGACATTTAACTTTCCTTTCATATTTATGTATAAAATGATAATATAGTAATAATAGTGCTCTGTGGCTCATATATAAAGATGATTCTATTGTGTCTTACTTCATAGGACTTACTGTCATTTTCCTAATGAGAGTAATGAATTCACACTGAAATGTCCATATTTCTTTGCTCAATTGTATAATCAGTAGCCAGCAGTTGTTAGATGATTGGATAGAGTTTCAAGTTCAGATTGAAGCTAGGGGTAATTGAACTTATCTGACCGTGAATGCCGTTCTCTAAAGGAAGAGACTGAACTTAATAGCCATATGGAAAAAAAGTAAAAATGTAAAAATGACCTATGAAAACACAGCTTCATTCCTAGAAATCTTGGACCCTATCTAGACTTGATCTATAGAGTTCCATGCTTTGATAATAACTTAGGTTGTGCCATATTTTGGCATTGTGTTGCTGGCTTAAAAAATAAAAGTGTCTTCCTGAGTCCTTTGCCACTTGGACATGATTTAAGGACTGAAACTAATAGTTTCGAAACAAAATTTCTCTCAGAAAAAGGAAGCTTCATATTTTATTTAGTATCAAGGAAATTGCAAATTGCCTAAAGTGAAACATAGTGCTAAAAGGCTGTATACAAGGATCTTGCCTCCTTTGTAAGTATCAAATGTATTGTTGCATGCATTTTGGGGGCAGCAAAAGCCTGGTTTTAAGTGGAGATTTGGACAGTTCTGTTATTCTCTCAATCCATTCATTTGGGCTCTGCCCTGTAAGACCAAACAGAACAGTCCTTACATATAGACACAAAGTCCTTGCCTTTTGATGATGTACTGTCTACAATGTATATGTCTTTCTGTATGGTAAAGGACTGGTAAAGGAATGTTTTCCTTTTTTCAGAGAACCTAGGAACTAGAGATGAAAATACATTAATATCATTGAACTCAACATGTCTTTGTTTTTCTTTTGGTAGTGCACTGGAATCTTCAGTTCAAAGTTGTAAAATTTGCTTGTCTTCCAATATTTCTTTGGAAGACTCATTTAAGAGTGGTTCAAGAGCAAAAGAAGTTATCCAAATCCAGTGTTTTTTTTTTTTTTTTTTTTTTTTTTTTTACCAAAACATTCATTTAAGATTTTTGGTTCTCCATCACTCTGTATTCAGCCTGAACAACTAGAGTTACCTCTCCCCACAGAATTCAGCTGTCTGCCTTTCCTCTGGGAATTGGCTCTCTTCTGTTTGCTGTGCATCTCTGCCCCAGCACAAGTCTAAGGATAAACTTGGCATTACAGGAATCAGAACTGAATAAGTTCAAACAATATTGTGCAGAACACTGGTATCTACAGTCTGCAACATGCTGTAGAGATCCAATTTATCTAGATCTGTTACTCATATTATTGCAATCAAATACTAATCCTAAATTGTTCCAAGAGAAAATAAATGATGTATGCTATAAAAAAAAAAGATTTTTGGTTCTCATATATTTAAGATTATTTTAGAATGTTGACTTAAAAAATAAACAAGTATTCACTAGATGGTATGTTGGAAACAGACTTTACAATTCGTGGGGAGGGTAGGAGGTGGGGGGGAGGGGGGAAGGGAGGCTGGTATGGGGAGAGAAAGTGGGAGAAAATGAGGGAGTGGGTAACACTGCTCATAAAGAAATGTACTCATTACCTGACTATGTAACTGTAACCCTTCTGTATATCAACTTTACAATAAAATTAAAGTAAAATAAATAAAAAAAAGCCCACGTATTTAAATTATATCACTCATTATATTATGCTGTATCAAGCTGTGTGTCAAGTTCCGAGAATGGTACTTGGTTTGAGTGATCTCATTTACTGCCCACAGTTTATGAGGTCAGTGCCAGAACTTTATGAGACGATCCCTTCCTCTCTGTCGTTACCATCAGCATGGTTTACATGCTTAACCATTAAGTGTTTACTAGTTCCTAACATACACAGAGAAGCACAGGGGACAGGCTGAGGTATAAAAAGAATGACCTCTGTATAATCCTTTCCCTGAATGACGGCATTTAGTTTTGATGATTTTTGATCTTCCACGTCGTGCACAGCCTTCCTTTCTCAGGCTCTTTCATAAAGTCTTCCCTCCCCTGAAGGTCTCTATTACTTAGACCATAAACACCACCTTATCAGATCAAGGGACGCGTTGGTCCCACAAGTTAACCTATGTTATGGTCCCCTTTCATTCTCTTTGATACCTCGTTACACAATGTCTAACTGCAGACTAATTACTCATTTAACATCTAAGTCTTAAGTTGACTATCACCCCCATTAGGGTAAGAACCCTGTCATTAAGTTCTTACTCAATGTGTAAGGACTTCTTTTCTTAGATGCATGAAAAATCCACCTATTTGTCTTTTTTAGCAGGGCAATAAGATAACTCTAGTCATTTGCTTTACCAGATTAAACTTTGTGGAAGAGCACTGATCATCCAGAAGAAATAGAATGGGCATAGAAGATTTTTAGGATGATGAAAGTCCCCTGTGAAACCCTAAATGTAGATACATGGCATTAAAATTTGAACTTAACTGACCAGGAGTGGCATCCCAGAAAATGAGCACAGGTCTCATGTAGACCATAGAATAGGATGAGCAAGTAGAAGAGTGAACAGCTGAAGTATGGAATCTGGGTGACAATGATGTCCATGTCCCTGCATCGGTGGACATGAGGGGTCCATGCACACAGAAATGCTCTGCATGTATAAGTGCAGGAAGCATAGGTAACATTCCTGCATCTTCCTCTGAGTGTTGCTGTGAATCCAGAATTGCACTATACAGTAAAAGCTATTTAGAAAAACCTTCTCTGACTTCCTTGAGCCTACATACTTTTGAATTTGTTCCCCGTTAGCCTGCTATCTCACAAATAAAATTTTGTTAGCTATTCTTACTTGTACTTTAAGTATTAAGAAGCCTGATGAAGCTATTTTATGTATGTATATAACTATTTATCATATATATATATATATATATATATATATATACCCAGCTATAGAGAACTGGTAATCTTTAATTTACATATGCAATTTGTTCTCCTCTTGTCATAAGCACTACCATACTTAGCAGAGAAAATAATGTAGGAACAGATGCCAGGTATACTAGATATGTTCTATGTAGTGTTGTCTGCTAATAAGAGAAATACAGGAAAAACAGTATTAAGTGCAGTATATCTAGGGCTCATATAATTAAGGAAGGGAAAATATCAAAGCCATAGAAATACTTTGATGTTGTATGAAACTCAGGCTCAAGCAAAATATAATATTGATGGATTAGATGGCTTTTCAAATATTTTCATTCACAGTTTAATCCATATTGAAAGCTCAGAGCATTGAGGTCAGAAAAATCTAGAGGCTTGCATTTTTTTTCAATGAGCAAAGTATTTGAAAGCATCCTCTAAGTGGACAGTTCTTTTGTCGTTCTGATCCTTGCTCACTGAACCGATTTCTGTTTAGAGACTGGACTAAGGATTAGTTTAAACTTGATTTGAAAATGTCACTAATGAAACGCCAGGGAAAAGGGCGAAAAGGAAATGCTGAAGCATGTGTTGAATAATATTTATGACTTATATTTATGTATATGACTCATACACTTAAAAGTAAATTCAACCCAAGTGAAAAAGAAAATTGCTACTTTATGTGTGACCAAAAATTTACATAACATTTGCAGATATTTATGAAACTCTGGACTATCTCTCAAGTTTGTCACTGAGAAAAAAAAGAGTAGCTAATAAAATATGACAAACCATTTAGTCTTAAAATTGTGGTTGCTGGGACACAGAATAAGAAAGCAATACTTGTGTCAAGCTATAGCTATGGTGTGTCCTTTATCAATCTCCCATTAGAGAATGAACTAAAATTGTATAAATTATACTCATGTATAGGCTAAATTCAAGAACTACCATTTCATATTTATATTGTTTTTCTTTTTGCATTCAGCATCCATTCTAATAATAGCTAATTGATTCTCATAAAAGTAAAAATCTATTATTTATATGAACAAATACATGCAGATAAGGACTGTGTTTTGCCTTATCATTGAAGTTTCTAATTGGTGGTACTGTTAACTAGAATTGGAGTGGTACAGGAGGTAACAACTTTCCTGTTTCCCTTTGGTATAGCAAGACAAATGGAGATAAGTTACCACTTTGCAATATTGTTTAAATACCTTAGGATTATCAAGAATATAGGGGCCAAGTTCTAATATCTTACTTCTCATTCATTTTATAAAAACCAAATACTAAGAATTGTTTCTAATTGTATTTCTAGAAGCCACGAGTCAATTGGAATGTTAAAATATTAAAAAAAACAGTTTTTAAAATTTATATATCACCTCATCATTTGAACACATCTACCTAAATGTCTAAATAGGGTACTGGCATAGAAGGGGTATCAAAAAATTTTTGGGTGCCTGTAATTCTAGCTACTCAGGAGGCTGAGATCTAAGGATCATGGTTCAAAGCCAGCCCAGGCAAGAAAGTCTTTGAGCCTCTTATTTCCAATTAACCACCAGAAAACTGAAAGTAGAGCTGTGGCTCAAAGTTGCTAGCCTTGAGCAGAAAAGCTCAGGGACAGTGCCCACGCCCACAGCCCATAACCACCACCACCACCACCAACAAAAAGTTTTCAAGATAAATACATTTTATTAAGTACATATATTAATTAGATTTATCTTGCATGGTTTTCTTGGAGGAATGTGAAATGACAGGTTTTGAATGGAGACATAGGACTAATATTACTTGAATAGTTTTCACATGACAAGTGCTCATTTAATCTTGCTTCAAGCCAATGTAAGTGTAAATATTTCCATTTTACTGATAACCAAACTAAAAAGCTAGAAATTAAGTCTAGGTGTAAAAGCTTTCCAGCCAAAAAGTTTTTCTCTCTGTTTTTCTAGCCCTGCTGGTTTCTTAATATACCCCAATAAAAGCTAGAGTTAGGGGAAAAGGATGAAAGTAATGGTAGGAGAAGAGGGTTAGCAACAAGATAAGGAAATCAATTTGAAAATCTGAACTGACTGCTACTTGAAATTTGCTAAAATCTGTGTCAAAGAAATCAAAATATATTGTGATAGATAGCCTCCAAAATGACTCCCGGTGAGCCCCATCTTCTACTACTCATGCATGCTCTAGTAGTCTATTTCATAATAAATACATTGGATCTTTGTGATCTAAAAGCTATTGTAAAAAAGATAGTATCTGACTTATAAGGGTTATTGCAGCTTTTTTTTTTTTTTTTTGGTCAGTTGTGGGGTTTGAGCTCTGGGCCTGGGCGCTGTCCCTCAGCTCTCCAGCTCAAGGCGAACGCTCTACCACTTGAGCCACATCACCACCACTTCCAGTTATTGCAGCTTTCACCTTGCTTTCACTTAGGTTATTTCATCTGTGTGAAGTTGTTGAAAGTGAAGTTGTAGGAGGAAGTCCATGAGGTAAGAAACTCTTGGGAAGAATGAGAAGGGAGACAACAGTCATAGTGAATCAGGATCCACCTGGGCAGCGGCTTCTTCAGCACCTGTCCAGCACTCAGATGATACTAGTCAACATCTTCCTTTCACCCTCATGAAACTTGAACTTCAATCAGTCCGTAACTACTAGCTAAGACATTCAGGAATTTATGAAGGACAGAAATTGCTAGATAATAAATGCTTATTTTTTTAACAAGCCAAGCTTATTATATAATAATTGTCAAAGATACAGAAAATAATTAATTGATCATTGATTTTTTAGGCAAGACTACTAAGAAAGATGATGATAGTTAATACCACAGTGTTGCTAAACGTGAAATCAAATGCAGAACAAGCACTCCTGGTATTTAGGAGTTGCCAGCTTGAATAGTAGCAAATTTTCAGAATACTGTTAACAAACAAGAGAGGAGAAAAAAAAATCTAGACTTTAGGTGACAGTGTTTATGAAGGAAAACTTTGATTCCTAATGTAGACAGGTCATGAGTTCTAAGGCAGATTCTATGAATTTGTGTTTGTGTGTCTTGGGTTAAGCGTTCAAATTTATTGGCCTTCAATTTTTTTATGGACAAAATTTGAATAATAAATTAATCTACATAAGATTATTAAATTATCTAGGGCTATACCTATCAGATAATAAGCTTTCAAGATTGCTATTATTATTATTTAATTTTGCAAGCAGGCCCGATTTAGTGAAACAGCTTCTGATCTCTTGTTTTACAAATAGATAATGGTTTGACTATACATAGTTCTTATTCAGACTATAATCTTTTTTTGTTCCAAACAGTGTGACAAGTGTCTACTGATTATTTCCTAAGATGAGGTCACTGAGAAAATAGCTCTCATCAGCTCTATTGTTATAAAACATGGCAATAGGAAGCCACAGTGCCACTAGAGAACATATAAGATTGCTATTATTATTATTATTATTATCATTATTATTATTGAATACTACAGATAGATTATTAAACCAGATCTCCTAATAATCCAAGATAAAGTAACATAATGCTATGAAAATATTTGTATTTGTTTTGTAAATGTTTTATTGTAATAGTTTTACTTCATGGAAACTTTTTGTGTGCTGTTTCTTACTGGGGCTTGAACTCAGGGCCTAGGTAGTGTTCCTAAGCATTTTAACTCAAGATTGGTTCTCTACCACTGGAACCACAGTTTTACTTCAGACTTGTTGGGTCGTTAATTGTAAATGAGGGTCTCATAGACTTTCCTGCTTGGCCTGGCTTCAAACATAATCCTCAGATCTCAGTCTCCTGAGTAACTAGGATTACAGGCCTGAGCCAAAAGTGTCCTGCTGATAGTTCCTTTTTAGAAGGAAAGGGACTTAGGAAATATGAGTACAGCATTATTAAGAAGAACACAACAGAGTTAGACATACTATAGAGAAATGAATTATAAATACAATGATATGTAGTTTAATTCTTATTTGGTACAGGTGTTTGCTGCAATCTTTTGAAGCCATATAAAAACCTAAGGAGAGTCAGTTACACTAACAACTCTCAAACATTTTACTCTCAGCATCCCTTTGCACCCTAGTAAATTCTGAGAGTTTCAAGAAGCTTTCTTTTACATGAGTTAGAGCTATTTATATTTAACCTCTTGGGTATTATAACTAGGAAAAATTTAAAATATTTACCACTTCTTTAAGAATAACAATTTTGAATTTATTGTGCTAATATAAATAATTTGTGAAAATAAAGCAAACAAAAGTTTCAAAAACACACAAACATTTGAAATAAGTAGTATTATTTTGTTTCATAAATATCTTTAGTGTCAGGGTTAATGGAAGGCACCTGTATTCTCAAATCTGTTTCTTCACTCAGCCAGTTGAAATATCACATGTCATGAAGCATCTGGAAAGTGGTTATACACTCATGAGAGAATGACTATAAAAAGGCAAATCAATCTTAGTATTATTATAAGAAGAGTTTTGGTTGCATGCAGCTGAAGGTTTCCCAGATCACTGAGCACTATTGGCTATAGCCATATACATTAGAATAAAAATCTTCAAGGATTACTCCTATTCCCACCAGTCAGACTTAGGCCCATAAAGTACAGAGGGTGACTTGGAGCCTCGACATTTTTTTCAGAGAAGCACTGGGTATGCTTTTATAGGAAATGAAATACAAATAATCAATACATTAAGCATAACTATAAACATCCATCAAATATGATGTCAATAACAGCTAACATCATGGGATATAATGATTCAAGTATCATGTTTAGTCCTTTGAACCTCTCTCTCTCTCTCTCTCTCTCTCTCTCTCTTTCCCTCTCTCTCTTTCCCTCTCTTTTTCTCTCTCTATGTCTTGTCTTACAGTTAATCATCCTGGAGTCCTCTGTGTTCATATGTCTGATCCTGAACTCAAAACTCAAAATCCTTCTAGGTCTGCCTGCAGTGTGCTGGGATTATAGTTTTGTACTACTTCAAGAGTTCATAAAATCTTCATGATAGTTTATTAGTTTTAGTTTTTCAGATGAAGACACTGAGGTTTGGTGTAACTTGCTGGCAGGTACCTGTGCTGGGTTCCAGACTTAAGGTCTGATGACTTCAATACCCTCAAACCTCCTGAATACTGTAATTTATCCCTTGTAGAATAAAACTAGACCTTGAGACATCTATGGTCAACTAGAAGATGTATAACTAATATTTCACAAAGTGATCAGAAAATTGTTCAAGTGATTAAAGTAGAATTTGTGATTTCAAACGTGTTTCACTTTTTCTGAAAAAAGAAAATTCGGTTGCTGACCTGTAGTAGTGGTAGATATTTTTGAGATTAAATCTTTTGAATTAACTCTTAGTCATAGAATAATCAAAACAAAGGGAAGATATACCAGCCCCTCACAAAAAAGGGTGGAGCGGGGGTCAGAATATGAGAACTCAGGGATGCAAGAACCACCTTAGAAAGAGGACTGCATTGAGAATATGTGCTGAATGGAAAGGTGATGAATATTAAGTGAAATATGTTTAACGCAACTAAGCATGGTGTGCCACAGGGCCATGTGCTGAAGGCACAGGAGCATTCCATTCTTTTCTCAGCAGACCCAGCCTTGCCCAAGTGGAAGCTGTCTGTCTACCCAGAGAGACTGCAGAAGCCATTATGTGAAACATTTCTCATCAACAATATTTGGGCATCGTTTCCTCTGTCTATGAACTTTATTTCTGTCAGAAGCACAGTTAATACTTACAGTTAATTAAATGCAGTCCAACATTCTCTCATACTCTAAGGTGTAATATTTCTCAATCCTGGATACCTTAAATAGATGAAGTGAAGTTTAACATCTACAGTGAAGACATAGCACATACTGTGCGATGGGTGTGGGGAGGAATAGTGTATATATAGGATGATAAACATAACATTTAATATGGAATCTGCTTATACTATGATTGCAGTCAGTCCGAGATTCTTTAGGTTATTCGTAGTTCATGCAAACGATACAGTTCAAAAACGAAGAGACATGGGTAGATATTTTAGTATTCAGTAGCTGGTCTATTTCAACATTGTAATTAACTTAGAAAATATAATATTGAGCGGACTGCTTAATCTCTACTCAGAAAGTTTTTTTCTTTGTGGAAAACTACTCATTAGCCTGAAATGACTGCAGTAAGAGAACAGTAATGTAATTTGACAGGGCTTTGGAAAGGTAAACTCTATGTGTAACAAGGCTTCCTCTTTACTCTTGGAAGTAAATCACCCACAGAAAAAGATAGTTCTTTCTCTCATAGGCAAGTTGACTAATGGTAATACTCTGAATTAAGAAGGCTCTTTGTCTACAGATATTACCCTGATTTCCAGTTAGCATTATCAGTAAGAAAGGTGATACTTTGGTTTCCCACCTGCCTTCTCTCTTTCCTATATTAATTTGTTTCAGATTATACACAGTGTCTCCTAAAGACTCCAAAAATAGACTGGTTATTATTATTTGTTTTTAAAGAAAGCAACATGAGAATAGTGACTGCAATTTTCCGAAGAATCTTGTGAGGTTAGCTTTAGGGTGTTTGACTTAATTAAACAGTTTGTTTGGCACAATATTATAAATGTGATTTTCAGTCAAAAAAAGTAAGCTGATACCTGGAATTTAGGTAAAAGAACTGTGAAAATAATGGATCAAACAACTCCTAAGCTCTAATTTGTAAATACTGTATTTCTATTTTCTTGGAAATTTAGATTTTTTTATCTGAAATCTCTGCTTAAATTCATTACTAAAAATTAACTCGCGTGACTGTGTCCAGTTTTCCAAGAAACATGAGAAGTTTAAAAAAATGGTAGGAATGGCTTCAGTTCACATAGGAGGCAACTTGCTTGTGGTGTGTGTGTGTGTGTGTGTGTGTGTGTGTGTGTGTGTGTGTGTGTGTGTGTGTGTGTGTGTGTGTGTGTGTGTGTGTGTGTGTGTGTGTGTGTGTGTATGTGCATGCTGGTTCTGAGTCTTGAACTCAGAGACTCATGCTCACACTTTTTTGCTTTATTTACTCAAGGCTGGAACTCTACTACTTGGGTCACATCTTTACTTCTGGCTTTTTGTTATCTAATTGGAAATAAGAGTCTCACAGATTTTTTTTTTTGTTTAGGCTGACTTAGAACCAGGATCCTCAGATTTAAGCCTCCCAAGTAGTTAGGATTACAAGTGTGAGTTACCATAATCCCAGAGCATTTACAGTTCATTTTAAAAGTTGATATTGAATATTTGTTAATAAAAAAATCTTCAAATTAAAAAGAAGTAGCATTTTGCTTAAATTCTCAAGGTATAGCAAATTGAGTAACTTCACATATTTTAAAAAGAATACAATAAATATATTCCATTATGGAAAGGGAATGTAAAACAAAAAAGTGAATTAAAGAAACAGCTTCTTGCTGTTAGCAAAGATAAAGGTAATCTTCCGTATTTTAATTTTGTAATATATCTAAGAGAATGTTCCTGAAGCCAAAACTAGCTATTTTATAATACACAGTGAATAAATTCTTAATTTTTATGATTTGCATGTATAGTAAAATGTATAACAACAATATGGGCTAAACATTATTGGACCATATCTGTAACATTATCCATACAAAAGAATACGAATGGAAGACTGTGGTTTGAAGCCAGCCCAGGAAGAAAAGTCTACATGATTTCATGTCCCATGTACAAGCAAAAAACTGGGTTGGAGTTGTGGTTCATGTGGTAAGAACCAGCCGTGAGCAAGAAAGTCAAACAAGAGTGTAAGACCCTGACTTTAAGACAAAGTATTTTATTAACAATTTTTTTCACTGCCATTTCCATACTCCTGAACAATGAGGCTTGTGAAACAAATTTATGTAGTTATAAGCCAGTGGCTTTTCTGAAAATGGTTATATAGCACACACACATAACCTGAAAAAAATATCAAAATAAAATCATATTTCTATACACTAGGAATGAATTATTAGATATTCACATGTAAAAATTACATATTTAGTCAGAAATACATCTAAGCATTTACATAATATGCATTGTAAAAGGATAAACACTCATTAAATGCTGATAAATAAAATAAAATGTGGTGCAAATAAATGACCAGACATACTATGTTCATTGATTGGAAGACTCAATGCAGTATAATTGGCTCAATCCTATAATTGGTTCTATAGATTTAATGGAATCCCAATTAAAATACTTTCAGAAGTTTTTTGTTGATATATAAAAGCTAATTTTCGGCTGGGCGCCGGTGGCTCACACCTGTAATCCTAGCTATTCAGGAGGCTGAAATCTGAGGATCACGGTTAAAAGCCAATAAACTACTAGAAAACTGGAAGTGGCACTGTGGCTCAAGTGATAGCCTTGAGCTGAAGAGCTGAGGGACAGCTCCCAGACCCAGAGTTCAAGCCCCATGACCGACAAAAAAAAAGGCTAATTTTCAAATTTATATGCATAAAAATGGAACTAGAATAGCTAAACAATTTTGTGAAAAAATAATAAATCTGGGAGAATCATAAAACCTGATTTTTGACACTTTTAAAAGGCTACGATAATGAAGACTCTAGAGTACACTGTCATGGAATGGATATTCATATCAATAGAAACTAATAAACATATAAAATTAAATTTTGAAGTGCAAGACAATTTAATTTTTTGCATCAAGGCAACTAAATGGAGTGAAGGTAATCTTATTCAACACATACTTTCAAAGCAATTATTCATATGCAAAAATCTCAGCCTCAACTTAAATCCCATACTACTTAACTATAAATGAATCACAGATATATAAAGTAAAACTGTGGAACTTAACAGAGGAAATTGTAAGAGAAAACCTACATAAACTTTAGTTCTTAGCCTGATGCCCATGGTTCACACCTGTAATCCTAGCTACTCAGGAGGCAGCGATCTGAGAATCGTGGTTCAAAACCAGCAGAGTCTGTGAGACTTTTATCTCCAATTAATCACCAGAAAAACCAGCAGTGGCACTGTGGCTCAAGTGGTAGAGTTGCTTGCCCTGAGCTAAACAGGGATAGTGGCCAGGCCCAGAGATGAAGCCCCATGACTAAAACAAAGAAGCTTCTTATATATAACCCCAAATTACAATCCATAATAAGAAAATGGAAAAACTGACCTCATCAAACCTAGAAGCTACAGTATCTTTACAATAAAAATATATATTAAAAAATTAGAAGCTAGATATTAACATAATTATAAAACAGGCAAAGACTGGGACAAATTACTCACACATTTTCTACATGTTAAAAAAACCCCAATGTTCATCATGGTTTTTCGTATAGTGATAGGGATCATACTCAGAGCCTCAGTGTTTTACCACTGAACTGCATTTCCAGACACCATAATTTTGTTTATCAATTTCAAAAATCAACTGTAAGAAAATAATTTAGTAAATGAGAAAAGGGACTGAAGAAGACACTACTCCAAAGAAGAGAGAAATAACAATAAAAGGTGTATAACACCATTAGTCATTAAAGAAATGTAAATGAAAACTTGAAAGATGTCAATATCAAATTATAAAAATTTTCTTTTTCCCTTTGGCAGTGCTTGGGCTTAACTATAGAGTTGTAAACTTGTTAACAAGCACTCTACCACTAAATCATGCCACCAATTCCCAGAAACACTATTGAAAAAGCAAAAGCAAAACAAAACCAAGAGGACAGAGTTTTGTAAGACATCACAGGCTGATCATAAACCCATGATTCTCCCTACTGAGTACTGGGATTATAGGAAGGCCCCACCATACCCAGTTAAAAGATTTTTCAAAATACTAAAGACTTGGAGCAACAAAAATTTTCTTACATTAGTAGAAATACAGAGTAGTAATATCATCTTAGAAAATAATTTGACAATTGTAAAAGTCAAACTTATTTATGGTGTCACTACCAACATCACATCTAAGTATTTTTAGAAAAATGAAAACTACATTTCACACCAAAAACATACTTTTTTATGTACATTAAAAGCAACTTAATTGTCTTTTAGTGGATTAGTGGCTTAAGAAAAATTACTAGTCAGCACCAAAATGGAACAAACATTTAATATACATAAAAACTGGCATGAATCTCAGAAGCCAGTTTCAAATGAAAGGTTCCATACTATAGGATACTATATGATTACATTTTTTTAAGTTGCAGCAAGAGAAACTATAGAGACGTAAAACAGATTAGTATTGTCAAGAATAATGGATAGGGAAAGTATATGGAGTGTAGGATAGCATAGCCTTTGGGAGAGAGCAGAGTAGAGAAAGAGAGGAGAGAAGAATAGAAGGGAAAGAGGGGAGGGAAGAAGATGAGAGGAGAGAAGAGGCATGTGTGATCTTTGTCATCTATACACAGAAGTCTAGACCTGTGTTTCTGCAGAAGCTTAGAATCATTCCTTTCATTTTAACCTGGGCATCAGATACGCTACTACACTGTGACAGGACAATTTTTGCTTTTGCCAATAATTAAGACTGTAATATGCTGGTATGCCCATCCTGGTAGGAAAATGATAAGAGTTCAAATAATATAACGACTGGATGCGCTCCCAGAATCACTGTCCATTAAGGATACTTACAGTAATTAGGAGCTGTTAGATGTTTTATCTGTATCATATCTGAGCTGTTGGCTGTGCAGCTTGTGATTCACTGACATATTAAATTATATGCTTCTTGGATGTAGCACAGCATGTTCAGTTTGTAAGTACTTAATAAGACAAATATGATAGCATTAGAGTCTATATTTTCAGAAATTCTGAAGCACTTGTTTTAGAAGACAGTCTATATCTATGTTTACTACTTGATAACTGGAGAATTTAGAATAAGCTTTCTGATATTTTGAGTTATTTTCATTGGATTTCAGTTCTGGTAATCGAATACTGGGCCTCTCCATGTGAAGTAAGATGACTACTAATAACTCGAGTTATTTAATCTTTAATCAGCAAAATAAAAAATAATAATGCCTTATCTTGTCACCTCAGAAAATATTAATTTCACTTTAATTTTAACTGAATAAGTTTACATAAATTGCTTTAAAATGACAAATTATTTTTATTTTTGAATCAATAGGTGGTATAGAATTTGGTGCATGTGTGTACACATCCATATGTACACAATCAACTTAGCTGATTGCTGAACTATATGGATTTGCTCTCATTGGTCAAGGTAGAGCAGATTTCTCCTTTGTTCCTTCATAGAAACTAAGGCTTGAAATTCATTGCCTACCTCTCTTTGAGTCTCACACTCTGTGTGGTTAGTATTTTCATTGTTTCTTGAAACTTCTGTTCCTGAAAACCTCAGTCTAAGAAACCATTTTCACAATGTAAGAAGAAATGTATGATTACACAGCTATATGTACCCCAACAGCCTTAGAAAATGACCTTTAAGTTCATCTCAAAAGGGTCAGAATATATAAATAGATGAAGCCATGGTGGTAATGTTCACAAATGTTCAGATGTAATATGATTACTCTCTTTACTCTTCTTCTATTTTTTATACAGTTGAAATATAATACAAGTTTGGGAAAAACTCATCTTCAGATCAATCCAAGCCACCAGGGACCTGCATACCCAAACTACATTGCTTTGGATTATTTTTTCAGAATTGATTTTATGTTTCATAAACTGTTGGTTTTGTTTATTGCAGGGATAGATAAAATGATCTCCCACATCACACTGTGTTCCCATGAAGACCCATGGGAGATATTTCTCATGTGTTGGAGAATCAGGAAACATCTCGTTTTTATCTTTAGACATTGTGACTCTTGTAAGTGAGTTGGTCTTTTTTGCTATTTTGTGCTTACAACATTTACAGTCAGACTTACAACCTGGCCCCAGGACTTGGCAATCTCAAGGACTTGGATTTATATCGTAACTCTTTCCAAAATTTAGCTAGAAAAACATTCCATATACCCATCTTTCTCATGTTATTTAAGCTATTACACTGTTTGCTAGACATTTCAAATATTTTAATTGATCCATACTAAATTTTTTAAGATTTGTGTGTTAAAAGAGAAAGAGAGAGGAGCGTGTGGGTATGAGTTCACATACATACTAATTTGCTTGAATTATATATTCCATTTATGTTCATATATAATCTAAAACTTACATATTTATTATGCTGATCTCAAAGTATTCCTATATGATTCAGGAGCCAATTCTTGTCTCCATTAAATTATGCATTAAAGGTCTTTGAGTTTGTTTTTGGAGTTGGGATTGGACACAGGGTCCCATATCATGGAAAGCACACAATCTACAACTGAGCTACAACTTTAGCTCCATCAAAGGTCTCTATACACTTTATTTTGCTGCCACTATTAGCACAAATATTTAGTAGACTTTTCTTAGTGAGAATTATTCGAGTATATCCTTTATTAAAAATCATAATTAAATTAAACAGCCATCAGAATGAAGTCTGGTGGCCTATAACCTATAAAAGATCTGTAGCACTCCAGTAAGCTTTATTATGAGAGAAAATGGATCTAGTCTTCTGTTGAATCTACAGATTTGGGTAAGAAGAGTGAATCAGATGAAGACTGAGAAGAGTGGTATAATTTGGGCATAAAGGTAATTAACCAGGTCATATGTCATAGAGGCAATCCACAAGATCATGAACTTGAAAAAAATGGAGACAGTGGAAGGACAATAACACCACTGAATCTTCTAGAGGTGTTCAGATTTTAGATATTTTTAGATTTTGAATATTTCTCCTTATTTTTAATCTATTTATTTAAAACTTATTTTGGATAGTTATACAAAGAAGTTGTCACTTAGGAAAATAGCTTATGAATCCAATCTATCTTAATTATTATGTATCTTAATTCAACATTCTCCCCCATCCCTTCCCTACCCACCCCTTCCCTCGCTCTTAGGATACACATTGAATTATTGACTATATCTTCCCCCTCCTTTCCTCTTCATTGTCTATTCCTTTCCACTTGATTCTACACCATGCCTTTCAAGTACATGCTTCCTGATGTTTATTTTGTTGAATTTTGTCTTTGCCTTTTATTTTTCAAGGAATTACACTATTTGAATTCTCCCTTGAATCTGCTGTATTTCAGTGAATACTTTTGTATACACTTGCATACCACCAAACATATTTACTTGTAAGTTTATACATTAAATCTAGCTTCTACCTATAAGGGAAAATATGCACCTTGTGGCAATCTGGGTCTGACTTATTTCAGTTAACATAGTTTTGGAATATTGCCTATACATAATGAGATAGTTTAAAGGTGGGCCCCAAGTCTAAATGAAAAATGAATGTGTAACTCATGAACAGGTTAGTAAGTATGAGAAAACAGAATGCATAGTAAAAACTGGATAATGAAATGCTATTTAGAAATATAGTAAATGAAATTCCGTGCATTAAATGCACAACAGAACCACAAACCGTAGAAGGAAAAATAATAGTTTCTACTCAGTTCAGTCAAATTTAAAATACCTGAAAATATTAATATTTTTAAATACTTGGAAGATTTCATGGGAATATTTTATATAATAAAATATATAGGAGTACTATTAACTATATTAGTATGAATAATGATTTTTTAAGTACCTGTTCATCTTTATGTTTCTTTGGGTAAATGCCTAAGAGTAGTATGGATGTATAGTAGTTCCATTTATAAATTTTTTAAACTTCCACATTGATTTCTATAGTGGCTGTACTAGTTTACATTCTCACTAGCATTGTATTTCAGCATCCCCATTGCATTTGTTGTTGTTTGTGTTCTTGACAAAGGCCATTCTCACTAAAGTGAGATAAAGTTCTAATGCTGCTTTGAGTTGTGTTTTCTTTATGGCCATGGATAATATTATTATTTATTTGTTTTTGTTGGTCATGAGGCTTGAATACAGGGCCTGGGTTCAGTCCCTAATCTTTTTCACTCAAGCTAATGCTCTACCACTTTCAGCCACAGGGACACTTCTGGTTTTCTGGTGGTTAATTGGAGACAAGAGTCTCACAGACTTTCCTGCCTTGGATGGCTTGAAACTGTGATCCTCATATCTCAGCCTTCTTAGTTGCTAGGATAACAGGCATTAGCCACTGTTATCCAGCTTATTATTTTTTATAAGAAACTTTTTGGATGTACCATAAAATGTACAATATCTATATAAAGTACAATGTCAATATAAAGATAGATATATACTACTAATACATTTTACCCTTCCTACTGCCTGTTTATTTAACAAGACAATATGTCTGCAATATCCTGCAAAAAAAACAAACAAAGGCAATTAAAATCATAGATCATATGTTGAAGAATACAAATGCTAAGCTTTCCTATAGCTATAAGTCAAATCAGTTACATGTTTATTTACATATTTCTTCCCGGATATTACCTGAAATTACATTTTCCAAATGGATTTTTTCCAGCTATTCTAAGATATGGGCATTTTTCAAATTAACATAAAAATTTTTTACTATATACTATATATATATATATATATATACTATATATATACTCTTATTGCATATCCATAAAGCACATACATAAGGTCAAGGCAATCACTAATGTTTTGAGGAACTAAGAACAAGGTCATCTCAGAAAATGTGATTCATTAATCAGAGTTTTTAGTTTATTTCAAGATTTTAAAAAGTAAGGCAATTTAAAAAGGTTACCTGCCAACTTACATGACCTTATTTTAAACATTTCAGACCCTGGAACTTGGAATTATTGCTTTGTAATTTCAGAACGGGACTGATGGCACCCAGGAAAAGAATGATTTGACTGGAGCCAGAGTAATTCAGTAGTACTAGTTTTAAGCAGTTTAAAGAATGTCACTACCTATTTCAGTAGCAAGTTAAAGAAACACTTTTCACTGACCAAGAAGTAGTACAGATTGATTAACAAATATAAAAATAAAAAAGGAACATCTACTTTATCTAAAATGAAAGGTAAATATGTCAGCATGCATATCTTAGGAACATTTGGGAAAATTCCAGGGGCAAATTAGCAGTCAAATCCAACTGGTGTTTTCTCCAAATATTCAATGGTGTTGCCTAATTAACTATTCAAGAGTTGCTAGATAGCTGGCTGATGGTTTGTAGGGACAATGCAAAGATAGGCCTTACCTTATACTCAGGCCTAGAGGCCCAGAAGGGAATGATTTAAGAGGATTCCTAAAGTCCAAAGCCAAAATACATCTGCGAATATTGTAGCCACACTTTGGCTATACAAATAGTGACTTTACTATTGCATATAAAAAATGGCTTTTGATATATGGGAGAAAGAATTCATCTACTTCTCACTGATTTCATTAAAAAACAAATATGAAAGCCTTTAGAGAGAGCAGGACCAAGAATAGATGAAACAACTTATATTTTCTCTTCTATTTGCATAATAATTTACAGTATAACATTTGGTTTAAAATAGAAACCTTTATTTCTCATAAAGTTCTATTTTTTTATCCAATGCAGGGGCATTAGCCCAGAAAGTGTCCCATTAATACCACTAAAAACTGTGAAACAAAGTCCTTATTTTATCAGTCACATCATTTCATTATTAGACTGGAGGTACTGTTGGACCCATCCAGTCTAATATTTCTACTCTTCAAAACTTCTGTTGCCAAGAGTAGTTTAGGTTTTTATATAGTGTTATGTCATTATGAATAGAAAATAGATGCAAACTTGTTTTTGCAAAATAGCATAAGTAAGCTGGGTACAGGGGGCTCATGCCTGTAATCCTAGCTACTCAGAAGGCTGAGATCTGAGGATCTCTGTTGGAAGACAGCTAGAGCAGTAGAACCCATGAGACTCTTATCTCCAATTAAACACTCAAAAACCAGACGTGACACTGTGGCTCAAATGTATAGAGTGTTAACCTTGAGTACGAAGAGGCTCAGGGACATTGCCCAGGCCCCGAGTTCAAGCCCCATAAAATAAAAAAGCAATGAGTTACTCAGGTTGCTAATATATCCCATTTATTTTATGTACTTTCTAATTCATTCTATTGGTTCAATTGATTTTTAAAACATACACCTCTTGTTCTAGATGCCAGTGGCTCATGCCTATAATCCTAGCTACCCAGGAGGCTGAAATTTCGGTTTGAAGCCAACCTGGGCAGAAAAGTACATGAGACTTTTACTTCCAATTAACCATCAAAAAGACTGGAAGTAGAGCTGTGGCTCATGTGGTTGAGTACCAGTCTGGAGCAAAAAAGCTAAAAGACAGCACCTAGCCCCTGAATTCAAGCTCTACTATAGGCACAGATAGAATTAGCAACAGACAAACATACAAAAACAAAAACAACAAAAACAATACACCTCTTTATGAATAAAGCTTTGTGTCTTGTTTTCTTCTAAAAAATTGTATAATGAATTTACATTTCATATCTCCGTTGTACAGCAGAAACAAATTTAATTAATTAAATTACATTTATTTCTGTTACTAATTTTTTTTAGAAAATAAAATATACCTGAATTAGAAAGATGATTAACCTAAGTTACTAAAAATATTCTCAAAAGTGAAAATCCAAAGTGAAAAAATGCAGTTGTTTTCTTACACATATCCTTTAGGGAATAGGAATATTTTTATCCAACTAACATACATTAAGTAATTAACATACATGTGTTTTTGTTCTGTCTTGTGCATGTCATCAAGTGCTGTACTTTACCATTAAGCTATCTCCCCAGTCCAGTGGTTTCTTTTATATTTTCTTTTGCTTTATTTTTTGGTGTGGGTATTGGGACTTGAACTCATGGACAGGACACTTTCCTTTAGCTTTTTTGCTCAAGGTTGTTGCTCTACCACTTGAGCCACAGCTGTACTTCCAGTGTTTCGCTGATTAATTAGACAGAAGACTCTCATGGACTTTTCTGTTTGGGCTGGCTTTGAACTGTGATTGTCAGATCTCAGTTTCCTGAGTGCCTAGGATCACCGACTGAATCAAGAGGCATCTGTCTTTCTGTACAGTTTTAAAAGCAGCCTTGAAAATACATAAATATATAAAGTCCAGTCTTCTTAAAGGAAATTCTAATTTAATAGGCTTGCTAATAATTCAGCACATAGTGTTGTAAAGACAAGTAGAAAGAAAGTCGCCGTGGTGGCTAGCTAACCCTCTCACAGAATGCATGCTTGCTACTGGTCTCTCTTCTACTCTTCTGAAATGATGACTTGTGAATGACAGTTATAACACCTAATTTCTGTTGAGTTTGACAAGTTGGGAAGAATCATCATGACCTCATGAGATAAGAAAGAAAAGTTGGGGTACTTAGAAAGTATTTAAAATATTTAAAGACAGTCTTGTTCCCCACACCCATGATACAAAGTTTGACTTGAATATCCCTCAATGAAGTCTGAGTATTCCTTTGGCACCATATCTTCACTCAGCAACGCATTTTGCTAATGTTACTCTATCCTTGGTCTTTCAGGTCCTAGGTCTTGTAGAAGAACCATGGAAACACCCTAGGGTTTTTCAAAGCAGTCTGTTGTACTATCCAGTGCCTAACATTCCAACTTGAGTGTCTTCTGTTTCTATCAGGAGCCCCAAATAGAAGTTTCTGAGAACAAAATGTGCTCTTCCAGCTACTAGGAAAATTTGTGTCTTCATTTGTGTAGGAAATAATGGCTTAAATAGAAAAGTGAGTCTTTCCCTTCTACTTTATAGATAAAAATCTTTTGTAAAAGAAATTTGTCCTCCAAAAAATAATTCAAATATTAAATTTATAACTCTGTGGACAATATGGACATGATGTCACTTCTGTTTCTCCATGGTCTTTTAATAGCTGAACTATAGTTTACCTGATATAAAATTTACCCTTTTTAGTTGTCCAGGTCAGTGGGTTTCTAACATGTTTATAAATTTGGGGAACAATCCACTTCAACTAATTCCAGAACATTTTTCACAATAGACCCCAGATCCCTTAGAGCTCTCTCCAAACTCTTATCCTCTGTAACCCTAGGCAACTAGTAATTTACTTTCTATCTCTGTAGATCTATTCATTCTAGAAATTTCATGTGATTATAATTATATAATACATGGTCTTCTATGTCTAGCTTTTTCATTTAGCAAAGAAAATTGTAAGGTTCATTCATGTTGGAATATGTATTAATCTTCAAATTTGTTTTTATGGCTAAATAATTTTCATTGTTCAGATATCCTATATTGGATTTTGGTTTGTTTCCAGTTTTTGAGTGTTTGGATTAAAGTTGCAGTGAAAATTTATACATGAGTTTTTATGTGCACTTGTTTCCCCATTTTTACTATATCCAAAGAGTGTAATTCCTGAGGAAGTCACTGTTATGTTTAACTTTTTGAAAAAATGCCAAATTATTTTCAAATATACTTGAACTGAGAGGGGAGAAGGAAAAAGATGGGAGAAAAGGTGAGTAATTTCATAATACAATACAACGATGTATGAAGTTGGCATAAGGAATCTTAATGAAAGCTGTGGATCAATGCAGATAAAGAGAAGAAATAGAGAGGGTTATTCTGATCAAAAAAGGCACATTTGAATATGGTGAAACTTGTTGGTAGTAGGAATAAAAATGAATGACAGGTAAGTAAAGCAAGATCTGTTGAAGGGAAAGACACCAATGGGGGAAAGTAAAGAATGAGTAAGGAGCCGGGCGCTGGTGGCTCACGCCTGTAGTCCTAGCTACTCAGGAGGCTGAGATCTGAGGATCATGGTTCAAAGCCAGCCTGGGCAGGAAACTCCGTGAAACTCTTATCTCCAATAAACCATCAGAAAACTAGAAGTGTGGTGTAGCTCAAGTGGTAGAGTGTTAGCCTTGAGCTGAAGAGCTGAGGGACAGTGCTCAGGCCCAGAGTTCAAGCCCCACAACCAACAACAACAACAAAAAGAATGAATAAGGAAGAACATACTTGAAGTATTTTATTTGCACACATGAAAACAGAGTAGTTCAACTTAAGAAGGGGGATGAGGTAAGGGAAAGTGATAGAGGATGGATCCTCAGATCTCAGCCTCCTAAGTAGCTAAGATTACTAGCATGCAAAACTATGGTTGGCATTATTATTATTATTATTTTGTCAGTTGCGGGGCTTGAACTCAGGGTCTGGGTGCTATCTCCAAGCTTTTTAGCTTAAGGCTAGTGCTCTACCATAGCACTTCACTCACGGTGGCACTTCTGGTTGTTAAGGTGGTTAACTGGAGATAAGAGTCTCATGGCCTTTCCTGTGCAGGCTGGCTTAGAACCATCACCCTTAGATCTCAGCCTCCTGAGTAGCTAAGATTACAGACATGAGTCAACACCCGGCTGGCATTGAAGTCTATAAACTCAAAATAATCACAAAATTATGTAAGACTGATTAATTAGCAACAAATGAAGCATCAACATGTGAATATTGTTTTGTTTAAGCAGCCTGTGAGAACAGAAGGTAGAAATAAATTTGATTCTGCATGTTAATATCCAAGGCCTTGACTCCAAAGGAAAATATTATTTTCCCATAGTCAGAGATGCCATAAATGCATCCCTGAGGAAGTGAGTCTCTCACCCGTGAAGAGCAGATGAGGCAGTTTGAGATGCTCCAAATCATACATGTGTACTAAGGAGGAAAGAAAGAAAACTGGCTTACTTTAGTATATTGTTATTCACTCCCAGGCAGGAGAGGATAGCTTGGGTCCTAAAGGATAGATGGAAGTGGCAGAAGGAAAAGGCAAAATCATTTTCTCAAAGGCAAAGATCCTTTCTGTTGACTCTAGGAGTGGTGTGAGCACACTGCCTCCCATCCAAACGAAAATGGTGGGCCGGGGGAGGGGGTTACAGCAGTGGTCAGATATCTTGGAGCAGGGGCATTGATACATTCTTCTCCCTCAGGTAAGAAGTAACAATCATAACATAAAGATGCCTGGTCCTTACATAACCTGAGAGAAATTAAGGTCTTCATCAAAAGGACTGCAATTTAATTTTATATGACCTAGGCAAAAAAGAGATCTTGTACCAGTTATTCTAATCAGGAAAATATTTTTATTAATTGGAATAAAATCCATGTGCATTGTTTCTTGAAAATCAAAGCTCCTGAATCAAAAGCTATCAGGAGTTTATATAAGGAAAGGGAAATATATAATTAGCATTCTTCTGGATTCAGAGTATTCTCTCCTATGCTTGTCTTTAATCCATTGGAGCACAATTTCTGACACTTTCCAGATACAGTAAATAGTACTCCTCCTTTGCAACAACCACTGTGTGAAAGTAGAGCATTTTTTCTTCATTTCCCTGAACAAGAATCCCTGTTCAATGCCTGGTTTCCAAGCTAATGACATATTTTCAAGCTAACATGGCTTCAAAAGTTCCATGCTATTCAAAATTGTATCTAGTACTTAGCTTTTTTATGATACCGTAAGAAAATTTTAGACCCTCATTTTATTTTTGGAAATAAAATTTTATTTATGGAATGACATAGAGTAAACTATGTTTGCTTATATTTTTTCAGAGAAGTGTTGGCTGTTGGTCAGCTCATTTATTATAATAATAATAATAATAACAATTATTATTATTATTTTAAAAAGTTTTTTATTGTGAAAATACTGTACAGAGTGGTTACAATCACATGAGCAAGGTAATGAGTACATTTCTTATAAAGCATTGCTGCCTCCTCCTTTGTTTTTCCCCTAACATCCCTTCCCTCCCATTTCCACAACTACATCCCCCCGAAAATTGTTAACCTTGTTTTTTTGACATAGTGTCTTGTACATCTCATTGTTGCAATGGGTCCACCTGGATCCCTATTTAAACAATTTGTTTCTTCCCTTCCACTCCCCAATTATACCAACATCAAATACAGTGAAAACAGGGGTTATACCATGGGGGAGGGACACATAAAGCAACAAAAAAAATCACGTGCTACCTTATAAATATGTTAGAAACAATAGGAAGAAAGAAAAAAAACCCACTTGTGTCCTTATGTTGGGGTTCATTTCGCTTAACATCATCTTATCTGATCTTTTCTGCTTGTCTCAGATATATACTAGTTATTGCAAATAAAGGAAACCATGGGACTTATGTTTCTTTGTGCCTGGCTTACTTCACTTAATATATTTTTTTTCCAGATCTTTCCATTTCCCAACAAATGAAGCAATGCCATTCTTTCTGAGGCATAGAATTCCATTGTGTATATATACCACATTTTCTTAATTCATTCATCTACTGAGGTGCATCTGGGTTGGTCCATATCTTAGCTATGAAAAATAATGCTGTGATAAACATAGTTGTGCTGGTAGCTTTAGTGTGGTCTTGTTTGTGATCATTTGGGTAAATGCCCCAAAGTTGGATTGCTGGGTCATATGGTAGCTCTATGTGGAGTCTTTTGAGGAACCTCCATACTACTTTCAAAAGTGGAGGAACAAGACAAGGATGTCTACTCTCTCCACTTCTCTTCAATTTAGTATTAGAATGCCTAGCTACAGCAATAAGACAAGGTGCAAACATAACAGGGATCCAAATACGGAAAGATGAAGTAAAACTCTCCCTCTTTGCAGATGACATGATCTTGTATTTAAAGAATCCCACGGACTCCACTCCCAAATTACTCAAGTTGATTCAAAAGTTTGGCAAAATAGCAGGGTATAAATTTAACCCTCAAAAATCAATGGCTTTTCTGTATGCCACAACGAGAAAAGCGTAGTTGAAATCAGGAAAGCAACTCAATTCATAATTACCCCACAAAAAAATAAAATACGTAGGAATTAACCAAAGAAGTGAAGGACCTCTATGATGAAAACTTTAAAAACCTGAAAAAGGAAATCAAAACAGAATTTAGAAAGTGGAAAAACCTCCCATGCTCCTGGATTGGAAGGATCAACATCGTGAAAATGGTAATACTTCCTGAGGCTATCTCCAAATTCAATGCAATACCAATCAATATTCCAACCTCATTTATTATTATTATTATTATTATTATTATTATTATTATTATTATTATTATTATCATTATTATTATTATTTCCATGGGTCATGGGGCTTGAACTCTGGGCCTGGGTACTGTCCCTCAGCTCTTCAGCTCAAAGCTAGTGCTCTACCACTTGAGCCCCAGCACCACTTCAGGCTTTTTCTGTTTATGTTGTACAGAAGAACCGAACCCAGGGCCTCATACATGCAAGGCAAGCACTCTGCCACTGAGCCACCTTCCCAGCCAGCTCATTTATTCTTTACCAAGTTGTATAAAGAACTTCCTTCCATAGTATAGCAATGCCTGAGGTCTTGAGTTTCTCTTTATCTTGGTTTCATTACTTTAAAAATAAAAGCGTTCACCACAAGGCAAGTTAACAAGCAGTGTATGTTGAAAAGAATTTTTGTTCTTCTGTAACCACCACATAAGCAGAAGTACATCTTTAAGAGATGCACGGAAAACTAGTTTCTACAGCACCACAATTAATAGAATGCTCCAAAGCAGCATAAACTTCCAATACCACTGAAGTCAGTTTCACTTGCTCACTTCCACCCTACCTTCTTTCCAACAGGAAAAGAGAATAATGCATGCCTGGAAGTCATGGAACTTGTTTAAAGTTATGAGGTAGTGAGTCGAGAAGTGAACAATTGAACTAGATTTCTTCAGGCGTAGTCGAATGTGATTTTCAACTATTAGTATAAAAGTAAAATTTGATTTCTATGGTAGAGCTAGATTGTGTCTAAGTTTTTACTTTTAATTTCTACATTAAGTTATTACCAATGCTTATTGGTATAAATGTTCAACTAAATAGAACTGGCCATATAAACCGATCATTCACATAAACCCAACACAAAACAATATGTGTATATAGCTTTTGATGTGTTAGTGATAACTTCTTTTCCTTTCCTGTCTGCTTCTCAACCTCATTATTTCCAACTAAATAAAGATATTTCTACTACTCAATGCAACAAAATAATGCTTTCCTCCTAAAGCCCCCCCCCCAGTATTAAAGCACTAGGACCTGTTTTGTAATGTTCATATCAACCATCTCCTATATCCTTCATCTTCAAATAGCCAAGGTGCTAAATACCTCCAATTTATACTAAGCATTTATACTGAAGCATTTTCAGAGGTGGCTCAGTGGTAGAGCACTTGCCTTGCATGTATGAGGCCCTGGGTTCGATTCCTCAGCACCACATATGCAAAAAGAGAAAAGCTGGAAGTGGCACTGTGGTTCAAAGTGGTAGAGCACTAGCGCTGAGCTAAAGAGCTGAGGGACAGCACCCAGGCCCAGAGTTCAGGCCCCATGACCGGAACCAAAAAAAAAAAAGAATTTTGAATGTCTTTCTGTGAAACTATTCTTGGCTATCTTTATTTTGTGTTTACTCCAGAATATGGACTTTATTAACTCATACACATATTTTATTCTAGATAGTCTACATAGGCAGGTTCACTTAAGTTTTTAAAATTATAGCATGAGGTAGACACTGGACACTATTATTATTACTGTTTTTATAGTAGAGGTACAAATTAATTAAGTGATTGGCTCAGCCTATAGAGTTAAAATCCAGTCCTCAGCCTTTTAAGTCCATATTCCTTGGAAGAAATCTTTCAGTACCCTCAGAATCTCAAATATCATGGAGGACGAGTTACTAATTTCTTCATGGTTTTCATATTGTTTCTAGTCTAACTTCTTGTTCTAGAATATGCACTTAATATTTACATTTGGTTTAATTAAATCAATTTTTACCTATTGATATAAGCTTTATAAATTTTCTTATATTAATTGGGTATATTTCTACACAGACATTCAGAAGTTTTCCATTTTTGTTATGAAAGAACCAAAATAATTGGTCATTATAGTGATTATAATAGCAATCATATTGAGAGACAAGCCTTCTCATTATTCTCTATGTTATTCAGTAGATAATTAATTTCTATTAAAAATGAACTAACCATGGCTTAGCACTTTGAATATGCTAACAAAGGATAGCACTGAATGAAGACATACATGCTCTTTCTTTATAAAAACCAAATATTTCTTAAGCTTTGGTGGCATGCTGTATAATATTTTAAATTAAAATTCTATTTAACTCAACTGTTATCAATGGATTCAAATCACGAAAGACATTCCAATCATAGCTCTTTCTTTTTAAAGACTGGAGTTTTATGAGTGTAAGAATGCTGAAGTTTATATTACTGCTTCCATTTCTTTTTCCTACCAGGAGAACTAGACTTTGGTCTCTGAAATCTGCAATATATGTCATGTGAGGCTTTTCAAAAACATACTAGGCTTTCCAAACATCATCTAGATAGAAGAAAATTCTCAAGTAAGTTATGTTTTAATGTTAATAGAATATAAGAAACAGTAGTTGAAAGAATGACTGCTTTGGAGTCATAGGTTTTAGCTTCTGTGTGCAAGCATTCTAGCAGACCTGCAGAATCCCTTAGGTAACCTTACCATGGCGTGTTGACTCTCCTCATATGTCTTCATATCCTCCAGGTTTTCTTATCACTGCTCAGAAAGCTTGACCTTTAAGCTATAAATGGGTAACATTTATTATAGAAACTTTTTCTGAAGAATGGTCTGTGCTGGGTTTACATCAATTAAACTAACAGATCCAGCTATTTTCAGTAGCCTACTTAGTCACTATCTTGAATGAATGTACTTGTATGTACGTAAATCCTGGAGGGAAAAGTAAGACTTAAAAAGCTGAAAATTGTACATATTTTGTGATTGCCAGTGATACATTGATACTCATTATAGAATCACTTAAATGAAGATCAGGTTAATTTGAAGGGTGAAAACAGGTGAAATAGGAGAATTGATCGATACATCACTCTAGTGATAATTACTTAGTCAATTTCTACCAAGACATATATCTTATTTTTCCACTTATTTTCTCTTTACAGTATTGTGGCTGAAAAGTTAATAAAAGTAAAAATACTATGTGGGTATTTGCACCTATGTGTATATGTCTGATTTCAGAATTGTATATATGCCATTCAATTAATCAAAACTCCTCATTTCCAAAGTTCCAACCATAAAATACATTGCATTTTGAGTAATTTTCTTTTTAGGAAATAAAATCCATAAGGAGAAGATATAGTAGAAGAGGATTTGGAATCAAAGCATGCCTGAACAACCAAAAAAAGTTAGCAATGCTATCTTAAAAACAAGCTGGTCACAGTATATATATCTATCGCAACTTTGCAGGAGGCAGAAGTAGAGTGATTGAAGACTAGTCTAGACCTAGGCAAAATGAGAGCCCCTATTTGCCAAATAAATGGCAGTAGAGTGGGTGAAGGACTTAGCTTAAATGGTAGAGTTTTTTTCTGGCAAGTGAAAGATCCTAACTTCAAACCCTACATACAATTTGTATAGAGAAAAGATGACAAGATCAGATTGTACATTTAACACAAATACTGTTATTTTTCCAATTAATGGTTCCACTATTGGTTCACAATATTTATGTGAACACATGATTGGAAGTAATCTGATATTATTTTTGTACAAAGTTGGAAAAGAAGGTAGAGGGCAAAAGAGAATTAGAACAGTGGGTGGGAGCGATGGATTAGAGACCAAAGGAGAATCATGGGTGTGATGTGAATAGAAGTTAAAAAAAAAAAAAGAAAACAAAGGAGAAGACTAAAAGTTCTAGGTGTAATCTCATTTCCTGATATTTGACTATGATTTCTTTAAACTTTAAAACTTAAAAATGGCAGTTTACTTTTCTTTCTGTGTGGTTTATTCATTTGTCTGTCTTAGCAGGGCAGGGTGCAGGAAGGACAAAGAACTAGAGGGAACAAAGGTGAACAGCATTGGTGCTTACTGGACATTGTTGAAAGTGAACTATACAACTTGCCAGTGGAGACTGGAAGGAGGGACTAAGAGAGAATGAGGGAAGGGATGACACTGTGCAAAAGGAAATGTGTTCATTATCTGACATACAACTGCTATCCCTCTGCATCACCTTTAAGATAACAAAAAAGTAAATAAAAAAATAAAAAAATAAAGGTAGAAGGGATGGAATCATATGTTGCACCAGAATTTACAAAAACATGCTGCTCAGGCCCACTATTTTACCATACTCAACTTTTGTTTCCTCAAAAATCTCTGTGATACTAAAATAATAATCATGTTTTATTGATAGCTTTAACAGAAAGGTCAAAAAATTGAAGATTAAATGCTATATTTCTGTTTATACTCAACTGCAATCTAGGAACTTATTATCTCTACTCTCATGAAGAAAATGCAAAAGAGAAACATATTCCAGAAAGTCTTGTCTTTTCTCTCTCTATCTTGCTGAAGTTTGTGCTGTAATTATCTAGCTGTCATTAACTGTGAACATGGGGACAATTTTCTTTATTACTGCTATAATTTTCAGCATCAGCTACTTTAGCATCCAGAATAAACTGATGCATTTTGAAAGTTTAATGATCTTCAGTTATCAATCTTTTTGTTTCCTTTACTTTAAACATTCTTTACCCTAGGTGTTTTATTTTTTGTCTTTTGGATTTTTTTTTTTTGGGTTGGTCGTGGGGCTTGAACTCTAGGCTTGAGCTGTCCCCTCAGCTCTTCAGCTCAAGGCTAACACTACCACTTGAGTCACAGTGCCACTTCCGGCCTTTTCTGTTTATGTGGTGCTGAGGAATCGAACCCAGGGCCTCATGCATGTGAGGCAAGCATCTACTACCGAACCACCTTCCCAGCCCCAACCTTAGGTGTTTGAAACACTATGAATATAAATTATGATCCTCCTAACATTATGGTCCTCCTAACCATTGAAATGACCAAATTAAATTAACTCAGTTTACTTTTTCACATATAATATTTTGGTAGTACTTATGGTCCCATACATTTGAACATTATGGTTTTCAAGATGAATCTGTTTGGCTACGTATTTTTAAAAAGTGCTTTCAAATGAATATTAGCATGTTGTAAGTCAAGTATGGCAGGCCAGGAAGAATTTGCTAAACTTTAGTGAATATCAGAGACTCCTGGAGGGCTCATAAGAACAGTTTTCTGGATTCTACTCTTAGAGGTCTGGGCTCAGTCATGTCTGGGGTTGGGCCTATGAATGTATTCTCAACAGTCTTCTGCAACACTGATGCTTTCTCTCTGAGGATCATACTTAGAGTTCAGAGTACAATTTCACTTACAGAAACTTTTTTTTCAGCAGTTATTATTAGTTTATTCTTCAAGTACAAACTATGAGCTTTGTGCTGTATCTTAAAATAAGCCAAGACAGTCTGACCCTTATCTTCATTGTTGCCTAATTTGTTAAGTGAATGCTACCAGTGTTGGAGAACAGAGGCTGGGGGGTTGGTTAACTTGTCAGTGCCTTTTAATAGGAATGAAAATACAATTTGGGGACAGAAAAATTTCAAATCTCAGCTTTAACATTTATTAGCTGTGTGCCTTTGGGTGAATTACTAAAAATTTCTGAAACTCATACTTTTCTATTTGTACAGTAGACATAGTCAGATACATGTCTATGTGTTATTGCATTTGACAAATTACCTCTGAGAACATTATGAAATGTGTAAAGCATTTAGCCCATATCCTTTTGAGATATATCCATTATGCCTTCTATTTCCATACAGTTGTAGCTTCTCCATATTTATTGTCTGCCTCTAGCAAGTACCGTTCTTCCCTTTTATTCTGACAACAGTTCTCTATGACCCCAAATAACTCCTGACTTATTCACAGGATGAAAGGTATTGCCTAACCAATGCAGCTAGAATTCTATCTTTACCAAAATGAAATTGTTCTCTTAATGATCAAATCAACTTGGCAAGTGTCAAATCAGCCCTTTCATATGTCTCTAGCTCTAAATGGGTGGCTTTGCTTACCACTTTTTTCGTGGACTTTTCAAACTCTCCTGCTTCCCTTGTACCCCAATCTTTACTAGTACCTCACTCACCTCTCTTTACTCCTATCTTCTCTTAGTTGGCATGCTGTCCCTGGGTTATCTTGTCCTTACACATACCTTCAGTTCTCATCTGCATGTCCAGCACAAGCCTCTCTGTTAAGCTGAAGACGCATCCAATTTCCAACTGAATATTGATGCTTTAATACCTGTAGTTACATTACACATGACTTAACACTAAGAAATGCAAAGAACATACTTTTATATTTCCTATGTTCTTCATGAGAGTGAACGAAAATCTCCACCAGACCTAGATGATGATCAGGAATAATTCTCTGTTGCTGGAACATGCTTCACTCTTTCGCTGTTTAGAATACATCTATTTTCCTTGAGGTCAAAGGTAAGGCAGTCTTTTTGAAGAGCCTTTTTCTTATCACACAAATAGATTTTCTTACGTATTTCTCCAGAGTACCTCACCAATGGAAGGGTTCATGGCCATCCCTCTGTTATTTTTATAAGTTTTGTACAGTAATAATCTCCTTGGTATCTTTGACTAATGAATCATCAGCACACATATAATTATAGTGCATGCCAAACAATGCCTAACAATATTCCTGACTCCATTTTTCTAGTCATTCAGCTATTTATCCAATAATCACAATGCCCCTACTCTTCTGGGTGGAAAGGGAACCAGTAGCCTCCAGAGTAAAGCTCTCTCATGATCAGTTGTCTGTGCTAGAGAGACAAGAAATAAGACAAAAAAGTAAGGAATAATCATACAATTCGAGGCATTATGAAAGAGAAAGAATTGGATGGAGAAGGTGAATAACAGCAGGTACTTTGTTTAAACAGAGGAATAGATATCTGCATGGGCAGGATCTGGCCATGCAAAGTTGAAACAGCATGTGCAGACAAAAGTTCCACTGTGGAAATGGTTTAATTGTTTTTATTTTGGGTAGGCCACCCATTCCCAAGCCTGAAAGGAGAGATAGGTAAGAACTCAGCAATTGAAGGGAACCAATGTGAGATAAAGGTGAAGAAGAAAGCCAATTCCATTTCTTTCGGAGACTCACTGTCAAGTAAAAATAACTTACTTCTTTAAATTGTGTTCAATAAGTTTCAATGTTCCATTCACTGTTCACAATGGGTTCTTACCGTTGGTTTTTTTTCAGTCATCTTAATTCTGCATAACATTCAAATTGTGGTTATACTTTAGTTGCGCCTATATATTTTCTGAAAATAAATTTTTATACATTTTGATAGTAGTCTGTTTATGACATTTTTTAACACAATGAAGAACCTTGATGATGCAGTTGTGTTTTTCTTATTAAAAACAATAAATCAGAACAGCTCTGTGAATATAGTTTCCACATAAAATCTCTGGAAGTTGTATAATATATTAGATTTATGACATCAATTGGATGAAAAAAGTCATATATGCATATAGTATCAATGAGAAAGTGCTGTGTAAAATGTTATTTTCCAAAAGTAAATTTTTCATAAAAAAGTGTCAAAATCGCCATTCCCATTTTTTTATTTTGGTAATTTTAAATAGTAGCAGTTCTCATTGATTCACTACATTTTCACTTAGCTGCAAAACTGAAGTTGAGTTTATCCCTGTGTATATACATACAGGTATCAACTTCAGATTTAATACTTCATGTCTAAATTCTGAGTGGAAGACTGTTTAGGTGAAACCTGTAGGCATTTATTTTAATATCACATTGAACCTCATTAATTAAGGCACATTGGTCAAAAGATAAATTTAATGACCTTTATCTATTTGAATCATATAAGTTAATAAATGGTTGTTTAAAACTTGATCATCTATATCAGAGTTTCTCAAGCTTGGTGCATTCTTGGGCTCAAAAACTCTGTGTTTCAGGGCAACTGTTTTGTGTGTTATGGGATACTGAGCTTCCACAACTGATGCTGTTTGTAATTCCCAGTATTTCAAGTTGTGACAATCAAATTCCAAGCTAAGAAACTCTAGCAAGTATGCTTCAGCAACTTGAGACTGCATGTTTATTTTAATTGTAATTTTTATTTGTCCCCTAAATAGTCCCATAGTTAGAATTATGTTTGTTTTTTAAGGGTAAAGCCTAGGTTTTATCTTTTTTTTTGTTTTAGATTTTATTGGTTTATATCAGTTATACTGGGGGAGAGGCTTTCATTGTTACCTCTCCATACATGTTATATACATGTTAATGCTATGTTCCAGTTAATTCAACCCTCTCCATCATATTCCTTGAACCCCTCCCTCTAAGCAATAGTGTCTCTTATGTTGAAAACGAACTTTACAACTTCAGGTGGGGGAGGATGGGAGCGGGGAGGGAGGAATTGGGGAGGTGGGGAGGGAAGAGATGGTAGGGGAAAAAACAAAGGAGGGAGTAACAACACTCCATAGGAAATGTACTCCTTACCTTACTCATGTAACTGTAACCCCTCTGTACAGCATCTTTACAATAAAAAATACATATTAAAGAAGAAATAGTGTCTCCAATAGAATTACTTGTTGTTTTTATGGTTTTTGAATAGTCTATGCTGACAGTATTAAATCTTCATTCTCCTCTCAGGCACACCCCCTTTCCCACTAGTCTCTACCCATCCACAGTGTCTATGTTCTTCCTTTCCATCCCCCTGTGTTGGTCATCAGCTTTTGTTGAGTTTGTCTGTGCTGCTCTCATATAGTCTTGCAGCATGCTACACAGGAATAGAATCATGTATTACCTGTGTGTGTGTGTGTGTGTGTGTGTGTGTGTGTGTGTGTGTGTGTGTGTGTGTGTCCACACATACACATATCCCTACTTCCTGGAACATAGCATTTCCTACTTTAACAACTGGAATACCTATGTGATGACATTTATGCCTAATAGCCTCCTTCGTGAGAGCTGCTGTTGGTATGCATACAAACATGGGAGATGTTGGCACTTTTTGAAAATCACTCAGATTTTGTTGAATTGACAGTATCTTAATAGACACATCAGGACAATTTTAAAAGTTAGCCTTTTTTTCCTAATTTTATCTGTAGTTCATTATAATCCTATGAAATCTAGAAATTGGATGAAACGTGAAGGAAAACATAAAAACTATCAAATGCAAAAACTATTGGCATTTTAAAACATTTATGTCATTTATATCTTTTAATAAAATTGGGAAATCAATGTAATTATTTTTATGAGTCTGTTTTTATTATCTAATATCATATATGTGATTTTGTCTATGTCATTAAACATTGACTACATGCTCTCATTAGCCTGTTTATTTATTGAATTTAGGAGAGGTGAACTAGCAATCGACTTTTCCCCCTAGATACTTTTTTACCTCTTTATCAATGACAAAAATCTGAAATCATAAAAAGAATGGTTCAGTATATGGCTTATATAATGGCATTTTTGGGGTGCTTTGTACTTGTGTATAAAAGATGCATGTAGCCAGGTGCTGGGGCTCACGTCTATAATCCTAGCTTCTCAGTAGGCTGAGATCTGAGGATCACAGTTCAAAGTTCATGAGACTCTTTTTTTTTTTTTTTGTCGGTCGTGGGGCTTGAACTCTGGGCTTGGGAGCTGTCCCTCAGCTCTTCAGCTCAAGGCGAGCACTCTACCAGTTGAGCCACAGCTCCACTTCCGGTTTTCTGGTGGTTTATTGGAGATAGGAGTCTCACGGTCTCTCCTGCCCGGGCTGGCTTTGAACCGCGATCCTCAGATCTCAGCCTCCTGAGTAGCTAGGATTACAGGCGTGAGCCACCAGCGCCCGGCTAGTTCATGAGACTCTTATCTTTAATTAGCCACCAGAAAACTTGAAGTAGCACTGTGGCTCAAGTGGTAAAGTGCTTGTCTCAAGCTGAAGAGCTGAGGGAAAGCACTCAGCCCCCAGCACTCTTTTATAGTTGGCTTTTGACCTCTTTATTGGTTCAATCCTGACCATAGCTATACAAAAATGAAATAATATAAGACAGAAAGAACTGAAAGATAATGTTAAGACACAGTCTTACATTGTCTCAATTTATTTTTCTGTTTTTATAATCAAAATAGATTGGAAATAAACTCTTCTTGTCCCTATTTATAAAACCTTAAAAGGTCATTTATTAAGAGTGATTGCTTGAAATGATGAATTAATTAGGAAATATCAATAATTACATATTACATAATAAATTAATTTTGTCTTTCACTGAAATTTAGTGTAAAGAGCTATCTATTTATTTGTTCCTAGGTGTATAACCATGAGAAAGCATATGTCAACACAAATTTTTTTTTGTCAGCATTCATACTTCTATTATTCATAGTGGTCAAAAAGGTGGAAACAATCCATATGACTGTCAAGTGAAGAACAGAAAAATAAAATGTGATACGTCAACACAAATATATTTTATTTAAGTACAAGGGATAAAGGTGTAATAGCTCACACAACAAAATGAATGACTTTGTAAACATGTAAGACATTACTACAAAAGCCACATGACTTAATTTCCCCAAACTATTCCCCAAACAAATCCTCAGAGACAGAATATTATGTTTCTGGGTAAGGATGGGTGGTGGGATGCAAGTGTCTGTTAATGGGTATGGTGTAAATGCTCTAGAATTAGAAGCTGCTTATGATTGTACAACAATAATATGGCAAAAGCCACTTCCAAGCAGCGGATTTCATGGTATACAATTAATATCTCAATAAAAATTAACAGAAAATAAGTATAATCCATCCATAATCCATTCTACAACAAGCATGATGAGTGGACACATAGATAATGATACCAAGATAGGGGAAAACTAGGTGATTAACTGGAGACCTTCTCCTTAATTAAGCAGAAAATGTTTAGAAAATTCTCTGAGTCTTACTTTGTTCTTTTCAAAGAAAATTTTTAAAAACTTGGTGATTAAGGTGCCTATCTACACATATTATCTACATGTGAGAAGAAATTTATTTCTGGAAAGTTGAGATTTTAACCACAAACTAATACAAATATTAAAGTTGTATCAGGAGCATCACCTTCCATTTCCTGAAAGGCTATATTTCTAACAACACTGCCTCTGGGAAAAATGAAATGAACATTGCTTTTTAAATTCAGAGAGCAAGAGTTTAATGTTTCAGTTTCAGAAATGTAATCACCAAATCACCTGATACTACTACTTTGAACATTTTGCATCAAGATCTGAACTGCTGCCCCTTACCAGGATTTATCTTCATTTTAGTGAAAAGAACACTAGGAGTTTTACCAGTAGGAGAGAAGAAGTCAGCCTTAAATATACAAAAAGCAATTAATACTCCCCTCTCAGCCTAAGGCTTTAACTTGCTATGAAATTATTTCAGGTTTAAAAAAAATCATTCTAATGTATTATTGAAAAATGCTGCAAGTATTCCAATATGGTGAAAGAAAAGGCAACAATATCACTTTAAAATAATGCAAAATTAAACCAAAGACTATTGATGTCAATCCTCTCATAGAGGAAATCACTGTGGAAAACTGGGGAAAATATACTAGGACAACAGAGCAAAGAGGATGAGGGGGAAAATTTTAGTTCAATTTGTTGCTCAGAAGAATGTGGATATCTATCCCAGAAACTAATGCTGACTTTGACCTTGGCTTTAATTCCTCACCCTTCAACAGGTGCTATGGCCATATAAGAAAAGACTAATGTGGTAGAACATATTAACTGACATTTAAGAATAAATCAGTTCAGAAGGAGGGTGATCTCATTTGAAGGTCTGTAGTAAGGCAAAATGAAAAATGAGTCTTGGAAAAGATACTTATTTGAGTAAAATTTCAAGTTGAACCCCTTAGCATTCTGAGCAACATAAAATATCATTGTATTGTTAGCAGTGAATCTTATTTAGCATTCAGTATTTCTTGGTAGTACTGTAAAACAACAATCGTTAATACAATATTCCATTTTGACAAGGTACTACTATATGTTTACATTTGCAGTGCTGTGCCCTTGTGAACAAGGGGAAGTAATGTCAATCAGATTGTAAACAGAACAAAAAGCAAGAACAAGTGCTCCATTAGCCCAGATAATCTGGAAAAATAAATGGAGACAAGCTGTGAACAAATATTACTTTTTCAAAATGGACAAAATTTCATTGTACTTCTACCTCATTTCTTAGGTTTAATACACTGTGTGTTCTAATCATTCAGTAGGATGTGTGGGCATACAGCAAGTGTGTCTGTATTCACTCACAGTTGTATTTTGTGGGTTCTCAATGTATCAGCTTTTAATTGTAACGAAGTTTATGCTCTAGAAATGCTATTATCTTTTGAAGATAACATTGATATTACCAAGGGACGGTGGTGAAAAGCCTTTGGCCAATTACCAGACTCCCAGTCTTCTATTGCAGTGATAATTTTCTAAAATTCATGCAGCTTATTTATTGTAATACTATTGTATGTATTAAACTAGCACCTGGAACTAATGATGACTATAGAAAATGAATCAGCTTTGTAGACATAATATACAATAGGATCGATCAACATATATTCTCCACCATGGAGACAGTTGAATGACTGACAATAATTATAACTGTAACAGAAGCTTGGAGAAGTAATAAAATTCCATGGGATAGTTTACATCTCTTTCCAAGTATATATATTTAACAGATGCTTGTCTTTTTTCCCTTAATTGGGGAGACATTTAATGAGAAGAGTTTGGATAGTGGATAAAAGCTCTCTGAGTGATCCTAGCTCCAATTTCCTGCCTCCTCAAAAATCCTCATTTGGATCTAGCTGTGGTTTGGGTATAAAATACTACTACCACTATCTTAACCCTAGAAAGACATATGCATTGGAAGCTTAGTTCCTAGCTAGTGGAACTACTGAGTGAATCCTTTTGAGGACACTAATTTCATCAATGAGTTACGTTATTGACGAGCTATTAGGAAATGAACTTGGTTGGAGCATTCTTCTGTAGAGAACATCTTGTTCTCAGCCCTTCTCCTCTGTCTGTCTCTGTCTCTGTCTCTGTCTGTCTCTGTCTGTCTGTCTGTCTGTCTGTCTCTCACTCTCTGCTTCCCATCCCCATCTACCATGAGAGGAGCAACTATATGCCATCACCCCTTCCCTGTCATGATGCTCTTATTCCATGCCTCGCAAGTGATAGAACCAGGTGAACATGGTATGAACTTATATAATGGAGAGTCAAAAATAAATCTTTCCTCCTCGGAGTTGTTCACTCAGGTATTTTTGCCATAGTAACATGAAATTGCTGTCTTTCATTGACACTCTTCTTCTGCTAATTGGCAGCTTCTTATAGATAATAGGTAGCTTAATAGTTGTAAAAATTGACATTAAACATGATTGTACATGCTCAACTGAATTTAAAATAAATATAATAGGAATAATTTCTATTTAGTAACATCTCATAATTAACACTGAGTAATTCATTCATTGAGTAATTGCTATATGCTAGATACTTTTTGAGATATTTGGGAAATATAACTATGTATTATCCTATTGGACAGACAATAGATAAGGTAGAAAGCTTTGAATGCATACCAGTCACTACCGTGTAAGCTAAAATGGAAAGTGTCTTGAAACCACTAGTGATTAAATTAAAACTCAGAAGAGGAAAAGGATATTAGGTAACAAAGGGTTAGTTAACAGGTTGGATCTGAGTTTTTGTGCTTCAAAATAATGATAATATGTTTAAAGTTTTTCAAACATTACTGCTGAGTTTAATTCATAATGTAAAATATGTCTAAATAAGCCATGATAAACCCAAGTAATGTCAACCATTGAGAAATGGTCTGAAGTATGAACATGACCTTATTTTTTCATTTTCTTAGTATAGTTAGAGAATCTGGTACTGAAGGCAAATGTAGACCATTAAAATGTCTGTGACGTATGTCTACATATATTGTAAACATCACCTTATTATAGAGTTCTTTCTTGACTACTTCAAAAGTTTTGATCTGTTCTAGGGCTCATGTTTCCTATTTCTGCTACTGCTACAACTCTTTCTTTAATGTTTCAATCATGTAATCATCCATAATTCTTCTTGTTCCTTCATATGCAACATCCAGTCCTTCATCTGCTCAGGTGCATCACAAATCCATCCACTTTACTTCAATCTCAGGTATTACCATCCTAAGCCATATTTATTTCTTGATTTACTTTGCTCTATCTTCATCTCCCTTCCCTTTAATCCTTCTTCACATAAAATATACCTTTTACGGACTTAAATCATAGTGTTCACTTAATATCTAAAAGGGATTGCCCTATACTTAAAATCAAAACTTTGATTTGAAAAAGAAAATTATCAGAAAGTTTTGATCTCTCCTCTACACTGTCTTCTTGTACCTTTAATCCAATAACATTTATTATATCTCCCTCCAACTCCCCCTTCATCCTAACAGCTTCATCCCACTTCAGAACCTTTCCACAAGCCGTTCTCTAGTTTTGAGGCTGTTAATCCTCATTATTACTATTTTTTTGTTTTTTATCTTTATTTCTACCTCCTCAGCTACCCCCTCATTATCACTATTTTTTAACATCAAGGTCAACCAAAATTTCTCTTCTCAGAAGGCTCCGTTGCCTTGTGTAAAGTGTTATGCCCACCTCTCAGCTCTTGTATTGCATTCTTATTCTTTATCATCAAGTATAATTACCAGATAGAGGTGCACCTCAGTATGTATGGGGTACTTCTGTAGATACCCAAATCTAGAATGCTGAAATCCCTTATACAAAATGCATTAAGCATAATCTATATCTCTCCTCTCAAATACTTTAAGTCAGAGTATCTAATCCAATATAATTGCAAAAGGTTGTTGTGCTATATTAAGGAATAATGTCAAGAAGAAAAGCTGGTATAGCATCTTTGTTCTGCAGATTGTTCTGCAGATTGAATGCATGGATAAAGAATCCATAGATATCAAGAGCTGACTGTATATTTGTCCTACCCAAATACAAACTCTAGGAGAGCAAGGATTCATCTGACCAATAATCCTTGGTACATGGTAGAAACTCATTAAATACTTACTGAACCAATTAAAGTAATCCAGTTAATTAAATGTTTATACAGCACTGCATTTTGATGCAAAAAATTTTATTTCCCTTTAAAGAGTCTTAAAACTCTATTTTCATTTAGTATTATCAAGATTTATTGTGTGCCCCTTAAATGAAAGAGATCAAAATAAGATCTGAAGACACAGCTAAGATAGGATGTGGAGTAGATGTAAGGGTCTTTTTAGAGGGGTTGGGAAGGTGGCTCAGTGGTAGAGTGTTTGCCTTGCATGCACGAGGGTTCTATTCCTCAGCACCACATAAGCAGAAAGAGCTAGAAGTGGTGCCGTGGCTCAAGTGGTACAGTGCTAGCCTTGAGCTGAAGAGCTAAGGGACAGCACCCAGGCCCAGAGTTCAAGTCCCACGACCGAACAAAAAAAAAAAGAGGCTCTTTGGCCTCTTTTTTTTTTTTTTTTTATAAAGCCTAGTAATAACTGCCCACAGTATAGGTATGTATGGTAGAGAAATAATAGAGATGATAGAGTGGGCAAATATGGGATGTAGGGTAGTAGAAAAAAGAACCTTCCAGTAGAAAACTGGAAATGTCCTATATCACCCAGATGTATTTGGGCAGGGCTGGTGGGATGCTGTGTTGAAGCAAACACACAGAGGCTGCAGAACCAACATGGGCTCATTTTGAATTTGGAAGGTCTGTGTAGAAGAGGAAATAAAAGGAATGGAAAAGCCAAAAAGAAGATAAGTGCAGGGGATTTCTTAGTACATTCTCAAATCATTCCAACCTATCAGGAAAATAAAATAAAGTATTTATAAAAATGAAACTAAAGCCGGGTGTCAGTGGCTCATGCCTGTAATCCTAGGTATTCAGGAGGCTGAGATCTGAGGATCACGGTTCAAAGCCAGCCCAGGCAGGAAAGTCTGTGAGACTCTTATCTCCAATAAACCACTAGGAAACTGGAAGTGGTGCTGTGGCTCAAGCAGTAGAGCGCTTGCCTTGAGCTGAAGAGCTGAGGGATAGCGCTCAAGTCCAGAGTTCAAGCCCCATGACCAACCAAAAAAAAAAGAAACTTACATTAAATAGCATACTGAACAAGGTCTCAGATGAACAGGGAAGTCATTCATAACTACGGTGTTTTTATTTTTTCTCCATCCCAAGGGATGAAATTCTCCCATAAGTAAATTATTTTAGTGCCTAAAATACAATACTTTTGATACCAAAATTTAGCACTAGATATTTTAACTTATTTTTAAATTATAAGAAATTTTACAGGCTTTGAATTAATTAGTTTCTTTATTTAGCTGTACTGAGGACTGAACTTGGGACTTCTCTACCACTTGAGACCTAATGCAGCCCGTCTGTTGTATTTTGTTTTGATCTGACTAACTTTGTCCTGTCCACTCTAAAATTCACAATCCTGCCACATTCCCTAAGTAGCTAGAATTACAAGTGTTGGCAACAACCCCTGGCTTACTTATTTGGGTGTTCAATAAACAGTTGCTGAGTCATGATCAATAATCAGAGTTAATTGCTACCAATCACTTTCTTACTATTGGAGAGACTGTCTAGGTGTTTGACCTACAATAGTGGATTGTCAATAGATCCACTACACTTTTAGATTGGTACTGTAAGTACAGGAAGTATATCATAATGAACGTAATCATATGTTTTCTATGGATTACTTTATAGATGATAAATGGAGTCCTAGAAAGATGAACTGGTTCTCAGTCAGATGAATGATTCAGTACAGTAGCTTTGCTTTCTAACCACTAACTCCTGGGAAATATTTCTCTGCTTTGGTTTCATGTCTTTGTTACATGTAGCAGTACAGATTAACTTTACTAAAAGGAGACAGTTAATACTGTTAAAATTAAAGATGAATACAGTTTGAAGCTGCTTTTCTCCAAGAATTTTGCTCTATCTAGCAGTTGACATTTAGGTGACTCTGTTGTGTAATAAAGAGGCTATTTTCTCCTCTTTCAGCGATGTTCATTCTGAATTATAAATTCATCATTCACTGAGGCCTACATGTTCTTAGTTTTATTTTGAGGTTTTGAGGTTTTCCTGGTGAACTATGTAGTATTATCAAATTTATTGCCCTGCTCTTCTCTTTAGGGAATGTGGGCTGAAAATTATGTCTCCCAAGTTGGGATTCTCTTTCTGGGGAACTCTTTCTGCCTTCCTTGTGTAAAGCAATCTGTGTTGTCCAGGCTGCTAGTATCCCAAAATATGATTCAAAAGCTCAGTTCATGACATTGTCAATTGTTCATTAGCAAGCACTGAAGTTTTCAAATCAATAAGAATAAGCCTTAGATCAAACATACTGAATGGCTTGCATTTTTAAGTTTTCCTAAGTAAGTCTTTCCTTTCTTTTTTTATTTTTTAAAAGTCTTTTTTAATTCTAAGTAAGTCTTTGCTTGAAGAAAGACATTCTGCTTTATTTTTAGACATACAATGAATATAACACAGTTAGAAACTTTTTATTGCCTTCTAGGAGACAGCAGTGATATTTCTTAACCTAAAATTAAAAATTGTATTTTAATGTTTATCCTATCCCATCCTTATTATTATGGATAGGTATTCAAGCCAACTAACTTTCTAATCTATTACTTTGTCTTCAAAAAGGTGAGAAAATAAGTCAACAAAATTAGAAATTATAATGATAAAATATCATAGTTTAATGTTTTATTACTGAATTTCCAAGTTGATTTTCTTGAAACCTTCAGTTTTCTTAATATTAGTTCACTTGACAACTGTGTTTGTTTTTAGCAGGTCCTAGTGCTTGAACTCAGGGCCTAGATTCTGTCTCTGAGCTTTTGTGCTCACGACTAATGCTCTACCAATTGAGCCACAGCTCTACTTTGGACTTCTTAGAGTTAATTGGAGAGAAGAGGTTTACAGATTCTCCTGCCTTGGCTGTCTTTGGACCACAATCCTCAGATCTCAACTCCTTGAGTAGCTAGAATTACAAGCATGAGCTACCAGCGCCCTGCTAGCATCCATGAAACAGAGATTGCTGTTGGAGCCAAGGACTATAACACTAACACATACTAATTTATAGCCACTGTGTGAGCTTAGAGTATAATCCTGACTGAGGGTACAGTGTTCTTTGGGAACCCAGAGGCCAAGTAACTATTTCACAGTATGTATGTATTTCACACTATGTAACATATCCACAGTTATGAGACATAACACTGAAACACAAAATAGGGTGAAGATACAATATTGAGCAGTGTCTCAGAGGTGTAATTGGTGCTTTAATTATTTAATCATTTTTCACAGCAAGGGATTTAATTGTCTCTTACTAAATTTCTTTTGTCCATAAAAACATAACAATATCTATGTAAAAGTTAAGTAGTAAATACTTTGAATAACTTGGGGACAATAAGAAATATTGAACTGGGTGTCAATGGCTAATTCCTCAATTCTGAGGGATCTCGGTTCAATGCCAGCCTGATGAGAAATGTCTGAGTATGTTTCCAATGAACCAGCCAAGTGCCAGACTAGAGGCAGTGTCAGCTTGAGCACAAAAGTTTGAGGGAGAGTACCAGCTCTGAGTTCAAGCCCTGGCAACAGCACAAAAATATTTCTAAGCGAAAAACCTATGAACCATCCAAACAAATGATCTTACTGATTGTCCACTCTTCTTCTTGCTTTTGATAGATTGACTGATATTAGAGATAGAATCCAATGCTTCCCCATTATTTTAGCAACCTACTTAGCCTTTTGGATTTTGTGATAAGAGTATGGCTAACTTTGTCCTGGTTGTCCTGGTGTTCGCAAACCTCTCACCCATATCTCCTGAGCTACTGTTCAATTTAAAAAGGCAATATTCCTGGGACAGAGGTGTATTTCAGTGGTAGACTGTGTGCTTAGCAGGAGGTGTATTTCAGTGGTAGACTGTGTACTTAGCATGTACAAATCCCTGGATTCAATTTCCAGCGCTAAATAAATTTTTATAAAGACAACATTCCTAATACAATTGCAAATTTCTGTGTACTAGTCACTGACTTCATGCCTCTTTTATTTCTTTCAATCTTTTTTTCAGTATACCCTTGCTTTTCTACATTGTTTGTCTCTATGCATTGATAAATAGACATTACTTATTTTGCTTTTTTGAGCTTAATAAAATTGTATTACAGTATAGAAAGTCTCAGATACTTGCTTTTTAATTCAACACAATGTCTGAGATTCAGCCAGGTGGATATCCATAGTCAGAGCTGGTTGAATTGCACCTTTGGGCAAATATGCACTCACACAGAATCTGTTACTCTTTCCCTGGTTTACTTTTAGTTCTTTGATGTTACAAACAATATTATGCCTAGTAGGGCAGATGCACTAGTTTCTCCAGGCCTAGGAATAGAATTTTGGAGTATAAAACATGCACCTATTATTATACACTTTGACAGAAAATAAGAAAATAGTTTTTATATTGTTTGTACAGATCTGCTCATCAGTAGTATACAAATCCTAATTGCTCCTCATCTTTACCAATTCTTCATCTGGCTATATTTAAAATCTTGCCAACATAATTAAGGTAACATGTTTTTATCTTCTCTGTCATAATTTATATTTCTCTTATTATTATTGCAGTTGAACATATTTTCATTGCTCAGTTATGTTTTCCTTCAACAAAATGTTTGATTATTCATTTTGTTCAATTTCAGTCACATTATTTGTATTTTTTGTTCTCTTATAGGAGTTCTTAATATTATGGGTATAAAACATTTTTGAGCTATGTTGTGGCAAACATTTTCTCTGGCAATCTAATGAATTTTTTCATAAATAGGAGATCTTATTGTTATAATTGTTTTATTAATATTTTCTTTTATGAACCAACATACAAGGACACATGTACCTCCATTTCTACTGCAGCACTGTTCACAATAGCTAGGATATGGAAACAACCCAGATGTCCCACCACAGATGAATGGATCCAAAAATTGTGGTATTTATACACAATGGAATATTATGCAGCCATTAGAAATGACAAAATAATGACATTTGCAGGGAAATGGATGGAGCTAGAAGAAATCATGTTGAGTGAGGTAAGCCAAGAGCAAAGAGACAAATGGTACATGGTCTCCCTGATAAGTGGATGTTAAATCCAAAATGTTAGGTGATACGACAAATTAACAGGACTTACAAAGAACTTCCACTCATCTGGTCGAAAAACTACTAAATAACCCCATGCTGTTGATCACATGTATGGTGTATATGTATACACCGTTATATGTTATAGACCGTGATAGACAATTTGCTCCAGGAAAGTTGGAATGTGTTTGTGACTTTAACTGAGAATCACTATCCCACAGTACTGTGAAATTTGGGAAATTATGTAATCACTTAATCACAAAAAAAAAAAAACAACAGAAACTGGAAGTGGCGCTATGGCTCAAGTGGTAGAGCATGATCCTTGAGCTGAATTGCTCAGGGACAGCTCCCAGGCCTAGAGTTCAAAGCCCCATGACTGACAAAAAAAAAAAGAGAGAGAGATCTTTCATGCGATTGTTTCTAACATATTTATAAGATTATGTCTTTGTTGCTTTGTATGTCCCTCCCCCATGGTATAACCCCTGCTCTCACTATATATAATGTTGGTATATGTGGAGGGGAATGGAAAAACCAAATTGTTAAAACAGGGATACAGGAGGACCCATTGCAACAATGAGATGTACAAGTTATTATGTCAAAAAAAACGAACTTTACAACTTTGGTGGGGGGTGTGGGAGGATGCAAAGGGATGGGAAGGGGAAACAAAGGAGGAGGCTACAATGCTTGATAAGAAATGTACTCATTATCTTGCCCATGTAATTGTAACCCCTAGGTACAGTATTTTCACAATAAAAATATGTTTATAATTTTAAAAAAATTTCCTTTATGAAAAGGTGTGCTATGGTGTGCTGTCACAAAATATTTCTATACTTTAATGTTATAAAAGTAACCTTTTATATATCTTGTAAGAATTTAAAAAAAACATAAGAATTTGAGTCATGTGTAATTGACGTTTGCTTATGGTCTGTGTTAGCTGTCTATTACTATAAGAAAAATGTCAGATAATCAGCGTCTAAAGAGTAAAGGGTTATTTCACAGCTGTGGATGTGTTGGTACCTGACTGGCTATCCCCATAGCTTTGGGTCTGTGGCAGCATATCATAGCAGCGTATTTATAAGAGAACAAAATCAACAGCTCACTGATGTAAAGAACAAGAGACAGGAGTTCCCCAACTCCTCTTCAGTGAAACAATGACCTAATCACTTTCACTAGGCCACATCTTTTACAAAGCTCCATCATCTTTCAGTATCACCCCCTTGAGGAGCAAACCTTTTCCACAAGGACCTCTGGGAAAAAAATTAAGATCCCAAGTGTTGCATGAAATAAAAGGAAAGATATTTAAATTTTATCATTTCACACAAATCACTTGTCTTGATAATGTTTAGCACTTCAACACTTAATACAAATCTGAAAAAATTACCTCTACTAAATATTACATTCTATCTATATGTGGTACATTTGTTCACTTGTGATCCTAGAGATTGGAGACCCTGAATGGATAGGCTTTTATGTAAGCCTTTTAATGTGATTTTGGATGGGTAAAGAACTCTTAATTTGGGCAAAGGATAAAAATAGAGCACTTAATGGCATTGCTAAAGAAATTAAGAGCATTTATCACTGGAAGGTAGAAACTTGAAAAGATAGGATCACCAGCTGCTCATCAACAGCAATTCATCAATAGCAAGCATCAACAAAATGGAGATATTCAATCCAGAGACAATTCCTGCAGATGCAAAACTGATAGATTTTTTTTTTTTGGGGTCCAGTTGTGAGACCTGAACTCTGAGCCTGGGCGCTGTCCCTCAGCTCTTCAGCTCAAGGCTAGTGCTCTACCACTTGAGCCACAGCGCCACTTCTGGATTTTTTCTTTTTGCTTATGTGGTGCTGAGGAATTGAACCCAGGGCCTCATGCATGCAAGGCAAGCGCTCTACCACTGAGCCACCTTCCCAGCCCCTAGATTTTTTTTTTTAGAACAGTGATATATAATATTCAATTGAAAGTTGATGTTTGAATTGGCCTTTCAGTTTACTCATTGTTGAGTAAATGTCAGCTACACAGTAGCGATTGGAATTTGGGTGGTTTCCAGTGAAGAACAAAGCGTTGTAAAAGGAACGCACAGTCACTGTAGAAAGGAAGATGCAGAACAAGGGTCAGTTCTGCCAAAGCATGATATTCCATCCAGGATGGATGAAGGTAATATAAGTGTCATCCAGGAAAACAGTGGGGGGTGAGGAGCTTGATACTGGATTTTCCTATCTTACTGTAGCTCCAGATCATTTTATTGGGCTGTTAAAAGTTATATTGTTTGTCACAACCACAGTTTTGTTACTCTTGTAGTTCAGAAACTAATCGTCAGAAAACTTAGGCTTTTGTTTTCTTCTTTTACTTTGAATTAGAGGTTTAAGTCCTAACCAAACTTGTTAGAACAATATTAGAACTTCAGGTTCTGAGCAGTACTATTCCCTCTCTATTTTCTTAAAGAATATTGAAGTACCTGGATTATTTTAAGCAGATCAGTCACTTGCTGGCCTCTGTGTCTGTAGTATATTGCCTCCTGAGAGTGGTTTGCATGGTGAAGAGGCCATGATGAGAACAGTCAGTACAGTGCAAAGGTTACATTCGTTTGTACAATACCTGGGGCTCATCTCTGTTTTTAATTTTTCACCCTCTCTTGGTGGTGGATGGCAGCCACCAAGGGAACTCAGATGTATTCGGAGCTTACAGTACCTCAGGACAGAGCTGAGAATCGATACACTGCAACACCATGTTGTGAGTTTATTTCAAGGCACCTATGGAATCAGGGCTGATGGATGCATTTCAGACAAGATAAACACATTTGCTGCTAAAGGAGCAGAAAGCTGATATCATTTTCTGCCCTAGATTACTCTCTCCAATTTAGAGTTTCTATCAAAACAAGATAGAAATACATTCAACAGCTGGGAGGCCTCATTGCAAATTCATCTCCAGTATTTTCTGGGGATTACACTGTTAGATGCATTTAGTGAAAGAAAAAAATTGTCGATGAAAATCCAATAATATCCTATTTAGAAAGTCTTTCTAAGTTTGTTTCATGGAAATAATCTGTATAATAGAAGAAGAAATACAATAAATATTTCCAACTTTATTTTAAGACTACCTTTATATTTTCATCTACTTTTTATATTCATTTCTTAAAACGCAGTAAGTTAGTTACTAAGTCTATATACAAATATTGTTATATTAACAATGTATTTTATAAGATAAATTGTCACTCATGTAATTGTAACTCCTTTGTATGGTATTTTCACAATAAAAAATTATTAATTAAAAAAGATAAATTGTCAGTGCAAAACCTCTTCTCTTGTTTTGGAATAAGAGAAGAAACACTTGGAGTTTTCTGTGTAGGAAATGTATGAAATTATAAAAATATCATAGACGAATCCCTACATTATATATGTATACATGTATATATCAGTATATATTCCATAAAAGTAAAAATATATGGTATATTTACTCAAAAACAAACATTATAATTCATTCATATGAAGATTCTTTGGTAATCCTTCTCAATACAGGAGAACTATGTTTTACTAATTTTTCTTTTGAGTCTTATACTGTTATGAAGGTTCTGTGGTAGTCTTAATGTCTCATATTGTATCATAGAAATAAAAAAGATATTATTTTCTATTGGATGATTAAGCTAGCAAAAAAGTCAATGTTTAAAAGAATTTCATAGTTAAAAATCTCAATTAAAAACAAAACAAGAAAGCTGGGTGCTCGTGGTTCACGCCTGTAATCCTAGCTACTCAGGAGGCTGAGATCTGAGGATCATGGTTCAAAGCCAGCCTAGGCAGAAAAGGCCGTGACATTCTTATCTCCAATAAACCACTAGAAAACCAGAAAAGTGCTGTGGCTCATATGGTAGAGCGCTCGCCTTGAGGTGAAGAGCTGAGGGATAGCACCCAGGCCCAGAGTTCAAGCCCCATGACCAACCAACAAACAACAACAAAACAAACAAACAAACAAGAGCTATAAGTCTGGCTCAAATGGTTAAAAGTCAACAGAGCAAGCAAGCCTAATAAGGTCACAAGACTCTGAGTTCTATAGGAAATAAGACACTTTTTAACCTTTAGTATGATTATAGTTATGCAATTCATTAGCATAAAGTTTTGGGATGAGTTAATAAGAGGTTTTAGAAGAAAGAAGGAAGGAAAAAAGAATGAGAGTAAGACAGGAAAAGAGAAAGAGAAGGAAGAAATAAGAAAAGGAAAATGTTTTTGAAAGACAAAATATAAAAAGAATAGTCTGTTTTCAAATATTGTCTGCCTATTTAGTAGAAAGAGTTGGTTTTTTTTTTTTTTTTTGTCGGTCATGGGGCTTGAACTCTGGGCCTGGGCGCTGTCCCTCAGCTCTTCAGCTCAATGCGAGCGCTCTACCACTTGAGCTATAGCGCCACTTCCAGTTTTCTGGTGGTTTATTGGAGATAGGAGTCTCACAGTCTCTCCTGCCCGGGCTGGCTTTGAACTGCGATCCTCAGATCTCAGCCTCCTGAGTAGCTAGGATTACAGGCGTGAGCCACCGGCGCCCGGCGAAAGAGTTGTTTTAAATAAAAATTAATATACCTAATGAGATAGATATTAATGCATTATATTAATAACTGTCTTAAGTAAAGCACTGAAATTGTTTTATACATGAGAATATAAATGCTTTATTAATTAAGGCAAAGATTTGATGCAGGTAGTCCATGGACCATACTTTAAGAAATACTGGATTATGAAGTTAGTGTTAGAGAAACAAAACAGAAAACACTTTACATAGCACCTGCATAAGCATTAAAAAGTAAATATAATTTTTCAAATTGAGCAAGCAGGGAAAGCATTCTCATGAAAGTCCTCTGGGAGAGAAGGAAATGACTATGTCCTTGAGGAAAGAAGGGAGAATCATTCGCCCCAGGTAGATGGGCCCATAGAACATCCCTTCTTCACATTTTAGTCCAACTTTACATTTAATGTGCAGGTTTAATAGTGATGATTTCTTTGGAACTTGTCTTAAAAAAAATTAAAAGTAGAAATTTGTTCACAGTTCAGAAGCCAGGAGGTCCAATTTCAAGAGTCCTTATGTGGTGAGTGCCTTCATTGTTTCTCCTTACCTGATGGAAGGTATCATATACTGACAGAGCATGAGAGAGAGCAAGAGGGATGAATTTCTTCAACAACACTAGCAATAACATGAGTGCATCCTGAGCAGAGCACTAATGACCTCGTCACTTTGAGACTTGACCTTAACAAAGTTAAATTCTCTCCCTTTGCTTGGCATTCTAAATTCAAATCAGAATTTAAACGATCAAGATGTTAACTGCAATAATCTTTCTTTAGATTTATTGAACCCAGAACATCTGGTGATCTTTAGATAACATCAGAATGTGTAATGTTCTTCCTCATTCTTTAGCTTTTTGCTTCAAACTACACAAACTATGTAAATTGTTGTGACGTTTAACTTGCAGAAAATAATATGTTGTTAAAGAATCACAAGAACTGCCAGGCACCAGTGGCTCATGCCTGTAATCCTAGCTACTCAGGAGGCTGAGATCTGAGGATCACAGTTCAAAGACAGCTGGGGCAGGAAACTCCATGAGACTCTTATCTCCAATAAACCACTTGAAAACCAGAAGTGGCGCTGTGGCTCCAGCAGTAGAACACTCGCCTTCAGCTGAAGAGCTAAGGGATAGCGCCCAAGCCCAGAGTTCAAACCCCATGACAGACAAAAAAATAAAAAAATAAAATAAAAGTAAATCACAGGAAACAGTTCCAAGAAAGGTAGGAAGAAAAGAGAGGAGGGAGAGAGGGAAAGAGAGAGACAGAGACAGAGACAGAGTCAGAGAGACAGAGATGCTCTAGGCCACAAAATCCTGTTCAACACTTCATCCTCCTGTACATTCTCCTGCCCATTCTTCTTTGCATCTCTCTTTTGTTCTGTTGTTCTTTTGAAATGGGAGGACAATAGTTTCCCCTTATCCTTTCAAGATGGCCCCTTAATAAACTTGATTTCTTCTCATCAACCCTTTTCTCCCAAGTATTGATTTTCAAGTGGCAAATACAAGGACTTAGTTCCCTAACAGTAGAAGACCTGGTTAATTATGAGTAAAGGTGGAATAATAGTGAAATATTCAAACCAATGTCATTAAAATATAGTACCTTGTTTTGGAAGGAGAAACCAACATTAATCAGTCACAGTTAGGACTGATGTTTATTCCCAGAATGACAGCTATACACAAGCAAAACTAACCCTTCTTATCTAGATTATTCCACAAAAAGGAAGAACCATCAACATGGTAAGGAAAGAATGCTAAAAATTTGAAAACAGTGCAGGCTCAGGAATCCAGTTGCCCTGGAGTCGAACAGCTGTTGGTTGTGGAGCAAATTACTGAGATTTTCTTTAACTAGGTTTCTTTTTTTTCCCTATATAAAATAATTATTTGGGCTATTTGCATTACAGGATTGTTTGAGAGTGAAAGTGGGCTAATTCATTTATTCTTGAATCTGATGCATAACAGATTGTCAGTTAAAATGAGTTCCTAACATCTTAAAAATGGCAATACTTCCCAAGGCTATCTACAAATTCAATGCGATATCTATCAATATTCCAATCCCAAAATTCATATGGAACAATAAAAGACCCTGAATAGCAAAAACGATCCTTAACAGAAAGAACAGTGCTGGAGGAATATCAATACCAAATTTCAAACTCTATTACAAAGCCATAGTAATCAAAACAGCTTGGTACTGGCACAAGAACAGACCTCAGGACCAATGGAATAGAATCGAAAACCCAGAAATGAACCTACAGACCTATAGCCATCTAATCTTTGATAAGGGAGCTAAAAAAATAGAATGGAAGAAAGACAGCCTCTTCAGTAAATGGTGCTGGCAAAATTGGTTAACTACTTGTAGAAAACTAAAGCTAGATCCTTATATATCACCCTGCACCAGAATCAACTCCAAATGGATCAAAGACCTCAGAGTCAAAGCAGACACCCTGAAAACATTACAGGATGGAATAAGAGATACCCTAGGTCCCCTTGGCACAGGCTGAAATTTTCTTAATAGAGACCCAGAAACACAACAAATCAAAGAAAGGTTGGACAAATAGGATTGCATGAAATTGCAGAGCTTCTTCATGGCAAAGGACATAGCTAGCAAGATCAATAGAAAGCCCACGAACTGGGAGAAAATCTTCACTAGCCATACAACGGACAAGGGTCTCATATCTAAAATATACCTGGAACTCAAAACATTAAATCCCCCAACAACAAATCCTCAAAGAAACAACTGCCCAATAAATACGTGGGCTAAAGACTTAAAGAGAAACTTCTCTGAAGAGGAAAGAAGGATGGTCAATGCTCAACCTCCCTAGCCATAAAAGAAATGCAAATCAAAACAACATTGAGATACCACATCACCCCAGTTAGGATGGCTAGAATCAAGAACTCTAATAACAACAGATGCTGGAGGGGATGTGGACAGAAGGGAACCCTACTGCATTGTTGGTGGGAATGTAAACTTGTTCAATCACTTTGGAAACTAGTATGGAGGTTCCTCAAAAGATTCCACATAGAGCTCCCCTATGACCCAACAATCCCACTCTTGGGCATTTACCCAAATGATCACAAACAAGAACATACTAAAGCTACCAGCACAACTATGTTTATTGCAGCATTATTTACCATAGCTAAGATATGGGACCAACCCAGATGTCCCTCAGTAGATGAATGGATCAAGAAAATGTGGTTTATATACACAATGGAATTCTATGCCTCCATCAGAAAGAATGACATTGCCCCATTTGTTAGGAAATGGAAAGACTTGGAAAAAATTATATTAAGTGAAGTAAGCCAGGCTCAAAGAAACATAGTTCCCATGGTCTCACTTATTTGCAATTACTAGTATATGTCTGAGACAAACAGATAAGTTAATGTTAGGTGAAATGAACCAAGATAAGGACTCAAATGTTCTTTTCTTTCTTGCTATTGTTTCTAACATATTTATAAGATGATTTATTTGTTGTTTTGTATGCCCCTCCCCCATGGTATAATCCCTGTTTTCACTGTATTTGATGTTGCTATAATTTGTGGAGGAGAAGGGAAAAAAGAAATTGTTTAGATAGGGATACAGGTGGACCCATTGCAACAATGAGATGTACAAGAGGTTACGTTGAAAAATGAACTTTACAACTTTGGCTTGGGGAAGGGGCAGGAAGATGGGAAGGGATGGTAAGAGGAAACAAAGGAGGAGGCAACAGTGCTTGGTAAGAAATGTACTCATTACCTTGCTTGTGTAATTGTAACCCCTCTGTACGGTATTTTCACAATTAGAAAAAAATAAATCTGAAATTGATTAAAAAATGAGTTTCTTTTATATTAACTTTGTTGTTTTAGAAGGCTTAGGTAGGTTTTTATTTGTTTTAAAAGAGAACTAATGTGAATCTTTTAGGAATGTTAAAGGATCTAAATCCAGAGCTGCTGATTTTCTTCAAGGGACAGTTGTATTTATGTCTTTGTACACATATCTTTGCCAACAATTCATAGGTAATTCACTCAGGACAAGGGCAAATTACTCAAGTAAGTTTTCTCTAATAGAAAACAAAATGTGTTGAATTACTTAGGAAAGTCAATATAACTTAACCCTCAAATATTCATCTTCTTATTTTCTCTATTAACATATTCAAGGAAAGCAAAAGTTAAGCATCAAGGAACACCATTTCATATTTATAAATTTCATAAAATATAGTCTTTGCCACAGATAAAGTATTGAATGGATTTTTAATATCAGTATTGGCAATGTATAATGTTAATTTACCCAATATACATGGCACTTTCTGTTAAAACATCCTACTTATAACTTCAGCTTTATAATGAAGGCTTTAGGAAATTCACTATGTCAAATGAGTAAATCACTGAACTGCTTATGTAATCTGAAAGGATCCACACATCTTGTTAGAGCTGTACTAAACATTGATTTAACTTGTAGACTAACAAATTTGTTGGTTAGAGTTTTGTTTCCAGCTCTCAGTGACTGAAAGCAAGTTTCACTTCTCAGCAGAATCTATTCTGTGCACTCAGCAGAAGCACTAACCATCCATTTTTTAAAAAAACAAAACAATCAAAGTCTACAACAAATAGGGAGAATCAGTCATTTCCTAATCTTTTAGGGCATTTTACATAAGAAATGACATCAGGACCCAGATAAAGAAAAACTTCCCACTTCTCACTAGAGTCTCACTTAGGGAAACTTCAAGTCTTATCGAACATCCAAAGTTAGAGAGAACAGTGAGAAAATGTCTCTTTTTATTTTATTTTTCTATGAACTGTAAGTAGTTGTGCAAAGGGGTTGCTATATAACAGAGCAGTCTTGATCAATCACTCCTTTCAACATTCTCACAAGAAAATGTCTCTTCCTAGTTTCATTTGGTCTCCATGTTTAAGAAAAATACTCAGTTGTTTTATGATCAACTATACTTTTAAAGCAAAGAGGCTGACCACATCTAACTTTCCCAATGATATTTTATTTTATCTTATTCATTTTGAGATAAGATCTTGCTATGTTCCTAAACAGCCAGTGTTAAATTATCTTCCTCCCTCATCCTCCTGAATAGCTGGCCCAACGGGTGCATGCCACTGCATTAAATTTCCAACAAATGTTTTAAAGTTTGGGAAATAAGTTTAAAAGAATACATTAATTTGAAACTTAAGTCTAATCAAATAAGTTATTTAAATTGTTTTGAAACTTGAATAATTTTACAGATTATCTGCTTACAAGTGCCCAAGAAATGGAATTTGTGCTTTCATCTGTATGTATATTTGGTTAAATATAATCCTCTGGTAAAAACAATATGCAAAAACATGTACATACTTACACTACATATGATACATAATTAGATTTTACCCTCAGATATATATTTGTATATATAAAAACATTAAATTAGACATACTTTAGAACTTATAGTCAATATGGTTCTAATATTCTCTGAGAATTATCTTTTTACCTATCACTTTCTATCAGCATCTGTTTTTAAAAAAATCTGAAATTAGTGTGAATTTTTATAATACAAAACTTTTATTCTATTATCTCCGAAGAGTCAATTTCCCATAGATGTTCAATTCCCTACTATTGCAACTATGGCCCTTAAGATGGCATGGGGAGGAGAGAATAATGCATTGAGCAGTGCATGCCGTGCAGTTGTCTGCTGGCGTTCATGCTACTTGTATTGTGCTCCTTAGCACTGTGTGACTTGACAAACCCCTTATGCTCTCCAAGTGTCTACTTCCTCATCCCCATACAGGTAAGCATAGTCCTTAAAGAACTATAGTGATTAAAGGTAAATCAGTACTGAGAATTTATTTAGTGGCTGGATTAGATAGTAGTCTTCCCTCCCATGGCTTGCTTATCCATGTTATCAGTGACCCATGATCAACCAATGTCCAATAATGGAAAATGCCAGAAATAAATTACAAGTTTTAACTTGCACAGTGTTCCTTGTAGCCTGATGAGATCTCATCCTGTCCTGCTCTGTCCCATATAGACATGAATCATCTAGCAGTGTCCTGCTGTCTAGGGTAGATAGTAGCCTTTTAGCCAATATCTCAGTTATTAGATTCACTATTGCTGTAACAAAGGACTTGTGTTCAAGTAGCATTGACTTTTACTTAATAATGGCACAAAGGATACAACAAAACATGAAAAGACATCAATTCTTGTATTATGTGGCAGTGCTGCAAGGAATAAATGGGTAAAAAATACATAGGTTTGGTAGCATCCATGGTTTAAGTCTCCCACCAAGGAATCTGGAAACATACCCTTAATGGATAAAGGGAGGACTACTGAAATGTTTGCCTTTGTTTCTGTTTGAGACAGGTCTTAGAATATACCCTAGAACTGCTTCTAAAGTGCTGAGATCACCTCATATAACCTCAAATGTCATTTTAAAAGAAAAAGGAAAGTATAAGAATGATGCTCTCACCGGGTGCTGGTGGCTCATGCCTGTAATCCTAGCTACTCAGGAGGCTGAGATCTGGGGATCACAGTTCAAAGCCAGCCTGGGCAGGAAAGTCTGTGAGACTCTTATCTCCAATAAACCACTAGAAAACCGGCAGTGGCTCTGTGGCTCAAAGTGGTAGAGCACTTGCCTTGAGCTGAAGAGCACAAGGACAGTGCCCAAGCCCAGAGTTCAAGCCCCATGACCAGAAAAAAAAAAAAAAAAAGAATGATGCTCTCAGGAGGCTGAGATCTGAGAACACTCCTCTTCCTGAAGACACAGGGAAACCAAGATAAGCCCTGAAAGACATGAAGTCTCTGACAACCTTGGAGCTACCCTCCACAGGGGACAGTGGTCCCTTCCCCTTGGGGAGAGAGGGATGGTGATCCAACCAGATGCCACAACTGTGACTCCCCCAAGAGGGATATAAAAAGAAGACTCCAGGAACCTATATTTCTTCTGGACCCCACTTCTTCCTCTCTTGCAGTAAAAGTCTATACTTTCCTCTCCTCCTGTTCTTTGCCAGGTAAGCAAGTGGACAAGACTTCACATGGCATAAGACAACTCTCCCAACTGGGAGTCCTGGTTGGGGATTGAATTGCCCTTTAATAGCTAAGAGGCTTGCCTCAGTTTCCCTGGTGCCTCATTCTCACTTTCAAATAAAAGTCACCTCTGCTTCCAAAAAAAAAAAGAATGATGCAAATATGACTCATGATTCTTATTACTATTGATGGCATTTAAAACTCACAGAGTAACCCAAAGTTTGTTGCTTCATTCTTCTATTTTTAATTCTTCCGGATGATCATAGCTACTCTAAAATGGTAAAACCAGGGTTCCTGGTAAACCAGAGTACTAGAGGTAGAGATTTAAGTATTCCAAAAACCATGAAACTACAACGTGTTATAAAGCCTATAGATCATGGATTTCCTTACTAACTTGTTTTTCTCGGTAAGAATTTGGCTAGATGTGTGGCTAGATGTGGCTCTTGTGTTTCTTCCTCCTGCTCCTCTAGGTACATCTCCTATACCATCTCTCTTCCTAATCCCCCTCAGAACTAGTTTTCCCACCAAAAAGCCTGTCTTCAGTCTCAAGAAGTACTTCACCTGTAGTTAACCTTGTTTAGAGGACAAAAGAGATTCTATTAAAGTAAGCACCAACCAGTGAGGTCAAAATACACCAGGTCCCACTAACTTCTGAGTATAAGCAATATTAATATTAATCCGTATTCAAATATTGATTCCCCCAAAATATAGACACAGAATTTTAGCCATGATCTAGTCACATTCATATTAGCATATCTCACCTGACCCGGTACAAATCTGCCACCTCCTTGGAAGTGTGCAAGCCAGCAGGTTGTTTCCTACCAGCCATTTGGGTGACCCATCATTCTGACTCTGCTGCCTCCAGGAAAATGTTGTTTCCTGTTGTGACCGCTTTGCAGACTCAGCTGCAATGTGCCACTGTCTTTTAGGCAGAAATACAGAGTCTGCTTCTCCATTCCACTTCATCAACTTTGAATCCAGGCCCAAAGTAAACTTGCCACTGTCACAAATTTCACAAAGGCTGCCCCCTCACAAAGTTTCCCTGAACAGCAGGAACAACAGGATCACATTATGCAACAATGTACTGTCACATGAACATGCATGTACATACATATCTGTAACACATATCCAGTGTGGGTGTGTATCATCAGAGAACATCTCTGTGTAAAGAGGTTTCAGGAGTTTTTGTTTAATACCTTTTCTTTGTTCTTAACTTTATTATTTGGAATATTGTTTCTGATTAGCTTATATTAGTTGTTTTAATTTATTTTTTGTTTTTAACTATTTTGGCAGTTATGGGGCTTGAACTCTGGGCCTGGGCACTGTCCCTGAGCTCTTCAGCTCAAGGCTAGTGCTCTACCACTTGAGATACAGCACCACTTCTGGTTATATGGTGGTTTATTGGAGATAAGAGTCTCATGGACATTCCTGCTAGGGCTATCTTTGAACTGTGATCCTCAGATCTCAGCCTCCTGAGTAGCTAGGATTACAGGCATGAGCTACTGGTGCCGGGTTTATATTAGTTTTATGACAAAGCTAGACCATTGACACCGATGACTCTCTAGCTGTAGCTAGACTTCTACTCTTGGAGGAGGCAGAGCTATTCAGGTAAGCTATCTAGAAAAGAGGTGCTCTTCTGTCCTGCCTTTTACCATCACATCTGACAGAGGCCCAACTCCTCCCTTCCTCTTAAGAAAAAATAATCAATTCAATGCATCTAGGTTGGCAAGAAACTGAAGGCTAATTTCATATTTATTTGTCAAAGTCCAAAGCCAAAACTCAGTTGCATACATGAAATAGCAAATTTTAAACTAGGGCTGCCTCCACCAGACTCATTCAGTTCCCTCGTCACAGCTTCGATTTCTTGTTTGCAACTTTAGTTCATCATTCTAAACTTCTTCGCAGGAATCAGTCAGAACTGACTGATTCATTAGGCTCACTTTGCAGTCACCCATAAACTTGGTATGCACAACAGATATTTCTTTATGTGCTGTCAGTGAAAATGTAGATCAGATTAAATCTGTGAGTTTAATGGTCCACTGTTAATGAACTCAATCACTGGGTTGTTCAAATAAGATACAAAATGGACTTATCTTTACTATCATTCTGAATTTAATTTTTTTCATCTATTCATGACAGAGTATTATGAGAGATTTTACTAATTACCTGGCTAAATTTAAGTTACATGAGCTATTGTAGCACTAAAATAAAGGGAAATGAATTTTATATATCATAGTTTTTGTCTTGAGAATACTGATTTTTGGTTACTACTTTATTTTTGAAGTGTTCAAAAGTTTAGGTGAGTTATTTCCAGAGAAAAGAAACTATCTACAGTTTTTGACATTCACTTTACCTTCTTAGTTGAAATAGCAAACTTATTTGTCCACTTCTACTCTCTTGACATTTCTGTATGATAGATGTTATTAAAGAATCATGATTGTTTTAAGTCTTCATAATTACATCTCTAAGTTAAAGTACCAGATGTATTTAGATTTGGGAGACTTGAACATATTTTTAATGTTTATGATTCAACTCTAGTTATTTACTAATTCTATAAAATTTATTTTTTTGTTTCCATTTTTTTGTGATCATGGGGTTTGAACTCAGGGTCTCACGGTTGCTTCTGAGCTATATCTTCAGGTTTTTTGGGGACACTGCTATTTTTCAGAAAGTTCTTTTTTCTGCCCAGCTATGCACCTAGACTATGATTTGCCTATTTTAAAATTCCTAATAAGGAAAGAGTACAGGTGTGCATATCCATACCCAGATACTGGTTTAAGAAATCTCTTGAACTTTTCTGTATGAATTGGTCTTGATCCATGCTCCTTCTGATCCCAGCCTTCCAAGGAATTACAGGTCTCAGCCACCATGCCCAGTTCACTAATTTTTATCATAGCAATGTTTCTATTCACATATCTGCCCCTAATATCTTTAACTGCTCTTGTAGTACACAGGAGTTTTACATACCACATAATTCAACATCCACCTGGAGAGGATACATTGTGAACATACTAGGTTACTTCTCCTAGTAAATCTACCTTAATAATTACAATTTTAAGACATCTTGAAGAAACAAATTCAAACATAGAAAGTCTAGCTGGGCCCTTCTGAGTAGTATACCTTTTTCTCACCTACAGCACCACTACATACATATAAATAAACTCAGTCCACAACTTCTTCAGTCTACAACAGAAAATGAATGCAGAGAAAAACAGATGCTGTTATGTGCTTGGGACCATAGGATCAAAAATTCTGGAGCAGCAGCAGGAGAAGGCTGGGCCTTCGGTGTCCCACAGATTCCTGGCTCAGTGTGGAGGGGCCTCTTACCCAGCTGTGAAAACCATACTGTCTTTATTGTTAAATCGATCACCTTCCTTTCTGTTTGTTACTAATATGATTCTTTGATAGTTCTTCATCTCTCTTTAAGCACTAATGGAAACAGGAGTTTCCTTACAATTTTCATAATGCTTACTCTGGCTTCTTCTCCCAAATGTTCTTAGGGATTTAGGAATTTTTTAAAATACCCATTCCTTTCATTTGTCTTTCTTTTCATTTCTATGTATGTTTCCCCATGGAAAGTCACAGTCACTTTACACTGTTTTACAGAAAAGTAGATGCACATTGGATTGATATTCTAGCAGCGGGATCTGTTCAGCAGCCATACCATCTCAAGCTCTCTGGTTACATTTACTATTTGTATCAAATATGATAATCGCCAAAGGACTTCACAATAGTATTAAGAATACAAATACAAGAATCTATGAGATAGTAATCTTTGAATACCAGAAAGTGTCACATAAATTAATGGAATTATTGTGTCTACGGTCATATTCTTGTTCTTAATAATTAAGTAGTATTGCTCTTCAATTCTCTACTCACCTATTTTGAAGCCTAATTTGCTCTCTTACTGTAAAATTGATCTGCATTTCATTCTGAAATACATAGATCTGGTTCATTAATACCAATAGAAACATAGAGCTGAAAATCAGATGTGTCCTTATGGGCCCATTTATTGATAACTAACACCAATTAAACCAAATGCACAAACAACAAAATTTCACATATAAACAGAACAGGCCTTTTGGATTCTACTCTGATTTCTTTTTTGTTTGTGTTTTTTGTTGGTGGTGGGCCTGAACTCTGGACCTGAGTATTGTCCCTCAGCTCTTTAGCTCAAGGCTAGTGCTTTACCACTTGAGCCACAGAGCCACTTCCGGTTTTCTGGTGGTTTATTGGAGATAAGAGCCTCACAGAATTTCCTGCTTGGTCTGGCTTTGAACCATGATCCTCAGATCTCAGCCTCCTGAGTAACTAGGATTACAGGTGTGAGCCACCTGCACCTGGCCTCTGATTTCTTTTGTATTATGTAAATTATTGTTTATACTAAAAATGTGTTGGCAGTTAATTTTTATTTTGTCTATTCATATACTGTAGCCCTGCTCCTGAATTTATTCATAAATTCCTTTATTTGAATATGTTCTTGCCCCTCTCTTACAACCCAGTGCTCATAATATGACATTTTTATTGAAGCTTACAGGATATATGGGATTAAAACAAGTATTAGCCAGACACTAGTGGCTTATGTCTATAATCCTTACTACTCAGGAGGCTGAGATTTGAGGATTGTGTTTTGAAGCCAGCCCAGGTAGGAATGTTTGTGACATCTTATCTCCAATTACCTACCAAATTGCCAGGAGTGGCTCAAGTGTTAGAGCACCAGCCTTGAGCAAACAAACCCAAGGGACAATGCCCAGGCCTGAGTTCAAGCCCCAGTACTGTCACCAAAACAACAACAACAACAACAACAACAATAAAAAGCAAACAAAAAGAAACAAACATATATTAAATTACAAAATCTACAATATGTTTTAAAGCTCCTTATCCACAAGGCTGGGAATGTGGCTTAGTGTAGAGTGCTTACCTAGCATGTATGAAGCCCTGGGTTCAATTCCTTAGTACCACATAACTCGTATATGTCTAGAACAAGCAGAAAACGTCAAAAGCTATGTACATATGACTATATAAGATGATGCTAAGTGAAATGAACCCCAAGATAGGGACACAAGAGGTTTTATCTTTCTTGATGTTGTTTTTAATGTACTTATAACGTACTGTGTGATTTTTTTGTTTCTTTTGTATGTTCTTCCCCCATGGTATAACCCCTGTTTTCACTGTATTTGATTCCAGTGCCCTGAATCTTATATATACATTTTTCTAATTTGAGGAGGGGAAGGGAAATAACAAAATGCTGAAATAAGGATGGAGGTTGACCCACTGTAACAATGAGATGTACAACTTACTATGTTGAAAATGAACTTTACAGCTTCAAGGGGGTGGGGAGAAGTTGGGGAGGTGGGGAGGGAAAGTATGGTAGGGGAAAAACAAAGGAGGGGGTAACAATGCCTGATAGGAAATGTACTCACCCCCTTACTTGTGTAACTGTAACCCCTTTGTACAGTATCTTTATAATAAGAATTATATATTAAAAAAAAAAGGCAAAAGCAGAATGGTGGCTCAAGTGGTAAGAGTGCTACCCTTCAGTAAAAGAAGCTCAGGGACAGTACCCAGGCCCTAAGTTCAAGCCCTAGGACTTGCAAAAACAAATGAACAAAGTCCCCCATCCTGGTCAGAGACAGCTCATGGGAAAATTGTCTTTCCAAAAGTTTGGCAAAATTATCTAAGTGGTCTTCCAAGGTATATTTGGTTATACATTCCCTGAGAGTCCTTTGCATTTCTTCTGCCTATCTGACCATGAAATTTGTTCAGAGAAGTCATCTTAGTAGCTGCTTATGTTGGATGACCTACATTTATCAGTGAGGAATGTTAGCAGTTCCATCTTCTCATTGCTCACGAGCCTTCTGTGCTTTGCAGTCACAAATCATACTATCTCAGGCATAGAGTTAATTTGATATTCCTAAATGATCCTCAGACAATTACCATTAAGGAAACTAATAATGCCCAGTGTTTACACAATCACCTAATGCAAGGAAAGGTATCAGTTTTGCTATGGCTCATTACCATGTGGGACTTACAGGGCTATTTTACTAAGAGACTACTATGCTTTATGTTAAAAAGCCTCCATAAGGGATTGCAGAAGTCTACAAAAAGGTAGCTGGAGTTAGCAACTTTAAAAATATATATCAAAGCAGAAATATAGAAAGGCCAAGTTGGATAATATCTATGTTAAAATATCACTAACTTTGCCACTCCGTACTAACAATACTAGAAGAAACAGTTTGATTATAAAGTGCTTAAAAATCTGGAGTACTTAGAATCTTAGTCTAATCAAAGGTTGAGTCAAGAGATTTGTATGTGGATCCAAATACACTTGAATGGAAGTGGCTATAAAGTTAATTAGTTACAAGTAACTCTAAGTATTAGAGCAGTGTTTCCTATTTAATTCTTTTCCTTGCTATTTTTGTTGTCCTTTATGTGACTTCAAAGGATTCAGACCCTTGAGCTGCAGAGCCTCTCCGCTTTCTGCCCCAAGTTCTGCTATCCACTCTCTTGTAGTTGCCTGAAGTAGCCTTGCCTTTGCTCACAAATGAAGGAATGAACTACCCTAAAAGAGAGGTCATTCTTTGAGCTCACAGAAACTGTGGGGCCATTTTGTGTGCAATACTTTACTAAAGCCATCCCTCAGGAAGTACTCTAGATCAAGAGTTGCTTGTTTGGGCACTTTTATCTTTAAAGGAAAATGCACTTTTCTTTCTTTCTTTCTTTTTCTTTTTCTTTTTTTTTTTTTGTCATGGGGCTTGAACTCTGGGCCTGGGCACTGTTTTTCAGCTCTTCAACTCAAGGCGAGTGCTTTACCACTTGAGCCACAGTGCCACTTCCAATTTTCTGGTGGTTTATTGGAGATAAAAGTCTCAGGGACTTTCGTACCTGGGCTGGCTTTGAACCAAGATCCTCAGATCTCAGCCTCCTGAGTAGCTAGGATTACAGGCGTGGGCCACCAATGCCCGGCGAAAATGTACCTTTAAGGCTCCCTTTTAATTTGTCCCATTTCTGTGGCAGAGCAAAATTTCTACAATTCTACTCCTTTCAGTCATTGACTCAGGGTGTCGATCTCTGGAAGATGTTAAAAGGCAGAAAGGGGAAGGAGTTAAAGGGCAGAATATTTGTTAGTTTGATGGGAAGATGCTCTCAGAGCTAAAACTTAACTTTTTAATGTAATCACCATAAACACCAATCTTGGTATTTTCAATCACAATCATTTTGGCTTGGATCACAGTCCATCAGTTTTGTGTTTTATAGACATAATCCTGTCAATGGTAAGTTACTGTTTTTTAGGATATGCTCTGGCAGAGCTAATTTTTAAAATACTGCCTTTTGGATTATGAGCTTAAAATCTCAAAAATACTTAAAGAAAGTTCTATGCTGTTTGAAGTGGTTTTTGTATGTTCTTCCCAAGCAAAAACACCTTATACCTACACACACACACACACACACACACACACACACACACACACACACACACACACACACACACACAAATTCTACAGCATTGTTGAGAAACATGTTTATCATTCATAGACTAGCCATTGAATACTGAATACATTAATTGAACATTTTAAGTATATGTTGCCAAGATAAATTGGCATTCAGATGTATACTTATTTCACTGGGCTCAGAAGAGGCACTTTCCTTCTGGTGAAGGGGTTAACTTGCTGCTGTCAGATTGAATATAATTAGTGCTGCTGATATGTGAAGAATTGCTCTGTCAGGAAATGTCACTGAGTGCTGTTACTTGTCTGCATTCAATTTTCTGTCTGGGCTCAGAAAATTTTAATAACAGGTTGGAATTCGCATGTAAAATTTTAACCAATTTTCATAAAAATACCTTATTTCATTTCACTTTGTTCTCCTATAATCTTCGGTTGTCATAAAGTAAGATACTAAACACATCTTATTTCCTTTACTTCCACTGCTTTTTGTCCTTTGGAGCCAGATGCTGATAGTTCATTTTGTCCCCTTAGTACTTTTCAAATTTTTAATGGAGGTTTAAATATCACTGAAAATGACATAAGAAGATGAGGGGCAGAAAGATACAAAGCACTTCAAGCACAGAAGACTTCTTTAATGTCCCAAGAACATCAATTAGTGCTTAAATTTCAAAAGCCATCTTTAATCAACAAAAACCTTGATTGAGGGGTTCTTGCCAATTAGGGTCCAATGAAACCAAAGGAATCTACTTTCACTATAAAGTTTGGCCCTGTCTAGTGATTTCACACTTCTTTTTAAGAACTCGCAATTCAGAGGGTAGAGAGGTTATATGAATCCTTTATCTTACTAAATCATATGATTTGGAAAAGAAGAAAAGGACTTGAAAAGTAAGTCCCACATAGAAAAGGTGGGCAAAGGTTTATTTTTGATTCCTAATGTCAAAAGTAAGGACTCTTGGACAAGCGACAGCGGGAAGACTGAGAAAATACTGAATGAAAACCCATGGTCAAGGAAATGTAAAAGACTGAGAGACACACGTCCAGTAGGAATTGTAAGGAATTAATGGCACTAAGAGAGGGGGATATTTTCTGACACTTGGTTGTTCGAGAGCCAAATAGTGGTCTCAAATGTTCAAAAACTAATGCACAGGAAATGAGGATAAATAAATGCTCTCGAAGTGATAACACAAGAAGGGAATTTAGTAATTTAGTGTATGTTTTTCCTGAGATTTAGAGATGTAAATGAATGGAAGCACAGGTATGGGAAGGCACATAGAACACTGTGCTTCCATTCCATTCATCTAAGGATAGTGCTATGACTGAAGGGAGAGAAAGCAGATGAATATCTGATTATGAAGAAACGTCCATAGCTATGAGGTTGTAGTTTAGAAGCGATATCACTGTGTGAAAGCAAGTTGGTGTTTATAAACTTTCAGAAAGCAAGCCAATCAACTTCATTGCAAATGTTTCCTACGACAGAGGTTAGACTAAGGTCCAGAGAGATTTAGACTTTTTCCAAATACTTTACTATGGCCAAGAAGAGACTGTGTGAGTAATTACAATTTCATAAAGATCATAGATATATCATAATATATCACTATATATATATATCATGTATATAATAGTATACAGTAGTGAGGAATGATATGAAAAAAGAGGACAAATTATTTAGATATTTTCTAAAACAAGTGCAATTGATACATTCTTAACTTACCCTGCTGGAAGTTTGTTTCTTAGAAGGAGACAATAAAATTAGAGTGATGCTGTTCTTAAATTAATTCTGACCAAGGGAAAAATGGATTGATAATTTGAGTGAAATCTAGTATCGGCAGCACAGAAATAATTATTATGAACTAGAGGAGCACAGGGTAATTTTTGACACAGAAAGTCCCTGTTTGTGCTAACCTGACAATTTCTTCTTTCATCTGTCTTTGATTGGAGAGACTGTTGGCACAATGGGGTGTCCTCAGATATTCAGTCTCTGGATAGGATCGGAAGGCCATGTGGGCATATGGTGAAAGTTATGTAATTCACCATCTCGACACTAGACTTTTCAATAGAAATGAATATACCAATTAGATAGGAATACTCCAGTCTGTCCTGAAGTGTGCCCAGAGATATTTGTAGGTGAGAAAGAGAAGTTTTTTTAATCTAATATTATTTTTTATCTTAAGGTTGTTAAGTGAGATCAGCTCATCACAGAAAGATAAAGGTTATGTAATATTATATGAAGAGTCTAATAAAGGTGAACTCACATAAGTAAAGAAGTTTCTTTGCTTTTTCTCTTATATGATTTTAAGACAAATTAGTCAACTATCTCTTATCTTTCTTACTTTTCTGGCCCTCACACTAGTTTGTTGACCCCAGGATTCTTTCTTTCCTGGTAAATCTCCTACTGTCTTGCTAATGCTCTGCTTGTTGAGCCCATTGTGATCCTGGGGTCAAACCTATTAAGCTGGTTTAAGGCATATCTCTCATTTGTCTCTTAGTTTAGTAACTGATGGAATAATACCAATGTGAACCCACTATCTTACCAACTAAAGACAGCTGAAGAGGTTTATTATATGGTCAGTTGGATGAGAACAGGAATCAATGTAAGTGCACCTACCTAACATCAATGCTCCTTACTGTGTTCAGGATCTTAAGGAAGATGGAAGTTATGGAAATAGGAACCTAATAATAGCCTGTGACACAAGACAAGAAAAACACAACCTTAGTGTATATTGAGTAGCACTTTTGAGAATGATCTACTACTGCCTGCAGAAACAGGCTTGGCAAAAGCAGACACAGTAGGTCTGAAGCACATTTAAATATAACTTACATGGGAAATGCAAAGTCTCTTATCTGCTTGGATCTGGGACCTAACAAGGGAAGGACAATTTACCTTTAGTCCATTTCTTGAGTTTTCAACAAATGAACACATACCATTTACAAGCCATGATCTGCCAGCCCAATGGACTTTGTCCTCGGCCATATATAGTCTCCAAGACCCCAGAGTTCCTCTAAAAGCCTTTACTATTCACTTATATTTCCCTCTCTCCCTTGTCTCCTCTGTAGAAAACGAGGTGCATAAATTTCTAAATCATGATGGCCTGGTAGGTTATCACATTCCTTTGATTTTCCTTGGTGTTGCAATATGCATCTTAGCTTTGCCTGCCTTTTTCCTGTTTATTCTACAGATTGAACTGGGCAGAGAGAAAATTTCCCTTTATGCTTTCAGTTGATTTTCAAAAAAATTGGGGAATAAATAAATTCAATAGCAGGATTTTAACCTTCATTAGAATATTTGCAAAAAAAATTGGTAATGCCAAAAAATCAGTTAGAGAACAATAATGGAAGATGCTAGTATAATTAGGAAGGACATGTTAGCTTTAAGAAGAATCATAAACAAACAGAAACAATGAAAAGCACTCACATTAAATTCCCAATACATGCCTTGCATTCTTCCAAGTGCTCTCATTTGAACCTACAACAACCTAATGTATTGTTGTATGTCTATATACATTTTTAAAGGAAAAACCGAGGAACAGGAAGAATAAATTACAGACCCAGATGCCAGACAAAGCTAATAAAGATGTAGAAGACAATTCTGCCTTGAGCAATTTGGTAAGACAGTATATGCTCTATATATGACCATTATGCTATTATGCCCTCCAGGGCAAAAGAAAATGATCAAACTATGATAGATCACAAATTGCATATGCTAGAAAAAGACCAGAATGCATTATAGAAAACATTTTTCAGATGTCATACAAAACTTAAGATGAGGTTTGTAAATATTCCCTGAAAAGTGATTGGAATTTATAGGACAACCACAGCATCCAAAGCACAACAAAATGAATGTCAACAAAACAGGTGGCCTAAGTAGAATAAAGTGTCTGTCAGTTTCACAGTGGCTGAGACAAAGTTCACTGGGTCTGTAGAACAGACAGTGGTCTGAAAATTATTCTCTATGGGACTGAAATAGAAGAAAATCCACAACCAATAGTTTCCTAAATACTAAACTGTAAGAAACAAGAAAGTAAAAGGGCTCAGGTAATTACGAATTATTTTTTATTTAAACACCTAAAGAATTTTGATAATTGTATTTGTATGTGAAATCAGCATGAATACTATCTTTTTGGGCAGTCATGGGGCCTGAACACTGGGTATGAGCACTGTCCCTGAGCTCTTCAGCTCAAGGCTAGTGCTCTACCACATGAGCCATAGTACCACTTCTGGCTTTTTCTACTTTATGTGGTGCTGAGGAATTGAACCTAGGGCCTCATGCATGCAAGGCAAGCACTCTACCACTGAGCCACCTTCCCAGCCCCATGAATACTATCTTAAATGAACTCTCTCGGATTTCGTAAGCATATGCTTTCTCCATGAAGAAAATACTAAGTGTTTAGTTACAAAATCATTGGAAAACATTAGTAATGTTCTTATTTAAGTGTAAGACAAAGGTAAACATCTTTACTGAGATGCATTTTTAACTTTTCCAGGGTTCATTCTCAGACAATTTAGGAGACCAAGAAGATTTCTGGCTTATTTTTGTATTTTTGGTTGCTTGTTCAGCAAAAGAATATCAACCTTCTTTCTACCTCCTGGAAAATGTCTATGGCCTGTGGGTGAAATAAATGATGCTTAGGAGAGAAAAAAAGAGATTTCCGAGGCAATTGAAAAGGCAGAGCTACTGACAAAGAGAAGCCACCTAAGGACAAGAAGAAAAAATCTACATTTGATATTGAAGGTATTCTTTAAGAAGTATATTTAGAAAGGAGTTAAAAAGTATCTAGTTCTTCTTAGTCTTCAAATGGCTATAGAAGGGGATCCCAATTCCACACATCATTTATGTGTACAGTGCATCTTAATCAGTATCACCCTTCTTGTCATTCTCCCTCTCCCTCCTTCAACTCCTCCCACCAGCCACATCAAATGTCCCACTTTTTTTCATTGAGTGTATTCACTCACCATTTCCCCTTTTTATACTTTTTATTCATATGTTCCACTTCCATTTACAACACGTTTCAGCTTCCTAGTATTCATTGTGGTGTCTCTTAATTGTTCAGAGAGCTTACAATATGAATTTCACTCCCACATATACTATATTTTAGTTACCTTTATCATGAACCTATTCATATGCCCCTGTGTGCTTACATGAGAAGTTGTATTTTGCATCTAAGAGCCACATATGAGAGAAAGCATATGCTCTTTGTCTTTCTGGTCTTGGCTTAGTTCACTCAGTATGAATATATTAAAGACTGTATAGTATGCAAGGGAAACTCCCTGCCTACTACAACTGAACACCAATAAAGGAGAATAGATCCTTTTGTTGGTGAGAAAGGAAACAAGTACGTGTTGAACACTACCTTGAGTGTAATGCTGAGCCCAGAGGAGACACATGATGATATAATTACAATGCCATAAAAAGATAAAGTATCATTAAGTATTTCTAGATAATCACTTTCTACAGAGAAAGCCCAAGAGAGTCAAGTAAAAAGCAATTATGGTAGAGTTCAATGAGGTGACTGTTTATAAAAATAATGACATATTAATATCTTTTTTATAAGAAGAGCCATGTAAGGAATATCGTGAAAAACATTTGATTCACAACAACAAACATAAAGTATATAGACATATGCTAATCTTACAAAATGCATGTAATTATAAAAAGAGTTTAGGAGAGAAAAGACTTAAATAAAAGGTATACAATGTATGTTATAAGTTTCTATTTCAAATTTGAAAAATTTAAAAATTTCCTCATCTAGATATTAAAACAATAATGATTGGATTAGCTTGGAATAGTTTAGAAAGCCCCAAAAGTCTACTTAAATTCATGTAAATGTTTAATATTGGATAAAATAACATTTCTGATTGTCAGGACAGGATCTTGCCTTCTGGTAATAGCGAAATGAAATACTTTGTTACCCTTCTGGAAGTTACTAATTATAAGATGATAGAAAAATATTGTTTTAAAAAGCCTGTTTGAATAAAACAGAAAAGACCACAACTGAAATGAGTTAAAAGTAGTGGTTATAGTGTCAGTGTTTAGCATCACCCTCTCATTCCCATTGTAGGAACCTGTAGACTCACCAGCTGGGGGGGTGGCTGAGCAGAGTCCAAGTCAGGTATGACAGCTAGACTCTGAGGGAGAAATTTAGAACAGAAAGACTGTAGAAAAGATGAGGTACAAATTTAGAGTATAAACTCTAACCGTATCTCTTGCTGTTTTACCAAGTGATAAATGTAAACAGCTAGGGAATAAAGAAAAATGGGAAAAGATGACGGAGACATCTACTCTTTAAAGACAGAATTTCACCAGATGAAATTTGAATGCCTTAAAAAAATTGAGTGCATTCCTCAACGTATTCTTAGTTTGGGAAGTAGAAAGGTAGTGTCTTTCTCAGAAGACAAAGCTCAGGATTGTCAAGGCATTAAGAAGCAAAAGAAAGCACTCTAAATCCATGACTGAAATTAAACTATATAGGCACAAAAGAAACTCTCAGGGCCAGATTATAAAGTCAGTCAGATTATAAATAAACCAGACCCAAAGAAATATAGGCTGCTTTGTTGTTTCCCTCATTTATAATAATTAGAATGTGCCTTTTAATCTACAAGTAAACCCAATGTATTCATTACCTGACTTACATAACTGTAACACCTCTGTGTATCACTTTAACAGTAAAATTTAAACAAAAAAGAAAAGAAACTATACAAGCACAAAAGAACCCATATAAAACTAAAAAGACAGAGATATTAGCTGCTCTACATCACTTAGAGACTAATGATTTTTTTCTGCCTCCTGTTTTTCCCTGGGTATTCATCTTTTTTTGTTGTCAGTCTCTTGGGGAAATTAAGCGTTGGAACTCGAACTCTCTTTTTGGTTGGAGAGAGCTGCGGCATTTCCCTACTGTCCCGTTGCCATCTTGGTCCCCCCTCGAGACTAATGATTTTTAAGAAAGCTAATTACATGTTGGAATAAACAACAGTCCCATCAATTCTCTAAATAACGACATGGAATATATTACCACTACAATGTATTACCTAAAGCGACACTCATTGAAGTGGGTATAGGGGATGATACTGGGGTTTGAACTGAGGGCCTCATGCTCCTGTTCATGCAGGCCCTATAAAATAAGGATGTGGCCTTGCTATGAAAGCAATATACTTGGAATTCATTATGTCAACAGAAGTACTTCATATTTATTTAACATCTTAGGGAATTGGAGGAATTTATCACTTTATCAACACAATACAGAGCTCTGACTTGTTACCAGGTCAATTCTTTCTGAGAAATAAATTCCTATAATGGACTTCATTTCAAATGTGCTCAGACAGATTATTATGAATTATTACAGATTATGATATTACATAATAATTACTACTTAATTATTACAGATGATGGTATTTTTCTACAACCCATAATAAAAAAAAAAGCACCAATTACCAATATCAGACCTCCACTAATAAACAACTTTTGGAATTAATTTCCAGCAACAGGTTTATATTAATGTTCTGTACAATGGATAAATTTCTATCCTTCTTTCCTTTATTTTTTCAGTTTTGGGGATTGAATTCAGGGCTTCATGCTTGCTGAGCAAGTACTCTATCACTTGAGCCATGCTTGCAGTTCTTTTAACTTTTTAGTGTGTTTTTCCTATAGTGACTCATTCTTTGCTCAGACATCCATTTTCCTACTATCTTCTGAGTAGCTGGTATTACAGCAATGCACCATCATGCTTTTTTAAAAAAAAATTTAATTTTATTTTATTTGTGAACATACTGTACAGAGGAGTTACAATTACATGGGCAGGATAATGTGTACATTTCTTACCAAGCATTGCAGCCTCCTCCTTTGTTTACCCTTCACATCCCTTCCCAGATAGGATCTTGCTAGCATTTTGCCTTGGCTATACTTGAACTACTATTCTCCTGTTTTTATCTTTCAGGTAGCTGAGATTACAAGCCTTCCCCACCATTCTTAGCATATAAATTCTTCATTTAATAACTATGAATAAATCCTTGAGTTTAAAGGCCTTTGGACAAATAGCTTTTAATAACTGTGGGGGTAAAAGTATATTTTAGGATTTTCCTTCGTGTTTCCTGGATCATAGGCACAATCCTTCTTACAAAATGTGTGAAAAAAGAGAATATGTGCAATATATGAATACATACATGCTTCTTCCCTGGGCATACTACAGGGCACAATACAACATAGGCCACTGCCCAGTTATTAAGGAACATTACATAGGTAAATGTATAAAATAAAAATCACATGCTGATACAAATTGAGAGAATCTGAGATCATCCCATATCAAGGGAAATGAAGCTTACATTAAAAACATCTATTTTTCTTACTGGACACCAGGCACAAGTCTAATGGTTGGGTGAAATCACTAGCACATGACTGTACGGAATGGCTGGATTCTGAGGGGAAATAAAGTAGTGAATGTAATGGGAAGGATTCCTAAATAACCTGACAATGAAAGAGCAACGCATGACATTCATACAAATCTCTCCAAGTAACAGGGCAGAAATGTGGCATGTATGTTAGGATCAAAATTGAGACAACTTTCAAATTCATCGAGTAACTTTTGATTAATCACACTTAAAAATTCCTCTAGCACATTTTTGCCCCCATGATCATGAAACATATGTAAAACTGAAAAAGATTTACAGAAGGGTCTTCATTTTTTTCCATTGCAATCCTGTCGGTATTTCTTTCTATCTCAAAGGCTTCTCAAGTTCTCAAGGGAGTAGTGAATCTTTCTAAAATTTACCTGGGAAAATCCTATTTAATGAGACAGCCACCATCTAATGTACAGTCTCATTGTAAAGCATAATAATAATTTCGTTCGATGATGTCACTCATCACTTCTCTGCAGAAGGAATGCATTGTAGTTCCTGTGTTTAGCATTGGGTGCATTTTGTACATTGCTGGCTGCCCAAGACTGTACTCAATATTATGGGTTAAAAATGCAAAGCTCTGGAATGATTGATAAATTGATTTTGTAATTCCAAAGAAAAGGTCACTTGACCTTTTGCCTTACAACTTTATTTTCATGTTGACAAAACTTTGAGTTGAATTAATTAAAATTGAATGATTTGACAGCCAAATCATGAAAGGAAACAGTTTAGAGGGTGGGACATTCTAGAGAATAAGCAGCTTGGTCTTCTGAGAAAGTGAGATATTGTCGCAAAAGAGACTACTTACAATTGAAGGGAACTTAACACAAATGTATACAATATGCCATGTTGGATATGATCATGGTACACATTTGTGTCATTAAAATGTTTATGACAACTAACACAAGATACATATAAACATTGTTATAATGACTAGAGCCCACTCATTCATCATTAATGTCCTGACCCCATCCAAGATACCACATCAACATAATCTCGTTTCCTTTTTCTCCTCCAGTCTGTGCCCATTTTTCAGACTTTTACTACCAAGAGAACCTGTATCCATATGAGTGACCACTAATTATGTAAATCTCAATAACCAGGATAACATATATTTTCCAGCTTTCTCTACTGCATTATTTTTCTTTGCCTTGCCCATACCATGCACAGTCCACAAATTAAGGGGTATGGAATTATCTCCTCATCCTGAGGGAACAACACCTTTAGCAATTATTTGGAATTCTTTTGTACAGAGATTTTTCTATATTTCTCCGTCTATTTATTTACTCAATTATTGATTCCTATCAGTATGGAAGTATAGTTGTTTATTTTACCCTGAGTCAGTTTTATTTCTGTGCTCAGATTATTCCAACTTTGCTCATTGGAAGTTATCTTAGTTGCATTCAATGACATATTTCTACCAAGTGACTTTTTGGCCTTTTCTCTATTTTCTTTCTTTATTTTATTTTATTTTTTTTGTCATTGTGGGGCTTGAACTCTGGGCTTGAGCCACAGTGCCACTTCAGTTTTCTAGTGGTTTATTGGAGATAAGAGTCCGGACTGGCTTTGAACCACGATCCTCAGATCTCAGCCTCCTGAGTAGCTAGGATTACAGGCATGAGCCACCAGCACCCAGCATCTTTCTCTACTTTCTGGAACTGCAATATTATGCAAGCTTGTCTGTTAATGTTACTGAATTCTTTGGGGACAGGATAACAGTATAATTGTTACCTTAGAACTCATGATTTTCAGATACTGACTTATTTTAAGATTTCCTAAATTCCGGGAAATAACAATGTAGGTTTTGTGGTGGGTCTCTTTTAGGCATCTAACATAAAGTGGTAACAGTTTTGTTGCCTTTGTATTCTAATCAAATACATAATACATCAAAAATACTTATCTGATAGATGTTTGAAAAGTGTGGTAATAAAATGCTTGCGAAGTAGAAGTTTACAATTGGCATGATTCAAGTGCACTCAAGTTAACTATTTTGGGAATACATATTCTTTTGTGGATAAGCTAGGATGTGCTAAGAAAGCAAATCAACCAAAAAACAAATTTGCGTGAGGGTTTTGTACTTAAGATATTGATGATATTCTTGCCTTTCCTTACATCCCATCACATTGGTTCTTGGATGTAGGGAAGAAAAGAAAGTTAAGGAAGTCCCTGAGGGGCAATGGTTGAAACTTGCTGTCAAGCACCCTGAGCTTTGCCACAGTCCCAACCTTCTTGTACTAGCACAATCTGCAAAGAAGATGGTAGACTGTCAGAATTGGCTGCAGTAACAACAATAATTTAAAAAAACACTTTAAATTTGTTAGTTTGGTTTTCCTGCACAACATTAAATAAAAAATGTTACCTATCTGTCCCGACTCTAAAATTGGCTAGTTTATTGACTGACTTCCTTTTATACCAACACTTCATTTTTTTGGAGATTATGCTATGTCATATATGTCAGCTAGCTTGCCTGAAAAAAATTACTCTAAGATTAAATTAGTTTATATATATTTTATATAACATATAGTATATATAAAATGTATAGTATATAGTATATATATGTATTTTATATATCTTACAGTCTATAAGGGCTTGATTAGAGTCTGATTAGAAATCCAATCTTACTACCTATACTGTTCAATCTCTTTAAGCCTAATTTTCCTTTTCAACAAACCATGGGTAGTAAATAAGTCCACTGAGAAAGCCATTGTAAAATTTAAATGAGATAATTTGAGGTAAAGAGTTTGCCACAGCTGGGCACTGGTGGCTCACACCTGTAATCCTAGCTACTCAGGAGGCTGAAATCTGAGGATTGTTGTTGGAAGCCAGGCTGGGCCAGAAAGTCTATGAGACTCGTATTTCATAGACTTTGCGAATGCTAGCCTTGAGCCAAAGAGCTCAGGAATAGCGCCCAGGCCCTGAGTTCACAAATGACCAAAATTTTTTCTACATTCCATCCATTGCCTGGAAATGCTCAATGAAAGTACAGTTTTGTCCTGATTAGGGACAGCTTTGTGTGTGTGTGTGTGTGTGTGTGTGTGTGTGTGTGTGTGTGTGTGTGTGTGTGTGTGTGTGTTACTTTTACATTTGCACAATGGCTGACACTTAGAAGAGGGACTGTCTTGGTAACTCAGTCAATGCTGTTTTAAAGAAAAATTCTTGTAAACAATTTTTGAATTATGATTCCTGGTCCTTGTAAATTATCTCAAGTTCATGTAATGAAATTATAAATCCTTTAAAGTCTGAGATGTCACAGATGACTTTATGTCTCTAATAGTCTTCAGTTATTATCTCAGTTTCTTACACATGGAAGGTAACAATCTATATTTACTGGAAATGATAGTAGTGTTTGTTTACAGCAGCTGATACAGAGTGTCATTGGCAGATATGGAACTGTAGGCAATTACTTCATGCCTCAGCATCCAAGTGTCTTTAATTACCAGTAAAGAGAAGTTAAATGAAGCTAATTTATTTCAATCACAGTGCTGTTATGTATTTCTATAATAATACCATGATTATAGTTCTACAAGGTGTTTATTAGTGGTAGTTTACCATGCTCAGAATTTTGGGTTAAGAAAATTCATTTTTAATAAAAAATTCAACAAAATGCTACTACTATTAGAATGTTATTTTCTCAAGTGAGTTAACCTTATTAGTAAGAGAGTGGATTTAATGATTCTCTACTCCAAGATGCTTCAGAGGATCTTACACCATCCTGAGACTCTACAATACACTCAAACTATAATGACAATGCCACAATACAGATACCTCACAGGGACATTTATCGAGACATTTCTTGAAGAGTAGGAGCTAGTTTCAGCTCACATGGCAACAGAGAATCTTTTATTATATGGAGTTACAGAAAGATGTGTATATTTTGTGTACAATATATGGACACTTTTTTTTGCCAGACCTGGGGCTTGAACTCAGGGACTAGGCACTGTCCCTGAGCATTTGATCGAAGCTAGAGTTCTACCATAGAGGCACAGTGTCTTGGCTTTGTCTGTGTATTTTATTGGAGATATGAGTCTGATAGACTTTCTTGCCTGAACTGGCTTTGAACCATGGTCCTCAGATCTCAGCCTCCTGAGTAGCTAGGATTAAAGGTATGAGCCACCAGAGGCTGGCTACATATTTTTATGTATATAATACATATGTACATACTTTTACATTTTCATTTACTACAGCATATGCTTCTTTTGGTTGTAGAGTAAAATTAAATTAAATCAGCATTCTTTATCATCTGGTCGGTATAAATCATGGCTGTCTCTATTAGGAATAGATAGATTTTTACCAAAACTCATTTCAGTTCCTTGGCATCTGTGCTCAAGGAAATACTGTGCCTGCTGATCCTTTACCAAAATATTTGGCTTCAGTTGATCAATTCTGCTTAAGGATAACAAACCAACGTACTGTTGAGGAATAGCAAAACTATAAGGTCCTGAATCTCACAAGGCAGCTTCTTTTGAGATGTGAATACAAAGGTACTATGTTCTTGTATTTGCAGCAACAAACTGCCCAAACCAATTCTGCATAACATCGTTGCACATCCCCTGCAGATTCCTATTACTCTACCTTAGAACAAATTTATTTATGTATTAATGAGAAACAACTGATAGTAAGCAATTAAGTTGAAGCTGCAGCTACAAGAATGAAGATTTTAAATTCTGCAAAGTAGAAATACAGAAAAAAATCTGAAGATAAATGGACTTTGTATTCATTGTCTCCTTTAACCTGTGCTGCATTAATGAGAAATTAATTGATTCTTGACAACTTTAATGAGTCTTTATTAACTGCATAATTGGAAAGAATAATCTATGGATGTAACAGGCATCTTAATTTCTTACTGCCTACTGATTGACTGAGCTATGACTCATTTTGAGAAATATCTACAAGGTTTTTGAACCCATCTCCCACTAATATCTATCTAAAGTCAACATAAACCTCTCTCATACATCTTTTCTCTATTGCATTTTCTGTTTGCCTAAAAGGAAGATATTATCCAGTTATCATTGGAATGAGCACTTGATGGATGATTCTAGCTCATTTTTTAATCAGAAACTTTGTGCAAATTTCTTGTTTTGAAATTATTTTCATATCTAATCTATGGTAAACAATGCTGCAATAAACATAATTGTGCTGGTAGCTTTAGTATGGTCTTGTTTGTGATCATTTGGGTAAATGCCCAAAAGTGGGATTGCTAGGTCATAGGGGAGCTCTATGTGGAGTCTTTTGAGCAACCTCCATACTACTTTCCAAAGTGGTTGAACAAGTTTACACTCCCACCAACAATGCAGTAGGGTTCCCTTCTGTCCACATCCCCTCCAGCATCTGTTGTTATTAGAGCTCTTGATTATAGCCATTCTAACTGGGGTAAGGTGGTATCTCAATGTTGTTTTGATTTGCATTTCTTTATGGCTAGAGAGCTTGAGCATTTCTTCATGTGTCTATTGGCCATCCTTCTTTCCTCTTCAAAGAAGTATGTTTATTGCAGTATTATTTACCATAGCTGAAATATGGAACCAACCCAGATGCCCCTCAGTAGATGAATGGATCAAGAAAATGTGCTGTATATACATAATGGAATTCTATGCCTCCATCAGAAAGTATGACATTGCCCCATTTGTTAGGAAATGGAAAGACTTGGAAAAATTATATTAAGTGAAGTAAGCCAGGCCCAAAGAAACAGGTCCCTTGGTTTCCCTTATTTGCAATAACTAGTATATGTCTGAGACAAGCAGAAAAGGCCAGATAAGATGATGTTAGGTGAAATGAACCCCAAGATAAGTATTCAAATGTTTTTTCTTTCATGTGATTGTTTCTAACATATTTATAAGATGATTTCTTTGTTGCTTTGTATGTCCCTCCCCCATGGTATAACCCCTGTTTTCACTGTATTTGATGTTGGTATAATTTGTGGAGGGGAAGGGCAAAAACAAATCATTTAAATAGGGATCCAGGTGGACCCATTGCAACGATGAGATGTACAAGCTGTTATGTCGAAAACAACTTTGGGGGTGGGGTGGGGGAGGCGAGGGGGCGAGGGGGGTTTGGGAGATGGGATGGGAAGAGGAAACAGAAGAGGAGGCAACAATGCTCAATAAGAAATGTACTTATTACCTTGCCCATGTAATTGTAACCCCTCTGTACGGTATTTTCACAAGAAAAAAATTAATTTCATTAATTCTTTGTCATTTATTTCCATTTGGCTTCCGTTTTTTGATTTGGAAAATGATGAAGATTAACTCTAAATTCTCTTTGAATTCTAATTATATGTTTCTAATGATAAATTGCACCATGACTTTTGTATCTTAATGACCCAACCAATAATCATCACCCTGTCATAAAATCTCTTTCAGCAATGTAAATGTTAGCCATTCTACTGAAGGATCAACTGGATTTTTTTTTTTTTTTTTTTTTTTTTGTCGGTCGTGGGGCTTGAACTCTGGGCTTGGGCACTGTCCCTCAGCTCTTCAGCTCTAGGCGAGCACTCTACCGCTCGAGCCACAGCGCCACTTCTGGTTTTCTGTGGTTTTATTGGAGATAAGAGTCTCTCGGACTTCCCTGCCCGGGCTGGCTTTGAATGGTGATCCTCAGATTTCACCTCCTGAGTAGCTGGGATTACAGGCGTGAGCCACCGGGCGCCCGTCTCAACTGGCTATTCTTTTAAAGGCTGTTCTCATTGATAGTGTAGCTCAGTTATTCTCAAAATATATATTGCTCCAACAGCATCAAGTTCACCATAAGAACTTTCTAAAAATCAAATTTTCTCAATCCATTCTGACATCCTAAACCAAAATTACCCAGTAGGAAATATCAATAATTAATGTTTTAACTGGTTTTCCTGATGATTTTGATAACTGTTAAAGTTTGAGATCTGCTGGCATAGATACATATTTTCTTTGTTACACATTTTTAATTTCTTTTGACAAAAGAAAACATTTTGTAAATGGCTGTCTCACAGTAAGTGGCCTATTATCTATGAACAGAGATGAACAACTTGTCCTATGTATGAGACTTTTCATCTCTGCTACAAAATACCTGACATAAACAACTTACAGTACGAAATACTTGTCTTAGCTCATTGTTTCAGAGGCTTTAGTCCATTATAGCAGGGCTTACAGAGTAGAGCAGCACATATCATGGTGGCCAAGAAGGACAGAGAGAAAGTTTGTGTGTGTGTGTGTGTGTGTGTGTGTGTGTGTGTGTGTGTGTGTGTGCACCTGCCTACAGAATGAGATAGGTCTGTGTTTTCTCCTTTTCCACTAATTTTTTTGGGGGAGGGAACCTTCTATGTAAGCATCTCTCTACTACTGGGGATAACAGAGGTACACTACTGTACCCAGCCATTTATAAGGATCTCTTGAATTTTTTGCCTGGATTGGCAATAAAAGGGAAAAAAGGACTTGCCTCCTTCCCCACCTGCCCCAAACAGGTGCCAGTGGTACAGACCTATAATCCTAGGTCCTCAGAAGGCTGAAATCTTGGGATTGTAATTCAAAACCAGTGTGGGAAGAAAAGTCAAAGAGACTGTTATTTCCAATTAGCTACCAGAAGTGGGGAAAACAAGACAAAACAAAAAACAAAAACAAACCCAACAACAACAAAAAACCCTGCAACCACCTCCCCCTCCCACCCCCCGCCAAACCAAAAACCAAGCCAACAAGGCAATCTCATACAGCTCATATCTATCTCCCAAGCAGCCAGGATTATAGGTCTGATTTGCTGTGCCTACATACACTTTTCCCTCTTTTGTTTCACCAAAGTCCCTTGGCCTATTGGATGGTGTAGCCCATATTTAGGGTATGCCTTTCATCTTAATTTAGCCAGAGGTGTGTTTCACTAATCTCTTAGGAAATTCTCAGACTAATCATGTTGAAAATCAAGATCAAATATCATGCTACTTGCTTTTCCTTCATCACTGCAGTATAATGATTAATTTTTGAAATTTGGTTTTCTCAAGAATACATAAGAGTTCTAGAACACTACAGAATTTTCAAATCACTTTTCATAGAGATTTTCATCATCTATCACTTTAGAAATAATGAAGCTCAAAGGAGTTAAAAATTTGCATAGTCTTTTTATATTAAAAGATGATACAGCCAGTCATTGCAAGAACTAGGATAAGAAATCATTGTTGAAACATGCCATCTTCAGTTTTCAGTCAAATGACCAACCAGATTGTAGGGGAAAAAAAAAACAGAGTTATTAGATGATTGTTGGAAACTTTTCTGCCTAAAGTATGAAACCAAATTTGGCCTGGTATTAAAACACAGCATTTCTTAAAGGGAAAACAATCAGTCTTTTGCTCCTGTACAACAGCCCTTTTATTTGTAAAACTGTCAAAATTCATAAAGATGATTGATGGTAGCACAATTTATAAACAATCCATTTCCCTCATAAGTCTTAATGCAAATGCAAATTTTCATAAAATCTTCAAGAAGCTGGTTTAAATTTAAGATTATGAAACAGATTTATGAAAGATAATAGGGGTATCAACATGTAAACTAAGAAAAACATAAAGTGCAAATACTTCCAATGACATATATTAGAAATTTTTTTTGGTGTCTGCACTCAGCAATACCTCCTGCTGATGTGTTCAAAGGACAGTGCAATAGAAATTCAATATCTGGCATCGTTGGTTTTCTTGGCTTTGTCCATGGTAAACCTGGTATTTCTATTGATACAATATAAAAAACAAGAAAAAATTTTAACTCTGGTGTCCAAAATGACAGGTAATAGAAAGAAAAACATTCTGAATAAAGGTCACACTTTAGACATTTCCTCTGAGTTGGAATCAAGATACCTTTCACCACTTATTACTGAACAGTTTTTAACCTAAGTAATATGAAAATGTTGGAAGAGAGAGAACTCAAGCGAATAGAAAACATCCTGATTTGCATATGGCTTTCCAATAATTTTACTTATTCCTTTACTTTTTACAGAATTGCTCTTTAAGATTGTAATGACAAAGAACTAAAAGGCACATATTAACTATAGTTACTTTAAAATACATCTGTATAAAGCCTCAACAGGAAAAGTGGCTCAGTGCAGGAGACAGTAGTATTATAAATTAATCCCAAGGCTCAAATCTCATGATTCACTTGACATTTTTTCAGTTGTAGGAAATGGATGCAAGCAATTTAGATGAATGATGAAGGCAAAGGCCCCCAGCGCTGGGTGTTCAACCTGAAGCATTATTTGCACCCACAAAAAAAGTCTTTGTATTCTGAAGGTTGAGAGAGCATGGCCATTTCAATTCACTTGGGTTCATTAGCAGAAAAGTAGTATGGAAACCTCTGTGTTACTGAGTTGAAAGGTAACTAGCTTTGTTCAAAATGGTTGTGTATTGACAAAAATTATTTAACATAGAGAAAGTAACTTTATAACCCTTCTAAAATTCTCTTACAAAATGAATTATTAGTAAATATGATAAATTATGTGTGTATTTGCCATTTAAAAGAACTTTTTTCAATCATCTTTTTATGCATTTGGATATTTTTAACCTATTAAAGAAAAAAATGAATGATTGTTCGTTTACACATAAAAACTATCTTCTCAAAATGAAGTTTAGAATAAAATTATTCATAGATCAACAAGACAAATCACATTAATTTGGAAGTTCATTCTCATTTAATAAATACATTTAAGAATGGCAGTATTTATTTACTGACTTTTTCTGAGCTCAGCGACCTCATCATATTTGAGAACCTATTGCTTTTGAACACATTTCTAGCATGTGATATAGTGGGTACCAGGATTCTCCTATTGAGTTGTTCTACCTAGAGTTTGTAGTCCTTGTCTTGTCCTTAAAACCCTTCAGAGAAGTACAAACTTTCCAAGAAAGATAGGCAGGAAAACTAACATAAATCAATGCATTCAGCTGAACAAAGATAGCTCCTACTGTCAAATAAGATAAGGAAACACACACCAGAGAAAGTACAGGTATCTTCCATTTTGAATCTATGGGAAATGACTCAGATAACCTATCCTTTATACAGATTTACAAATGATGTGTTTTAGTTAATGAATGCACATCATGCACCCAACTTAATCTCTTGCTGGCGCTCTCACCAATTACAATATAATTATTGATATTCACTTTGGTATGACAAGCTATGTTTTCAATAATGCTTCTCACCTCTTGATTGTCATTGCCACAGACTGTGATAACAAACAGGAAATGTAATCAATATTAACTTACAAAATTTCTTGACCTCTTAAGTGGTTTTGTTTCAATTAACCTTCTCTAGAAACAACTCAGAATATTTGTTTAAAATAAAATGTTTATAAAATATCAATTGAGTTTCCAGATCAGTTGTCAAATACTATTTAAATAATAATGAAAACAAAGACCCAAATACTCAGAATATATCCTTAATGGGTTCAAATGGCAGTGACAATACTTTAATGTTTTTAAGATTGACTTAATATATGTATAAAGGCATGTTATAAAGCAAAAATAAAATCATTCTTCTTAACTCACATAAATGGAAAGCAAATTGGAGGGTCAGAACCTCATTTACCTCTCAGAAAGTCAGTAAGCTCTCACACTGGTTCTTCTTGTACCAATGCAATCCCATTTGTGGCAGTGATTTCTCGCCACCCACTATTGGAGCCTCAGTAGTCAAACACTGTCAGAGGCAATGGAGCACTAAATTCAACTTCTAAAAATGGTTTTTTAACACCAATCATTAAGCTTCTGTAGCTAACATTTTATACAGCCATTATTATAAGTAAAACCATATAAACTAGGATAAAACAAAGCATATTATAAACAAAGAACTCGATATATAGCCTAATCATCTCACACTTAAATTATTGCATTTTCCTATTACCTGTACACTTAAGGATAATTTTGTTTACTGATTGGTTGAAATACTTCCTAATTGTAAGGTCCGCTCCTAGATGGCGAGCAGACTCCACCCTCCTCGCAGCAAAGTCTCTGCCCAGTACCTGCGTTACCTAGGCAACTGGCACACCTGGAAGAGGTCACATCTACATCTGCTGAGGTCACATCTGAATTTGATGTGGCCACACTTTTCTCCACCCATACCCTAAATAAGGCCTAGCCCAGGTCCAGACGCCCTCTTTCCCAGGTCTTTCCCAGCCCCGTGGAGTGCCAACATGGCCTGGTGCCAGCCGGATGAATAAACCTGCCCCTTACCTGAATACCACGTGTGCGGTGTGGTTCTCTTTTTACAAACCTACCATAAATGGTGCTGTTCGAAACCCGGTAAGGGCTTAAAGTCAGGATAGGTGGGATTACTTTCCGTTTTTTTCCTCTTTTTCTTTTTGTTTTTTAATGTTTTTTCCCCCTTTTTTGCACTGAAGGCCTTTCTGTGAATCGGTCTGTCTGCTGCGGACACAGCGCTCAATCCTATTGCTGGCCTCTGCATCCACCGCCATGCTTCTACATTTTGGTGAGTGAACTACTCTCTAAGGGTTCTCTGTCACTCAGTCTCTCTTCAGATGTGGTACCATGCCAGAGAACCTGCTAGGCCTTTAACTGAAAGGCTGGTCACCAGGATGCTTGACTCTGGTTGCTTGGCCACTCCTCACAAGAGGCCTCGGTGGTAAGCTGGAATGCCACTTCCATCCAATAAGCCCTCCTTCACTCACTAATTTTTTTCTCTTCTATGCTTTTAATGGGGTGCTGTGTGTTACTCTGGTGCCATGAAACCCCTCTGAAATGCCTCCTTGGAAAGCCAGAGTGCCTAATTTTTTTTTGCTGTTCTCAGATTTAGACAATTTTTGCCTCTGCAATGGTACATGGGCAGAAGTCTGTTTACTTTCAGGCTCTCTTTGCTCTCTCTGTTAATCATGTCCAAGTTTTTCTCCTTTTCTCTTTTCTACAATGTTTTGGCTTGTGTCCTGAAGAGTGCGATGCAGGCTGGGTCCCAGGAACCACCCCCACCCACAGGTTCCCTCTCAAAGGCTGGCCAATCTAGGCTTGATCTATTTGTTCAGGCTTTCTTTGCATTTTTTCAGAAATTTGCCATCTTGAGTTCGCCATCTTGGTCACATGGTGGATCAAGGATTTGGTCTCATCTGACCCTTAATCTTCCACTAAGCTTACTACTCCATCTATTCTAAGGTGCCTTGCTAACAAGTTGCACTTTTCACAGGCCCTGGTAACTGAGGCCCAACCATCTGATGTGCTTTGTTAGCAACGATGTCTAAATATTGTTGTCAAAAATTTTAGGTTTTGAGTTTTGCCTTTTTTGTTTTGTGTTGTGTATTCTAGTACTGACTACGTGATTCTAAAATATTGGGCATATCTGTGCTAAGATTCTCATCACATCTAATGAGCTTTGTCATTGCAGAATATTTCTTGGTCAATTCTTGATAAGGACCAGGTAAGCTCTATTCTATTTGATCTCCTTGTTGCTTTAATTAGAAATAATAAAGGGTTTTTGTGGCAAAGATTGCAATTCAAACCCAGCCTGGGCTGAAAAATCCCTAAGACTCCATCTCCCAATTAACCTGCAAGGAGTCAGGCTGGAAGCATGGCTCAAGACTCTTATCTCTAACCAGCCAAACACTGGAAGTGGTACTGTAACTCAAAGTGGTAGAGCACTACCCTTGAGCAGAAGTGCTCAGGGACAGTGCCCAGGCCTTGAGTTCAAACCTCATGAATACTAACTGGGAAAAGCCATCCCAGCAATGGGCACCTAGACTCAGCCAGTCTGGGGAACAAGGGACTATGGAGAGGAGGAAGAGGAGATGATGTCACATCAGCCACTTTGTGCCTGCCCTTTCAAAATTAACCAGAGCCAGGGGGTCACTAGAAGTAAGAAGTCTGCCCATCTAATGTCTATACCTGTCTACCTATTAACTGGACAGGAGTTTACATCCTTGCCTTTGTTACCTGACTTCTTCTCTACCTTGCACCAGATAGGGACATTTCTACCAACATTTTTCAGCCCCAAGTCCTTCCTCTTGCCATATATTTGCTCTCTAGTATTTTTTTTTTCAGCCCCTCAATGCTTCATGACACTTTCTCCAGACTTCATCTAAGGACTCATGCCACCAAGGGACAGCTGCTGCTCACTGCCTTCTCTGGGAGGGGACCAAATTCCAGCCTTTTACCCCTATTGTCAACACCACTTGTCAGCAGGAAGTAGCCAGAGAGAATCTGTACCCTGTTTCATGATTATTAAAAGGCTGGAATGTAAGGTCTGCTCCTGGATGGCGAGCAGACTCCACCCTCCTCGCAGCAAAGTCTCCACCCAGTACCTGCATTACATAGGCAACTGGGACACCTGGAAGAGATCACATCTGCATCAGCTGAGGTCACATCTGGATTCGATGTGGCCGCACCTTTCTCCACCCATACCCTAGATAAGGCCTAGCCAGACGCCCTCTCTCCCAGGTCTTTTTCCGGCCTTTCCCAGCCATGTGGAGGGCCAACATGGCCTGGTGCCAGCCAGAACAATGAATAAACCTACCCCTTACCTGAATACCACGTGCTTGGTGTGGTTCTCTTTTTAAAAACCTAACACTAATGGCATGTTAATGAATATCTCTTTTTTAACTCTATTCATTGATGGTGAATTGGTGGGTTTAATTTGGCCATACCATGAAGACTGGCAAACACCATTGATGAGGTTTTTTTTTTCTTCTGATAGGCAGCTTCTCCAGTCAATCTCATATTTCTAAGGTATGATTTTTTTAAGAGGAAAATTTCATACATAAAATAGAAAACAAAGAAAGTTTGCCATGACATTCATAGAGCACTTTCCAACACTTTTGAATGATTGAAATTGGGACAAAATAAATTTCATGAAATGTTGAAAGGAAAAAGAATCACAAGTATTGTAGCTTAATAGATATTTTTCAGAAGATCACCAAGGAAGAATGACTGAAAATGTTTTAGACTTATTATATGTATTAAAATTGTTAAAGATGTTTCTTCTTCCTCCTGCTCTTTGAATAGTGGCCAAGAAATTGATCACCAGAAAAACCCATGTTCCCAACTTCAAAGTAATAGAAAGAAAATAAACAGGCATTAAGTCAAAGGAATCTAAGTCAATCTGCCTGTGTTAAAATTATACTTGGATAGCTGCCAACTGAGTACTTAGCTTTTCTAAGCATTTGTTTCCTAGTCTACTTAATAGACAACAATAAAACAGTTATTATTTTAAATAATCTAATGTATTGAAAACAGAAGTTCTCAGCCTTGACATGAGAATCCCCTGAAATTAAAAAAAAATACTGACACCCAGGATCACAATGACAAAGATCCTTTTTTACATTGATCTGGGGAAGGATTGGCTATTTGTATTTTAAACAATCTCCCCACATCATTCCATCATGTACTATGTGCTGAAAACTATTGGTAGCTATTATTAGTACTTCAGTTCATCTTACCATAAGTTATTCTAAAAATTAAAATGAGCTATGATAGTGAGTGTGTGTGTGTGTGTGTGTGTATGTGTGTGCTTATTTTGTTCAAGTGCTCAGAACTTATAGATTGCTTTACTGTCCCCACTCAACCCTTCAATGAGACAAGGGCTTTTATTTACATATTTTATTGCATTAGAAGAATGCTAAAAGTGTCTGTATTCTCAGATAAATTTACTTAAGTGTGTGCAAGAGGCCAAAATACTTTCTCAAGTTATTTAAAATCAGTTTCATTTCTCTTGGATTATTTTATGCACACAGCTTTAAGACTTTGAATTAATCTGTATTAGCACCCTATTAAAGTACCACCATATTAAAATGACCGTGACATGTGCTTCTTGTCTGATGTCACTCATGATTACTCTCTAGTGCATGCTTCTCCTTACATCTGTTAGTAGTATTTTTAAAAACACTCTACATGACTCCTAAAAACACTCTACACGACTCCTTATTCATCTACCACCAGTAGAGATCATTTCATAATTTTTCCTCAGGCTTTTTGGAGCTGGTTGATGGCTTCTTCTCTATTTTAACATATATGTTTCAGCTAATTCCTCACTTGAACTCTGGTTCTCTGACCCTGACATGGATTAAATAAAAAATGTTCCCCACACACCCATTTGTTCAATGCCTGGTCCCTAGATAGATATTTTAGGAGATGATTTACTGTTTTGTAGGTAGGGTCTAGCTGAAGGAAATAGTTTTCTGGGTTTATCCCTTTAACATATCTGATTGCTGATTTCTTCTTCTCTCTGCTTCCTGTCTACCATGAGGGAAAGAAACTCTACCACATGCTCTTTCCTCAATCCAAGAGAATGTGGACAAGAAAATGTGAACTGCAGTGTCTGAAACTGTGAACCAAAAAAAAAAAATCTTACCATTTTTGAGATGTCTATGTCAGGAATTCTGTCAGAGAAACACAGAAATAACCAATATGGATCCTTTTACTATTCTTTCAATTTATTGAGCAAATTCTTTCCTTATGTCCTTCACATTTTATCTACATTCTACCTTAAACTTTGGTACACTCAAAAGGGCATGGCTAGCCAGGTGCTGGTGGCTCGTGCCTGTAACCCTAGCTACTCAGGAGGCTGAGATCTGAGGATCATGGTTCAAAGCCAGCCTAGGCAGAAAAGTCCATGAGACTCAAATCTCCAATAAACCACTAGAAAACCGGAAGTGGCACTGTGGCTCAAGCGGTAGAGTGCCCACCTTGAGCTGAAGAGCAAAGGGACAACACCCAGGCCCAGTGTTCAAGCCCCACAACCAACAACAACAACAAAAAAAAAGACATAGTTTTCTCCTTTCCTTTGGACTGGTATTCAAAAGTCATCTCAGTGCCCTGCATGGCTAACTTATCTAAAGTTTCACTGTTCACCACAAATTGTTGCCACTTGTCATACATATTTCAAACTTCCTGTTCCTTATAAGACTTGTACAGTTAAAAAAATATATACATATATTTGTCCTTTTTCACACAGCTGATTTGTATTCTCATATAGAGAATACTTATTGTTTTAATATAAGCTATTTCAAAATATTGTGGGTCCCAGAAAATTCTACAATTCTTCTGGTTCATTGATTAAAACAGCAAGATCAATTAACTTCAAAACAGATGGCAAACCTAAAGCTAAGCAGCCTTCTCGCTACTTCTGGCATGTACTGTCACCGATGAATTAGGCAAGATTGTGCACAGTTCAGCTGAGATTTATAGGAAGTTGAGCATTTATAGCTGAGCATTATAGGAAGCACAGCTTAAAATCCTAGTCTTTATACCATTTATATTGTCATGAAACTTGTAGGACTCCATATATTTCTCTTCCCAGGAAAAGATACAACAATATAATCAGTTAGTAATATTCAAATGAGCATGTAGGTAATTTCAGTGTCAAATCATACTGAAGATAGAATCATTGAGTGGTTTAACTTTTGTTATAAACAGATGCAGAAAGATTCAAACAAAATATTAATAATATAGAATATGAAGTAATCGATTCTTGTCAAAGAAAAGCAAGTCATTTTAAGATGAAGTAATTCTGACATTTGGTCACATTTTGTCCTTTTAGGAACCAGCTGATTCTTTGACAGAAAAAATATGTTAATGCCAGAGGATGTGTATTCTTCTGCTACAATATCCTAGTTTTCAGTTTTCTCTGTACATAAGAGACAGATGGAAATAAAACTGATCCAATGATATAATTTCTTTTACATCCTAGCAATACAGAAAACTAAATTCAATGAAATAGCCTAGTTAAATTGACAACATAGATAGGTAGGTAGATAGATGGATAGATAGATAGATAGGTGTATATTTGGGAAACAATAAGAAGTGTAAAACCAAAGAAAAACCATTGAATTGTTAAAATAATATTTACCTCTTCATTTCCTTTCAGACTTTATAGTTATTTGTATTTTCTCATAATTGTAAGCACAAACAGCTATATTCCTTCATCCAAAATGATATTTGGAGCTTTCTATACTCTGAGTAAATTATAAATACTAGACTGGAACCTAATCTTATTGCTTGCAAAAAACAACTATGAAAGTTTTTATATTGCTAGATGGTACGATAGACTTTCCCAATGCATTGTCAGGCTATGTTCATCTTCTGTTACTGTAAACATCAGATATTAAAATAGAATAATTTTATAATAAAGTCATTTGCTTTCAAACAAGACCATGATAGTAAATAGTATCATCTCAGGATAAGCAAATAATCTGAGGCAACATTGGTAACAATTAATTTGACTCCAGTCAGATAGTTAGCATACCTTGAATCATACTCATAGTGTCAATTCATGGCAATTAAAAACAATAGCAGCCATTCTCAGGAACACAACTCTTTCAGATGCTGTCATTCTTCAGACCTAAGCAATCTAAATCTATGATAAATCTCACATATAGATAAACACTAGAACCCTTTAGTGAACTGCTTATGAAATTAGCAAACTTCTCTTTTTACCGGAAGGATATGTCCTAGAATTAGATCATGTATGAATTCTACAAGACTTTGTAGCTTTTGTGGTAAACAGTTTACTTAGCCCACACAAGATCATGTGTTGATGAACAGCCAGTGATCATGCCTTCCAGTGGTAAATGCTCTTAATTTCTTTAGCAATGCCATTAAGCTCTCTATTTTATTGCGATGCTGGGAAATATAAAGATTTAAATGTATTAATGAAACAAAAGATTTAAATGTATTAATCAAACAAAAGACAATGTATCAACTGAATTGCTACTGACAGATCCTCCAGGTAATGAACAAAACAAATACTTGAATATTTGAAAAGCTAAGTAGCCAGAAAAAAAGCACTGGGAAAACATAGAAAATGATACACAGTATATTTGCCCATTTTGAGAGTAGATGCTCAAGCCCAGCTCAGGTGTTCCAAGTGAATTTCCTCTGAGCCAAATCCCCCCAATTCCCATGCACACTCCAATGCCAGCTGCCCTGAAAGGAGGCATGCAAGAGGAAAATGAGATGAGAAGATAACAACCTTAACTGATTGCAAAGAATACATCTCTTCCAGATTTATAAATACATGGAACCGCTCAGATCCCATACAAATGCTAGTCCCTGAATTTTGAGCTCCATTATGTTAAAGGTACATCTGCTACAATTAGAAGATGTGCATAGGTTGTGTAAGGAATCATCATACAAAATTATGGAGTGAGAAAATAAAATCAAAGCCATAGCTTTATTTTTTACCTTCTTTCTAGAACTAGGTTACCATAACTTAAAAAAAATCAGCTGAAGGATATTACAAGAACTGCTCTGATTATCCCTCTGTGTCCTACCAATAAAAGCAAAAGCATATGTGCATGCATGTGACTGGACAGGATTATGATGCTGTTATTTTTTTTTCCGGTCATGGGGCTTGAACTCTGGGCCTGGGTGCTGCCTCTGAGCTCTTCAGCTTAAGGCAAGCACTCTACCACTTGAGCCACAGTTTTCTGGTGGTTAATTGGAGATAAGGGTCTCAAGGACTTTTCTACCTGGGCTGGCTTTGAATGGTGACCCTCAGATCTCAGCCTCCTAAGTAGTTAGGATTACAGGTGTGAGCCACCAGTGCCCAGTGTGATGATGTTATTAGCTCTGGAAATAATGTGAAACTAGCAGAGATACTTAACACAAATTGGTAAACATGCAGAGATGTAATACTTCATTTCCTTTATTTAATTCCACAGAGTACAGATTAGCTAATGCATATTATTCTATAATACACATAGGACATGGAAACTGGGAGCTGGGATGAAGGAATATGATATACAAAAGATTGCTAAATTAACAAGAAGAGACTTCCAGGTTTCAAATAGTCATGAAGAGTGGAATAGACAAATAGAGATAGGATGGGTGGGTGATTACAGTCATAATATTCAAAGTGCATATGTGAAAACAAAACCAGGTAACTTGAAGGGATGAGTAGGTTTGAGATAGATGGAGGAGAAAAGGATGGAGGGAGTGACATAGATCAAGATGCCTTGTACTCATAAACAAACATGTTGAATTGAAACTTCTTTGTCCATTTAAACATAATTTAACATAATGTCTGTACATCTCATTGCTACAATGGGCCAACTTGTATCCTTATTTCAGCATTTCATTATTTCCCTTCCCCTCCCCAAATTAGAAAAATGTATATTCAAGATGCAGGGCACCAGAATTAAATATAGTGAAAACAGGTTATACCATGGAGGAAGAACATACAAAAGAAACAAAAAAAATCACATAGTACATTATAAGTATGCTAAAAACAACAACAAGAAAGATAAAGCCTCTTGTGTCCCTATCTTGGTGTTCATTTTGCTTAGCATCTGTAGAAAACAAACTTTACAGCTTTGGAGATGGAGGAGAGAGGAGTTGGGAGGTGGGGAGGGAAGGGATTGTAAAGGAAAAACAAGGGAGGAGGTAACAATACTTGATAGGAAATGTACTAATTACCTTCTCATGTTACTGTAACCCCTCTGTACATTACCTTTACAATATATATATATATATATATATATGTTGAAAAGCATAATTTTAAAATAGTGAAATGTCAAATAAGAACACCAAATATGCAAAAGCTGACCAAATCTTTGAGAGTTTAAAAAAATTCAGAACACTAAAGCTTTACATGAACAAATGCCCTGTCCTTCAAAACTATTCTTGTTTTCTCTTAAATGACATCCCTAGACCTTCATTTGGAATTTCTAGTAAGTAGAAAAGCCAATTCAAACAATTACTGAAGGATTCACCACAGTCAGACTGGTGGCTCAATCTCTGTCACCAGAATTTCCATGCAAATTCACATATTTTTGAGATCCACACAGGGAAAGAATTCCAAAGTGACTCACAAAAGTCTGGACAAGCACTTATTTTAGGGTATCAGTATAAAGCAAGGAAAATGAAAAAAAAGGAGAAACATTGCCTGCTTCCTGTACAGACAATGAGAGTAGAAAATCAGGGGGTAATTGTTATCTGTGGCCTTTATACTTCCTAAATTGGGAGAATACATTTTAATTCTGAGACATTGGTTTGTGGTGGGCAATATGGGTGGAGATGCTATCCAGGACTATCTGAAACACAGACACAACAGCACTGTCCTTTGCTAGACAATTGTCCTCTGATTCCTCATCTCTCTACTAAGTGCAAGAAGTTTACAGCTTTTAATACCTCAAAGGAGGAGGCAGATACAGACTTGTTCTTGTAATTTAACATCTAAAGGCAAAATAGGTATGATAAGGAGGAGAAATAGTTGCTTTATTTGTTTTCAGTTTCTATTTCCTGGCCCTGATTCTGGTCCTTTTAACATTTACTAATTTTTACTTCCCCATCTCTTCATCTGTGTCTGTCTGTCTGTCTGTCTGTCTGTCTGCCTGCCTGCCTGCCTTCCTTCCTGTTTGCCTATCACCTATCTGTACTACATCATTCCCACAAGGTGTAGCTGACGTTCTTGACCAGTAACACAACCAAGCGTAGGATCAAGATGAAGTTCATTGCTTGAAGAATTTTTTTTTTTACTAGAAGAGCATATAGTGCTGGAAGCTGGGGAAAATATAAGAAAATTTCAGATGAAGAAAAAAAGATAATAGAAGGAAAGTTCAAATATTAGTCTTAAGATTTTCAAAAGTTCTATGAATAGAAATAATTAAGACCAGAGAATTTGAAGAATGGGAGAAATCATTTTCCTTTTGACTCAGGGGAGGATATAATTAAATGTAAGCTCTGTTGAGAGGTGATAAATTGAAAAGTTAATACACTCCCTGAAGCTGGTGCTTAGCACAGTATGTACAGTATGTGAGACTGGTGTTCTACCACTTGAGCCCAGCCTCTAGCAACAATAAAATAATTTCTTACTGTTCTTGGTCCATAAATTTAGGAAATAAAATGGACTGACCATAGGACAAACAGGCCGTCAACTCTACTACAATTCAAAGCCTTGGTTTATTCCCCCTAACTTTGAAAGTGCTCATTTTTTTTTTGCTGTGATTCTCTTCCTTTAGCTATGTATCACCCAGTATTGTTCCTCAGCACTTCATCCCCATGTGAAGCCATCTCCTTCCTTTCCCTTAGACTCTGTTAGAATCTCCTCCTTGTTATCAGCATTTTATGTATGCTGTTGATGACTCCCAAAACCTTATCCCCAACCTTACTGTCCTTGAGTTTCAAACCCTTGCTTCTTCTTGTTTACTAGCTATTTCCAGTTTAATATCCTGTAGGAAAGGAACTACATGGTCAGCAATTCTAAAATTGCATTTATTCTCCTTCCTAAAGTCTTTTTTTCCCTATCTTTGTTAATGAAACCATGTCACCCAAGACAAAAAACCTGGGAGCTGGCTATTTCTCTGTGTCTCAATCTTTCCATCTTATATGTAAGGCTGGGTGCAATAGAAAGTAGTGGCCAAATACCTAGTTCAAAATCTGAAGATGTCACTGGCTAGGTATCTAACCTCAGAGCGGTCACTCAGTCTCTCTGTGCCCCTGTAAGGGGAAGCTGATTAACTGGGTAATATATGTTCTATGCTTACAGCAATGCCTGGCAGTTAGTAAGTACTTAATAATTTATTACTGTTAACCTTCGTTGCCTTTATACATGCTGTTTCTTCTACTTAGAATGCCCTTTCCAGGATGTTACTATAATTTAGATGCCAGACTGATCATATACAGCAGAAGCATCTGGAATGTTGTCTTTGCTGATAGATGGGCTTCTGGTTGTAACAAGTGTTCCATGAATTATAAGTAATAAATCTCTTCTCATTTAAGGGACAGATGATTTGGACTGTTGCTTTTATTTCTCCCAAGTCAATGAAGGAGAGAGTGAATTCACTTAGTCTAGTGTGGAAGCAATAGGTTACAAACTCAAACAGGGTGTAACTCCTCAGCAGTCATGTATTATCTGTGAGATTCCTACTATGATAAAGAAACTTTAAGGGATGGAACAGCAGGTCTTAACATAGTTCAGATCTTTAACACTTAAGAAAGTTCCTCTTAGCAAGTGAATCCTCAATATTTAAAGAAGAAAAAAAGAAAGGAAAGGAGGTAGAAAGATGAGAAGACATAAAAGTAACGTTTATAGATGTGAGAAGATGCTCAGCTTATAGTTAACTACAGTGAGTATAAAAATAAGATTACACAATTAAAGGAGGGAATGTGGACTCTTTTTAGAAAATAGAAAGTTCAAGGTAGTTTGAACGTTCACATTGTCTTCACTGTCTTACTATGTGTAATGATGCAATTTTTTTTCTTTACACAGCTTAAAAATTGATCCTGTTGTGCTACAATATTAAAAGAGTTGAATTATTAGCCAAGGTAGTAGTACTACTTTTGATCACAGATAAATGCTATATTGAGGTTCATAGAGTTTATAAGCATCTCTAGAGTAAATTTCTAAATTAGAAGTTCATATATATATACATATACATATATATGTTTATACACATATGTATGCCTCCATGTATACATACATATATAAATATTTTATGTAGTCTGTCATTACTATACGTTTATACACACACATATACTTTATATATATTTATAAAGCAATGGCAGGTGTGTCGAAAACGAACTTTACAACTTTTGTCGGGGGGAGGAGGGTTGGAGGGGCGGAGGGAAGATGGGATGGGAAGGGGAAACAAAGGAGGAGGCTACAATGCTTGATAAGAAATGTACTCATTATCTTGCCCATGTAATTGTAACCCCTCTGTACAGTATTTTCACAAAAAAATAAAAATAAAAGAAATAAAGTAATGGCAGTACTTTACCCACTTCAGGCGATTTTCCTTCAACCTAAGCAAGACTGAGTTTCATCACTTGGCCAGGCATCTACTGCAATTAGTAAATGAGACAATGTGCTATAGAAACTGCCATTGCTGCGGGTAAGAAACCAAGATACTGGGAGGAGAGGTGAATGCAATGAGGAGACATGGGTCGTTAAAGGCCCACCAAGTTAATAAAGACAGGAGAGAACTCTGGTGAGAGCAAGGACAAACCTCTGAATCATGGATAATATGGTCTGGGTGATTTTATTCCAAGAAGAACTAGATCAGAGGGACTGGACCCCTGTTACGATTTGAATATGTTTCCTAAAAGTTCATATACTGAAATTTAACCTTCAAATTCATTGGTTAATTGTATTTGGGGGTGGAGCAAACAGTTATTTGAGGGGGTATTAGGGCTAGACTAGGCCAGGGGAGAGGCTTCGACTGACGGATTTATAGCAAAAAAATAAATAGAACTGAGAATGCAGGCTCTTGTTTTTCTACCAAATAATGCCTTTCACCCAAGGTATGATACAGCAAGATGCTACATTTCTCAGCATCGTAATAAATACCTTTCTTTTCATTATAAATTACCCAGTCAGTGGTGTATTTTTTATGGTATCATAAAATGGTCTAAGATAACCCTGTGTTATCTTTGGTCTAGTTATCTTATAGTAGATGTTGTACCTTCTTTGTGCTAGTTTTGGGGTACAGAAGAAAATGAGAATTCAATAGAGAATATCAAGTTTTCTCAATCCATGTTTAATGTTTCCATAACCCATGTGTTTATCGTGAGTTCTATATCTTTTCTTTGATTGGGTTAAAATCTGATGGTAAATCATGTAGAATTTGGGATATATTTAACAATTTTTCCAAGATTGTACTTGGAAGAAGAATGTAGTTGCTAATAATTTAGTCTCCTTTTTCTGGTCAAAATTTGTTGATTTTTTTATATAGTAGTCACAAGTTAGTATTCCACAATTTTTCTGTTAAACAGAATTCCCTTTTTAACCTTGACTCTCTGAAAGCTCAAAGAATCTTAAGTATAGTCCTGTATATGGGTTTAATTTTTATGAACTTAGAATTATCTATTTTCATTGAACAATTTGGTCTATATGTTTTCCAATAAAATTCCCAAATCCATTTTACAAATGGAGATGAATGTGCTTGACAAGCCAAAGTGTTTCAGAAGAGAGTAGAGGGGTCTTTCAATACTTTAAAATAAAACAAGACAAACAAATAAACTGTGCCAAGATATATTTGACCATTTCAAACACTGAATAAATACATTATGCAACATGAAAAGGAGAGATATAAACTAGTTCTCTCTATTTTTCTCTGTTTCTCTGAGGAATGCAAAGAGATGATAAGAGGAGGAATTTTTTTATTGTAAAGATACTGTACAGAGGGGTTATAGTTACATGAGTAAGGTAATGAGAGGAGGAAATATTTAAGTAGACATGAAATGAAAAGTAAGAATCTTCAAAGTGAAGAAAAGAGAGAAAGGCAGTCTAGATAAATATAACAGCACTGGGGAAAAAAGGAGTTAGAGAAAGCTATGGTATGTTTGAGAAACTGGATTTGTCTGGAATGTCAGATATATCAGTGGATAGACAGAAAGTGAATTAGGAGTAAATGGTATAAGGTCTCATGAGCTATATCACAGATGCCAGAATTACTATCAGCTAACAAGAGTCATTCAAATGCATTTAGCAGAATAATTATATCATTATACATGTTTTTATATGTTTTGTAAAAAAATGATACCACAACCTCTGAAATATGCTACAATTTATATTTCTACAATTCATAGAATTGTATTTGCTGTGACTGAAGGACTGACCCTCATCCTATACAGACTCCAGGCAAAATCCCAGGTATGTGTGAACTACACTTAAGCCCAGCTGTAAACATCACATTATGGGCCCAACTGAAAGGCCCCCACCTTCCTTGACCTAGTGGGTTTTTCATTAACCTCTACCTCCTTGCTCAGACCTCCTATAAAAACTCCCAGCTCCGGGAGGATCTGTGCCCCTCGCTGTTCCTCAATAAACAGTCCTCACTTGTTGGTGATGAGTCAGGCCTATTCCTTTTCCATTCTCCTCCATTTTCCTAACAGTGACAAATGACAGTAATTCTTGAAAAATTATCATAGTGTACTCTGGAGACCTTGTTGGGTATATAGAAAGGATCATTTATTTTTTTCCCTTTAAATTAAATCTACAAGTGAAGCTTCAGTTTCTTTTTGATATAAAGTGACCAGAAGAAAAGGATATATAGTGAGAAATTAATTACCTATAATACTCAGAGGTCGGTCAAATAATAGAAAACAAATTTCATCATTCAGTGTTTGAAATTTAGCAATAACCAAATGTTTATGGAACTATTTATGTTATATATATGTATATATAAATAATAGTCTCATAGAAATATATGTAAACAGCTTCTATAGAATGCTATAATATAGAACAAGAGGAAAGAAAGTTTTTCTCCTGGATCCAGAGTCAAAGTCAGACTATTTGTACCAGAGTAATTTTAACCTAGTATTTCCTTATCTAAAATATTAGTCATGGAACCTGTATAAGACAGTTGCCCAAGAGACAAAGGACTATATATAATGAAGCATATTAACATGAATTCCAACCTATGGAAATAAGAGGTTCTCATTAGACCCTGTATTAGTGCATTCTTTTTTCCTCTATTGTTGTTATTTCCTTCTTCATTTCTCTTAGTTTTTTGTACCTCGTGTTTTGCATAATAGACAATACAATATGTGAAAGGGAAAGGGAATCATAGAAACAGCAGAACAATGGATGAACCACAGCAACATTGATACTCACTTGACACATTATAGCTTGGGGGGGTTGGTGGTAGGGAGAGATAAATAGGAGATGAAGAGGGATGGGTAACAATGATTAAAAATAAATGTACTTGCACCAGAATCCACTCCAAATGGATCAAAGACCTTGAACTCAAAGCAGACGCTCTGAAAACACTACAGGATGGAATAGGAGAAACCCTAGGTCTCCTTGGCTCAGGCCGAAATTTTCTGAATAGAGACCCGGAAACACAACAAATCAAAGAAAGGTTGGACAAATGGGATTGCATAAAGTTGCAGAACTTCTGCAGGGCAAATGACATAGCTAGCAAGATCAATAGAAAGCCCACGGATTGGGAGAAGATCTTTACTAGCCATACAACGGACAAGGGTCTCATATCTAAAATATACTTGGAACTCAAAAAATTAAACCCCCCAACAACAAATCCTCAAAGAAACAACTGCCCAATAAATAAGTGGGCGAAAGACTTAAAGAGAAACTTCTCTGAAGAAGAAAGAAGGATGGCCAATAGACACATGAAGAAATGTTCAACATCCCTAGCCATAAAAGAAATGCAAATCAAAACAACATTGAGATATCACCTCACTCCAGTCAGAACGGCAAAAATCAAGAACTCTAACAACAACAGATGCTGGAGGGGATGTGGACAGAAAGGAACCTTACTTCATTGTTGGTGGGAATGTAAACTTGTTCAACCACTTTGGAAAGCAGTATGGAGGTTCCTCAAAAGACTTCACATAGCACTCCCCTATGACCCAGCAATCCCACTTTTGGGCATTTACCCAAATGTTTACAAACAAGACCACACTAAAGCTACCAGCACAACTATGTTTATTGCAGCATTATTTACCATAGCTAAGATATGGAATCAACCCAGATGCCCCTCAGTAGATGAATGGATCAAGAAAATGTGGTATATATACACAATGGAATGACATTGCCCCATTTGTTAGGAAATGGAAAAACTTGGAAAAAATTATATTAAGTGAAGTAAGCCAGGCCCAAAGAAACATAGGTCCCATGGTCTCCCTTATTTGTAATATCTAGTATATGTATGAGTCAAGCGGAAAAGGTCAGATAATGTGATGTCAGGAAAATGAACCCTTAGATGTGTATTTTAATGTTTTTTTTCTTTCATGCATGTGTTTCTAACGCATTTATAAGATTATCTCTTTGTTGCTTTGTATGTCCCTCCCCCACAGTATAACCCCTGCTTTCACTATATTTGATGTCAGTATAACTTGTGGAGGAGATGGGGAAAAACCAGTTCTATAAGGATACAGGTGGACCTGTTGCAACAATAAGAAGTACAAGTTGTCATGTCCAAAACGAGCGGGGGTGGGGGGGTGGGGGGGAAGGGGGGAAGGAGAAGGATTGGGATTGGGGGGGAGGGGGGAGGCTGGGAAGGGATGTGAAGGGTAAACAAAGGAGGAGGCTGCAATGCTTGGTAAGAAATGTACGCATTATCCTGCCCAAGTAATTGTAACTCCTCTGTACAGTATGTTCACAAATAAAATAAAATAAAATTAAAAAAAAATAAATGTACTTGTTGCCTTACGCATGTTACTGTAACCCCCCCAGCTCATCACTTTGTCAATTAAAAATTAAATAAAAAAGAGACAGAGACAGTGTCTTTCCTCAAACCCCACACAGAAAGTAATGTACAACCAGAGCCAAACAACTTTCTAGGGTTTGATGAGTGTAGGTTTGTGGAATAAACATCTTGATGTCTGCAGAATATGCTTGTGGAGTCTTGACATAGAATGAATAAAACACACGATTGTAAAGGAATTTTATACAGAGGAGTTTACATAAAAAACAACTATGAGGAAGTGGCGCTGTGGCTCAAGCGGTAGAGTGCTCACCTTGAGCTGAAGTGCACAGGGAAGGCGCCCAAGCCCAGAGTTCAAGCCCCACGACTAACAACAACAACAACAACAACAACAAAAACAGAACAAAAACAAAACAACTATGAGTATGAAAATGGATATAGAACTGAGGTTGCTATCTCATAATAATTTGCATGTGTGAGTGTGTGTGGACACACACATGTTCATTTCAGTTCAGAATTTTTTCTCCTTAAAGACATTATTTCTGTTGTTAATTTCTTTTTTAAGTTCTTTAAACTGTATGATATAAAAGTACTCACAATTTTCTTCCAAAAGCATTATTTTCTGTTATCACTTGAAATAGTACCCTTAAAGAAGCCGATGAACTAATCATGGAGCATTTAAAGGAAAGCTACTGTTAGTATGTTGGATCACAGTTTTCAGATTCCCTCCTAAGAAATTCTTCCAGCCATCACCCACTACCATCAGCACATGCATTTTCACACACAGGCACAGAGCTCTCTAGGAAATACAGTCCGGATTTTACAAAAGTTTTAAAAAAATAGGTGCAAATTACAACCAAGTCAGAGCTTGAAATCGAATCAAGTAAAACTTTCTCCCTAATTCTTCACCTGGTGTCCATTATGTAATTAAAAACATTAAGTATTAATATAAATGTAAAGTGCCTTGCTTAGTAGCAGGAAGCCAATAGATAATGTTTGATTACAGCAAATGAGCACAATTTATACATAATTTGATTCTGTAAAATAACAGACAGATTTTGAATCTTTTCCCACAGTCACTTATAAAAACCTTTTTTCTTCATTAATCTCCCAGGGAACACATTTTAAGTTAATAAAAAACTGTGATAACATTTTCTTACCCAAATTAACTATTACAAGGCTCCAAGTCTACCATAACTATAATAAGTTCTCAACCTAAAAAATTAGTATTGGCGATATTAATAGTATTGGTAGATGTTAATACTTATTTTTACATATATTACAGTTCTTTGCATTTGAAATACTTCTAGAAATAGGTAAATAGAATGCATAAAATGACAAGTTCTTCAAGCACAAGTTCTATTTTCATAAAAAATAGTATTCTTCTATAGGGAGGAGCCATTCTTTATGAATTCTTTCCATGTATACAGAAATTTGCTTCTAAAGGGCATAGATAAAGATACAAAAACCAATGGATCCATTCATCTACTGAGGGGCATCTGGGTTGGTTCCCTATCTTAGCTATGGTAAATAATGCTGCAATAAACATAGTTGTGCTGGTAGCTTTAGTATGGTCTTGTTTGTGATGATTTGGGTAAATGCCCAGAAGTGGGATTGCTGGGTCAGAGGGGAACTCTATGTGGAGTTTTTTGAGCAACCTTCATACTACTTTCCAAAGTGGTTGAACAAGTTTACACTCCCACCAACAATGCAGTAAATTTCCCTTTTGTCCACATCCCCTCCAGCATCTGTTGAAATTAGAGTTCTTGAGGATAGCCATTCTAACTCGGATGAGGTGGTATCTCAATGTTGTTTTGACTTGCATTTCTTTTATGGCTAGGGAGGTTGAGCATTTCTTCATGTGCCTATTGGCCATCCTTCTTTCCTCTTCAGAGAAGTTTCTCTTTAAGTCTTTATCCCACTTATTTATTGAGCAGTTGTTTCTTTGACGATTTGTTGTGGGTGGATTTAAGTTTTTGAGTTGTTAGGAAATGGAAAGACTTGGAAAAAATTATATTAAGTGAAGTAAGCCAGGCCCATAGAAACATAGGTCCCATGGTTTCCCTTATTTGCAATAACTAGTATATGTCTGAGACCAGCAGAAATGGTCAGATAAGTTGATGTTAGGCAAAATGAACCCCAAGATAAGGACTCAAATGTTTTTTCTTTCTTGCTATTGTTTTTAACATATTTATAAGATATTTCTTTGTTGATTTGTATGTCCCTCCCCCACAGTATAACCCCTGTTTTCACTGTATTTGATGTTGGTATAATTTGTGGAGGGGAAGGGAAAAACAAATTGTTTAACTAGGGATACTGGTGGACCTATTGTACCAATGAGATGCATAAGACATTATGTGGAAAAATGAACTTTACAACTTTGGCGGGGAGGGGGCAGGGGGGAGAAGGGAGGAGCATGGGGAAGGATGGGAAGGGGAAACAAAGGAGGAGGCAATAATGCTTGATAAGAAATGTACTCATTACCTTGCCCATGTAATTGTAACCCCTCTGTACAGTATTTTCACAATAAAAATTAATGGATATTTTAAGGTGTATTCTGTATGGCTAAGAAATTTTTTCAACAATTAATATTTAATAGACAAAAGGCCTAATATTGTATCAATGTGACACAATCAGAGTAAAAATATTTCCAGTAAATTATAGGAGAACATTATGCCTTTGAAATAATTTTTCCCTTAATGGCATTAGAGTAACAGGTAGAAAAAGCAGGAGGAATTTGTAAAATATTTCTTAAATATAAAAATAAAACTTTCTATCTTCAAAGCATGTATTGTGCTAAGAATCTTTTTGTAGCTAGTACATCTAAGGGGACAGAAAATGTCCTGGAAAAAAAATTTCTACATTATTTCCATCTCTGTAGCATTTTATACCAGGTAGTCATTACTTGCTTTTGCTGTACTAGTTGTAGTTGACATTGCTCACGATGGAGAACACAGAGTCCTTTACTGATTTAATCACAGTCATTAAAGAAAGCAGAATAATGGACACAGGCTGAGACACAATAATTCTGAAATGTATTCTTGCAAATACACAGGCAACCTTATGGCTGATAGAATGAAAATAAAGGAAACCTATTCACTTGGTGCACTTGCTGAATTAGGCAATGAGCTCCATAGAGTGCAACTGACATTACTAGTGTTCTATTTTCACAGTTTATTGAAAAGATGCACACACATGTACACACACACACTTTTAAGTGCCCTAGAAAATCTTCATATGTATGGAAAGCATACAGTGAGTTGTTTTACAAAATAAAATTTTACTCTGTTGAATGATGAGCAGAGCCTCTATCTACTTTCCTTTTTGCAAATTTCTGTGAATCTATAGTTAATTTAAAATAAAAATCCAAACCAATTTAATCTCTAACTTAAATTAGACTTAAGATTTTTTAAAATGAAAACATTTGCTTCATCTCGTACCTCTTGTACACTATATGACAATTTGCGTATCACTCATTCAACAAATACTGTATGGGTACAGGTAATGACATAGTAAGGATGTGGGAATGGCTGCTATTTTACACAAGACTATTTACATAAGACCTTTCATTACATAAGAGGAACCATAAATTCTTCTGCAAAAGTGGCATATGTGCAGAAATGTGAGGAAAGCAACAAGAAAATTGTGTGACTATCTGAAATAAATGCTTGACTGTGTATCTCAATAAAACCATTATTCTGAAATAAGAATTGTAGCTATTGTACAATGTTTTTATACAAGGGAGATTGATGGGACATAATACTTGATGCTAAGTTCACATGTAAATATAAGGTTTACAGGTTTACAATAGTAAGTATGTAGTTCAACAGATGTTCAGATGAGACATAGATATGTTACTTAGTTTATTTTAGTCTTGGTTCCCCATCTGTAAAACAGAGGCAAAAGTAGTTAGTGAAATCACCTTAAGGTATATGTGACATAATGAATGCAGAAGGCTGAACACAAAATGACTAGTCAGTGTGGTAGAAATTACCATTTAAAAATAACACAATATGTAAATATAAACTCGTGCTCCACTGCCTCAGATATTACTCATTCATTCATTGATCAAGAACATTAAGTAAGCCCTGTGTGCTAAATACCATGATAAATGAGGTGAAGACCAAAATTTAAGAAAGATGGATATTCTATTGCCTACTTCTTAGATTGTACTGTTTGGTCTGTAAACAGTGACTGTCCAAGCTAATATCTACTCTCTTACCAATTAATAACAGAGGACTGGGAAGATTCAGGGCTCTCTGGGGGTCTGTCCCAGGGGCCCTTCTTCACCTCTCTTGACATACTTATGTGTCTAGAGCAATCCTTTTCACTGTCAATGTATCTGCTGCATGCAACTGACATGTGAGGACCCAGTTGGAGTTTTTGTAGGGTAGGAAATACATGAAATAAAGCCTTGCAGAAGGAATTGGAGTTTAACAGGTAATGAAGTGAAGAAAACAGCAGAAAAGAAATAAGTGGAAACAAAACAAAACAGGGGGCAGGGGGGAAGCTGGCAGAGCAAAAGCAAAGAAAGAGACAAAGAAATAAAGAAAGGTCAGGGCAGGGAAAGAAGGAGAGGGGAGGGGAGGAAAGAGAAGAGAAGGGGAAGGAAGGAGAGGGGAGGAAAGAGGTGAACAGGTGCTTTCAGAGAACTCTGTTATTCTTAACTACAACACTAGTTAGGTGTAAAGGAAAGGTGAATGTAAAATGCTAGGCTAGAAGCTCTTTTATGTCTGCAGGCTTGTAGCCACACGAAGAATCCAAATTTTGTTCTGTGACAATTTGAAAGTGAATCTGACTGAGAATGTTTCCATTTTGCAAAGCTCATTTGGCATAGTTGCAGCAAGTGGGATGGAAGGGTGGCTGATACTGTGATCTCTTTGGAGTCAAAATGGTGTCGCAGAACTTCCCGGCACAAGACCTGGTGGGAAGGTATATATGGAGAAGTCCAGAAATGTTCGTTAAAAGTAATACACTTACAATTCAATCCTTTATTCTAAAGAAATTAGTGACCCTTACCTACTACTGGCTAAGGAATTATGTCAAATACCAGAGTCTACTTACTCTTTCTTGGTGGCTGATTAGATGCAGGAGAAGAGGGAGATGGAGTGTAGTGTCTCTTAAGTATGCGGATAAAATAAAAGAGGGAATACATGCAGAGATGAAGAACATACCACAAAATCATTTGGTCTGACCCTGACATCATCATTGTAGGTAGGGTTCAAAATTCAATAATGCTAGGAGTATTTTTCCTCCCCAAGGCAAAATTCAATTAATCTAGGCCCATGAATGATGTTATAAATATCCAAACACCCATTGGCAGAGAAAAGATTCCTCACCCCTGGAAAAAGAGAACTGGATTTAGAGAGATAGGTGCTAAATTCAGTTACACAGATGAGTGGACATATGCATATGGTTTGCAGGAGGCTTACATGTGGAGAAGCAGAGCTATGAAGCTAGTCTCACACTAGAGGTGGTGACACCAGCAAGAGTTGAGTGTGAGCTCTCTAGTAGCAGTTTTTAGAGTAGATGTCAAAATAAATGGGCAGAGCCACAGGACATAAGAAGATGGATAAAATGGCCCTTAATCTCTCTAGGATGTATCCTTTAAAAAAATTAATTCTTTAATCAAGGTTTCATTCCTGGCTATTTTGACATTTTGCAACACAAATAATCAATTGGTCAATTCTCTTGAATCAACTGGGTGCGCATAATTGATTTTGGTTCAGACTGTATGTAGTGAAGTCAGCTGCTGAACCACAAGTTAAATGGCAGGACCTCAACTGCTCCCATTTCAGCAACCATTTTCACTCATTGGCTGACAAAGTAGGTTATCAATTGAGAATTCTCATGACTCCTTTCTCAGGTTCAATGCTTTCCTAAAACAGCTCTTAGAACTCAGATAATACTTTACCTCATTCTACTGGTTTATTATAAAGGGTATATTTCAGGAACAGTGAAATGGAAGAGACTGTCAGGGAAAGGAACTGTACGGGGCAGGGTGATGGAGATTTCACTCAGCCAAGGCATATCACTCTCTCAGACTCCTGTGTTCACACCAACCCAGAAACCTTCCAAATTCATGCTTCGTTAGTGCATAGTAACTGTACAAAATGATGGGTTTCATTATGACATTTTTATAGCATATGTTTGAAGGACTTCAGACACTCTGATGACCTAGGCAATCCCATGTTTTATGAACACCATGTCTCGAATTGGGGACAAACACCAAATACAAGTAGAGTATCTTCTCATCTAGTATATTATATACAAGTCTCTTGTTTAAATGTCTTATCTACAATGATAACTTCCTGCAATTTCATCTCTAACTGTAGATGAATCCAAGCATTTAGGCTTGATTTGCACAGATTGTTCCTTAAATGATCACACCATATTTGATATTCCAGGAAATCAACTAGAAGAGTTTAAGAGTGGCATTGAAAATAGTGAAATTTTCATTTAACATCCATAATAGGTTTATGCCCATCATAGGCGCTCAAGAAACATTGCTGGCAGAACACCAATCCAGTTTGAGTGTATGCTTTCAGAAAATTGGCTTTGAGTGAAGCAGGAAACTATCATTTATTATTATCATGTATGTTATTACTTGATAGAAATTAACTCTTGTAAATGGCAAATAACTATTGGGAATAAAGACAAAATAGTCCGTTGAAGACTTATTGACAGTATAAAATAGATTATTAATAAAATACTTTTTCTTCAGTTATATAATATCATACATCAAACCCAAAATAATTATAACCAGTTGTAATTCATCTGCATATATATATAAATATATATACATTTTTTTGCCAGAGAAACATGTTAGGAAATGATCTAAGCTTTGAAATTATTTTTGCCTTTACCAGAAGCAATAATGTTCTATGTGTCTCATGAAACTCAATTTACAATACTGGAAAGAAGTATTAAAACATAAAGAGATGTACAAAGGGTTTATCTGCAACCAAAATAGAACTTTCCTAACTTGTGAAGAAAAATATTGAAGACCGGGCAGGTAGCTCAGTGGGAAAGCCCTTGCCTAACCTAGCATGTACAAAGCTCTGAATTCAATCCTTCACATAAAAAAGGAGTACATGTATATACTGTTTTGTAGAATGGGAACTTCTTTGTACAACTACTTAAAGATAATATAAAAAATAAAAATAAAAAAGGAGTACATAGCTAAAGAAGGAAAAAAAACACAACTATTCATCAGAAAATTTAAAAATATGTACTACATTCTGCAATATAGTTTTCCTTCTGAAGACTTTCAGTTAATATAATGTTTAAGTATGATACATAATTGTAATTTTTGTACTACTGAGACTTACACTCTGGTTTAAGCTACACCGCACCCTTTCTTTAGTTATTTCTTATGTAGGGTCTTGTGTTTTAATCTTTTTACCTAAGGCCTCCTCCGTAGCTAAAACCAAGGGTAACTAAAACACCATGTCCATTACACCCATTTTACTGTGCCCAGTTTATTCACAAAGATGAGTCTCAGTTTTTTTTTTTGGGGGGGGGTGCGCTGGGCTGGCTTCAAACTGTGAACTTTTGATCTCTAACTTCTGAATAGCTGAGATTATAAGACTGAGGTACTGTACCCAGCCCATAGATGTATTTTGGAAACCACATGGCAACATTGTATGCTTGGAGGCTCACAATATACTTATGCAAAACACTGTCACTATTGGCAATGTAGTTAAATTAATAGAGAACAATTTTTCTCATTCCTAATCTTCTGACACAAAATTGACCAGTTAGGAACTTGTGTTATAAAGCAATGGCATCCATAAAGCATGAATGATAGTAAGAAAATGTATGAACTCATTAGAAAAGGACAAAACATCAGGAGAGAGAGATTTACTTATCGTTTCAGTGTGTGTGTGTGTGTGTGTGTGTGTGTGTGTGTGTGTGTGTGTTTGTGTGTGTGTGTGTGTGTGTGTGAAAGAGAGAGAGACAGAGAGAGACAGAGAGAGAGACAGAGACAGAGACAGAGAGACAGAGAGAAGGTGGGGCTTAACCTTAGGACCTCACACTACTCAGCATTTTTTGCTCATAGCTGGTGTTCTACTAGTTGAGCTATGCCTTCAGTTGGTGTGTTTTTGCTGGTTAGAGTCTCTTAGATTTGACTGCCTGGGCTGGGTTTGAATTGTAATCTTCAGATGTCAGCCTCTAGAATTATAGGTGTGAGCCACCAATGCCCCATCCTACCTCATGCTTTAATAGAAAGAACTTATACATAACTTGATAGAGATCAAATTACCACAACATGCTGTTGTATGATTACAATATTGGATGATAAACTGAATTATAGAAAAAAGGTAAGCGTCAAACAATTAATAGTATAATCGCATTCAAACAAAGTTGTTAAAAATGCTAAAAATCTTTGAAGCTAGTAATTCAGGTTCATATCACTTATTCATATCAATTGGAGGAGGTCCATCTGAGTTAGTAAAAAAATGACTTAATAGAGCATTTTACTATGCATATGGTTTTATAAAAACTGTTGAACTATAATCAGATGGGAAGCAGAGGTTTTGCTGAGCTGACAGTATGAACAATTCTGACTCATTTATAACAGATGTAATAATTGAATGCAAATGTATGCTTTGCAAATTCTAAAACATAATATGCATCTTAATGGTAGGTTAAATATTTCTCCTTGAAATTTCATTGGTGTCATTCATTCACATTCCATGGGTAGTGCAAAGGCAAATGTTTCTTTCATGATTATATATGTAATGGGACTTAAATTAATAAGATTTGATTTCCTAGTTAACAGGTATCGTTAACAGGTATAAAGCTATCCATCATGCTTTGGGAGAATAAAGAATTTTGTTGCCTCCCAAATTGAGCGATTCTTAGGCCTTGAACATTCTGTAAGCCTCAGAATTCAATCTAATGTTTTTAGTAAGTCTTTACAGAAACTTATAAAGATGAGTACTTATGAACATATGGGTTTCTATACCTTTACTTTCATGATTTAGAAACTGTCTGGCTCAAGATGGATTCTAGAATATGAATCATTGGCTGTTAATCTGCATGTACTCATGGTTATTTTTATTTAACCATTTGGTTTACCAGCTGGAAATAGAGGAAAATAACTCAGGTGGCTGTTATTATTAAGTGAGTTAATACACACCAATATTTTAAAATAATATTTTAAACATGGTGGGAATATGGCAAATCTCATAATTATTATAACAAATATTCTTATTTCAATTTCAATTATGTAAATGTTTTTCTACATGCTTAATGCATTAAACCAGCAATTGTCTTCTATTGATGAGTTAATGTATCTGCTGTTCTGAGATGTGTTTGTACTTAGATGCTACTTTCTAGTCTATGACCCTAAAGATGTGATTTTAAAAAGTAGCTTGTTAACTTTATTATACAAAAGTGCATTAGGATAATTTATTTAAAACTCAGCTCCCTGGGTTCAAACACATCTACTCTACAGATTCTAATGCAGGAAGTTGGGTAGAACCATAGAATCTGTATTTTTAGAAATCTCTTCTGGAGACTCTGATGTAGGTGGTCTCTGTGCATGGTTTCAGAAACTGCCTTAGAATGCTTTAATCAATGCAAAGCTTTCTGGCTTCTGGTAATTAGAAAACAGCATGGAGAATCACGGTTCATCCAACTGCCAATCTCTCTATAGCATTTGTCACACTTCAGACTTAAAATTCAAATGCCATCATTTCTACAATCATCACCTTCAATCACATGAGAAAAGCAGCTGCTTCCTTAGGCCACAAGGAAATTTTACTTCTAAGGCCCATGTAAAACAATGGGAGACTATCAGTTAGCTCATCACAAAGTTACAACCACTGTCTACTTAACTCTGGAAAAGTCTGCTGTCCAGGAAAAGCCCAATGTTCCGTTTATTGATTGAATAACAGTTCCCTCTACTGGCATACTTGCTGAAATTACTCCCACATTACATTTCAGGAACAAAGATTACTTTTCAAGTTCAAAGCTCCATAATGGTACCCTACAGTCATGTCTAGTGATTGTAATTACCAGGCAGGAGGCCGCCTTGAAAGCTAAATGGTGAAGGATGCTGTTATTGACATGTGATTTGCTCACTAAAATTACACTTAGAAGAAAATTGGTCTTCATTTTGGACCAAGGGTCAAATCTTAAATTTTACGTCTGGATTAGACAATTTCTTTTTCTTTAAGTAATTCAGCTAGCCACTCCTCCTAAAAACTCCAAAATAGATTGGCCAGAACTCCAACAGGGAAGTAACCTTGAGTTGGTAGTGGCATGTTCAGGATTCATCACAGTAATTTTTAAAGTGATCTGCTATATCCTTAAGATACTTTATTTTATAAAAGATAAAATGATATTTAATATGATCAAATAAGATTTCTATCTATCAAGCTATCTACTTACAAGCTTGATGTGAAGAGCCAGACCATGTGTACGTGATATAGGTTAAAGTTGGGGAAATTGGTCCTATTCCTAACAACCTATAGAAGTGTCATGATCCTCTGGTGGATATAGTTGTTAGTCTTTCTGAACATTCTGGTCATTTGTCATTGTTATACATCCTAATCTTGAAAGTCTAAAAATATGGTCTAGGCACGCGTATGAAGTCAAAACCATTTTGTTTTGTTTTGTTATTTTTTGGTCGGTCCTGGGGCTTGAACTCTGGGCCTAGGCACAGTCTCTGAGCTCTTCAGCTCAAGGTGAGCATTTTAACACTTGAGCCACAGCACCACTTCTGGTTTTCTGGTGGTTTATTTGAGATAAGAATCTCACAGAATTTCCTGCCTGGGCTAGCTTTGAACCATGATCCTCAGATCTCAGCCTCTTGAGTAGCTAGAATTAAAGGTGTGAGCCACTGGTGTGTGGAGTCAAAAGCATATTTATACTAGAGTTAATTGCCTTTGTAATATTCATGACTTTATGACTCTTCAGAAGTACATGAAGTGTAGTATCACAATGAACAATAGAGAAGCAAATATGAGAATCCTCAATCCTGCTTTTATTCATCTAGAAGCTAAAGAGAATTAAAAATGATTTTGGCTGTAAAAAATATAATTTCTTATAAATATTTTAAACTTCAATTGTTTGCATGAATGCATAGTTTGAAAAGTGTCCATTTTAATTTAAATCATGGCAGACATTAATAAGTATAAACCAAACTAATATTAATTAATTAAAAACCAAATTAATATTAACCAAAACTTCTTTAGGCCATCAGTGACTTTTGAGAGTGGAAATATGTCCTGAGAGCAAATAGTAAGCCATTGTTGTAACTAAACTTACTAGCCTGCTCTTCCCTTTATACATCTTTTCACTGCCCTCTTTAAATTATGGATGGCTATTTCCAATTTTGTGTTCCTTAATTTCTACATCTTTTGAAATCCAGCTTAATTTCTCCCACTTTGCTAAATGTTCCCTGGTTCACTTTTCTTCTGTTTTCTCTTTCATCTGGTAAGAGTACAGATTTTTCAAAAATGGTATTTTCTGAGGTTCTTTAGGAAATTAAAAAATAGAGTTTGTTTATTAGTAGTACATCTTACTTCCCTCTTGCTGAATGTAGTGTAATGTATAATGACAAGTAAGTAGTAGATAAATATGATTTGAACATACACCCTCCAATCCTTCTGAGTATAAACAATTCTTTTTACCCTAGTGCAAATTTGATCCAATGTAACCAATTGTTAGTGAATGAAACTATCTCTGGACACCACTGTGACAGAAGAAAAATTACTTTCTGTCTCCCAGGTGATCTTTCATACTCTCATACTTTCTTCTCTCAATTCCTTCAGAATTCCTATTGGCTTTCTTGCTTTCCTTATTCAGTAACAGACATTGTGAAAGAATTTTGTACAATAAAATATTAAAATATCTTCATGTGCAAATGACTGATAAAGCATTTTATGAGATTCAGCTTCAAAAGTGACATGTAAGAATACGTTTGTATAGTTGGATGATTAAATCTCGGTAATTAACATGAACATTACATGTTCCATATAGTTTTAATTTTTATGGTGAGTGCACATTATATATATATATATACTTGAACAAGTATATATATTGTTCAAGTATATATTGTAGCTAAGAATGATGATGAATGCTTGTAATTCCATACTTGATAGGCTAAAGCAGGATTTTGAATTAAAATCCTGAGCTATAGAGCAAGACACTGCCTCAAAGAAAAAAGAATATGTTATGAATTGTAAACACCATGTTTGAAAGTACATCTCTTAAATTTATTGCTTCTACTTAACTGAGAATCTGTGTTCTATAACCAATATCTCAAACTTCTATGAGTTTGTGAGATAACCCAACATTCCTGGTAACCCAATATTCCACTATCTAGTTCCATGAGTTCAACTACTTTAGATTCCACATACGTGATTGTGCAGCATTTGTCTTTCTATGTCTGTCTTATTCCACTTAAGATAAAGTCCTTCTGGCTCACTATAAGAAGAATATTATGAATTACAAAACTAAAAATTGTTTATGGCTAGAAGGAATATGAATATAGATGAGAGGGTTAAGAACGATACAAATGGGGTGAATTTGATGTAAGAATATTACATACATTTTGTAAATAACACAGTAATTCTGTTTGTATAAAACAAAACAACATACCAACAGAATTGGAAGCTTTTAATATAATTCAGTAGATATACTCTTCCCGATGTTAAACTTTTAACTATTATTAAATATTTTAAGTTGGATAGCTTGAGAAATAGAAATCTACAAGCAGGCCTTATTAAGAAAGGATGCATTATATTAGCATCTAAGTGAGGATGCATGGGAATAGTCCTATATTTTTCTTAGAAGATATGATTTAAAGAAAGTAATTGACTGTATGAAGCAATGTGATTGTGTGAACAAACACAACTTAAAAAGAAAAACCTAAAATTATATTTAAAATTTATTGGACCTATGAAATACACATTGATTATGTAAAAAGTTAAAAAATACAAATATAAAGATGAGGAAGAAAATAAGCAACAAATGAGTAAACTATTTTTCTCTGTAGCATTTATATTTTAAATAGAGATGAAGTAATAGTAATGTTTTGTAATTAACATTTGGTGAAGAATGTCAGTTTCATTTATTTTATGTTTGCAAAAGTAGGCAATACTCGGGAGGGGGGACCAAGATGGCGACGGGGCAGTAGGGAAACGCCACAGCTCTCTCCAACCAAAAAGAGAGTTCGAGTTCCAACGCTTAATCTCCCCAAGAGACCGACAACAACAAAAAGACGAACACTCAGAGAAAAACCAGAGGCGGAGAATAACAAAAAAGAAAGAGGAAAAGAATTTCAAAACAGAAAAAAGCGAAGACCCCTCCCCCAACTTTTACTGGCCGCGCGGCAGCGCGCCAAGCCGCCGGCCAGCCGGCCCGGCGGGGGCTGTGGGAGCCCCAGAGAAACAGCAGAGACACAGGGGGCCACTTTCAGAACATCAGGTACTGGTTTGCAGAACAGCAGATCGCCAGGAACAGAGAAACCTACCAGCCGGGAGTCTCCACGAGGATCCCACCCCCACCCCTCACTCTCCACCCGAGCAGAGAGGCTCCATCCCGCCAAAGCCGCTCGGCATCAGCAGAGTGACAAAAGGACCTGCGGCAGACCACCCGGCCCGCCTGATCGCGATCGCAACGATCCAGCACTCTCCACCCGAGCAGAGAGGTTCCATCCCGCCAAAGCGGCTCGGCGCGACAAAGGGTCCTGTCTGCGGACCAAGCGCCCGCCCGATCACGATCGCAACAACCCGGCGGGGTCACTTGGGCCCCAGAGGTACCGAGAAGAAGCTGCCTGAGCGTGGACACTCTTGACCCAACAGCTTCGACAGAGGCAGAGACAGAAAAGAATCACACAGAGCCACCACCGCCCAACCCAGCCCGGATTGCAACAACAACTGACGACCTACACCACACAGAAACAACCAGCTCCAGGGTGAGTACCCCACAGGGGAAGTGTATCCCTCAAGGGAGACCAGAGCTGGAGGGAATCCCCAGACCCTGACCTAGACTCCCTACCCCAGCACCCGGACCACAGGACCCACTAAAACTGGGAACTGTTTGAGAGCTCCACCAGCCCGTGGAGCACACTCAGCTGGCCAGGCTAGAGCAAGAGCACCCCTGGAAGGGAGCTTAAATGCCCAAGCCAGGAACAGCGCCCCTGGGTCAAGACTACCAACAGTAGAAGAAATTTGAACTGTGTCCCCCAGGCTGTATAACCTAGGGGGTATACACACCAGCACAGGCCTAACAAGCGCGCTCCAGGCTGGGGCCGGAACCAAGCCCGGGGATCCGGCGCCTGAACAACACAACCAACTCCTCCCAATTGAAGTAAAAAGCTAAGCATACGCCTCAACAGAGGGGAGAAAACCAGGAAACAACACTCCCCCGGGAAGCACGCCTGTGACAACAAAAGACCTGGAGGCCCAGGACAAGAGAAGCCCAAACCCCACCAAAACTCCACCCATATACCCTAGACTGGGAATTGGGCAACACAGGCTGCCAGCACCTGATAGTAAGCAGGAGCTCAGACTGTTAAGGCGGCTCAGCAATAGAGTGATAGTCTTGGATGTATGAGGCCCTGCATCTGATTCCTCAGCATCACAAAAGCAAAAAGGGTCAGAAGTGGTGCTGTGGCTCAAACGGTAGGGTGCCAGCCTTGAGCTGAAAAAGCTGAGGGACAGCACCCAAACCTAGAGTTCAAGCCCACAACCAGCCCAAAACAAATAAACAAAAACACATCAGGAGCCCATAGCAGACTCCAGCATTTGGGAGAGTGCATCCAGAGCATCTGTTCTTCACAAGAGCACCCGTAGGAGCAAACACAAGCAGTCTAGGCTGCTCAACCCTTCCAAAGGCGGGAACTGTCAGCAATCTACAGCAGAGAGCTGAGAATCCTAAGTAAGTCAGAATAGCAGCTGGAAATAGGCTCCCAACAGAACCCAGATCAGGCACAGACTCTCTCTACCAATACAGAATCAGCAACCAAGCAAAGACAGACACACCAAAACAAAATTGAAGAGCAGTCTCCTGAACCTCCATGCGAAAATCACAGAGAAAAATCACAAGGTTTACTACCACCCAGGACAGCAAGCTCACCCCAAAAGCCAGCAGCCACACAGGGGAGAGCCCCAGTGGGAGCAAAGCAGGAATGGAAGACAAAGGCTACTTCCAAGGGTTGCTGGAGGCAATGACTCAAGAAATAAAGCGAGAAATTTATCAGAAATTGAAAGAGCACAAGGATGAACTATCCAAAGAGATACAGGGTATCAAACAAGAGATGCATGCAAAAATAGAAGCTGCACAAACCTCAATAAGAAGTGAGATAAACGCCAAATTAGAGGTAATGCATACCTCATTGAGAGGTGAGATCAGTACTCTGAGAACCAACATTGAATCCATAAAGGGATCCATTTCCTCCATGCAAACCACAATAGAAGCCACTGTCAACAGAGTGAATGAAATGGAAGGTCGAGTGTCAGATACAGAAGACAGAATACACCAACTGGACCAAAAAGTGACAGATATGGAAAAATTACTCAAATTAAACCAAAGGGATATTCAAGAGCAAGCAGATAATGCTAAAAAATTTAACCTTCGCATAATTGGAGTGGACGAAGGTGAGGAATTCCAGAGCAAGGGAATGCAACACCTATTTAACAAGATAATCAATGAAAATTTTCCCCACCTCAAAAACGACCATCTTAACTACATCACAAAAGCTTATCGAACACCCAACAAGCAAGACCCCAGGAGAAACACTTCTAGACACATTATAGTAAAAATGATAGATCTGAATAATAAGGAAACAATCCTGCATGCAGCAAAAATGAAGAAGGAGCTATACTACAATGGGAAAAAAATAAGAATTACTGCAGATCTCTCCACACAAACAATGAATGCAAGAAAAGCCTGGGAAAGCACCATACGAGCCCTGAGAGCCAATAACTGCCAACCCAGACTGATCTACCCGGCAAAGCTAGCATTCACATTTGATGGAGAACTGAAAACTTTTAATAGCAAAGAAAAACTAAATGAATTCATAAACATTAAGCCAGCATTACAAAGAATTCTAAGAGGGGGGACACAACCTGAAGAAAGCAGCCAGGAACTGGGGCCTGCCCCAAACAGGCATTACTCAAAGTCTAACTGAGCAAGCACAGGAGGAAAGGAAAAAAGAAAAACTTAGGAAAACGGAATGGCAGGGACAACAATGCATCTCTCTATACTTTCTCTTAATATAAATGGGCTGAATTCGCCAATTAAAAGAAAACGAACTGAGGACTGGATAAGAAAACAAGACCCATCCATCTGTTGCCTTCAGGAGACCCACCTCTCAGCCAAACATACAAACAAACTCAGAGTGAAGGGGTGGAAAAGGATCTACCAATCAAACGCCCCCAGTAAGAAAGCAGGTGTAGCTATCCTGATATCTGACAAAATAAACTTTTCATTAAAATCAGTACAGAAAGACAAGGACGGACACTACATATTAATAAAGGGAACAATCCAAGAGGAGGATATAACCATCATCAACTTATATGCCCCAAATATTGGTGCACCCAGATATGTCAAACAAATGCTCTCAAACTTACAGAATAAAATAGATCCCAATACGATAATACTAGGAGACTTTAACACACCACTCTCACCAAAGGACAGGTCTACCAACCAGAGGATTGGCAAAGAAGCTACCGAATTAAGAGAGGCCATACTGCAAGCGGAATTAACTGACATCTACCGAGTATTTCACCCTAAAACAACACAGTACACATTCTTCTCAGCAGCTCATGGAACTTTCTCCAAAATAGACCATATCATAGTTCATGCAAGGAACTTAAGCAAATACAAAGGGATCGACATAATCCCCTGTATCCTATCTGACCACAGTGGAATCAAGCTAGCTCTCAATAACAAAGCATACCGCAGAAATTTCTCCAATACATGGAAATTGAACAGCACACTCCTTAACAATGCCTGGATAACAGAAGAGATCAGAGAAGAAATAAAGCATTTCCTACAACTCAATGAAAATGAAAACACCTAACAAAGAAACTTGTGGGACACAGCAAAAGCAGTCCTGAGGGGCAAATTTATTGCCCTCAGTGCCCACATCAAGAGAATGGAGACAGACCAAGTAAATAATCTCACGTTGCAATTAAAACAGCTAGAAAAACAGGAAAAAATGGAACCTAAAGCTACTAGAAGAAGCCAGATAACCAAATTAAAAGCAGAGATTAACCAATTAGAAAATCAGAAAACCATAACCAAAATAAACCAAACAAAAAGCTGGTTCTTTGAAAAAATAAACAAAATTGATGGCCCATTGGCTAGATTAATTAAAAAAAGAAGAGAGGAAACCCATATTAATAGGATTAGGGATGCCACGGGAAACATCACCACACGTACCCAAGATATCCAAACAATTCTAACAGACTACTTTCAAAAGCTATACTCTCTAAAGGAAGAAAATCGGGCAGAAATGGATGCATTTTTAGAGAAATACAAGTTGCCCAAACTGAGCAAAGAAGAAGTTAACCAATTAAATAAGCCAATATCCTATAATGAGATACAGGAAGCTATCAAAAGTCTTCCAACAAAAAAAAGCCCAGGACCAGATGGATTCACAGCAGAATTCTATAAGACCTTTAAACAAGAACTAATACCCATACTCCTCAAGCTCTTCAGAGAAACAGAGAAGGAAGGAGCTATCCCAAACTCATTCTACGAAGCCAATATCACACTCATCCCCAAACCAGGCAAAGACCCAACCAAAAAGGAGAATTACAGGCCAATCTCCTTGATGAACACAGATGCAAAGATCCTTAACAAGATTCTAGCTAACAGAATCCAGAAACACATAAAAAAAATAATTCACTATGACCAGGTAGGCTTCATCCCAGAGACACAGGGATGGTTTAACATACGTAAGTCAATAAATGTAATCCAACATATCAACAGAGCCAAGGTCAAGAATCACATGATTATCGCTACAGATGCAGAAAAGGCCTTTGACAAAATTCAACATTCATTCATGCTAAAAGCTCTGGAGAAAATAGGAATAGAAGGAACATTTCTAAAAACAATAAAAGCCATTTATGACAGACCAATAGCCAATATTATACTTAATGGGGAAAAGCTACAACCAATTCTCCTAAAATCAGGAACAAGGCAAGGATGCCCACTGTCTCCACTCCTCTTCAATATAGTCCTAGAACCCTTAGCCAGGGCAATAAGGCAAGAAAAAGACATTAAAGGGATCCTCATAGGAAAAGAAGAAGTTAAACTATCCCTTTTTGCAGACGACATGATACTATACCTCCACGATCCCAAAAACTCCATCCCCAAACTCTTAGAAATCATAAATCACTTTGGCAAAATAGCAGGATACAAAATAAACCCACAAAAATCAGTTGCCTTCCTATACACTGATAATGTACAGGAAGAGAGGGAAATAAAGGGAGCAACCCCATTCACAATAACCTCCCGAAAAATAAAATATTTAGGAATTAACCTAACCAAAGATGTAAAAGAACTATTTAATGAGAACTATAAAAAGTTAAAGAAAGAAATTGCAGAAGACACTAGGAAATGGAAAGACCTCCCATGCTCCTGGATAGGCCGACTTAATATAGTAAAGATGGTAATACTTCCAAAACTAATATACAAATTCAACGCAATTCCTATTAAAATCCCAATGACGTACATCACTGAAATACAGAAAACAGTCCAAAAATTCATATGGAACAACAAAAGACCTAGAATAGCCAAAACAATTCTAGGGGATAAAGACAATATGGGAGGGCTATCCATGCCGAACTTCAAACTCTACTACAGAGCTATAATAACAAAGACAGCATGGTACTGGCACAAAAACAGACCCGAAGACCAATGGAACAGAATAGAAGATCCAGAAATAAATCCACAGGCCTACAGCCAGCTGATATTCGACAAAGGAGCCAAAGACATACAATGGAAGAAACACAGCCTCTTCAACCGCTGGTGCTGGGAAAACTGGGCAGCCACATGCAGAAAACTAAAAGTGGACCCCAGCCTATCACCATGCACCAACATCAACTCAAAATGGATTAAAGACCTTAACATTAAACCTGAATCTCTGAAACTACTGCAGGACAGAGTAGGAGAGACACTTGAACTAATAGGCACAGGAAGGAACTTCCTGAACAGAGTCCCAGGGTCACAACAAATTGGAGAGAGACTCGACAAATGGGACTACCTTAAAATAAAAAGCTTCTGCACAGATAAAGCTATCGCAACCAAGCTAGAAAGACAACCAACTAATTGGGAAAAAATATTTACCAGCAATATATCAGACAAGGGGTTAACATCCTGTATATACAGGGAACTCAAGAAACTAATCCCTCCCAAACCCAACACACCAATTACTAAATGGGCAAGGGAACTAAAGAGGGACTTCTCAAATGAAGAAACAAAAATGGCAAAGAAACACATGAGGAAATGTTCATCATCCCTGGTGGTGAAGGAAATGCAAATAAAGACAACCCTGAGATACCACCTTACCCCAGTCAGAATGTCCCACATCCACAAATCAGCCAACGACAAATGCTGGAGGGGATGTGGAGAATGAGGAACGCTATTACACTGCTGGTGGGAATGTACACTCATACAACCACTTTGGAAAGCAGTCTGGAGGGTCCTTAGAAAGCTAAAGATTGACCTCCCTTACGACCCAGTCATACCACTTCTAGGCATCTACCCTGAACAACAGGAACCAATATACAAGGACACATGCACCTCCATGTTTATTGCAGCACTGTTCGCAATAGCTAGGATATGGAAACAACCTAGATGCCCCACCACAGATGAATGGATCCAAAAATTGTGGTATCTATACACAATGGAATATTATGCAGCCATTAGAAATGACAAAATAATGGCATTTGCAGGGAAATGGATGGAGCTAGAAGGAATCATGTTGAGCGAGGTAAGCCAAGAACGAAGAGACAAACAGTACATGGTCTCCCTGATAAGTGGATGATGAATCCAAAATGTTAGGTGATATGACAAAACTAACAGGACTTAAGAAACAAAGAACTCCCACTCATCTGGTTGAACCACTACTAAATATCCCCATGCTGCTGATCACATATATGGTATATAACATATGAGCACCGTTATATATTATAGACTGTGATAGACAATTTGCTCCAGGAAAGTTAGAATGAACTTGTGACTTTAAATGAGCATCATTATTCCACAATACTGTGAATTTCCGGAAATTAAGTAATCACTTAATCACGATCAAAAAAAAAGAAAAAAAAAAAAAAGAACCTTGGGGAAGGGAGGGAGGGAGGGGATGGTAGGGGGAAAACAATGGAGGCGGTAACAATGTTCAAGAGGAAGTGGAAGTGTACTCATTACCTCACTCATGTAACTGTAACCCTCTGTATAGTATCTCTACAATAAAAAAAAATTAAAAAAAAAAAAAAAACGAAAAAAAAAAAAAAAAAAAAAAAAAGAACTTAAAAAAAAAAAAAAAAAAAAAAGTAGGCAATACTCAATGTAAGTGCTATTCTGCTCATAATTCTTGGCAAAGCTGCCAGTGAGTGGAAGAAATCTCATTCTTAGTCAGTGTCTGCCTTCTCAAGTTGACTGTCACAGTAGAACTAACATAGACAACAATCTTAATCCTAAATCTCATCTCTTCAACAGTACAAATGCCCTATGTCCTTGTACATTCAAAGTGGGATTCAAAATGGAGTGTTTTTACACATATGTCCAACAGTCCTTTGCAACATAAAGCAGTAACTGTACTAAGACTATCCATCAGAAAACCTAGACTAGTATGTTTCCTAGAAACCTGTTTTGCAGCCTTAGTTGCACTACTTTAAATTCTAAATTCCAGTATTCTCACTTTTACTTCTTCAGACTTCTTCTGGAATTGTTGGTGAGGAGCCAAGATACAAAAATCTAGAAAATGTCTAACATATTTACAGCTTCAGTGAAAATAAATCAATGTCTACTCTTTAAATTACAAATGGTTGGTTCAAGTTTATTTAGAAAGTTAGTGGCAAAAGCTTGTTGAAAATCTAACTTCTCAGAACCTCAATTCTCTGTCTACTTTGTGCATAGAATTTTAGCTCCAATGAATTGATTATCAGGGTAAGACAGAGATAAGGGTGTAAAAGGTGATAGAAACACAAAATTGGCATTAAATGATTCTTTTCTTCCTTCCATCTTTCCCTCATATTTCCCTTCCTTCCTTCCTTCCTTCCTTCCTTCCCTTCTTCCTTCCTTCCTTCCTTTCTTCTACCCTCCCTCTTTTTTCTCTGTCTTCCTTCCTTCCTTCCTTTCTTCCTTCCTTCCTTCCTTCCTTCTTTCTTTCTTTCTTTCTTTCTTTCTTTCTTTCTTTCTTTCTTTCTTTCTTTCTTTCTTTCTTTCGCTCTTTCTCTTTCTCTCTTTCCTTTTTTCTTTCACTCTTTTTCTCTCTCTTTCTCTCTCTCTTTCTCACTACCTTACATATGTAACTTAACCCTTCTGTACACCACCTTGACAATACAATTAAATTAAAATAAGTAAATAACAAAAAAGAAATCCCCAACAAAGTGTACTGTATTCTAAAACTATAGAATTTTTTTTATCATGAATTCTGATTATAAAACATATTTTCAAAGTTCTGAGATAAAGAATTTATCCCAGATTTTAAAAAAATCAGTTGTGGGGCTTGAACTGTACTCTGGGCCTGGGTGCTGTCCCTATACTCTTCAGCTCAAGGCCAGTGCTCTACCACTTAAATCAGAGTGCCACTTCCATTTTTCTGGTGGTTTACTGAAGATAAGAGTTTCATGGACTTTCCTGCCTGGGCTGGCTTTGAACTATGATTCTAAGATCTCAGCCTCCTGAGTAGATAAGATTACAGGCATGAGTCACCAGTGCCCAGCTCAGAATTTTTTAAAGTTTCATTTAATTTGTTGTTTTTGTGCCAGATCTGGACCTTGAACTCAAGGCCTGGGCACTATCCCTGAGTTTTTGTGCACTCTACCACTTAAGCCACAGCTCCATGCTCCACTTTTAGCTTTGTTGTTGTTGTTAGTTAGTTAGTTAGAAATAAGAGACTCACAGACTTTGCTGTGGTGATCCTCATATCTCAGCTTACTGAATAGCACTATCCCTGAGTTTTTGTGCACTCTACCACTTAAGCCACAGCTCCATGCTCCACTTCTAGCTTTGTTGTTGTTGTTAGTTAGTTAGTTAGAAATAAGAGACTCACAGACTTTGCTGTGGTGATCCTCATATCTCAGCTTACTGAATAGCTAGGATTAAAGAGATGAACCACTGGTACCTAGCTTTAAACTTAATTCTAAATTATATCATCCTTTCCTCTCCTTTGTTGTACTTTTGTATTGTAAAGATGCTGTACAGAGGGGTTACAGTTACATAAGTAAGGTAATAAGTACATTTCCTATTGAGCATTGTTGCCTCCTACCATCCCTTCCCTCTCACCTCCACAACTAATATCCTTTCCTCTTACCACATATATTTGATTGGCTTCCATAATTATTTCTACTCATCAATGATATATAGCACAGAATTCACATTTAAAAAGTCAACAAACAAATGGCTCCTTCTACTGACATTAGTTAATAAAAATGCCTGGAATTCGGTCTGCTGTCTGAAACTACAGAAAAATTACTTGAATGTACTTATCAAAGGCAGATGGGTCCTGTCACTGCCATAGCAGGAAAAAATTCATCAACTGGACTATGACATAGAAAGTCCCTTTTGGAATATTAATTATGGAATGGTTTGACATGTGCAGTCATGAAATTCTTTCTAGTTTTATTCAGACACTAATTAATAAAAATTCATGTGCTGGAAATACAATTTGAACTTAAAAGGTTCATTCTCTTTAAAGCAAAATAGGTTATCAGTTAATTAATCTTTACAAACCCATGATTCCATATCTAGCAAAGAAAGTGAGAGAGAGAGAGAGAGAGAGAGAGAGAGAGAGAGAGAGAGAGAGAGAGAGAGAGAGAGAGAGAGAGAGAGAGAGAGAGAGAAGGCCTGCAGTGAGGTTCAAGGATTCTTATCTTGCCCAGAAACTTGAAAATGATCAAGTCAGCATAACAGAGGCAAGGTGCTTATACAGATGCTTGATAAATACTTGCTCAATGATTAAACCAAAAATTCAGATTAATGGATTCTCTTCTGAAGGTTTAAGATCACATTTTACCATTTACAATTCATATAATAACAAAAGAATTCTGCTTGAGAAACTACAATTATCATTATACTGTGGGAAAAAAATGTAAAAATAGTGAAGTTTGAAGGTAGAAATAACAATCAAATCATAACCAAATGACAGATTGACTAAACTCCTGTGATGAAGCCATAATTACTAGATGTTCCCTGTGACTTGCATGGAAATGAACAGATATTATCAAATGACTGATATATTAAAAGGTGTTTATAATTTTCTTATCTTTACAATAGCAGTGCTAAAAAAAGCATTCCCGGTAGTTAAAAATGTTTAAAATGAGATACTAAACAACAATTTTATAAATATATAATTGCATGGAATAGAATACTTAATGTTAAAACTTCAAATGTGTATTAAGTATAATGGTAGTAGATAATATTTTTTAGAAAAAAATTGGTGCAACTAAAAGAATACAGGTTTGGAAAATAAGAATGGTCCACATTGATAAATGGTTACAAGGCAAAAATAAACATTTTAAACCTTGAATTTAAGGTACTCTGTTGGCAAACAGCATCATAAATTAATTTTTCTTGCAATGTATTTTTATTTAACTATACTATGTAAAAGTTATATTAATTTCTAATCTTGCTGTTAACAATGGCATTCCCATTGTAAAAATTTGGATGGTAGTAAGGGAGTGGCTGGCCTTCCAGACAAAGTTTAAAATTAAAATTGTCCTAAAAGTTTCTTTAAAGGTCCGAAAAGATAAATTAGCGTTACCAAAATGATTGTTTAATTGCTATTCCAGTTTTCCCTTATAGTTTTTCTGTAAGTTTCCAGCAGGCTCACAGTAAAGAATAGAGAGGATTCTTACAAGTTTGTCAGTTGTAACATTGGCTCTTAATAAGTTTCATGTAAGACCATGCTTATAGAACGACTTTCAATGACCACCTTTGTTGTTTTTAATTGGAGTAAAGTGGCCATAAGTAAAGACTTGTTGATTTGAAAACTGGTTTGGAGCCAGCCCGGGCAGAGAAAGGTCCCTGTGAGATTGTCTTGTCATCTCTAATCTACCAGCAAAATACTGGGAAACAACAGTTTCTTTGGAGCTCAAAGTGGCAGAGTGCTAGCTTTGAGCTGAAGAACTGAGGGACAACACTCAAACCCTGAGTTCAAGGCTAGCAACTGACCAAGGGAAATGACAAAGGTGCATTTACCCCAGCATGGAGAAAGGCACTCCTGGACCCCTGGCAATGATGGAGCATTCAGAGGTAGTAAGCCACTGCTTGCATGGCAGAGATGGTGTCAGATCCTGGAGTCACTTGTGCTTGGCCCTTCAAAAATTGATCAGAGCCAGGAGGTCATGGGAAGATAGTGTATAAGTATGCCTAATGCCCATGTCTGTCTACTTCATAACTATGCAGAAACTTGCCAGTGATCTGTGATAGTAGTAAAAAGCGCTAAGGTTGTAAAATGTGGGGGATAGTTAAAATCCCAGCCCCCCTGTATTTGCTCAAAGCTCTAATTGGCTTTTGGGCTGGCAGCAACCACCTAAATTCATCTATTCATTCCTATTCAGGAAAGAAAGTTGTGGATCTGAGATTGTGTCCCTATTGAGATCTTTCTAAAGGCCTACACAGGTAACTTAGGCCGTGTTAGGGTCACCGGAGATCACGTTCCTAAGCAAGACAGAAATATGCTTTTGAAAACCAAAGTGCTAAATAGGCTGCACTGCTGTAGCCCAATAAAAGGTCTGCGCATTTGCTAAAAGTTAAATGTTGTATGTAATTTCCAGTTTGGAGTAAAATATTGCTCCTAATAACATCTCATCCCAGCAACCCATTGGTAAAACAGGCTAAGGCTATAGGTTCCTGACTAGGTAGTCTCAACACGCCTGAGTCAGCTTGAAGAAATTACAGAAGATGGATCTTTGCCCATCAACCCTCTTAAGATCAGGGGACCACAGTCATTTTGAAAAATGAGGCAGGATAAATTAAAGGAGGCATGGAAAAAATAGTGATAACAAATGGACAAGTGTAGAGAATGCATTTACAAGCCCAAGCCCTCTGTGTCTGCCTAGAAAAATCTGGCAGTATTTAAGAAAAATCTCTGGTTAATAAAAAGTTGTCACCTTGGTAAATTACCCAGGAGGAGCCACGACCTAAACTGCCTTAAAAACTAGTGGGGCTCTAGCCTGCAAAGCCAGCATATAACCAGGAAAGTACTGGGGAATTTCACTTAAGTCAGACCTTAGGTTGAGCATCTTTAACCAGTTTGTGCAGAAATTGGCAAGTAACTCAGCAAGAGATGTGACAATCTACCTGAGCTGCTGGAAAATATTGCTGCTGTTGTCCAGCCCATCTCTTCTAATCTAGAGATTCCTGTTTGGATAAAGTTAAAAAGTGGCCTAGCATCATCTGGAGGAGACTACATCATCATCCTGACCACCTCCACCTTGGTTAAAGTGGTCTGTATTCCTTGCATGACTCCAACACTTGCAGCTGATTCCTAGTGAAAGACTGCTTTGGATCTGCTTAACCTAAGACTTTGGTTGCAAGACATTCTTTCAGTGGGACATAGATTTGCAAATCATAGCCTGCTTGACATGGGAAAGAATTTCAAAGTCCCCTGACCATATGAGTACCAACCACATGGAGCCAAATTTTAACTGCTGGAGACGCCATAAATTACAGGAGTAAATGGTCTAGGCAAAATTTTGGTCCTCTTCCAGAGAAATCAATGATTTGATGTCATGTACATAAGAAAAAAAGGGGGGAATGAAGTAAGGAAGTCAGATCTGGCCAGCACCATACTGGCTACATGGTGGATTGTCTGGCATCTTGTCTTCATTCTGGGGGAAGAAAACCTCCTGTCTATCACCTGCCTCCTAGGTAATAGGCGTGCCCAGACAGGTGGAGACAGGGGTGGGCATTTGGCTGACAGGTTACTGAATCTGTCAGTCAGTGCCTGGGACTGGGAATTTCCTGTGGATCTGCTCCCTGTGTTGACCTTATTAGGCCTGGATCAACCTAGCTGCCATTATGCCATGCCACATGTATCTCTGTGATTGTGTCCCCTCTCCGGTCTCCTGGCTCATCTCTGGTCATCATGGCGTCCCAATTCAGCAATCCATTGAGGCTGAATTTCCTCGTTGGGATTGTTTTTGTTATTTCTTTCCTCTTTAACATGTTTCCTAGCTCTGTTATGTATATTTGGGTACTGCAGGCTTTTGTAACAGCTGGCTGCCTGCAGCCTGATAACTGTATAACAAAGACTCCAATCAGGTGGCTCACGCCTGTAATCCTAGCTACTCAAGAGGCAGAGATCTGAGGATCAGATCTCAGTTCAAAGCCAGCCCAGGCAGGCAAGTCCGTGAGACTCATCTCCAATAAACCACTGGAAAACCGGAAGTGGCGCTGTGGCTCAAGCGGTAGAGTGCTCACCTTGAGCTGAAGAGTGCTGGGACAGCGCCCAAGTCCAGAGTTCAAGCCCCACGACCGGAAAAAAAAAAAAAGACTCCAATATTATATATTTTTTTAAAAAAGAAAAGGTGTTAAGTTTTCATTTAAGGCGAAGGTACTTTCAACATATCTGCCACTGGAAGGTATACATTTTAAAGATTAGTTACTCTGTGTCAGAAAACAAAAAATGCTTATAAATTTATGATACTTCAGAAGACTTTCATTTTCTGAGAACAAAAGCAACAATCTCCAACAATGTGGGAAAACAGAAGCAAATTACTCAAGTTCACTAATGTTCAAAAAGAGTTGTAAAACATAGGATCACTGGAAAGGGTTAAGATATACATAAGAAAATCGCTAAATGTATCAAGAAGGCTTCCAAGGGATTGTTAACTCTCTTGCCCATGCTTCTTTGATGAACTAACAACCAAAAAAATTAGCCCATGTTATTATAGCTCATTAGCATCTACAGAAATAATGTTAATGAGAAATTTAAAAAGCAAACAGCAGGTGCAGCTCTTTCTTATCAGGAATATATCCGAGAAGCACAAGAATTGTCAGATTGGCTAGATTACACATGCCTCTCATTGCAAATGTCCCACAAAGATTAGAACTGGCATTTGGAGACCTTCTGGAAAGAACTACATGCATGGGTCACTGAGACGCTTTAAAGCTTTTCTCAAAGCAGAAGAAAGCCATTCAGTACTTGTAATGTATTATTTATAATGTGGTATACCATCTGGACTTAATCATATGTCTTTTTATTGGTTCCATACTAATACATAATTTTCTCCCATGATCTCTCATTGTGTATTGAAATCCTGCTAAATATGTTCTTTGATAATGGGAGATGCAAATAGGATAGTCATTCCAATTCTGATTTCCTTTGCTCTTCATTTTGATGAAGTAAAGTGTTTCCTTTGAGTAGTTAGTATGGAGATACAGAAATTTTGGAAGGGATATTGTGGTACAAATTCTGTGGAAACACAAAATGGAATTCCATAGGAGATGATTTAAAAAGTATTGTTCTAGATAATTATGAAGAATATGTACTGTCAATGCAAAAGCAATGACCTATCAGTAGAGTAGGAAACTGGTAAGATAAATTCAAACACAAAAACAAAACTATAGCATACTTTACTGAAGTATAATTGGGGTTTGTCACTCAGATTAGGATGGCCACTGATCAAGAGGGATAGTCATTCTTGTAATTAGCTGCAAAAAGCAGAGAGTTGGACTGACCATAGAATTATGCTGATTCAATAATTAGATTTGATTATGAAGCAAAGGAAAGTTGGTTGTTTAAGAAATGTAGTTATTCATGGAAGTGGTGCTGTGGCCCAAGTGGTAGAGCACTTGCCTTGAACTGAAGAGCTGAGGGACAGCTCTCAGGCTCAGAGTTCAAGCCCCACAACTGGCCAAAAAAAAAAAAAAGAAATGTAGAATTCCTCATCAGTGTGACTTATTTTTAGTTCCCTTGTCCTTTTGGCATAACCAAGACAGTGTTTTGCTCTCTTGAAATTAGATATAATAATGTCATTGCTGTTCCATTGAAATAGCTAGTGGAAATGATAGGCATCAATTCTGGGTGAAGGGATTTAAGAGCCAGTGCACAATTCTTCTTGCTGTCTTACCTTGCTACTTGACAGGCAACAGCCTAGGTTATTGGGGTTTCCCTGAGACTGGGTTCAAGAGTAATGTCTGCATTGGAAGTGTCCCACAGAGAGGTGATGGATGCATTGAATGTAAAAAATAAAGTGTTATGCTGGTAGCTTTTGTTTGTAATTCTAGCTACTCAGTGGGCTGAGACCTGGAGGATCATGCTTCAAAGCCATCTCAGGTAGAAAAGTCCCAGAGATTCATCTCCAATTAGTTGGCAAATTATAGACTGGTGTGGCTCCAGAGACAGAGAACAACAAGAAACAGCTTGGAGCCCCAGTGCCAGCACCAAATAAACAAAAGGAAGTGCTGACGGTCATGTGCAGTGGTGTATGCTTATAATGCCAAACATGGATAGGCATAAGTAGAAGGATTTCAGTCTGAGGATGGTCCTGGATAAAAAAGCTGAAAAAAACAAAAACAGAAAACAAAGAAATAAACAAAACCCCTGAAATACAACTAACATTTAAAAGAGCAGGAGGCTTTAGCCCACTTATTTATTGGATAGTTGTTTCTTTGAGGATTTGTTGAAGGATTTAATTTTTTGAGTTCCAGGTATATTTTAGATATGAGATCCTTGTCTGTTGTATGGCTAATGAAGATCTTCTCCCAATCCCTGGGCTTTCTATTTTTCTTCCTAGCTATGTTCTTTTCCATACAGAAGTTCTGCAATTTCATGCAATCCCATATAGACAATAGACACATGAAGAAATGTTCAACCTCCCTAGCCATAAAAGAAACGCAAATCAGAACAACATTGAGATACCACCTCACCCCAGTTAGAATGGCTATAATCAAGAACTCTAATAACAACAGATGCTGGAGGGGATGTGGACAGAAGGGAACTTTACTGCATTGTTGGTGGGAGTGTAAACTTGTTCAACCATTTTGGAAAGTAGTATGGAGGTTCCTGAAAAGACTCCACATAGAGCTCCCCTATTACCCAGCAATCCCACTTTTGGGCATTTACCCAAATTATCACAAAAAGACCATACTAAAGCTACCAGCATAATTATGTTTATCACAGCATTATTTACCATAGCTAAGATATGGAACCAACCCAGATGCCCCTCAGTAGATGAATGGATCAAGAAAATATGGTATATATACATGGTATATACACACAATGGAATTCTATGCCTCCATCAGAAAGAATGACATTGCTCCATTTGTTAGGAGATGGAAAGACTTGGAAAAAATTATATTAAGTGAAGTAAGCCAGTCCCAAAGAAACATAGGTCCCATGGTTTCCCTTATTTGTAATAACTAGTATATGTCTGAGACAAACAGAAATGGTCAGATAAGTTGATGTTAGGCGAAATGAACCCCAAGATAAGAACTCAAATATTTTTTCTTTCTTGCTATTGTTTCTAACATATTTATAAGATGATTTCTTTGTTGTTTTGTATGTCTCTCCCCCATGGTATAACCTCTGTTTTCACTGTATTTGCTGTTGGTATAATTTGGGGAGGGGAAGGGAAAAAACAAATTGTACAAATAGGGATACAGGTGGACCCATTGCAACAATGAGATGTACAAGATGCTATTTGGAAAAATGAACTTTACAACTTTGGCCTGGGGAGGGGCCGGGGTGGGGAGAAGGATGGGAAGAGATGGGAAGGGAAAACAAAGGAGGAGGCAGCAATGCTTGATAAGAGATGTACTCATTACCTTGCCCATGTAATTGTAACCCCTCTGTATGGTATTTTCACAATTGAAAAAAAGAGTAAGAGGCCTGGCTCCAATGGTAGATTGCTTGCCTCCTAAGTATGAAGCCCTGAGTTCAGTCTTCAAAACTTCCTACATAAACAAATAAAGGAATAATAAATAAATATTTTAAAACGAGTCATATAAACCAATGAGATTTGGGAGTTTTCTTGTCCACACCAAACTATCCTACCCAATGTTATTAATTCAGAAGAATTTTTCAAGCATTTAGAGGGATTGAGAAATATTTTGGATTTCCAAAATGTTGGCAGCTTAGGTTTTAGAAGACATGGAAAATAAGCAAAAACAATGAGGGCCTTTACATGGAGCCTGTAGGACAGCTTGCTTGTAATAACAAACTGGGCCTTTGCTCTCTCTTTCACTCTCAATTCTGAATTAAGTTTTTAAAATTCAAAAGTTAAGGTTTTGCTATGTTTAAGTACCTAACACAATCTCTTTCAATATTTGCTAAGTCATTTCTAATCCATCCACCAAATGTCATTTTTCTGCAGGTATATTAACAGAGGCTTGACTGATCCCTATATAAATTAGTTGGATTTTAACTAATTTATTTTATGGCAAAGTACATAGTTTTAATTGACAAAAATCCCTACTCAGGCTGACTGATTCTCCCTAGGTATTTGCTTCCGATTAAAGAGAGATACTTTTGAAAAATCGCCATAATGAGTAAATAATTACCTGTTGCTGAAAACTGCTCTGTTGGACTATTTGAAGGATATCACTTGGGATGAACCTGTGCCAGAATACATACTAAAGAATTTTTAAATATCAAATTATACTGCAAGTGTATCTGGATAGGATAACTTTTTAGTTGTAATCATCGTATTTCTAGAAATCCATAATATAATGAATAGTCTTTCTCATTCAACTACATTTTAAAATGTGTAACTGACAAGTCTCAGTTGACTTGGTTTATAAAGTTTAGTATTATTTTCCTTATAATTGTATATTATGTGATTCAGTGATCACAGCCCCGAAGGTTGAACTTTGAACTTGAACAAACTAATATACAGTGGGGTAATGAACACTAGTTCCTTATTTCCATATACTTATGCTTGAGTAGAAGAGAAGAGAACAATGGAAATGTATGGCATTTGCACAGATTTGGGGAATTTACTACTCTGAGTGAGTTAAATTCAAATAATAAGTCTGGGATACAATCTGTATTTATGTACAAGTCCTAAACATTTCTATTTTAATGTACAATTCTTATAGATTTCTCTTAGAAAGAGAGAGTTAGAATGGGAAAAGAAAGAACAAGATTAGCTATTGAATTTAGTTTTTCCCTTTTGTTCTTTGCCAAAGCCATACATATGTAAATGTTTAAGCAACAACAAAAGCTTCAGGTCAAAGGTCACTGCTTGTGAACTGTAAAGTTGTTCTGGTTTGTAAAAAGGAGACAATTAGATTTGAGTTTCTTTTGAATGCTCTCAGGTCTGACCCTATATGTCATTGAGACATGTTCTAATGTTCTCCAAGTGCTCATTATGGCAACAACCATGTCCAAGTTAAAAGAAACATCCAGCTGTGCTGAACTTTGCTGTTATATTAAAAGCTGCCTAGAGGTAATTATTTTACACACTGATTTCCCAAATGAGTATATATCAAGTCTCCCCTGCCAGGTTCTCTCAGTTGAATCAATGTCTATGATTATAAAATATCTAAATTGTATTAATATTGTTATAGTGCTCCCTACAGTACAGAGTAGCAAAATAAATTAAATTTTTAACAAAATATGTGAGGCAAATGACAAAAATCCTAAAGAAAAGATGCAAAATAAATTTAAAATAATGACAAAAATAAATTAGAAAAGTGATCAATAATTATTTGTTGTATGGTTATTATTTGACATTTTTCTTTTAGTTGTCATAAAAAATTTCAATATACCTAGCATGGAAACCATCTCTCTCCAACATATTGATTAAAAAGAAATGACTCAATGGAAGAAAAATGTATAATAACAAATACAAAATAAAATACATAAATACATTGAAAAACTTAAATAGAAAAGGGTGATAAAACAAGATAAAATAAGATGTCACTGTTGGCATTAAGAACGTATTTTAAAAAAATACGTTTGGAACTGATGTTATATATTTTGATGCTACAAAACTTAAAAATAACTTGCATTAAAAGTAGCAACATTTTCCATCTTTATTGATGCAGATGCATGCAAAAATCATAAATTTCAATAATTGCCAAGACCATAGCCAAACAATTCAAAGACTAATGAACACAATAAGTATAGTGTACATTTCAAATAAGGAAAAAGGAAAGGCAAGAATAATGCTATGGTGTTAAATTAGAGTCAGAGGTAGGTATAATAACTAATGACTTTTTATGTGGTTCTAGGTAGATAAGTGTAGAAATAATTACCAATATGGTTGCATGCTGGAGTACACATTCTCCCATTTCCTGGCCCTAGGTCCTGAGAAGGCCGGAGGCAATGACACCTAGTTGCAATGAGTGCGTTTGGGTCTTTATCTCCCAATAACACTTTTGTCAGTATGGTTTTTTAGTAATAATTCCTCTATGAAAGTCCTGGGAAAGAAAAAAAATACAAGACTATAATCTCTTTTAGTGCTAGAAAGTATAAAAGAACCCTCCTAAAGTGGATGGGGGACATGATAAAATGATGGAAAAGCCAATTTGAAAGAATTCCCAAGAAATAAATCTAGGACAATTTTAGAGACAAAATACAGTATGACATCAATGAGTAATAAACAACTATATAAAAGAAATGCTGACTAGCCCATACCAATACTGCAAACTGCAAACTGCAGTTAAAATTTTTAAATGGGGAAAACAAGAAAACTATTTTTCAGAAGAATTCCAGTTAAAAAACACAAAGGAAATGATAGAAACTCAAAATAATCCTCAAGCAAATTCATAAGGTAATAATTTTTTCAGGAAAGTTATTGAAATGTGCTAAAATTAGTGGAAACACATTTAGAGAAGATGTTTACATAATCTCCACCTGTCTTTTCATAAGATACTTACTAATTTCAAAGAGAATAGGAAGATGTTTGACAGTAGAAAACTTGGAACATTCCATCTTAACTTAATGACTAAAACTTATGCCAGGACTCAACAATCAGTTCTATACATTCTTTGCATATGTTGAGAAGTTATAAAAGTGAAAATTGCATGCCTTTGTCTTTATTGATTTACATTTCAGTGCATGTGGGGAGAGAGGAAACACTAAAACAACCAAAATGTTTATAACCATCTTTTAAAAACATTCTAAACATTTCTGGAGGTTAAAAGAAAGAGAACATAGAGGTTGGAGTTCATCGTTAATTCATGTATGAAACTCATTTCCAAACATAGGAGTTATTTTAGACACACACACACACACACACACACACACACACACACACACACACACACACACACACACACACACACACACACACACACACACACACACACACACACACACACACACACACAAGAAATCCATCTTTGGAGGAGGCAGCAGGTAAGGATTTGAAAGATGGATGGGATTTTGCCAGAAAGAGATACAGCAGAAATAGTATTTTAATGCAAGGATTAATATGAATTTTCCCTAACTTCAATGAATATTTCCAGATGTAGGAAGTAAAGGCTACCTATAATACAAAGCAGATGATTAGCCTGTAAAGGATCCTTGGCTCTTTGTTACTATTGTGAAAGCTTGTGAATGGAAGCCTTAGGCTTCCATTTGACAAGTAATGAGAAGCCTAGAAGATGAATAAAAAGTATGTGAGTTTTTTTTCTTTTTTTAAATATACCATAGATGTTCATCACTCTATGATAAATAGTATATATCACATCTGAAACTTTATGAGCTGGAACTGTGAATAGTAAGCAGCACCATGTTTATTGCATCTACCACTAGTACAGAAATGTTCTTCAGACTTCTCGAACACAGGATAAAGCAAAAAGACAGCCACTGGGGGTGGGAACTGACATACCATGCTGGTTGGTAGCTCATAGAAGTGTGTATAGAATTATTCAAAACACCAGGTTGCCTAGAAGGGCAGGAGAGTAAGCTACAGAAGGTAAGGCCAGGGATCACCTGAACTTACGAGAGAAGAGACTCTGGGTCACCTTTATTTGTGTTGCTTTTAAAACTTGTAATTTTTACTAACATGTATTAATTGTACAAAAGGGTTTAATTGGGCTATTTTCATACATGCACTTGGATCAAATTTACCCTATTGGTTTTTCAGCTGACTCCATTTTTAGAAAACAACTTTTGACACATTTCACTATTTCATTTTCAAATATGAATGTGAGGAACCTAAGCAACTCCATTTTACTTAAGACCCCATCTCAGTTCTGCAACTTAACCCTTGACCCACTTCAGCCCCAATGCCTGAAATTAACAACAGCAAGCCTTACACAAACAATTCTGGGAACCACAGATGGTGTTTGCTTAAGGCAAGATGTTGAGATATCTGAAATTCCAGAACAGCCCCTCCTAGGGTCTGGTGACCATTATCTAAACCAGAAACCCTGCAGTTTAGCAGGGTACACCCTGTGGTACAAGCCAACCAGTTTAAAGTACGTCAGCCCCCTTGATCTAACCAACAATCTGTTTCTGGTCCTTTCCGGCTTTGTAGTGCACCAATCATACGTTAGAGTTGTTTTATGATTTTCCCGCGGTGCGTAGTGATTTGTTACAAGATGCTATGATGTATGCAAAGTCCCTGCCTTCCCTAAAAAAGTGTATAAAAAGTGCTGCAACCCTGGGCTCGAGGCCTCTCAGCTGCTGTGGTGTGTGGGGGGGCGGGCGGGGGGGGGGGGGGGGGGGAACCAATCTCGAGCTTAAAATAAACTCCTTTGTTTTCACATTGGTGACAGTCTCTGGTGGTCTTTTGGGTAAGGATTTCCCGAATTCGAGCTTTACAAATGAAATACTTCAATCATCTTTGATGACAAGAAAAAAAGCAAAAACAAAAACAAAATTGTATCTGCTAGTTGTGTGTGTCTTCACTAATTGTACAGTAAACAAGTATGTTTTTGTGCTTCTACTCACACTCCAAACATGAAACATATGATCAGAATAATAACAGCAGTGCAACATTATTTTGCATTTTGCAAGTAATGAGCACTTCAAGTTACATTTACCATTTTCCTGATTTCAAGATTCAGGATTTATGGCAATTGGCGTTGAATTTAGAATGCCAGGTATTAAACCCTCTTCTATGGCTGGCATTGAAGCTAAAATACTAATTATAGTGTCTTTATGGATTTAAATCCTATAACTAATGATTTACCCATGTTTATGAGGTAAAAATATTTTGAGAGACCGAAGACTTTCAGCAGAATCATGGTTCAGAGATTCAGCGGTTAACTTCCTATTTCATTTTAGGCCACATTTACTCTCAGAATGGAGAAGAGACTGTCGTCACAGGCTGAATAAACTTGGCAGCTCCTTTTCTGATAGGGTTAATCAAAAAGGAATCAAGCCTTCAGCTCCAGGCTTCTGAATTAATGATGCCTTAAAGGAGATAAAAGAGCAATCAGCCTCATATTTGTGACACCAAGACTTCAAAAATCGAGTCAGAACAATTTATTTGAATAAGTCACCAATGTAATTGGCTACAGTAAAGCAAGACTGGGAGTCAGAACACAGCTGGGCCCAAGGCAAGCTGTGTGTATCACAATAGTAAGTGAAAGAGCCACAGGATAGAGGTACCCCAGAAAATGCACTACAAAGAGGGGCAGATTACCCAGAAATCAGTTGTGCATGTTAACTAGAAGTCAGTGGTGTGCAATAGAGACCTTTACCAGGCTTCTTTCTCATGGATTTGGAAGCTGTTTGTTCATGTTTTGCAAATGAATCCTTATCCTTACATAGAACTGTAGAGAGAGAGAAGGGTTTAGATATCAAGTTCAGGGGAATCATTTTATGCTATAATGAAATTGGTGCTCACTGTGATTAGAATCCTTGCTTGGCCTTTACAGCTGGCTTTTTAGCTAGTTAGTTAAGACATGAACAGAGATCTCCTGAGACGGCTGCATAGTGCTGCTGGAACCTTCCTTTCCTCAACCCAGTAGGCAGTTCCCTTGACCTCCTGCTCTTCTTCAGTTCATGAAGCAGGTTCTTCTGCTCATTAGCAGGTTCATCTACTATGTCCAAGCGTTGCTTTGAAAGCTTCCTTGCTTCCTGCTTTCACACAACCAACAGAGTCTTATGTAATTAGATCCCTCCATCGCCACAGGAGCCTGTTTATCTCTACCATTCTAAACCACTACATCCCAGTGAAAAGCTTCCCTTTCAACCTTACTCATGTAAAACTTTCCTCAGTCTTTCTCTCTTTCTATCTCTCAGTAGTTCTGTGTCTCTCTGTGTCTCTGTCTCTCTCATAGTCACACACATTTTCATCCGGCTCTTCCCTTGTCCATAAACATAGTTATAATTCACTCCAAAGTCCAATGTATTAGCTAAAATGTCCCTCCCCCATGCCCCACCCTCCCCAGCCCAACCCCACCCCCGTCCCAATATAGCTCAAATATAGCTCAGTCTCTAACACTGGAAAGTATCCAGTGTTGGTGGGTAGGCATCAGGATGTTGTACTAAGTACTGTGTGGCTCAGATTTGATATTACTATTTTTATTATTTTTTATTAGTTATGACATCTGACTTTTTTTCTGCTTCTTATTTCTTTCATTTATAAAACTTAAGTGAGATGATTATTTCCACTATTATAAATTGAATACACTTTCAAGAGGAAAAAAATCACAAGAAATATTTATATTCATGTAAAAAAGCATTTTTCCAGTTTGGGTTTAATAGTTCATTCTTTATCTATGGAGATTCAAATATTAAATATATTCATATATTCATAATTTATATATATACATATTGCACACATGGTCTCTGTCTCCAGAAATAGCTGTTCAAACTCAAAATTTTTCAACAATTCTGTCATTCTATTGATTGTTGGTCAGATAAAGTGACTGTGTTATAAGATTTCTAGTAGCTCATTGTTTCAGGAATTTTAGCAAGGGTACATTTTTCAAATGAAAAAAACTGTAATACATTATATAAGCTGTAGTAAGCTACTTGTAGCTCTAGAATAAACTGAACACTCAACTTTTATTTTCCCCTCCTGAAAATGGCAGAAAATATAACTGAAGTACTTAAAGAATAGGAACACAAGAAAGGAAGGCACAAAAAACATGCATTTGGTTGTTATGATGTGTTTGATCTGACTTGTCCTTGGAGAGATAAAGGTGCCTAGGGACTATCAGCTCATGGATAAAAGGACCATGTCTGTCTTTTTTTCATATACTGCAGTGGCCAGCACAGAATATAGGGCTCAGTAAGTGCAAAGTAAGCATTTATTGGCTCCCTGAATGAATGAATATATGAATATATATGGCTGGTCATCAGTTGTTATATTTCCTCAGTTTTTCCAGGCCTAGCAAAAGTATAAGAAACTAACTTTGTTTTGCTGATAGTTGAATGTATATTGGTAGCTTATGATAGCCTACCAATGTACATTGAAGTATCATTTAGTTTACTATTTTGTAAACTATGCAGAAGGGCTTCCCTGCTTATGTCAAAGGGTGATTTTTAGGACTGAAGGAGACTATTATGCAAAAGCATATGCAAACTGTAAACTCCTACAAAATGGAAAGCATGATTTTAATAACATGAGATAAGTTGGAAAACATTCCATTGTTGACCTCATTTAAAAAAATTGGTAAGTAGGAATATTAGAATCTGTAACAGGAGCTTTTGGCAAAAGCTTTCCTCTTGGGATTTTCATAGGGTGTTTTATGTTCAGAACTATCAAGGTAGATTATGCAGAAATTTAAAGATGTAGAATATTTACTTAAGAGAACATGGCTTGAGGCTATGATGCTAATTGTGATTAATTTTCACACACACAAATGGCTTTCAAAGGAGGAGGACCTGGGAGGCAGCCTCCTTCTCCAGCTTTGTATGCTGGCTGCTGCTTATCATTGTTCTTCCTGGTAACTGATTTGCAAAGCATGCTTTTAATGTTTTTGTTTAAAAATTCATTTTAGGAAGATTAGGCCTGCAGAACATTTCTTGCAACAGCTACTAGAGATGTATAGCAAGGGAGTGAGGGAGAAAGGAGGGGGAGGGCAAATTATCCAATTTTCCCTTGCGTGCTTAAAAAAAAAAAGAATTGTTACTAACTGTATTTTGTTCACCTTTCTGGAGATCACTTCTTTTTGCACTTCAAACTATATGGGAGATAATCCCATTCTCCTTTTTTGTTCTCTCTTGAGCCATGTTTGGAAAAAGAATATAACCAGGACTGTCTGCATCCATTCACCAAATATTTACTAATTCTGTACTTTACTATGAGTTAGTTATTATGATAAGCACTAGAAATATTTTTCTAATATTTTAAGTTAATACAGATAATTTTCCTCAATTTTCATTGTAGGCATAAATGTCAATCTGAATTCCCGTCTCTCCAAAATAGTTTCATATCTTTTTGCTCTTTATGTCCACAGTTTGGCTTAGAGCAGGTGTGCCCAACAATAAGGGTTTTGTCAATGAGAATAACTAATACTAAGGTAGTTGTTAGAGCCTTAGAACCTAGACTTGACACAGATTCTGTTTTGTTGTCTGTGTTGCATGCCTGCTGCCTCTGCCTTTACCATCTTCTCACTCATACCCCCACTGCTACAGTAACAGCATGAGCTCACTGCCTCTGGTCCCCCTCCTCCCCTGCTTTAGCCTTGAGGATGTGAGCACAAAGGAAGCACAAATCCCATTCTTTGTTCTAAAATGTCTGCAGGTTTTCCAGTAGTTTCTTCTCCCTTTAGTAGCCATCTCCATCTTATTCCTCAACTCTAATAGACAGGGATCTCAAGGTCGAGCTTAGGGGTTTTGCACTAAATAACTAGTCATACTTTCTTCAACGGGAGGGCGCCCCAGAAGCCAAGACTCCAGGCGGGGAGATGCAATAAGCAAGAGGAGTTTATTTGACGTTTGCGCAAGCGGACTCTCTGTCCCGAGCAGACAGGGAGTCCCGAGCAGCGGTTACAGGCATTTTTAAAGGCAGAAACCCCAAGATTGACACATAACACAAGGCGTCTGGGGATTAGAGGTCACTATACACTCTAGCAATCATTTTTTACTACAGGGGGGAGTTTATAACACTCTTTGTAATAAAACAATTGGCGAGGATGATCAAACAGAGGTAGTCACTCTGGGAGATAAGGGTTAGGGAGTTTACAGAGTTACAGGCTTGTGACTGATTAACATTTGGCCTAGTTTGCTGGACTTGCCAGGTGGTCCTTATCTTGGGTCCCTATCTTAGGGAATTTTCAAACAGGAACCAGAAAAACATACCTGTTTGTTCTTTATCTATGACCACAAACCTTGTCCCAGGGGCCGGCATCTGAGCTCCAAGACTTTTTACTTAATTCCTTATTTCCAGAAAATGGGGGGTTAGTGCTAGGGCGAGCAAGTTTACAAGAGCAAATCAGCTGTTAGCAATTGTAAAAATGTAATTCTAATTTTTAATCTTTCAATAATAACACAAATTCACTGAAATCTAGTCTTATTTAAAAATATATGTTCTATCTGGATTCTCTACATAATAATACCCAAGCTTCAACCCTACATCTCCCCTCAAGAATGGCACTCTACCACCCACTTCAGCTTTTGCTGGGTAATAAGTGTCTTAGGGACTTTTCTGCCCAAGATGGCTTCAAACCATGATCCTCAGACTTCAGCCTTCTGAGGACCTAGAATCAGTCATGAGCCACCAGCACCTGGCTTCAAGCTTATTTTTTACTCAGAGATTTTTTATTCCTTTCAAAGCATCAGCTACAATTTTCACCTCAGGAAAAAGCACCATAGTGTCTGTTACACTGTGGTACAAATAAATTCCTGCACCACCAACCCAGCAGCACTAGGGATGCAAAGACAGAAATATGAGGAAGACAGCAGGAGGAACAGAGTTCCTAATAGAGTTAGTTCTTTAACAAAGCAAAGATACAGTTCCTGAATCTTGGCAAGTTGTTTGCCCTTACTTAATGTATGCTTTCATCTCTCCCTTAGCAGCTCTTTTGCAAAACCATTTGCGATCGTCAGAAAACATGGTGCTTTTTGAAAACTACAAGAATGGTTTGCCCCTTTGCACACACAGTTTCCCTACTCATCTGTCCACTTAATAAGCTGTTCATCTTCAGACTCTCAGTGTAAATTGTACCTTATCTTCATATCCTTCTTCATCTCTCTCAGAGTTGCTGAGAGCTGGGCCACCTTTTGTACTTCAGTGGCGCTTGCACATTTCCAGCATTTGTCCTATCATAACCATCTTTTTGGGTAAGAGTTGTTTTTTGTTTTTTCTTTTCATGACTCAGCCTCTTACTTCATGCCTAGTGTCTTAAAAGATGATTTAAAGTATTTGTAATTAACTTAATCAAAGGAGCTTAAAATGAGATAATTACATAATTTGGAGACTCCTGTTTTAGAAATATTTTCAATTATTTTGTGAATATAAGAGAGTTGTTTACTTCTTAGCATCTTTAAAATATTCTAGAGTATTAAATGAAGCTCTAGAGTGTAGAATGTGGTCTTTAGTCTTTAGGATTCAAATGACCATTAAAAAAGCTGAATTGGCTTCTTTCTTTCTAGTTAATGTTATCACTAAATCAACCATTGTAAAGACCTTGTGTTTTCATATATAATGGAAAGCCAAATGACCCTATGATGCATAGTTACTCTTTATGTATTCCAAAGTAAAGAATAATTATAAGGTCCAAAGATATTTACCATAAAAATAACTATCTGAATTATAAATTATTATTAGATGGTACCTCATTTACAAAGCTTCTGGCTTTGACAAGAGAAAAATTGAATGTTTTTCAGTGTATTGAAATTGTAGTCACTGCAGCCTAAACTTGTCTTTCAGGCAGATAATTGGTTTTCCTGCACCTTAGTGGTAGGTATAGAGTGAAACTTCAAGTGCTGATTTGGATAATGCTTGTCCCCTAAAGAAAGGAACTGATAAGCGGCCCCTTGAAAAGGCTGCATGCCAATTTTAGAATGTCTTCGCCACAAAACAAAATATTCGACTTGCATTTCATTTTTTTGTATTGGGTCTTCAGTTCAATTTTTTTATGTTTAGAAGATTCTATCACTCCTCCCTCTCCCCACCCCCAATTTATTCTTAACATGTCCTCATGGATGAGGACAGAAATCTAAAAATCTGCCCAGGTGAAATTCATTGTTCAGATATTCTGGCTAACATTTTAAGACACATATGAGCTTAATAATTATCTGTGTAAATCATTTAGCAGGCACAATAATCCTGTGTGGACTCTGGTATTTGTAAAAGAAAAAATTGTTGCTTCTATTATGTATATTAAGTGACTTTAAAATGTTTCCAGCAAATACATCCAGGCCATGTATCATAACTCTCTTCTTGGTTTCATAGCATATTATAATCCCTAATAAGGGTGGAACATTTACTATGAAAACAGGTATTAGGTGTACAAACTCTGTTTGGTATTACTCCCACCACTCTGTTTGGTATTACTTCCAACTCTTTCTTTTCCTCTTCTGAGCCTCCACTCCAATCTCTCATATCCTGCCTTTCAAGTAAGGTTGCTAAATAGATATTTATTGACTGCTATAGTTGAAGTGATTGACCCATACATACCCTTAAGAATGTTATTCCTTTGGAGTTCAATTGAACTCTTGAGATTGGTGAAAAAGAAACAGAAGAACTGTGCTTGTACAAATGAACTATTTTTACTATATTTTCTCTGAAAGTAGATGTTATTTCTGAGAAAATGTTGGCCTAGATGAAAGTGTTTAGGTATTTACATAATCAGTATGTTATAGCTCTTTTCAGGTCCATGATGATGGCCCACTTCCATAGGCTGACCTTAGAAACAGATATTAGTTATGATATAAGTTCACGAGAGTCATTTTTAATAAAATAGAATCTACATCATTAAAAAGCAGTTGGCTGTCTAAGCTGGCCCTTAAGGAAAGGAAACTGTTATTACCAATGCATGCGAATTATAGAGTTGATTTCAGGGTCAGTTGATAGCAGATGATAAAATAAGCCTTTAGAAGATCACACATCATTTTAAAAATCACAATAATAGTTGCATTTGTTCACTTCTAATCCAACTTGCCACCCAGTCATGGATCTAAATGACTTTTAGCCATTGACTCAAATTTCATTTCACCTAGAAATATATATATATATATATATATATACATATATATTTGCTGCCAATGATTTTATTCAGATTAACTTTCCATAGACCTTTTTGCAAAGAAACTCTAAAAGTGTGAGAGATTAGGCTCATCTGCTGGAAATATAGAACAATGACAAGTTAAATTAAAATGAAACAGGGAAGATAAAATCATTTTAATTCACATTTCACTGGCAAGAAAGCTGAGACAAAAGTGACTTGTCTAAGGCTAGATCATTCTGATATAAAACCAAATGCTCATGATATTTGGTTCATTTGTCTCTGTCAACAGAGCCTTTATAAGTAGTTGTATTTTAGTTATATTTTGAAAATATCCTTATTTTATTTTATAAGTTAGATTTTGTTTCATAGAAACAGATAATCACAAATTTTTGCATGTTAATTTTTATTTCTACTTTTTTTTTTTTGCTTTCCTCAATGAACATTTAAACACAATAATACTTCATTGCATGTCATTAGAGAGGATTGATTTGAGGCCCAGTTTTCCAAATAGGGGCACTTTAAATGCTTTCATGGCTAGAATAATGGATTTCATGGTCAGTAAGAGGATTTTCTAAGTAGGAGCATTGCTAAATACTTTAGTTGAAACTGAAGATGAGCAAAGATGATTTGTTCTGCAGTTATTTTTTAAAATGTTACTCATTAACATATTATGCTTTAATCACAGAATTGCAAAAAAAAAAAACCCATGGTTTGGAAACATGAACCAAAAATATGTAGTTTCAGAAAAAGGAAAAACTACAATAGAGAAAAAAATAATTGTTCACATATATAGTAGGCTTATTTACTTTTCATGTTTATTGGATTGTGATCTTTAAATATCTACAGTGGTGGGGGGCATGAGGTGGGTGGAGAAGGGAAGGGATGGAAAGGGGAAACAAAGGAGGAGGCAACAATGCTTGATAAGAAATGTATTCATTATCTTGCCCATGTAATTGTAACCCCTTTGTATGTTATTTTCACAATAAAAAATTTTTAAAAAGAATAGGAAAAAATCTACAATATTTGTATAGTTTAAATGTTAGCAAAATTCAATATTGTCTTGAAACCTCTCTTTGTTTTAATGAATAGATACTTTGTTTAAAGCTTTAAAAATTTGGGAATAATTACAATTGTCCCAGAAACAAAACTATTCTAAATAAACAGAAAATTCAACTAGTAAATTCACTTTTTTTCTATTTAAATATGTCTTTATTAGAGAAAATTTCAAAACTGAACAAATATATAAAATACAATTAATATTATCTATCATTCTATACACTCAGATAAAAATCAATATTGACATTTGGCAAATTTATTTCCACCATATTTTTTAGGCATAACTTGGTGTATTTTGTTCTTTCCCAAGTAGCTAATGGTGGCCAACAAGGAGGAGGAAGAGTCATGGGGGTTAAGAACAAAAACTCAGAAATAAAAGCCTGCTCTACTCATATGGACAACATGACTTTAGCATCTTTCCAACTTAGGCAATCAAATGGTACTCTTCTTTTTTGTTGGTTCTGGGGCTTGAACTCAGGGCCTGGGTGCTGTCCCTAAGTCTCTTGGTGCTTAGCCACTTTGGTTGAGCTAGTGCTTTACCACTTTTTTTTTGTAAAGTTACTGTACAGAGGGGTTACAGTTACACGAGTGAGGTAATGAGTACATTTCCTATTGAGCATTATTACCCCCTCCTTTGATTTTCCCCTACTATCCCTTCTGTCCCCACCTCCCCATCTCCTCTCCCCCTCCCCCTCCCCCGCTCCTTCCTCCCCCCCCCCCAAGTTTTAAAGTTCCTTTTCAACATAGTGTCTTGTATGTCTCATTGCTACAATGGGTCAACCTGTATCAGCATTTTGTTATTTTCCTTCCTCTCCCAAATTAGAAAACTGTGTATTCAAGATGCAGGGCACCAGAATCAAATGCAGTGACAACAGGGGTTATATCATAGGAGGAAGAACCTACAAAAGAAACAAAAAAAAATTGTTGCTGTTGTTTTTAATGTAAATTCACTTTTGATAACATTTTATATGATGATTTGAAATACAATATATTCTTCCATGTGATTCTTCTAGTCTACAACAACTGTTCCTGCTGGTTGGAAGGCAATAATGCTGGACTCTAAATAGTAATACTTTGTGAATGGTTAAAAATATTTGTTGATGGTTACGTGATGCATTGTCTTATGCACTGACTTTTTAAATCTTATGTACATGATAAAATAGTGACTCTTTTTTTTCCTTTGAATGAACATATTTACTATTGCAATGATAACAAAATTGAATTTTTAAACTCATGTTTTAAAATCCTCTGGCACTCAATTCAGCATTTGGCGCTTATTTTTAATGTTAAATTTATTGCTTTTTCTTTTAAAATTTATTTATTTATATTATTTACTTTATTTTAGATATAAAGGTAATGTATAGAAGGATTACAATTCCATGAGTCAGTTAAGTACATTGCCTTTTGTATAGTGTCTCTGTTAGGTTTTTAAAAAGAGGTAGCCGAGTAAGAACTGCACCAAGCACGTGGTATTCAGGTAAGGGGTTTATTCAGTAGACCTGCTGGGACCAGGCAAGGTTGGCACTCCACGCGGCTGGCAAAGGAAAAAGGGCGGTCTGGCGGCGGTTTAGGCCTTATATAGGGTAGGGGGTGGGGAAGGGTGTGTCCAGGTAAAGGGAAGTGGGATCAGGTGGGAGAAAGGTGTGGCCACATCAGGTTAGGATGTGACCTCAGCGGATGCGGATGTGACCTCTTCCAGGTATCCCAGTTGCCTAGGTAACGCAGGTACTGGGCGAGGTCTGTTCGTCGTCCAGGAATGGACCTTACAGTCTCCTGTTCCCTCATTCCCTCCCATACACTCCCTCCCATCTCCATCCATAAGTTGTGTAGTTCACATTCATCAGTGTCCAGTGAGCTCCACTCTTGTACTTTTCCACCCCTTTCTGCTCATTTTTATATTAGATTCAAAAGTAGAAAATTGTGAAAAATTTATAAGTAGCTGTTGGTAAATAGAAAATGAAACAAAAATATCCTTACTGTATCAGTTATTTGCACACACACACACACACACACACACACAAATACACACACCTCTCAAAAAATGGAGCACTAGGGAGAGTTTTGAAGTGTATATATATATATATATATAAATGTGTATAATTCATATATATGTATATAATTCATATGTCTCATATATATGTATATACATATATGTGTATATAACTCATATATATCTCATAAGAATGCAGCCCTATAACTCATAAGAATGGAGCACTAAGGAGAGTTTTGAAATTTTGCAGATCATTAGTTTTCTTGATAATACATAGTACTTAAATAACTTATTGTATATATTTGGATACATGGTTTGTTAAATACTTCAACTTCTTGTCTCAATAGCAAAAGAGATACATGTCTCCAAATGGTATGCTGAAATATTAAAAAAATGTTAGCCAAAAGTTTTGATAGTCACAAAAAATTAACAAAATATTGGGAATAAATGTCAATAACTCCTAATTATGGTGGTGTTAGAAGTCATTCATCTGAACAATCTGAAATGAGAAAATAAAGAGCAGTTACTCTGTAACAACAACATTCTGTGTACATTCAGTTGTAGAATTATACAAAATGTGGAAAACAGAAAGATTTATGTCTGCAATAAGCAAATTCTGGTTTAAGTTATTTGATTTACAATTATTTAGAAAAATCATACAGCAACACACTGCTGGATGCTGGGAGTATAGTAGACTATTATTACGCTAATTGCCTTTTCTTCTTTTATTTTGTTTTTGAAGTTATAAAGCCCTTGAAACACCAGCAACAATACAACTAATGTTTGGTCAATGCAAAAAGTTACTGCATCAAACCTATAATTTTTTTTATCTAGTACAGTGAGAGCTTCTGCTTTAAGTTCAGCCACTTTTAGAGCCAGAACCAGTGAAAATTCTAATATAAAAATCAAGTGACATCTGACACAAGGAGAGTCGACCAGCAATATTGCATAGAGAAAAGGCATGCTTGCAATCAGAGGCTGAATTGAATTGTAGCTCAAGGTGAAGGGGAATGCAGAGTTTGTTATGATATCTATAATTTGTGCAGACAAAATGTCAATAGTTAAATTTTTTAACTTGGATGGTGACATCTCTACATCACTCCCCAAAAAAGTTTGTAGAGCTATTCTAGTGAATCTTAATTTTATTCCCTTTCAGAATTTCAGAGATTATTTGAAATACAACCATTCAGCTCCAGGAATAAATCGTGAGGTTCATCTGGTAGCAGCCCTGAAAAAGTACCTCTCAGGATTACAGAGGGGAATGGAACAAGAACTGAGATGTTGAGCTATGAAATCCATGTGGCTTCTTTCAGCTCTCGATTGAACATGTTTTTTGGTGGTAAGAAAGGTTTGTTTCTAGGACATCTCTTGAGACTTTTCTAACAAGCAATTTTTTGAATAAGAGATTCCCAAACAGTCTTGCCAAAATTAATAACAAACCGAGCAGACTTTACCAGAAAACACAAGGAATGGTTACTCCATAGGTAATGATTTATATATACTAATTCAAAACAAAATGTATTAAGTTCAAATAAGCAAAAATACTTTTGTAAAAAGTAAGGCATATGGAACAAGTAGAAAAAGGAATATTTATCTACAAATATATATCAACAAAACACATGAGGATGTAAATGGCAGCAATAAGGTCTATAAAATCCTTTATTTGCAGCACAAGGTACTAGCTACCTAGTATGTGCATCTCTATCTGGATGTTAGACTTGGACTCAACTGCCCAAGCTTTAATCCTGTGAATATGCTTTAAATTCAAAATGTACAAAAAGAAATGTAACCATCTCTTCATTCAACCAACATTTTCCTCTCTGATTTGGCTGTTTCTTTGAATTCATAACATTAGCCAGGAGAGCATAAAATTCCACAGCTACTTCTGATATCTCTGTCCTCCAGTTTCTTATATTCAGGAAATCGCCTGTTAATTCTTCTGAAATATGTTATAATTTATCACTTCCTGTCAGTTCCCACAGTTCTCATCTAATTTGAGACCTTACAGCTTCATGTTCTGCCAGAGTATTTCTTCTGTTCTACTGTCCTAACTTACATTTCAGGAATACATTACATTCTTGCAAGGCTAAACTTGCCCAAGTGTGCTTCAATTCTCTGCTTTTCTTGCTAAAATTATTCTAACAACCCCCCATTCTTCATTGAATAAAATTTAAACCTTTTAAGCCTGGCATCTTTCCTTCCTTCCTTCCTTCCTTCCTTCCTTCCTTCCTTCCTTCCTTCCTTCCTTCCTTCCTTCCTTCCTTCCTTCCTTTCTCCCTTCCTTCCCTCCTTCCTTTCCTCCTGCCCTCCTGCCTTTCTGCCTCTTTTCCCTTTCCTTTCCTTTCCTTCCCTTCTCTTCCTTTCCCTTCCTTTCCTTTCCTTTCTTATTTTCCTTGTGTGTGTGTGTGTGTGTGTGTGTGTGTGTGTGTGTGTGTGTGTGTGTGTGTGTGTGTGTGTGTGTGTGTGTGTGTGTGTGTGTGTGTGTGTGAGACAATCTTGGGGCTTGAACTCAGGGTCTGGGTGTGGTCCCTGAACTTTTGTGCTCAAATCTAGTGCTCTACTACTTGAGCTACAGACCCACTTCTGGCTTTTGGGTGGTTAATTGGAGATAAGAGTCTCACAGACTTTTCTGCCCATGCTGGCTTTGAACTGTGAGCCTCAGAGCTCAGCCTCTTGAGTAGCTAGAATTACAGGTGTGAGCCACTGGTACCTGGTAGCATTTTCATTTTTAATATCTGGCTCCAAAATGCCCTTCTATATCCATCTTCCTCTTGAATAGTTTGTGAATCCCTCTAATTCTGGAAAGCTAAAAGATCCTGTGCTGATGGTCCTGGGCTTCCATCTCCAGAGATTTTGGAGCTAAGTCACAAGGTAGGATCACTGGACTCTGCAATCTGTGCATCTTGTGTGGGTGACTGAGAGAAGTGGTCACTAGATATAACAGCATAGCAACTGCTCTCCTATTTGCTAAGTTGGAACAACTCTCTTTAGTATAGGGGAGGGAGGAGGTAGCGGTGGAGATTGTTGCTGTTGTTAATGGTGGTTTTGGGTTTTTTTTTTGTTTTCTTACAGTTGTCTGTCTTTTCCTCACACCCAAAACTACCATTTCTACTCATTTCTTCATTTGTTCTCATAGGCCTACTTCTAATTTTGCAGCACATAATTGTCCCACTCATCTTTCCAGAAAACAAATATTCCTATTTTATTTTCATAAAGGCCATTGAAACAAATATCTGACACCTGTTGATATTCATTTGTCATTAATTAGTTATGGTTTGCATGTAATCGTGAAGAAAAAAGCATTCCAAAAATTACTTTTGGAAATTCTTGCAGCTATTTAGAAAAATTGTCTAGTTCCTATATGCAGGCCTTTAGTTGGGTCTGGAAACTATTACTACCTTAATATAAAGTTTCCTTACATGGCTTGTAAAATATACTGCTTTAAAATTCTGCTTTACTATCAATTTCCAGTACTGAATTAACCACCATACCCATGTATGAGTAGCAAGGTCCTGCAGTTGCATTCTAGAATGTTCTAGAAAAATAGCTGGTAAAGTGTTTTTTGGAATGCTCATTGATTGGCTCTACTAAAGTAAAATATTTGCTCCAAATGGTTAATCAGCAAGTGCTGCAAAGCAGAAGCAGCCATCTGTGAGTTGGCCTGCTCACTACTGCCTTCGTAATGTCTTCAGTTCGAAGAACATCTGGAGTTATTATCTGAATCATTTTCCTCTCTAATAGTCATCTTTTAGCATACTTCCAAAGTTCTCTTCTAATCTAGAATATCTCCACCTGTCCCAAGCCTGAGCAATCAAAAAAAATTCCTTTCTGATATCCCTATTTGACATCTGGTATCTCTCCACATACACATGTGGTGAATATGGATCAAAGAACCAAGAGAGTAGTAACACCTTACTAGAAAGACAGTACCCTTGTGTTACTCCTTCCCTATGGCAAGGTATAAATCAAGAGTCACTCCAAAGTCTGTTGTTTATGTAATAATGGTAGCGTCAAAGTTTCTGTGGATAGCTGTATGTGTATTTGCATATATGAAATGGAGTTGGATGGTTTGTGGTATACAGAAATAAAACAACAAAGTGGTAAATAACATAATAATGTTGTGAAACTTACCTTCCAAATTCTTTGTTTAGTGAAATTTAAATGATAACCCCAGCAGTTTGGGTTGTGCATTCTAGATCAATATGAAAGTACATAAAGAGAAAAAAATCAATCTTTGCAACAGTACCAATTTTTTCCTCTGCCTTCGCTTAGTATCATTAATGGTGTAAGATATCGATTCTGCTTTAGAAATAACCATTCTACAGACAGTTTCCTAGGGTCGAGATCACCGATCATTTTAATTTTCTTTAAAACTGAGTTTGCAATCAATGTTCACTACACAAAGATGATGTTCCAAGAACCAAATGGAATTGGATTCTGACTAACTTACTACTTCTCTCATCCTCTGTTAACACAATCACGGAAATTTTTAAGAGAAAAAGAGGAATGATGCCTTAAATGCTTGGTAATATCCTGTCATTGTGAGGGGTTATACTACCCTTTAAAATTTCCATTTGAGATTGTCAGTGGGAATCTCTTCCTGCAGCTAATAAATCATTTGAAGTAGTAAGTACTTTTCTCTTGACATCAGTTTTACACTGAATTTACATTTCTGTTCAAGGTTCTCATTTGCCAGTTTGAAATGTATCTTATTATAGAGAAGGGACTCAGGATAAGCTGTCTCCCATTTAACATGCAGACTTTCCTAGAGTTTTCAGACACTGAGTTCTGGTATCCCTGCCAACCAGCTAACTCTTCTGGAGAGTCCTTCCCAGTATAGAGTTCCTCTCCATTTGGCACTTCCTATCATCTGCTGCTGCTTCACCCTCTTTTTTTTCTTCTAAATTCAGGACCTCCTACATCGCAAATGTTCATTTTTGAAATAGAAGATAGGAATTATTCCTATCAGTGAAATTATTAAGAATACTAAAGAATCGCTAGAAAAATGGCTACAGTAAAGAAGTCAAGGTGTAGTAAAACAAACAAACAAACAAACAAAAATACCCTAACAATGTCACTCAGATACTAATTGAGCCTAACTGTTTATACCATAGGACAGACATTAGCTTTATGACTCCTTATGTCCAGCCAGATGTTGGTAGTGGTCTGACAATAGTTTGGATCTCTAGTGTGCCCTGATTGCTTCATAACATGTCCTCCCCACCAATTTAGTTTGTTATTGCATTTACTGCTTAATTTTTAAAGCTGTGGCAAAAGGCCTATAGAAAAATGTTGCTCTAACTATTGCCTAACATTAAAAATAAACAGTAGCTTAAAATATGCAATTGAGCTATTAATAGGGAGGACAGCAGTTGAGATAACTCTTGAAAAAAGAAAAAGGAAGTAACTTTCAAGACATAAAATGATTTCATTCCCATAGATTCAACTTCTACTTCAGCCCTGGAGATAATGTTGTGTAATATAAAAAGGAGACCTGGTTCTTTCAGACATAGCTTTTCAGAGTTTTGCACAGTATAGTCATATGCATCTACCCAAGCAACAGCAATGATATGATGTGTTTAATTGAACATAAAAAGAATATTGTGATAGGAAAACAGATCTCCTAAAAGAAATCCTGCTGGCACACATGTACAGTAGTCTATGTTCCAAAGGGGAAAAATGGTGCTGAATTCTTCTGGTCTCACCGTCATGTAACTTTCCAGATAGGACCATTTAATTCATAATGAACTGTCCTTAGTGTTCCAATAAATTTGAAATAGTCCAATGTACTCATTTTGTTCACTCCAAATATTATTTTGTAGTGAAGAAATTATAATATGCTATACATATTTACTATACATATTTATGCTACATATGTATAGATGTGTTTTACATATGCAAATTCAAGCAAACCTCAGGCATAATATGTAAGTTATTTGCTTCTTAACAATTAGCACAAAAAGAAGTAGAACTACATGTTGCAAACTGAAAAATTAATGAGTGAAGATTAAATTGTAGTAAAACAACTTTCTTTCACTGTAAAAAATACCTAAATGTCTTTGTAATGAGTATAGTACCTAGCAGAGTGGAATATACCTTTAAAAGTACTAGGTTTCCTTTTGTCCTTCATGTTTCTTTTGCAATAATTATTTTTCGAGGCTTACACATTAAATAACTTTTGGTAAATTGTATTTATGCAAGTTTTAAAATATATATATATATATTATTGTCAAGGTGATGTACAGAGGAGTTACAGTTACATAAGTAAGGTAATAAGTATATTTCTTGTCAAACTTGTTACCCCTTCCCTCATTTTTCTCCTACTTTCCCTCCCCACCTTATTTAAGGTTTTAAGTTACAAAATGATCTACAGTCATTTTACAATAGTTAGAGATTAATTTCTTGTTATAAAATATTCCACTTTTATCCCTCCAAATTTATTGAGTGCCTCTCACTATATGCAAGGCATTCTAGTACACTTTACAGAGGAAAGGAAAAGGCAAAAATGATCTAAGAATGAAAACTCTGTGACGTGAAAGTCATGCAAGGTGTCCTTGCAGAAAGGGCCTTGATGGCCCTGAGACTCAGGAGGGGCTTGAGAAGGAAGTTACCACTCTAAGATCTCCACAACCCAAACTGTATTTAGTCAATCTGAAAGCAGCTGATGTAGAAATGTGTGGTTTTACCATTTATATTTCATTGTTAGCCTTATTAATTTATTATAGTGTAGGGAATGTCCTTTTGTCTAATTCTTCCCTAAGATATCAATCCTGAAAGTACTGCTTGACCCCCTGAGGGCATTCAGTGCTGCTTCAGAACATTTACTTCTGGGAAGTAACAGGGTCAGAAAGGCAGGTCCCATCTACAGAATGATGTTATTGGGGAAAAGATTTTCACCAATACTCTTTGTATAGATCTTTCACGTCTATCTTCTAAGTTCAGAAGATACTGCTCATCTTTAAAAACATCAATTTTCAAACTTTGTATATTCTGTTTCTTACATGTGGCTTGGGTAAGAATTTTTGGTAATAATATAAAACTTCTGAGTGCAAAAAGAGGAGCACATACCTCTATTTTTTTTAAGTTTTGAAGAAAGTGCCCATTTCTGATCCAATACTTCAGTCCAATAACTACTAGGTTTTAAACCAAGGCAATAGCTAGCAAGTGATTTGATGACAGTCTTTGTAAGAATGACTCCAGAAACAACATGCTCTCAAATGTCAAAGACATAGGGTTGGAATGGTAAGTCAGCTGTAGTGCTTTTGCTACCTAGGTATTTTCTGTCTATATTAGTGGGGCCAAATGAACCATTTGCTAGACTATTATTAAAATAGACATTTAGCATCCCCAACTTTTTAAAGAGGAGTATATTTCACTCCAGAAATATTTTCTAAAATGCTTTTGGATTGAAGTGAACTTTTATGTTTTATCATTTTTAGTGATGGGGACTGAGCCCCCAGCTGGGCACATTCTATGGCTAAAGTTATACTCAGCCCCTAAGTTGAGCTGTGATATAAAAATTCATCTCCGTTACTGAATCATTTTTAATCACAATAATTCAATCTGATATATTTGCCTATACTTAAATATACACATAAATAGAAAGTTATAATCAGTTTACCTTCTTAACGTAATAAGAGCTTCTCTTTTTAAAACAATCATAGCCTAAGAACTGATTGAAATCCTTTCCAATAGCAAATCCTTCGCATAAAGTCAGTTCTTGACCCTGAGTTTGATTCCCCAGAAACACACACACACACACGCACACACACACACACACACACACACACACACACCTTATAGAATCAAATCCATACAAGAAAACTATAAAGCAAATTCAATGCCTTTCCTTTTATGGAAGAGGGAAAGAGATCTATGGCATGGAGAGGTTAAGTCACTTACGTAGGACAACACAACCTGTAAATGGCAGAGCCAGGATGCAATCTTCTAAGTCTAGATGCAGAGTGAGCACCCCTACAGATGGTTGCTACTTTTCCTTTCCATGTGTATATCTATTTCTTGCTCGCAGTTTTCAAATATTACTGCAGCTGACATTCTCTTCATCTCTGTGAGTGACTCTAAAATTTTACTACTATCAAAAACTTCTTACCAGCAATACATGCAAAAATGATTGCTTTGGTGTAACTCTTACTTATATGTCACTGATTAGGGAAATGCCTCTACGAATCCTGCTCCTTTTTTCCAACTAAGCCATCCAATTAAATCTATTGCTATGCTTACCTGGCAGAAGACTATGAGCTGCTGCCATTCCTGGCAGCTCAAAGTGATGTTCTCTCCTCTGAAGCACTGCCTTCCTGGGCATTTCCCTTTGCTCTTCCTACATGAAATCCCTCATTCAGCAGCTATTTGAGGGGCCTGTTATCAGCCTCTCTGCTCTCAATTGACACAGTAAAATGTCTAGTAGCAGATAGTTGTGCCTCAATCATAGTGAGGTATTTAAATTATGGTTCTGGTCTTCTAAATTCTAATAGATCTGTTTGGCAGGTACCTTGGTGTATAATTCTTTTTCCCTCCCTTCCTTCCTCCCTTCCTTCCTCCCTCCCTTCCTTCCTTCCTTCCTTCCTTCCTTCCTTCCTTCCTTCCTTCCTTCCTTCCTCCCTCCCTCCTTCTTCCCTCCCTCCCTCCTTCCCTCCCTCCCTCCCTTTCCTCTTTCCCTTCCCTTCTTCCTTCCCTCCTTCCCTCCTTGCCTCTCTCCTCCTCTCCCTCCATCTTTTCAATTTTGAGATCAATCTGGCTATGTTATTCAGGTGGTTCTAGAATTTATGAGCTCAAGGAAGCCTACTATCTAGGTCTCTTGAGCAGTTGGTTCTAAATGCATGCACCATCACACACTTGGTGACTTTGTGCCACATTAATGCTGCAGACACTTTTCAAGACCCCTCCAGTTGTCCACAGGAGCCACAATATTCCATTGTCCAATTACAAATTTGGTTATGAGCAATTTCTTGCAAATCATATGACCATGAAAATTGAGAATAATTTTCTTTTAAATATTACACTAGATTTTAGTGGTAGCTTGATAATTTTCTTAAGTAGTAATTATGGGGGCAATTAAGGCTAATGGACCAAGAATTATGCTTAACAGAGCGTCTGCCTGTGGAGCTTGTTGCTCCTCTGTGTCAGAATGGAGACAAGGGAGAGAAGTGCTTCTCCATTCACTGGGCAATGGAAGGGGTAAAGCTAGGTCTTTTGCAGGCTTGCTGCTTGGGAGCCCAGACCAAAACATGTGATATAATTTATGGAGTCTCGATCTTTACACGAGATAAAATTAAATGACTTCCACAAACAAACAAACAAACCTGAAAGATCCCTGAAGATAGTATTTACAAAGATAGGAGCTCCTGTTTTAGCCAGGCAAGTCTTTTGTCACATGTTGACTGTCTATTAGAGTGGGGTCTGAACTCCATGGTAATCTACAAGTTCACCATCTCTGGAGATAAGAGTAGGAATTTGGCTAAGAGCTTTTCAATGCATCTAGGAAAATCTTCTTCTAAAATTCCAAATAATGTTTTGAATTCATGGCCTTTTTTTTGGTGAGTATGTGCACCCATCTTGGGCTCAAACTCAGTGCCTGTGTACTGTCCCTGAACTTTTTCTCTTAAGGCTAGTGCTCTGTCCCTTGAGCCACAACTTTATATCCAGCATTTTTTTGTGATTAATTGGCCATACGAGTTTTATGAGCTGTCCTGCCCTGATTATGGGCTTTTCTTGGCTTTAAACTGTGGTCCTCAGCTCTCAGCCTACTGAGTAGCAACGGTTACAGGCATGAGCCACCAGCTTCTGGCTATGGACTTGTTGTTTACATATCCACAGTCAAGGTGCTAAAAAATATCTAAAGGGAAAGGTCCTCTTGGGCTCCCCAAGTTCACACCATCAGTCAAGCAGAATGAATGAATTCTAGTTGCCATTCCAACTGCCAAATACTTTTGGTGATAGAATGGGACTTCTGGAATCACCACCTGAAATAGTACCTATTTTTTAGGTGTTAAAAATTGCAATGTGCAGCTTAACCTACCTCGTTATTTTTCTTTTGGAAGACAAAGGAAATATAAATTGTATGATAATAAATTCAAAAGATCCCCACAGCAATATAAAATGCATCATTGCAATTTTTCCCCTCTCTGAATGATAATGGCTTCAACGGGCTATTATCATTGGAGGCAAAGTGAATGAGATGCTACCTGTCAATGAGTGTTTAGGGATTAGTGAGTGCACAGCATACATCACTGAAGCAATATATCATAGCATCCCTTTTCACAATGGCAACTGTCTGGTGTATGAATATTTACTTAGGGAATCATTGATGTAGGTTGCCCTACCCTGTTAGCGGCTTCTGGTCCTATACTGTGCTCTGATTTGGTGACTTCTTATGCTCTGAACTCACTTTGAGTTTCCAGGCCTAGATTACTGACCTGATAAATATATACAACTATTTTTAAGTTATTCTAGTAAGCTGGATGAAACTGAATTTTGAGTCAATCACATTTAATATGCACAGAAAATGTAGATAAGAGCTGTTACAAGGTTTCTGGAGTTAGTCCTATGTAATTTCAATATGTAACTTACATAAATGTAACTAATAGTTATAAACTACTGTGGTTAATTTCCATGTATAACACAGTCCTTACAGGAAATACATTACATCAACATACAAGTATTCACTGGCAGGATAAATAGAGGGAAAGACCTAAGAACAGAGATAGTGAGTAGGTATCAGCACATTCTCAAATCTAAGCAAGTAGTACCGTGTTGTGGTTGAGAAGGTGAGCATGAACTCAGAGTGGGCCAGAAAAATGATAGATCAGAAAAGCTGAATAGTTGCAAGAAGGGTTAGTGGAAAGATGATGGCAGCACTCAAATATTTACTAACTTGCCTTGGAATTTACTGGGAAAAAGTCACATATGTGTTTACTCTTTCTTTGTATTAAATTTAGAGGGAGAGATAGGGACCATCGATCGATTCCCTCATAAAAACAAATGATATTATTTTCCCTCAGGTCAGGTGAATAGGACTAAATTTTCTTCTTCCCAAATGTGTCCTAGGTTATAATAATTAGGAACATTTTCTATACCATAATGAATAAATATTATCAGATTCTCTAGTGGGATTTAAAATGTATACAAATTGTATTCAGAAAAAGAGTAAAACAATTTAGTGACAGAGATTGAGTTTTTGAAATCTTTTTTTTTTTTATGTGGTGTTGAGGAATCGAACCCAGGGCCTCATGCATGCAAGGCAAGCGCTCTACCACTGAGCCACCTTCCCAGCCCCAAGTTTTTGAAATCTTATGTGCCAAATGATGTACTAAGTATACTTCACATAAACTTGTCATCCTTTAATCCCATTCCACAGGAGAGGGTGAGCCTAAGGGAGGCAAGGTGACTTACACAAGGTTGAATGGTATTAGTGGAGCTAGAATTGGAAACCAGATCTACATAACTCCCAAGTGTATGCCCTTTCTACTCTGCTCTGGTTAGATGAGGGAATCTCTGTACTTTTGGGATATTCACATCTGTCTAGCCTGTGTATTTTAAATGGAAATCTTGGTATTTGTTCTAGAGAGTGAAGACCTAAGCTGAAGAAGCATGGGACCAGTCCCTTTGGAATCAAGGCACTCTGGCTCCTTTCCATTTGCCATCTTCTTAAGTGTTGCAGCTCATTGGAGAGATTTTTTATAGGTACTTTTTTATAGGTACTATTTTTTAAATAAGTTTTTTATTGTGAAAATACCATACAGAGGGATTACAATTACAAGAGCAAGGTAATGAGTACATTTCTTATCAAGGATTGTTGCCTCCTCCTTTGTTTTTCCCCTATCATCCCTGCCCTCCCATCTCCATGACTATACTCCCCCCCCCCCCCCCCCCCGTGAAAGTTGTAAAGATCTTATTTCAACATAGCATCTTGTACATCTCATTGTTACAATGGATCCACCTGTATCCCTATTTAAACAATTTGTTTTTTCCTTCCCCTCCCCAAATTATACCAACATCAAATACAGTCAAAACAGGGTTATACCAGGGGGGAGGGACATACAAAGCAACAACAACAACAAAAATCACCTTGTAAATACATTAGAAACAATAGCATGAAAGAAAAAAAAACACTTGTGTCCTTATCTTGGGGTTCATTTGGCTTAACATCATCTTATCTGACCTTTCTACTTGTCTCAGATATATACTAGTTATTGCAAATAAGGAAACCATGGGACCTATGTTTCTTTGGGCCTGGCTTACTTCACTTAATATACTTTTTTTTCTAAGTCTTTCCATTTCCTAACAAATGGAGCGGTGTCATTCTTTCTTATGAAGGTATAGAAATCCATTGTGTATATATACACGACATTTTCTTGATCCATTCATCTACTGAGGGGCATCTGGGTTGGTTCCATATCTTAGCTATAGTAAATAATGCTCCAATAAACATAGGTGTGCTGGAAGCTTTAGTGTGGTCTTGTTTGTGATCATTTGGGTAAATGCCCCAAAGTGGGATTGTTGGGGTCACAGGGGAGTTCTATTTGGAGTCTTTCCAAAGTGGTAGAAAAAGTTTACACTCCCACCAACAATGCAGTAAGGTACCCTTCTGTCCACATCCCCTCCAGCATCTGTTGTTATTAGAGTTCTTGATTCTAGCCATTCTAACTGGAGTGAGGTGGTATCTCAGTGTTGTTTTGATTTGCATTTCTTTTATGGCTAGAAAGACTTACAGAGAAACTTCTCTGAAGAGGAAAGAAGATTGGAGAGATTCTTGAATTCATTTCAGTTCTGGGGACTGTAATTTAATTATAATTTGAAAAGAGTATTTTCATGTTTTTTGTATATTAAGAAAGGTAAGATTTAGCTTCAGGCAAATGACTGAGTAGCTCCACTGATCTCATCATTTATGGGGTTTCTCTTATCTTGTGACAGGCTCTAAATGGTGGCCTCTCTGGCTTGTATGTGGTCCCTCTGGTCCCTCCTTTTGTGGAGCAAGTCTCACACATTGTCACCCACACTGTCTTGGGAAGGAAGTGATTACTTCTGGTAGGAAAGACAGACAACTTCCCTCCCCCACCCCAAAGCTAGAAAAACATTTTTATTGACTCACAACCAATCCTTGTAATTACACAGAAGAGAATCAGTCATGTCTGGACTATCTGGAGACTACATGGAACATTTAATTTCTTCACTGAGTAGTTTATATAGACCTGCACATTCTAACTGGTAGCAACATCTTCCCAGTGTACAATTGCAACAAGAACAAGGGATTCCAAAGCTACCTCTAACTGAGGGGACCAATTGTATTTGTTAAATACTTTTTATTAGAAAGCAATTTCTCAATCTACTCCCAGTTTGTTTGTTTTTTAAATAAAATCTCTGGTGTAATACAAACTCTTCACTAAGAAGGGATTTTTTTTTTTTTTTTTTTTAAGCATGCACTCACAAAACCTAGATATTTTATTTTATTTTATTTTTTAAATTGTATTTTATTTTATTTGAGAACATACTGTACAAAGGGGCTACAATTACATGGGCAGGATAATGGATACATTTCTTACCAAGCATTGCAGCCTCCTCCTTTGTTTACCCTTCACTTCCCTTCCCCGCCTCCCCCCTCCCCCCACCCAATTTTACCCCCCTCCCCCCACCCAATTATACCCCCCTCCCCCCCCCACACCGGCATTGTAAAGCTGGTTTTGACATGACATTTTGTACTTCTCATTGTTGCAACAGGTCCACCTGAATCCTTAAACGACTTGTTTGTCCCCATCTACTCCACATGTTATACTGACATCAAATATAGTGAAAACGGGGGTTACACTGTGGGGGAGGGACATACAAAGCAACAAAGAAATAATCTTATAAATGCATTAGAAATACATGCATGAAAGAAACGAAAACATTAAAATACATATTTAAGGGTTCATTTTCCTAGCATCACATTATCTGACCTTTTCCGCTTGACTCATACCTATATTAGATATTGCAAATAAGGGAAACCATGGGACCTATGCTTCTTTGGGCCTGGCTTACTTCACTTAATATAATTTTTTCCAAACCTTTCCATTTCATAACAAATGGGGAAATATCATTCTTTCTGATGGAGGCATAGAATTCCATTGTGTATATATACCACATTTTCTTGATCCATTCATCTACTGAGGGGCATCTGGGTTGGTTCCATATCTTAGCTATGGTAAATAATGCTGCAATAAACATAGTTGTGCTGGTAGCTTTAGTGTGGTCTTGTTTGTAAACATTTGGGTAAATGCCCAAAAGTGGGATTGCTGGATCATAGGGGAGATCTATGTGAAGTCTTTTGAGGAACCTCCATACTGCTTTCCAAAGTGGTTGAACAAGTTTACATTCCCACCAACAATGAAGTAGGGTTCCTTTCTGTCCACATCCCCTCCAGCATCTGTTGTTATTGGAGTTCTTGATTTTTGCTGTTCTAACTGGAGTGAGGTGATATCTCAATGTTGTTTTGATTTGCATTTCTTTTATGGCTAGGGATGTTGAACATTTCTCTAAGAAGGGATTTTTTTAAATGAGGGAAAGTCATTATGAACCAATCACATTTAAAGTATGGCATACTGGCAACATCATTCATTTTAGAGTTCTAGACTCAAAGCATTTTGTCATGCTTGGTCACCCCTTGCCTCAAATGGAAAAAGTCTGACATTTTCCCCTGAAGCCATTTAGTGTCACTTTTGTTTTTTCTCAGTTATAGTTGAACGAAGCAGATAATCATACAGATTCCAATTTCTGTCTTTCTACTGGCTCCCAGTCTAACTACATAAATCCAAATTTTATTCTTCCCCCCTCTCCTTTTCCCTCTCTCTTTCCCTCTGTCAAATTACTTCTCCCTTCCCCCCCCCCACCGCTCTCGAAGGAGTGTGTATTCAGATAAGTGAATTCTGTGTTACAATGCTGTAGAAAATGTAATATAGTGTCCAAAATAAAAAAAATTATACTGAAGTTGGTAAATTGTTAAAAAAAAAGATTCTGTGAATGTGATAGTTTGTTTCTTTGATATAAGAGTTTATGGATGATATGCTGGCACTGATTAATAATATCAAATCAAGGAGACAGTAGCCATTATTCAATTCATTTAACTAAGTGGCAAAGATATATGGCTTAAAAATTATAACCTTGAATAGACAAAATATAGGTGAAAAATCATGAGCACATAATCAAATTAGACTCTTTTAAGTTCAGGTCTTGCGATGATCTCAAACATTAATTATGAATTTAACTTAGAAAAAACTAATTTATCTGTATTAAATTTATATTGAAGAAGGAAAATGTTTTAAGTGGTTAGTTGTCTGGAAATCTTTAAATGTTTTATTTTTGATTACTCATAAGCCTTAAATGCAGAAGCATATTTTGGCATGGAGTGTGTCTTTACTGGCTTAAACTTGGGAAGTTTATTGCTTACATCTAACTTAGGAGAGGTCAGTAAACTATGAACTAGCAGTTGTTTTGAAGGTAAAGTTTTATTGGAACACAATCATACTTAGGTACTTGCAATGTGTATGGCTGCTTTCTCACTATTCTGGAGATATTAAGTGATTGTGATAGAAATATGGTGCCCAAGCCTCAAATTTTACTCTCTCTCTCTCTCTCTCTCTCTCTCTCTCTCTCTCTCTCTCTCTCTCTCTCTCTCTCTCTCTCTCTCTCTCTCTCTCTCTCTACCTATCTCTCATACTCATGCATGTATATTCTAGGAAGCATAGACATCTAATTACCCTTCTACATTTTAACATATGGAAAACATTTCTACTTGTAAGCTTTCCATTACAAGTCTTTTCCACTTTATCATGGAAAAGAATAGCATCTGATCTTACTGTACTAAACTTATAATGTATCAACATAAAGGTTCTCAAATAAATTAATATCTTCCTAAAAATTTGATCTAGGAAAAAACCCACAACCATATTCAGTGCCATATTTTTTTTTGTCAGATTAGTCCTATATTAGACCCTAAATCCTAACAATATTCAAAGTGCGAGATCAGGAAGTGACACGGACCTGGAGAGAAATAGATTAAAAGAAAGCTTTGTATTGGTGTAACAAAATGGAAGCAGAACTCCACACTACAGCAGAAATTACTTTGCTGCTTCTAGGTAAACATAAACATGTTAAGCTGATCCTTAAAATCTTCACTGATGTAAGACACTGTTTAACTTATGGATCTATGTCATTCTTTTTACAAATTAACTTGTATGATTTTTTATTTTTACATTACTACATTAGCTCATAATTTTAATAGTTATGTCTTTTATCTATCTATTGGTTTATTTTGCTGAGATAATAAAATTGCTTTCATATTTTTTGTGATAAAATGAAAAACTTCATAAAAATAGCCTTTTTCCTTAGTTATCTGTAACTTTGGGAGACATTTTCAGAAAGTGACACACTGAATCTTAGAGGATGATGTATGTGTTGCTCCCTAGAAGACTCAATACTATTCACAACATACAAAGGTGTTCATGATAGTTTACATATCTTCTTGACCATTTTTGGCACCAAGTAGCCCAGGGTATAAATAGATCCAAAAGATATACATGCAGCAATCATACAATTTTTTGGGGGGAGGGTCCGGTCGTGGGGCCTGAACTCTGGGCCTGAGCGCTGTCCCTCAGCTCTTCAGCTCAAGGCTACCGCTCTACCACTTGAGCCACAGCGCCACTTCCGGCTTTGTTCTTTTTGTTTATGTGGTGCTGAGGAATCGAACCCAGGGCCTCATGCATGCAAGGCAAGCACTCTACCACTGAGCCACCTTCCCAGCCCGTGCAATCATACAATTTAAAACAGAAATAAAATCAATTTCCTGAGGTCATGATGGCATCACTTTCTAATCTATGACAAAGAACTACAATTACACTTTTTTTTTAAATAAGTATTCTAGTAGTAAGTTTATAATATAACTGTTAGGTTGCAGATTTCTAGTACTTTAGGAACTTGAATAATAAAAACAGCAACTCCCCTTTTTCCTTTTCTCTAGCCCTAGTAACCACCATTCTATGCTTCAATGAGTATGCATGTTTTAGAAACCTCATTTAGGGAGAATCATCCAGTTCCTTTTCTTCTATGACTGGCTGATGTCACTGAGCATAATAATATCCTCAATGTATATTCAAATGGTTTCATATGGTAAGATGTCCTTGTTTAATGATGAATAATTTTCCACTGTATGTATGTACCACAGTTTCTTTATCCATTGATCTGCCAATGGACATCTAAGTTGTTTCCTTGTCTTGGTTATTGTGAATGACATCTCAATGAAGGTAAGAGTGCAGATATGTCTTTACGATACTGATTTCAGTTCTTTGGATAAATAGCAAGAAGAGAGAACTGAAAAAATATAGCTTTTGTCTCATGAGACATCCAAATACTGTTTTTCCACAAGGGCTGTACCATTTTATATTTCCAGCAACATTGTACAGCCTGTTCAATTCCTTTAGATCCATGACAACATTTGTTATCTTGAATTTGTTCTTTTAGATTAAAACTATCCAAATAAATGTGAGGTGACAGTCATTAAGGTTCTGATTTCCTCTTTATCAGTTCCTTATCTGAGATAGCTGTCCTAGTGTTGGAAAGCTAACACAGGTGCTGACAAAGTTTGTGGGGAACTATTAAGAATAGGGAAGGAGTACTAAGCACTTGCCTTGAGCTGAGGAGCACAGGGACAGCGCAGAGTTCAAGTCCCATGACTGAACAAAAAAACAAAAAAAAAACAACAACAAAAAACACCAAGAATAGGGAAGGAGAAAAAGGGAGTCTATAGAGGATAAAAAAGGGTAAATAATAAAAGTATGTCTTCTGCATCATAAAATGTAATATTGAAACCTATTGCTTTGTATAATTATTGTACACTAAAAATGTGACTTCTGAGAAAGCAGAAGACAAAATTGCCTCATAACCCAGTATTTATTTTCTGTGCAAATTGAGTATCTATAATAGTTCCAATCTCTAGTTCATTGGCTTTTATAGTTCACTGAGTTATTTAGTGATTATTTCTATGAAATTTAAAGCAACAAAAATCTTTTCTGATGTCCTTATCTTTTATAACAGTTTACACATTTAACTGTTAAGATGGTTCAGTGAGTTTGACTGAAAATGATTACCCATTCCTTACAAAATAAAAAATACTAAAATTAAAAATAAAAAATACTAAAATTAATTAAAAATAGAAAAATATAACTGCCTTGAGAAATCATAGTAGCAATGATAATAGCAGCTACTATTAATCAGTGTATTACACATTTTACACATATGAATTCTCAAACTTCTCTTGTGTATCCCTGTTAGGGCTATATCAGGGATACTATCAGTATAACTACTTCACAAATGAGGAAACATTGTAAAGCTTTGAGGGGCTCAGACCCACAAAAGCTGGGACTATTTTCTAAGGCAAATCTGTATTCTCCTCCGTTTCTGAGTGAATTTGTTGGTCATGTTCTTTTTGCGATCTTGATATTTACCATATATTACTTGGTCTTATCAGTTCTTGAAATAGCTTCACAATCAACTAAATGATTCAGCAGTTCATACTGGTAGGACTGTGACCCACACAAATATGAGTACTATACTCTACTTAAGAGTTTACTAAGTGAATTTTTTCACTTCATCCTTACTACAACATCCAACTGGATAATTATTTCATCACATTTAATATGCATTTATTGAGATTTCAACAACTTGCCTATGTATTATTTTGTTTGATAACTATCATATATATATTATTTTTAGTCGTGGGGGCTGGAATTAGTCTAAGTGCTCTACCATTTTGAGCCACAGCACCCCTTCCAGTTTGGTTTTCTGGAGATAAGAGTCTCACGGACTTTCTGCCCAGGCTGGCTTTGAACCATGCTCCTCAGTTCTCAGCCTCTTGGGTAGCTAGGATTATAGGCATGAGCCACCAGTACTGGCTCTCAGATATATTTATAACACACAAAATCATACTCATTCATAACATTTCAAATTTACTTAGCTTGAGTTTGCCTATTCTGACTCTGTCATTTCACTAAGAAACCAACAAAATACATTTCTATATAACTATTGACCAGACTAGGTCATACCATGTACAACAGTTGCAGAAACTCCATTTTCCACCCTCCCCCAACACTTGTGTGCTGAAAAATCTTGTGTAGGTGAAGGAAAGGAGATTTAAAAAATAGAAAATAGGGGCTGGGAAGATGGCTCAGTGGTAGAGCGCTTGCCTTCCATGCATGAGGCCCTGGGTTCAATTCCTCAGCACCACATAAGCAAAAAAAAAGAAAAAAACCAGAAGTGGCGCCGTAGCTCGAGTGGTAGAGTGCTAGCCTTGAGCTGAAGAAGAACTGAGGGACCCAGGCCCAGAGTTCAGGCCCTACGACTGGACCAAAAAAAAAAAAAAAAAAGAAAATAGTTCAAAAATTTGACAGTCTGCAAGAAGAGACCTAGTAAAAAAAATCCCTAGTCTATCTATTTTGGTAGGGGTTATTTTTAATTTTGCTTTTGTTTACATTTTGCACCAATCTTGGGGCTTGAACTCAGGGCCTATACTCTGTCCTTTAGCTTTTCTACTCAAAGCTGATGCTCTACCACTTCTGCCACAGCTCCACTTACAGCTTTTTGGTGGTTAATTGGAGAGAAGAGTTGAATGGACTGTTCTGCTTAGGATGACTTCACATCACAGTCCACAGATCTCAGCCCCCTGTGTAAGTAGGATTACAGGCACAACCCACTGATACTTGACAGTAGCACACCTTTTTAAATGAGAAACTATGTTATCACAATTTAGAATTGTTGAGCAGGTTCACAAGAAATAGCAACTTACTAATGGTTAGCAAAAAGAAGGAAAGACTCCGAGCTGACAGCTCAATATCCGGAAGGCCAGATACGAGCCAGATCCTGCTTCCTAGATCCTTATTTAACATTGAGAAGCACTTTGGGTTGGAGAAGGAAATGGTAGTGACTGCATGATATACAGACTAGCCAAAGGGAACCCCTTACTTTAATTAATAAGTGTCATATGCTATAACCTTATAACTTCATAAGGATAACTTAACTAACTTCCAGTATTTGAATCAAAAGTCAGTTTGCTTACAATAAGCAATTGAGAAAGACCTGATATATTTTGTTAATAGGATATATAGCCTCTAGAAAAACCACCTTTTACCTAGCAGCCAGTAAATTCTGTCAGTGTGTTTATAAGGAGGTGTGGAACAAGGTTGAAATGGGACAGTCTATGGGAGAAAGGAGGAACCTACTGACTCAAACTATTAACCCTTTCCTTCCACTGTGGCTTTCCAAGGTAGAAATAAATCCATAAGCAAATAGGAATAAAAAAGTATTCAGCTATGTGAAGACATAATATCTAAGAAATTGCATACAAAAAAAAGAAAATACAAGTAATTTAGGTACTAAAATACATTATGTTGTGACAGGTGTAGCAGTATTTCCTTTCCAGTTTTACATTGAGTAGAAAAAAAAAGTCTCCATTTAAATGTTTCTTTGGAATACAGTTGCCAAACAAGCAATAGAGTACCCACTTAAATTTGCATTTTAGATGAACAATCAAAATTATTTTAGCATGAGTATTTCCTATGCAAATATTCAGTCTTATATTTTCATGCCAACCTTAACTTAATCCTGTATTTTGGGTTATACATTCGATACAGTGCAACTCAATGATTAGAATGTCACTTTTAAAGCCAAACTATTGGGGGTCAAATACTGCCTGCTTTTATTAACTTGTGACTTTGAGAACATGATTTATTCTCTGTGGGTCTACTCATATATGAAATGAGAAGTTTTCTATACGATTAAATGAGAAGACAAATGATTAAAGCTACTTAGGACAAGTACTACTTAGTAAGCTCTTAGTCACCTACTATTTTATTTTTAACTAGATATAGAAATTTTCTATTATAGTTATTAAAAATTATATATGTAGCCCATATAAAATAGAAATATAGTCATTGTGCATTAAAACTCCTACTCTTTCATTTTTATTTTTTAATTATCTTTAACTAGTTGAATGAAGGAGTTGCCATTTAACAAAGCAGTTATGAATACAATATATCTTGATCATCTTAGTAGCCATATAAATATAAAATATGGCTCCTGAGCTTTGTAAATATTTCCCTGACAAAATTAACTTAAAACACAAGACATTAAAAGGGCCTTCAATCTTCAATGCAAGCTTACAGAATAATCTCTTATTTACTTGCACTAGCATATTCATTAAAAGATCTATACTTCTAAATACCATATACTTCTCTTTAAGCAGGAATATAAAAAGAGCAATCAGATATAGTTGGCAAAACATATCTGAACTCTGATTAAAGAAAAAAAGTCTTTGAATTCTTATTACCCATAAGCTAAAATGTACTTCCTTAAAAAAAAAAGCACAAACAAAACCTTTCAGATTTTTTTCTCTGTCAAAGTAATGTTACTGAAACTATTGTTCAATATTCTTTTAACAGTATATTTAAAAATGATTACATTGTATTTAAAATTTGAGTTTATTTTTGACTTATATTTAATTAGTATGAGTTAGCGGTACAATGGACTCTAGTCAGACTTACCCCTTACTTTGCTCTGTGTTTCCCTAGAGCCCCCTTTGCCACATTCCAAAACCAATGTCAACAGCTTCATTGTTCCTTTTCACACATGCACATAAATTGGTTTAACCCTTAACTGTATTTACTCTCCGCTACCTTCTGTTCTCTTTCCCACCTCACACTAGGCAACCACTCCTTGGAAAGGACCCGTTGCTAGTCCTTTCACTTTAAATTTTTTAGTGCATGGTAGTTTCTCAGTAAAGGTTACAACAACATGTCTTAGACATGCATAGAGAGGATTTTAATCAGATGCTCCCTTCACTTACTCTACATTTCCCCCATTCCCATCATTTTAGCTTTTGTCTTCATTCATGGATCTAGTATGTCTTTCAGTACTGCTCAATCTCTAACACTGTCTTTTCCTTCCCTCTTCCATATATATTTAAACCACAGATTAAATAAATATATATGTTCTACATCTATTTCAAAATATGAGAGAAGACATGTGATTTTTATCCTTCCTAATCTGGCTTAATTCTGTTAAAGATAATGACCTCAAGTTCCATCCATTTCCTTGCAAATGAGTCTAATCCTTCTTTATGGTCCAGGAATATTCCAATGCATGCGTATACCGCATTTTCTTGATCTATGTGTCAGTTGTAATATCCATGCTATTTCCATAGCTAGGCTACTGTGGATACTGTTTAATAAACTTGAGTATGCAAGTTCCTCTATTGTATCTTGACATATTCCTTCAGTTATAAGCACAAGAATATACTGAGTTGTGGGTTTTTTTTTTTGAGAAACTTTCAAATTAATGTCCATAGTAATTACATTAGTTTGCATTCCTACAGTGTATAAAGGTTGTTTTTTTCCCCACCTACACACCAACATTTGGTGTTGTGTTCTTGATGATGAGGACTCTGACTGAAATCAGAATTGAAATCTCAGAATTGTTTTGATTTACATTTCCTTTATGGCCAGGGATGTTGAATACTTTGTTCATGTACTTACTGATCATTATACTTGTTTTGAGAATTATCTGTTCAGTTCATAAACCCATTTATTCATTGGGTTGTTGATTTTGTTTGTTTGTTTGAGGTAAGTTTCTTGAGCTCCCTGTCTATTGTGGTTATTAGTATCTTGTAAGATACATAGCTGGAAAAGGTTTTCTTTCTTTTCTTTCTTTCTTTTCTTTTCTTTCTTGAACTCTGGGCTTAAGGGCTGTTCCTCAGCTCTTTAGCTCAAGGCTAGTGCTCTACCACTTGAGCTACAGTGCGACTTCCAGTTTTCTAGTGGTTTATTGGAGATAAGAGTTTCACGGACTTTCCTGCCTAGGCTGGCTTTGAACTGAGATCCTCAGCTCTCAGCCTCCTGAATAGCTAGGAATACAGGCGTGAGCCACTGGTACCCGGCTTGGCAAAGGTTTTCTCCTACTCTGTGGGCTGTCTCCTCAGTCTCCTCACTTTTTCCTACATGAAGCAGAAACTTTGTAGTTTGATACAATCCTATTTTTAATACTTGCTCTTACTTGCTAAACTATTAGAGTTTTATTTAGGAATTTATTGCTTATATTAGTATTTTCTAGTGATTTCTCTATTCTTTCCAAAAGTGCTTTAAGCATTTCTGGTCTTACATTAATTTTTTAAAAATATTTTTAATTGACTTTGAATATATATTAGAACCAGACAAGAGACAGGGACTTAGTTTCAGTCTTCTGTATGTGGACATCCAGTTTTCCCAGTACCATTTTCTGAAGAAGCTGTCTTTTCTCTAATGTATGTTTAGGGCACCTTGTCAAAAGTGAGCTGGCTGTGGCTACATGGATTGATTTTTTGGCTTTCCATTTTGTTCCACAAGTCTCTATGTCTGTTTCTGTGCTACTACAAAGATGGTTTTGTCTTTATGCTTCTGAAGTATAATTTAAAGCCTAGTATTTTGATACCTTACTGCATTGACCTTTTGTGCTCAAGATTATTTTGGCTATTTGTGGTCTTTTATGCCTCCATATGATTTTTAGGATTGATCTTTCTGTTTATGTGAAAAATGGCATTGAAATTTTGATGGGGATTGCATTGAATCTGTAGATTGACTTTAGTAATATATCTATTTTCATATATTAATTTTGCCAATTCATGAGCATGAAAGATCTTTACATATTCTAATGTCTTCTTCAATTTCCTTTTTTAAGGTTCTATACTTTTTACTATAGAAGTATTCCACTTAACTATGATTAAGTTTACTCCCAGGTGACTTTGTTTTATTTTATTTATTATTGGTTATTATGAATGGAGTTGTTCTACTGATCTTTCCCAGTTTGCTCATTGTTGACATACAGAACAGCTACTGAATTTGGATGATAACACATTTGGGGAGTGGATAGGGTTTGAACTCTTTGCTCAGGGTGAGTGCTCTACCACTTGAGCCACAGCACCACTTCCAGTTTTCTTGTGGCTAATTGGAGATAAAAGTCTCATAAATTTTCCTGCCTGGGCAGGCTTTGAACCACCATCCTCAGAACTCAGCCTCCTGAGTAGCTAGGATTAAAGGTGTGAGCCACCAGCACCCAGCAATAACACTTTTTTTAAAATTGTGAAAATAAAAGACTAAATTTGTTACTTCCTCCTAACTTAATTTTATTACTATTTGCAATAATGCTCTGAATTTCTGAGTGCTTTAGTATATTTGTCCAGAGTTAATCACTTTCTAAATAGAAGTGATGGATAAACACATTAAATACTACATATACATGCATACCTTCATATGTACAAATATATATATATATATATCACAGGAACATGTAATCGTTTAAGCATTTTATATATACAGATAAACATAATTAACTATATCCATAAATTTTGTTATTAAAATAAAGTTCTTAATTAACATTGCAAACAGTAATACTGTGTATCTATATCATTTAGGAGGGTTATATGGTATTTGAAGATATTTTTGGTTATATGGTATTTGAAGATTTTTTTAATTTCTTTTTTAAAAATATATTTTTTATTGTAAAGATACTGTACAGAGGGTTTACATTTACCTGAATAAGCTAATGAGTACATTTCCTATCCAGCATTGTTATCCCCATCCTTTGTTTTCCCCCTAAAATCTTTTCCCTCCTACCTTCCCAACTCCTCCCTCCCTCCCCCAAAGTTGTAAAGTTCATTTGCAACATATCATCTTCTACATTTCATTGTTACAATGGATAACCTGTGTCCTTATTTCAAATGTATATACAAGATACAGGGCACCGGAATCAATACAGTGAAAAGAGTGCACCATGGGGGAAGAACATACAAAAGAAACAAAAAATACATAGTACAGTATAAGTATATTAAAAACAACAGCAACAAAGACAAAACCTCTTATGTCCCTATCTTGGGGTTCATTTCACTTAGCATCATCTTATATTGTCATGTGTACATAGCTTTTGACCTTTTCTGTTTGTCCTAGACTTATACTAGTTATTGCAAATAAGGGAAACCATGGGATCTAAATAATTTTTCCAAGTCTTTCTATTTCTTAAAAAATGGGGTGGTGTCATTCTTTCTTATAGAGGCATAGAATTCCATTTTGTGTGTGTGTGTGTGTGTGTGTGTGTGTGTGTGTGTGTGTGTGTGTGTGTGTATGTGTATAGCCATTCTAACTGATGTGAGATGGAATCTCAATGTTGTTTTGATTTGCATTTCTTTGATGGCCAGAGGAGTTGAACATTTCTTATATGTCTACTAGCTATTCTTACTTCCTCATTAGAGAAGTCTCTCTTTAAGTTTTTAGCCCAATTATTAATCAAGCAGTTGTTTATTTGAGGACTTGTTGGGGGATATAACATTTTAAGTTCTAAGCATATTTTAGATATCAGACCCTTGTCTGTTCAATGGGCTTTTTATTGATCTTGCTAGCTATGTCCTTTGCCATGCAGTAGTTCTGCAGTTTCATGCAATCCCATTTGTCCAACTTTGCTTTGATTTGTTGTGTTTCTGGGTCTTTATTAAGAAAATTTTAGCCTGTGCCAAGGAGTTCTAGAGTTTCTCCTATTCCTTCCTATAATGTTTTCAGGGTATCTGCTTTGACTTTGAGGTCTTTGATCCATTTGGAGTTGATTCTGGTTCAGGGTGATAGATAAGGATCTAGCTTTAGTTTTCTACAGGTGATTAACCAATTTTGCCAGCATCATTTACTGAAGAGGTTGTCCTTCTTCCATTCTGTTTTGTTTAGCTCCCTGGGTGGCTATAGATCTGTGAGTTCATTTCTGGGTCTTCAGTTCTATTCTATTGGTCCTCAGGTCTCTTCTTGTGCCAGTATCAAGCTGTTTTGATTACTATGGCTATGTAATAGAGTTTGGAATTTGGTATTGATATTCCTCCAGCACTGTTCTTTCTGCTAAGGATTGTTTTTGCTATTAGGGATCTTTTATTGTTCCATATGAATTTTTGTATTGCTTCTTTTATTTCATTGAAGAATGAGGTTGAGATATTGATGGGTATCACATTGAATTTGTAGATAGCTTCCCAATCCAGTAGCATGGGAGGTTTTTCCACTTCTTTAGTTCTCTTTTTATTTTCTTTTTCAGGTTTTTAAAGTTTTCATCATAGAGGTCTTTCACTTCTTCAGTTAAATTAGGTATTTTATTTCTTGTGCAGCTATTATAAAAGGAGTTGCTTTCCTGATTTCAGCCACATTCTTCTTGTTATTGGCATACAGAAAAGCCATTGATTTTTGAGGGTTAATTTTATACCCTGCTACTTTGTCAAAGTTTCATATCAGCTCAAGTAATTTGGGAGTGGAGTCCTTGGGGAACTTTAAATACAAGATTATGTCATCTGCAAAGAGGGAGAGTCTTACTTCATCTTTCCTCATTTGGATCCACTTTATGTTTGAATCTTTCTTATTGTTGTAGCTAGTCATTCCAATAATAAATTGAAGAGAAGTGGAGACAGTGGACATCTTGGTCTCATTCCTGAATTTAGAGGAAATGGTTTTACCTTTTTGCCATTAAGTATATTGCTGGCTGCAAGTTTGTCATACACAGCCTTTATTATATTGAGGAATGTTCCATGGATTCCTAGTTTTTCCAGAGTTTTCATCATAAAGGTGTGTTGAATCTTGTCAAATGCTTTTTCTACCTATAATAGATGATAATAGATAATCATGTGGTTCTTATACTTGCTCTTGTTGATGTGATGAATCACATTAATTGACTTGAATATATTCAACCAGCTTTGCATCTCTGAAATGAATACTGTTTGATCATGGTGTATGATTTTTTTGATGTGTTGTTGAAGTTGATTGTCCAAAATTTTGTTGAGAAGTTTGCATCAGTGTTCATCAAAAAAAAAATAGGTCTATAGTTCTCTTTCTTTGATGAGTTTCTGCCTGGTTTTGGGATGAGGGTTAAATGGCTTCATAGAAAGAGTTTGGTAGTGAACTTTCACTTTGAATTTTATTGAAGATTTGGAGGAATATTGGTGTGAGTTCTGCTTTGAAGGCCTTGTAGAATTCTGCTGTAAACCCATCTGGTCCTGGGCTTTACTTGGGTGGGAGGTCTCTTATTGCGGTTTCTATTTCAATGCTTACTATGGGCCTGTTAAGTTGGTTTAAATCATCTTGGCTTAGTTTGGGCATGTCAATATTTACTAGAAATTAGTCTATTTCTTGCAGATTCTCAAACTTATAAGCATAAAAGTTGGAGAAGTATTCCCTTATAATATTCTGGATCTTAGTTGTTTCTGTGGTGATGATCTCTGAGTTTATTTGGGTGTGTTCTCTTCTTTTTCTGATAAAATTTGCTAAGGTCTGTCCATTTTGTTAATTTTTTCAAAGAACCAACTTTTCATTTTGTTGATTCTTTCTATGGCTTTTTGGATTCTAGTTCATTTAATTTTTATTATTTGTTTGCATCTATTTGATTGGGGTTTAGCTTGTTGATCTTTTTCAAGGAGTTTCAGGATAAATGATTGGTTTCAGATCTCTCCAATTTGTTGATGTAGGAACACAGAGCTGTAAACTTGCATCTGAGTACTGCCTTTTCTGTGTCCCAGAGGTGCCGGTAATTTGTGTGTTCATTTTTGTTAAATATCATGAACATTTGAATTTCCTTTCTAAGCTCTTCCATGACCCACTGGTGGTTCAACAGTGTGTTGTTCAGCCTCCATGTGTTACAGGATTTTCTTCGGTGGTTTTTGATATTTAATTTTTAATATTGAATTCTAATTTTATTCCCTTGTGGTCTGAGAGAATGCAGGGCATAGTTTTAATGTTTCTGAATTTGGGCAAATTTTCTTTGAGACCTAAAATGTGGTCTATTTTGGAGAATGTTCCATGTGCTGCTGAGAAGAACGTGCAATCTGATGCTGCTGGGTGAAATATTCGGTAGATGTCTGTTAAATCTAGTGGATCTATGCAGTTGCTTAGATCTGAGGTTTCTCTGTAGTTTTTGCCAGGTTGATCTACCATTGGGGAGAGTGGGTGCTAAAGTTGCAACAGTTAATGTTTTGGATCTATGTGAGATTTTAGGGAAAGTAGTAGTTTCTTGGATAAATTTGAGTGCTCCATTGTTTGGTGAATAAATATTTAGAATTGTAATATCCTCCTGAAGGAAAGATCCCTTAATTAGTATGTGATGACCTTCTTTATCTCTTCTTGCTAATTTTAATTTGAAGTCTATTTTATCTGATATTAGGTTTGTAACTCTGGCCTGTTTATGGGGGCCATTTGCTTGGTAGATTTTGTTCCAGCCTTTCAGTTTCAGAATATATTTGTCTTTGTGGGCAAGGTGTGTCTGTTGAACTCAGAAGATAGAAGGTCTTGTTTTTTGATCCAACAAGACAATCTATGTTGCTTGATTGGGGAGTTAAGTCCATTAATATTGAAAGATAGGACTAAGAGGTGTTAGTTCCTGCCATGTTATCCACCTTCCTGGTGGCTGTGCCAACTGGGTTCTCCCTAATTTTTGAATTCTCTGTTTGGGGGCTTTTTCTTAGACTTTATTGTGGTTTTGTTGGTTTTGTATGTGTAGGATATCTTTAAGAATCTTTTGTAAGGCTGGTTTGGTGGAAATATATTGTGTCAATTATTGTTTGCTGTGGAAAGTTATTTGACCTTCAGTTATGAAGGAGAGTTTACCTGGGTACACTATTCTTGGTTGATAGTTATTTGTCTTTAGGGCATAGCATACATCTTCAGGCTTTTCTTTCTCTAATTATTTCTGCTGAGAAATCTGAAATTATTGATTGTTTTCCCTTTATAGATAATTGATCTTTTCTCCCTAACAGCTTTAAGGATCCTTTCCTTGGTCTTAATTGATCCTGTGCAGATTACAATGTGACGGTGGGATTTCCTGGTCTGGTCTGGTCTATATGGGGTTCTTAAAGCTTCTTGTATCTAAATGTGCCTTGTTTGTGTATGTTTGGGAAGAGTTCTCTGCTAGGTCTTGTTAAATAAATTTCCTAAACCTTTAACTTCTATCTCTATGCCCTCCCCTACAGCCATTAGCCTTAAATTAGGCCTTCTGATGGTGTCTTCTATATATTGAATAGGCCTATCACATTTCTTGGATTTATCTTGAATACTTGTATGTTCTTTCTCTATAATGTCTTGTCTGTCTTTAATCCCAGAGATTCACTCTTCTGCATGGTCTAACCTACTGTCAATACTTTCTGCTTTGTTTTTAATTTCCTTTGCTTCTAATTAGTCAGATTTGATAGGTTCAAATTCTTTGTTGGAGCTTTCTTTTAGATGTTATATGGTCTTCTTTACCTCCTTAATTTGGTTTTCAGTGTTCATTCTCAAATTTCTTAATTGATTGATTATAGTTTCATTGGACTCCCTTTCCTTCTGTTGGGCTTCATTTTGCATTTCCTTTGTTGCCCCGTGGATTCATCAAGCTTTCTATTTGTAGATTCCATGAATGCCTCTATTAATCTTTGTTTATTCTCATTCCACTCACGCAATTCCTCTATTAAACTTTGGTTAGCCTCCTCATGCTCACAAAATTCCTGTATTAATCTTTGGTTAGTCTCATCATGCTCATTCATTTCCCTATCACACACACACACAGAGTCCTTTGCAGGCTTTCAATCTTTTCATTCAACATGTTTACCAGTGGTATTTGTAGAGCATTTGTGGAATTCTTCTCTGGATTATTCATTAACTGCTTTGTTGTCTGATTATTATTAGCGGGAGTTGAGATACCTGGACTTGTCACTTTTCTTAGGTTTCTTGGGCTTGTTCTGCCCATTTGGGCGAAAGGAATTCCATGCTAGAATACTATTTTAAGGCAAGCATCAACCAGAGCCCTGTAGTTGCACAGATTTTTTGACCCAGTCAAAATGAGTACAGATACAATCTTCAACAGATACATTCTAGTTCAAGACGAAACAACTTGGTATCAATGCAACTACAAAAATCAAAGAAAGAGTCAGCAGACCAGAAATTAATAGGTTTAGGGAGAATTGTAAAGAGAAAACAAGATTAGAGGATTGTGGGGAGGGAAGGAGCGAGGGAATATAACCAAGACCTAAATTTAGGAACAGGAAAAGGATAGAAAGAAAGGAGAAGAGAGATAAAGAAAAAGAAAAAATGAAAAATGAAAAAATGAAAAATGAAACACTTAAAAGTAATAAGTATAAAGAAATAATACTACACTTAAAGGAGTTAAGGCTGAAAGTTTATGAACTGAGTAATTGATATGTGAATTAAGTATGTACACAATGAAGGATAAGGTCTAATAATCAAAGATGGGTGTGTATCTGCAATTAATAAAGCAAAAAAACCCAAAAAAGAACAAAGGGAAAAGAGTAGAAAGAGAATGAAAAAAAAACCCTAAATAAAAATGATGAAAAAATAGAAAACAATTTTTAAAAATTAAAAAAAATTAGGTAGAAAGTGTTTTTTGGGGGGGGGTGGGGTGGGGTGATCTTGTATCTCCCCTGTGTCTCTAACTAGTCTCTTGGTAGAGTCTCTGGTTTGCTTGTGGTGTTTTATGTTCCTGTGGCTTGATTGGTTTCTGAAATCAGTTTGTTTGAGCAGGCAGAATGAATCTCTGCCTTACCAAAGACTTTATGACCGTACTGCCAGGCTAATTCAATGGGAGAGAGATTTGCTTTGAGTATCACAAAGAAGGAGATGGCTGTTTCCTCTAGCTTTGAGTTGCTGTGATGGGCTAGGTTGTTGGTAGGGTTGAGGCCTGTCAGCAATCAGTAGCTTTTCCCTGAGTGGTTAGCTCCTTAGACACTCACACAGCACAGCCTGGAGCCATTCTCAGGATTTATGTGTATCGAGTTTCGAATTGTTTTACTTTTACCTTCCTGCAGCTGGGTCTGCTGCCTGTGCTGCAGTAGCATGGGGCAGCCTCTGCTGGCTCTGTTTTTCCAGGGAAGAAAGTCACTTCTCCTTGGGCCTCCAGAGTTTCCTCTGCCTGGGAGGCAGAGCTTTCTGGGGAAGGGGTTGGAGCTGAGCCCTGCAGGTCAGGTTCCTTTGACTTGTTGAATGGATCTATTGTCTTCTTCCAAGGCCTGAGTTACATGCTAGCTACTCTGGCCCACTCTTTGTCAGTATCAAAAATTGAGTGCTTCTCTGGTGTTAGGAGAGGGGCTACCTTCTTACTCCTGCTTGTGAGAAGAAGTAGGATGTCTTGTGGGGTACTCATGCCTTTTCCTTGGTTTCCAGGCTGTCCAAGGTCTGTGACTGTCCGTGGTCAGCAGGATGAAGTTGTCTGCTCCTTGTCAGTTCTTACTGGTGGTGAGTAGAATCTGCTTACACACCGCCTCTGGTGCCTTTGTCCTGGGCTCTTTCTGTTGATATGTCAGCTACAGCCACATTTGCCACCGCAGCCTCAGACACAGACAAGTGCTTGAATCTGTGTCCTTAACCAAGCTTCCTGAATTTTTCCTCTCTGGCAAAATTCTGTACAACGATGGCACACTTAGTGTGACACTTTTCACTGGAAGACTAAAACTGGTTTCTAAGTGAGAGCTGGTTTAGCCTCCACCTTCTCCTCTGCCATCTTCCTCCGGACTCATTGATTTTTTTTAATAAGTAAAAATCACATGCAAAAAATCTCTTTGAGGAGGTCTTATGTATATTTTGTGAATTACTTTTTGCTGGAATCAACTACAGAAAAAAGTAGGTAGACTATGTTTCTGTATATGTATTTATGTAGGGTTTTTTTTTGTTTGTTTTTTTGCCGGTTGTGGGGCATGAACTCAGCCTGGGTGCTGTCCCTCAGCCCTTCAGCTTAAGGCTAGCGCTCTACCACTTGAGCCATAACACTACTTCTGGCTTTTTCTGCTTATATGGTGCTGAGGAATTGAACCCAGGGCCTCATGCATGCAAGACAAGCACTTTACCACTGAACCACCTTCACAGGCCCTTGCTTTTTTTTTTTTTTAAGTTAGTCTGGCCTATATGCTGAACATTTTCCTCAAAGCAGTTTCAGGCACAGAAAAAAAAATCCAGAAATACTGAATGGTCATTTTTGCTCATTATTGTTCTAATTAACTGAAGGTTTGCCAGCTGTTCTCACTGTTCTAAGGCCTCCCCAGGATACAATATGTTCAACAATATTTTGATTCTATGGTAACATTAAGACAAAATCTGTGCAGAAGACCATTTTCCTCTCCATTTGCAAAGCACACAATTAGGTTTTCCATAAATTTGCCTTGTATTTTCAGAGATAAAGACATAATTTCACATGTGCTTCTAGGTGTAATGATTGTTCTACTGAAATGTATTTCTTTTGCCTTTACTAGGTGCTACTCCACCTGTATTCACAACTTGTCTATCTACTTAGGTTGAAAGTGACATATATCACAGAGGGAATTCTTTGCAAAGTCATTAGCTAGAGTGATGAGAAGATGATGGACTGTGTTCTTGGTTCTTGTACAAGGAGCCTGAGATTTCAGAGCTATCTGCAATTACAGATTGCTGTGATGGATTCTACAGGATTTTCTGTTGAAGAAAATATTTCTCTCACAAACAAAATCTATGATAGAAATACACTTTTTAATTTGATAAGCAAACTTTACTTCATCTTTTTTGTTTTTTTAATCTCCCTGAAAATAAGGCCTGTGGAGAAAAGAACTAGAAAAAAACACACAAGAAAAAGATGCACTAGCTTCTAAATAGTACAAGTTACATTTTTTAGCTTTTCATGCTATTTGCATGTACCTTGAAATCACAGATTCCCAGGCATTTTGCAATCTCACTGAATTACAATAGTTACCTTTGACTACTTATTATTTCTCTTTCTCATTCTCTGCTTTTGGCTATGTAAGGTATGCATTTGGTCTATGTTTGCCTGTAGTAGGAAATGGCATACATGTCAAATCTCTTTCACTCTGGGTCACATATTGTCTTTCTGAAAGTCTTTTGACTTGTTCTACATTATTAGACTAGCCTTGAAATCCTTACACTTCTATTGTATGCATAAGTAAGAAAGAAGGTACTCAGGCATATGATCTAGGGAAAAAATGTATCTACTAACTCTTTCATTCCACTTTAAACTGGAAGTGTTTACACAATAAAGTTCTTTGAAAATAATTGAAAACCAGGTCAAGAAAGGCAAGTTGGAATATCCACTGTGGATGATCCACAGCTCTAGCTTCTGACTTTATGAACCTTAGATAGATTTTTAAAAAATTCAACACCTATTAGACATTGAAAAGAAGCATAAATATTTTTTACAAACTATACTGTTGGAATACATCGAGTCGTATCCCAATTAGTAAAGGGAAAAGTTTCTCTATTTTTAGTTCCATTTACTTTAATAATTATGCAACTGTTAAAAATATCCCATGTTAACTACAGAGATCATATTCTTCTTTTAAAGTCATTACCTCAAAACTTGAAAATTTAAACATTAACTTCACATTTATAGCATAGACCATCTGGGAATTAGAAATTTTTATTACAGTTTAATTCATTTTATTTATAATGCATTTAATGAGCTCACAGACACATAATTCATACAAATAATTAAAAAATACAAGCTTTTAATTTTTGCACAGTCTTGTGATTAACAGTGTCTGAGACACAGTGACCTAAAATATAAACAAAAATAAGCAAGAATATTGTATAACTTCTCAAAACACGTGTTGCCTAGTAAGTAGTTAAGACTTTTTGAAACATAGAATAGCAATATTAATTTCAGAAAAGCTGACTTAAAATAAGGAAAAAGGTTTTCTGAATTAATAAGGTGCTATCTAATGATATTCTTCAAGAAAACAAAACAATTTCAAATGTATACCTGTCTAACCAAAGACCACCAAAATAGAGAAGCAAAGGTAATTTAACTAAAGAAGAAGACAGATCACTCAGATTTAGAAACTATAAAATCTCTCAACCAATAATTAAGAGATCTAATAAGCAGAAAATCAGTAAGGATATAGTAGACTTGAATAGGATCATCAATCAATGTGACCTAATTGATAATTTTAGAATGTCCCATCCAAATAAGAGCAGGAAAAATAATATTTTCAAACTCACATGGAACATTAGTTAGGATGGACCTCATTGTGGGCTTAGAAATATATCTTAATAAAACAACAGAAATTATACAAGTATATTCTCTGACCACAGTAAAAATCAAAGTAAAAAATTAATAACAGAAAATGGCTGGAAAAGCCAAAACATTTGGAGATCAATGATATACTATTAATGATGCATGTGTCCAAAGAGGAGGTCTCAGAAGAAATTTGAAAATATTTTGAACAATATGGAACAATAAAACAATAAAAGACCCCAAATAGCAAAAATGATCTTAGCAGAAAGAACAGTGCTGGAGGAATATCAATACCAAATTTCAAACTCTACTACAAAGCCATAGTAATCAAAACAGCTTGGTACTGGCACAAGAACAGACCTCAGGACCAATGGAATAGAATTGAAAACCCAGAAATGAACCCACAGACCTATAGCCAACTAATCTTTGATAAGGGAGCTAAAAAAATAGAATGGAAGAAAGACAGCCTCTTCAGTAAATGGTGCTGGCAAAATTGGTTAAATACTTGTAGAAAACTAAAGCTAGATCCTTATATATCACCCTGCACCAGAATCAATTCCAAATGGATCAAAGACTTCGGAGTCAAAGCAGACACTGTGAAAACATTACAGGATGGAGTAGGAGAAACCCTAGGTCTCCTTGGAACAGGCTGAAATTTTCTTAATAGAGACCCAGAAACACAACAAATTAAAGAAATGTTGGACAAGTGGGACTGCATGAAATTGCAGAGCTTCTTCATGGCAAATGACATAGCTAGAAAGATCAATAGAAAGCCCACAGATTGGGAGAAGATCTTCACTAGTCATACAATGGACAAGGGTCTCATATCTAAAATATACCTGGAACTCAAACAATTAAACCCCCCAAGAACAAATCTTCAAAGAAACAACTGCCCGATAAATAAGTGGGCTAAAGACTTATAGAGAAACTTCTCTGAAGAGGAAAGAAGGATGGCCAATAGACACATGAAGAAATGCTCAACCTCCCTAGCCATAAAAGAAATGCAAATCAAAACAACATTGAGATACCACCTCACCCCAGTTAGAATGGCTAAAATCAAGAACTCTAATAACAACAGATGCTGGAAGGGATGTGGACAGAAGGGAACCTTATTGCATTGTTGTTGGGAGTGTAAACTTGTTCAACCACTTTGGAAAACAGAATGGAGGTTCCTCAAAAGACTCCACATAGAGCTCCCCTATGACCCAGCAATCCCACTTTTGGGCATTTACCCAAATGTTTACAAACAAGACCACACTAAAGCTACCAGAACAACTATGTTTATTGCAGCATTATTTACTATAGCTAAGATATGGAACCAACAGATGCCCCTCAGTAGATGAATGGATCAAGAAAATGTGATATATATACACAATGGAATTCTATGCCTCCATCAGAAAGAATGACATTGCCCCATTTGTTATGAAATGGAAAGGCTTGGAAAAAATTATATTAAGTGAAGTAAGCCAGGCCCAAAGAAACATAGGTCCCATGGTTTCCCTTATTTGCAATAACTAGTATATGTCTGAGTCAAGCAGAAAAGGTAAGATAAGTTGATGTTAGGGAAATGAACCCTAAGATAGGTATTCAAATGTTTTTTTTCTTTCATGTGATTCTTTCTAACACATTTATAAGATGATTTCTTTGTTGCTTTGTATGTCCCTCCCCCATGGTATAACCCCTGTTTTCACTGTATTTGATGTTGGTATAATTTGTGGAGGGGAAGGAAAAAACAAATTGTTTAAATAGGGATACAGTTGGACCCATTGCAACAATGTCAAAAAACGAACTTTACAACTGTGGCATGGTGAAAGGGTGATGGAAGGGGAGGTATGGGAAATGGGAAGGGATGGGAAGGGGAAACAAAGGAGGAGACAACAATGCTTGATAAAAAATGTACTCATTACCTTGCCCATGTATTTGTAACCCCCTGTACAGTATTTTCACAATACAATATAAAAAGAATAAACCTTCACGTTAAAAAAATGGAAATGAGATTACAACTTATAAATTTTTGTGGATTCATTGGCAGGAGCACTCCAAGGGAAGCTTGCATGAATGAGTGGAGTGTCTGGAAAGAGAATAGACCAGGAATTAATAACCCAAATTTCATATCAGGAATGTAAACTAGTAAGCCGTTATCAAGGAGAAGAAATAATAATGAAGGTTAGAGAAGATACAAATAATATTGAAGGCAGGAATATTATAGAGAAAAATCAATGGAACCAAAAGGCAAGTCTTTGAAGAGATGATTATAATGGATAAATCCCTAATAAAATAAGAAACACGGTGGGCACTGGTAGCTCATGACTATAATTCTAGGTTCTCAGAAAACTGAGATCTGAGGATCATGGTTTGAAGCCAGTTTGGGCAGTTAGGAAAGTCCGTGAAAATGTTAACTACAATAAAATACCAAAAGTGGGAGAAGTGAAGCTGTGGCTCAAGTGGTAGAGCACTACCCTTGAGCAAAAGAAGCTCAGGGATAATCCCCAGGTTCTGAGTTCAAGTTCCAGGATCAAAACAAAAACAAAAACAAACAAAACAACGAGAAAGGAGAAAGTAAGGAAAGAAAGGAGGAGAAAAAAGGAAAGAATAAATCAATATCAGCCATGAAAGAAGTATCCTAACTTCAAGAATATTAAAAGGACAGTAAAAGAATAATTAAAAACAATTAAATGGTAGCATATTCAAAGACTTAGATGTAATAGAACTATTCTTTGAAAGATATGATTAGTCCTATCAAAGTTCATACAATGAGAGAGTAAAAGTCCCTCCTAAGTAGGATGAACCACTGGCTCTAGACATCAATTTTTTTTAAGCAAGGCAAAAAAAATAACCCAATGGAGAAAGAAAAACATTTTCCACAATGAATGCAAGAACAATCAGATGTCCATATACAAAGATAAGCAAGAAAAAAAAACAAATAAAGTACCTTAAATATAAACAAATAAAATAATAATAATAATGTAGCCACAGGCCTATGTAAATATAAAAAATAAGATATTAAATTTATAGAAAGCAGGAGAATGTCCATGTGAATTTTTGTTTGTAATAAGTTTTTAGACACAAGTAGAGAAATATGTCACCACGAAAAACCCAAATCATTTACTAAAATGGAAAGGTTATAGACATGCATAGGACACAAAAATGGAAAACACAGGAGAAAATATTTCTAAAACATATTTTTAATAAAGGATGTTATTTAAAATATATAAAGATGGGCATGTTGGCCTGCATCTGTAATCCCAGCTACTAGTAAGGCTGAGGCCGGAGCATCCCTTGAGTCCAGGTGTCTGGGCTGCAATGTGCTATGCCTATTGGATATCCGCATTAAGTTGAGCATCATTATGGTGACATCCCGGGTGCAGGGAACACCAGCTTGCCAAAAGAGGGGTGACTAGGCCCAGGTCGGAAATGGAACAGGTCAAAACATATAAATGTCTCTTTAAACATAGTAATAAGAAAACATGCAAACAATTAGGAAAAAGGGAAAGGATCTGAACAGATACCTCACTGAAGATTTATAGTGTAATGAAGAACATGAAAAAGTACTCTATATCATTTGTCATTTGGGAAATGTAAATTAAAAACAAACAGATATCCTAAAGCCTGTATTAGAAGCTAGTCCTATTTAGCTATTATAGCTAGAATCCAGAAAGTTAACAATTGCTGGCAAAATCTTCATGTATTACTGAGGCAATATGAAATAGTGAAACTGCTTCTAAGAACCAGGTTCTTACCATTGGCAATTGAATTTCTAAGCAATTTCCCAACTGACTTAAAATATATGTCAACATGGCATTGTCCAAGAAAGAAATGTACTCTTTACCTGATTTATATAACTGTGCATCACCTTTATAATAATGAAAAAAAAATTAAAAATGTCAATATGGAAATCTGCATATAAATGTTTATTGTAACCTTATTGATAATCACCTAAAGCAGAAACATATAAGACACCCTTCAGTAAGTAAATAATCATGGTTCCTTCACTAAATTTAGAGTATTACTCAGTGATAAAAAGAAATGAGCTACAAAGCCCCATGGAAGACTTGCATGGATCTTCAATTTATATTTCTATGTCCAAAAAAGCAGGTTTGAAGCTACACATGGTACATGACTCTATTTTCATAGCACTGTGGAAAAAGGAAAAAACAAAACAAAAGACTGTAAACACATTAGTAGTTCCACAAGGTTAGGGAAGAGGGTAGGAAGCAGTTAGATAGGTGAATAAGCGAACTTTTAGGGCAGTCACATTGTCCTGAATGATGTTATAACAGTGAAATATGACAACTGGCTTTATCATTCACACTTATCAAAATCCTCATGACATTATGCATTTTTCAAAATCCATAGCGTTTACAGCAGAAAATAAAAGTTAATGTATGCAGATATTTAAAAATGTTCACAGAGTATGATCATTGAATGCATAATGTGACAAAATTATCTAAGTGTTACAAATGGGTGAACCAACTTCACTGAGGAGATGGGGTAGGGAAGAGACATGAGAAAGTGTTTACCTAAATAACTTGAGAAATGAGAGCAGTCCAAAGGCTAACACACAACACTGTTGGTGATAGGCTCATTCAGGGAGTACAGAGGAACAACCCTAAGTCCACTATTTATAAATAGAAATGAAACAGTAAAATCAATGAAGAGTCAGTGGTGGGAAATCAGGTTTCTCATTGTTAGTGAGTCACAGACAAGCAGGAAAAGCAAGGTATAATGATCTATGTAATAATGAATTAGGACTGGAGAGCTTAGTATAAACTCATACTTAGTTTAATATATCAATGGCTATATATGTAGTATATATACATATGGATATACGTATATGTACATATATATGGATATATATCTCCACGTATATAATATTTTTCTGTTTTCTTTGTGTTTTCAGAAGGACTAGAAGCAAAGACACCCAGTCCCAGAAGCAATGTGGAAATCTACTGACCAGGTCTTAAAAATTATAGCTGTTCAATCATATTATTTCTAAGGATGGGTACCAGTGGCTCATGCCTGCAAGCCTAACTCCTTAGGTTGCTAAGATTTAAGAACTAGGATACACACACACAAAATCATTTAATTCTACAAGAAGTTTCACTGCTTCCATATGTGTATGTACTATTCTTAGACCATGATCATCCTCTCAACTACTTTTTCTTGTCCTCCTCTATTTCTTCCCACCTCCCTACCTTTTCTTCCCTTTCCTTAATAGTTTATCTCTCCTTCCATAATAGTTCATCTCCAGGGTTTTTATGGTTGGTTTTTCCATAAAAGAAAGAAAGCATGAGATTTTTTCGAGTCTAGCTTATTTTGCTTAACACAATAACCTCCTATTCCATCCATGTTCTTGCAGATGATATGACTTCAATTTCCTTTCTGGCTTTCTGCTCAGCTTTTGATTTCTAGTGCTATTCTCAAGAAAATAAAACAAAGTCCTTTGGAGAAATGACTGATTCTATGATTGAGCACGAAATAATATGAGTCTTGAATTTCCCAGAATTTAAGGGAAATGTTAAAAACTCCCCTCAAATTTCCACAATGATGATATCATATCAAGAGGACACAGAAGAACATTGAAAGAGCTTTCAATAGTTATATTGATATATAGCTATATCTCCAAGTGCTAGATAAAGTAAGTTGCCCTGAATCCATACTTTATAAATAAGTGATCTAATCAATAAGCAAGCAATAAACAAACCTATCATACAGAAATATTCCAAGTAATTTAATTAGATACTCTGCCTCATGAGATGGTGCATAATGTTCTACTCTGCAGAGGTGGACAGTGCATAATGATTTCCTTCAGAATAGTTTAGTGTGGAAATGAGAAGCTAAGAATAATTTTAGAATAATAATTTTATGAAACATGAAAATCATTCCCCAGTCAGTTGTTCAAAGTAAATAATCAAAATTATTAGTTGATTATATATCATTGATTCAGTATGATGAAAATGGCATTTTTCCACTGTAGTGCCCTCCTGTCCCACCCAAATCCATAACCAAAATATATTTTTCACAGCAAAAGCCCAACTGAAGGGTATTGAATAATACTGCTCAAAACTGTCAAGGTCATCAAAGACGAAATAAAAAAGTCTGAGGATCCATCATGGCAAAGGAGCCTAGGGGTGACAAGATGACTCAATTTCATGTGTTATCGTTGATAAGATTCTGGAACAGGAAAAGAACATGAGGTATATGCTAAGGAAATTTGAATGAAGTGTGAAGTTTAGTTAATTATAATGTGTTGATAGTTTCCTGAGTTCTGACAAATATGTTTGTGATGTATAGCCTAAAATCAAACCTCTGTCTGATAGACTGCCTTGACATCTGGTGAGATTTTTGGCTTCTCCACAAGTCCCTGCTCTCCTGTCCTGTTCTCTTCTCAGTGACAAGATTGGCAGCCAAACAAGCCTCCTAATCCCCCAGACCAGATGTCATTCCTTTGTATCCCTGAGCAGGTTCAGGCTCTGACAGCCCATAGAATTGTTCAGTCAAGAATTCCCAGTCATGTACTTCCATGGAAAGCAGGGGCATTCCACATCTTGTATCATATCCTGCCTTGCACAAACTTAATTGATTCATGGTGTTTCTGGGTTCAGTTACTTGGAGGTCCTACATGGCTGGCAGAGTCCTGGCTGTGCACATGTCCATTTCATGTGGCCAATGGTGAGTCATGGCCATGATCCTAGGGAAGATGCCTTCCTTCACCAATGGCATGGGCAGGAGATGGCTAACCCTGTAACAACTAAGAACTGGGGATAAATCGGAGGCTGATATATTAATCTAATCTGTTCTGGAAAAAATATGTTTATTTAAAGAGTCAGTGCATTTCAATCATCTGTTCTCAGTATTTTCCACCCAGATTTCTTAAATTGTGTTGGGCTACCTAGCTCATACGCAGAAGGGGTCTGGATTTATACCCAGATTATCTATACCCATAAGAGGAATTAAGGTAGATTGATCAAGAAGGCATCAAATTTCTTTTCTTTTTTTTTTAAAAAAGTAAGTTCAAACATAATTGTTTTGTAATCTTAGATTATTTTATGAATCTTAAGTTTTGGGATATGTAATCCTTTTTTTTCTTGTGCTTATCTTTCTCAGGGATATGTTATAATGCTATATTGTTATGTTATAATGCTATAATGTTATACAGTTATAATGCTATATTCATGGTTTTATTAGTATTTTGGTACATTTTATGTGTTAATTTGTTTATTGACAAGAAATATCAAATGCTTTTAATTTAGTAAATTCAACATTATCACCTTAGAATTTGCATTTTAAGAAAGGAGTTTTTGATGTACAGATAATCTGAAAAATTATTTATCATATCCAATTCTGGTGTTTGAGCTACCTTATCAAGTCCTAAAAACAATTTAAGAGAATGTTAAATCAAATAAGAAAAATGATTTAATTGTGGAATATGGAGGCTCACACCATCTGGGGAAAGTTATGTATCCTCAAAGCTCAAGCAATCATCATCCCTTTTTACTTGGTAATGGCTATTCCTTAAATATTAGTTTCTATATCATGGCTCACCACTAAGTCACTTAATTTTGCTTAACCTAAGTCTAACTTTCATTCAGCTCTTAAGGACACTGATGTAGCTCTGCATATAGTTTTGTTTTTGTTTTTGTTTTTTTCTGTCATGGGGGTTGAACTCTGGGCCTGGGCGCTGTCCCTGCACTCTTCAGCTCAAGATGAATGCTCTACCACTTGAGCCACAGCCCCACTTCCGGTTTTCTAGTGGTTTATTGGAAATAAGAGTCTCATGGACTTTCCTGCCCGGGTTGGCTTTGAACCAAGATCCTCAGATCTCAGCCTCCTGAGTATCTAGGATTACAGGCATGAGCTACCGGTGCCCACCTTGCATATAGTTTTGTAGAAGACCTCATGTAAGTTCCTAATTAATTCTGGTGCCCTCCAAAGTATTTATCTTTAATTCAGGGAGGAATAATTAGAAAACATTACAATAGCTTGTTTTTTTTTTTTTTGGTCAGTTGTGGGGCTTGGGCCTGGACGCTGTCCCTCAGTTCTTTAGCTCAAGGCTAGCGCACTACCACTTGAACCACAGTGCCACTTCTGGCTTTTTTTGTTTATGTGGTACTGAGGAATAGAACCCAGGGCCTCACGCATGTAAGACAAGAACTTTACCACTGAGCCACCTTCCCAGTCCTTTATTTACGTTTAATTTTGTTCTGGTTTATAGAACATTTAATCATTATATGTCAAAAGGTCATTGTTAATTAAATTGCTTACCTATGTGAGAAAACCCTATAGAAAATTCTAGATAAGGGTTTCCCCTGACCCTTTAATTGGTCTTTAGTAATGACAGCAACACTTCATCCAGATTGTATTTTGTCACCTATCATTAGTTACTTCACTATGTTTATAAATTCTGTGACAACATTCACAAAGACTAATGAAGACTTAGGCATTTTAAGACACCAAAGCTGAAACAACCCTATTTAGCAGTTAAATGACATTGATCACTTTCAAATTACTTTTGCATGAAAACTAATTGATTTTAACATTGCCACAAGGAAGGTAAATTAAATTATGATCCTTCATCTGGATATAAGAAACCTGTAGTGAAGAATATGGTTGTTTTTATTTCCTTTTCTTTCTCTACTTGTACATTAATTTTAGCTATTTCAAAATCGGTTTCCCTTTAAATAAACATACAAATGACCAACGTACAAAATAAAAGTCCTTGTCAATTCAAATATGGTTTATTTGAAAGATCATCCATGGAAAGTTAGTCCATTTCTTCTTCATGACACATATCATTCTGTTCTGCATAATACCTATTCCATGAATGGACTTGTATCCATTTCAAACAATTATCCCTTTTAATTTAGTACCAGAGTGCTTGAAAGAACAGGACCATAGTTTTTATGCAACCACAGTTGCATAAAGCCATTGCTGTGGAGATGAGAAATTATGGTCAATATTAAGTTGAAGGGCATTTTCCAAAATTATAAATCAGCATTCCAGCCCAAATATGCACAAACATCAATACCATCTTTCTTCTGGTATAGAACTCTTTTTGGTCACACCAGTAAGGTGTTTTTATTCTTTCTACCTATCTTTCTTGCTTTCTTATCAGCAGTGCTTCCCTATGCCATTTTCTCCCTTTGTGCTTAAAAAATGGACACCTAAGAACATACCCCTGAATGTCTAGTAGCTAAGAGGAAAGCAAAAGAGAGATGGACTGTAGTAGCGTTCCTCCTTCCAGGCTAATGATTATGGACAGGCATGTGACCGAGCACGAATAAAAGAGCAGCCTTCAAGTAGGGAGAACTTGATATTAAATCCAAAGAAAACTCTCAATTGGAAGCTTGGAGGGCTTTCATTTTCCTCAGGAAGGTCAACACAATTTGTGTGGTGGATGAATAATGTGGCACTTATTCTAACAAGGTAAGAAGGTGAAATATTATTTTACAACTTTACTTGGTTTCATGACTTCAGGCACTGGAAAGTGAGAATAATACTAATGAGTTGGAAAAAAAGTATAGGTTTAGGTGTGCTAATGAATCCAACTTTAATTGGTGAAATCTTTCAGGCAATAACTGATTTCAGGAAAGAGCATCCACTTATAATGAGAATTACATCAATTTAACAACATTAACATAGCCCAAAATATGACAACTTAATGATGATCATGTTCTGCATATGATGATAACTGTGCCTCTTAGTTTTAGCATGGAGCCCAATGGAAAAGTGATTACTGGATCTTGTTTTCAGGGCTTATCAACAATGAAGAATAAAGGGCAATGTGGTCGATTTGTTTCATCTATATGAAACCAGCATTTCAAGTCACAGATTTATCTAAGTGATGAAAATGATTCAGTTCAAGGGGCAAACAAGATAAAAATTCACAGAAAATTATAGAACATTTATTTTCTACTCCATATTCCCCATTTACCATGTTTCAAAATCCCTGATATAGAAAAATTGAATGGTAGTATGACCTTTATTAGCTCTTCTTTATTTCTTCATTAGTTTTACTAAAATAAATGAACAAGTTGGAATATTTTATTACACACAATGAACACGCCACTTATGCTTACTTTCTTCTTTTACATTGACAAAGGCAGGCACAGAAGAGGGAAAATGTAATTCCATATCTCATTTACTCAGTAAAGGGTTACCACATTTCATCCTAGGATTATCTTTGTGGGAGATAGGAAGTACTGGGGTTTGAATTAAGAACCTCACACTTTGCCCTATCACGTGAGCCACACATTCAGTTTTGTGTGCTTTCATAATGTTTTGATTGTTTCTCATATTTTTGCCCTGGGTCAGCTACTGATGGAGATTCTCTTAACTATGCCTGCCATGTAGCTTGGACCATAGACACTCACTATTACACCCAGCTTATTTGTTAACTAAGTTCTCAGGAACATTTCATCTGGGCTGTCTTTGAGCTTCAATCCTTTAGATTTCTATTTCCCAAATAGTCTGGAATGTACTCATGTACCACCATACCTGATTCTAGATGTCATTTTCATATGAAGGAAACTGTGCCGTGTATTAGTCACAGAATGCTATTCTATATGTGATATAAAAAGCCAGCTTCTAAATATTAATATGCTCTACATTGCAAAGTTTCAGTCAAAATTAGTTAAGTTTAGCATGACTCGTTGTTTGCTAAGGACACCAACTGGGATATGTGGCTGTTAAGTTCAGTGTAGGGTAGAAAGACATGAAGGAAGCTCATCACTATCTTCATCTGTTCTGTTGTTAAAATATGTTAAGCAGGGTACTTTATATAGGAAATAACATTATTTGGCTCAAGAGTCTGGTAACTGTAAGGTTCAAACAGCTCTTTGCTGATTTTTGAGAAGTTTCCCCTGGCTATATCACAACATGACAGAGAAATGGGAAGGGAAATGATCACATTCAGAAAAGCCAAAGTTAGAGGTATAGCTTTATATCAACCCCCTCTCATGAGAAATAATTTAGCCACATGGGATCTGACCTACACTGAGCTCTTTACATTGAGCTCTGTTCTAATTAAGATTTGATTATTTCCAAGAAACTAAGCCTAAACCAAACAAAAACCTAGTCTAATTAACTGGGTAGCATTTATGTAAGATAGTATTAATTTTAACCACTCACATAAAATGAAAAAAAATAGAGATGTTGAATCTAGAAAAGCCTACGAAAAAGCAGCTAACACAAGTTTGGAGTTATGTATGTTCTTTTTCTTCATCTTGAAATTAAATCTATTAATTAATGTTCTATTACTTTGCATGTTTCCCAATCCTTAATTGATTGTCTGTAAGCTTAGCTATATAGGTTGAGAGAGGAAGAAGGTCAATATACCAGTATGGAATTTAACCATTTGGCCATATTTTACATCGTAGTTACAGAAAAGCTTGTTTTTAGTGTGAACCTCTAGTGTGTCATAGCTAGAATGACCATTCTGCAGTCTGTGGTCAGTGGTGGAAATTACATTCAGGATGGCTGGTCTGTGAATGTTTCAAGGTATTTACTTAATGCTAAAATATGAGCAAGAATTGATTAGAGCTAGGAGGAAAAAGAAGATTAAAAACCCAAGGTAAATAAATGACAAAAATTCTAGGTGGAGGAGGTTGCTATAATTATGACTGTTGTCATAATGTATGTACACAGGTACTTTGAATATTTCCATTTGCCATTTTCAGAACAACCATGCATGGACATTCAAATGGAGACTATTCTAGCAGAAAAAGCAATCCAAAATATTTTATTTCATTGACTAAATGTCTAGATTAATTACATCACTACTAATTACATTGTTTAACAGTAGCCATTCTGCCGCTACTCTCATTTCTCCTGTAAATAAAAACTACCTTTACTCCAAAGAATTGGCTGTTTGAGGAATTTCATTACACTAGTTGAGGATTAACCACCTGTCAGACTTTTATTACAGAAATATTTTGGATTGTAATTATCTGTGATGTCTCATACACCAGGAGGGATAAATGCAAGATTCTCCAGGGAAGAGTTGTGATTTACTTGGCTTATGTTGAGTGAACTTCATGAAACACTTTATTCTTCAGGGTTGAAGGAAGACAAGACTGAACAATGGGATAGGAAGAAAAGAAAATCCTAGGGGTATGCTTTTCAAAGATGTTATGCAGTATGAATTTGAAATTACTTTACTTACTCCAGATGGAGAATAATAATCATAACAAGGAATTAATATAGAATATATTCTTCACCATCTCAAGTATGCACAGCAGCAGGGATGTCTCTGCTTGTATCCTAAGGTCCATACTTATGTCATGACAAGATGTTTTGCCAGCACACCCATTCTTGCTTCTGCCTGCAATTAAGGCAGTGTTTAGCTTACAGCCTTGTGGCCTCCCAGCACTAACCCAAATGGCAGCCACAGAACTTACCACCTGTGCCAGCTCTCTTGCTCCACTTGGTCCTCCATCATCTAATGATATACAGATAAATTGCTGAATAGATATCTCTCATGTATTCTTTCTCACAAGCAAGCACACCTACAGACACAAGCACATGTTTCTTTTATCTGTCCATCTATTGAATAAATGTCTTTGCAAAACTTACAGATGTACAAACTGGGTGGAATTCTAGCAGATGGATCCTCAATTTACCAAATTCTACAATCTAATCCCTAACTTCAAAACCTTGGAGAATAACTTTGTTTTGTACCTTGGGAGATGAGACACTGATAACACAGTACAATCAAAATGCACAGGAGTAGCTCATGCGCTAACTTATATGAAAGCATTACTTAATAGAATATTTGAGTTATCCCAAATAAATACATGTGAGGAATATATAATTAAGTATGCAGCAGCCCTGTATAGATGGATGTAAGTCAGAACTCCAGAAACGACACAAAACGTGTTTAATGACATCAGGGAATCCACGATAATTTTCATTAGGGAACTTGTGTTGCTGATGATACACAAGTAGTAACATTCAGCTACTGTCATTATTCTTGTGGTAGGAGATCCTCATCATTCTAACCAGAAGGTGTGAAGTTCAACCATCAAGATTTTTCTCTTTTCAGTGCTTGTCAGCACATGGCCATACCTTTGCTGTTTGATCTGCCTTTTTACAAGCATCTCTTTGACACATACTTTCTCTATAGCAATGATTCTTAGCTGGGGAGATTTTTTTTGCCCCTTGAGGACATTTGGCAATGCTTGCAAACATCTTTAGTTGTCACAGCTCAGAAAATGTATGAACCAGAGATGTTTCAATGTGCAGGGAAGCCCCCGTAATGAAGAATTATCCGCTTCTCTTTGGTTGCCCTGGAGTTACCGTGAATCTTAAAAGTGTTTCTACCTATCCTGGTTTCATCCACAAAGCACAGGTTGCACTGTGGCAATATTGTTATCGCTTTCTAAGTACCAGGAAAACTCACCTCACCACATTTGCAAGTTCTGCCATGAATTACTATTAGTCTTTTTAAACACAAAACTCTTCTCTTCCTATCCCACATAAGGACTTTTATGATAATATCTTACTAAACCTTTACTTACATTTTTTTCCCCTCAGATTTCAGCATTCAAATTCAGTACCTGATACTTTTGCTCATTGGCTGGTACTCTACTACCTGCACCATATTCCAACCCTGAACCTTTCCTTTCTTCAAGGCACTGTTTTGTGTACTACACACCTTTATTCTTATCTGTTAGGTTAGTACTATGTTATCCCAACTTTAGAGATGATGACTAAATCATAGACAGGTAACTAGTCTATATTTAACTAGTCATATCTTATCTAAATCCACATAGCTTATTTGCTTATGTGTGGTCAGTTTTGTTTTAAATAGGATTTAATAGGCTACAGACTACTAAAAGAATATCATTTTGACTCTTCTAATCATGTTCAAGACCTTTTATAGTCTTCACTTTCTCTAACTCTCTTAACTTACCACCTAACTCATGAAGTATACAAACCCACCTCTGTGTTTCTCAGGCTTATTTCTCATTACAATACCAAGAATTTCATAAAGATTAGGACTAGAATGTCTTTCTATGTCCTCTCACTTATGTAAACCTATTGGATTTCCAATGCTGAAGAAGATTCAGTAATCACCTTTTAAAAATGCTTACTATTTTGAAAAAACACTAGACTTCAAATATCTATTTTGGGTAGAGAAATTAGACAAGAATTGATGGAAATATAAATTGGCATGATATAGATTAAAATAAAAAATAACTTACAGATAGACCAAAAAGGTTAAAAACATATGTTCATGTATTTATTCCCTTTGTGTCCTAAAACTGATACTAATTTTTTGTTAGTTGTGGGGCTTGGACTCAGGGCCTGAGCGCTGTACCTAAGCTCTTTTGCTCAAGGATAGAACTCTACCACTTTGAGCCACATTGTCATTTCTGGTTTTCAGTGGTTAATGGGAGATAAGAAATCATGGAGACTTTTCTGCCCAAGCTGGCTTCGAACCACAATCCTCAGATCTCATTCTCCTGAGTAGCAAGATTATATATGCATGAGTCACTGGCCCCTGGCCTTTCAATATTTACATATAACTATATATAATATATTATATATAATTGTATATGTCCCATTATCTTACTGGGCTAAGATACTTTATATTTTTAGATAGATGTACACACCTATGTATACCCATGTCACATTAATAAATATATATAGATCTATATCTTTACATCCATATAGTCATACACACATATACATATATATGTACCTATATACATATACAGAACACACATATATGTATAAACATGTATATATATCCAATAATGAAAATATTTCTACTCTGGACTTTGTCAATTTTAAGTCATAGGATCTGGGGTGACTTTTTGAAATGACTGAGCCTTATTTGCTTCCCCTCTAAATAATAACACTCTATAGCTTTACTTTCTTGGAAACAGAGAAGAAAAGACAAATATAACTTTCCTTAATTACCTTAGGCTACATGTGTTACCAAGTTTTTGCAGAGGAAACCATTGTTCCCAGTCTAAGGGGTCTGTCCAAGATCTGGAGGCTTCAGGCTTATTTCATGATAAAAAATGTGTGCTTCTCACAGGGAGGCCAAAGAAAGATACCCTTAGGAGAAGACCACAAAGGCTCAATAGCTATCTGCCTATGATCATATAAAGTGATATTTTTGGAAAGGAAACGCCAAGAACTGGAAACAGAGCAGAGGCTGCTTTTTTTTTGGGGGGGGGGTTACATTTTCCCCACTACTTTGTCACTGTTTCTGTTTTTTGTACCTTTTGTCTCACTGTTTTGGGGAAAGCAAGGGGGAGAACAGAAATGGCAGAATAAAAGAACACATGCAGCAGTGATATTCACTAGACAGTATGTTGAGAATGAACTATACAATGTGTTCGGGAAGGGGTTAGGGAGGGAAAAACTGGGAGAAAGCAAGGGAAGGGGTGACACTTTTCAAAAAGAAAGATACTCATTTCCTGACTTATGTAACTGTAACCCCTCTGTACATCACCTTTACAATAACAAATAACAAATAAAAATAAAAACTAAATTTAAAAATGTGTGCTTCTAACTAGAAAATTACGACTAAGCTTATCATTATAAGGCAATCCAAGAAAGCCTTTAGTATTCCAGTGGCTGCCAGGATATTTTGTTTTTTGTTTAGTTCTTATTTTTCTCTAATCATATAGCACCTACAGCATGAACAAACCAAAGCAGAACTGAGCCAAGCTTCCAAAGCTGAGTTCATATTGTTCAACTAAATCTTAAGATATTTAGTCTTTACTGATCTGCCTTTTAGTTGAAACCAATAATCTAGTCATTGTTGCTATGTAAAGATCAATTAACTCAGATTGTTTTAATAATCATATCCTGAAGTCTTTAGGCTGGCTATACTCCTTAGCGATGACAAAGAATAGTTATATGTAGTTATATGTTTTTCTTACTCACTTGCAAGATGAGAATATATAGGTATTACCTAGATTTGAACTTGTGATTAAGAATAAATCCTTGGAAAATAGGACCTAGTTCTTATGTATTTACTTGCTTTTTAAAATTCATTTTGAGATGGGGTTTTACTATGTGGTTCAAGCTGGCCTTGAACTCATAAATCTACTGCCTCTGCTGAGTGTTAGGGCTACAGATATGTGCCATCGCACTTTGATAGCAGTGATGTCTTAATCATTTCATATTCTATGTACCCAGCCAGTCTGCACTTTCTGCTCTCTATGTTAAGAGATATGAAGTAAAATAACTTATATAAAAGATAAAATACTTTAACCTCTATAACTTCCACAGATTATTAATTATATTAATGACACTTTGAACTAACCACCACATTTTTTACAGCTGGCTAATATGAAAGATAAGTTTTTTTATGAATATAGCCATATTCATAAAGATAATAGCATTCAGTCTTTGACGTAACTAGGATTACAATCTTAAATTTATAACAGAGAATCAGCAGTCTTTCTTCCAAACTAATATTAGATCAACATATTGGCTTACATACAAGGTTTCCTAATTGTACATAACCAAATCTTTTTTGTATGTGTATTTAAATGTATTTCATTCTACCAAAGAATTCATAGCATGACTCCTTAATGAACTTTGAGGCACAGAACTGATGTCGAAGCCTACGCAAAGCTGCTTTTGCTGACCTCTGATCACAGATATTATGTCATCAGCACTTAAAAGCATCTTAGTTCTTTCAAACTAGAATTAATTTTCGGTACAGCTTCAAGTAATATATTCAACTCCTCACTTTTAATTAATTAAGATTCCTTTTCTTGCTCCAAATTTAAATTATGTTCCGAAAGCATATTTTTTGTCAATTGCTTTCTCATGTGCGAATTATAATTATGAAGTAAATTTTGTTAGTGTTGCATTCATACGTTCTAATAATAAAGTTGTGAATAAAAATGAACAAAGACTCTTATACACATTTAAAATGTCTCATTCTATAAGTAGAGTAGAACAATGGCAGAGTAAGTGATATTACATTAAGTGTACTCATTTTCTAAAGAACAAATGCATTTCCCTGTTAGTTTATAACCATTTAGTATAATGTAATTATTTGGAGCCTGAATGTTAGTAGAAAAGTACAAGCCTTGACAAGTACAAGTCTTTTTGGTAATATCTGATAACAACTATTTATATTTTAGTTGACTATAGACTAAAATATGAAATTTAAAACTTAGTTTTAAAATGAATAATAAATTGAAGAAGCACTTTTGTAACTACCTAGTGGGTATTCATTAAAAAGAAACATGTTCAAAAGTGTTATTTTCTTCTAAATTTCAGAGATGTGATGTTTTCTATGGAAGGATTCAGGGTGAATTGCTTAGCTATCAATGCATCAAGAGGCCAGTGTGACCCCTGTAGTCACAGTAGGAATTTCTTCACTCGTGATTTTGGGAGATTTTAGGTTTTAGCTACAGACTTCAGAGGTAGCCATCTTGCTGGCAGAGGCTGTAACCTCGCCAAGTAGTTCTGCATTATTATTCCTGAGGATGTAGTCTTAAACCTTCTTCTCTAATTCTCCCAGCAATTTTCTAAATGACCACTTCCCTAAACCTCTTTCTCATTAAAATGCCGTGGATAGTCCTATTCTGAAATTTTAATTTCTTATGTTGAACTCTGAAGGACAGTATACTGTTTGGCCTTATGGGGCAGAAAAGATTTCTCTGACAATGAAGCAATATAAAGAGAATAAAAGCTTGGCAGACGTTTGTCTGCATATTTGGCTCCTGAAACACAAGATAAAACTGTATGCATATACTTGGCATCTTTGTGCTAGAAATGGAGTGTTACCTAGAAGTCAGGGAGGCTAGTGATGTGGGGGGAGGCGGGGAAGATGTGGAGGGGACATGGGTTGAGGGAAGAGGTGCGTGAATGTGTTCCTTTCACTTCTGATGAAGAGTTCGGACAAGATTTTCCCATTGTGTCACCATGGGATTGTGCCTAAAGAAAAGCTAATGGGAATTTTTAAGCTCTGAGAAGTTGTCATTATACTAAACCACAAGTGACGCTCTGTCAGTGCCAAGTCAGCCATGCTCAGATGCGAGAGTTTTATTTTTCCTCAACAGAATGACCACTTTCCTCATTTCAATGTCATGAACTCTGGAGTAAATAACCTTGTTGCTTCTGTTTTGGTTACCTTCAGATGAGAATGTTGAGAAGCATACCATTGTTGAATATCAATCAGCTGTGACATGAATTTGGTCTCTTTGGAGCCATTAGGGACAATATGGGTTCCCAGACAGCAGATATAGATATGTATGCAATTTCAGCCCTTAAATAGTTTACTGCCCATTTTTGTGATTTTTTTCCCTCTGCTTTTATAAGGCCATTAAATAAACAATATAATTATTTGTCTAAGAAGTATTTTATATTTTAGAGCCTTCTAAAATTTAGTCAGGAGTGTCAGAGAAACTGCAGCAGCAGAGGTGATGTGCTATATCTAGCAAGTTCTTTGTATCGAACAGCTAGTTACTAGCTGTGTGGTTGGGGGAATGGTTGATAACCTCTCCAAGCCTAAATCCTACTTTGAAAAATGGAAACAGCAGCATATTTCTCAGAAAACTGCAAGAAGCAATGGTATAATATGCTTGCACATAGGTGTTTGTTAAATATTGGTTTATTTACATCTTCTCATTCTTATCCTATCATCCCTACACTGCTTTATGAAAGAAATGCCTTTGTGAATTTGCCAACTGAAGAACTCGAGCTTTCATAAATATTTGCTTTTAGTACCTTATGCACTATAATCTACTTATACTAGAATTCAGAGTATGAACACAAGTACAAGGCCTAGTTGAGCTAAGAAAAATTTACAAGCAAAGTTCAGAAGATTAAAAAAAAAGGTTTTAGGCCTATTTATTCCTTTCCCATAAAACAGTAACAGCCTTAATTACAGGATTAGTACATTTGTCAACTACTTGTTATTCTTTTGCTCCTTTTATATATTTTATGTTCTAATATTTGTGGCAATCACATGTTAAAGAAAAGATCTGGAACTTACTTGGTTAATAGCCAATCAAGAGGCTCATGCAAGATGAAAATGACTGACTTGGATTCAGGACACGAAGTAGCAGATTTCCTACAGATGTGCAGGTCCCTTAACAATCTGCACAGCTTTTCATCAGTGTCAAACAATTAAAAAGATGAAAAGACAAATCAGAATTTTTACCAGAATTGGGAGAGCACAGCTATACACAGACTTGACATTAACTCACCATTTCACTCTTGTCTTTGGAGGACAAGTTAAGGAATTATGACGGATGATAACCACTGGGTTGTGTTGAGGGTAGCAAGGGAAACTGTCCTAACGAAGCTTGGGCAGACATTCCCTGACTTTGTTTGAATAAAAAGCAACTTTTCCTGCAAACTGGCCTTATAATTGGAAAGGATCTACTTGAAATAGAAACTGGGAAGCCATGTGGGAATTGGTCCCCTTCTACACATCTAACTTACCTGCAAAAGGCAGGATCTATATGTATTTTTTAATTGAATGGACTGCCAACCATCAATCCCTCTTAACTCTTAATTACCCTGTGTGAGAAACCCTATGGATTCCCCTAAACCTTTCAATGGAGCTGTGAATGCCTTGACCGGCACTAAGCATTGATTTAGCCTCCTATTAGTAGGATCTATATGGAACTTGAACTAGGACCATTCACTTGAATAAGAGACATTATTAAAGTTCAATATTAGAAGACACTACATTTCATGTTAAACATCTTATCATAAGTCTTACAATCACATATTTTCATAACAATATACCTCATGCTTCAGAGGTCTTCATGTCATACCACAACTCATTACACATTCCAAAGGAGGAGAGCAATTTTAGAAGCTTTGTATTTCTCATTATGTTTATTTTCTTATCCACTTACTGAGATTGGACCATATTTCAGAGCTGCATGAATAGTGAAGCAAATTTCAAGGAACATCAGAGTTATGATGGCATCTTTAACTTGACATTCATAGAAAAATCTGAAATACACGCATCACTGGCTTTATCCAGACCTGCACTTAATTTAAACTCAGCTCTTTTTTTCCCCTGAAGTGTTTGCTGTCTTTGATATATCTCCACTTTCCATAAGCTGTTTACACCTGCTCAATATCAAGGGCATTCCATCTTAGAATAACTTAAGCCAATTTGAGGAACTGATTTGAATAATGATTAAAGAAAAGCAAGCCATCGGATCAGAAAACAACAGAATTTTAGATCAGAAAGAACTATTAGAGTTTATTTTATTCCTTCCCCCATTCTCCCAAGCCTCAGTGGTTAAGGCCTTTGTAAGTGTCTATTGTTAGCTAGTGGCATAGCCTGGTCCAAAACCAGTGACTCCTAAGATGAATTCTCTTTCCATAGTTCATGTGGCTACTTGATAAGCTCTAGCAATGCTAGAGTGCAATACATAAACAGCTTCACTTAGTGCACTACACAGAATCATTCTAACTTGCATCAGCATTCTATTCTGGTTGTTTTGTCTAGGTGCTTTTGAACTAGATGACTCAAAAATTTACTACAAACCTACAGTCTTGGTAACTGGCCAACCCAATCATCCATTGCTATCTGCCAACTGCTTTGATGTAATCACAGTAACTAGCACCACAGCCAAGATACTAATCAGCTGAATCTGGAAACGAGTAGGTCTGAGACTGATGCGAGTCCTAATTCTTTTTTTTTTCAAATAGTAAAGAAGTATACAATGAGATGTATTGACTTTACATCCCAGCACATAGAGCTATGATCTTGAAGTATTCACTTAAGCTCCTTGGAAATTGGAGTTATTTTCTATTGAAAGTGATGACTGGCTCTTTTGGAAGTGGAAAAAATGGCCTTAGGCACACATCCCAATTTAATCCTTGGACAGTGGCTGAGAATATTGGCTTTTGAGCTCCTGTAGAGTGTCTCTCAGGAAGAATAAAGAGAGAAATGCATATCCAAAGGGAAAATCCAAAGGAAACACTAGGTCATAACAAAAGAAAAAGTCAGTGTAGTCAGGGCAAGGGGAAGCTTATATTGTTAGGAAAAATCAGTAAGATTTTCACTGTTGGTGTTTATTGCTCTTCTTTTGTGCCAAATCTGTTCCTTTCTTCTCAAACTAAGTGCCCTGTAGTGTCAAATGGACAAATCAATACAATCACTTCTAATGTTCCTTGACTTTCCACTTTAAGCAATATTTTGAAGCCATTTCTCTCCTGGAGATTACTCTGTCAACCAAACCAATGAATGCTACTATTTGACCAAATAAAGACACACTCATTTTGCTTTCTGAGCAGAAGAAATATGTATAATGTTTTCACATGTATGACTGGATCTTAGTATTTTTAACGTGAAGGAAAAGAAGTCTATTCAAGCATTCTATAAAACAATACTTGTTTAATAAATGTGCCAGCCACACAGACATCTGTATGTACAAAGGAGTAGAGTGCTATCAAGTGTTTGCTATTTCTAAGAAGCTTTTGGATTATTTTTCTTTTGGTCTTAGTCTTCCAGAGCAGTTTATCAATCTCTTAAGAAATTTACTTGCATTTGTTATAGACTTCTTTTACTTTGGCCAATAATGACCATACCCATATTTGTTCTTTAATCATCCTCATCTTTAACACTGAGTATCAAATATAATCAGTATATATCACATACATACCTACCTACCTACATACATATGTACATACATACATACTTATAGGATAGATTTGGTACTCTACCATTTGAGCTATACCTCCAACTCTGTTTCCGGCACACACACTGGTTATTATTTTTGTCAATCATGTCCATCTATCTCTAGCTATAGAGTTCAACCTACCATCTTGGAACAAAGGCCTCTATTGCTTACAGATATTCTACATAATTAATCATGTTCTTAATAATCTTCAACTTAGAGAAATTCTTCCCACTGGATAAAAGATAATTTGTTTATGTTGGTAATCTAATCTGCAGGTTGCCACCATTTTTTCCTTTATATTTCAGAATATGAAATATACTTTTATAGTTAAAATTAAAAGTAGTTAGAATGATCTGCTCATCTCTTCCACGACATATTGACTTACTCACATATTTTCACAAGCTGTTAAGGAGTTCTTTTTTTTGCTAAATAATTAAAATGGCTTCCCTTTAGGCAGTATATTAGAGTGCTCACTTTCAATCTCATACTTTCTAGTAGATAATGTATTCAACTACCCTGTCCTCAATAGTCCTTTCTAACCATAGTTGTATATGAGGTAGCAAAGAGCACAAGGGGATATTGAACAATTGCATAGCTATATCTTTTTGTATTTTAGCAATTGTTCCAAGGATGAGATAATTTCCTACATGTTTTATTTTTTTTGGGTCCGGTCGTGGTCTGAACTCTGGGCCTGGGCGCTGTCCCTCAGTTCTTCAGCTCAAGGCTAGCGCTCTACCACTTGAGCCATAGCACCACTTCCGGCTTTTTTTTTTCTGCTTATGTGGTGCTGAGGAATCGAACCCAGGGCCTTATGCATGCAAGGCAAGCACTCTACCACTAAGCCACCTTCTCAGCCCCAATTTCCTACATCTTTTAAGAAGTCTGCTTCTAACTTTTTCTTTGTGATAGATAATGTATCATACATGTAAAGATTTTTCAAAAGTAGAAATCTTACAATTTGATCTTTGACTCAGTTTTACTAACATAAAGTGCTTGAATATGTTGAAACTTCATCATGAGTTATACTTCAATCAAGTCTCCCACAAAAAGTAATTCGTGTCATATCTGAAATCTGTGTTTTATGGAATAGTTTTTGATTTTAGTTTTATTGATATTTTCTTTTACTTGATATACACTGATATCTCTCTTTACTTCAAGTAAATTGAAAATATTTACCAATAAAGCCATCTTATCACATGACAAAAAAGTAGTCTTGAGAGATCAGTTTAATTTTTAAAATTTGTTTTTAAATTTCATCTCTATGGCATCTGGTACAGTGGGAAAAATGTTATAAGTTTTATACCTGTATCCATGCTTGCCTCAAAAATTGTGATTTCAATAAGTGCTAAGGATAGAAAGGACTAGAACTTTACCAATAATTGCAATGATTATTTAAAAAGCATGGTCACCTTAATTGTGGTTGATAAGACTCAAGAAGTAAATATACTCTATTATTATGCTCAGTAGAATATTTAAACAAAAATAAACTCCACCTTTACTCTCTATGCATTTAAAAATCAGTCCAATATTTTTCATTAGTAATTCTGCTAATTTCTCTCCTAAAGTTTTGAATCAATATTACTCAAGGAAGGATACACACTGCTTTAACCATGTACATTTATCGGGCTATGATGAAACCATGTAACTTTGTCTAATCTCTAAACAAATTCTGCTACCTTAGTACTGAAATTGCCTTTTATGTAGTATCAGGGTAATTGGAACTCCATGTGATGGATGTCCTAGACTCCTTCAAGTCCTTTATCTATGTGATTTTTTTCCTGGTTAGTCTTTATCACATTCGAAGCAAAAACAAGTTTGTCTCATTATCATTTACACATTTCTTCTAAAGCTCAATTACACAAAAATCTGATATAGACTGACACCCAATAGATTTCAGTTTGTTCAATGTTTTCACTTAAAAGTTAGTAGCTTCTTCACTTAAAAGTTGCATTTCACGGTGCATCTTTACTTAAAAACAATTAGCCTTAAAGTTTTATGGCATCAAAGTTCTCTAGAAACCTTTATTCCCTGATTCATCCTCAAATTAGCAAAGTCAAATACACAAGCACAACTTTGAATCTTCAGTGAATATGATGAATCCTGTGACAAATTTATGACCTACAGAAAATTCTCAGTCAGTTTCAAAGGAGTTTCTCTTTGTGATCTGATTTTAAACAATGTCAAACGGAAGTCATCAGTGATTGGGATTGTGTGTGTGTGTGTGTGTGTGTGTGTGTGTGTGTGTGTGTGTGTGTGTGTGCGCACGTGCATGTGTGTGTGTGTGTGTATGTGTGTGTCTGTTTATTGGTGCCCATGCTTGCTGTATGTATGACAATCTCTTAATGACTGAATATTTCTTCCATGTTGAGAGTTACTTTTTATAAAATATTGTTTGAATAATTAGGTTCTCAGAATAAAGTTCTGCTCAAGCAAAAAGGAAAAGGCTAAACACAGTCAACACTTGCTTATGAATAGGATTTTGAATCGTATGTTAATCAAGCATAAGGGAGACCTGGATTTATTACCTGTTTCCTCCAATTAGCTCTGAAATCAGCCAACAGCCAGACGTTTCCTTCAGAGGTAACTATAGAAACTAAATTGTCCAAAGTTGGATATGATTAAGTGTATGCATGTGTGAAAGAACAGGGAGGTCTCTCTGGCCATCTAAGTCCAGAATATTCTGTTACTGACATGAAAGAAATCTGGTTTCAAGACTTTGCACTTTTTAGTTGGGAGAGTAGCAGACCAGACATATGAGTAAACATAAAAAAGTTTCAAGATAAAATTTTTTTACAAGGTCCTAAATTCAACTAGAATTCATTCAGGTGTGGCATTGTGAAAATAATTAATCCACCCTTGTGTGGATACAGATGATTGTACTTTTGTTTCAATGCAGTTACCAATAATCTATTTCTAGAACCACTGTTACCTTAAGCAAAGGCAAACACATACTTCTCAATGCATGTATGTCCAGGAGCAATGGTAGGCTCTTGAGTAGTAGTTATTTTCCTTTCTGCTGGGCTTATAAAAATCTATGAGAATATTTTGACCTAGGAGAATGTATAAGACTTGTGATTCCATATTCAGTAACAAGGAATATGCTAGATATACATATAAACTTCTAAGGCATGGTAGAATTTTTCATTCAACTGACATTTTTACAACTTAGTCTCTGAAAATGTCTGCATGCTTCATTAAAAGATATAATGATTAAAGAAGGTAAATTGTCCAGGTCCAGTTCTTCAGCACACAGAGAACTTTTAATAATATGTCAGACTCATCTCTAGTTCAGATTATTTTTAGTTTTTTAAAAAAGTCATTTACCAAGTTAGAAGCATTGGTAGTAAATGGTGTCATTAGAACTGGCTATTATGAGTAGTGGCTGAAAATCAAAGAATAAGTGTTTTATCATAATAATAGGATTCACTGCATTTCTAATTATCTCATTTACAGGAGCTATTCAAAGATTTCTAATTGAATTTATGACCTTGTATCAAAATCATATCTTGAAACACTTCATGTTTACTCATATGAGTCTAGTTATTTTATCTTTATTTTTTTTCCTCCATAGTCTTTATTTGGTACTCCAAAGGAAATGCCTTAAAAAGCTAATTAACTAATGCCAAATTTTCTTCTATTATCTTCACATTTAATTAAGACTTTCTTATTTATGTCATCACCTTAGTAAGGATCATATGTATTTCTGAATGTCAGCCTCTTATCTATTTCCCTTAGCTTTGCAACATAATAAAGTACCTGGACTCTTTATTTAGTATTTCAGATCACTTTTCTTTCATGTCACAAAAGATAAATTCACACAGCTGCTCTGACAACATCACTGCTTTGAAAATGTGTCCACCCGTTACCTTATAAATAGTCCAGTCACTTACTTTAATCCATCTTCTACTGCCAATCACTCTAATGTCAGACTCACAAGTTTACCAGTACATTTTCCCCAACTTCCAGTTTTAAAGCAAGGGCTCGAAAGTCTACTTACTTAACTGGCACACATTGGAAAAAGTATGATTTTAATGAACAAAATGTCAATCAGCAAGCATTCTCATTTAGGAATTATTGAGAGTTGTGCTGTGGCATTTTAATTGCGATGAACATTCAGTGCTAACAATAGTGTGAGCTTATCCATCCTAAAAGATGTATAGATGAAAAAGGCTGAGTGGTTACCTGGCATCTTCCCACCTTGATGTGCTTTCAATATTCCATATGATCATTCATCTGGTTGTTCCATCCTAGATATTACTATTTTCTGCTTTTTTTTTCGTTTATCTAAGCTAAGTTTTAAAGAGCTTAAGTTAGGCCCCAGGGTCCATAATTTTGAACTTATTGAACTTTAGGGTGGAACTAAAATAAGGAATACCCATAATATCTACAGGATTTCAGGAGTGGGAAGTCTTTGCAGGTCCTAATATTTCCCTTAAAGAAAATGGATTTTGACATCGATTTGTCCTAATGTTGATACAAGATGGTCAAATGAGGGACAAAAAAGGTGATTTGTAACATTTATAAATTTATCAATTCCTATCTTTTAAAGAAAAATCAAGGATGGTCAGTTATGGGGCTTGAACTCTGGGCCTGGACATTGTCCCTCAGCTCTTCAGCTCAAGGCTAGTGCTCTACTACTTGCGCCACAGTGCCACTTCCAGTTTTCTGGTGGTTTATTGGAGATAAGAGTCTTGCAGACTTTCCTGCCCAGGCTGGCTTTGAACCAAGATCCTCGGATCTCAGCCAGATGCTGGCAGATTTCTATAGTTTTGCATGTAAGAAATTTGGGCAACATCATCACTTCTTAAGTAAAGGAGGCTACCCTTCACTTTTCCATGTAAACTTTCCTTTCCACTTGGGGGTTTCCATTGCTGAAAACCAGAGGTGATACTGGGAGTTACTGTGTAGATTCAATTTAGAAAATCTCTCTCTCAACTAATGCATTATATTTTCATTCTCCTGATTCCTGGGGTGGAGGTTTAATTCAGTGTTGGTTCACTCTGATCTACCAAAGTCTTAAATGGAGCTGGTATTTCTCAGTACTAACTTGAAATGTGTAAATTAGATTTTGTAGTTTAAAAATTAAAGGTCTCCTTTCTCTACAACTTTATCAGAAACCATGTTACTATGGTTATAAGTACTCTTGTACTTAAATTTTGTTATCTCAAATCTCAGCATCAGGTAACAATCATTAAAAATTGGTATTATTTAACTTTTACACAATTGAGATATTTCCTCATTAAGGCAAAGAATATAACATTGCCCGTTTTACTCACATGGCACTGTGCGGAGGTAGAGGTTGTCACGAATAATTTGCTGAAGTTCGTGGTCCACAGAACCCTTCTGAAATCGTAAGTTGAGGTAGTGACGAAGGTCCTTATCCACAATTCCTCCTAAAATAAGAAACTTGTTTATTAAATATGTTAAGAATGTCAGTTGGTTATGCCATTAGCTATACTCATGATCCCATAGAAAAGATGTATTATTTCAGATTGTTCTTTTGACTTTCTGAAACGTTTGGGCCCTAAGAACAAAACAGATAGCAATTACTGAGATAATAATTCTCTTGGGTCTATGCTCAGTGCTTGGTGTGTATCTTTCATTTACAGTGAAGATTTTAATTATGGTGACAGGTATGTTATTACTGAACTAACATTGAAATATTATCATTTCTCATTGCAAGACTGAAAAGACTGTTTTTTTTTTAATTCCCATTGGTACCTACTACTCTACTTTTGGTCTCTATGAATCTGATTGCTACAGGCACTGACTGTAAGCGACATCATAATAGTTAATTTTGTGACTGGTTAAATTCACTTGGCATAAGATATTGGTATTCTCATAGGATATACTTTGCAACATTTATGGTGTTTTTAAAGTTCATCATGTCATTAAACTCCTAATATGTGAAAGTCACAGTAAGATGCCATAAAAATGGATTTTAATTTAATCATCTATCAAAACTATTGCTCCTCAAATAATATTTATTTTATAGTAACTTACTTAGAGTTACTATAGATTTAGTAAATGGAAGGATATGAAAAGCTATAAGAAGGCAACAACTATATGAATATTTTTCTTTAACAATAAATCAAAGTAAATTTTCTGCCTATAAGATATATACAATATTTTAAGCTGGAAACAAGGTTTGAAAAGTATTTAGGTTTTTCTCTTGTCAATAAAAGTAATTCATTTCTGTTTGCTAGTATAATTTAATGAAAATCTGGACTATATAACAGAAAACAAGTAATGTAGACCTATTAAAGATAGTTTTCCTTTTGTTTCAGGGCTTGTACTCAAGACCTCTCACTCTCACTTGTTTAATTTGCTTATGGCTGAGGCTCTACCACTTGAGTCACGCCATTTTGCTGGTTAATTTGATTTGGGAATCATGAATTTTTCTGCTCAGACTGGCTTTGAAACTTGACTCTCAATGGTCAGTCTCAGTCTCTTGAGTACTTGTTATCATAGTATGAGGACCCACCTCCAGCTCCAAGATTAATTTTATGTTTAAAGACAACCAGGTCATACCATGTTTATCTTAAGACTCTTCCTCTTCCCTATGGGAAGGAATGAATTATACTCGAAAATACCTATACAACAAGAGATTTTATCTTTCTTGTTGTTCTTTTTAATGTACTTATAATGTACTATGTGATTTTTTTTTTTGTTTCTTTGTATGTTCTTCCCTCATGGTATAACCCCTTTGCCACTGTATTTGTTTCTGGTGTCCTGCATCTTGTATATATATTTGGGGAGGGGAAAGGAAATAACAAAATGCTGAAATAAGGATACAGGATTACTACTGTAACAATGAGATGCATAAGACTCTATGGTGAAAACAAACTTTACAACTTTGAGGGAGGAGTTGGGGAGATGGGAGGAAAGTGATGGTAGGGGAAAAACAAAGGAGGAGGTAACAATGCTCCATAGGAAATGGACTCATTACCTTGTTCATGTAACTGTAACCCCTCTTTACAATAAAAAAATATTTTAAAAAATTAAAAAAAATCTTTTAAGGGCAATAAAATCCTGGACCTTAAAAAAGTTAAAAAAAATACTATACAAATGTAAAACAAGAACTCCTAAGTGATGCTGTGGCTTAAATGGTAGAGTGCTTGCCTTGAGCTGAAGAGCTGAGGGATGGCTCCCAGGCCCAGAGTTCAAGCCCCATTACGGACAAAAAAAAAACAAAACAAAAGAACTCCTGAAACTTGTCTTTTCAGTATAATCATATTAGGATAATTGAGCCAAGACAAAAAGTAGAGGAAATAAGGAATCTACAATAATCACTAATTCATATTATTTTATATTGTATTCATGTATTTTATATTGTAATTATCAAAAGAGCAGCAGGTCATATATAAAATACATATATAAAATACTTTTTACAAAAACTTAGTATTCTTATAGGTTGTATATTATAACATTTCTGATATTTTGAAAGTTGGTCTTGTCAATAAGCTCCTAATATGTGAAAATCACTGTAAGATGCCATAAAAGAGTTTTTGCTTTTTTTTTTTTTTTTTTTTTTGGTCAGTCGTGGAGCTTAAACTCTGGGCCTGGGCGCTGTCCCTGCACTCTTCAGCTCAAGGCGAGCTCTCTACCGCTTGAACCACAGTACCACTTCCAGTTTTCTAGTGGTTTATTGGAGATAAGAGTCTCTCAGACTTTCCTGCCCAGGCTGGCTTTGAACCACGATCCTCAGATCTCAGCCCCCTGAGTAAGTAGGATTAGAGGCGTGAGCCACCGGCACCAGGCTAAAAGAGAATTTTTAACTCAAGCAGCCATCAAAACTCTTACTCCTCAAATTATTTATATATTTGTCCAGCTGGTCTTTTAATTTTTTTTTCACCCAATAAAATGTCATAGGAAAACAAAAAAGCACCAAAAGACAACCCATTGTTTTTTGGATATATAAATATTATGCACAAAATATTTACACATAATTTTCTAAATTCAAGACCATTTCAATGATGAATATTTATCTCATGAGGTTTCCTATTTCTATATTGGAAAGAATATATAATTTATATCAATAGGGATAAGAAGCTGGGTGCTGGTGGCTCATAGCTGCAATCTTAGCTGTTTAGGAGTCTGAGTCTGAGAGTCATGGGTGCAAAGCCAGCCTTGGCAGAAAAAAAAAAAGTCCATGAAACTCCATCTCCAAAATTTCAGACTAAAAGTGTAATCCAAGTGGTAGATGGCCAGCCTTGAACAATGAATTCTGTAGGAAGCCTGAGATGTCCCAGGACCATTTTATATGTGTGTGTGCACGCACTTGTGTACACACACACAAACACACATACTTAATTCTGAAACTCTTCTCTTTTCAATTAATTGGGTAATTGATTAAGACCCCCAAAAATAACAAAGATAGAGAAAATATGAAATAGCCCAATAGGCAGGAAGGTCAGTAATAAAGGTCATTTGACTGCCAGGCGCCGGTGACTCATGCCTGTAATCCTAGCTACTCAGGAGGCTGAGATCTGAGGATCGCAGTTCAAAGCCAGCCCGGGCAGGAAAGTCTGTGAAACTCTTATCTCCAATAAACCACTAGAAAACTGGAAGTGGCATTGTGGCTCAAGCGGTAGAGAGCTTGTCTTGAGCTGAATTGCTGAGGGACAGCGCTCAAGCCCAGAGTTCAAGCCTCACGACTGACTAAATAAATAAATGAATGAATGAATAAATAAATATATGTCCTTTGAAATGGCCATGAAATGATACCAACAATTGCCTATTATTTATATCCTCAAATGCCCTGTGGTTGCATGTTTTTGAACTGCTGGCAACATACTGAAGTCGTCAATAATTTAGAGAGCCTAAAATGTTCTTTTCCTCCCCTAATTTTTTCCTCCAGCAGACATGTTCCCCTAGTCAATCTGAGCCAGCAGCATGCTTAGGACTGCTCTCAACTGTCTTTTCTTCTGTATAGGTTCTTCTGCAATGGTACCCTCCCTTCCTTCTCCTTTTCTTTCAGTCCTTTTCATGGCACATGCGAAGTGATGAGATGATTTCTGGCAGCCCAAGAAAATGCCAGCTACAGGACAATAGATGTATTCTGTCTATCAGTGTAAGCTAAATCACTCCCCTAATGAAATGTGGATAAAATTATCATCTGGAAATGTATTATCAATTTAACTATTTTGTTTACACAAAAACACAACATTTGATCTCTTGGAAATTTGTCTTCCTAGGAAAACAAAAACATTCATTCACTAATTTCAATGATGGACTGTATCTTTTATCTATGAAATGACCTGCCAAAGCTTCCAGGAATTAATAGGAAATTTGTTTCACTAATAAAACAATAAATTGTTACAAATTACAGTGACATTCTATAACAATTCATTTTTGTAGATTTCTTTTGTCACATGTTCTCATAATACCTAATTAGCCTTTGTAATTCATCGTAGCATGTTCTATGTGAGGTAATTTTATTCACTCAGTATTCCTATTATATTTATCTATCCACTGTTCTCCATTTTTTTCTAGTGAAAGAATTCTTATTTAGTTTTGGATGTAAACATGTTCAGCTCAGGATATGTACCCAGAGGCCTTTCCCTTCTCTTGAAGCACCTGCTTCTAGAATGAGCATGTGCCTTATAAACTCACCAGTGTAAATGAAGAACATTCCCTCACTGGGATGGTAGAAATGGATGTATAAAGGAGAGGATAATCAGATTACCAGAGAGTGGCTCATTCTGATGTCATCTAACCTAGGCATCAGTTTATTTTTCAGTCATATTCTGAATAATGCTTAAATGGTGTTTGCTTGTTCCTTACATCTTTGTGTTTATTAGTATGGCCTTCAACAATCAACAGTACCCCGATCATTTTTTTTTCTTTTTTGAGTAGCTCTGTCTGTTTCATAATAAATAGATTTGGTGAAGTTTTGAGCCAAGCTCTCCTCTGCTCAATGAATCAAATTTCTCTCCCAGTAGATGGCTTTATAAGCGGAGGAATGAAAGGACATGGAGCCAAGTGTGTTCACCTTGAAAGTGGCCCCTTCAAAAAGATGATGATGCCTCATTTATGCTTCTCGGACATTCAAAATTGACTTGTCCTTGTATTTTTCCAGCTAGTACCTCCAACTTCGTAGTTTTAACTAAATAAATTCCACAGATGAATACAACTTTCTTTTGATAATATTTGTGGAATTTCTATCTATCGGTCAGCTTACAATCTTCTTCCACTTGTCCTTCTTTATGATTTTTCAGTCTATGAGTTTTCTCCTTCTTTTCAGTTTCTGTATCACCTCTCTTCACCGATATACACATTCCTTCCAGCCATAGAGTAATTCCTGGGTCAGCTTTCTGTTTCCCATTGAACTCTAAACTCCCCAGTACAAAGTGTCGCATTTTCTATCCATACTGTAATGTCTCCCCTTTTCCCAACTCTATCTCAAAAGCAGTGGCTTTACAATATATAAAACCTTGTATTGTTGGTTGAATAAGCAAACTGCAAATGCTATAGAGAAAAGAATGCTAAAAATCAAGAATTGAGTATTAGTTATTACTCTACCACGTATTGTTTGTCTTGTAAAAATTATTTCAGGATCATAGTTTCCCCTGTGTAAATAGGTAGACCTTTTACTCAGTTCAGGCTGATGTAAAACCTACCACACACTTGACAACTTACATGAAAAACATTCTTTGCTCATATTTTTGAACAGTGGAAGAGCTAAGTCAATGTCTAGTTGAGTCAATGTCTAGTGAAGGCTCATTTTCTAGACTGCAGATTGCCTTCTCTCATTCTATACTCACAGGGCCAACAGAGAGATTATATCTTCTCCTTTTTCTTTTCATAAGGATACTAATCCCACTCATGAGAGATTTGCCCTTATCATTGAATTACCTTCTAAGCATCCCTATAAGATTAGAGTTAGGAGTTCAATACATGAATTTTTTGCAGTGAGGAGAATATTTGGAGGGGAATATGCATTCCACAACATTAGGTGTAGGTTCAAATCAGTTCTCTTTCATATGAAATATTTATTGAGTATATTTTATAGCTTGATATTTTTAAGGTAATATCCAAATTATTTAATTGGTTTATGCATCACAAGTTATGTAGAGCACACAAAATCAAACCACATATTATCATTTAATAGTTTTTTGCTTTCTTATTTTTCTAGGAAACATGTATCACTGTCAGAAAATTGATATGAAAAACATTGTCTTTGTCAAATAAATATCAAAATAACTGAGCAAAGAAGGATAAATTAGAAAAGAAAAGAGATCTCTTCATATGCTTTAAGATTTCTCCATTAGTAACTACAAATGTATCTTATTCTAATTTACTGGAAAAGTCAAGGAACAGAAGTCAGAAAGTTTTGTGGAGATATGCTTCTGAGCTCCTTTTTCAAAAGTGATTTCTGCCTGGCTTATCTCAAAAATGGAGAAATAAATCACAGAAAAGTTGATTGATTCTGTGAAGATCCAAAGTCACAAAATAGGTGACAGACATATCTAATCTAGTCTGCTGGTGCTCTAGCCCAATAAAGGGGTAGAACATTGTATCATTGGTTTCTGGTAATCTAGGTGCTTATCGCAAGTTAAAGGTGTCTGAAGTATATCATGCCACTGGATGTGTTTAAGTCATACTAGAATTTCTATAAATTATGAGCCACTAAAATTTTTTTTCAAATAATTCATTTTTACCTATTTTAAATAGGAGCATACCTACAATGTGTACAAAATTCACTGAAAATTCCTTGTTAATTATTTTTGCATAGTTATATAACCATTTGTGTCCCTTCAATATTTTTGTCACATTGTTAGAGTGTATAGATTATTCATTTTGATCATATTTTAATGTCTGCTTGTTGTCTTTTCTCGAAAGTATTTCAAACTTTTGCATATTTTGCATTAGACATGAAAATGTAAGAAATATCACAGACATATTAAACAGTTACACAGTATTAGGATTCAAAACTAGAAAGAAAATTGCTTCTTCAGAGAAAATGACTGAGATAAATATAAGTGGTTTATAATACTCTCTAGCTCTATTGAAAATGGCTTTTTATCATTTCCTTCCCTACTGTTGTGCAGATGGGATATTATTATTGAGTTTCATTCCTCATTGTTAGCCTTATTCTCAAAGTAAATGTGAAAGATGTTTCTATAGTTATGATTATTGGCTCCCATGAAGAAGAGAAAATGAGTTCTCAGTATATATCAGACATTGGTTATTCACTGCATCTGAAGTGCCTAATACCTTACCATCAGGAAATAGAAAGGATCTACACTAAGTTGGACACAAACTACAGTGTACTAAATTTTCAATAATGTTTGGAAATGGCTAATTTAGTTTAAGAATAGACTATTTCCCATAATGTCCATGATTTTTCCTAAATCTGCAAAATTAGTTGTCTTTTATACAAAGGAGGAAGTCACAACAAACAGCATAATGAAAGAAAATAAGATTTATGGGCAAATAGAGACATAATAATCTAACCTGAATTCAATCCATTTTTCAAACCAAACACACACACACACACACACACACACACACACACACACACACACACACACACACACACACACACACACCACTTTAACTGTAAAAGGAAAAAAATTCCTGCCTCTAGATAACTATGAATGGTTTGAAAATCACAAAAAGTAAACATATCTCAAAGCTCTATAGTTTTTATAAAGAGTTTACTAAGATTACTAATGCAAAGAAAAATATTATCCTTTAAACTATATAGACAATTTATCTGGCAAGACTTTTTTTTCTTCTTCTAAGAATCTTAGTTTACTGCCTCCAAATTTATTCTAAAGTTTATGGGTAAGTTTTAAAAATAGAACAATAAAAATATCACAACTGTTTTTGTTCTTGGAAAATAAAATTTGAGAATTTATTCACAATAGTAAAAAAGCACTAAGCAAATTATTCCTAATTTAATATCCCCCAAATACTTCACACATAATTCCAAAAGGGAACATAGTACTAGTATTTAAATAGTAACTATTAAAACTCATTTCATTTTTATTAGGAAGTTATTATTCCAAGTCAACTGAAAGATTATATTTTAACTACATAATCCATACTATAAGCAAAATTAATGAAGAATGAGATTTGTAAGCATGTAACATATTTCATGCTTCATATTCGCTATTAAAAGGCCCATCTTCTCCTTTTTTAATAAGCACCAGACAATGGAGTAGAATAGATGAGCCACTTCAAATAGTTTCATGTTGGAAAGTAGCATGACAGGCCATTTTACCCGAATGAACTAAAAAGTGAGCTCAGCCTTTATTGCGCATCCCCTTTTACAATGATAATATGAAGAAATTCTCTGTCAAATTTGTTCCAAAGAACAATCTAATCTGGGCTGGGGAGGTGGCTCAGTGGTAGAGCTCTTGCCTTGCAAGACTGAGGCCCTGGGTTCGATTCCTCAGCACCACATAAGCAAAAAGAAAAAAGCCGGAAGTGGCGCTGGGCTCAAGTGGTAAAGTGCTAGCCTTGAACTGAAGAGCTGAGGGACAGTGCTCAGGCCCAGAGTTCAGGCCCCACGTCCGTCAAAAAAAAAAAATGTTATAAAGATATAGTTGTGTCCCTGGTGCACCTCCAGGTCTCAATGTATTAGTCACTGAAGTACCTCATTCATAGTACAATAGAAACACTGTGTTGTAGATTTCCATGTGTAACGATGCTGCTGGGGGCGGGGTGTCAAGAGTTGGGGTGCGGGGCAGTGGAAGAGGGATAATGGCTGAAGTTTCAAGTTACTCAAGGAGGTTTTAACATGCCAAACCCCTGTGGCCATAGTATAATGGAACAGTCTCAGGATGAGCATGAGGTTAGACATGGGGAAAACTTTCTATTCTGTAGAAAAACTTAAGGACAATGACTATTCTGGTAATGTATTTCCTCACAGCCTAGCTCTTCTTATGCTCTTTTGCTTTAAAGCACTTCAGCTTACAGTTCATTCTAAGGTTCTGCCTACCTCTGTTTAATTGGGAGGGGGGAGCTATTCAAATATAATTCATTTCCTATCCTATAAACAAACACAGAACCATTGTGGAATTTTCCAAGCATTCTTAAAAATACACTCAAAATTGCAGAAAAGAAAGGCTGAAAAGCCTTTCCCTATGGATATTCGTAAGCTCCCAGGTTTTATTTTACCCCAATATACAACTGCATCTTGATTTTGCAGGAAAGACAAGAACAGATGGAATCAGAAAATAACAGAATTTGAAGGTTACAATGTCCATAAAGTAGAGTTACCACCTAATGTCAGAATAAACTTTAACTCCCATAAACTAGTTGGATATGTCAGGTAGGGAGCAGGTGTGTGTTGTATACACACACATACAGGTGCATGTGTACTAGGATGCAGAAGTGGGTGAGCAATGAGAAGTATGTGAATGGTCCCTGAGAGTACTATCCATAAGGATAAAGTTAGAATGGTGGAGGAAGACTGGAATGATTTCTTCTTCACTCTTAAGTCTCCTAAGTGATTTTACTATCATCTCTAAAGGACATGGTACTGGATGATACCGGAGAGAAGTGAGAAGTAAAGCTAGATCTCAGAGACAGAACCTTTAGCATCCCAAAGATGGCAGTGGAAATTTTGGAAATGAGATGAAAGATCATCAAACACTGAAACCTAGAAACAAGTTATGTCTTTGCCAACTGCCTGAGTGTGTTGTGCCCCCAAGTGGCCATCAGAGGAGCATTTGAGCCAAGCAGCATGGAGTCTAGCCAAAACTATGAGTATATTCTTGATTGCAAAAATTACCTTTCCCAGCCACTGTTTTAAGATTTATATATAATCTTGCCAGGTATAGTGCTCTAGATTAGTATATTTAATTACCCATAGCTGAAGGCTATCAATTAAGATTTCCTAAAAATTTTCTTTTGACATCTGGGACCACATTGCTCCTAGAAATTTAGAGGAGCCTGTGCCAGAATGGGAAGAAAGAAAGAACATACTTATTAATAAAAGATATCTGATCATGTTCTCACTCTCAGTTACATACCAAATTATTATACATTTTAGTCTAATAAATGAATATTTGGAGCTTGCCATTAAAAATGATCCTGGAATAGTTTTTTTAATTGATTGAAATGAAAGTTTACTGAGAATATCTCATCGAAGTAAAACCAAGTTTCCTTTTTTATTAAAATAGTACTAACTTATTAGTAGTATGTACTACTATAAACAATAATAAGTACTACCAATGCTACTAACATTATTTATTTACAATTCTTACTATTTTTACTATTCTAAGAATTATAAATTTATATTTAAAATGTCATATAGAAACAACAGTGTGAAGAGACAGCTGATCAGGTGGAAGAATTTATTTGCAAGTCATATATCAGGTAAGGGCTTAATCCAAATGTTCAAGTAATTCATACCTCAGTACCAAGAAAATAACAATCCTATTAAAAGTGGTTAAAATAATCTGAACAGTCATTTCTCCTAAGAAGATACATAAATGACTAAGTGATATGTGAAGAACTGCTCAATATCACTAATCACCATAGAAATACAAATTGAAAGCAAAATGAGATATCTATGACTTAGTTAGGGCAGCTATTATTGAAATAATGAAAAATAACAAGAGCAATCCATGCATACTCTTTTTGGAAATGTAAGATTGTAGAGCCCTTAGGGAAAATAGTATAGAGTTTCTTAAAAAATTGAAAATAGAAGGCAGGCCTGGTGGTTCATGGCTGTTTTCCTGGACACTTGGGCGGACAAGATTGGAAGAATCATAACTCAAGGCCAGCCTAGACAAAAAGTTCTTGAAAGTCCACCTCAACCAATAAAAAGTAATATGTGTAGGTCAGCCTGGATCATTCCAGCTACACCAGAAGCTTTAACAGAATGACTGCAATCCAAGCCAGCCAAAGCATAAATAAAAGATTCTATATGAAAATAACTACAGCAAAAAAGACAAGAAACCTAACTCAAGTGATTATGTTCCTGTCCAGCGAGGACAAAGCCCTGAGTCTTCAAATCCTAGTATTACCCAAAGGAAAAAAAAATAAAAGTAAACCTACCATAGAATGCAGCAATCTCAATACTGAGTGTATACTGGTCACTACAAAGGAATACTAGACTCATGCAAACTTATTAAAGAGGTTTTGTCATTCAGAGTTTCAGAGACCTAAACAATATATATGTAAACAACATTCCCCCGACAAAAACTCCCCACTGAGCTATTTTACCACGTGTCAGATAGCAATGAAGGGAGGGTATGCTGGAGCAAGTACATTACATCTTGAGCAGGATGCTGAAAGACATCAAGAGGAACCAGGCTTGTGTCTATTGTAACAACCCTTTTGAGAGAACTACCGAAGGAGTGGCAGAACACCCTCATTCCCTCAACAATCCGTGGATCTGCACCAGCCCTCACCTCCAACATGTCCAAATCCTAAGAAATGATGAATGTATGCACTGGGGAATAGGAGAAGTATCCTGATTTGATCATTATACAAACATCACATTCTAGCTCATAAATTTGTTCAGTTATCAACTCAATTAAAAGTAAAGTACGACTCAAGAAAAATCTGGAGAAATGGTTGAAGTTCATTATTTTAAAAATGAACTTAGGGCGGAAATACAGCATTTTCATTATTTTCAAAATGAACTTAGGGCTAGGTACAGCATTTTCATTATTTTCAAAATGAACTTAGGGCTAGGTACAGCATTTGCCTAGTATGCATGAGGTCTTTGATTTGATCCTCAGTACCACAGCTAACAAACTTACTAAATAAATAAATAAAATAAAATAATAAGATGAGTATAAACTATCCATTGACCTGAGGGTTCTTTTACAAGTAAGTTACTGTCTACAAGGAAGTGACTAGGTTATTGCTAATAATATCCATATTTAAAATAATTCAGTAAAGAAGTATGTTTAATTTGTGATTGCAATTTGCTAATGATAGTATTTATGTTGAGACACAAACATCATTTTAAATAAAGACTTGGTCCAATGTGAAATCTTTATCAGTTTTGCAGCAGTCTGATTTGATGATCTGAAATGGTTATATTCTCTGAATTCTAGTTTCATGCCAGGAAATTCTATTTTGCAAGCTTGAAAGAGAATCTCATTTTAGAATTGATTTTTATATCAAATTCTTTGGTGTAAACACAAAATATGAGGCTCAGAGTGGTAAAATTAAATGACTTAAAATTTTATTTGCTGAATGTTAATTAGCCACAAAAACGTTACCTTTTGTAAATGTAGAATATTCAAAGATATTTATTTTGAAGACATCTAATGCTTATGAATATATTTGTGCAACAAGAGAACTGAAAACGGTAAATATGGTAATGCTTTCATTTTTAAGTGATTAAACCAGTTGAGAAATGAATTAACTTTTCTAAATTTACACAACAGAGTTGCTGTATTTATTCTTGGTTCTGTACCAATTAGTTTCTCTACCACATTAGACTTGCAACAAGAAGGGGGAAAAAGGTGAGCATAGTAGATGTGAAAAGTGATGTGAAAGTAGATGTGACAGAATGCCTGCTCATTTTACCTATGGTCCAGGAGGCTTCCTCATCAACATGTCTGGGGATGTGCCCCTTTTGCCAGTATGAGTCTGTCATACCCTTCTCCATGGAAAATGGAACCAAAGACCAGCCTGGAAGTCCTTCTAAAGGTGCAAGACTCAAGTCTTATGTCAAAACTGTATCTAATTCATGAGCAAACGAAGTATGGTTGACAGGAGTTTATTAGCTCAAGTTCTCTAAAAAAGCCAAGTCTGTTGTTTCTTTTTCTTGGAGTTCATTTCAGAAAATAATATTTTATCTGGTCATATGCACATAGTTATTCCTAATTTTTATAGCTGCTATTAATCCTGTTTTTGTTTTCTTTTCCTTTTTTCTTATTTGTTAGTTTATTTGTTTTTGGGAGGGTTAGGAGGCAGCACAGAAAAGGTGTTACAAGGGTGAACAAATACAGCAGTGGTGTATTTGCACTATGTGCAAAATGAGCTGTAAATCTTGTGGATGAGAACAGGAGGAAGGGAACGGAGAAAGCAAAGGAAGGGGAGACATGGGTCACAAAGAATTGTACTCATTACCTGATTCATGTAACTGTAACACCTCTGTATACTACCTCTACAATAACAATAAAATTTAAAAAATTAAAAAGCCACATCTGTACAAACAATATTGTTGACTACAGCATTGTGTCTGTGAAGAGACAATGCTATAGATCAATACCCATAGCTACTTTGGGGTATCTTTAATCTTTTTTAATATCAATTTACTATAAACACTGTATCTGTATCTGTAGCTAACATTCTTTTGATTACATGGGATGTATACTAAGTTTGACAAGCCTTGAGTTGATACCAAAGGTAATGTAAAGGATGTTGTAACATTGAAATCTGTGGAAGAAATTTCCTCACCTTATTTAGCTTACCTACCTAGTTTTTTCACCAGTGTAAGGGGAAACTGTGCATATTCATGTAATATGCACAGTAATAGAGTTCCCTAAATTAATTTTAGATAGATGCCTTTTGATTCATAGGACTTGGATTATTTATACACAAAACCAAATGCAAATATTTTTGGCACAAGTCCATAATTAAATTACCAAAGCCCAGAACACTAATATGAAACTTACCACTGATTACTTTCACAAGTGGTTCTCAGAAGCCATTGAAGAATCTCAATAAATCACTACCATTATTTTTTTTATTCATCTAAACAACCACTAACCTATCAGCATGCTAGAGTTAGAGAAGTAATCACATTCCTTGTGAGCATGATACAAATCATAAAGGAGCTGTCATAAGTCTATCTTCACTCTGATGATGTGATGTTTACAATCACCTCTGAGCATTTTGCTTAGTTCACATGACTACCCAAAAATGACTCCTCATGCTGTCTAAATTTACTCCTTCCAAACCCAGCTCCCCCTTATCATACCATTCTCTCAACAGCTACTGCTTTCTTACTTGTTAGCACTGATATCTAAAATGATAGTATATATTTCTTGTTTATTTATTAGCTACATTGTTGCCTAGAGTATAAATTTTGTGTGAAAGAGAAACTTGACATTTAATAGTTATTCAATAAATTTTCTCAATTGTAAATTAAAAGGATGAAAGAACAAAACAGATCTGGAACCAAAGAATAGATTGCTAATTGCCAGGCACTATTAAATCCTGCAAGGTTTCAAAACTGTTCAATGTTTCCACATCAAATGTTAATTAAACTCCATAGAGTCTATGTGAAGTGTTAAATGACTATCCATAACCACAAAAGGATATTAGTGACTATTATAAAGTATGCCAACTGTTAAGATTTCAGTTACAATGGCTTCATTGGTGGCTTCAGATCTTTAAGCCAGTGTCCATGATCTTCTGTGTAATATCTCAGGAGAGAGTGGGAAGATTGACATTCACAACCATCCTGAGCAAAAGTTAGCAAGGTCTCCTTCAACAAATAAGCCAGTGTATCTTAATCTAAATCTTTCAGGATAGGAGGATTAGGATCTGAGGATAGTGCTAGTCTTACTGTGATTTTATTTCCTTTATTTTAAAATTTTACTTTATTGTTATTTTACATGAGTCAGGTAATGAGTACATTTCCTTTTGTACAGTGTCATCTGTTCTCTCATTCTCTCCCAGTCTTTCTTTCCCAATTACAGCCAAGACTTTCATCACTGTCTAGTGAACTTTTACTGTAAAACAATCTGAAAAAGATTAGAAAAAATACTGCATCAAGACTAATATGCTGCTTTGTTAGTCTTACATGTGCCTACTGTGAATAGAGATTATTGATTTTGCTCTCACAATACTATTGAATCCTCCAAGGATTGGAGTTTGTATGTTACAGATCTGTCACAATATCTGATTCATGACAATGCTAGATGACAGTTCCCTCCTTCTTCTCCTTTCCTTTCCTTTCCTTTCTTATCCTTTCCTTTCCTTTCCTCTTCTTTCTTTTCCTTCCTTTCTCTTTCCTTTCTTCTTTGTTTCCTTTTTTCTGGTTCTTCCCTTCTACCCTTTGTCCTTTCTTTCTCCTTTTCTTTTTTTCTTTACTTGATTGATAATAAATATTGATATACTTGGTAAAAATCGAGCTTTTACACATACTGTGAGATTCTTACAACTAAATCCATATCTGGTTTCCAGATTATGGGTAAAGGGAATGATAGATTGCATCCTCATTTATGCAAACCCCAATATTTGCCAAAAACATCCCCAGCTGCTAAAATGGTCTCAATCTTACCATTTCTCTCTCCAGTTCAACAAATCCTTTGGCCATTTCAATTTAAAAACCATGTAATTTGCATTTCCAATTGAATTTTTCAAATGTTCAAAGGCATAGTCATTATTATTATTAAGGACACAAATATGACTGTACACAATCTTTGTGGTTGAGAATATACATAAGCTTATAAAAGGTAGACAAGGAACTCTCTATAAGGCATTATAACTAAATCTTCATCCCCAATAGTCTCACTTGAGAGTTAGGGACAACATGACAAAAACAGCTGCAGGCAGACTCAAGTAACTCAACACTGGCCATAAACACCTAAGAACCCAATCACCCTTGGCCTCAGTCTTGGTAGAAAGCTGGGCTTTCTGTAAAATTTACCAATCCAAAGGATAATATTAAGTAAATAACAATTAGTAAGTGTCCCACATTTTCTTCCATCCAATCTTCTAATTTTTATTTGTTGTGTTTATTGTGGGGCTTGAGCTCTGGTCCAAGGTATTGTCTCTGAGCTTTTATGTTCAAGGTTAGCTCTTTACTACTTGAGCCAAAGCTCCACTTTTGGATTTTTTGGTAGTCTCATTGACTTTCTTGCCTGGGCTGGCTTTAAACCATGATCTTCAGATCTAGATGTGAGCCAATGGCACCTTTTGCTTATTTGTATTATTTTCCAGAAAAATGAATTTCCTCATGGGAATTCTTGGATTTTAGTCACTGTCTATAGAAAAGTAATTGTTGGATAGATTCCCTAACTGTAAATGTTAATGATTAGTAGTTATGCAAAGTTCTGCAATTGCCCCTGGTAGGTTTACTATAAGGGAATAATTATCCTTGAAGATGTTTCTTGTGAGGAAAAGAGAGTAATCTTCTCTATAAATATTTGCTGTGCAATTCTATTCTCTGAACACCTGGTCATCTTTCAACCACTATTTTCCTTCAAATAAACAAACAAAAAAGTAATTTCTATTCTAAAACATTGATCATGTTTCTAAAGCATTTGGAATATAAAGAAATGGAAATCTATCAACACTAATGTAATTCAGTTCATATAATTGTGGAGCTGTTGCTTAAGGTAATTAAAAATTATGGCTTATCTGACATAAGCAAAAAATCTGCTTTGTGTTATATATTAATCTTTAACAGACAAACACTATTAATATTATTGGTATTCTCTTAATAATAAAATGTAGAATACTAATAAATGAGCTTTTATGTATTCTTTCTAAATACAGGTACAGGCATAATCAATTCCCAAAGGATTATTCTCATCAAAACCACAGAAACATAGATCCCATGGTTTCCCTCATTTGTAATAATTAGTTTATATCTAGGATAGTCATAGCAGATGAGCCGAGTAGTTCAATAGCTATGTACATGTGACCATATAAGATGATACTAAGCGAAATGAACTCCAAGACATGGAAACAAGAGGTTTTCCTTTGTTGTATTTTATTCCCATAGTTTATCCCCTGTTGTCACTGTAAATATAGATTTTGGTACCCTGGATATTATATATATATATTTATCTGAATTAGGGAAGGGAAGGAAACAACAAAATGTTGAGACAAAGGACAAAGGGATATTCACAAACAATATATTGGAAATGAATTGAACAACTTGGGGGAAGGATGTAGGGAGGGAAAGTGGGAGAGAAATGTGAGGGGGTAACAATTTGGATACGAAATGTACTCACTACCTTACGTATGTAACCATAACACCTCTGTACATCACCTTGACAATAAAATTAAATTAAAAAAAAATACAATGTGCAGTATAGTTTACTCAAAGATGGTTAGAATATTTAAAATACATTTAACAGAATATATATCTGCTTATATTTTAAATTTTTACTGTTAAAAATATTGATTTAAAAAATTAAGACAACTTTTTCCTTCCTAGTGGAAAATTCTTGATAGTGAGTCCCTAAAAACAATCTGTTTAAATAGGGTTACAGGTGGACCCATTACAACAATGAGATGTACAAGACGTTATGTCAAAAAACGAACTTTACAACTTTGGTGGGGTGTAGGACGTTGGGGGGGTGGAGGTGGTAGGGAGGTGTGGGGGTGGGGGGGTGGAGAGGGGAAGGGATGGTATGGGGGAACAAAGGAGGAGGCAACAATGCTTGATAAGAAATGTACTATCTAGCCCATGTAATTATAATCCTCTGTATGGTATTTTCATAAATAATAATTAAAAAAAGAAAGTGAGTCCCTAGTCTGCAGGTTATATGCATATTTTTCTGTTGGCTTTCAGGAAAGCATTTAAATAAAAATAACTTGGTAAATAACATTTGGTTTTAAGTTAGGATAATATAAAATTATATCATTGTAACTACTTAAAAAAAAACAAACCCAGAAGTGGCACTGTGGCTGAAAGTAGTAGAGCGCTAGTCTTGAGCAAAAAGTGCTCAGAGACAGTGCCCAGGCCCCATGTTCAAGCCCTACAAACCACAAAAAAAGAAAGGCTAATCCTTACATTCAGTGTATATGTATAAAAACATAACCAGATAAATGAGATGGGTGAGGTTGGGGGAGATGGGGAAAATGATGAAAGGGGTGGCATGGATCAGTATGCATTGTATTCATAAACGGACAAGCTGAATTGAAGTCTTTTTGTATACCTATTGAAGGATAATAAATAAATAGGCCACTCCATATATATAGTAATTGAACACATACATGCATCTAGCAATAGAGTTTCAAAATAAACGATTCAAAAACTAGCAAAGTTGAACCAAGAAACTGACAGCTGAAAATAGTTGCACATTTCAACATCTCCCTTTCAGTGGTGAGTGTAACCATCACAAAGAATATCAACAGGAAAGTAAAGTATTTGAACACTAAACCAACTAACACATGATGTCCAACAACAGAAAAATCTTTTTGAAATCCTCACAGAGCACTTTTCTACTTTAAATCCAATAATTGACCACAAAATAAACTCCAATAAATTTAAAGATATTACATTTTATAAAAATCTATTATCTCCAAAAATAGTTAAATTATACCATAAAATTATGTCATTGTAAAGACACCATACATTTTGTAATATATGTGTGCATGTGTGTGTGTGTGTGTGTGTGTGTGTGTATGTGTGTGTGTATACTCAAAGGATTCACTATAAGAACTGCCAATCAGAAACAAGCAGAAACGGTTAGATAAGTTGATGTTAGATGAAGTGAACCCCAAGATAAGGATTCAAATGTTTTTTCTTTCTTGAGATTTTTTCTAACATATTTAAAAGAGGATTTCTTTGTTGCTTTGTATGTCCCTCCCCACGGTGTAACCCCTATTTTCACTGTATTTGATGTTGGTATAATTTGGGGAGGTGAAGGGCAAAAACAAATTGTTTAAATGGGGATACAGGTGGACCCATTGCAACAATGAGATGTACAAGTCGTTATGTCGAAAAACGAACTTTACAATTTTGGCGGGGGGGGGGGGTGGCGGATGGGGGGGAGCAGTGTGGGGATGGGGCGGGGAGATGGGAAGGAATGGGAAGGGGAAACAAAGGAGGAGGCAACAATGTTTAATAAGACTCATTACCTTGCCCATGTAATTGTAACCCCTCTGTATGGTATTTACAATAAAAAAAAAAAAAGAAGCAAGGGGCTGGGAAGATGGCTCAGTGGTAGAGCGCTTGCCTTGCATGCATGAGGCCCTGGGTTCAATTCCTCAGCACCACATAAGCAAAAAGAAAAAAGCCGGAAGTGGCGCTGTGGCTCAAGTGGTAGAGCACTAGCCTTGAGCTGAAGAGCTGAGGGACAGCACCCAGGCCCAGAGTTCAGGCCCCACGACCGGACCCAAAAAAAAAAAAAAAAAAAAAAAAAAAGAAGCAAATAGCCAGCTCATGCTTTCGTAGCCATTAAAAACCACAATATAAAGTCTGCCAAGCCAATACACTAAGATGAATTAAAATAATAAACCCTCAAATTACAAGGAACTATGCAATTCAGACTAGAAAATAAGTAAAGGAAAGCAAGCAGGTATCTTTATTCCTATCTTCAGAGTCCATGCTGAAGTATAGCAATTGACTTGAAAATTATCACCTTGTTAGTCAAAGTGAGATTAGACTCAATGTTCCTCTTGCATATTTAATCCCTAAGTGATTGTGGATTAATAATTTTAGTGTCAGATAATTAGTTGAATTCAACATGGCCTGGGATATCAAGGATATTTTAACTCTGTCTCTCTTGATTGTGGCTCCCTCATTTGTAACAACTAGAATATACCTGTATGGGTTATAAGTAAAGCCAATGGATAGTAAAAGACAAAATATTACACTTGGACATGAGTAATTAAACTGGTAATTAATATACTCACAGTATATATACTGCAAGTATATATACTCACAGTAATTGAATATACTTACAGTAGTTTAATACTCACACAGTGAAAACAAAGGAGGATATTCTTAGAAGAAGGGCCCAATGGCTATGTGCATATGATCCTATAGAATGGCACTTATTGAACTTAACACCAAGAAATGGAAATAAGAATTTTTTTCATTGAACTGTTTGCAGTTTTTTCCTTTTTATTTGGTTTATTTCTTTTGTCACAGCTTCACTGCTTTTGATCTCTGTACCCTTTCTCTTCTATATAAGTTTATCTTATTTGGGGAGGAGAAGGGGAAGCACAGAAATGGTGGGATAAAGGGTGAGTCAATTCAGCAGTGATACTCATTAGACACTATGTTGGAAATGAGCTATACAAGAGAGGAAAAACTGGGAGAGAATGAGGGAAGGGTTGACACTGTTCAAAAATAAAGGTGCTCATTACCTGATTTATGTAGCTGTAACCCCTCTGTACATCACCTTACGACTTTGGGGAGGGGGGTAGGAGGGCAGGGATGGTAAGGGGAAACATAGGAGGAGGCAACAATACCTGATAAGAAATGTGCTCATTTCCTTGCTCATGTAATTGTAACCCCTCTGCACGGTATTTTTACAATAAAAAACTTATTAATAAAAAATAAAAAATAAAACCATTAATCAGTTTATGTGATAGCAGCCAGTTAATGATCAGTCTCTCATCCCTGAAACTAGGAACTCTGTGCAAATGTGCAAATGTTATATTTGGGGACAAATGTCCCATAGAAAACCAACAAAACCATGCAAAATCCTAGAAAATAAAGATATGGATAAAGTATTCCAACTGCAAGAATAAAGTACAAACCAAGGGATGAATATAATGACTGTCAGGGAAGACTATAACATTGAGGAATCCTCATCAGAAACATAAACTTAAAAAGCTAATTTGAACAAATAGAGCAGTTTCAGAAAATCAGATCTGAAAATTACAATGTCAACCTCATGTCACTCCTTAGGCAACATGCTTGGCTTTCACTCATGTAGGTTTTCACTGTCAAGTAAAGATTAAACTTTCTCTAATCCAAGATAAAATTGTACATTTTGACACTTAAACTTTTTTTTGACATTTGGTCAGAGGTGGAAATCCAGCCAACCATGATTTTTTGACAGAATGACAGCAAGAGGCTAGGCAACTTCTCTCCTCTTTCTTTAGGAGCAACTAGTATAATAACTGAAACACATTCCCTAAGGTGTGCTGCACAGAAGTAAATAGCTAAGATGTGAGAAGGAAACAAAACAATACAAACAACAATGACAATAAGCAGTTATTGCTATTAAGTCAGTTGTTAATTATTATGTAAAATCAAATTGAAAACTGTATTTAAAAGTTACTCTATCCTAATTGTACTGTGGCTCTTAAAATCCTAGTTTTATGTGGAATATTGTAGCGTTTCATATCCCAGCAATGCATGTTGGAAATTGTTTTCTTAAAGAAAGGATGTGGTCATGTGCCCAATCACAGTCCTGACATTTGCCCTGTAGACATAGACTGTCTAGTTGGATTAAAAAGCAAGATCCTTCTATCTGCTGCCTTCAAGAATCACACCTTGCCCATAAAAAGAAACACATTTTGAAAGTGAAAATCTGGAATAAAATCTACCAAGCAAATGGCCCCCATAAACAGGTGGGAGTTGCAATCCTAATATCAAATCAAATATACTTCAAATTAAAATTAGTGAGAAGAGATAAAGAAGGTCACTACATACTAATTAAGGTATCTGTCCTTCAGAAGGATATTACAATTCTAAATATCTATTCACCAAACAATGGAGAACCCAAATTTTTTCCAAGAAACACTACTTTCCCTCAAATCTCACATAGTTCCAAAGACATTAGTTGTTGGGGACTTTAACACAACACTATCCCCACTAGACAGATCAACTTAGCAAAAACTCAACAGAGAAACTGCAGATCTAAACAACTCATAGATCAACTAGATTTAACAGACATGTACCAAATATTTCACCCAGCAGCATTAGAATACACGTTTTTCTCAGCAGCACACAGAACATTTTCCAAAATAGACCACATTTTAGATCACAAAATAAAACTTGTCCAAATTCAGAAACATTGAAGTTATGCCTTGCATTCTCTCTGACCACAAGGGAATAAAATTAGAACTCAACACCAAAAGCCACCAAAGAAAGTCCAGTAACAAATGGAGGCTGAACAACACACTGTTGAATCACCAGTGGGTCATGGAAGAGATTAGAAAGGAAATTCAAATGTTCATGATATTTAACAAAAATGAAAACACAAATTACCAGCTCCTCTGGGACATAGCAAAGGCAGTACTCAGAGGCAAGTTTATGCCTCTGAGTACCTACATCAACAAATTGGAGAGATCTGGCACCAACAATTCAATGAGACATCTGAACCTTCTTGAAAAAGAGCAGCAAGCTAAACCCCAATCCAATAGACAGAAATAATTAAAATTAAATCAGAATTAAATGAATTAGACTCCAAAAAAGCATAGAAAGTATCAACAAAACCAAGAGTTGGTTCTTTGAAAAAATTAATAAAATTGATAGACTCTTAGCAAATCTTATCAGAAAAAGAAGAGAACACACCCAAATAAACAAACTCAGAAATGAGAATGGAAACATCACCACAGAAACAACCAAGATTCAGAACATTATAAGGGAATACTTCTCAAACCTTGATGCTAATAAGTTTGAGAACCTGGAAGAAATGGACCTTTTCCTAGCAAATATCAATATGCCAAAACTAAACCAAGATGAGTTAAACCATCTTAACAGGCCCATATCAAGCACTGAAATAGAAACAGCAAGAAGAGACCTTCCATCTAAGAAAAGCCCAAGAATAGATGGATTTACAGCGGAATTCTACAAGGCCTTCAAAGCAGAGCTCACACTCCTCAAACTCTTCAATGAAATTGAAAGAGAAAGTTAACTACCAAACTCTTACTATGAAGCCATCATAACACTCATCACCAAACCAGGCAGACTCATCAAAGAAAAAGAACTATAGACCCATTTCTTTGATGAACATCGATGCAAAAGTTCTCAACAAAATTTTGGCCAATACACTTCAACAATTCATCCAAAAATCATATACCACGATCAAACAGGATTCATTTCAGGGATGCAAAGCTGGTTCAATATACACAAATCAATTAATATAATTCAGCACATCAAAAAGAGCAAGGTTAAGAACCACATGGTTATCTCAATAGATGCAGAAAAAGCATTTGACAGGATCCAACACCCCTTTATGATGAAGGTTCTGGAAAAATTAGGAATCCATGGAACATTCCTCAATACAATAAAGGCTGTATATGAGAAACCTACAGCCAGCATTATACTTAATGGTGAAAAACTAAAGCCATTTCCTCTTAACTCAGGAACAAGACAAGGATGTCCACTCTCTCCACCTCTCTTCAATTTAGTATTAGAATGCCTAGCTACAGCAATAAGACAAGATGCAAACATGAAAAGGAATCCAAATAGGGAAAAATAAAGTAAAACTCTCCCTCTTTGCAGATGAGATAATCTTGTATTTAAAGAATCCCACAGACTCCACTCCCAAATTACTCCAGCTGATTCAAAACTTTGGCAACGTAGCAGGGTATAAAATCAACTCTCAAAAATCAATGGCTTTTCTGTATGCCAACAATGAGAAGAGCATGGCTGATACCAGAAAAGCAACTTCATTCGTAATAGCCCCACAAAAAATAAAATACCTAGGAATTAACTTAACCAAAAAAGTGAAGGACCTCTATGATGGCAACTTTAAAAACTTGAAAAAGGAAATCAAAACAGAACTTTGAAAGTGGAAAAACCTCCCATGCTCCTGGAGTGGGAGGAATAACATTGAGAAAATGGCAATACTGCTGAAGGCTATCTACAAATTCAATGCGATGTCTATCAATATTTCAACTTCATTCTTCAAGGAAATAGAAGAGGCAATCCAGAAATTCCTATGGAACAATAAAAGACCCCGAATAGCAAAAACGATCCTTAACAGAAAGAACAGTGCTGGAGGAATATCAATATCAAACTATACCACAAAGCCATAGTAATCAAAACAACTTAGTACTTGCACAAGAACAGACCTCAGGACCAATGGAATAGAATTGAAAATTCAGCAATGAACCCACAGATCTATAGCCATCTAATCTTTAATAAGGGAGCTAAAAAAATAGAATGGAAGAAATACAGCCTCTTCAGTAAATGGTGCTAGCAAAATTGGTTAATCACATGTAGAAAGCTAAAGCTAGATCCTTATATATCATCCTGCACCAGAATCAACTCCAAATGGATCAAGGACCTTGGAGTCAAAGCAAACACCTTAAAAACATTACAGGACAGAATAGGAGAAACCCTAGAAATTTTCTTAATAGAGACCCAGAAACACAAAAAATCAAAGAAAGGTTGGACAAATGGGATTGCATGAAGTTGCAAAGCTACTGCATGGCAAAGGACATAGCTAACAAGATCAATAGAAAGCCCACGGATTGGGAGAAGATCTTCACTAGCCATACAATGGACAAAAGTTCATATCTAAAATATAAATGGAATTCAAAAAATTAATTCCCTCAACAACAAATCCTCAAAGAAACTACTGCCAGTATTTAAGTGGGCTAATGCCTAACAGAGAAACTTCTCTGAAGAGGAAATAAGAATGGCCATTAGACACATGAAGAAATGCTCAATCTCTCTAGCCAGAAAAGAAATGCAAATCAAAACAGCATTGAGATTCCACCTCATCCCAGTTAGAATGGCTATAATCACAAACTCTAATAACAACAGATGCTGGAGGGGATGTGGACAGAAGTGAACCCTACTGGATTGTTGGTGGGAGTGTAAACTTGTTCAACCATTTTGGAAAGTAGTAGGGAAGTTCCTCAAAAGACTCCACATAGAGCTCCCCTATGACCCAGCAATCCCACTTTTGGGCATTTACCCAAATGATCACAAACAAGACCATACTAAAGCTACAAGCACAATTATGTTTATTGCAGCATTATTTAACATAGGTAAGATATGGAAGCAACCCAGATGCCCCTCAGTAAATGAATGGATCAAGAAAATGTGGTATATATACACAATGGAATTCTATGCCACCTTCAGAAAGAGTGACATTGTCCCATTTGTTAGGAAATGGAAAGATTTGGAAAAAAGTATATTAAATAAAGTAAGCCAAGTCCCATGGTTTCCCTTATTTACAATAACTAGTATATGTCTGACACAAGTGGAAAAGATCATATAAGATGATGTTAGATGAAATGAAACCCAAGATAAGGACACAAGTGTTTTTTTTCTTTCTTGCTATTTTTTTCTAACATATTTATAAGGTGTTTTTTTTTTGTTGTTGTTGCTTTGTGTGTCCCTCCACCACGGTATAACCCCTGTTTTCATTGTATTTGATGTTTGTATAATTTGGGGAGGGGAAGGCAAAAAAACAAATTGTTTAAATATGGATACAGGTGGACCCATTGCAACAATGAGATGTACAAAATGCTATATCGAAAATGAACTTTACAACTTTGGGGGGGGGGTGGAGTGTAGTCATGGAGATCGGAGGGCAGGGATGGTAGGGGAAAAACGAAGGAGGAGGCAACAACGCTGGATAAAAAATGCACTCATTACCTTGTTTATGTAATAAAAGTTTTTATTGTGAAACTACCGTACAGAGGAGTTACAGTTACATAAGCAAAGTAATGAGTACATTTTTTATCCAGCATTGTTGCCTCCTCCTTTGTTTTTCCCCTACCATCCTTTTCCTCCCACCTCCATGACTACTCCCCCCTCCTCCACTCTTGCCTAAATTGTGAAGTTCGTCTTTCAACATAGTGTATTTTACATCTCATTGTTACAATGGGTCAACCTGTATCCCTATTTAAACATTTTGTTTTTCCCTTCCCCTCCCCAAATTATACCAACATCAAATACACTGAAAACAGGGGTTATACCATGGGGGAGGGACATACAAAGCAACAAAGAAATATCTTATATATATGTTAGAAACAATAGCAAGAAAGAAAAAAAACACTTGTGTCCTTATCTTGGGGTTCATTTCACCTTACATCATATTATCTGATCTTTTTGCTTGTATTAGACATATACTAGTTATTACACATAAGGGAAGCCATGAGACCTATCTTTTTTGGGCCTGGCTTACTTTACTTAATATACTTTTTTCCAAATCTTTCCATTTCCTAACAAGTGGGGCAATGTCACTCTTTCTGAAGGAGGCATAGAATTCCATTGTGTATATATACCACATTTTCTTGATCCATTCATCTACTGAGGGGCATCTGGGTTGCTTCCATATCTTACCTATGTTAAATAATGCTGCAGTAAACATAGTTGTGCTGGTAGCTTTAGTATGGTCTTGTTTGTGATCATTTGAGTAAATGCCCCAAAGTGGGATTGCTGGGTCATAGGAGAGCTCTATGTGGAGTCTTTTGAGGAACTTCCCTACTACTTTCCAAAATGGTTGAACAAGTTTACACTCCCACCAACAATCCAGTAGGGTTCACTTCTGTCCACATCCCCTCCAGCATCTGTTGTTATTAGAGTTTGTGATTATAGCCATTCTAACTGGGATGAGGTGGAATCTCAATGCTGTTTTGATTTGCATTTCTTTTCTGGCTAGAGAGGTTGAGCATTTCTTCATGTGTCTATTGGCCATTATTATTTCCTCTTCATAGAAGTTTCTCCTTAAGTCTTTAGTTTACTTATTTATCGGGCAGTGGCTCAGTAGTATAGTGCTTGCCCCTCATACATGAGGCCCTGGGTTTGATTTGCATTTCTTTTCTGGCTAGAGAGGTTGAGCATTTCTTCATGTGTCTATTGGCCATTATTATTTCCTCTTCATAAAAGTTTCTCCTTAAGTCTTTAGTTTACTTATTTATCGGGCAGTGGCTCAGTAGTTTAGTGCTTGCCCCTCATACATGAGGCCCTGGGTTCGATTCCACAGTATGACATAAACAGAAAAAGCTGGAAGTGTTGCTTTGGCTCAAGTGATAGAGTGCTAGCATAGTACTGAAGAGCTCAGGGACAGGCCAAAGCCTAAAATTCAAGCCCCACAACCAAAAAAAATATCATGCCTTAGATAAAAATAACTTATGACACAGACACTTCACCAAAATGATTAATGAATGGTCAAGATAGTAAACATCACTTGCCATTAGGGAAGAAAGAAAAAAAGAAAGCCACAGTGAAATGCCACAACATACCAATCAAAGTGACTAAAATTTAAACACACACACACACACACACACACACACACACACACACACACACACACACACACACACACACACAAACAACCTGGGACTCTGAAATACTGGCAAGGATCTAGAGTACCTGGAACTCTCATGTTTTTCTGGGAGTATAGAATGTCACAACTTGCTTTGGAAACTTTTGGTGCATTCATTTACTATATAACCTAGCAGTTTTGCTTTTTGTTATTTACCCTGGCAGAAAAAAGCAAAACAAAACAGAAAAAATAACCTCAGATCTTTCAAAATACGAGTACCTGAATGTTCATAGCAACTCTGTCCTTAATATCCCCAAACTGAAAAAACCCAAGTATGAATCATGAGAATAATGCTTACAGGATTTGTGTTAATGTATGTAAATACTTTGAAGATAAACTATCTTGCTCAGCAGATTCGGTGTGTTTATGGCAGTTATGTGTTTTATAGAATGGTAGTTGAGGGTTTCTATTTATATTTTAGAAGGGAAAAGACATTTTGTTTTCTTTGTAAATTAAACCAAGATCTTAGAACTTCACAAACTACTCATTTTGAATGAAATGTACATAAAGAAAATAAAGAATTAGACAAGCTTCCATTATTACATTTGGGAACATGAATGACAGGTACCCACAGACGAGCTTAATGTTTACTGAGAATTAAGTCTTATGATTCACCATGTAACTATTTAATATATTGATCAGACCATTGAAACATAAAAGTGTACATTTATTTTTACCATAAAATTATGTAAGTTAAATGCAATATAAAGATGTTAAATTATTGCTCATTAAATTTAGAGAAAACAAGAGAGAGATAAAATGATAAGCACTACATCTACACAAAAGGGAACCCAAATGTTTACAATAATTTGGAAAAATACAAAATAATAATAGGATCTAGTTCTTCAACTTTTGCTCCAATATTACTGAAATGTAAAAGCAACAAGCAACATTTTGCTTTAACAAAAGGAGAGAAACGCATAAATATAAAACAAGTGATATCCTTAGGGCATATGTTGTGTTGATAATTAAACAATCCAGAGTTCTATGAAGTAGTATAGGCATATAAAATCCAATATGTATCACATGACTAGAACTAGGATTTTTACATTTATTTTATATTTATCTAGAATTTCATTAAGTAATCAAATCCCTCTTAATCCCTGATTACAAGAGATTCTAATGAAATTAATTACCTAAACTTCATCAAAATGCCTTTTCCACATGTTAGGGTACATTGTTCATTCTGCATCAGAACAGCCTCTTATGGTGAGTAGGATGGTGACTCTATATATTCTAGATGCTGTGGAAACAGAATTTTTAAAATTTAACAGCAATAAACTCTTCTCTACAGTTGTCTGGACTATGGATATGTAAGTGTCCCATTATGAGGACGTGTTAGTAGAGCTATCTAAGCATAAACTGAAATGCTGTGTGAACATGAGTTTTGGAACTTGTTTGGTATGCCCTTTACTTAAAAGGATGGAATGTGTGTCACTGAAATAGACTTGGAAAAGGTACTGTTCTTAGCCCTTCCTTTGTGATTTCATTAATTGTGAGTTAATTGATAAACACCACCATCTAAAACCTGCTGTTTCTACTCGTGATATTGGAGCAGAGTAGTAAAATATCACAGCAAAATGTACATAATATAGGTAAACTCTTGGGAAACATATTAATTTTTTTTCACTACTTAGGCCCTGAAACAACTGATAAAGAAGTTTTTCAAGACTGGGTGGTAGAATGGTAGAATGCCTGCTTAACAAATTTCAGGGCCTGAGTTTAAACCCAGTACCACAAATAAAAAGAAAAAACAATGCAGAAATAACACCCCTGCACACACCAGCAGTTTCTGAGGACTAAATCTTTTTGTGTGGATAGTACCTGCCTTGTTACTTCTGCAATTAAAAAAATATTGTAAAGGTGAATTACAGAGAGTTTACAGTCCCATAAGTAAGGTAATAAATACACCGGCAAATTTTAATTCAGAAAATAGAGTTATTTTTCTCTTTTTTACTAAAAGCTTCATGGTTGAACTTTTTTTTTTTGGCTAGTGCATTTTAGCTTTAGACTTACCACATACACTATTTAAAATATAAATATGGTATAAATGAGGATGGAATTATAGCTCTTGCTGTAAATACATGAAGTTTGGTTTTGATCCCAGGACCGGCAAAGTAGTTTTTTGAATAAGTTAATAAATATTTCAGATAAATTTTTAGTCTAAAAATGTCTGTGCTTTGATTTTGTACCATGCAATTAGCCTTAGTTTTTATTGTTTTATACTAGTAGAAGATACTAATGTTTCATAATTCTCCAAAGGGAATTTTGTTGTCACTTTATACTTTCTAATTTGTATTGTCAGGAAAATGAGATTATCAAGACAAAAATGAACATTTTTCAAAATACAGTTTAACAAAGAATATTCTGTTCCTATATTCCTAGACAAATCAGCATTGATAGCTTCCAGATGATTGTTTTATAAAAGTCCATAGAAGCAACCTACTCAACCTCTAGGGAAATTATTCCTTTCATAATTTTTCATCTTTTCATCTAAAGAAAAAAGAACATTGGAGGATAGGGAAAACTAATGTGATGATTAAAACTGAATAAACTGAAAATTAGAAAATTCAGTTTATTTCAATATTAAATATGTAATGTAAATATCATCATGCATCAAATACTCCTAAAAATCAATGACTAACTAATAAGGCTTTATCACCCCTGTCATCAAAGAGCTCACAGTTCAGCAAGGAGCAAGACATGTAATCAAATTTAGAAAATAAAGTGACAAACTCAATAACCTAAGTGTGTTTGATGAAAGCTAGTGAGAGAATTTTCAAGCAACACCAGAATATAGTCTTATTATGACAAACTGGGTCTAGTTTATGATGACAAAATGGGTCTAGATTCACAAAATCATAAAACAGACTTTTGTCCATTTCTTGGTTTACTGATAGTTAAATGTGTAGAGAACCATGTCTAACATATCGTAAATAGTAAGTAGATGTTGAATGAATGACCAGGATTCCTTATGATTGTGTGTGTGTGTGTGTGTGTGTGTGTTTGTGTTTATTGGTCTTAAGATGTGAACTCAGGGCCTGTGCACTATTCCTGAGAGTTTGTGTGTGCTTCCTCTAGGCTAGTACTTTATTACTTGAGTGACAGTTCTACTTCCAGCTTTTCTGTGGAAAAAACTGAATAAACTGAAAATTTATTTCCTGCCTGGACTGATTTTGAACCATGATCTTCAGATCTTACCTCCTCAGTAAGCTAGCGTTAAAGGCATGAGTCACCAGAACTTTCCATAAATAGCTCTTAGAGAAACCTTGTGTTCATTTTTTTAAATTACTAGACTGACCTTTGCATACTAGTTTTGTCAGAATTTCATGTAGCATATATTGTAGTGAATTAATGTTAGAAGACAGAATTTCCCTGACCAGATTTCAGTCTTAATTTGGAAAATTCAAGATGGTCCTAATTGAAAAGCCATCTCCTAAAACTGTTTTTGGAGGTAAAAAAATAGACTTTAGATATCTTGTATTTTAATAATTTCTACCTGTTAGAATTTGTTCAGATGTGCTACACAGAGTATCAGACATAAAACGTTCCTCAGAGGCAATCTAGGCAGTGTTAAACAATTCTATCCTTTTAATTGGGTAGACGACAAAAGTGAATATCATTGTATAACATTTTTGGCTTAATTATATATGACCTTGGCAATGGCAGCTAAGCTAATAGCTAGATATTTCAAAGGAGTCAGGGTGTATGCAATTACTATGAAGAATAACATACTACAGTATTTATGTTTATTAAAATACTTCATGGACAAAATTATGACATATATTAAAATATATTATATAGTGTGTTTCAAATCCATGTTCTCTCCAGGTCTAAATTTCAAAGATAAAATATGTTCAGAGGTTTAAATTCTGTCTTCTCATATTCCTGACCATTCTTTTCCCTATATGTTTTTCTTTCTATAAAAGTAGGTCTACAAATAACACATGTTAGAAATCTAAAAACAGTTTTCCTATGGTAGTATTAATGCTAATTTTGGTTTTGATGTTTCAAAATCTTACCTAGAGTTGTCCTCAAAAAATTATTTTTTTTATTGTGAAAATACGGTACAGAGGGGTTACAATTACATGAGCAAGGTAATGAGTACATTTCTTATCAAGCATTGTTGCCTCCTCTTTTGTTTCCCCTTCCCATCCCTTCCTATCTCCTCCCTCCTCACCCCCCCTGCCCTGCCCCAGCGCCAAAGTTGAAAAGTTCCTTTTTAGATATAATGTCTTGTACATCTCATTGTTGCAGTGGGTCCACTTGTATCCCTATTTAAACAATTGTTTTTTTTTCCCCTTCCCCTCCACAAATTATACCAACATCAAATACAGTGAAAACAGGGATATACCATGGGGGAGGGACATACAAAGCAACAAAAAATCATCTTATAAATATGGTAGAAACAATAGCAAGAAAAAAAACCAAGTCCTTATTTTGGGGTTCATTTTGCCAACTATGTTTATTGCAGCATTATTTACCATAGCTAAGGTATGGAATCAACCCAGATGCCCCTCAGTAGATGAATGGATCAAGAAAATGTGGTATATATACACAATGGAATTCTATGCCTCCATCAGAAAGAATGGCATTACCCCATTTGTTAGGAAATGGAAAGACTTAGAAAAAATTATATTAAGTAAAGTAAGCCAGGCCCAAAGAAACATAGGTCCTATGGTTTTCCTTATTTGCAATAACTAGTATATGTCTGAGACAAGCAGAAATGGTCAGACAAGGTGATGTTAGGTGAAAAAATTATTTTTCAAACTCAAAGACCATACTTCAAATTTCTGCTGCTTGATATTGTATTCAGGACAAATATAAGCTCATACAGAGTAAGCTTTACGTACTGAGACTCTAATAGTTTTGCCTTTCTATAACAAAATACGTGAAGTCAATTAACTTATAAAGGGAAAAGTTTTATTTTGACTCATAATTTTGGATGTGCTGGTACCAGCATTGGTACTTCAACTTTGTGTATGTCTGAGAACTAATTCACATCTTCCTATCTGGTCTCATCTGTATTTATGGCCTCAATTCTTTGATGCTTTGGTAAGCCTAGAACATTTTGGTAAAACAAACTGTTTATATCAGAATCTAGGAAACAGACAGAAGAAATACCAGCATCTTTTGAGTGCACACCTCCAGTGAGCTAAGGGCTCACTGGGTCCCACTTCCTAAAGATTCTACCATCTCTCCACAGCACCACTCTGAGGGACTCAAATGGTTTTTCTTTCTTGCTATTGTTTGTAGTGTATTTATAAGTGGCTCTTAGAAAAGATGTCACCAACTATTAGTTACAATAGACAAGTGAACAGAGGTTTGGCAATTCACTTGAGTTAAATACTGAATTGAAATTTTAATTGATTTTAGGACCCTGATCCAGGTCTCAAAAATACTTGAATTAGGGCTGAGAAGGTGGCTCAGTGGTATAGTGTTTGCCTTGCATGAATGAGGCCCTGGGTTTGATTTCTCAGCACCACATAATCAGAAAAAGCCAGAGGTGGCGCTGTAGCTCAAGTGGTAGAGTGCTAGCCTTGAGCTGAAGAGCTGAGGGACAGAACCCAGGCCCAGAGTTCAGGCCCCACGATGGACAAAAAAAATACTTGAGTTATATCACAAATTATTTACAACTTATATAAAATAAAAATAAGTTTAATGTGCTACCTTAATACTGCTTCAAGGGTTAAAAAAGTAGAAGAGTGAAAAATTAAGCAACTAGCAATAAATAAAAGGAATTGCTTCTATTCTTCCTGGGTAAACTGTCTTTCTGAATATGCAAGCCTAAAATATTCTCAAAAGAATAATTTGAAATAATTGTCAGTTTTCTATGCATTCGGTTGTCTGAGTGTAGAAGTACTTGTGCATATTTCTCTCAGTCCTTCATTTCGTTCTCTCTTCTTTTTACTTTACCTGACTGCTTCATCAGTCTGGATGTACTGTAGTGAATCAACATACAGATGCAGTATATGTTTGTATTAATGCTGCAGGACCTCCTCCATTCTCTACATGTCTGAAAATCGACTCTCATTGTTCTACCTGCTACCTGCTCTCATCTGTATTTATGAACATCTCTAGGGAAAAAACAACAATCATGCAATGAAATCTGAAGAGCATGTTAAGTGTGATAGGGAGCTACTGCTAAATAGTGGGGCCGTGGGAAGAGAAAGAAGATAGGGGAGATGAGATTTCTACTTAACTTGCATTGTTTGCTAATACGGAACGGGGAGGTTTCTGTTATCTATACAAATTGACCAAACTTAAAAAGCAGTGAAAAGCTATTTTTGAAAATGTTAGCTTATCTTGCATACAGGTAAACTTTTGAGAAAAACAAATAATAATAGATTAAATCACAGAGAGGGCAGAAGGAGAATAAAAAAAGGCACTGAGAGAACAATTGGATGAAAGAGCAGAGAAAACAGAATGGATTACAATTTCACTGCAGAGATTTCTGTTATAGATTATACAGGCACTGCCATTATTTCAAGTTTTTTATATTCTATATAGGAAAAAAAATCCTGACTACCTTAATAGCAAAGTCCACAATAAAGTTACTTTAAGCATGAGTCACCAAGATAACAAATATATATATATATATATATATGGAAATTTTATATGCATATGTATATATATATACATATATGCCATCAGGTGATGAGACCTAATCATGCACTTACTCAATAGTCAAGGTATATATATATATATATTTTTTGGGGGGGTCCGGTCGTGGGGCCTGAACTCTGGGCCTGGGCGCTGTCCCTCAGCTCTTCAGCTCAAGGCTAGTGCTCTACCACTTGAGCCACAGCGTCACTTCCGGCTTTTTTCTTTTTTCTTATGTGGTGCTGAGGAATCGAACCCAGGGCCTCATGCATGCAAGGCAAGCGCTCTACCACCGAGCCACCTTCCCTGCCCCTCAAGGTATATTTTTATGGACACATCAGTAGGTAACATTTTACTATTTTGCCATATACATTTTTTCTTTTTAAATATTACTCTATATTCTAAATCATCCCAAATATAAAACATCATCATCTTGTGATAATGAGAGGTAGAAGAAAGCATAGGTCTGCCTTGAATTGTGTAGAAAATGAAGACTACAAATCATGAAGATTTTGGGCTATAAAACTGGATGTGGAATACTTATGCCTGAATAGAAATGCATTAAATAACGAAGTATTTCACCTCTCTAATCCTCGCTGGACTGATGAAAATACAGAGAATATAGCATTTACTTCTCCAGATTGTTGAGTTAAACAACCTTAATAGGTATACTCACTATATTATGTACTCTATAAGTAGGAGCACTTAATAAAGATACTTTAAAGCAAAGAATGAAAGTATATAAAACTTATATATAATATACACAATCCATATAGTATATATTGCACATTAGTACTGTATAATATATTATAACAAAAATAGTTCTAATAGTTATATAGTTTATAAAATCCTGAGGTCTCTTTTCTCCTTTGTGTTTTTTCATTTGTAACATAATTTTCATTTGTATTTTTAGCAACTTTTTGGTGTATGTATCCCATCAGCTACAATTTCATAGGCAATAGCCTTTGCTTATAATTGTATTCCCCATGCCCTGTATAACTTCTGGCATGTGGTATGTGCTCAGAAAATACCTTGACTGAATGATTCAATTCAGAATGATACACTGTAAGTTACATTACAGTTAAATTCTACATTTACACATATAGAACTGTGAAAATGCCTCTTTACTTATAAAATGAGGACAATAGTAACACTGAATTTAATTGCTATGTGTGAGTCATAAAGGAAGAGAACAATAAATGCAAAAGCATTCACTACAGTTTCTGGGAATTAGCAAGTATGTAATAAATGTTTCCAGAAGATTAAGCTAATCAAATTTCTGTGTTCTTAAATACTTTCATTATTGAGCTATTTATATTCATATCTGTGATCTATAATAATCAAATTGGCATATATTTAAATTTATGAGAAACTTCTGTTAATGAAACTCTAAAAAATAAAGCATGTAGATGTATTTTTTTATAATTGTTTGCTCTTGAAAGAAAAGCCACTGCTCTTAAAGAACCTAGTGATTAGTTCTGCCAAGCAGCATCCTGTCCACTCAGCACTCTCTGATGTAAATTAAAAATGAATATGTCTACCTGTGACATGATTGGCAATTATCAGTATTTTGTGGCTGGCACAGGTCAAGCAGAGGCTGTGCATCTAGGGCAGTAGCTGGCAAAGTGTTGGCAATGGCTAGAAAAGCTCTGTGATTAGCAGGAGATGGCTACAGCAGGGACAAGATGAACCAAAGAAAAGAAACCAATGGCATGGCCTTTTTCTATGCTACTGCTAAACTAATGCCAACTCCCTGTGAAACCAAAGTATCTCTTACTAAGTATAAGAATAAAAGAAGGCACATAAAATCTCCAAGGCAAAGTTGAAGTTAAGATTTTCAAGATATAGCCATCCAACGCAGCATCTTTTATTGATATGGCAAGCCACCAGAAAATGACAATGATAAAGAGTTAAATGTGACATGAAAATGAAAAATTATTCAATAAGGTCTAATTTTACATAATAATCTTTTATAAATTTTTGGGCAGAACTAGGGTTTGTTTTCAAGGCTTTGTATTTGTTAGACAGGTGATCTACTCATGTGGGCTATATATGCAGTCACTGTTAAGTTAATTTTTGGATAGGGTTTCAACTCCAGGCCTTTGTGCATGATCAGATGGCCAGCCTAGCTGATACTTATTTTGGAGATAAAATCTTAGACTTTTCTACCTGGCTAATTTTGAACTGTGATTTTCCAGATCTCAGCCTTCAGAATCACCAGTGTCTAGCCTATAATTTTCTGTTATGTGACATTTAAGACTGGAAAGAACAATGCTACTATGATAATGTCTACCATCTCTATATATTTCAGTATGATTTCTTCTTCTTCTTCTTCTTCTTCTTCTTCTTCTTCTTCTTCTTCTTCTTCTTCTTCTTCTTCTTCTTCTTCTTCTTCTTCTTCTTCTTCTTCTTCTTCTTCTTCTTCTTCTTCTTCTTCTTCTTCTTCTTCTTCTTCTTCTTCTTCTTCTTCTTCTTCTTCTTCTTCTTCTCTCAAAATCCTTATGAGATTTATTTATCCCCAGTTTTTAATGTTATTTTATTGGACAGAGGGTTACAGTTACATGAGTAATGCAATGAGTACACTTCTTGTCGAGCATTGTTACCCCTTCCCTTGTTGTTCTCCCACCCTCTCTTCCTGGCCTCTACCTCCCTCATTCCTCCCTCTCACTTCCCAAGTTGTAAAGCTCATTTCCAATATACACTGCCTAGTTATGTCAATTAGATACTAATTCTCATAAAAATTAAAGTACGTATGGTATTGACAGTAATGGGAGTTAAAGCTGAAAGAAAAATCGAATACAGATGTTTCTACAATAGACTACATGAGAGCCAAGGTCCATGAAAAGGCAGAAATAAGAATAAAATAAAAATAAGTAAATACTTGTAAATGAGAAAATATGTGTGGAGTAGAGGATGATATAGTTAATACCTACCCTGAACAAAGAGGCCTGACTACAAAGCACACGAATGGACATCTGTGGCTTTCCTCCTCAGGTCTAGCCTCTTCCAGTGGAATGGTGTCACTATGCTACCACCAGATACAGAGGCTCTATCAAACTTCCATATCAGAGCAGTAAATCCATTACATGGAATAGGGGGATCTCTTCTTCATACAGCCAATACAATTACAATTACAATTAAAAGAGGAAAAATAAGATATAATATGGATTCTAAAAACCAGCAGTGTCTCAAGAATTTCCAACTAAGAAGGAAAAAGCCTAAGCAAGGATTATTTTGAAACCACACAAAATATACCATTTACTAAATGTGGATCCCAGGAGCCTTTAAGGCATATTTGCATAACAAACATTATTTAGTTTACATTTTCATTTAAAGTGGAAGAGAGATTATGCAAATATTAAAGTGCACTTTAGAATTCATGAAACGGGAGGTCCTCTGTGACTGTGAATCCCCAAGGGGACAGTGCTAAGCATGATATAGAACTGGCAGCCCGATCAAAATTATGTATGTTGCTGTTGTTACCTGTGAGGTGTGCTGTGTGGGCAATTTAAAGGGCTGTTAGAAGACAACAAGACTTGGCTGTCACACAAATTAATTAAGGAGAAGTGTTGGGAGGTACTGAGAAGCACATTATAATTAGAAGGTTTCTAGTGTTTAGATAACATGGCCAATAAATATCAAAGGTTGATAAGCTAAAACTGAGTTCCTTAGACTTGCTACTGGGAATTAGTTTCACAAGACATTGGGAAAGAAGAAAAAAATAGATATGCTAAAGGAGAAAATTGTTAAGGAAGTTGAATGTACATGCTAAGATAAAGATCAGAGCTAGCAAACAGGTTCTATTTTATATAACAATAATAGTAGATGGATAGGGACTGCCTGTGGTCTGTGTAATAGAGAACAAATTCAGCATCAAGTCTGGAATGAGAAACATTCTACCATTATTTGAGATCTGCCTCTTAAATGCTCCTTCTGGACAAAAAAGAGTCACAGTTAAGAGTCAGTGTGGAAGAGTAGCAGCTTAGCAGTCCAAATACCTGACCTATACCTTATATGGTGTTTGGGGAGAATTATCCAGTGTCCTTTAGCTTCAATGTCTTTCTTGAAGGAATCATAGTGCTTACTTCATTCTACACTGGTTGTTGTGCTAAATAAGTAACTGTTAAGTATACAGTATATTTTCAGGCAAAAAAAAAAAAAAAGCCTAACAAGGGCTCATCTGAAACTGTCTCTTTCTCTCTTCTCTTCCTTTGTGTTTACCAACTCTCTTTAATTCTTCTTGCTAAAGAGAAGCTCTTCCATAGGAGCTAAAAATACCTAGTGATGTTTTCCACAGAGAAGACAAAAGAAGACACATCCATTAAGTGGAGAACACCTGCCCAGCACATGAGTTTCCTGCTCACTTTCTCATCGAACCACTTTTCTTCTTTAAAAGATCCTTAACCCTTGAAACTCTCTGAAGTAGATATTTCAGATAGATCATCTTCTCTTCCTTTTTGAGGACTAGCTTTGAATAAATCTCTTTTTTCTCATCAACATCTGTCATATAAGAATGAGTAGTATGAACCTTATACTGGTAACAGAAGCAGGTATCCAAGTTGGTCAAGGTGGTATACCCTTGTAATCTTAGCTACTGAAAAGATGGAGATAGGAGGATGTGACTTCTCAACCAGTAAAAAGCTGGGTACAATGGCACATGCCTGACATCACAACAAGGCCGGAAGCATAAACAGGAGACTCAAAGTCCAGGTTTCCCAGGTATGAACTTGACTGTATCTAAAAAAAAAAAGCCAAAGTATGAAGGGTATGGCTAAAGTAGTAGAGTGCCTTTCTAACAAGTTTTGATTTCAACCCCTGTGTCACTAAAAAAAAAAAAATCAGCTGTCCAAGAAAATGTTAAGCCCTTTCTTGCTTGCTTCTTTTTCACAAGTCTCATTTTAACTATCATAGCATTAGGCCAGAAATCTGATACTACACTCAGGATTGACTTTTACTGTCTCACTCCATATTATTGACCCATGACTAGTTGCAGTGGCACAGCTTCTATACCAAGTCCATGATCAGATCCAACTGCATAGCTTATTCTTCAGTCCCACAATTGATTGTATGTACTACCTATACATAGTGCCAGAGTTGGTATTAAGTTTCCTACCTAATACTCTTCATCCAGAGGTCACTTCTGCCATTGGATCATGAGAAGAATACAGACAAATATCATAGAGACACAAGAGATCTGACTTTCAAAATATAATTTATGATAATATATAACAATATAGGAAAACTTTAAAACCTGAAAAAGGAAATTAAAATAGGAATAAGGAAGTGGAAAAACCTCCCATGCTCCTGGAGTGGGAGGATTAACATTGTGAAAATAGCAATACTGCCAAAGGCTATTCAATGAGATAACCATCAATAATCCAACTTCATTCTTCAATGAAATAGAAGAAGCAATCCAAAAATTCACGTGGAACAATAAAAGACCATGAATAGCAAAAAGAATCCTTAACAGAAAGAAAAGTGCTGGAGGAGTATCAATACCAAATTTTAAACTCTATTACAAAACTATAGTAATCAAAACAGCTTGGTACTGGCATAAGAATAGACCTGAGGACCAATGGAATAGAACTGAAGACCCAGAAATGAACCCACAGACCTATAGCCACCTAATGTTTGACAAGGGAGCTAAAAGATTAGAATGGAAGAAAGCTTTAGTAAATGGTGCTCGCACAATTGGTTCAACATCTGTAGAAAACTAAAGTTAGATTCTTATATATCACCCTGCACTAGAATCAACTCCAAATGGATCAAAGACCTCGGAGTCAAAGCAGAAACTTGAAAACATTACAGGAAGGAATAGGAGAATCTCTAGGACTCCTTGATGCAAGGAGAAATTTTCTTAATAAAGACCCAGAAACACAACAAATCAAAGCAAGGTTGGACAAACGGGATTGCATGAAACTGCAGAGCTTCTGCATGGCCAAGGACATAGCTAGCATGATCAATAGAAAACCTATGGACTGGGAAATCTTCACTAGCCATACAATGGATAAGGGTCTCATATCTAAAATATTCTTAGAACTCAAAAAATTGAATCCCCAACAACAAATCCTCAGAGAAACAACTGTTCGATTGATAAGTGGGCTAAAGACTTAAAAAGACACTTCTCTGAAGAAGAAATAAGAATGACCAATAGATACATGAAGAAATGCTCAACTTCTCTAGCCAGAAAAGAAATGCCAATCAAAACAACATTGAGATTCTACCTCACCCCAGTTAGAATGGCTATAATCAAGAAATCTAATAACAACAGATGCTGGAGGGGATGTGGACAGAAGGAAACCTTACTGCATTGTTGGTGGGAGTGTAAACTTGTTCAACCACTTTGGAAAGCAGTTTGGAGGTTCCTTAAAAGACTCCACATAGAGGAAGGGGGAAAAATGGTTTAAATAGGGATACAGGTGGACCCATTTCAACAATGAGATCCACAAGTCCTTAGGTTGAAAAACGAACTTTACAACTTTGACCGGGGTGGGGGGGTGGGGGAGGTGGGGGGGGTTGGAGGGGGTAAAATGGGAAGGGGAAACAAAGGAGGAGGCAACAATGCTTGATAAGAAATGTACTCATTACTTTGCCCATGTAATTGTAACCCCTCTGTACAGTATTTTCACAATTAAAAAAAAAAAGACTCCACATAGAGCTCTTCTGTGACCCAGCAATCCTACTATTGGGCATTTACCCAAATGATCACAAACAATACTAAAGCTACCAGCACAACTATGTTTATTGCAGCATTATTCACCATAGCTAAGTTATGGAACCAACCCAGATGCTGCTCCTCGGTAGATGAATGGATCATGAAAATGGATATATATGTATATACATATGTGTATATATACGTATATATATATATATATATATATATATATATATACGTGTGTATATGTGTATATACATATACATATATACATTTATGTATATACATACATACATACATACACACACACACACACATATATATATATATATATATATATATATATATATATATATATATACACACACACACACACAATGGAATTCTATGCCTCTATCAGAAAGAATGACATTGCCCCATTTGCTAAGAAATGGAAAGACTTGGAAAAAATTATATTAAGTGAAGTAAGCCAGGCCCAAAGAAACATGTTCCATGATTTCCCTTATTTACCATAACTAGTATATGTCTAGGACAAGCAGAAAAGGTCAAAAGCTATGTGCATATGACCATATAAGATGATGCTAAGTGAAATGAACCCCAAGATGGGGACACAAGATGTTTTATCTTTCTTGCTGTTGTTTTTAATGTACCTATAATGTCCTATGTGATTTTTTTTGTTTCTTTTGTGTGTTCATCCCCCATGGTATAACCTGTTTTCATTGTTTATGATTCTAGTGTCCTGAATCTTGTATATACATTTTCCTAATTTGGGGAAGGGAAGGGAAAAAACAAAATGCTGAAATAATGATATAGGTTGACCCACTGTAGCAATGAGATGTACAAGACACTATGTTGAAAAGGGTCTTTACATCTTTGGTGGGGGTGCTGGGTTGGGGAGGTGGGCAGAGAAGAGATGATAGGAGAAAACAATGGAGGAGGTAACAATGCTGGATAGGAAATGTACGCATTACCTTACTCATGTAACTGTAACCCCTGTATACAGTATCTTTACAATAAAAATATATATGTAACAATAGAAAAGAGATACAATGTATGTGCAGCCATTCTCCACCATGCCAGCACAGTTCAGGTCCTGCTGCTAGGCTTGCTTCCCAGCTGTGTTCTGACAAGAGTTGGATACAGAATCATTGAAGAAATGCTGATTTGGTTTGGGGTAGGCTAATACCCATCTTATGAAGTGGAATCTATTGTTCAACTCTATTCACAGACCCCTAGATGAAAGAAACAATGTACTGAAGGTCAATTAGTACTACAAGTGTTTTCTGTGTTTGTTTTCCAAGGCCTAATGCTTATGTATGCTTCCCTTTAGGCTGCTTGACAAATTCCAAGTGAAAGGCTCAGGCTGGATCAATCTTCCCACCTTGACTCTGAAAGTTTGGAAGTAATTTGCAAAGAATGTAGTACATTGTTCTGAGAAAACTCATTTTATTCTGGCTTCCTCTGGTGCTTTTAGGTGGGGCTGACCTGAAGCTGTAGCAGTATTTACCCCTGTGCCTCAACCTGCTCCTCACAGTGCTCCCACCAAGTGTGCTGACCTGTTTTTGACTCTGGTGCCAGTTTTTCCATATTATCACCAACCAAATTAAAATGGAACAAAAGCCATAGGGGAAAAAATGTCACTGAAAGAAAATATGCTATCATATCAAATGAGATAGTTTTCTTCCAGTTCAGAAAAATAGGTGGCTGTCTTTTAACAATAAGTAAATTATATATAAATAACTCTAGTATTTGTCATCAGGTTTTCCAAATTGAAATAGTACATAGTAATCCCTCCAGGAACTGTATCTCCAAGACTTTGTGGATGGCTTTTTTACTAAGTTCTAGATATAGAATATAAGCAAACGTGATGGGTTCAAATCCATTTCACCTGAACATGGGGGAGAAGACTGGGGACTTGAAGTTCATGCTATCAAGAGTAATACTTTAATTATTGATGCAACCACAAAACAGAACAAAACTGCTCCCTAAACACACTGAAATTGAGCTGCTTATGTACATCAGATCATCTTTTCTTTTTTTTTTTTGTCAGTTGTGGGGCCTGAACTCTGGGCCTGGGCGCTGTCCCTCAGCTCTTCAGCTCAAAGCTAGTGCTCTACCACTTGAGCCACAGAGCTACTTCCGGCATTTTCTGCTTATGTGGTGCTGAGGAATCAAACCTAGGGCCTGATGCATGCAAGGCAAGCACTCTACCATTGAGCCACCTTCCCAGCGCCCATCTTCTTATTTTTAACTTTGGTGGAAAATAATTATTAGCCATATCTAGGCACCACTGTTTTTAGTGCAACACTTCTCTGATTAGAGTTCTGTATGCTTTTAATATCCTAGCAGAACATATATAATAGTTACTATGCAGTACATATTTGTTTATAATAAGCTATATCAGAAGCTCCCCCAGGCAACAAGAATATCTAACTCACTTTGGTTTCTCTAATGTTTAACACAATGCCTGACATATGAAGGTATCCAAAAGAAATATTTATAACATGGCTTAATTGAATGTGTTCCCATATATAGTACCAGAGTCTAAGCTTTTCTAACTTTTTTTTAAATAAGCCTGGGAAAATAAGACTCTTCCAGAGCAATCACAATACTGGATCATTTGTTCATTTAGACATTTTTATAGTATATCCGATTAGGCACTTTTCCAGGCAGATTATAGGCTGTTGTTTTTCCTTTCTTCCTAAAACAAGCTCCCCTACAGATATTCTCAGTTACTTGGTCTGAGTATCAACTGTGCAACACTGCCTTTTATATATGATTTTAATATGTAATTTCTGGTAGGTAGACTATTAAGTAGTTGTTGTAAAAGAAAGGGAAATCACAGAAACTGGATATCAAATATTAAGAAATAGTGTTAGAAAATTCTGTTTATTTAAAAAAAACTCCAAACAGAAAATTAATAAATCAATTGCCTGGAAAGAAAGAGAAGGTTCATGAGGGAAACCATTTTTGAATGTAATTATCAGAGTGCGATTATATGGACACAGAGTGAAGAAAATGAGAGAAGTATCTGAAAGAGCTGTGAAGTCTGTGCGCAACACGAGGATCACATCTAATCCTTCACGGCACGGCATGCAGAGGCAGAATGCTCTGTAAAACTATGTAATTAAGTAAAGCCTTTAGCAGCTGCCCTGTTGAGTCTCTGGAGAGGATGTTGGCTAAAGGCTAGGTTCTGTCATTGTCACTGTTCTGGTTGAATGGACTTTAATTTGACCCCTAAATAACAGTCACACCTAAGAAAAAGAATGCATTTAACACAGACTCTTCTACTTGAGTACAAAAGAAATACACACATAAAAAAGGATGAGAGACATGCTATATATAGAAAGGGTCGCTCATTGTGTTTAAAAATCTTAAGGGCACCATGAATTTGTTTTGAAGAATTAAACCCTTAAGGCCTAGTCGAAGAAACAGATGCCTAAGTATCAGGACAATGAGCTTCAAGAACCTAATGTCTTCAATTCCATGAACCACAAACAGATGACCACGAATTTATGTGTCTCCTGTGATTAGTTGTGACCAAAGGTAATTATGGTCAGAATTTTACATATTGAAAAGGAGATTTGGTGCTGAATTTGGTCCCTTTTGGTTCTCTTCTAACTCTTGTACTTTGGGAGACTATATGTCATGTTTTCCCCACAATAGCCTACTTATCTAGAAGTGACTTAATTTTTAATTTTCAGTGTTCCAGTTAGGAGAATAAATTATATGGTCAAGCCTTTGAAGACTCTTGTTTTCACTTCCTGAATAGCTGTTGAAGCTATCCATTATCTTTGCTCCATTCTCTCCAAATACACCTTCATTTTCCATGACCACAGCTGTACAGATTCTTATATAGGCTTCTAGCCTTCCTCCTCTCCAGTTTACTTTGTTCAATATTATAGGGAGGGTGTTTATAAACAAAACTACAATTCTCTTCTCCTACAATCTCCTTTGTGTTTAGTCATACAAGGATCTGCCTGAGCTGGACCCTACCATCTACCTCAAACCACAAAGCAATATTCTCTCCTTTCGTTTTCTAATTCCTCAGTGAAACCAGATTTCTTCTAGTTCTCTTAGCCGTCTTAGCTTTTACACTCATTTTATTTTTCTTTCACAGACATACTCATGAATTTTCTTATTCTGATCTTATCCCCAGTCATCGTTTAAGGTCACTCTTAGGGATATTTACGTTGACTCTAACAGACCATGCAATGTCTATTTCTGCAATCATAATACTAATTCTCCATAAATCCAAGACAGAGAGTTCTATACAGATAGTTGTCTACACCTCACTAGGTTAGTAGTTTCAGAAAAACAGGAAACATGTTTTATCTTATTTATTATTACCTATCTACCACATTAGCTTATGCTGAATGTTCAACAGCTTTTTGTTGAAATAATAACCAAAAAGAAGTAAATACTTAGGCAGCTAATAATCATAAAGAACCCACTTACTCCTTATCTTTAAATATTATCATTAAATACATACTGCCAGTTTTTAAAAAATAATCTATACTATTGTCTGTTATTTTCTCCTTCTTAACTGAGCACACTGTGAAATATCTTTAGTCCAATAGTCAAATTTAAGTGAAAGTTGCATTATTTTGGCACATCTAAATTATTATGTATTTATCACATTTATGTTAATCTTATGAAATCAACATTTCTTTTCAAAAGTTGTTCTTTTATTTTTCTGCTGCCTATTCGTATTGCATGAATGAGGGTAAATGTAAAAAAAATTCAAGTAATTAAACAAGCGTTGATGTATAAAGACATTCCCTTTGTTCAGAATGTTGTCTAAAGTGAATCACCAAGACACATGAGCTAGAGATACCTGTCACAGTAGGCATGAATAAGAGTGTGTGAGAAAATCAGTTTGATGACATTTGTTCTTACATTATATACTTTCTGATGTTTTCAAAAGTCAGTCATAAAATCTAAGGACTATTTGTAATATTAGCATTTATATCTGTTAGTGAATTCAGACAAAATATAGAGAAAACTCAATTTACTGTGTATTAATCAATAAAGATGTTTTCTATCTCATACAACAAGAGCTTGGAAGGTTTGATATACGGTTCAAGTATGAACTCAAGAACTCAAACCTGTCTTTCAATTCTTTTACTTTCAATTTTTTTCTTATAGTCTTTTTTTTCTCCCCTGCAACCACAGCAACAGAAGGAATGATGTGGCAGGAGAATTATGACATTTTTTTCTGGATCATTTCTCTCTCTTTTCATTTTTTTTTTGGGGGGGGGATTGTTTGTTTGAACTTAGAGCTTTTTATTTCCACTTGGCTTTTTCTGCTCACAGCTGGTACTCTACCACTTGAGCTACACCTCTACTTTTGGCTACTTTACTTGGAGAGAAAAATGTTTTTGTCTGCCAAGATTAGCTCCAAACCCAAAGCCCTCTCCCTTTTTGCAGGAAAAGAGTCTCAATCCGACACAACTTCATTATGTCTTCTGTCTTCTGGAATGGAACTGGATCATATGTCATTACCGATGCTTAATAAGAGAAAGAGAATGAAATCACCATGCTAGCTCAAAGTTATAGTGACATTTTTGTCATGGCATGAGGGGGATTTTACCTTCCATGAGAGCAAAGAATTAGCTTTGAACTGGAGTCAACTCTTGAGTAGGCAACACTAACTACCGAAACCTACAAGTCATAATTATATCAGATTCCTCTGAATTAGAAAAGCAAAATAACAATAGTGAGTATAATTATACCATTAACTTTTGCTTCTGTGCATTCTAACATAAAGGAGGTTCAGAGAAAAAGACAACTATTTCTAATAGGGAAGGGAATGTATTAAAATTAAACTGTATAAATTATTGGAAGCTCAATTCTATTGTTGAAAATATAATTCCTGGTCAGATTTTTAAAGTCAAGTACTTTAAGAAGACTAAGCCCAACAAAATAAGTACCATGAAATGGGAACTTAAAGAGTGTACGGTGGGGCCAATGGAAGAGTGGTAAAAGAATGAGGGGGGGAGGAGAGAGAATTTATTGCATATACCACAGAATTGAGAAATGTAAGAAATGGAGTGGGTTGAAGGCAGCAGGGGTGAGGGGAGATGTTGAAGTGATACTGAGATCAAGAGGCTTTGTACACATAAACTGTTAAATGTTAAGAAATTCAATATATAAACTAAAATTAAAATAAGTAAGGGAATGTTTTGGATGGGAGGGGTGGGTGAGAATGTTGAAAGGGGTGACATTGATCAAAGTGCACTGAGTTCACAAACTGCTTAGGTGAATGGCAACTCCTTTGTACAACTACTTAAAGATAACAAAAGTATAAAAATTTGAATGAACAGTAAAGAAAAAAGTCTTGTTTCAGAGCTATTCCCATCAGTATTATTCCATGCGAATTGATTTTAGTTAATTTTATAATCACATAATACTTAATGAGTGGATAAAAGTGAAAATTTCATAGTCAAACTCTTGAAGTGACAACTGTAGTTCCATCCTTAACTTCATGATGCATCAAAGCCATGGGAAAACACTTCTCTAGATCTCATCAGTCATTCTGTTGTGGCCTAGAGACATGGCAGCTCTGAACTGAGGACCCATGAGAGCACATGGATAGGGTTCTCAGGGCTAAATTTAGAGGATCTACTGAAGATTCCTTTCAATAGCTGTAACTCAGCAGAAGCCAAATTAGCCATAAGTTGGCTATTTTCGAATTCTATCAATTGTCTCACAAGGCTTTTAGACATGATTTTTCTTCCAAACCTGGAGTGGCAGTGACAGCGCTTCTCAGGACTCCTGTGAGATGTCACTATCAACAACGACACATTGAAGATTTACATTCAAAACTCAGAGATGAATTACCACAGAGGATGCAGTGGATCTAGTGCAATAAATAGGCAGATATTGATAAATGATGTTACCATACACATAAGTTTTCTTTTGTAAGAGAAAACAATAATTTCCTTCTCCTGTTATAGGACTTTTAAATTGATGTTTCTTTTAGAAAGATAGTGAAAATGCAATTCTTTCTGACCTCCAACAACAATGAATAGTACAGACATAATGTAGATGTCTGTAAGTTGTCATTGTTGTCTTTTTTTTGTTCATCTTTTATTTTTCTTTTCAGATATACTACTGTGGTGGACATTTGTTATGGGGCAATGTCAGGCACTAATTATCTCTGGGGAAATTATTTCTTTCCTATTTAGTGATATTTTATTGGAAAGGTAATTACTTATTACTACATTTCACTCCCAATGTGGAAAGTGGAAAGTTCTTAGAGTCTTTATTTTTCCTAAAATGCAGTCACCTGGGATATATATAAGATAGGCAATAAGTCCTTTATCCTGGGACTGTGAACTTTGAGTGATAAATGTATGAAATGACAAGTAAATAGAGTTCATTTTCTATAGCAACTGAGGTGATTCATTCCCAATAAAGGACACTTTTTCACTTATAGATCTTGAGCATTTCCTATCATTAAATATCAGTAAATACTAAGTAAACTTATAGAAGGAAAGACTTTTTTTTTTCTTTTTCTTTTGTTTGAACTCTGAGCCTAGGCGCTGTCCCTGAGCTCTCAGCTCAAGGCTAGTGCTCTACCAATTGAGCCACAGCACCACTTCCAGGTTTCTGAGTGATTTATTTGAGATAAGAGTCTCATGGACTTTCCTGCCATGGCTGGCTTTGAACCATGATCCTCAGATCTCAGCCTCCTGAGTAGCTAGGATTACAGGCATTAGCAACCAGCGCCTGGCCTTAGAAAATCAGAAGTTTTAATCGTTACTTAACATACTTTTGCATAGTTGTACTATAATATGGTTACTTAACATACTTTTGCATAGTTGTACCATAATGTATCAGAGTCTCATTAGTGCTGGACTAGTTTCCTTACCTTCTGATTGGTACTTATGTATAAATCACTGCATATAGTTTCCCCCCCCCCTTATTTTTAACCATTGGTACATTTCTTTACTTTATTTTATTTTTTTATTGTGAAAATACTGTACAGAGGGGTTACAATTACATGGGCAAGATAATGAGTACATTTCTTATCAAGCATTGTAGCCTCCTCCTTTGTTTCCCCTTCCCATCCCTTTCCATCCTCCCCCTGCCCCCCCAATCCTCCCCGCTCCCCCCTCCCGCACCAAAGTTGTAAAGTTCGTTTTCAACATAAAGACTTGTACATCTCATTGTTGCAATGGGTCCACCTGTATCCCTATTTAAATGATTTGTTTTTCCCCTTCCCCTCCACAAATTATACCGACATCAAATACAGTGAAAGCAGGGGTTAAACTGTGGGGGAGGGACATACAAAGCAACAAAGAAATAATCTTATAAATGTGTTAGAAACAATCACATGAAAGAAAAAAAACATTTGAATACATATCTTAGGGTTCATTTCCCTAACATCACCTTATTTGACCTTTTCTGCTTGACTCAGACATATACTAGATATTGCAAGTGAAGTAAGCCAGGCCCAAAGAAACATAGGTCCCATGGGTTCCATTGATACATTTCAAAAGTGTGTTTGTTAACAAAAAGTAAGGCCAGTTTTGAAGCTTCATACTGCACAGAAATTTGACCCACAAGGAAGATGTGTTTACCCAGTGTTTATTTGCCCAGATCTGTGACAAGATCTTACTTGTAAGCTCTATATGGGAAAGTAGATAGAATGCAAAGCTATTCAAACTTAATTTGTCCAGATGTACAATTTAAAACCAATTAGCCTTTGGTTTAAAGTCTCCCATGAGACATAGAAAAAAAATCACTGTAGAACTCACTGAAGAACTCATAATTTAAGACTCCTTCACAAATTTCTTAGGTTCTTAGTTTAACTAATACATACCAATTCTATAATTTGTGTGTGTGTGAGCTTGTATGTATTTGTATGTAAATAGATAATGTCAAGATTTTCATAATGAGATAGGAGCAGAAGGAAAGAACTAAACAAACCCCAGACAACTTTCATTAGAGGTATTCTTCATGGCTGCCTGAGTAAAGGGCTCAAATCTCAGCAATAAAAGTCTTCAGAGCTTACCAAAAGTATACTCCTACAGAAGGCCCTACTAAAATGCATCAGAGGGTTGAAGATGCCATTCAAAAGCTAAGAATCACAGTTTGCTCTTGGCTCATAATGTTTTCCCCAGATTTTGAATAAACGTCTCATGGCATTTTTATGAGTCATCTGGCCCATATTTTTATCACACGTGACAGTGGCTGCCATTGAATTTGAAAGGTCTTTTAGCTAGATCATGCTAAGACCACAGCCTCTTGGTAAGTAAAGGATGAGAGAAATTTTTATTACTTAGTAATTGTATGCCAAGGAATCACAAACCATTTTCTTAAAAAAATTGTGTTTATCATAAAGTTCCTGTGTGTGTATGTGCATATGTGTGCACATATGTGCACATATGTGTTTGTGTGTGTGTATGTGTGTGTGTGCAGCCTGAATGATACAAAGGTCCCGAGAGACCTAAACACTGTAAGGTGTATCACAATTCATGTGGGGGAAAAAATCTAATTAAAATACTTCACTTTTTTACTCGGTTTCTCAGAGATAAATGCATTTTAGTGAAAATATATTGAGAATTCTTTTCTCTTACCCTGATTTTCTTAACATAGCAGCTGTTCCCTGAATCATTTTCCTAATCTCAATTCCCACTTGTCTCAAATTGGGCACTCTCTGTCTCTTTCACAGGAATAATCCAGAATCACTTAGTAGAATGATCTCTTTAAATATATCCTCTGATTAAATATGTGATTATACATAACTAGGGTACATCCAAGTGTTGACATAGGAAGCTAGAGGAACTGGAGAAATATTGTGACAATTCAAATATTAATTGGCTTAGTTCTAATTATGCATTAATTTTTACCAGACATATTCCTACACAATTTATGACAAAAACAGCATAACAAGGAGTAGCTATAGAATTAGATGTCAGTATTAAAAGTTCTGGGTCTAGTTGCTAAACATATATTCTGTAAGAGAAGATGCACATTGTAAACAATAGTTTAAAAAAATAGTTTAAAAATAGTTTAAAAAAGTAAGCCAGGCCCAAAGAAATATAGATCCCATGGTTTCCCTTATTTGCAATAACTAGTATATGTCTGAGACAAACAGAAACTGTCAGACAAGTTTATGTTAGGTGAAATGAGCCCCAAGATAAGGGTTCAATTTTTTACTTTTCTTGTAATTATTTCCAACATATTTATAAGATGATTTCTTTGTTGCTTTATATGTACCTCCCCCAGGGTATAAGCCCTACTTTCACTGTATTTGATGTTGATATAATTTGTGGAGGGGAAGGGAATAAACAAAGGGTTTAAACAGGGTTACAGGTGGACCCATTACAACAATGAGGTGTACAAGACTTTATGTTAAAAAATGAACTTTACAACTTTGGCGGGGTGGGAGGTGGTAGGGGTGGAGAGGGGAAGGGATGGTATGGGGAAACAAAGGAGGAAGCAACAATGCTTGATAAGAAATGTACTCACTATATTGCCCATGTAATTGTAACCCCTCTGTATGGTATTTTCACAATTAAAAAAAAAACAATAAAAAAACTAAAGTTTCATTTGGTTTTCCAAAAAAGACAAAACAGTTAGTGCTTTTTGCTTTACACATAGATTTATCTGTGTTAGATGGTGCTATGTCCATTTCTGTTATTTTTAATGTTTAATCAAAGAGGAACTTTATCCCCAAAGAGAAAAATGTTGGAGGTACTTACATATAAAATTAGAAAATTATTCTACTGATTATCAGTAGAATTTCTATAAATACAAAAGGAAGTGCTAACAAATCCTCTGGTGGCACAACAAAACTGTAGTATATTGAAGGCCCCCTCAGCGATTAATTTACATTACTTCAGTTCAGAGCCACTGTGTACATTAAGGAGAATACACATGTACTCTAGGTTAAACCATGAGGCAAAAAAGATTTTCACAGTGTATTTATTGTTGTAGTTCCCATACCTGAAGCTTTAGCCCTCTCTTTTAAAAATAGTGGCATACTTACAATAATTATATGATGGAAGAAGGAAAGAAAATTGATACTGGTCAAGATGCATTGTACTCATAAACTGTCAGGTTGAATTGAATCTCTTTTGTACAACTACTTACAGAAAATAAAAGATAATTTTATTAAAAGAAGGTAAGAAATGGCCAGCACAAATGATTTGACAACAAAGTTCATTTTCTGCACTGTAACATAAGCTGTGGATTGAAATCTCAGGCATTCTTTCTTTCTCTCATAATTACTTAACCTGTCTGACCACTCCAAATGGGCACAGTGACCCTTTCTTAATGTTCATTTTTATTATGTGAACACCTATTTAAAGCATATGCTGAATTAATGGTTTTAATATATTTCAAATTCATACTGGTATCATAAAATAGGCTCTGTATTAATGAAATTCATTTTTGACAGTCCAAAATGTACAATCAATGTCAATATGTTTCTCTGGGGAGCAATAAAGCTAAACACAGCTAACGTATGCTGGCCAGCTCACTGTCTTTCAATAACAGTCAATAAATTATGAACATCTTGCATCTCCATTGTTGGCCTCACTAGCTGCCTAATAATCAGGTAAAATAAATAATTACTTAGTCCTATATCTATAACATATCTGCTAAAAGCACCTAAATAATCAGTGGTTCTTGCATTCTAGTGGAGGGGGTGTGGACAAACTACAAAATGTACCTATACATAAGGCAGGTAAAAAGCACCACAAGCCATCTGTTTCCAGTGTTTTTCTCCACTCTTAATATTGAACTCACCAACATTCCTTTTGACTTTCTACCAAAGCTCTGAAATCTGTTGACTTCTCTCTATTTCTTAGCACACAATCCAAGCTATCTCATTGTTACCTTGAACTCTGTGATAGTTTTCTAACAGGGATTCTTAATTTTTTTCTCTTTCTATCACAATCAGCTGTCCACACAGCCAAGGAAAACCACATTTTAGTTTATATAGACACACAGACAGACACACAGACACAGACACAGTCACAGTCATTCACACCTCCTGTATGGCTCATTTCTGACCTTATAACACAAACCAAAGTCCTTGACCTACATACACAGATGTGACCACAGTGTACTCTGTAATCTTTTACTACCCCTTTTCCACAGGTACTTTCAGAATTTAGTTTCCATTTAACTTTAGGATGGGACCAACAGTTTGGGATACCTCTTTCCCCTTTCCCCCTTACCCTGCTATCTATGTTTAATCTGATCCAATTCTATTTATTTGGCTAATCTTAGATCTAAGCAGAACCCATGACATGCTAAAATAGTTCAGGTTCCTTTCTTAGGAATGTAAGCAAGAATTTATCACTTTGTTGTTTTGTATTAGTAGTACCTTCAAATAGCTGACTTTTGAAATATTGCCTACCTCCTCTATGAAAGTCTGTGCTTTTTAAACCATGAACAATAGCTAGTTTTGCCTACTATTACACCATTGCTAGTATATGTACTATATACATGGTAGTTGCTCAGATAATATTTGCTGAATAGTGAAACATATAAACTTCAGAGCAAAAGATGAGTCATAAATATGGGGCTTACTTATAAAAACAACATTCTTTATTGTCCATTTGAACTTCAAATTATCTTGAATTTAAGCTTTCAAAAATAGACAGGCTGATAAATTAGACAAGCACAACAGACAAATAGACAAGCACAATAATCAAATGTGCTCATCATACATTCTCTCAGGGGCTGTTTTTATGTCTCCTGCCACTCCTGCCAACTGCACCCCCCCGAAGTATAAAGTTTTCATGTAGGCAGTAGCAGATTTTTCTCCAGATGGGACTATATTAGTCTATGAGAGGAAAAATGAAAATTTCAGGTTAGACGCTCACTCTCATAAACACCACTTCAAGCACTAAAAATAAATTAGAACTTGATGTACCAAGCATAACATTTGATCTGTTGGTTGTAAATCCTTTAAGGGCCTCAGATCAGTGAATGGTAATGGGTGTAGACCACAAGTGTCACACTGTACTTTGTAGGGTTTCTTCCCTCTAAAACCACCCTGCTTTTTTCCTCAATATATGTTACTTCTTTTTTTTACTGAAAGTATGTGAATGTTTTTGAAAGTAGTACTATGTTTTATGACATCCAACCTCAGACTATAAACTAACTCTATGAAGGGGTGAGATAGTTATAAGAATTTTTAAAACAACTTTTATGGTCACTTTCATTGTTAACATAAGATTCAACAGTACGTACTGAAGGTTTTACAATATTAGAAGAAAAATATTTTAATGAATATAAATTGATATAAATTTTAATAGCTATTGACTTGGGGCTTTTATAATAAATCAGAATTGAATTTAATGTGTTCAGTGGGTTTGCAAATGATTTAAAGAAGATTCTATTATTTGGAAACATATTTCCCCTTTAAATAAACTCTATATCCATTCAATATTAGCTGTGAAAATTTAAATTTATACTGAATTTTTCACTTTTACTCTCAGGACTTTTTTTTAGTAATGGAAAATCAGTATTTGCATCATTGCAGGCGTCATATTTATAGCCATAAATAACTGTATTAATAATAGACACAATTTTTCTCTCTCTTCACATTCTTCTTTCTGAATCAATTTTCTTTAATATTTTCTCTATTTTGCTTGATTTTACAAAAAAATGCCTCTCTATTAATGTAGTTGACCATACTTTGTAGCTAGAAATAATGAACAGTGGTCCTTTACTTAGCCCATTTAGGAAGAGATGGAACTTAAAAGACTGCATGGCAGTCAGTTTGACTGTAATAATACCTTGATTTATGACAATGCCTTACGGTATTAGCTGACTTACTTAGAGCTTCCTTAAAGCTTTCACAGACATGAGCAAAAGCGCATCTGAATTCATAGCTTATGACACATGCATACACAAAGAAATGAATTAAATTCAGTACTTATGACCTAAATTTAAAATCAATTGTGGTTAGATAGGAAATTACAGCTGATAGATAACAATGTCATACTTGGGTTTCTGAGCCATCTGTCACAGAGAAGAATATTCTCTCCTATATTTGAGAAAGAATCCAGACGTACACAATAAATGCTATCCATGCTTATAACTTACTATGGACCACATCAAAATTTTATAGAAGTATGTTCTGATACAATATTAAACTTGGGTGAATTTCTTCCCTTTCACCGCTATGACCACTTCCTTGATTTATTACACACTATTCCCACAATAGTGTACAGCTCAGCACCTAGTTTGTCTTTTTCACCCTGGTTCCACTTTGGTATTAAGATTTAAGAGCCTTTTCTCTCTCTATAAAACTCTTAAATCTTCCTTTTTCATTACAAGTTAGCACCCTGAAGTTTAAGAGATATTTCTTCCTATGATCTTTTTTTTCCCTAGACTCTCCTGTTCAGCATTTGTACACAGGGGGATAGCTTTGGGTCTCAGTGTTCAAGATCTTTCAGTTTTGATTATATTGCTTTCCAGTTTCTCCTCACCAAAGATAATTCCTCCTGAAGCTAGTTGTCCTCCCAACAACAAGAGCAAACAAGTGATCTTCCCTTAAAAGAAATCTCTCATCTCAATGGTCTTTGAAATGGCACAAGCATCACAATTCTTTGAGAGAAATATTTTTGTTGTAACCACAATTTATCTAAAAGAGAATGTTGTCACTGGCAGAAATTTGACCATTGTTATCTATTGTTTCTGACAAAAGGCAAACAAATTTACTGTTATTAATGAAGTATATGGAATTAATTTCTTAATATAGTTATAGTAATATAAATCAGTCCTGATATCTTAGAAATAAATGACTCAACAAGTTATACATTATATGAATTTTTACATATTGGTTTATATTTCTTTGTTTAATAAAATACAACTTAACGAAGTCCTACAAACCAGAATTAGGCAGTTTGTCTTTGATGGACCAATGAATATTTCAGAATTTATAACAGTATGGTCTCTGATGTCGCCACTGAACTCTCATTGGGGCAGCCCTGTCCAATAGTCAGACGGGTGGCTATGGTTGTGTTCTAATTAAATTTTATTTATTAATGGGGGAGTTTAATGATAGTTCATTTTTACCTCATAGAAATTGTATTGTCTTGCAAAATTTCAACCATTTAAAATGCAAAATCTACAATCAGCTTGTGGAAATATAGAGACTCAGAAAACAGCCCAGAGTTGACTCACAGGTCATTGTTTGCCACTTCTGTTTTAACCTATTGGAATGACATTTTATTTCCTTAATGGCCTGAATGAATAATATGCGGTATACCCAACTAAGGGCAAAATTAGTTATATTCATGATTAAATTTGACTAGATTTTAGAAAAATTATATTTTAAATAAATAGGTTACATATTTAACATATATAACATAGAGATACCTATTCCATATATATTATAAACACACATTATATATTACTGGGAAAATCACATATGTATATATGCACATATACATACATAATTCCCCCAGTGATGAAAGTAAGACTAAAACTAATCAGGTTCTAAGCTATTCTGAGATGCATCAAGACATAATACAGTAAACATTTTTAGGCAGATGAGATGAGTGGGTTGAAGTACAGTTGGGCATTGATCAAATTTGATTACTAATTGGAATGCCCTTGAGGGTTGTTCTTCTTCTTCTTCTTCTTCTTCTTCTTCTTCTTCTTCTTCTTCTTCTTCTTCTTCTTCTTCTTCTTCTTCTTCTTCTTCTTCTTCTTCTTCTTCCTTCTTCTTCTTCTTCTTCTTCTTCTTCTTCTTCTTCTTCTTCTTCTTCTTCTTCTTCTTCTTCTTCTTCTTCTTCTTCTTCTTCTTCTTCTTCCTTCTTCTTCTTCTTCTTCTTCTTCTTCTTCTTCTTCCTCTTCCTCCTCTTCCTCCTCTTCCTCCTCTTCCTCCTCTTCCTCCTCTTCCTCCTCTTCCTCTTCTTCTTCTTCTTCTTCTTCTTCTTCTTCTTCTTTTCTTCTTCTTTTCTTCTTCTCCTTCTTCTCCTTCTCCTTCTCCTCCTCCTCCTCCTCCTCCTCCTCCTCCTCCTCCTCCTCCTCCTCCTCCTCCTCCTCCTCTTCTTCTTCTTCTTCTTCTTCCTCCTCCTCCTCCTCCAGCTCTTCCTCCTCCTCCAGCTCTTCCTCCTCCTCCTCCTCCTCCTCCTCCTCCTGTCCTGGGGCTTGAACTCAGGGCCTAGGTGCTGTCCTTGAGTTTTTTGTTTCTTCTCAATGCTAGTGCCACAGCACCACTTCCAGATTTTTCTGAGTAGTATATTGGAGATAAAAATCTCATGGACTTTTCAGCCCGGGCTAGCTTTGAACCATAATCCTCAGATCTCAGCCTCCTGAGTAGCTAGGATTACAGGCTTGAGCCATCAGCAAAACAAGTTTTCTTTTCAGAACATGTGACATAGGCATACTATATCTTTTTCATAAAATGCATAGCAGTATTTTTTACTATATCTTTCATAGAGAATTAAGTAAGTTCTCCAAAGTCTTAAGATTCTGGCTGTCAAGGAATTTTTTTAAAGATAATCCTAGGACTCATGAAGAATGGAGAGTAGGTATTATGTATGGGTTCAATTGCATTGCTTTATTTGTGTTTTTCCAGAATAAAATTAGTTTAATCATATTAATAGAATCACATTAATAATAAGTCATTCTTTTATTCCAGATAAGTATGAATTGCATGAATGTTCCATATTATCAGAGTCTATTGATGGCTTTTAACCCTAAAAATATTATTTGTCATTTTAGGTCCAAATGCTTGTTCTTTGTATTAGAATTTTGGGGAAATAGCATTCTGGAAGGAATACTTTTAGATCAAAATGAAGATACCATTTGTAAAAGTGTAGTAATGGCAGTGTATGGGATGAGATGTTGGGTAATAATGAATTCAGGATGATGAGATACCTAGCAGCCAGCAGCAGAAGGAAAACTCTCACACAAGAAACCTGAAGGAGAAAGGCAGTAGAGAGAAAGTGAAGGCCATTGGTAGAGTGACTTGACAGAATTTGTGACTACTGCTTAAACTGTTTTCTGAATGGGAGGTTGTGGGGGAAAGATTTATCCAGACCACTTGTCTCTCTCACTCTGTTCTACTTTATGGAATTCCTGATGTTCTAATTTAATGTGCTACAGGAGACACTGTACACAGTCAGACTTCTGGGCACAATTCAAAGCCCAGAAAAGAAGAGAATAGTTATGGAGAGAACATGGTTCAACCTGCCATCTGCAGGCGCAGCCCTGCACCAAGCTGTGGAGTTCTTCAACATCTGGAACAGGTTTACAGGGTAAAAGCGTCCATCAAAATGGACTTTCTCATGGATACTTCTCTTTCCAGTATGCTTGTGCTAGTTTATTCTAGTCTTCTCTGTATTCATTGAGGCTACATTCTAAGACTTCCAAGGGAAACCTGGACTCTTAAATAGTTTATATTGCCTTACATATCTCTATTCCTACATACATCATAATAAAAATATAATTTACCATGTATATACTGTAAAAGTTAACAGAAAAAAAAATGATAAAATAGAACAATTAGAACCATAAAATAAAAACAAATCATGACTACAATTTCTCTATTGCAAAACAATACCCCCTTATGTTGTAGATTTTTAGCAATTTCACAGGATTTGTTAGCAGAGGATTATTTACTAACATGATTATTTATTAGGATAGAATTATTTTTCATTTCTTATTAAATGTAGAACATCAGCATTTCCACTCAAACTTTATGGCTATTATTTGGCATATTTGAGTTGCCAGAACTACTACAATATCTTTTGTGGCCATCATGAAATCAAATCTTGGAAATAAGCATTGTGATTTCTTAGCAGTCCATTTCATGACCAAGGCAGCTATGCAACCATCAGGAGGGTACAGCACAGTAAAAGCATGGCTTTTATCTGAAGCAGAGGCAGGAAGGAGTAAGAAGGTGGCATTTAAAATGCTGCCAACTTCTACTACTTTTATGAATAAGATTGCAATTACATAAGAAGTTGAATCTTTAAACATATATTTGATTTCTTCTTTGAGAAAAAAATAGAAGTTCAATTGATTTCCTGGGTGAAAAGGTAGGCAAAGACTCACTCTTTTCTCTCATTAAGCTCACATCTGCTCTTCTCTGATCTCCAACAAATCCATAGCACTGTGCATGCGTCACAGCCTGCTGAGCTTCTCATCATTTCTAATAATCTGAACAGTCACCCAATAGATAATTTGTTCATGCTTAATATATTAGTTCATTATATAAGAAATTAGTGCTATAAATACTATAGTTTATTTTTAAACAAGCTCTTTTTGTATAGTCCAACCTGGCTTCAAATTTGTCATCTTTCTGCCTTGGATTACCTATGATTGAGATTATAGGAATGGGATATACACATTAATTATTAAAAATTAGCTAACTAATTAATTCTCAGCTTATACAGTACATTGTATCCAGGAAAAAACAACACCCTCATCCTACACAAAGTTTATATAATATTTAAGAAAACAGACACAATTTGTACCTAATATGGGACACAAATACTTAGCAATTTAAAGGTACCTTAGTTTAAAACAGAGAAGAGAGAAGGGGAGAGAGGTTGTGATTACTTATGGTACTTTGGCTTCAATAGGCTATATACATTTGTTATTCAGTCAAATAAATCTTGGTATTGTGTGAAAGTATCTTTTAGATATCACGAAAGGCCATCATCAATTAGTTTTTAAGTAAGGGAGCTGGTGCTGGGTAAAATAGGTATTTGGATTCAGTGGAAAGATTGTCAGTAGAGATGAGTCTACCCGAGGGAAGAAGACGCTGCTATAGACAAAAGTTTCAGTTCAGGTCTAAGAGCTCTAGCCTTCCTTGTAATGTTTGGGCTTCCCTACTCAGCTCCAAATCAGCCAGTACCTTGCAATAAAGTTCATAAGCTATCTGTCTCCCACTGGTTCTCTCCCTCTCTCTCTGTTGAACTCTGATATAGAAACACATTTACCTTGTATAATTCAAAGAACAACCATTGTTGAAGAAAATTAAGTCAATTAAAATATTAGGTAAAATATTTAAACAAAAATAAATAAGCAAATTGCTGAGTAGTTTACATAAGGACATCATTTTAACCCTGTTCCTGTCCTGGGGTTTTCAAATTCATCTTTCTTGCCTATACTGCACTTTATCTAGTGCCATCCTTACACCAGACCCTGCATGAGCTTTTATATATACAGATGAATGAAGCAGACTGTTCATTGTATAGAAGCCCATATCAGTGGGACAAATAGAAAGCAGAACACGAAATCTGTTTTTAGCCTAGCATTTGGGGTCTGGGAAGAAGAGCTCAGCATCTGAGTAAAGAGGTAACTTCACAGATAAACTTCCTCCATTCCTTGAGGAGGTTTACAGTGGCTTCAACACTCTAACTCATCAGCCATACTGCCTATGTTTCTAGTAGCAGCTCCTATAACCAAGCTTTTCACCTGCACTGTGAGATCCTACTTTATGTCCTTTAAATCTTTGGAGGAGTTTCATTCATGACCAAACTTCTGTATACAAATATTCCTGTTTGGGAAATTCTATTCATGTCCACTGGTAAGTAAACAGTGTGTTTTACTCTGCACTATTCTTGTATGTCAAGCATCAAGCATGGCTGACAGATTTCAGATTTAACAAATAGTTCTTCATGTACCAACCTTTGCTGCCATTATGTGATTTTATATTCATCACACATCTCCCAAATACTTCACTGTTTAGTAAAACAGTCTAAGGTAGAGTACATGAAAAGCACTATATAATCCCTAGCAGGATGCAGAATGAACAATCTCATATTTAAAGATTAATGATTCTTTTAGCCACACAACTGACTTATGGAACTATTTTTAAAGTATGGAGATATGACTGAGATGCTTATATTAAAGATGCAGAAAAGCTTTAAATTCCTGTTTCCTGTTCAGTAGCTATGCACTTGTTCTGTGTATGGTTTGAACCACGAATTCTAATGAGAACAAATTCACATCTGCTCAAATCTCAATTATCTGAATGTATCTTATCCACTTGCTTAGTGTGTATAGAGGTGACAAATGTATGTTAGCTTCTCTCTGCCATCCTATGTGCTTCACAGCTGCCTCTGTCCTGCCACCAGCTATTGTCCAGCCAACAAGTTAAGACAATTTTAATGTTAGCATGACCAAAATGTTAATTTTAACATAAGGAAAAATTCATATATAATGCCTCAAACGTAACTAAATTGCTGTCTATTGGAGTACACTGTTGAGATCTTGAAGTCTAGTTCTTATCTTCAAAATAACACCATATTCTCCTATTTTTCACTATTAAAAACTACTTGAGTAGGTTTTCAGAATTTTCTCAAAAATCCATATTTTCATCAAAACGAGTTTTGTGTGTGACTCAGCAGTAAAATTTACATAAAAAACATCTCTGTCTTTTGATTTTTAGTATTATAAACAAGGTTAATGCCTTAATGCGTTCCATAGCAGAAAACCCTGGTGAGTAATTTATCACAAAAATAATTAGATTCTAATTTAGAAATTAATTTCAGTCAAAATTTAGGAATTACACACAAGAACAAATGACACATGTAGTGACTTGGGTGAATATCAAATGTGTTAGGCCGAGTGAAAGAAATCAGACACAAAAGGCTACAGATGGGAGGATTCCATTTGTGTGACAGTCTAGAAAGGGAGAACTATAGCAATAAATAAGAGATCAATGCCTGCCAAAGCTTAGGAAATAGGATTAAGAAATGGATGCCAAAGCAAAAGGCTAAGGTGTGTGTGTGTGTGCGTATGTGTGTGTGTGTGTGTGTGTGTGTGTGTGTGTGTGTGTGTGTGTATGTGTGTGTGTGTTGGAATGGTTTTGCATCATGACTGCAGTTGTACCACATTATTTGTGCATTTCTCAATTTATATAACTGCATATAATATTAGTGAATTTTATGTAATTTTAAAAGTAATTTTTTAAGTTTGACAATTGAATTGTGAAGATAAGCATCATCTTGCTGTCACAAATATCACACAGGTTAAACTCAATCAAATAATTCTGCTCAACAGAAACAATTCCTAGAGTCTTGCAAACAGTAAAAAAAATGCAATAGTCGCTAAAACAGTTCCAAGCCGAGTTAAATATAAATGTGTGCACAACGAGATTATTTCTATCTACTGAACTATGGCAAGTACATAAAATGTTTCTCTCAACAGGTGAAAATAAATAGATCCTAAACGAGCTCAAACATTTACTAGGTATTTTAGAAAGACCTATCACTATTTTTGCTTAATATTATTTACTGGTTCTATGCAATCTCTGATTTCTTTCTTCCTAATTTTATATTCTTTCTGATTTCTACTTAGGAAGAACAAATTAATTTCTCTTCAATCATAGTTGCAAATGTAGTTCCCAAGTTTTATGCCCCTATACCATCATTTTTCAAAGTATATTTCAAAGCATAGAAACCAGTTACAAACTACCATAAACTCACCCTGATTCTCTGAGACTTACGGATAGGTCCATCACAAGGGAAAGTATATTTTACAGACATAATTAAGGTAGCAAATATTAGAATAAGGATATTGCTCTAAATTACCCTGCTGGGCCTAATCTAAAATATGATCCCTTAAGAACAGAAAACTTTGAGGTAGATGGTGATAGCAAAGTGATTACCATGAGAAGGACTCAAAACTCACTTGCAAGTTAGAAGGAAGGAGGAGTCCATGAGCTGAAACTGATCATTTTAGGATTTGATTGTTCTTGAACTCTTGAACCTCTTAACACTTTCATAATAAAACTATATACAATGGACAAGGGTCTCATATCTAAAATATACCTGGAACTCAAAAAATTAAATCCCCCAACAACAAATCTTCAAAGAAACAACTGCCCAATAAGTAAGTGGGCTAAAGACTTAAAGAGAAACTTCTCTGAAGAGGAAAGAAGGATGGCCAATAGACACATGAAGAAATGCTCAACCTTCCTAGCCATAAAAGAAATGCAAATCAAAACAACATTGAGATACCACCTCACCCCAGGTACGATGGCTAGAATCAAGAATTCTAATAACAAGAGATGCTGGAGGGGATGTGGACAGAAGGGAACCCTACTGCATTGTTGTTCAACCACTTTGGAAAGTAGTATGAAGGTTCCTCAAAACACTCCATATAGAGCTCCCCTATGACCCAGCAATCCCACTTTTGGGCATTTACCCAAATCATCACAAACAAGACCATACTAAAGCAACCAACACAACTATGTTTATTGCAGCATTATTAACCATAGCTAAGATATGGAACCAACCCAAATGCCCTTCAGTAGATGAATGGATCAAGAAAATGTAGTATATATACACAATGGAATTCTATGCCTCCATCAGAAAGAATGACATCACCCCATTTGTTAGGAAATGGAAAGACTTGGAAAAAATTATATTAAGTGAAGTAAGCCAGGCCCAAAGAAACATAGGTCCCATGGTTTCCCTTATTTGCAATAACTAGTATATGTCTGAGACAAGCAGAAAACGTCAGATAAGTTGATGTTAGGTGAAATGAACCCCAAGATAAGTATTCGAATGTTTTTTCCTTTCTTGCGATTGTTTCTAACATATTTATAAGATGATTTCTTTGTTGCTTTGTATGTCCCTCCCCCCATGCTATAACCCCTGCTTTCATTGTATTTGATGTAGGTATAATTTGTCGAGGGTAAGGGAAAAAAACAAACCATTTAAATAGGGATGCAGGTGGACCCATTACAACAATGAGATGTACAAGTGGTTATGTTGAAAACCAACTTTACAACTTTGGCCAGGAGGGGATGAGGAGGGTGGGGGGTGGGAAGAAATGGGAAGGGGAAACAAAGGAGAAGCCAACAATGCTTGATAAGAAATGTACTCATTACCTTGCCCATGTAATTGTAACCCCTTTGTATGGTATTTTTACAATAAAAAATTAAAAAAAAACTATATAATACTAATTTGTCTTAGCTACCATACCTACTAGAAAATTATTTGGTGGCTAGGCACTATTCTGTGGCTTAAAATTTTTGGAAAAGTTAGTATATATATATACATATATGTGTGTAAAACATATATTATATATTAACATTTATTTATTATAATATATCATTTTATATAAATCTATATATAATACATAATCTGTAGATGTCAAATCCACAGATTTTATAGAAGAAATAGATTCTATGGAAGAAATAAAATCTATGATATGACTTAGAAGACTCAAAGAAAAGAAACACTTCCAGAGTAGAATGTGGAACACTTTTGAACAATAACACAGGCTGGATGTTTCTGTACTTGTTTTACCCCACACCAGGTGCTGGCTATCATCTTTGAAAAACTGAAATCTTGAGTTGCCAGTACACTGAGTATTCTATTTATAAGGAAAATCTCATTCAGTCAAGCTCACAGGGACTAAAGCAGGAAGCACAATGTTAATATATTAGTTTTTAATGGTATCAATAGCCAGAGACAATATATTTCCATTGTCTTGTTTCATTATAAGTTACACAGAAAAGCTGTGGTGAACTCAGGCTAATTAGAGTACTTCAGCATCGCAGTGAGAGGTATAAATGACACCATGCTCTGATAACTGATGCAAGCATCTCTGCAGAGATGCTTACCTGACGAAAAGTTTACCTGGACAGCTACTACGTTTTCCACTTTGATTTTCTTACTCAATCTCAAGTGCAATTTGCATCTGCCAGCAGTATATATGTTAAGGATCCTAGTTAAGTTTCGCCTGAAGGCTACATTGACTACTCATGCCAACTGTGAATATCCTAACTGTACTCATTTTGTCTATATATTACCATTTACTTTTAAGAGGAAGACTTTATTTACAATTTTGTCAAAATGTGACCTCTCCTCTGTAATACAACAACAAAAAATGAACTTAAACAAAAAATAATCTAATTTATAGGATCATTTTCAAATAATTTCTCTTCAAAAATCTCATTATAAATGCCATACATTTTACTGTCAGTACTTAAACTGAATAAAGCGCTATCAATCAATCTTTGGAATGCTTTAAAGAAGTGATGTACTTGGTCACTGATGAAGATATGCATCCAATATTTATTCACAATATATTTAATGTGAACTGAAAAGCTATTGGCAAAAGTTATATTTTATGCAGTCACAATGGACCCATCATGGTTTCTGAGATTTGAGCTCTATTGGCGATCAAGGTATCTAACTAGATGTAACTAGATCAAGGTATCTAAACTCTGGGCACACTGGACTGTGCAAGAAAGGATTGTCTATATTCTTTTATCCAGGCAAGTGCTATTTCTGTCTGAACACTGTATTTCCATCTAAATTATGGCTGAAAATGCAGAACATGGCCAGAATTGAGCATGGATCTGTGCTTTGTGACAAATTTGTACTCACCAAATAATGATTGGTACACACTTTTCATATTAGTCACATAGGGAGAACTGAGAAACTGTGCTGATTGATCAGACAGAGATATCTGGTCCATTTAAATTAAAAGGGAACACCAATTATTTTGGAAAATTTTACTTATGATAAATTTGTGAATAGTATAGGATCTAATATATTGTCATATCTTATGCATTCAAAATGGTTAATATTCTGCTGTCAAATTTCTACCATGTGATTTTTTGTTGCTTTGTATGTCCCTCCCCATGGTATAACCCTTGTTTTCACTGTATTTGATGTTGGTATAATTTGGGGAGGGAAAAGGAAAAAACAAATTGTTTAAATAGGGATGCAGGCTGATCCATTGCAACAATGAGATGTACAATAGGCTATGTTGAAAAACTAACTTTACAACTTTGGTGGCGAGGAGGGGGTAGTGTAGGTGTGAGGTGAGAGGTCAGGGATGGGTAGGGGAAAACCAAAGGAGGAGGCAACAATGCTTGATAAGAAATGTATTCATTACCTTGCTCATATAACTGTAACCCTTCTGTACAGTATTTTCACAATTAAAAAACTTATAAAAATATCTACCTGTGGGAATTCCAACCCAAGTGATCTTTGTTCATTGTCTCTGAATAGTAAACCTTGATAACAATATGACATCTATAATGTCATCCTTTGAGCCTTCACATTTATGTCAAGTAGCCAAATATGCATGCTCAGCCACATTGCTTCACAATATGTTGTTACACAATAGTACATGAAGTGAAGTGTGCTTTTCTTATTACATAATTTATCTGAGCCTAGAAAACTGGATATGCTTAGTGTATGGACACAGACTCCAGACTTCCTTCTTACCTACGTGAAGCAGTTATATACCTTATTTATGAAGAAAATAAACTTTGATGGAGAAATTGGCATTTTAATAGGAGTTTAAGTACAATGCATTCTTTATGGAGCAGCCAATATATAATCTGCCTGAAACAGTGAAACTGCAGTGTTCTAAATATAGACTGCATTTTATCTTTTGTTCTTATTATGATATATTTAGTGTTTTCTCAACTTTAATCTTCACTCTACTGAAAATAGTCTCTGTCAACACATACACACAGACACACACACATACTCACACACACACACTTTTCAACCATAAATCACCAGAAAATTCCCCTTCTTTTAGCCTTGATTATCTTGAATTATGTTTCTTTATAAAGAGAACTATTTTGATAATATGATTTTCTAATCTCAAAGGTCTGAATATTATGTATATTCCTTTCTCTCATATGTAGTTTGTCCAGAAGACAGATTGCTTTATTAGCAACAGGTAGAGACATCTAAAGTGCAATTTGTATTCTGGATTCCCCACATCAGCAGGCAGCATATCAAATCACACTCCAACTCTGGCTACTCTAGGTTAAGTGACACTGAAGTCTCTAAGATCCCTCATGTTTATTTTGCATTTTACCAGAGATATCTGAAGGAGGCTTTCCCCTCCCTTCCTTGTTGTATTTACTGATTCTTATTGTATGAAAGAGATCACTTTGTAGGTTGATCACTAATGAATATTAGACCAGACTCTAAAATGCTAGTTAACTGTTAACAGATTCACAGCTTGGTAGAAGAATTATCTTTAAAAAAATCACTGAAGTGAAGGAAATGTCACAGTGATGGAGGAAGAGAAGCCGAATATCAGAGTGAGCTGTGTACTGTGACAAGGAGAAGAGTTTCCAGCAAAGTCCAGAAGAGAAGTCCTTTGGGGTGAGAGAGATCATATCCCCACATTATTTCTACCATGCTCAACTGCACAGACAATTAATAACTAAATGTATTCAAATTCTATCACATGCTCCAATTGATATTGAGGAATGATAGATCAGGACAATGAGGAATGGGAAACAGAAGCCAGAAATTTAAAGATAAACAGTTATTTGTAAACAGGTGACTAAAAGCTCAGAGGTGTTCTTTTGTTTGTTTCATACTTTCTTTCTCCCCATGATCTTGCCTGTTTGCCCAAACAATTTCTATACTCTGAGAAGCCAACAACTATTATACTCTGAGAACTGTATCGTAAAAAATATATATATTATCCTAAGGTTGGGAAGTATGTTGGATAAAATGACTCCTTTGAGTACAGAACCATTTATGAAGAAGGAAAAAATATTTTAAGAAAGGACACTTATTGTGAAGGGAGAATCTGACAAAGCTTATCTTTTGTTGTAAGGGATGCTCAGCCATCTATGTCACAAAGACACAAATTTAATAGACAAACAAATTGAATATTCCTTGGCCCAATTGATAACCATGAAAGTGTTCTAAATCAAAGGGAATATTTATTCTAAGGTGAATTTAACCACATCACCACCACCACCACCTCATATCCTACCTTTCTACCAGACATATTGCTGATACTAACCTGCTCCATGTGTCTGCCTAGGATCACCCTCTTTCTAACTATTAGAACATACCCTTGCTTGCTGTTTGCTTATTCAGTAAAGCTCAGCCACATTTATGTCCTTTGTGCCTTGTCTGGAAATCTTATTCTCTGATCAAAGTCAAGAATTTGGATCAAAAACCCTAAGGGACCTTAATATAAAAGATCACTTTTTGGTGCTGATGCCTCAGGCCCCAAATCCTGGTGGCTATTCTGGAGGCTAAGATCTGGAGGGCTAAAATTCAAAGACAACATAAGCAGAAAAGTCTGCTAGACTCATCTCCAAAACAATCAGCCTGGTGGTGTGGTTCAAGTGATAGAGCCACAGCTGTACAAGTAAGTAAGCAAACAAAACTAGCAGGTGACCTTACATTCAAAATTCAGTTCAGGTGAGAAAAAAAATCTCATATCCTCACTTAGGTCCAGTGAAAATTTTAGTCAAGAAGAAGAAATATTAACTTGGTGCATAATATCAAGTTAATAAAATTTAAATATATATCCTCCAATATATTCAATATTGGCTGGTGAATTCTAGACCAGAAAACACACCCATGGAAGTTTACAAATGTATAGAAAAATTTCAATATCAGAGAAATGGAATAGAATAAGTTCATGAGTTCAATTCTTACTGATGATATGCAAGACAAATTCTGAAGTCAAGCTCATGTAACTTAAAAAACAACAACAACAAAGCCTTAATAGTGACTATTACTTTTGCGGGGGAAGGGTGCCAGTCTGGAGCTTGAACTCTGGGCCTAGAAGCTGTCACTGAACTTCTGTGCTCAAGGCTAGTGCTCTAACATTTGAGCCACAGCTCCACTTTGGGCTTTTGGTAGTTAATTGGAGATAAGAGTCTCATGGACATTCTTGCCTAGGCTGGTCTCGAACCATAATCCTCAGATCTCAGGCTCTTGAGTAGCTAGGATTACAAGCTTGAACCACCAGTGCCTAGCTTTTGAGTATTATTTTATATGCCTTATTACCATTTGGAATATAACATATTCTGTTCTTTAGTTGCAACATTACAAATTTAATGCAAATTAATTGAATTAGGTTATATTTGGTTTTTACTTCTCTTTTAATTAATTTCATAATCAGAAAAATCTGCTCCATGGCAGTGTTTTCTGCATACTGTGCTGGCAAACTTCCCCAGGTTTAATAATCGGGCTGGGGATGGCTGGGGATTGTCAGAAAATGTCCCCAAAATTAAGTAGGATGAAATAAGTATTTCATGTATCATGAGTTTTAAGCATTTTAACTAGCAATATAAATGGACTCCCAGAAAAAATTTTAAAGTAAAAACAATATGAAGTTAAGTTACATATTTTGATTTTAAAAATTAGCCTTGTTCTACACTATTTAAATGTTTTAACATTTTCTCTTTTTTTAAATTTGGTTTTAACATTTTCTTTTAGGGAAACATGACCAGAAAACAGCATTCACATGCAGGTATAAATAGGATAGCACTTTCAACATTATCCACTAGATTCCCATATGCTATATTATTCTTCATCCCACCAACAAGGAACATTTTATTTCCTACTGTAGCTCTCAGTGCGGCAGAGGCGGGATTGAGGGCAAAAAGATGCCAAGTCAGAATTCAGCTCCTGTAGACTGGGAAAATTAGCATGTGAAAGTGCACTAACTTTTCCATCTGAAGTCATAGTGTTTCAATAATCATTGGATTCTCTACCCTTCTTCTCCCTGAGAGAATTGCTTTCCTTAAAACTGTCTAGGGCTCACTTAGAAGCTATTGTCTGATTCATTGAGCAGTATATTCAAGCTCCAAACCAAGCTCTAAGCCTCCTGCATAGACTCACTGTGTAATTCGGGAGCATGCCAGCCTCTTGTCCTACTTGGCAGGCTATTACTCACATGTCAGGTGTCAGCAAGCTCTTCAGGTAACTTGTAGAATCCCCCTGGGAAAGCACTGCTCCTTTCTCTAGGGTGCCATAGGACCTCATTTACACAGCACTTCTAGTATTTCCCACTGCATTGTAAACAACAGCCACTCTCCTAGAATGTGTACCTTTCCACCTCTGAATCCCACACACCACGGTGGCATTGGTCTCACAGTAAGAAATATGGTAATATACACTTGTGGAATGAAGGAGAAAGTGCCTATGAAACACTCCAAATGAAAGGAAAACTGTTTAAACACAGTAATTTTAATATATATAATACTTTAATATCTTGTTTCCATCTTAGGGAGCTTAATGAAAATCTAAATTCTCCTTTAGCTAACAGATAGTTGTTCAATTTTGCAGAATAGAAGACTATTAAGGAAATGAAGAAACTCAACTCTTTCTGCTGCATATTTTAATATGATGTTAAAGAAGATTAGAGTTAAGCCAAAAATCTTTAAATAGAACATTTAATCCTCAGCAGCACTTGGAGATAATTCACCTTTAAATAAGTTACAACATTTGTGTTCATTTATAGAAAAAAAACTTGACACATGATGAAAATCATAATATGGTTTCTAATTAGAGGTGACTGCAAAGGTAATCCTAAGGAATCTGTAATCTTAAACAGATTTTATTTCATTTTTGGCATTTATTCCACCAGTGATACAGTCTTCAAGATGCAATATGATATTAAATGTCATTATTATTCAATATAATTGCTAGAAACATGCTTCACAAAAAATTCACCTTTAATTTGCATAAAAAGAATTATCATTACCACAGAATATTTTTTCCTTTAATATTAATTTCTTCTTTCAAGTAGTTACTGCTAATTTATGGGCAATTCGGAAAGAAGGAACAAATGATGTAGTTCTAATGAATACAGAAGCTTTTATGACTTTTCTTCCTGAGCTGGCACCTTTAACAGCAATATTGTTAAACAGAGGGAGTTAGCAGGATGTGTGTGTGTATGTGTGTGTGTGTGTGTGTGTGTGTGTGTGTGTGTGTGTGTGTGTGAATTCTGTAAATGTACCTGATGTTCTGATGTTTTGACTGTCAGTAATGGTTCTAGGCCACATTGAATTTGTCTAATTCATGTAACTGGTAGTTGTTGGCTAATCATGACCTCATAGAATTTCAAAATACTAGAACCAAGGTAAGGTGAACAGAAACAGGACTCTATGGAATGTAATCCCAGTCTGTAGCATCGAATAAAGTAGAATATCAGAAAGTAGCACGTAGTCCTCACTACCAACCTCAGTTATTTGCATAATTTTGCCTGAAATAAACGGTTCCCCTAAATTGTCAGCTCTTTTGTCTGCCCAGCACAGTAGTTTAATACCTCTTATTCTGGTAGAATTTTCAAGGGAGCTCTTTCAAACTCACAATCATATAACTGCTTGGTGTACACTTTATGTTCCCTAGGCATCCTCCCCTATGGGATGGGATGTTGTTTGGCAAAAGGTGATAGACAGCACCTTAATCCTTTCTGTCAAATGCTTAGTGTTCACTGTGGCAGCCCAGATTCCCTAATGCTCACAGGAAGCTAGTTCCCAACCCGCATACACCTTTGTACCTAGGAGAAATGTAGTCACTGTGGGGTTTGAATTTTAGCTTGACTAAACATTCCTAGAAGAGACTATCAGTCCTTTTAGCCTAGTCAGCATATTTTGGGATAGCTATCTAATTTACAGATCTCTGTTTTTCAAAGCAGAAATATCTGGTGATAACATTCAGCTGTTTATCTAACATCCTAAATTTTGTCTTGCAAAATGCCAAAATGAAAAATGTACACTTTTAGTTCTACTTCAGAAATCTAAGGCATATTCTTAGGATTACATTTCATTTTCACTCCCACACAACACACATCACCTACTTTCTGATTCTACTGGGCCACTGAAAGTCCATCAATGGCTTCTGAATTAGCCTCAAGAGAGGGATGCTGCTTAGTACATACCAGTTAAGAAAGCACAATACCTAATGCTGAATATCAAAAGCAAGTGATGTATGTTTCTTCAAAGTTTATTTTACATTTTGGATTATCTTGTGAATTAGAACTGGCCGATTCAATTAAATAGAAGTCTCTAGAGAGAAATTGAAATGACATAGCCTCATGGCAGAGTGTAATTTTAAATGGTTACAGAGTTTCAGTTCTAAATTGGTTTCGCTTGCATTATTTCTCATCCCAAAATATACAAACATTTATATAACTGACATGAATTGATTAACCAAGTATTTTCTCTGGGTGCTTCATGTAATAATTTTCAGAGTTAACTAGTAGCTGGTGATCTCTTCCTTTAAGTCAACAAGTTGTTATATGCAACAGGAGTTCATTATTTGATACAGGCTGATAATTATGTTCCAGAATGTGTTTCAAAGCAATAGAATTTCAAAGCAATACCATGATTTAAATTATTTTAAGCATTACAAATGCAGAGCAAAAATAGGGGTTGTGCGTGCCCTCACTCTGGTCTTAGAATACAGAAAGAATACCATCTGATTATCTGATCTATATATATAAGCATATACATTTCTTCAGATGAATCAGTTCTGGTTGAACAATTAAATAGAATGAAGATCAAATGAGTAGGAATTGAACTTGAAACATTCTTTTCTCTTTTCACTAAATAACTAGTTTGAGTGCATGCGTGTGTGTGTGTGTGTGTGTGTGTGTGTATGTGTGTGTGTGTGTGTGTGTGTGTGTGTGTGTGTGTACCCAGGTTCACCTATGCTAAGAAAGCATTTAACTATTGATGCATCTCCCTAACACACCTGTAATAGAACATCATATATGAAGTATAAGTTGGAAGCTGATATTCTGTCCTCACATGAAAGAGAAGATACTTTAAACAAAGGGAGAAACAATCTCTATGCCCACTACACTGTCTCATTCCTAAATGCCATCCCTTTTTACCTCCTAAAAGTAACAGAGAAGGGAAAGGCTTGAAAAGGGAGAACGTAGCTTAGCTGTCTACAGGATGCTATTTATAATACATTGTGGTATGGAAAAACAAAAAAACTAAATCCTTTCTTGAAAAAGCTAGCGTTTCAATGTATAAAATCAGCAGCTGCTATACATAGAAACCGAATGCAGCTTTGATTAAGAGCACTAATGATAAAGAGTTTCCCTGAGTCATCCATTCTATATTTAAATTCAAATCATTTCAAATTAGGCAATGACTGATAGTAAGTTGGTTTATTCCCCCAAATAGTGACTCATATAATTTCGAGTAGGTCTTACGTTATCTGTGCTAACAGGTGCATAAAACGGAAAATGACATGGACAGAGCAACATCTGGAAAGAATATTTAGCTTGTATTCCTCAAAAAGTAGTCTGATTGCCTTTTCTTTCTTTCTTTCTTTCTTTCTTTCTTTCTTTCTTTCTTTCTTTCTTTCTTTCTTTCTTTCTTTCTTTCTTTCTTTCCTTTCTTTCTTTCTTTCTTTCTTTCTTTCTTTCTTTCTTTCTTTCTTTCTTTCTTTCTTTCTTTCTCTCTTTCTTTCTTTGCCAGACATGGGGCTTGAACTCTGGGCCTAGGTGCTGTCTCTCATCTCTTTAGCTTAAGGCTAGTGCTCTACCCTTGAGCCACAGCACCACTTCTGCCTTTTTCTGCTTATGTGGTGCTGAGGAATTAAACTCAAGGTCTCATGCATGCAAGGCAAGCACTCTACCACTGAGCCACCTTCCCAGCCATGTCTGATTGCCTTTTATTTTCCATTCCAGTTTTCATTATACTCTTTTGGTATAAATATCTTGTATGCAATACAATTAAAGCTAGGCTACCTAGGAGATATTTATAATTTGCAACTTCTAGTGATGACATCCATATTGAAGAGAGCTTACTGGCAATTTCCCAATAGCTCTTCAGTAGAAATAGTCTGTAAGACAAAATTATTGAGATGACTGTAAGAGCATCTTCATGATGCTTCTCTTTTTCTATTAATATGGATTTATGTAAATTTGTATTTTTAAGACCACTACAAAAGACTCATATGTACCCACCAACTATTCCCTGCACCATACATGTGCTGTCTGGGGAAATACCTTAGGTCAGCTGCCATAATTATGGGTGTAAATGCCTCATAAACAAACTTCTTTAATCCATTTGAAAAATCACCAGTAAAGTTAGCAGATGTTTTGGCAGTCTAACTAGAATAAGATGCCTATGGATACACAAGTAGATAGTTCATGTGGCTGTTAGAAATGTTATTTACATTTGGGGATTCAAAATATCTATCAGTGGTTGACCACTTGCCTAGCACAAATGATGCTCTGGGTTCTATGTATAATGTTATAATATTAATATTTATAATTGTGGGGCCACTGAGGCTCCATTTTCCTCAATTAAACATAAGCAGCTAGTGGCTCTCACCTCTACTCCTAGCTACTTGGAAGGCTAAGATTGTTGGGATCACAGATCAAAGCCAGACTGGACATGAGAGAATTCAAGAGACTTCCTCAAGCAATAGCTTGTATACAGTGGCTCATACCAGTTATTCTCTCTTTGGGAAGCCTAATAGGTGGAGTGTGCTCCAGCATGCACCCAGCAAGTTAGAGCATGCCCCTGATATAAGAGCAACTCTGAAAGGCAGAGGTGTGACTTGATGGGAAGAGCATTTGCCTAGCAAGGAAAGGTTCTATGATCAAATCCTAGCAAGGGAGATTCTGAGATCAAATCCCAGTACCACCAAAACTGAAAGGTCACTCAACTCCTGCTTTTACATTTGTATACATCTCTTTGGATTTTACATTACAAATTAAAGGAGGTTACGGGCATTCTGCAAATGAATTATATTCTTAATATGAGAGTTTGGGGTTGCTTAAAGAATATAAAGACACTGAAATATGTTAGTTGAACTTGAAAGTGTTCTCGCCAAGAAAATCAGAAACACATTAATCTGAATAAACACCAGGATACTTCTCCCACACTTCCTCTTTTAATGTCAATTAGTACACTAAGAAATACATGCTCAAAATGAAAATCTGTGTTTATTAAATACTAGTTAATAATCTAATTGACCTCAAGAATGAGACTTTTAAAGTTATTGGTGAAATTAGAATGAAATAAAGATTCCTAACATGGACAAAAGCTAAATTAATTCTGACTTCTAAAGCTGTCCATTCAGTAATATTGTAAGAGCCTACGTTGCCAACAGGTCTGTGGATGGATATATGTTTTTACTTGGTCTGATTGTTTCTGAATTCAGTGCTCAGTCCTTTACTCTTGATTTTTCCTTCCTTTTTTGAAGTAGGGAGATGGGATCTGGCCAGTGCCATCTTGGACATATGATGGATGGTAGCGTCTGGTATTTTCTCTTGATGAAGTCCCCGCCTCCCAGGTGATGAGCATGCATGAATCCCTGGGAGGCAGGGGCTAGGACTTGCATAATAGGTTACTAAATCTGTCTGTCCAGTGCCTGGGACTGCGAGTTTCCTGTGACTCTGTCCCCTTACCTGACCCTATTTATGCCTGGACCAGGTCAGATGCCACTATGCCATGCCACTTGTCTCCATATTTGGGTTCTGTCTCCTAGCTCCTGGCTCTTCTGCATGGGACCCATTGCATCTCACTTTGACTCTCCATTGGAGCTGAATTGTTTGTTTCTGTATTGTTTTGTTCTTTCTTTCCACTCCAGTCTTCATGGATCAGTTTCCTAGCAGTGGTAAGTGTATTTGCTGGCTGCAGACCTTTGTGACAATTGGCCACCTGCAGTGAATCTTACTAAAAGAAAACCATATAGTGATACCATAACCAACTTGCTCCAGAAATTTCAATTATTCCCCCAAAATCTAGTACAATGTTTTCTTATATTTCCTCTCTTATTTCAAAAGTTGGTATCCAGTAATTTACCAGGCTTTAATTTCCAAGATAAGTTAAACAGTAGATTGTTGTTTATAACTGATTTCTGACTATAATTCCAGATCTTTTATTTATCTTTATTGCTTTTCATTTTCTTGGAGTTGGTCCCTTTGCTCTACCATGTCAGAGTGACTTCGAATCTATAGTAAGTTCTACTTGGAAATATTTATATCTTCCTATATAAATATATAGATAACATGATTGAAATGTATTCATCTAAGTTCAAAGTGAAAAGAAAATGACTCAGGGCCAAGGAAAAATTTCCCAGCCATATCTCTCTCCAACTGTCAGTCATTAACACAATGATCAAGTTTTAAATCAACCAAGTAGGCTCACATAACTATGACTGTGCAAAACAGAAGCATCCCAGAAAAGTTTATTAGATGGTTGTGAAAAATCAAGGCATATACAAGGATATCATCATACTGTTCCACAAACCCAAAGACATGGGAAAGGAAATGAGTCATTTTCCATGACCCCTTTAAGCAGACTTGCAGAGGTCAATATATTGCCTCCTGCAAGCTCACAAATCCAACACAAAAACTACCTAAGTTATGCTAGAGTTCTTGTTTTAGATTTTTCCCTAAGCAGTGAAGTAAATAAAGATGTTAATCCCTCCTATTTTAAAAGTAAGAACCAATATATTAAAAAAGAAAGGGTGGGGAAGGAATAGGACTTTCAAGTGAGTGTTCAAAACCCTACCTTATCATTTGTTTTTCTTCCTGAGCTTCAATATTCATTATCAGAAACAATGAATTAAGGAAGACAACAACTCAAAGGAAAATTCTGTATTTTTTGTTAAAGAATGTGTGGAATGCCCTTGGAAAAGATTGCCTTCTGGAATAATATAAACAATTCAACAAATAATAAATATTAAGAAAATACTAATGGAATTGAACCCTGTAATAAGAGATTCCAGTGTATTAGTGAAACACAAAGTCCTTTATAGGCTGTGATAAGTAGAAATGAGATTAGAAATTTCCATCAGTAAACAGTGTAATATTGTCTCTATTTTGATGGGAAATTTGGCTAAAGTGAGATCAGGTTTAAGTGTGGTCTCATAGATCTGGGTGTGAATCTTGCTCTTGGTCATACCAGTGGCACGAATTTGATCAATGTAATTCTGCAACTTAGTTCTCTCATATGTAAAGATAATAATATCTGCTCTGTTAGCTTGCTATGAAGATTGAAAGAAGCAATGTGCTTATGTTTTGAAGGGCACTGGTTTTAAAGAGGGAAACTAACTGATAATTAAAGTGCCTTCCAATTATTAAATGCTATCCACTTATTGCATGTCAGGGGTATGCTTTACATATGCACTTCTTAGGAAGTCAAAGATAAAAAAATTAAGCCAGGTGAGAAGCCTGAAATCCTAGTTACTCAGGAGGCTGAGATCTGAGACTCAAGATTGGCAGCCAATCTGGGCAGACAAATCCATGGAAGGACTAAACTATTTTACAGTTATGAAAACTAGGGACTAGAAAATCAATGTATTTCAGCCAAGCTCACAGAGCCAGATGAGGTGAATCAGGATTTGTATTCACATCTTAGACTCCACAGAGTCTGCTGTCAGCTATGGTGTTAGAAGGCACTTTGATCTTTTCCTTCTCCACAGCAGCTGCTGTCACTGGACAAAATAAAGGGGAGATTATGTTAATTGGCTACTGTTTCAGATGCTTTACATACAAGAGTAGCTATGAACACCTACTGATGTTATGGGGACCAAGATACATTGCTATGGAGTCCTACCCTTGTAGGTAAGTTACCATTTTTTTCCTTCAGATACTTTGGTTTATGTCTCCAGGGATGGGAAAATCTCTCCCACTTAGTATGATCCTCGAGTCAAGGTATGTGCCTGAAACATAACCTGATGTAAGGGCATATGCAGATAACACTTTTTTTCTTTTTTCACTAATCTATTGTTATTGTAAAGGTGATGTACAGAGGGGTTATGATTACATAAGTTAGATAAAGAGTACATTTCTTTTTGAGCAATGTCACCCCTTCCCTCACTCTCTCCCAGTTTTTACCTCTATTCCCACCCACCAGAGGTGTAGCTCATTTTCAATATAGTATTGAGTATCACTGCTGCATTTTGTTCACCCTTTGTCCCATTATTTCTGTGCCCCAACTCCACCCTCCCAAAGACAACAAATGAACAAAAAAGACAAAAGGAATTGAAAACAACAGCAAGAGGAAAAAAATTGACACGATATGTTATACAAGTCTGTAGGCATTCACGCAGAATGAGGCCAAAGGAGGCTATGCTTAGGAGAGGATCACATAGGCACAGTTGCTATGTGCATCTGCACATATAAAATAATATTTATTGAAATGAACTCCAGATAACACTTTTGACAATTGAGTGAATCAGCCTTTTCCAAGTCTTCTTTGTGGGGACTCCTCCAAAGACTCCTTTACCCAGTTTTGCCAAGGGCATTGGTGGCTTTCTGCTTGGTAGCATATGGGAGACGAGACTGATAAAACAGGGGAGCAATGACAAGAAGTACGTGAGTGGCAAGGTCTTGAAAGTAGTGCTGGCCCCATATCTGAGTGTGCCTGCAGCCAGTGACTTACAAATTCCTTCAAAGCTTCTAAGAGCTTTGAGTTGGACTTATTTATAGGTGCCTGAAAATATTCCAACGAAACCAAATCCTCTTTCTTAAAGTATTTATGTCACATCTACATTCTGGACAAACACAGTTGTCCCTGTTTCTTAATGTCCTCTAAACTCAAACCACCTTTACCCCTTCCTACTCCTAAACCCTGGGATTCATACATATGATTTTCAGCACATTTAATATCATTTTAGTTTTCACAGATAACTCTTTTTGTGCTGTAAGTTTCTAAATTGACATCTTAAAAAGCATTGTTACATATCCTTTACTATTTATATTTAGATAATGGAATTATGGACAAGGGAAGTATCTTTGGGCACAAAAATGACCACTTTAACATATTTGAATACTAAGTTTTAAACACACATACTTTAGTTTGAAAAAAATCCAACTTCTAAAATGCACTGTTTCTGTCACTTTGAACCCATTTTAATTTTTATATGGTCTAACTGGCTAGCATGCTTGTATCTATAAGAATTAAAACCCAAATACACTTCAGTGCTGTCTCCTGATCCAGAAAAAAGCTAAATTCCTGCTTTATTTTCACACATCTCTACCTGTCCTTGTAAACACAACAATATATTCATTAAATATGTGCATTAAAAAGTCATACAAAATAAAGGTGAAATTTGATCAATTGTATTTGTATGTTATTTTAAAGTTAAGCTTCTTGTATCAGTACATCCATTTCTTAATGTCAAGGACAAGTTCCCCCCCCCCAATCCATCAATCCACCAACTATGTTCTTAGTACTTCAGAAATTCAATACAACTCTCAGGACTATTAAATCTGCCTACATTTGCTATTAGTATAGCACAGTAGCCTATGATGAAGTGTAATAGTATTATATATACATCTGACCCTGAGAATAAGCTAGGCTAAGATTTCTTCAGCAAAACAAAATACCAGAAATCAGATACTTGAAAGGGGTGGGGTAGGGCCAAGGGAAAAGGGTAGAGGAATGAAGAGGAGAAGAGGAGAAGAATGAAGTCAAGAATCTAATGTACATTCTACAAAATGAAGAAGATTGGGGGAAGGGGTGGGTAGGGAAGGGATACGGGAGAATTTTGAAAGTGGTGACATTGATCAAGATACATTCTCTTCATAAACTGCTTTGCTGAATGGCACTTCCTTTGTACAACTACTTAAAGTCAATAATAAAAGGGAAAAATATTTTTGGTGACAACAGGAATAAAAGTCCGTTCTAATGAGAGCATGCTTTCAAAGATCAAACTAACACAAAACAAGCCCCACTCCTTCAGCACAGTAGCCCATACAATGTTAAAGAAGCAAAATAATAGAATAGTAAAAGATAAAAGATATCACAGTATTGAATGAAAACCTTCAAAAAGTACAGGCAACATGGACTCAGTCATTATAATGAAGGAAGCTTCAGAGCAAACATATGAAAGTATGAAAAGAAAATCTTTTGCCGGATGTCAGCGGTGAAATGCCGCACATTTTCTGTAATGGCACTGGACTGGATGCATTACCAAATGAACTGTTATAATCATGCAGCTTACACATTTTTAAAGCATTGTAGAATCGGTTTCACAACTACATGTTTTTTCGAGTTCTTTTAGATGAAGAAAGTACTTGGAATTGGTTTTCTGTGGTTATATTATTTCATTTTACTTTTGGCTTTTCTGGGTGATTATCCCTAATAAGGATATATCTTTTTCCTAAGAAATTTACAGTATTGAGGGTTATTCAGGCTAATCTTTTGCAACTAGAATGGTGCTCAAATTGGATATACCATGTGTCTCTAAATAGGATACTACAGCCAAGGAGGCCCCATGTGTTGCCCTGATCAGCTTCCAACAGTGAGCAGAAAGTGCCTTTGGAAAGAAACTTCCTTTTTATGGTGATAGGATAAACCCAGGCCATCACACATGCTAGCCAAGGCAAGGGCTCTACCTCTGAGCTATACCACTAGTCCAAGAATTCATGTGAAGGCTTGGAATCCAGAACTCCTGGTCTTACAGGAGTTACTCTGGTGTTACAGAGTTATTTTTGTCACCATCACCACCACCACCACCACCACCACCACCATCATCATCATCATCATCATTATCATCATCATCATCAAACTCTGTCAATTTCCACATTTATAAAATTAGACCCATAAAAGCACCTTAATACCATCAAGTTATAATGAGAATTAAGTGAGTTAATAAATATAAAAATTTCCAGAATCATAACTATCATTATTAACTAATTTCTACCCATAACCTTTATTCAGTGTGTCAGAGATAGTAGAGTTAGTGCTTCTCATGATATTTTCAAACCAATCAAAGGTAAAGGAAACAGATTTTCACAGAAATTAATTAGAACCAAGCAAAAGGTAATATGGGTATCTGCTGGATTCTAGAGCATTTATCCTGAAATAATTTGCTTATTCATTCATGGACTCACTCATTTTTTTCTAATAGATGAGAATCATGATGCAAGTAATAGGTGAGTTACAATGTCAGGTGGTATGTGATTAATTCGATCTATAGGAAAGATGCTGAGAGAGGAAGAACTGAGCCAGGTTAGCAAGGGAAAGGGAAAGGTTCACAGAGGAGGTAATATGGAGAGAGGTAGGCCCAACCTTATGGTTCCCTGTTACTGCTGCTTACTTACATGCTTCCTCCTTTTCAGGCCTGCTCTAGACTAATGGCCCAGCTGCTAGTGAATGTTAAGAGATGACAGGATAATCAATCCCTGGGGTAGGCTAAACATAGGAGGACTGGGCAAGAAAATATAAGAGAATTGAGAATCCACACCTTTTTTTTTTTTTTTTTCAGTTTTGACAAAGTAACTCAGAAGGCACTCTAAATACTATTATGTATGTGGAGAGTGCTTCCTTGTTTATTAAGTACTTTCATATATATTATTTTGTACAACCTTCCAATCATTTCTCACAAGAAGCTTAAATATTATCTGTATTTCAAAGATAAAAAAAACTAAGACTCAGTGAAGAAATGTCAGCCTGGATTTGAACCTGAGTTTTTGGACTGCAAATTTTGTGATACTTCCACCACATCTTTTTGCTTTTCTTAAAATCTGTGAAGCTTAGATTAATGAGAAAATTATTTCAAAGATGATACTACTGTTGTAGCATGTTCCTGATATTAGAATTATTAAATAAAATTTAAAATTAAAAAAATTGATTGGATATTTAGCTTTGACAGAAATATTCCATTAAAAATCATTTCTATTACAATGTTTATTCTAATGTTTGCCAAATTTGAATGATAGCCAGACTTGTACATTGAAAAGTGTTTATAGGTTTTTGGTGCTCACTTACATTTAGTGGCTTAAGTGACAGAATGATTTTCTACAACTGAGCAAGTGCAAGTGGAAGTGAAATTATTATATCTTTCCCCTCCTCTTCCCACAACAAAGCCAAATACTGAATCTTTCTGACATTTACTTATAGAATATCTAAACTTAGAATACTCAGCTATGAATTACTATATTAATAAAAATAAAAAGTAGAAATATGTAACACCTTTTATAGACCTCTGTCCACAGCTGTCTCATGAAATTCTCTTTAGAATTATTTTTTAGTAATAATGAATCCATTTGCTACATTTTTTTGCTTCTTCACCTGCTAATATCTTAGAACTTAAACCTAACATGTTTTGTGTTTTCAGATATTTGTCATTTAAATGTAAATGTGTTTTAGGAAGTTGGAAAAATCATGACAGATAAAAAGCTCACAGCTCATCATCTCAACTGGTAATATTCTATGGACCTTTCAAAACATCTCTCTCCCAACTTGCCAAACAATAAACCATCTCTCTCTATCACCTGTTCTGACTATTATACATAGTTAAGCAGATAAAAAACCAAAGGTTCTTTCCTTTCCAATCACTGTAAAATGCAATGATGGTAACAAAATTTAAAATATCCAATGAGCTCTCTGGTCGAATGTTTTCAAAGTACTTTGCAATCATCAATATTAAGATTTAAGTCGAACAAACAAGTAGAAAGCATTAGGCTGTCTGAAGTTGAGCATAATTAGATGCCAAGACTGAAGAAATTTTTGTAAACAAAATATTGCTAAGAGCATAAAATATTAGGCATGTTCAATGTGAGGATTTGCCATGGGCTGGTTGTCAGAAAATGGATAAGATTCCTAGTTTATATATTAGACAGAGTGTTAGATTAGCACAGGCATATTAATGGAAAAATAAAACACACAACATAAATATGTTTGAGATGGAAAATATTGGAGTGTGAAGGGAAGAGGGATGCATGGGAAATGGAATTTGAAGGACTGTATTCGGAGAGTCTTTCTGCATGGTACCTAGAAGCCCACAGCTCTAGGGCATTAAACGACTGAGACTCTGCATGCGATTTATATGAAATGGCTGAAGGAAATGAGACCAAGAAGGATCATTAGTCTTGTGTTACACAGAGCTGAATGAGGCAGTAAAAATATCTAGAGAGAAAATAAATTATCAGACAAATTGTTGAGGTCATTGCATAGATATCCCCATATAATTTTGCAGAAAATATCTACAACTGATTATAACATTACAAAGACTAAATCACCAATGTAAATACATAGAATTCTTTTTTCCTTTGCTTTTTGTGACCTTCAGAGCAAAGGAAGAGACTCTGAGACACACATAGCTATCTGCTACTCAGAAGCAACAAAACTCATGAATGAGCCAGGTGCTGGTGGCTCATGCCTGTAATCCTAGCTACTCAGGAGGCTGAGATCTGAGGATCAAAGTTCAAAGCCAGCCAAAACAGGCAAGTCCATGAGACTCTTATCTCCAAATAATCACCAGAAAACCTGAAGTGGCACAGTGGCTCAAGTGGTAGAGAGCTTGCCTTGAGCTAAAGAGCTGAGGGACAGTGCCCTGGCCCAGAGTTAAAGCCCCTTGACCAACAACAACAAAAATCCACAACTAACCAAACCAAAACAAACCTCAGGAATGAACATGAATGAAATTCTTATAAAAATGGTGTGTAAGAATTGCTTTTAGAGTAAGAATTGCTTTTAGACAAAATGGTAAACCCAATCCTTCTCTAATTACATTGTCTGCTGTTAGCCTTCTGCCATTTTTCTTTTCGATCTCTCCTCCCATCTGTTTAGGCCATGTGAGTGATTTTACTCCCTCCCCCACCCCCCTCTCTCTGTCTCTCTCTCTCTTCCTTCCCTTCCTTGTTTACTTCATTCTCTTCCTTTCTTCCTTTTTTCTTTCTTTTTATACCCTTCTCTCTCCCTTCCTTCCTTCCTTCCTTCCTTTCCCTTCTTCCTTCCCTTCCCTCCTTCCTTCCCTTCCCTTCTTCCTTCCCTTCCCTTCCCTTCCCGTCCCTTCTTCCCTTCCTTCCTTCCTTCCTTCCTTCCTTTCTTATTCTTGTAAGTACTGGAGTTTAAGTACCACTTAAGCCATGCCCCCAGTCCTGCTCTTCGCTGCTTCTTTTGGAAATGGAATCTCATGGACTTTTCTGTTCAGGGCTGGCACTGAACTGTGATCCTCCAAATGTCAGCCTCTTGTGTACTTAGGATTATAGGCATGAACCATCAGTGCTTGGCTGTTTTTGGTCTTATACTTATCAGTTATACTGACTAGGGGAGTAGGAAGAGAGTAAAATATTTCAAAGTACCTCACATTTGTCTTCTTTCTTGCTTCTTTCCAACCTTATGAATGGGGTTTTTAAAAAATCAGATGTCTCCTTACCTGGAGTGAAGGAACATAGAGCTGAAATACTACTCTATGATAAACCAGGAGCTTATTTTCATGATCCTTTTTTTCTTTTTTTTTTAATTGTGAAAATACTGTACAGAGGGGTTACAATTACATGGGCAAGATAATGAATACATTTCTTATAAAGCATTATAGCCTCCTCCTTTGTTTTTCATGATCCTTATATACATGATTTTTGTTTGGTTGTGAGTAGAAGTTAAGGCATTAAAAGCAGAGTGTTATAAATCTGCAGTGAACATTCAAGGACTGGCACTTTCTCTCCCATATGCTCAGCCTAATTGAACTTTTTATCATTCATGAAATAACCCGTTTGCCTCTTCTCAGTCTCTAGTCAATGTGTTCTTTTAGCCAAGGGAGGAATTTCTTCTAAATAAATTCTGCCACCTGCTCAACCCACTGATGGAAGATGACTCTTCTAGGTTACCTTTAATATACTATGGATTTCTGAAAGTTGTTTCTGCGTTATTCTGAGAGCTCTGATATCCGTTTACATGAAGATACTCATTTCACTTCTTTTATACAAGGGCTGAAAACAACTAAGTTTTGTTTGTAAAGCTCAATTTTATTCCCATACAGTTGTGGCTTATCTATCGATCAGCCCTACCTTATCCTCTTCTTCTCTCAGCTTACATCATTGGACTCAACTTCTATGAAATCAACATCTTTAGCCTCCACATATGAATGGAATCATACAGTACTTTCTCCTGTGCCCAGTTTATTTCACCTACCACAACCATCTTCAGTTCCATCCATGTCATTGTTGCAAGTGACAGAATTTCACATTTTTATGTATAAATAGGACTAAGAAGCTCCAGTTGTAGTATCACATGATATAGTGACTATGTATAAATATTATGTACTGTATCTCAAAAGACTAGAAGATGGAAATTTTTCATTTTCACTCAATAAAAAATGATGGGTCATTGACAGTCTATTAAAAGATTCCAACTTCACAGAATTTATACATATACCAAAACATCACATGGAACACCATGACCATGTATAGATTTTATGTTTTTGTGTCTCAGTTAAAAACACTCAGACTTGGTGTCAATCATCAGAGTTATGTATGCATGAGGTTGGAGTAATTAACTAAATAAGAGAAAGGGGAGAATAGGAAGGGCAGATCTGAAATGTTTACTCTGCTCTAGTTCATGCTGTCTCCTGAGGAGACCTGATGCCTCCCGGATGCCTCTCTCTACCTTATCAAGTGATAGACTTACATAAAATACAGATGTTTAGGTATTATGGCAGACAGAGTAATAGATCCCCAACTGTATCCATGCACAAATCTCAAGAAGCCATGAATATGCTATATTGTATGGCAGAAGGGCTTACACTGAAGATTTCAAAGCTTACACTGATGGCAGGTTACCTGGGTGGTCCAATGTAAGCATACAAGTGCTTTGAGAGCAAGGCACCAGGAGACACATGATGAAAGCACAGGTTGGAGCGATGTGCTTAGAAGAAAGAGGATGGGACCAAAGGATGTTGATGATTTCCAGAAGCTGGAAAAGGCAAGGAAATATGTTCTTCCAAGTCTCGGAGGGAAAAGCTCAACAGACATCTTGATCTCAGTCAATATGACCCATTTCTGTCCTCTGAGAGCTTTGAGATCAGAAATTTATATCATTTTAAACCACTAAGTTTGTGGTAATATTTTTTTATAAAGGCAATAGAAAACTAACATCAATTAAACCAAATGGTGTTTGATTTCTGTTTTCTTAAGTAAGTTAGGCAGTTGACTATTGCATTCCACACTTGAGCGTGTCTTAAGATTGTATTCCTTTCTATCAAACAGAATGGACACAACAAGTGTTGCAGTCTCCTTGTTTACTTCAGGTAAAACTGAGAAACGGAGTCATTTTGAATGGATCAAGAAAATGTGGTATATATACACAATGGAATTCTATGCCTCCATCAGAAAGAATAACATTGCCCCATTTGTTAGGAAATGGAAAAACTTGGAAAAAATTATATTAAGTGAAGTAAGCCAGGCCCAAAGAGACACAGGTCCCATGGTTTCCCTCATTTGCAATAACTAGTATATGTATGAGTCAAGCGGAAAAGGTCAGATAATGTGATGTTAGGAAAATGAACCCTTAGATATGTATTTTAATGTTTTTTTTTTCTTTCATGCATGTGTTTCTAATGCATTTATAAGATTATTTCTTTGTTGCTTTGTATGTCCCTCCCCCACAGTAGATCCCCCGCTTTCACTATATTTGATATCAGTATAACTTGTGGAGGAGATGGGGAAAAACAAGTCGTTTAAGGATTCAGGTGGACCTGTTGCAACAATGAGAAGTACAAGTTGTCATGTCAAAAACGAGCTTTACAACGTCGGTGCGGGGGTTGGGGGAGATTGGGGGGGGAGGCTGGGAAGGGATGTGAAGGGTAAACAAAGGAGGAGGCTGCAATGCTTGGTAAGAAATGTATGCATTATCCTGCCCATGTAATTGTAACCCCTCTGTACAGTATGTTCACAAATAAAATAAAATTTAAAAAAAAAAGAAAAAAAATTCCTCATCTTTGAATGTAAGAGTGCTTTAGGAAAGTATTGTAGATTTACCTCAAGGTCTCCATTCCACTTTTTAATCACAAAATTATGTACTAATGGCAACACCCTGTGGTGGGTCACACACTTGCAGTCCCAGCTACTTGGGAGGCTGAGATTTCTGGCCTTAACGGAAGTGCAAAGCAAAACAACACTGTGTTTCTTCATGTGCCTATTGGCCAAATTTACTTCTTCTTCTGAGAAGTCTCCCTATAAGTCAATAGCCCATTTATTAATTGTTGTTTTGAGAGTTCAATTGTTTAAGTTCTAACTATATTGTTGATATAGGCCGTTGTCTGAGGAATACTTGGTAAAAAAAAAAAAAAATTCTCCCATTCTGTGATCTTTCTATTTAGCTTCTATACATAAATTGCTATGTTAAATAGCAAAAAATTTCAGGGGCTGGGAAGGTGGCTCAGTGGTAAAGCGCTTGCCTTGCATGCCTGAGGCCCTGGGCTCGATTCCTCAGTACCACATAAGCAAAAAGAAAAAAGCCGGAAGTGGCGCTGTGGCTCAAGTGGTAGAGCACTAGCCTTGAGCTGAAGAGCTGAGGGACAGCGCCCAGGCAGGCCCAGAGTTCAGGCCCCACGACCGGACCCCCCCAAAAAAATAGCAAAAAATTTCAATATGTAACCTAAGAATTAAGAAAAATGAAGGAAGGGGTGAGGTGGGAGGGGTGAGTGAGAATGTTAAAAGGTGTGGCATTAATCAAGAGGCACTGCATTCCTACACTGCTCTGTTGAATGGAAACTCCTTTTTTTTTTTTTTTTTTTTGGTCCAGTTGTCTATCATGGTCTATAACATTTATGAGTTCTATGAGTTTTGCAATACAGTTATTTCTTCCAGATTGGGTGATATGTACGTTTCTTTTGTTTTGCATAGCATCAGCTGTTCCCTCTTTCCCACTTGTTCCCTCCCTCCCATCACTGCCATTGAGTTGCTTAGTTCATTTTGGTCAATGCAGCTTATGGGTCCTGCTGTTATATGTTTTTCCCTAATTCCCTCTAGTTCTGTGTTGTCCTCCTGGTTTCCCTCCAGTGTATACGTAGCCATACACGTGATCATCAGCATTGGGGTTATTTAGTAGTGATTCGACCAGATGAGTGGAAGTCCTTGGTTTCTTAAGTCCTGTTAATTTTGTCGTAACACCTAACATTTTGGATTTAACATCCACTTATCAGGGACACCATGTGCCATTTTGTCTCTTTGCACTTGGCTTACATTGCTCAACATGATTTCTTCTAGCTCCATCCATTTCCCTGCAAATGCCATTATTTTGTCATTTCTAATGGCTGCATAATATTCCATTGTGTATAGATACCACAATTTTTGTATCCATTCATCTGTGGTGGGACATCTGGATTGTTTCCATATCCTGGCTATTGTGAACAGTGCTGCAATAAACATGGAGGTGTATGTGTCCTTGTATAATGGTTCCTGTTTTTCAAGATAGATTCCTAGAAGTGGTATGACTGAGTCATAAGGGAGGTCAATATTTAGCTTTCTGAGGACCCTCCAGACTGCTTTCCAAAGTGGTTGTGTAAGTGTATATTCCCACCATCAGTGTTATAGGGTTCCTCTTTCTCCGCATCCCCTCCAGCATTTGTCATTGGCTCACTTGAGGATGTGGGACATTCTGACTGGGGTAAGGTGGTATCTCAGTGTTGTCTTTATTTGCATTTCCTTCACAACCAGGGATGGTGAACATTTCCTCATGTGTTTCCTTGACATTTTTAGCTCTTCTGAGAAGTCTCTCTATAGTTCCCTTGCCAATTTAGTAATTGGTTTGTTAGGTTCGGGAGGGATTAGTTTCTTGAGTTCCCTGTATATACTGGATATTAATCCCTTGTCTGATATACTGCTGAAACATTTTTTTTCCAATTAGTTGGTTGTCTTTCTAGCTTTGTTGCTATAGCTTTAGCTGTGCAGAAACTTTTTATTTTAAGGTAGTCCTATTTGTCAAGTCTCTCTCCAATTTGTTGTGACCCTGGGACTCTGTTCAGGAAGTTCCTGCCTGTGCCTATAAGTTCAAATGTCTCTCCTACTCTGTCCTGCAGTAGTTTCAGAGATTCAAGTTTGATGTTAAGGTCTTTAATCCATTCTGATGTTGGTGCATGGTGATAGGCTGGGGTCCACTTTTAGTCTTCTGCATGTGGCTGCCAAGTTTCCCAGCACCAGTGGTTGAAGAGGCTGTGTTTCTTCCACTGTATGTCTTTGGCTCCTTTGTCAAATATCAGCTGACTGTAGGTATGTGGTTTTATTTCTGGATCTTCTATTCTATTCCATTGATCTTCGGGTCTGTTTTTTGTGCCAGTATCATGATGTCTTTGTTATTATGGCTCTATAGTAGAGTTTGAAGTTCGGCATTCCATGTTGTCTTCATTTCCTAGAATTGTTTTGGCTATTCTAGGTCTTTTGTTGTTCCATATGAATTTTTGGACTGTTTTCTGTATTTCAGAAATGTACATCATTGGGATTTTAATAGGAATTGCAATGAATTTGTATATTAATTTCAGCAGTATTGCCATTTTCACTATATTAAGTCTGCCTATCCAAGAGCATGGAAGGTTAATTCCTAAATATTTTATTTTGGGGGAGGTTACTGTGAAAGGAGTTGTTTCCTTTATTTCCCTCTCTGCTTGTACATTGTCAGTGTACAGGAAGGCGACTGATTTTTGTGGGTTGATTTTGTATCCTGCTACTTTGCCGAAGTGATTCATAAATTCTTTTTTTTTTTGATTCATAATTTCTAAGAGTTTGGGGATGGAGTTTTTGGGATCATGAAGGTATAGTATCATGTCATCTGCAAAAAGGGATAGTTTCACTTTTTCTTTCCCTATGCGGATCCCTTTAAAGTCTTTTTTTTTTTTTTTTTTTTGCCTTATTGTCCTGGCTAAGGGTTCCAGGACTATATTGAAGAGGAATGGAGACAGTGGGCATCCTTGCCTTGTTCCTGATTTTAGGAGAATTGGTTGTATTTTTTCCCCATTAAGTATAATATTGGCTATTGGTCTGTCGTATATGCCTTTTATTGTTTTAAGGAATGTTCCTTCTATTCCTATTTTCTCCAGAGCTTTTTAACATGAATGAATGTTGTATTTTATCAAAAGCCTTTTCTGTATCTGTGGAGATAATCATGTGATTCTTGACCTTGGCTCTGTTGATGTGTTGGATAACATTTATTGATTTACATATGTTAAACCATCCCTGCATCTCTGGGATGAAGCCTACCTGGTCATAGTGTATGATTTATTTTATGTGTTTCTGGATTCTGTTAGCTAGAATTTTGTTAAGGATATTTGCATCTGTGTACCCCAAGGAAATAGGTCTGTAATTCTCTTTTTTGGATGGGTCTTTGCCTGGTTTGGGGATGAGTGTGATATTGGCATTGTAGAATTAGTTTGGGATAGTTCCTGTTCTCTGTTTCTCTGAAGAGCTTGAGAAGTATGGGTGTTAATTCTTCTTTAAAGGTCTTATAGAATTCTGTTGTGTATCCATCTGGTCCTGGGCTTTTCCTTGTTGGAAGACTTCTTATTGCTTCCTGTATCTCGTAAGATATTGGCTTATTTAGTTCATTTACTTCTTCTTTGCTCAGTTTGGGCAACTTGTGTTTCTCTAGAAATGCATCCATTTCTGCCAGGTTTTCTTTCTTTAGAGAGTAAAACTTTTGAAAATAGTCCTTTATAATTGTTTGGATATCTTGGGTTCTTGTTGTGATTTTTTCCCGTGGCATCCCTGATCTTATTAATTTGGGCTTCCTCTCTTGTTTTCTTAATTATTCTTGCCAATGATCTGTCAATTTTATTTATTTATTTTTTCAAAGAAACAGCTTTTTGTTTTATTAATTTTACCTATGATTTTCCTATTCTCTATTTCATTAGTTTCCACTCTTAGTTTGACTATCTGGCTCCATCTAGTAACTTTAGGTTCCTTTTTTTCATGTTTTTCTAGCTGTTTTAATTGCAACATGAGATTATTTACTTGGCCTGTCTCTATTTTCTTGATGTGGGCACTGAGGGCAATAAATTTGCCCCTCAGGACTGCTTTTGCTGTGTCTCACAAGTTTCTTTGTGATGTATCTTCATTTTCATTGAATTGTAGGAACTTTTTAATTTCTTCTTTAATTTTTTCTGTTATCCAGGTGTTGTTTAGAAATGTGCTGTTCAATTTCCATGTATTTGAGTAATTTCTATGGTATGTTTTGTTATTGAGAACTAGCTTGATTCCACTGTGGTTGGATAGGATATGGGGATTATGTCAATCCTCTTGTGTTTGCTTAAGTTCCTTGCATGAACCATGATATGGTCTATTTTGGAGAAAGTTCCATGAGCTGCTGAGGGTGGAAAAACTCTATAGATGTCAGTTAGTTCCACTTGAAATATGGTTTGCCTTATTTGTAATAATAAGCATATGTCTAAGACAGTCCTAGAAGAAGATCACAATAGCTCAATAGCTATGTATACATGACCATATAATATGATGCTAACTGAAATGAACTCCAAGATATGGAAACAAGAGGTTTTTCTTTTATATTACTTTTTTTTTTTTTTTGGTCATGGGGCTTGAACTCTGGGCCTGGGCACTGTCCTTCAGATCTTCAACTCAAAGCTAGCTCTCTACCACTTGAGCCACATTACCATTTCTGGTTTTCTGATTGGTTTATTGGAGATAAGAGTCTTATAGCCTTTCCAATCTGGGCTGGCTTTGAACTGCAATCCTCAGATCTCAGTCTCCTGAGTAGCTAAGATTACAGGCATGAGCCTCCAGCGCCCGGTAATGTTGCTGTTTTTAATGAACTATGTGAAGTTATTTCTTTTTACTTGGCATTTTTTTTCTTTTTTTTCCCTATGGTTATCCATTGTTGTCGCTGCATTTGATTTTTGTACCCTGTGTGTTGTATATACTTTTATCTGAATTAGGGAAGGGGAACAACAACGGTGAGATAAAGGACAAAAGTTAAACCAATGCAATAGGGATACTCACAAGACAATATACTGGCAATGAACTCTACAACGTGAGAGGGGACACTAGGAGAGAAAGTGGGAGAAAAAATGAGGGGGAGGTAACAATGTTTGACAAGAAACGCACTCACTACTTATGTGTGTAACTGTAACCCCTCTGTATATCAGCCTGACTATAAAATTAGATTAAAAAAATAATGAAAGCAAAAATGGACTGAGGGCATGACTTAAGTGATATGATTCTTATTTAACAAATGAGAGGTTCTAAATTCAAACTCTAGTATTCACACAAATAAAAGCAATGTCCTTCATAATCTTTTTATTGAAACCCTAGCTATCAGTGTGACAATCTAATTGTACTGAGAGGGTGGAGCCTTCATCGGATATGACCAGGGTCCTTATAAGAAGAGGCAAAGATAGCAGTGCTATTCAGAACAGAAATAAGGCCTTGTGAGGAAACAGCAGAAAGAAGTTTGCCCTCCACACACAGAAGAGAGAGTTCTCACAAGACACCAAACTTGCTGGCAGCTTAATCTTAAACTTTTTTTTTTGGACTCCAGAACCATGAGAAAATAGTGTCTTGTCTGCCTAGAAGACTAGAACATATTCCCAACCTAGTTCCTAATGCCTCTTCTTACCTAAAAGATGAGTTTTATAATCAGGATGTTACTACTATTATTTGTTGTCCTCCTGTTAATAACTGTGCACTGTGCTAAGGTCATGTGTGCACCTTTTATAGAACCTCCCTACAACTCCACAAGGATATTATTATTTCCTGTATTTATTCTGTGAGACACAACTCACAGAAATTGCTCTTGGATGCAGAATGCATGTTGCTACACAAGGGATTAAGACTCAGCATCAGGTCTGAAGATGCCACTCTGACATACTTCTCTAAGAATGCTATTTGCTGGCCCCTGCTGTGTGCCAAGTGGGTCTATGTGCGCTCCCAGGAGCCTTACCTATAGCTAAGGAAGCAAGCAAAAAAATCTAGTAATCCTATGATTACTGTTCTTCAATTGAGTAGATGACGATAGCTGTTCAGGTCTTTACTATAATTTCAGATCAATAAGCAGCAATCACCTTATTACTCTCATGTAATGGCCACTTCCATAGTTACAACAGCTTAAACAAATGAACCTCCCCCAAATCTCATGTGCTACCTAAATGTTCAATGTCAGTTATTCATGGAGTCTGCAGTGTGGAGGGTACAATTCTCATTTACAATCCTTTTAGAAAGTAAATGGAAATGAACGGAAGATGAGAGTGAGCCTTGTGTTTTGGTAATGTGCAGGAAGCTTTAGCAGGGCACAGCTTGTTTAAATGTTTTCTCCTTATCCTGATGCTCAGCAGTAAAGCAGTTCTGTGAAGGCAAGCGTAACTAAGCATCTTTATCTCTCCTGGAAGGCATCTTCCATCATCTATGGCCCTACTAACCATTATAATTTTGGCCAGGTCTTTGAAGTATTATTTGATTTGACTAAGTTTTGGCTTTTGAGATTGAAAGACAGTCACATTCTTATTTGTCAATATTTGGAAATGATGAGTCTAAATTTTGTGATAAATGTGAGTTTGTAAAAATTTCTGACTTTGCCCACAATTCCATTAGATTTTTGCAAGTAATTTAATCTTGAAGTACTTAAATTATCTTGATGGCAGAAACAAATGCCCTGTTCTTTGTTATTTACTGTGCATACATGTGGGCTGTGGGCAATAGGCTCACAATGAAGACATTCTTTTTTTTTTTTTTTTTGTCGGTAGTGGGGCTTCAACTCTGGGCCCGATCACTGTCTCTCAGCTCTTCAGCTCAAGGCTAGTGCTCTGCCATTTGAGCTACAGCACCACTTCACAATGCGTACATTCTTATAACCATAACTCCTTGTGTGAGAGTAGTATTACAATGTCTAATACATCCTGGCTTTGGTGACAGATAACATAGGCTACTGAAGTTTCACTAGAAAGGAACTTCCATGTAGAAAATTTCAGAACAATTTATTCTTTTATTCTCTTCTCCATTTGCCTGTTCTGTTATTTTGATTGTGTGATTAGCTGATGTATATAAACTGGTGTTTGCTATGATATCCCATCTAGTTAATATATACAGTAAGAAATGCACACTTTTTCCCCACTAACATATAGGGTTTGGTTTGCATTAAACATAAAGTCATTGTGTTAAAATTATAGAAAGACAAATTTTATGGTTGAACTGAATATATATTCCTTGATTCTGGAGCTATCATCTGGGTAAAGAACCATAGAAGATGGCAGGGAGGATTGGGTAAGGGGGCAGGGGGAGGATAGGAATGGATGGGAATGGGAAATAAAGGAGGAGGCTACAATGATTGATAAGAAATGTACTCAATATCTTGCCCATGTAATTGTAACCCCTTTGTATAGTATTTTCACAATAAAAAAAAAGAACCATAGAAGATAGGGAATGTTTTCTTCTGACTATACATGTATGGGCAAAATGACTATAATGATTTCAACTTGCAAACTTAGTTTTCAAAGATAGATAGGCACTCACCAAAGCATGAAACAGAACAAGTCCAAAGATTTGAAGAAGCTATTTTTTTGCTTACCCTAGTCTTCTACCATTACTTATGCTGGCTCTGGTTCTTCAGCTTTCTTTCCTTCCAGCATCCAGGAATATGGTGGGGACCCACCCTCCCAGTACTTTGGTTTTCGTTAGTCTGGTCCACCAGAAGAGAGGCCAGAAAGGTTTCATGTAACACATAAGCAGCATATCCACCCGAGTGGCCACCCCAATGATCTTGGACAAGTGACCCAGGTCATCTTTCTGACACGAGTATCAGCAGGGCATTTCCACATGCCATGCTTCCTGTGACATCTCTGCCAAATCCATGCCCTATTCATTTTCTAAAAGATTTCTGAAGTTTTGTGTTGAACTGAACAAGAAGTGGAAAAGTGAAAGATTGATTCTATCATTTATTTCAATCTAGAAAAAATGTTCATGGAAAATTGGGAACAATCAGTATATGAGCTATCATTCTAAAGAAAAAGGCAACAAAACCTATTGAATACTGCTAATAATTGTTTTTACCAGTAAAGATAGGTAAAGAAGGAAGAATATGTCCTACCCCCAACCTTCCAGAAGTGATTGGGTATACATTACTTCATGCCAGACTCTAGGATGATAACTAGGACTAGCTTGAATTTTTTCTTTTAATATTAAGTGATGGCAAGTGAAAAGATAACACAAACAGACATGTTGCAACATCTGCTATGTTAAAAGCACAGCCTAAAAATTTGATGATTCAATTACTGGCACCTTTTCATAGCTCTGAGCGAGCTCAGGTTTTGTCCAACTTTACATGATTATGCTCTATTTGTTATGATATTATTATATAAATCAAAATACAGTGTAGTATGCAATATTATAGTGTTGATATAGATGATTTATATCCTAAACACTTCAAGACCTGTAGCCTCAAATAGAAACCAGTGAGTCAATCATTGCTGTTTAGCATTGTATTGAAACAGAACAAACACAAGCTTCTACTTTTCAATAAAGATTACAATTTTCAGTAATTATACAAGAGCTTTTTAGTGATTGAACATAATTATACAATCCTTATCAGATGCTTAAACATACACTAAAATTACTTGAGAGTAATATTACATAGCAATGAAAAGTAAAATTAATTAAGCTAGGAAACTTGGGTATGTGGTCATGGGGAATAATGGGAAAGGTGACTTGTACACAGAAATGAACATGTCAAGTTAAAACACCTCTTGTAGAATCAGCTGAAGATAATTGAAAATTAAAAAAATCAAAATAGCATATCTTTCATATAAAAGTATTCAGTTCTGCAACGAGTTACACTTTAGTTAAGATCTATACCTTCAAATTGGAAGACAGAAATAATATATATATATATATATATAAATATATTTATAAAAAAGTAGGATATTACTCTGAGGATATTACAACCTACACATAAATAATGCTTTGCAACTATTCGTTATCATATCTGTTTTTCTCTTTATCTCTTTAGTTTCCTTAATTGTGGTACCTACTGTGTATGTGTTTTAACAAGGAAAATGTTTTCATACATGTATACAAAGTGATATGGACTGTGTAAAGCACATAAAAAATACCATATAACTGGCAGCTAGTATCTCCATAAAAAATTAGTGCATTGGCTCATACTTGTAATCCTAGCTACTGAGGAGGTCAAGATTAGGAAGATGACAGTTTGATGCTAACCTGGGCAAACTGTTTGTGAAACCTCCTCTTTTTTAAATAGGGATGTTGCTTTCCAGGCTTGTATAAGCAGAAAGAGGAATCCTACCTCAAAAACAAACACAGAAAGGGCTGATGGTGCTGTGTGGCTTGAGTGGTAATGCTCTGAGTTCCCATGTCAGCACTGAGGAGAAAATGTATAATAGGAATAAATATGTTCACATTAAGTACCTTGTGCCTGTCCCATACCAAGTGCTCACTGTGAGCACTATGCCCTTATGCACCTGGTAGTATATAGCATCTCTCTCATCTTATAGAAGAAGAAACTGATGATCAGAGAGTCAAGCCAAGTTTGGAAAGCTTGAAAAGTGAGCATTACAAATATGAATGTCAAAGTAGTCCCATTTTGCCTTCTAAATTTTCCATTAGAATCCTTATTCTGAACATGTTCCCCTCTCATCCCTCCTACTTGCTTCTGTGAATCCTGATCCCTTTCAGGTAAGGTGAGCTGCTCAGTCATGGCTCTCTACTCACATGAAAGCAACTGCTTCATATCTGGTTTTTATGGAAATAAAATTTCTGACCTTACTTCTGGGTTTAGGAATATTGTTTTTGGGTTTGACAAAGCCCTTTGCAGAAATAGAGAAGCTGGTATGAACTGTAGGATTTGGAAGTTTTTACTTAACTTCATTTGGGTACAACAAACAAATCTTTTTACTTCCTAGAAAATAGGTTTGTTGTTTTTTAAAAATATGCTTGGTCCAAGAAATGCATCTTTTTTCTACTTTATTTTCCTGTTACATATTTTTACAATGTGCTCCTGTCTTTGATTTTAACTTCCTTCTGAGAAGACATTTAGACAAAAACCTGCTACATATTCGACAGCCCACTCATATCTCTGGATTCCCAGGGAATCCTGGACGCTTACATGATGCTCTTCAGGGTGAAGTTGTCCCTAAAATAATAGTGTGTTGATTTGATCTCAATGGGAGAATATTCTAATGTTACCCTTCAGTTGAGAAAAAAAAAAGAAATCACCTACAACTGAACAAAATGTATTTTAGGTAAGCATCTGCAAAAAGAGCAAATGAATTCGGAAGAGCATACAGGAAGATTTAAATCTATTCCTGCTGTGAAAATCCAGATTGAATGAGAGAAAAGCAAATGAAATGTGGGCAGGTTGTACTCTCAGTCCTCAGAGGGCCCAAGCTGGCATTCACTTTGTCTACTTCAAAGAGCCCCCGGAGCATCTGGAGGCTGAATCCTGGCCACTCCAGTGCTAAAATCTCCAGGGATTTTAATTTCTGAATTTATTTTTAGGGGACCATAAGTACATGATGTCTGACACATTCATTTTCTTCCTTTTTCCAATGATGCTAATGCACAGTTTGTTGCATGAAATGGATATTTTTCTGACTCTACAGTTTGGGTGGAGAAGGAAGAACTTTCAAGTACTAAGACTTTCAGTGATTATCTCATTTTTGACATCTCTAATTTTGTTCGTAGTCCCTAAAGATAGTCATAGGATCTTTTCTCTTTAAAGAAACCAGAAGCTATACTATGCCTGTGTTCATACTCTTATCATGCAATATGCTACTCTGCTTTGCTTCTCTCCTACAGCAGACATGAGAAAAGTCTTGGAGTATGAACTTTCACATCAGTCCAGCTAGTCTGTTATGTAGAAGTATAAAGTAAGCTTTTAGCAAACAAACTTAGAAGCCGATGAATGCTGCGTTCCTTGGACACTCAGTGTCACTTCATGTCTCCTGCCACTTGCATCCTTGCTACTCTCCTGTTTGTAGAGGCTCCTGTGTTGAATTTTAACCTCCTTAGGAAAAGTGCATCTATGAACTGGACATTTTCTGGCTTTCTACCACCTCTCCTATGTCCCTTATCTTCTGTAAGATCTGAGCTTTGAAGGCAGTTTTAGTGGACAATGTCTCTTTCCTTCCAGTGAAAAATTATTATTTGACATTCTTATTATTTAAAATTGTTATTCTTTTTTTAGTGAATAGGAAGATAGCTTACCCTATCATCAGACACCGCTTTATTTAGCTGATTTTGTTTCATCCAACTCAGGAGTCTCTTTAGGATAAGCTAAGTGACAGATGCATTAGGAATGGGGGCTCTACAATTAGACCACCAGATCTGTCTCAGGCCTCTTACTGCCTATGTTGTTTGGGCTACCTCAATTTCCTCATCTGTAAAACTGGTGTGATATTATCTACTCTATAGGTTATGATGAATATCCAGTAAGATAACACGTGATTAGAATTATTGCAAACAGTATTAGAAAAAATAGTGAATGTTAATTTTGATAACCAAAGATATCTAGAATGTAGCAGATTACATAAAATCAAGAGAGAGGAAAATATGAAAATATGGCAAATATAGCAAATAAGATCTGTCTCTAAATATTGAACTCAAACTTGTTTTACATTTTTTCCCTACAAATTTCTTCCATTATTGGGTGCTAGTTACTTCCTCAAGCTCTTCCAAAGAATCAAGATTCACAAATGCGCACACACACACACACACACACACACACACACACACACACACACAGAGGAAAAAATAATTTGGAGGGGGTGAATTTGATCATTATATACAAGTTTATAAAGATCACAATGAACCCCTTTGTACAACTGATTTATGCTAATAAATATTAATAATATAAAAAAATCAGTCAAGACAGCTCTGCCCTTCAAAGAAAGCTTTGGGATTACTTGTCATGAAAACCAATACTCACCTCTCCAATCCCAACAGTACACCCTAGCTTAGAACCCAAGAGCTACCATGGCTTGAATTTAATCTCCTGACAGAAGTTTACAGTGAAACTTCTGCTGCATCACAATGCTCAGATGAACATTCAAACAATTCTGGCAAATTCTCACATGTACTTTTCTTGGTTTTCCTTTTTCCTTAAAGAAAAAGGATTCCTGACCTTCCTAATTTCCACTATAGCTTCCTGCTCTGTCCCCATCCTTTATTTCATGTCTTTACTTACTTTTCTCTGATTCTCTCTAAAGGCAAATTCTGTAACTCTCATCTTAAGTTTTCATGAATTCCAAGTTCAAGGAATGGAGCCAGGAGTACTGGGTGGGCAAAAAGATTCCTAAGTTTGGAGTTTGTAAGGATGTAGGGGACTAGTGTTTATTCATCATGTCTACAGAGATTAAGTCACAAAATTCTCACTTTACAATCACCTTCTTTGGTAGAGTTCGGGTCATTTTTAACATACTTATCAACTTACTAATAGGAAGTTAGGGACTCCTCTAGTTATGGCTATCCACATACTTTTTGATAAGCACAGGCCTAGGGCCAGCATCACCTTAAATATGGGATGGTTTTACTTAAGGGTGCAGTCATGACATAGGTTTCTCTTATGTACTCTGAACTTAGGCACACTGAATGATATGATGATTTTGTCCATTACATTTCTTTTATAGTTCCTTGATCATTTCAAGGAAATGTTAGTTTAGAGCTGTCTTTCTGTAACTGACAAACATCTTTTCATATAAGACAGATTGAACTGCAGGCTCAGAGCCCCAGGGGAACCTCCTGGGAATTTAGGATCATTGCTGTGCCTCAATTATATTGATTCAGTGCCTAGTAATGACATACGAATTCATTTAAAAATAAATATTTAAAAAAATACCTATTTGAAAAGTCAATTACTTCAAGATGAAAGTTCAAAAGAATAGTCTGAAATAGGAAAAAGATGTGTAGACTTAGTATGTCCACAGTTTAGATGCAAGTGGCCATATTGAAGGGATGACTAGTGACCTGGTCAGAGAAGATCAAGAGGTGAGGTTTGCAGGGCCTGTAGGTGCATGTCTGTAACCTCAGCACTGGGAGGCTCAGGAGGAGGAAGATCCTGTGCAGAGCAAGTTCCTGTCAACAACCACAACAAATCTAAATAAAAAAGAAAAACAACGAAAAGTCAGAGAGAGAAGTATAAAATGGTATGGTGAAAAACTAAGCTAGAGTTAGGTAGCCAGATGCTTGTGTAGCAGGAAAAGGACAGCAGCAGTCAACCTGGGGAAGGAGGAAAGGGAGGGAGGAAAAGAGGGAAGGGAGAACATTATGACTATGAAAGGTGGGTGGTATGCAAGATGATGACCACTGTGGTGACCATGACCTCCAAGAGGAACCAGTAAGAGAACAGATCCAGGGAGAAACATCACATACAGCAGACCTCTTTGTATTCTCTCAGCTGTAAATATATTTATTTACTAATTAAAATGGTAAATCTGTGGTTTAAAAGAACTTTAAAATAAGAAAACACTAAATAATTGGTATCACTCATAATTTATAACTCTAGCATCTCAAAATAGCCGATGTTAATATTTTATATATTTTAGTTTAACTAATGAAGATGATGATACCATCAATAAATATCTTTCTCCCCTGAAATGCATTGTAGAATCACTGCTGCTGCTACTGAATCTCAATTTCTTTCCTAGACAGGCCCTAAAATAAATCTGAAATTAAGAGACAGTTGGCAGAAATTTATACTTGTTGAATGACTCATATGTCTCTGTATAAAAGAAAATGTTATCAATATATTTAATCACATAGATAACATGTTTTAGAAGTACTACTTCATCTTTGATGTTCTCACGGAATGTTGATTGTAGAATAAATGTTTAATAATATTATTTCTAAGAATGTTTACATGGTTTTTCATATCAGATGGAAATAATTCAATTTTCTCTTTTTCATGCTGATCAATTCAAGCATTTCAGGATGTCAAGTATCAAATAAATTTGTGGGATTATGCAGTTTCTGGCTAGGGAATCAATAGCAACTAGACACTTGTATGGGAAAAAGTCAGATTTTATTTTAAATGATGGATTCTCCTCTTAATAGTTGACTAGCAAAATATTGTAAGTGCTCCAGTTAAGTGTTCCAGTTAAGTGCATTGAACAAAAAAGTCTCCCATTAAGTGGTCTCAGGGCTGGGAAAGTGGCTCAGTGGTAGAGCGTTAGCCTTGTATGCCTGAGGCCCTGGGTTCGATTCCCCAGCACCACATAAGCAAAAAGAAAAAAGCCGGAAGTGGCGCTATGGCTCAAGTGGTAGAGCACTAGCCTTGAACTGAAGAGCTGAAGGACAGCGCCCAGGCCCAGAGTTCAGGCCCCACGACCGGACCAAAAAAAGAAAAAAAAAAAAAAGAAAGAAAGAAAGAAAGTATAAGTGGTCTCATAACTTTCTTTGTCTCTGAAATTATCATGTTTTTGAACAACTTTAGCATCCTTAAATGTTGCTTCTCTTACTGAAATTGTTATTTCAAGCTTCTTTTTTTATACGTAAGTTTTTATTGTGAAAATACTGTACAGAGGGGTTACAATCACATGAGCAAGGTAATGAGTACATTTGTTATCAAGCATTGTTGCCTCTTCCTTTGTTTTTCCCTTACCATAAACATGACTGTTCCCTTACTTACAAGCTTTTAGGAATTGATCATTCAATAAAGATTACTATGTGTTTTTTGACTATGAATTTTGGAGGTTTCTATGTAACTTTTCTTCTTGTTTTCTTGAGTATAACTTTTTTATGGAATATGAGATGTGCTTCACCAAAGCTTAATACTAAATTATTTCAAAAGGAGAACAATCTAATATCTGGAATGCAGAATGATGAAGCTCTAGCTAGGTAAATTAGATACTTGTAATATAAGAATATTAGTGAGGACTGGGAAGGTGGCTCAGTGGTAGAGCACTTGTCTTGCATGCCTGAGGCCCTGGGTTCGATTCCTCAGCACCACATAAGCAAAATAAAAAAGCTGGAAGTGGTGCTGTGGCTCAAGTTGTAGAGTGCTAGTCTTGAGCTGAAGAGCTGAGGGACAGCACCCAGCCCAGAGTTCAGGCTCCACGACCGGACCCCCCACCCCCAAAAAAAGAACTTTAATGATTTATTTTCAGTTACACTTTTGTTGATAATGATATTAGTCCTTTTGTTTTCTGACTCATATTGTTTCCCTAGAGACCCCAAGACCACAAATAGTGAAGCTGAATGTTTGAATTTCTATCAATAAATCAAGTTAGAGATATGTCTATGTGCATACAATAAAAATGACTTCTGTACATTCAACAATTTTCAAAAAGTTATCTTTAAATAAATTTATTCTTGTAGATGGCTTTAAAGAAAAACCTAAACTGAATTTTGGACTTCTGTAAAATGTAATTTAGTATATCTAAATCTGACAGGGAGAAAAATGCACAGAAATAAGAGAAGAACAAGTGCTTGTACAGACAAATCTGGGAATGGCTTCTCTGTGGATTTGTGCAGAGAAACTTTTTGAAGGGGAAGAAACTTCAGAGATAGAAAGGAACACTATTTTCTCTTAGATGTATTACTAAAAGTTCCAGTGATTGAAGTCTATAAATTTAATAATTTTACAGTATCCTGTGACAGGACTTGCACTAACTCCAAAATTCAAGGAAGAACACCTGGGAGGATTAGAAACTATCAAAAAAAAAAAAAAAAAGGGCTGGGAATGTGGCTCACTGGTAGAGCGCTTGCCTTGCATACCTGAGGCCCTGGGTTCCATTCCTCAGCACCCCATAAGCAAAAAGAAAAAAGCCGGAAGTGGTGCTGTGGCTCAAGTGGTAGAGTGCTAACCTTGAGCTGAAGAGCTGAGGGACAGCACCCAGGCCCAGAGTTCAGGCCCCACGACCGGATTCCCCCCCCCCCAAAAAAAAGGAATGGTGGGATTAAGATCCCTTCAGGGAGGAGGAAGATAGAGACATGGTAAAATACTATTTCAACTTCTTTTCTCCTACTTAAATAACAGAAATAATATATGATGTTTTACCTAACAATAAAGAAACTATAGTGAAACTATAGTGAAAACAGATTGTTCACTCTTGGGTATATCAACAGCATTGAAATGCAAGTTATATACTCTCCTAGCAAGCCAGGCCATAAGCAGATTCACACATCACTAAAGCAAGCAAATACATTTGAAATTCAATTTCAGAGGCAAAATTATATATTTTTTATTTCCTGAAACAATTTTATCTTGTTGACAGTGTGCTTTTTTTTGTCACGATTCATGTTTCTCCTGAGGTGAATGCTTGTAAAGCATCTTGCTCTCTTTGGTAAGAAGGATTTATCAATGAAAACTAAATCAGTGTCTGAATAAATGATGTGAAAAGGCACCCGCTTGGATTTGTAGCTGGACTTTTAGAAAGTACTCTTAGCTTTCAGATTCATGTTATTATGAAATTATGCAAAGTTATATTATGTATCTAAAAGTCGTTGCCAGCAGTGAAGTGTTTTTCTGAGCCAGATTCTGATTCTGTCTGTCTGCTGATTTCCCAAAATGTATCAGAAACTCCAGGAGAGTGGCACTTTTTAAATTCACCCATTTTCCAGATCCAGTCCAGACAGACCAAATCTGAATTGGTAGAAATCTTGGAACCTTGTCAGGTTTACACAGTTCTCCAGGTATTTATACAGACCAGCAGATTTGACATTGAGAGGCAGGGTGAACATCTTAAGGACCATACAGGTCATCTGCATGAGGAGGCTAACTGAAGAGAAGACTTTCAGTTCTAGCTCTCTACAAGATAAATGGAGTATCAGTTTCAACCATGAAATTAGTCTCTGAGACGAAACAATGATTTGTGATTTTTTAAAAAAGATCTCCAGTTATAATATTATTGCATTTAACTATGAGACTTTATTCAATTTTGCATTTTTAGCATTTTGCACAAGCTTTGGATAAATCCAAACCAATCTAGTATTGTTTAGTCATTCTCAGAATAAACTTACACTGTTAAATTAAAAGACAAGGTTCCTTTCTAGGTAGGTCTTAGATTCTATCACAAGCCATAATAATAGACTAGGGAACAAGGAACTTTAGCTAATTTGAAGAAAATGATGTTATATTCAGAAAACAGATAGAAATGTAATAAAAGGTGGTGAAAGTTGTGTAGATTAGTATTCCTCAGAACTGGTAGATAGGGAAGACCTTAAACATGTGAGTTCTAGCCGAGAACTGAACACCAAGGAATGGAGTGACCCGGGAAAGGCCCCAGTAAATGCATAGGTGAAGACTGAACTCAGTATGCTTGAGCAAGAAAGGCAGGTGCCTGAAGTGTGTTGACTGAGAAGGAGGGTGGGATTAGACAAAATTTAAAGAGGTAAACATTGTGAGAAGAGGTCAAGGCACAACTTAGAATGACTTCCAGAAGTACCCTGTGGCTGAGGCTGTCTACATTAGGGGTGATGAGAAGCACTGCCATTGACCAGTTAAGACTTGAGTTCCGTCCTGGCTTTATCAGTAACTATCAAAGTGACCTTGGATAGGTAACCTATGTAATTCTTCTTGGCTTCCTTGTAAAATAGAAATAACAACACAATAAGGAAACAAAGTGCCTTCTTGGCTTGAAGTTTTTTATTGGTTGGTCAAAACTAAAGATATAGTTTAATCTATTTTTCATGTATTCAATGCTAGGATTAAATAGTTTAATATATATAAAGCTATTTAATATATATAATTATATATACATAACTATTTAATCCTAGCATATAATAAATATATAATAATGTGTACTGTGCTCTGTATATAGCCTATCAAACAGATTGTAGCTATTATTAGTATATTAATGAGAGTGTAAAATGCATTTCCAAATTAGAGTAATTCTTCAATGTATAGGTTTACAGACCCCACCAGTCCTCCTTAATTGGAGTCCTTAGGAGATCCCATAATACATTTTTCCCCCAAAAGCTCTCCAGTAGTTTTGAAGTGCTCTGCTAAGTACAGTTTTGCCAATGTGTGTCTTTTTGTGTATGAACGAGAAATAAAACATATTTTGTTGCACTCGCTGGTTCTTTTGATGTGTTTTTGAAATTTTAATAAACATAATTTTTACAACCCTTTCTTGTAAGTATGGTATATAATTCCCTTTTGTGTCTTACTTGAGAGGGTACTGATTCATTTTCAAGTTACATTAGGGCAGCTCATGTTTCTTTTCTACAGGATTTTTTTCTCTCTCTGAACACTTAATAATGTTTTGCTTTCTGAGGAATACTTAACCCCAAAGATTATTTCCAGACAATTTATATGTTGCTTTATAGGTGCCATTCCATGTTACCAACAGAAGCAATAACCCATACTTTCTTCCTTGAGAGAGCATCGAACGATTTTGATATGATTAAAAACTTTAGCTCCCCAGCCACTTATATTTCACATCTTCAAAGAATTTAATTTAGTCACACTCAATACCTGTTCATTGACTGCCCACCTGGTTCTCAGAAGCAATGGTCAAAAACAGACCACAGCTTGCCCTTGAAATCTCACAGTTGATAGAGTGGGAATATAGATAGGATCAAAATGCTTTTCAAATAGGCATCTGAAAGTTGTGGTAAGTGTTTTAAAGAAAAATTTATATGAGTCATGAATCACAGTGCAGGCTGTGCAGAGATTAGTCAGAGAGACAGAAGAAAGGGCCTCTGTACCAGTAGGTACCAGAATGCTATCTTAACATAGGAGTTCACTAGAAGGAGAGGACGACATGGAAATACATGCAGTTGGAGATGAGTGTGGAGATTGAGACTAGCAGAAGTATGGCTTGGGATGAGGTCTGGAATAGACTCGTCCCTAAACAATGGAAGCCGGGTGCCATTAAAGCAGAAGTTAATAGGTCAGGTTTGAATCTGACATCAATGGAGAACAGGCTGAGGGACAACAATGCACTGATAGATCTGGAGGGATGTAGACAACACATCAGATTAATGGATGAAGCTTCACTACACTTCCAAGGCTCCCTTTCATTGATCAAATAGCAAAAACCAGTGTTTTGGTATCTTTCATGGAATAATTAGGAAGCACAAAATTTCAAATGAAAGAAAAAACATAGGGGCTGGGAAGGTGGATCAGTGGTAGAGTGCTTGCCTTGCATGCATGAGGCCCTCAGCACCACATAAGCAGAAAAAGCCAGAAGTGGCACTGTGGTAGAGCACTAGCCTTGAGCTGAAGAGCTGAGGGACAGTGCCCAGGCCCAGAGTTCAAGCACCACAACAGACAAGAAAAAAAAATCTTTGTTGCTTTGTATGTCCCTCCCCCACAGTATAACCCCCGCTTTCACTATATTTGATGTCAGTATAATTTGTGGAGGAGATGGGAAAAACAAGTCGTTTAAGGATACAGGTGGACCCGTTGCAACTATGAGAAGTACAAGTTGTCATGTTGAAAACGAACTTTACAACTTTGGTGGGGTGGGGGGGATTGGGGGGGGAAGGCTGGGAAGGGATGTGAAGGGTAAACAAAGGAGGAGGCTGCAATGCTTGATAAGAAATGTACTCATTATCTTGCCCATGTAATTGTAACCCCTCTGTACAGTATGTTCACAAAAAATAGGAATAAAAATTTAAAAAAAAGAAAAAAAAGCATTAATGAATCATTCATATATGCCATCATTTGGACAGTGACTTTTATAAACCACTTAAAATATGTACCAACTTCTAAAGGTGTATTTTTTCCTGGAATCTTTAATATTTTATGTTGTTTACTCAAGAAAGTGCTAGACTTTCAAAGGTCCATTCACAATGGTTTGGGTAGCAGACAACATTTCTTTGGCTATCGTTCACCAGGTGAATGATAGTTTCAGCTTGTCCTAATCAGATAAAAGTTGCTATTTGTACCTTTCAAAGGCAATTTCAAAAGTATTCAATGGAAGAGTCACTAAATCTCAGTGATCCAAAGAAAGTCTGATTTCAGCATTTGACAAAAGACCAAAGAAAGCTTAAAATATCAGCTTCACTGTATGACATTTACATGTCAAGCTTCCTTTTCTTGACTATTGAAGAATGTTATTTCATTACTAATTTGGTTACATTTGATCTTGTGTGACTGTCAATGAAGAATGTCCCTTTGGGAATGTCAGTAAAAACACAAATAAATTGGAAGGGCATTACTTCCCAGAATTGCTAACAAATGCCAACCCAAATCACATGATCACTATTACTGATTAAAGAAAAAACATTCTAATGACTGCACACAACTTTTATAGTTTATGTGCCTTCAAAGAAGAGAGATTTAAATACCACCACCACCACCACAGATGTTCCAAGTTGGCAGTAAGATTACCTTACAGTGAAGATAAGAAATAACTGAAGCTATCCTTTTTCTAACTTAAATTGTGTTGCCCATTTACCCTTTCCACTCACTCCTGGCCTGCATTACTTTTGCTTTTTGGTCTCTGTCACTTGTGCTTTTGTCTGACATTACTACCTGCCTGCCTAGAATGACCTGCTGCTCTTTTCCTCTTTTAAATGCTATTTCCCAGCTAACCACTGGCAGGAAATCTGTTCTGCCTGGTCAAATCTATTTTGTCTCATGGCTTGAGTATTTCCTTCCAGTCTGTATGCTTCTTATCCTTATGTCTTATCCACCTGCGAAAATGATAGGAACTGTGTTGACATTCCACAATGTGTTCAGGTCACCATCTGTCGTTGCTATTATGTGTTTATTAAAATGTTCACAAGGTACATCCCATGACATAAAATATTGTGATAATGCCAGCTGGTTGGCAGGCATGGGTCTGTGAGGCTGGCTTGCTGTTATTAAGGAGCAGAGTAGTTGTGACTTTGGTTTAGCTTTGCTTATTTACAGGGGCAGCTTTTGAGATGATCATTGTTCTGAGGTCATGAATAATCATACACATCTATTCTTTTATTCTCCCAGTGGCCTCATTTATTGACTCATTCATGTGTTCATTCAGCAGTGCTTGTTCACTATCTTTACAACCAACCATTGTGATAGACCCTGGCAAGCACAGAAGACAAATCTCAGACATCTACATGGCTGGTGGGGAGAGGGGAATGATAAATCTTTTTTTTTGGGGGGGGGGTCAGTCTTGAATTCATGGCCTAGGACTGTTCCTGTGTTCTTTTGCTCAAGGTTAGTGCTCTTCCACTCTGAGCCACAGTGCCACTTGCGATTTTCCGATGGCTAATTTGATATAAGAGTCTCACAGACGGGGCTGGGAAGGTGGCTCAGTTGTAGAGCGCTTGCCTTGCATACCTGAGGCCCTGGGTTTGATTCCTCAGCACCACATAAGCAAAAAGAAAAAAGCCGAAGTGACGCTGTGGCTCAAGTGGTAGAGTGCTAGCCTTGAGCTGAAGAGTTGATGGACAGCACCCAGGCCCAGAGTTCAGGCCCCACTACTAGACTCAAAAAAAAAAAAAAAGAGTCTCACAGACTTTTTCACCCAGGCTGGCTTTGAACCATAATCCTCAGATCTCAGACTCCTGAGTAGCTGGGATTACAGGTCACCAGTATCTGTCTTATGATGAATCTTAAACAATCTCAGCCGTCAATGTACAGTTATAATTGAGGGGGAAGTATCCATAAAGAAAGGGACACCATAGTTCTGGAAGCCCAATATTCAAGAAATTTGGGTAGACTGAAGGGAGGTAGAGAATGATGAATGTGAGATTCCAGAAGAAAGGGCAAGGGTACATGTATGTTTTCAACAGAGGGTATAGCATGTGCAGAGTTCCTGGCAAGACACATAGCTCTTGTGTGAAACTAAGGGAAGTATTGTATATTTATCTTAAGGCCTCCATTCCACTTTCAAATCACAAAATTGTATGGTAATGGCAATATTCTGTGGTGACTGAAATCAAAAGTAAGAGGGCTCTGGTAAGACAACATCTCTCTGTTGAGACAGGTGTATAGCAAAGTCACCAGGCCCTGTGGGTCTTGGTGAAGATATGTGTCTTCATTATATTAAAAAAGGACATTTTAAAATTGTTGATCAAAGGGAAGGGGAAAATGCATCACATCGACTTTAAAAAAAAAAAAAAAACCACTTTGGCTACAGTATGCAGCTTTGATCCACCCTGAGTCTTAACAGCTATCATTCATTTAGCACCAGCCCTGAGCAGAAAAGGAAAAAGCCAAGTGAGAAGGTGATGTTTAAGCTCTAGTGTAGTTGGAAAAAAAAGAAATGGAATGTTGATTCTGCTCTTGTCTGAAATATTTCCAAATTAGGCTAGCAATCACCTATGTAAGTTTTTCAGTTTTTCTAGTTTGAAATACTAAATTTTCCACCATCAAAAGCTTTGCTGTTTCTATAAATCAAAATGTTTAGAAACTCATTTTATTTATCTCAGTCACCATAAATATTTATACACTACATAGCATGTCACAAAATTTATAATGTATCACAACTAAGTTTCCTCAGATTTTCTTTTTTGTAATTTGAAATTCTCAGGGCATTTGAGTTTAACTGATGGACAGATTTGCTGGTGAGTATTATAGCAGATTAACACTATTAAGTGCCCAAAGCCAAAACCTCCACTTTTTATATAACCTGTACTGAGATCCTTTTTTTTTTTTTTTTTTTTTGAAGCTTTACCCACAGTGATCAAAGCCATAGGTACTCTGTAAGCCACCAGTTCAACTACTTACCTTTTGAAAACCCCTCCAGTGAATTAGCTTAGCCATGCAGTTTCTGGGACCCCCACAGGGCAAGTGACTCAATTGCACTTCCATATCCAAAAGAAAGAAAATCTAAAGGAGTAAAGGCACTTCGAACTAAAAACAAATACATTTTTAATGACAATGGGAATTTTAAAAAATCAGATCCTTGTACAACCTACCAAGACCCAAGTTCAGGAGGTTGCATTTTTACTCTTCCTTCTGACAATATAATTAACACCTTCAACTGCTGGGGTCACACACTCCCTATTGTGTTTTAATCCTTATTATTACATTCATAACCTTTTGTAAAATATAACACAATGCTAAAGCATGAACTCATGTCCTATTCAAGTGTCAAGCAATCTCTTAGTTTATTTTTACAAAGCAGAGCTGAATATTTACAGAATATACACATTCAAAGAATAATACTTTCCAAAAGGAAAGCTATTAGAGATTTTCTAAAAAATGAGCGGCAATAACAAAGGGGGCAATTACAGTCATATCAAAGGCAGACAACAAACTCTTTGTTTTAGTAAGAATGGCATACTTGTCCTGTGAATTTGCTTGATTGTTAGAACAGATTTAATACAATCACCCAGGGAAAGAGCCATGCTAATTTGAATCTCAGGTTTTTTTTTTCTCCCAGATACAGTTGTGAGAAACTATTGAGATCTCATGATGTATGAAATGCCTAGAGGTAACTTCACAGATAGCTTTATAAGTGGTAGACACATGGTCAAGATGGACCCACATCCCTACCTGTACAATGCCAGCCCCCTCAATGTGGGTGGGACTCTAATTTAATAGGACAACCTATGTTAGGTTATATCACCGGACAAAGTTGGAAGGCCTGCCATGATGGTGGTGCATTGTGTGAGATTGACTCAGCTTACTGAAGAGAGATTCCTCTCTAGCCTCAAAGAAGAAAACAGCCATTTGTAAAGGAGAGGAGCGGAAATTACTAGAAATGAGAATGGTTCCTGCCTGGAAGCCATCAAGAAAGAAAGAATTCCGTCCTAAAGGAATGAAATTCTTGCCACTGGAAGGAGACCTCGTGCTTCAGAAGTGGTACAACTTTCAACACCTTCATCCCAGTCTGGTGAGAGACCATTGTGCTAATTTTGTAGCCATTTACCATACAGCCATGAAGTTAATGCATTCAAACTAAGTCTTTGGTTATCTCAAATTCTATACCGTCTACGTGTGTGTGTGTGTGTGTGTGTGTGTGTGTGTGTGTGTGTGTGTGTGTGTGTGTGTGTGTGTGTGTGTGTGTGTGTGTGTGTGTGCATTTGTTTAGCAAAGCCTTACATACAAGGGCAAATAGTAAATCCTCTTTTGCAAGCTAGAACTCATGGTTGAGTTTGAGTTTTGGTACATGTAAACAGGAATATGATTCCTATAGTAGTCAACAATGATGCGGAATGTTAACTTGGAGGTTGGCTCTGGGAATAAATTTGAGTCTGCTTCTCTTTGTCTGGTTTTCTTATTCACACTCATCTAATCCCATCCATCTAATCTCCTTCTCTACTCTCCCCTGCTCTTCCTCTCTACATCTATTTCCCTGTCAGTGCTTAAAAAAGTCACTTCTCTTCCTCTTGACACAAAACTAGAGCTGAAAGAAATATATACAAACCAAAAACAAAATACCACAAAGCCAAAAAATAAAAATAGTGAAAGCAACATCTCTTCAAATACACATTTCCATCACTTTTCGAGCATTTCTTTCTACATTTTAATGTTAATTCTTCCAAGAATTAAGTTTCCATTTTCTTTCTTCTCACCTCTGGTTTAATTTCCAAACTGTTTTTCAGTGTCTAAAAACGTTCCCACAAAAGAAACAAACAACTTCCCTCCTGCTAAGTCTGTGTTTATCTGTTGAATTCTTCAGCAACATATGACACTCTCGCTCTCCATTTCTTTCCGTAATGTTTTCAAATACAGCGAAAATGTACAATGATTTCATGTGTGTCAATAAGGAGGCACTTGTATAATCCCTTAGCATTTTCTGTGCATGCATGGTTGTGTGAATTTTACTTAATAATTTTGTGCTAAACTGTGGAAATCATACCATGCAGGTACCTGCAAGTACTCAACTTTGCATTTTCTAAAATAATGTGACATTTTCCTTTAACCCAGTATTTTCTGCCATAGTGTGCATAAACATATTTCCTCATTGTCCAAGAAGTCTACTTATTGTATAAGCTTATTTTCAAGTACCACTCAGTACATACATCCTTTAAAATTTTAAACTTGAATAGTTTCTTCATGTTTGAATTCATGTTGTTAACATTTCAAAGAATGAATGACCCACTTTCCAGATTAATCTGGTTACTTCAGTGTTATCTTATACATTTATTTCCAAAACCCCCCTGCTTGCTATAAGTTGGAGGGTAAGGCTTGAAGAGAAATACTTTAAGTATTTGTTGGAGATTTCCTTATAGGTGGTACAAATTGCTTCAGTTCATCCCAGTAGGGGGCCCCTAATATCAGGTGTCCTTTCCATGAATGAGGTTAACTTTGAGCATTTCTCTCTCTCTCTCTCTCTCTCTCTCTCTCTCTCTCTCTCTCTCTCTCTCTCTCTCTCTCATCTATCAATGTTCTAGCTTCTATTATGTGCATGTGTGTGTGCATGTGTGTGTCTTATTTACCCATTTTCTCTTTATAACTAGTGAGCTATTTCTTGGGGTGAAACTTGAGCATGTGCAGGCCATCTACCAGTAGTGATATTAATGTCCTTTGGTGACCCTTTGTAGAGTGACTCCCCCTCTTCTTCCTCTACCTTTCTAGAAAAGCTGCTTTCTGTCCTTGACATCAGTGATAACACACACACACACACACACACACACACACACACACACACACACACACACACACACACACACACACACACACACACACACACACACACACACACTTCATCTTTGTTTCATGTTCCCTTTCCATTCTAGCCCCTTTACAAGTCTGTTTGCTTCTGGCTCCCTGTAAATGTTGTTACTCCTCAAGGGTCTTTCTGTGAGTTGCACCATTTACATATAAGTAGAGTTGGTTGGTTCTCATTAATATACTAAAAGAGTATATTCAGGGAGTTTAAAAAAATGGTTTTTATTTTGACTCTTTGAATTTTATTTCCCTACCTAGGGAAATTGGTCCCTCTTTGGAATATGTTATATATGTTCAATTATGTAGAGTTTTAAGAATTGCTTTTATTAGCATGAGGGATTTCCAGTAGCATTTAACTATCCTACAAGTACCAAAGCAAGAGGGGCGTCTCACTTTCAGAAGGAAGCTCCTGTCCATTTCATGGACACCTGTGGGCACACAAGACAGAATGTGACTAAAAATCTTGCTAAAACATTCATGAAGAGATGCTCTAGGTTTTCATATTTACTCATGCTCATAAAGCAAATGATAATTCAAGAAAGAATTGCACAACAAGTTATTGGATTTATAATTGATGTGTGTGTGTGTGTGTGTGTGTGTGTGTGTGTGTGTGTGTGTGTGTGTGTGTGTGTGTGTGTGTGTGTGTGTGTGTGTGTGTTTCTTGCTCCTGGGGCTTTGAACCCAGGAGCTTGAGTTTGTCCCTGAATTTCTTTTTATTTTATTTTATTTTTATTGTGAAAATACCATATAAAGGGGTTACAATTACATGGGCAAGATAATGAGTACATTTCTTATCAAGCATTGTTGCCTCCTCCTTTGTTTCCCCTTTCCATCCCTTCCCATCTCTCCCCCCCAAAGTTGTAAAGTTCGTTTTTTGACATAATGACAGGTACATCTCATTGTCTCTGAATTTCTTTTGCTCAAGGCTAAAATTCTACCACAGCTTCTCAAGAACTGTTTTTGGGTAGTTTATTGGAGATAAGAGTCTCATGGACTTTCCCCCCTACACTGGCTTTGAATTGTGATTTTCAGATCTCAGCCTCCTGAGTAGCAGGAATACAAGTTTTAATCTAAAAGATTAAAACTTATAGCCAAACTAAGCAACCCCATTACCAACCAAACGCAGTGAAGATGTATTATTTAATTCAATATAAAGGGTAATTATTTTTCCCCCACCTCTGTGTTTGTGTATGTGCACATATGCACACATGTTCTTGGACTTGAACTCAGGATCTCTTCTTTGTTATCATTATCCTCACTTCTGGTCCTCAGCTCCACCCGAACCTGAGCTCCTCCCTGCAGTAGAGTTTCCAAAATACAGCTGGCCACTCCTTCTCTTTCCCCTAGACCTACCTGCCACCCAAATAGGGACACGTCAAGTGCTCCCTCTCTCAGGAGATATGGCCCCTCTACTAAACCTTATAATAATCTTTTTCCTGTGCCTGCCTGCCTCTGCACGGTCTCCTGGGATGGTCGGGAAGTATTCTTACATTCTTGATCTCACTTGATTTATTTTTTCATGGAAGACTGAAACTTGAGCCATTCCTTCACTTTTGGCTTTTTACAGGTTAATTGGATTAAAGAGTCTCTTGGATTTGTCTCTCTGGGCTGTTTTTGAATCTAAATCCTGAGATCTCGGCCTCCTGAGTATCTAAGATTACAGGCAGGAGCCAAATGTGCCTGGCTGTTTTGTTCATTGAAATTTTCATAGTTGCACTTTCAGTGGAAACCACTTTATAAATACTCATCAATGTCTCTACAATTTTCTCTAAATTATACATATCCATTTCAATTAGTGTTTATTCAAAATTCAATTTCCTTTCATTTAGAATTGGTACTGAAATAGGATTATTTTATTCAAAATTTAGATAACCAGAGTTTAAGCAGAGAAGTTACCTCACTCTTTTCAAAGTTGTTTTAAAATGCTTTTTACAATGTTAATTTGACACTACTAGAAGTTTTCAATATGTATTCTAGAGAAAAAAGATTAAAATATATTTTATAGAATTTACTATGAAATGTTTTCAAATGTCATTTTACAAAAATATGTGGCTGACTACAACATACTGTTTCTTAAAATTGTACTAAATGGGGGTTTAATGTTCAATGTTATAAATGCATATAGTTATAACTATTTCATAGCTCACTTGATTCAATAACCCTTGTCTAAGAATAATCACGTGTAAAAAATTACCTTTGAGATTTTAAAACTTGTACCACTTATAAAATTCAGATTCATCAGCAGATCAACTGGGATATGGGGTTTGTAGGGAGAACTGAACAATTTGAATATTAATTAAAATAAAATCTCTATGAAACAAAATGAATATTATGTTGAATGGAAATAATACGGAGTGTACTCATTCCATTAGCCAGTGTTCTCCTTAGCCTAACATTTGCACTGTATTGTGATTACAAAACAATCACCTATAATTCATTTTATGGAGCACTCACTCACAAGGTACTTCATCAACCAACACAGCGTTTATGCTTGTTTTCGAAGGGAAAAACAAAACAAAACAAAACAAAAAAACCTATCAACTTACTGGTTTTATTGGAGGGTACATTAGTTTCCCAAGGCTTCCAAACTGAAGTAGCAGTAATTGGCTCTCCTGGATAAATACAATATTTGTTGTCTGAATTCTGGAAGTCAGAGGTTTTAAATTAGAGGCTCTGTTTCTCTTAGAATTAGGGAGGACGTGCTTTCAGTCTATTTCCTATCTTTTTGGAGCAGCATAATTTCAATGTCCACAGAGCCTTCTTGCATATGTGTCTTTCTGCTACATCTTCCTTTTTTTAAAAAAATAAGAATATCTGTCATATAGCATTTGGTACCAAGGTACTTATGACTATCCTATGTAATTATATCTATGCTGACTTTTTAAAAGCATCATATTCAAGCATCATACTCCAAAAGTATGACTGTGGTACTAGAGATTATATCTTTAGCATATGAAATTTTACAGCATTCTTGATTCAACACAGAATGAATTACATGTTTTCCATCTTTTTCTCCTTTGTTTTGGCAACAACATGCATTGTACTAGCAATCCACTTTCAAGTCCCATAAATATTACAGAAATTATAAATTATATATAATTTATATATTTACATATATAAAAATTTTAAATTTCTAAGTATGTGCATATGAAAAAACATATATGGTGCATATATATTCCTATGCCTATATTTCACGCTTGTCTGTGATTCTTTCAATAGACTTGAACAGCAAATCAATAATATACCTTTGTCTTTTATTTATTTAGTTAGCTAACTTGTTTGGTTGTTCCTTCATTTTTTTTTTTGTTGGCACTAGGATTTAAACTTAAGGGCCTCACACTTGTTAGGCTGGCAGTTTACCAAATGAGCCATGCCCCCAGCATGCTCCCAGCATGGCTCATTTGTTGGTCTCTCCAACTTTTGTTGGTCTCTCCAACATTTTTACCCAGGCTGATCTTGAGCCTTGATCTTTCTGCTGTGAGGCACATTATTAGCTAGGATTATATTATTGAGCCACTGATACCTGACACTACAGACTATTTAAATAAGCACTGATTCTATAATAGGTAGATAATTTGATAATTTGCAGAAAAATATTTTTATAAAAGTAAACAAAAATGTTTCCTTTCTCTTTAAGAAATAAAAAAAATTAGATAGCATTGAAATATTCTTTTCCTGATCAAACTTTGTAAGAAATGTTGATAAAGATATAATACTGTTGGAGGCAATGTAAATTGAGACACACTATTTTGAACTCCAATCTGGCAAAATATTAAGAATCTAAACTGATAATTTTCTCAGACTAAGTATTTGCATTTTGTGGAATTTCTCCAGAGGAAATAGTTTGAAATACACACTTTAGTTCAGTTATTCTTATCCTTTCTTGTAATGGTGTTAATTATATACTCCATGCGCCAAGGAAGTGTGGTGACCTGCAGTAGATGCACTCATTCATTTTGATACTTTTTAGAGGAATAGGAAAAACAGAAAACAGTCTCTAAGCAAAAGTATTAAAAAGAAAAAAAAGCAAAGTTTTATATTTGTATGGCGAGATAAATGATTGGAAGAAAAATTAAGAAAATTATTCTTGATTTTCTCTGAGTTGAGAGATTATAGCGATGGTAGATAATTGTAATTTTCTTCTTTGTATTTCTTTGTTTGTCTCTATATCTTGGATATGTATTTTTCTCCACAATACTAAAAGTCCATAGCATCTACTTTGAAGCAAAGCAGACTCCCTGTTGCCCCCTGGATCTTGCTTTAGTATTAATCCCCTAAGGATCTCCCTAAATGAAGAGATTAGAATGGCTTTAAATTAACACATTCATTTTCCTTATCTAAATTGGTTCTTTGAAAAATGAATGCCTGACGGTGTTGTAAACTGCTCTTTTAAGTACAATTAAGCAATTCCCCAGTCACTTTCTCTTTTGTATTTCAGTGTTTTCTTTTCCCTTAATGTAAATGAGCATAACAGTCACTTCTGTATTTTCTTTCATCATTTGTCTTACCTGTAAAGAATCAGAATGTGAAGGAGCTCACAGACCTCTTAAGATAATAACTTCCTACTAAGTATGCATTAATATATTGATACCATAAAATAACAAAGCTTACAAAATAAATGCAAGCAATATCTCTAATGTTAGGATCATGTGCTTAGTTATATTGCATGAATTTGGTAAACACACTGGAACAATTACTTTTCTCACTGCTCTGACAAAATGCCAGAGAGAACAACTTTACGGAAGGAAGAATTACTGTGGCTGAGGGTTTGAGATGATTTAGCCAGTAATCACATGGACCCCAGGTGCTTGGGCAGAATTTCATGGCAGCAGAAGTGTAGGGGGAGGGAGAGAAGAGTTCCTCACTACACTTGCAGACAGGAAGCAGGGAGAGACGAGAAAGGGCCAGGAACAAGATAGCTTCCAAGAATGGCATCTATATCTCACATTCTTCAAGCTAGATCCCACCTTCTAAAATTTCCATAACCTTCCATACATAGTGCCCCCAGCTACAGACAAGCCCCCAACATGTGAGTCTTTTGGGGTGGTCATTTCATTTCCAAACAAAAACAATGACATGCTCCACTTAATACCCCCTAAAGAGGAAGTTGAGGTTTTAGCCCTGATTACCTGAGATTCCTTTCCCAAAAGGCACATCTGTGCTGGAATATCCACATTCATCAATTGATCCAGAGAAGAGCATAGACCTCACCTTCTCAAGCTGATTTAGGAGGGCTCTGAAGGATCATTCTAGGTCCAGAGCATCCTTTGGGATTGAATCTTCCCTATAATTGGACTTTTCTTTTCTGTCCAGTCTTCTGTAAGGTTTTGTTTACTCAGTCTGGGACTTGAATTCATACTCTAGCTCAGCTTTCTTCCTTATGGCTGGTGCTCTATCACTTGAGTCATGCCCTGAACCTATCATTTTACTGGTTAATTGTAGATGGAGTCGCTCAAACTTGTGGTCCCTGGATTGGCTTTGAATCCTAATTCTTAGACCTCAACCTCCAGAGTAGATGGGATTATAGGTGGGAGCCATTAATGCCAAACTTTCATTCTATGCATTTTTATTCCAAGGGGCTTATTTTTAATAAACTTCTTATAAGGTAACATTCAGAATCAGAATCCAAACTGGACAATGAATTACTACTCTAAATCTCTTGGATGTGTTTTGGATTTTCTTGCATAATAAATAATAATAAATAATGAATAAAAAGTATAGAAGTAGAGATATAGCTACTGTTTATTAATGAAAAAGCACTACAATCAAATTCATCTTAAATCATAGAATTTGGTTTGAGTCTTTACTCATGCATGATTACATGTATAATTTTATCAAATAGTATAATTTTATAAAATACTATAATCTGCATTCCCTGGGCGCTGGGGGCTCACGCCTGTAATCCTAGCTACTCAGGAGGCTGAGATCTGAGGATTGTGGTTCAAAGCCAGCCCGGGCAGGAAAATCCGTGAAACTCTTATCTCCAATAAACCACCAGAAAACCGGAAGTGGCACTGTAGCTCAAGTGGTAGAGTGCTAGCCTTGAGCTGAAGAGCTGAGTGTGAGTGCTCAGGCCCAGAGTTCAAGCCCCTTGACTGACAAAAAAAATAAAAACATAAAAAAATATAGTCTGTATTCATGAGAATCTCACAATAATTTGTTATATATTCTTATAAAACAGGTTTTTAAATTTTTTATTGTAAAGATACTGTACAGAGGGGTCACAGTTACATGAGTAAGGTAATGAGTACATTTCCTATCAAGCATTGTTACCCCTTCCTTTGTTCTTCCCCTACTATCCATTCCCTTCCCACCTCCCCAACTCCTTCCACCCACAAACAAGTATAAAGTTCATTTTCAACATAGTGACTTGTATATCTCATTGTTATAATGGGCCAACTTGTATCCTTTTTGAGCATTTTGTTATTTCCCTTCCCCTCCCCAAATTAGAAAAATGTATATGCAAGATAAAGGGCAATACATAATTTCAAAATCTACTACAAAGCCATAGTAATCAAAACAGCTTGGTACTGGCACAAGAACAGGACCAATGGAATAGAATTGAAAACCCAGAAATGAAGCTACAGACCTATAGCCATTTAATCCTCGATAAGGGAGCTAAAAAAATAAAATGGAAGAAAGACAGCCTCTTTAGTAAATGCTGTTGGCAAAATTGGTTAATCACTTGTAGAAAACTAAAGCTAGATCCTTATATATCATGCTGCACCAGAATCAACTCCAAAAGGATCAAAGACCTCGGAGTCAAAGCAGACATTGAAAACATTACAGGACGGAATAGGAGAAACCCTAGGTCTCCTTGGCTCAGGCCGAAATTTTCTTAATAGAGACCAGAAACACAACAAATCAAAGAAAGATTGGAGAAATGGGACTGCATGAAGTTGCAGAGCTTCTACATGGCAAAGGATCTAGCTAGCAAGATCAATAGAAAGCCCACGTATTGGGAGAAGATCTTCACTAGCCATACAACGGACAAGGGTCTCATATCTAAAATATATCTGGAACTCAAAAAATTAAATCCCCCAACAACAAATCCTCAAAGAAACAACTGCCCAATAAATAAGTGGGCTAAAGACTTAAAGACAAAGTTCTCTGAAGAGGAAAGAAGAATGGCCAGTACACACATGAAGAAATGCTCAACCTCCCTAGCCATAAAAGAAATGCAAATCAAAACAACATTGAGATACCACCTTTACCCAGTTAGAATGGCTATAATCAAGAACTCTAATAACAACAGATGCTGGAGGGGATGTGTACAGAAGGGAACCCTACTTCACTGTTGGTGGGAGTGAAAATTGTTCAACCACTTTGGAAAGTATTATGGAAGTTCCTCAAAAGACTCCACATAAAGCTCCCCTGTGACCCAGCAATCCCACTTTTGGGCATTTACCCAAATGATCACAAACAGGTCCATACTAAAGCAACCAGCACAACTATGTTTATCACAGCATTATTTACCATAGCTAAGATATGGAACCAACCCAAATGCCCCTCAGTAGATGAATGGATCAAGAAAATGTGTTATATATACACAATGGAATTCTATGGCTCCATCAGAAAGAATGACATTGCCCCATTTGTTAGGAAATGGAAAGACTTGGAAAAAATTCTATCAAGTGAAGTAAGCCAGGCCCAAAGAAACATAGGTCCCATGGTTTCCTTTATTTGCAATAACTAGTATATGTCTGAGACAAGCAGAAAAGGTCAGAAAAGTTGATGTTAAGTGAAATAAACTCCAAGATAAGGATTCAAATATTTTTTTTCTTTCTTTTGAGTGTTTCTAACATATTTATAAGATGATTTCTTTGTTGCTTTGTATGTCCCTCCCCCGTGGTATAATTCCTCTTTTCATGGTATTTGATGTTGGTATAATTTGGGGATGGGAAGGGAAAAAACAAATTGTTTAAGTAGGGATACAGGTGGACCCATTGCAACAATGAGATGTACAAGACTTTATGCTGAAAAATGAACTTTACAACTTTGGCGGGGGAAGTGAGGGGAGATGGGAGGGCAAGGGATGGTAAGGGGAAACAAAGGAGGAGGCAATAATGCTTGATAAGAAATGTACTCATTACCTTGCTCATGTAATTGTAGCCCCTCTGTACAGTATTTTCACAATAAAAACTTACTATAAAGAAAAGGATACTCAGAAATCACATACAACAGGCCTTGAGCTGGGAATGTGGCTCGGTGGTAGAATGGTTATCATGTATGATAGAACCATATAAACAAAATAAATAAATAAAATTATTTTTTTAAAAAAGATAAAGGGCACCAGAATCAAATACAGTGACAACAGGGGTTATTCCATAGAGTGAAGAACATACAAAAGAAACAAAAAAAAACACATAGTACATTATAAGTATATTAAAAATAACAACAACAAAGGTCCATATCATGAGGCTCATTTTGCTTAGCATCATCTTATATGGTCATATGTAATAACTTTTGACTTTTTCTACTTGTCTGGTAAGATTATCCTAGGCGTATACTAGTTATTACAAATAAGGGAAACTGTGGGACCTATGTTTCTTTGAGTCTGGCTTACTTCACTTAATATAATTTTTTCCTTGAAAACAGTTTGTAAATATCTCTTTTTATACTAATCTTTGAAGCTATTTTGAAAGAATAATGTACATAGTGAATCTATTACTGATTTGCCATCTTTATCTGATTTTAGTCGGTTGATTCTTAATCTACTCTCTTCCATGTATGCCAAGCAACAATCATACAAGTTTAGCCAACTGAACTTTGAAATTGACACTGTCTTGCAGTTTATAATGGTGCTTAAACAGAAAGCAATCTTGAACTGAAGCTCTTTGCTGCCCTCTATAGATCACTTAAAATGAAAATGGCCAAGTCCTTAATTAGCAAATATTTACTTTTCCAGTAATGGTATATGTTTTCTGTAAAGTTAATAGAATAATAGATACAATAGAGGACATTTTGGCTAAAATGGAATTAATAATCTTTTTATGTAATCTTGTTTGAACTATACCATGGCATTTATATATTTCCTTTTTAAAACCACCATACAAGATCAAAACTACACTTTTGAAAAAAGTATAAAACACAGTGAAAATATGCCACACATATTCACAAACATACATGCACACACATCGAAGAACATACAAAAACCATGATTTTTCAACTTTCTCATGCTTTTTGCCATTTGAAGATTAATCATATTTGAAAAATCAATTGACAATAGCATATTTTAAAAATAAGATTTTAACAACAACCATGAAATAAAAACAGAAGTAGACAAATGTGATTACAGTAAATAAAAATCTTGTACATAACAAAAGAAAGAACCACCATAGTGAAAAACTTTCAGAAGCAGAAAAAATATTTATGAATTGTATAGTTAATAAAATTTAAGCAAGTCAAACCAAATAATAATTTGATTAGAGATTGGGCAAATTGACCTTGCTAAAAATAGATATGCAACTGGCCAGCAAATATTTGAAAGAAATACTCAATATTTTTAATCATCAAAAATGTAAACAAAAATATCATAAGATCAATGTTTCATCCTTTTAGAATGGTTATTAGCAGAAACATAAAACATGATATGCTGGTGAAGATTTGAAGAGATGTATTATACATTGTATTATACATGTATTACACTCATAGAGGCATTATGAAAAAAAGTTACTGGAGAAAATTAAAGTGAAACTGCCATGTGACCCAGCAATTCTACCATTGAGCAATTCTACCACTGGAAATCAGGACATCAAAACCATGTTGGCACTTTCATGTTCATTGAAGCACTATTTACAATAGCCAAGATAGAAGCATTTCTGTGTCTACAAATTTTAAAAGGCATAAGGAAATTCATTGCATTATATATAATAGACTACTATTCAGTTATGCAAATAATGGAATTCTCTTATGTCCAGAAGTACTGATGAAGCTAAAGGACAGTATGTGTTAAGAAAAATAAAAAGGCACAAAGAGACAAAATGTCTCTAGTCTCATTTTATTTGGAAAGTAAGTAAGCTTTTTCATCGAGTCTAGTGGTTATTAGAGACTAGGAATGGCAGAGGTGTGGAGAAAGAAAGACAGATGTTGGTTATGAGGCTTAAAAATGCAGTTAGACCTTTTTGTCTCATACCTGATTTTAGAGAAAATGGTGTTAGTTTTCACCATTAAGTATAATCTTGGTGGTAGGTTTGTCATAAACAGCCTTTATTATAGTGAGGAATGTTCCATGAATTCCTAGCTTCTCCAGAACTTTTACCATAAAAAGGATGTTGGATATTGTCAAAAGTTTTTTTCTGCATCTTTTACATAATCATGTTACTCTATTCTGTGATTTGCATCACTAGGATGAATAGTGTCTGATCCTAATATATAATTTTTTTGGCTAGTTGTTGGATTCAGTTGACCACAATTTATTGAGGAGTTTTGCATCTATGTTCATAGAGATAGATCTATGGTTGTCTTTTTTGATGGCTCTGGTTTTGGATGAGTGTAATGTTCACTTCATAGAATGAATTTGGTAGGGATCTCTCTCCCTTTCTATTTCACTGAAGAATTTGAGGAGTAATGGTGTCAATTCTCTTTGGAGGCATTATACAATTCAGCTGTAAATCCATCCAGCTCTGGGCATTTCTTGGATGGGAGGTCTTTTATTACCCTTTCAGCTTCATTGCTTTTTATGTAGCTATTTAATTGGTTTATCTTTTCTTGGAACAGTTTAAGTATATTGATGTTATCTAGGAATGCATCCATTTCTGCCAGATTCTCCAATTTATTGGCATACAGATTTACAAAGTATTCTCATAATATTCTGAATTTTATTTGTTTCTGTTGTGTTGTTCCATTTTTAATCCTTGATTTTATTTAATTGGTGATTTCTCTTCTTAAGTTTTTAAGAACCTGTAAGTTTTGTTAATTTTTTCAAAGGAACAACTTTTTGTTTTGTTGATTTTTGTGTGTGCTGATTTTTAGTCTCAAATTAATTTGTGATCTAACTTTTGTCATTTCTTTCCATCTACTGGGTTTGAGTTTGGCTTGTTCCTCTTTTTCTAGGAGCTTGGAATAGATCATTAGATTGTTGACTGAAGATTACTCTGTTGATGTAGGCACTTGAAACTATAAACGTGCCTCTTGAGTATTATTCTCTCCACTCCTCTTCAATATAGGGCTGGAATTCGTAGCAAGAACAATTAGGCAAGGAAAACATGACAGGAATTCAAATGCAGAAGAAAGAAGTAAAATTATCCCTAATTACAGATGACATGACCCTACATTTAAAGGACACTAAGCACTCCTCTTTCAGGCTACTAAAGCTGATTCAAAGCTTTGATAAAGTAACAGAGTATACAATCAACCCACAAAAAAAATCAGTAGCTTTCTGCATGCCAACAATGAGAAGATCAAGACTAAAATCAGGAAAGCAATTCTGCTTGCAATAATCTCAAAAAAATACCTAGGAATTAACTGACAAAAAAATACCTAGGAATTAATCGACAATATGAAGGACATCTACAGTGATAACTATAGGAATTTAAAGAAGGAAACCGAAGAAGATATGAATTGGTAGAATTCATATCTTGAAAATGGCAACACTATCATAAGCAGTCTACAAATTCATTAGAATACCCATTCAAAATCCCAATGTCATTCATTTTTCATTGAGAGAGAAGAAGAAATCCAAAAAATGCATATGGAATCATAAAAGGCCCTGAATGGCAAAACAGTCTTAGCAGAAAAAGTAGTGTGGGCGGAATTGTTGTAACAATACCAAACTTCAAACTCTACTACAGGGCTCTATAGTAATGAAAACAGCTTGTTACTAGCACAAACAGGCTGGCTGAGGACCACTGGGACAGAATATAAGACCAAGAAATAAACTCACAAAACTAGCCGTATAATAATTGAGAAGGGAATCAAAAACATAAGCTGAAAGAACAACCGCTTTTTCAACAAATACTGCTGATAAAAACTGGCTATACACATGTAGCAAACTGAAACTGAATACCTCATCTGTCACATGACACCCACATCACTCAAAATGGATCAGTGATCTCAGTCTAAGACCTGAAACCACGAAACTGCTACAGAGAGGAGTGGAAGAAACATCAGGACTCCTTGGTACAGAAAGAAACGTTCTCAGTAAAAACCTAGAAGCACATCAAGTCAAAGACACTTGATAAATGGTAGTGCATCAAACTAAAAAGTTTCTGCATGGCAAAGGGCATAGCCATCATGACAATTTGCAGAATGAGAGAAGTTTTTTGCCAGACACACATCAGACAATGGCCTAATAATCAGAATATACATAGAACTTAAAAAAATTAAACCCTCAGAAAACCAACAATCTAATTAATAAATAAGTTAACAAGATAAAGAGAGTCTTCTCAAAGGAAGTAAAAATGACCAATTGACACATGAAGAAATACTCAACATCTTTGGCAATAAAGGAAATGCAAATCAAAATAACCCTGAGATTCCAACTCACCCCAGTTAGAATGGCCATTTTCAAGGAAACAAACAATAAGAGATGCTAGTGAGAATTATACCAAAAGGGAATCAACCCTAATATCTATTGGTGGGAATATAAACTTGTTGAACCACTCTGCAAAGCAATATGGAGGTTCCTCAAAAAATTAAACATAGAACTACCTTATGATTCAGTAATCATAATCCTAGGAATTTATCCAGAAGGTTACAAACCAGTATACAGTAAAGCCACCTGTCTAACAATGTTCAATGCACCAAAGACAAAGTTGAAGTTCAACAAAGTAAACACTAGGAGGCAGGTACTTGGAAGGAAGCAATGAGGCAAAGGGGAAAAAGGTAGACAATTGAGAAGAGAGGACTAATGCATTTAAGAATGCAATGTATATCCTACAATATGAAGAAGAGGGAAAGTGTGAGTAAAGGGGAGATGGGTGAGGAGGTTTAAAGGGGTGACATATTGCATTCATAAACTTGTTAAGTGGCAATTCCTTTGTACAACTATTTAAAAATAATAAAAAATATACAGCTAGATGTGAGAAGTTCTAAATAGCACTAGGCACAAATATATTAAACAATAACTTTTTGCATATTTCAAACCAGCTAGTAAAACTATTTTAAATGTTCTCAGCAGAGAGATGAAAATATTTAAAGTGATGGAAAGCTAATCACCTGATTTGATCATCACATATTGTATACCTATATCAAAATATCATGCTGCACTCCATAAATAATACACTTATAAATTTACAAATTGAAAAGAAAAACATCCTTCAAATTATGTAGAAAATACTCTGTGATCAAAAACATGAGCTATTCTATTTTCACATAGTATTAATTCTTGCTTTTAGTATGATCTCATTGTTTCCATTCTTTGCTAGTCTTGTAAGAGAAGAATCACAGTTAATTGGATTCCTTTTAGAGTAGTTTTGTTGAGAAATTTCTATATACTTAACAAAGCTCTAGGTGTAATATCAGATGATAGCAATGATTGCAAACAGCTCAGCCTTTGCTCTATACAACTCTGTAGCCTATGTTTTACATAGGGAAAGCATTTACTCTTTCTTAAAATTACAAGGTCTCTGATATGCAGATCATGGCTTTGTTGAGAGTATCTTTCCATGAAGTGCCATCATGATTTCTCCATTAGCACGAATGCCTTTCTTAAGACATCAGTAAGGTCAGCCATGTTTTATAATGCTTGACATTTCCGTGAAACTGTAGCTTTACTCCTAAGCAGGGTATTTGTATATTAATTTTATCAGTGACTTCCTGCTTTTTAGCTGTGTTCATCTTCCCAAGAGATAATATATTGCTAAATGTAGTTTATATAAATATGAGCCAACCTTCCATCATTTTTTAAAAGTCTTTATGGAAATAAGATCCCCAAAGTCCTACACTGTCGATCTTTATTATTTCTACTAAATCTCTTCTATTGTCATGTTTCTTTTATCTCAGAATGAATGGCAATGAAACTCACTCAGTTTTACTCTTATGAAATCAAATTACATTTCAACTATTGAACATAAGTATAGAAGTCTCATTGATTAATGAAAATAGCACATACATGTTAATGATGATGACCAGTATCAAGGTTTCAGTCTTTTATAATACCTATTTCTTATAAATACTTCCTGAAACTTAGTTATTTTCCTAAGAATTTTTCTTAGGAGTTTTCACATCAGTTTTAGAATCTAAGATAGATTTTGTGGAAAAGAACTGAATGAGAACACGAGAGGAAATTCCTGTGTGCACATTTGCTGCTGTGTGCCAAGGTGTGGAAAAAAGCTAAGCTTTTACCGAAGGATGAAAGGATAAAGAACAAGAGGTAATATATGCATAGAATACTAGAGGATCCTTCAAAAGAAGACATTTGTGTTATTTATGATGTGGATCAACCTGGAAGATGTTACACCAAGTGAAATAGTCCAGACACAGGAAGACAACACTACAGAGTTCACACTAATGGGTGTTTGAAGAAGAGAATGGTGGTTCCCAAAGATGGAATAAAGTATTCACGGGAACATGGAGAAGTTGACTAAACAGTATGAAGTTCTATTACACAGGAAGAATAAATACTCAGGATTACTTCTGGAAAAATATTACTTGTGACAACAACAATATGAATGAGTTAATGATAATATACTATGTATTTCAAAATTGCTAAAAAGATTGGATATTAAAGTTCTTGCTTATAGGAAACAATGATAAATATAAGGTAAGAGACATGTTGTTTAGCTTTATGGAATAATTTCACAATGTATACAGATTATTAAAACAATAAATATGAAACCATAAATATGAAAACTCATTATTTTTTAAGTGACATACCTGATTCAGTTTTTTTCCCACTATATTAACCATATAGTAGCAGTCTGTTATTAAAGGTTAGGGAAAGAAAAACATGTTCATGTGGATATTGCTAACTTGTGACATAATTCACCAATGCATAAAAAGAGAAGGCAACCTATTTCTAAATCATGATAACTGTTTATTCCTCAACTTTCTTGTTAATGACTGGTACTCTACCACTTGAGCCATGCTTCCATCCTAACATTTTGCTGGTTTATTGGATATAGAATTTTTCAGATTTTTCTGCTAAGGCTGGCAGATTTCCTAGGTTTTGTCCTCTTAAGTAGCTAAGATTACAGACATAGGCCACCTGCCCCATATAAATGTAATATAAATATGTAATATAAATGTAATAAAGTCATAAAACACAATAGGTTCTTAATATTTGCAAACTTTAATGAAATTGAAACAGCATTAACTACAACTCTGATTTTATAGGAGTTTTAGAACATTTCATTGTTTAATTTTCAGGTATATTTTTTCTTTCTCTTAGTCTTTAAAGTAATAAAAATATCAAGAGTTTGATGTGACATGTAATTGAAAAATAAGGCCTACTCAAAAGAATCTTGCCTGAAAATATAACAAAATGAACAAAAAGAGAAATATAAGGGAACAAAATTAATGGTATCAATCAAGAAAACAAAGCACATGACAAATGACAAGGTTTGATAGCTGGAGGGTAAGGAGAATGAAGTGATTCTTCAGAATAACTCAAAGAGCTGGGCTCCTAACCTGACTTTGAACCTTAAATCTTTGACAAACTAATCTGAGTGGATATTGCTATTGTTGTTGTTGTTTTTCTCAGAGCAGAGAATTTTAGAAATTGATGCTGAGGGAGAAATGGCTGAATTATGAGCAATGAGTCTGACACTATTAGAAAGGGAAGGATCTAAAGGATAAACAATTTAAGGTTATTTAGGAAAATGAGATGCCTATGTCTAGTTGAGAAACAAACCTTGATAAAAGATTTCCTAAAAAACCACAAAACTATAGTCTAATGAATTCCCAGCAAGTAAATGGAACAAGTAATTGTTTGCCATAGAAGACAAGATGGTACCATCTCTACTGCCTCCAGCTCCAGCTTTCTTTATATTTGAAAGTTGCTGATGGTGGTGGCTAACAGTGTCTTTTTTATAGCTTACAAAACAACTATTACATAGGAGGTACTCAATGATGTTTGCTAAATGAATCAATTAATCAATGCATGAATCAATCTCCATTTTTTCAATTCATTCCACTTCCCAGAAAAATGACCCTGTTTCTAACAAAAGATGAACATTATGTAAGACGAATTTGAAAGTAGGACAATTACGCCAAGAGCAACATATTGTTGAAACATTCTGAAGGATAAACATTGCAGAGATAATTCAGGAATAGCATTATGGATGCTGTGTGTGGGAGGGGGGTACTCGGGCTTGAACTCAGGGTCTCACACTCTCCCTTGGCTTTTTCACTGAAGGGTGGCATTCCATCACTTGTGACACATGCCCACTTCTGGCTTTTTGCTTTTAATTTGGACATAAAACATCATGGGCTGGACTTTTTGTGTCTGGGCTGGTTTTGAGCCATGAACTTCAGATCTTAGACTCCTGAGTAGCTAGGATTATGGTTATTAGTCACCAGCACCAATTTTGGGTCTTCTTAAATGAGAAAAAGAATCATGTTTGTGAAAAGATTCTTATACTAGTAGAGATTGAAAAACACCACTAGATGCTCATTGGTTTTGGAATGAGGCCTATGAAAGATAGCTTGTTGAAGAGATATTAGCCTGCCTCTTAACACAGTTATATGAGCTTAAAAATTGGACTTGTTTTAGCAATGGCATGTCTAAATTGATGAAATTATGCTACTTTTATAGTGAATTTCATGTCTTAAGATCCATAAAAAACTGTACATATAAATGCACACTTATTATAGATATACAAAGCAAAACATAAGCAAACACAATTAACTCATTTTTGCCCTTTGTTTCACAAATGCCTTGGAGACCAGTTCTATTTATCTGAGGGCAGACAGACACCTTCCCAATATAGCGGTGTAAACAACATGAACATATGAACTAATTATTTTGAAAGGTGATGTGCCTAAGAACAGGATTGCGATTATTAAAAAGTATAAATTATACTTGATTTTTAAAAGCCTCATCTTCTCCCGTTGACGAATGCTGCTAGCATTTGAAGGCAGTGACAACTAGAAAAGAACTCAAGTATCCAGAAGAAACTAGGCATATAGTTATTGGAAATTCTTAATGCAAATGACTTATATGATTTGTGAAAGGGGTATTTTAAAGGAGGTGATTTGATCAGCCTCTTTGATTTTCCAAATAGTGAACAAAAACTCTACTGCCTTTAAAATTTATATAATTCAGTTGTGAAATTGTAAGAAAAGTATTATTTTAACTCTAATAATATAATTAAATTTCACTTGATTCTATTTCATCAAGGAAAAATTATAAAACATTCTGCATTTTCTTAAAGAAAGTAGTCAGTTGATAGTTATTTCTCCTTTCAAGATGGAACTACCTAGGGCATTTCTATTAAGAAATCATACCAATCCAAGGGTAGAAGTTTTAGCTCAGTGGTAGAGTTCTTGCCTACAATGTGTAAGGCCTTTGGTTCAATCTCTAGCACTGCAAATTAGACAAGAAAGTACACCAATATGTGCAAGGGAAAAAACTACATACATTAATATCTATTTTTAATATAGTACTCACCCTAATCTATCTACCTTCTAAAAGTCACGTATGTTCAATGAATTATACATAGAGATTTCAAGACATACTTCTACTTTTGCAACATTTTTCTCTGCAAAAAGTCAATAGATGTAGATACAGTCTTTTAAATATTGATTATCCTAAAGGTAAAAATAACTCCTAACAGATGTTAATTGGGTTTTCTCTAGAGAGAAAACAGACATCTCAGTTTACTAACAAGTTTAAAGGGGCTAGGCCTGAAATTATGTTACATCAAATTCATAAAAATAGAAATAACACTGCAGCACATACTCATATGGACTTAGATTGCATCAGATGATCACAAAGGCCATGTGAAAGCTGAGGAGGTAGAGAATGCAGTAATATGGCTCAGCCCAAGGAGCCTGCATCCTCCATGGCTGAGAAGCCAATAGTTTGGTTCTCAAACTAAACGAAGAGCCTCTGGGACAAGTTTTAGGGTGTAAAGACCAAAGAATCTAAAGTCTGATGCCCAGAGACAGCAGCAGAATAGAAACACCTTGTTTAAGAAGAAAGCATGAGAGAGAGAGAGAGGGAGACAGACAGACAAACAGACAGAGACAGAGAGACAGACAGAGACAGAGACAGAGAAAGACAGAGGAAGGGAGGGAGAGAGAAAGGGAGAGAAAGTCTGTACATCTCTCACATTTGGTGTGGGCCCCAGCAGAGGGAATGTCCCTCACTTCCAGTTCAAGCCACATCTTAAACAATAAGGTAAAAGAACCACAGATACAATCAAAAATAACTATTTGCCTATTTTCCAGACATCCTTCAGTCAAAATTGCTACTTGCAATTGAATATTACTGTCTTCTACCCACTTTTAATTTTTTATGTTTGGCTTGCCTTATTACCTTTGAGTGTTAAGAATCCATATATTGGATACCAGATTTTATTTTTTTTATCAAGTACATATCATAGGAATACATTGCAGTTTTTTCTCTTAATTGTTCATCATTATAAATACAATTATATTAAATAAAATTATATTAACACTATGCTGTACATATTTCAAATACTTTCAACTGATCATTTTTTTGTTTTAGATGTTTACTTATTGTATTCTTAAAATTTCATCATTTCTCTGAAGCCATATTTGTATCAGTTCTTCTGGATTGCTGCTTTCAGAAACAAAAGTGAGATTATGTAAATATTAACACATGTGCTTGTATATTCTAGTGTAATTTTTGTCTATTGCACTTTTAGAACATCTTTTAAAACAATGAAATTCTTAATCTGGAAAAATGTGAATGTAGGCAGTAACTTTCTTCCTTAATACTCATTTAATACAATAATACCATTTAGACAAACAGTAAAAACTTCATGGGAAATACCAGTATTATTATACATGGTCATCTAGGTATGGGGATGTTTTCTCAGATTAATTCTGTTTCACTGCACTCTTCATTGTTTTTTGCACCACATAACTTTGATCTGAGTTTTGTGGAATTATAATGTACTTTTATTGTGAGTTTGGCAAACTGCTTCTTTTCCATGAATTTTGTTTATTTTCTTAACTAATCCAGTTAAACTAGATTTGTCACACAAATATCAATTTTGTCATATTACATTCATGTGGAAATCTCATCTGCTTTTCATTTGGGATGTGTTATATTAATAAGACAATTTCAGAGTTTTCATATTTTCAATGATTTTATCGTCCCTCAAAAGAAGAATTGCAATCTTTCCAATCATTCAAGTTTTTTTTAATTTGGCCATATTTTTATTTATTACATATACTATAAGCATATACAATACATGCTATAAAAAAACTTTTTAAAAATTTAACTGTCAAGAAAGTATAGTGTTATAATACAATGGCACATGTTCATATTTTATTTCAACTTGGTTTGCTTTTCACCCATTTCGAACCATTAATAGTGAAATGTTTCTTGTGGATAATTAAAAATTATCTATATTAACAATAAACAATTACAACAAATTAATATGAATTAACTGTGTCAAATATTAATATTAAAATGGGCTTTTGCAGAGTGATTATACATTAAATATAGCAGCCAATTTTAATTTATTTTGCTCTATGACAATGTGCATATTAACTTGGAGCCTAGCATTTCTTTTTTATGGGAAGATACTTATGTAAAGTCTTTTGATTTCTTGAGGTCCAGTAACTGCTACACAATGCCTATCCAACCTAAGAGTTCATGTAATTCTGTTAGACAACGGATTCATTCAAGTTTTGAAAAATATATTTTAGTAAATTATTTCCTAAACACTTCTTTTATTTAGTTTTTAAAATTTTTATAGTGAAGTTGATATACAGAGAGATTACAGTTACCTAAGTCAGGTAATGAGTACATTTCTTTTTGAACAATGTTACCCCTCCCTCATTTTCTCTGTTTATTCCCTCCTGACCCCATTACCCCCCAAGTTGTAAAATTCATTTCCAGCATAGTGTCTATTTCTAGTGAGTATCACTGGTGAATTAGTTCACTGTTTGTCCCACCATTTCTGTGTGCCAAAACATTTTTTTGTGGTGGTGACTATATTTCTTTCATAGGACAGAAAAACATAATCAAACATATGAGGGTAAATTATACCATGTAACTAGAATAGTTATCCCCTTATTCAGACAATTTAAAAGTATCAACCATGAGTAACATTAAAGCTATTTTGTATCTTAACTCACTAAAGGACTCAAACGTTTATACTGGTGCTCTGTATTACATATACTCCTATCTCCTGACCTCACTACCACCACTGCTAGAACCAATGGTACCACTCATCTCCACCAACAAAAGCTGTCACTTATGGATGTTTTGTTATGTACCAGCTACAAATGACCTCTCACCTCAAATACATCTGTTAATTAGGCTTTACTATTCTTACACGGAGGGACTGAAATTTAAAGAGTACAAAGGCCTTGGCAAATACTTCTCAGTCAGCAAGTGTGGGATGCACTACTTCGCAATTCTCTCTCAAACCAGTGACATATATCATGTTAATAAAATCTATCATTCTATGGTGCTCACAAATCTTATTTATTTCAAAGTTGGAGAAAGAAAATATTAGCTTCTTAGACTTAATGTTCTGTTCTTTCTTTTCTTGTAGGAAGGTGATAAAAGTACAAGGATTATACTTGCTTTCCTGCTGCCAACAATGTACCCATCTGTAATATAATAAATCAGATGTTTAGTGTCTCATGCCTATAGTCAAACAGGGCACCAAATTTCATAATATGTACTGAAGTAGAACGAGACAAATATTGAATTCTCAAGCAGCACTGTCTGGTCTTTTATTAAGGCTCACAACTCAAAGTCTCTGGAACATAAATATGGACAGTATCCACAAAGCATTGATAAGACATCTCTAAAGCCTGGTTCTAAATCCATCGTCTGGTGTTTCCTATGTTTATTAGGGTCCAGGTGTCACCATTTTCTAAGAGGAGCAGAGGCTTCAGCTAAAAATAATACTCAGAAATGGCCTTGACCAAACAATGGGAGTACGGCTTAATCAAAGGCTGATTTTTCTTATTTTAACATTTGATATTTTTCACTTTTCTTTACAATTGTCTCCTGTTAACTACCATGAGCATTACTTTTAGGATTCATCTGCAGTTGCCAGATACTTAAAGCATCCCTAACATAGTGCTATGAAAATATTTCTCCATATATTTTGGAAGCATCTTTCCCTTGTGACCTTATCTATTAGCAGATTGTGAGCGCGTCTAAGCAGTGACAGCTTCCTGAAGCACAAACCAAAGGTCCCTGGTAGGTCCAGAGTGGATAAGCACAGGGACTCCAACACATAGACATCCCAGTGTTGGTTTAATGCTTTGCTGTGACCATCTTAGTACTTTATCTATGAACTTGTACTTTGTCATTGAAGTCAGGTGGCAAAATTCCATATGGGCAGGAGAGAAAGAGATGCCAGCAATATGAGTACCTTTCATTGTTCTTTGTTGTCCAGTTCACATGCTTCATGAGCACACATGACAATTTAGCAGGATTTAAGTGTAGTTGTAAAATGATAAGCTATATGTGTGTTCACTTGCCACATATGAGAATATTCTCTAAATGAAGAAAGAATGAGTTTCTAGCAAACATGAGTGTCCTTGAAAACATTCCCCCATCTTTCTTAATCATCACTTCCATTTGGAGGCCAGTCACTTATGTTGAAAATATGATATAAAAGGATGGGGAACTAGAACCCATAAGCTTCTTTTCCTTTCTGTTCTTTCTTGATCATCAGTAAGCCAAAAGCAAGATGTATGTGCATAAAAAGTGCAGTATGAATAGTTAATTGTGTTCAGTGTTTCCACTCTTCTGAGAAGAATATAATCCATATACAGTATACACTGGCAAATAATCATTGTATAACTTTAGTAATTTTACCTACATATTGAATATTAAGATTTGCTTTTAAAACTAGTATTTTGTAATGTAAAAATTAACAGTAAAATTGACATTCATAATTTAAAATTTAAACTTTACTTACTCGACATTAAATAGCATATGGGGCACTGGTGGCTCATGCCTGTAATCCTAGCTACTCAGGAAGTTGAGGATCACAGTTCAAAGCCAGGCTGGGCAGGAGAGTCCATGAGACTCTTATCTCCAATAAATCACCAGAAGACCAGAAATGGTGCTGTGGCTCAAGTGATAGAGAGCTTGCCTTGAGTTGAAGAGCTTAAGGACAGCACCCAGGCCCAGAGTTCAAGCCCCATGACTGACAAAAATAAAAAATAAAAAAATCCCAGCTACACTCGGAGTAGAGATAAAAGGATTGATTCTGAGGCAGTCCTGGCAAAACTTTAGTGATACTTATTATTTAAAAAAACACACACACTAAAAACAAAGGGCACTGGGAGTATGGCTCAGGTGTCTGAGAATAAGATAGAATGTTTACCCTTAGGAGGGTAATATGAAGCTCTGAGTTCAAACTCCAGTACTGCCAAAAAAAAAAAAAAGGAAAACACAAATTTTTCCTATTTATTTTATGCATTCAGTAAGAGAAGTACTTTCAATAGAAGAGAAAAATCAACCAAAAATAAAAATCCCACACAATGGTGACAACTGCTTGATATAATCAAGGTTGTAAGAATTAGTGCTGGGAGTCAAATTGCTTTTAATGAGACATTGATGAGGTGAATCGTTCTAAATAAGAAGTATTTATCATCTTACTATAAAACATCTGAATATACCCAATGTTCATTTAGGAGAATCCCTTGGACAGCAAGCTTTACTGAGTCAATATTGGAAGATCACTGAGCCTAATCATGTCTTTGACATCACTGAATTTTTTATTTTCTAATTTTTTAATTTTATGATTCCATTAGCCTTGTCTCTAAAAGGATGTGCATAACATCTGGCAATCTGATTTACTGTCATTTCTTGTAGAGGATATTCAAGAAGGTGTGGTCACCAAGAATCAAAAACAATGTGGCCAGATGTTCTATACCAAATGATTACCAATACACCGAAACAGATAAACATGACTGTAATTCATCCCTTACAAATGTGTGTTGGATGGCTGCTTCTCCTGATACCCAGTGTGCACAATCCTTCCAGTGAGATTTAGTGACAATTCACTGCATTTCTTACTTACTGCATGCTTCTTCTCTGTCATAGGTATTTGGCCATGACCGTGTGAAAAAAAGAACAAACAACATCTTGAAACATAAACTAAACATTCATGGGAAGAGCAACGTTAAAAAAGAAAATGCACTTGCGTTTTGCTATTAAAACTATTTATAATCTTGTCTACTAGGAACATAGAAAAGTACTTCAATTAGCAACTCTGACTCCAAAGAAACAAACTTTCTTTCCCTCTGTCCCCTTTCATTTCAATATCAGCGTCTAGGTGCTAGAGCACAGTGGAGGGTTTCCTGCCTTCTTGAGCAAGGAGGACCATGCTCTAATCCCAAAGACTGCACTCTGGATACTCAGTGGTCAATTCAGTTGCCTTTTGGTGTGTTTGTCCTATGTAAACCCTTCCTACCAAAAGCCTATTAAATGAATCTATCTCCCCCTCAATCAACACCAATATGTTACTGTGGATTATGTTTTAACATTCATTTATAGCATTTGTATAAAACAGAAAATGAATTTGAAGGAGTTATAAAAATAATACTGTATTGTTTATGTAAAAAATACTGAGTAAGGCATTCCAGGTACATGGCTTGACAAGAGCGCCCAGAGTTCCGCTCTTTCTGCATCCAAATATTAAAAAGAAAATGTGGTTCTATATTTGTTTTTTTTCCTAGGACCTATTATTTTATTTATTTATTTACTTTTGTACATTTTTTATTGTAAAAATACGGTACAGAGGGGTCACCGTTACATGAGCAAGGTCATGAGTACATTTCCTATAGAGCACTGTTGCCGCCTCCTTTGTTTGTTTGTTTGTTTGTTTTAATTTAAGGCCTTGTAGTCCAGTGATGTTCCACTTGAGTCACAACCATAATTCTCTTCCCTTCCCTATCTCTGAGGGTTTTGTTGTTGTTGTTGTTGTTGTTAAGGCTATACTCTACCACTTAGTAGCACTTCTGGTTTTCTCTGCTTATGTGATATGGAGGAATTGAACCCAGGGCTTCATGCATGCTAGGCAAACTCTCTACCACTAAGCCACATTCCCAGCCCCAAATATAAAGTTTTCTTACAAAACCTGAAAATAAATACTATTATATCCCAAATATAGAACCTTGTAATCAATTCAGTGGGATTCTCTCTGAAGGGGTTTGTTATGTGTTAAGGAAAAAAATATAATAAAGAAGTGTTTTACATAGATTTAATGTTTATATGGATTTAAACATATACCCTTTTAATGTTATCCAATTTCACCACCATGTTATTCAAACATAAATTCACTCAAATTTACTTCTTGTAAGTATTTCCACTTTTTTTGATTATGGGGCCTAGGCTCTGACTCTGAGCTTTCTTGTTCAAGGCTAGTGCTCTACCACTTTAAGCCACAGCTCTACTTCCAAGATTTTTTTTTTCTTTTTTCCCCATTGGTTAGTTGGAAATAAGTCTCCTGGACTTCCCTGCTTAGGCTGGCTTTGAACCATGATCCTCAGATCTCACTCTCCTAAGTAGCTAGGATTACAAGCAGGATTATAAAACAATTACAGACTTTTCGCAGATGGAGTCTCACTTTTTTAGTACTGGCCTTGGATTGCCCTCCCCCCACCTCCTCCTAGCCTTCTTGTAGCTGGGATGATAGGCATGCACCACCACACACACATTTTATCAATCTTATTTACTTGGATCTTGCTAATGTTTCTGCCTGGGCTGGTGCCAAACTTTATTCCTCTTAATATCTGCCTCCTGAGGAGCAGACATTATGGTCATGATCCCTGAGAAGGAATTTTTTTTAACTTTTAATATTTATCTCATATTTTTCAATAATATTCCAATCTTGTTTCTTGTTCATTTTAGCCATCATCTAATGACTATCTGTTTTGCAATTCACCTTCTTGAAAGCTAGGCAATCATGCCAGTTTCCCTTTTCCTGATTTTCTTGGAGACACTTTTTACTTAACAAGCAATCCTTACATCATTATAACTATTGTTCAGTACAAAGCCAAGAGCATTATCATTATATTCCTTTTCTCATAAACCTGTGGTCTATTGCTTTATTTTTAGGGTTTCCCATATTGTAATTTGTAATATTCCCTAAAGTTGAGTTACATACTGCATACTGTTGTGTGAATTACTATCATTATTTATTTTATTATTATTATAGAGAATTTTTTATTGTGAAAATACCATACAGAGGGGTTACTATTACATGGGCAAGATAATGAGTACATTTCTTATCAAGCATTGTTGCCTCCTCCTTTGTTACCCCCAAATCTTGTTCTATCAGAGACTCATTTCTTCCTTTTTCTTGCCCCTTTCCTTCTCCTTCCAGATCCATCATGTACCAATCACCTGCTAGGCTGGTCATCTTATGGCCTGCTTAGCCTTCCTTATTTTGCTTCCAGAAAACTGATTTTTGACTGACTCGCCAGTTAAGTGAGTTTGGAATTAATGTCAGATCTGACTTGGCCTGAAATAAGAAATCAGTGAAATGAGACTCTGAAGGCTGTAAGCTTAAGAAAGTAGGCCAGAGTAATTTCTCACAGAAAGACAGATGTTTAACTACTCACTCTCCAGCAAGTTTAGAACTCATACTGCACTCAGGACAATTGCAGTCAGAGCTTCTACCACACCTCAGTTCTGTTCAGCAATGCCAATTCTCCAAGTCAATGCAAGGCTTTGGTCTGTGGCTCCCTGCATCAAAACCTGGCCACCTTGACCTCCCTTGAGGTCAGTGCTGTAGTCTGAATTGGAATTTCAAAAGTGTGGTCTTGGTCTTTTCAGATTGCTCCTCACAATATCTTAGAGAGGGTAGTTGATATAAGAGTATGTGTTTGCTACAATTCTAGGGCTGGAAAGCCCACGATCAGGGTGCTAGCATGCTGGGATCTGGAGAGAGCTCTTTCTGCTTCACAGATAGGTCCTTCTGAACACTTCCACAAGGCCTCTAATACCCTTCATGCGGGTCTGTCCTCAGGATTGGCTCCCATCCCCAGAGAACATACCTCATAACACTGTTGCCATGGGAACTGAGTTTCAAGTTGGCCTTCTGTGTGATATAAACATACAAGCCACAGTAAGGGCCTTGGCTGAGATTGATGGGTGAGTTTTAGTTTTTCAGGTTTTTAGTTTTTCTTTCTAGTCATCTGTGTTTCTTATTGTGATTTGCACCTGGATCATGAAGCAGTGAAGAGTGAAATGCTGTTTTTTAAGGACTGTTCTTTCTTCACTGCATTTCTCAGTTGCTCATTCTTTGGCTATGCAGTGAGGAAGCTTGAACTTTTTAAAATCACTCTTTGTATAATAGCTCTTGCATAAAAATAATAACAGGAAGGCTAGACATGGTGCAAGCCTCCAATTCCAAATTCTTGAAGGATGGAGATCACATGAATTAAGGTTTGAGACCAGTCTGGGCAACAATTTTAGTAAGAACACCATCTCAACAGATAAGGTGGACATTGCAGCATATACCTTTAATTTTGGCTATGCAAGAGGTACAGATAAGAGGATTGTGGTCTTTGGCCACTGGCAAAAGAATGGGACACTGAAGAATAAGTAAGTGCAAAAATAGGCTGGGGTTGTGGCTTAAGTACCAACCTAGAAAGTGCAAGGCTCACAATTCAAACCCCAGTACCAACAAAACAAAAGTGAAAAACATACATTCAAAGCCACTTCACCCCTCAGGGGGTCTACCAGATATCATGTAAATATTAATACATGGAAGGAACATAATTAAACGTTTATCACCTATAAAATATAATATGAATTTCAAATTAATAAGTGATTAAATGATTAAACAGCTATCAAAAATATAATATTATCAAATTTAATGAATTACTCAGTGAATTATTTGCTAAGTGGAAGAACACATTTTATTACATTGATTGATTATATCTGAAACATGTGCTGGAGGTTAGATATATTTTTATTTCCCAATTTCATAGTGATTCCAGCAGCAGTAATGATATTAATGAAGACAGTTTAACTCAAAGTAGAGGAGATGATTTTCTCAACCTTTTTTTGTTTTTTTTTTGCAAAATGTCAATAAAAATGGAAAGCATACTGTTGGTAGCTATACACTTCTGACTAAGATCACAGAACCTTTACTTGGCGAAGGAATTTTGAATCTTGATTATTTTTCACAATGGCTCTCTAAAGCAGTCCATTTTAGGCCTCCCCCAGACCAACTTCCCAGTGAAGGAGTTGTGTAGCTTAAAGAGATTCCCCCACCTTAACCTAGCTGTAGGCCAATAATTACTGAATCTGGTTTGGAATTAAGATCTAGAGATTGTCTAGGAACCCATGTTTAATGACCCCTTGCAAGAACTCCTTTGAATTCTTAAATGAATTGTGCAGAGGAAAATCTTGTAGAACTCTTTCACATCAGAGTCACATTGAATGTGGGTTTCAAATATGTCACAAAATGGTTTTTATGGGTGAAACCTGAACGTATCATTGTCTCTAGAAAGCTTTTTATAAAAGGATCTTTTATGAGCCACAGATCTGAAGCGCACTTCTTCAGCAGTGCAGTGGGTGGTCAAAAGAGGAAGGTCAATAAGACTTTTAGACTTTGGCCTCATTCCCAGATGTGTGTGGAGAGGAATTTTCTCCATTTTCTAAGGTAATTCATATTTAACACAAGCTGTCCAAGCCAGGCACCTTAGGTTTTCCAAAGAAAACTATGGACTTGGAAACATTACTCATTTTTTAGACTAGAGAGTCACAATTCTGTCACCTGGCTGAGAGACAAGACACTGGGACTCTTGACCAAGTGCTCATCACAGCCTCTCCTGGGCCTGGCTGCCAACTGTAGCACTAGTCTGCACACTCCAGTGAGATGCTGGATCTACAGGAAAGTCTTTAGTCCAGCTGAATACAATGGAGTCCAGTGTGAGATTATCTCAAGTTACTCTGGTTGAAAGGGACATTTGTGAGAGTTTTAGGTCAAGCTTACTTTCTTTGTATGTAATATGGAAGTTGCTCTTCAGTTGTTTCAAACATTTTCATGGTCATTGCTATAACTCTTTCTACAATATCCCCAATCTCATTAGATCATTAGATCAATGAGAGTGCCAAGGCAGTCAGTCTACCAAGGGATAACCAACTGCTAACAAACTCAAGACCTAGAGCCAAAACTCTGCCCTTTCCATTCCATGGGTGGGGTATGCTTGGACGTTCATGCAATTCTACTGCACTGGTGTTAACACTGGCAAAATAGAAGGTGACAGATGAGACATAATTGGAGAGATCTCCAAAAGGACCATTTGTTTAAGAATAACATTTGTTATGTCTGTTAGAGCCCTAAACTTCAAAAAGGACATTTTTAAGGCCCCAAATAGAGCTTTTAGTAGACTATATCATACAAAGTGTGTCCAGAGGTGGATGTTCTCTATTAAAAAAAATATTGCTTTGTATGTTCCTCCTCCACAGTATAACCCCTGCTTTCACTGTATTTGATGTTGGTATAATTTGTGGAGGGGAAGGGGAAAAACAAATCATTTAAATAGGGATACAGGTGGACCCATTGCAACATTGAGGTATACAAGTCGTTATGTCAAAAAACAAACTTTACAACTTTGGTGCAGGGGTGGGGGGGGCACCCGGGGAGGATTGGGTGGGGGGGTGGGGGAAGGATGGGAATGGATGGGAAGGGGAAACAAAGGAGGAGGCTACAATGCTTGATAAAAAATGTACTCATTATCTTGCCCATGTAATTGTAACCCCTCTGTACAGTATTTTCACAATAAAAAATAAATAAAAAAAGAAATGTACTCGTTATCTTGCCCATGTAATAGTAACTCCTCTGTACAGTATTCTCACAATAAAAAAATTATTGCAAAAAAAACTATGAACTTGAAATAATCTTCATCAGGGAGAGGAGAATGGGCTTCGTCAGAGAGAGGAGCAGAAGAAAGGCATGTTGGGAAATGGTCAAACCCCCTCTGGGAAGGAGTTTTAGAAAAGGACCCAGGGTGATGTGGAGGGCTGACAATTTAAGTTGTCAGGAAGGGAAAGAAAATGTGATGACACTGAAAGTATAAAGCCAGAAATAGACTTTGCTTACTTCTCAGATTTGCCTAGGGCCAGTTTTGATTTCTTCCTTAAATACAGCACTTGCCCTCCTCAATCTTACAAGGATCAGAGAAATGTACATGAATATAAGGCACTAAAGTGGCATCTTTCAAGATCACTGACAGTTGCTCTGTCTTAGGCTGTTACGGTGTGTGCTTCTATGTCCCCCTCTCTCTTTCTCTCTCTTTTTCACTCTCTCTGTCTCTCTTTCACTTCCCCCTCACCTCTCTCATCTTTCTGGTAAAGGAGGATAAATTATCCAAGGATGTCCCCACAGTACTGGTTATAAAAGACCTGGCATCTGTATTCATAAAAGTTGGTGGAATGTTGGCTAACGTTCATCTCTAAGAGATTAATAGCATAGTTTGCACATTATAAATTCTGAGACATTTGGGCTTTTTTAATAATTAATTTACCTTATTATTATTATTATAGAGGTGATGTACAGAGGATCACAATTACACGAATCAGGTAATGAGTACATCTCCTTTCACACAGTGTCTTCTGCTTCCTCACTCTCTCCCAGTCCCTCTCTCTTGTCTCCATCCATGAGTTGTGTAGTTCACTTTCTTTCATGTCCAGTGAGCTCCACTGCTGCATGTTTTCCTCCTATTACCCTCACTTTTTTCCCAAATTTCTTTTTTCTTTTCTTTTCTTTTTTTTGTTGGTCGTGGGGCTTGAACTCTGGGTCTGAGCTCTGTCCCTCAGCTCTTCAGCTCAAGGCGAGCACTACTTTCAAGCTACAGCACTACTTTCAGTTTTCTGAGTGTTTATTGGAGGTAAGAGTTTCATGGACTTTCCTACCTGGGCTGGCTTTGAACTGCGATCCTCAGATTTCAGCCTCCTGAGTAGCTAGGATTACAGGCATAAGCCACCAGCGCCCAGCCTAAATTTAGTTTTACCCACAAAACTGTCCTTTTTAAAAACAATATCATATAAAATGCTTTGGGGAAAAGATGCTTCAGTGTACTATCTGCATAATTAAATTAGGACACTTGAAAAATTTTATCTATGTTTCGCTGACATCTAATTGTTCAATCTGTGCTTGAATCTGTAATAAGGTTTAGAATTTACATAGAATTCCACTTTTGTTTCAGTTAATGCATTTATGACCTGAGGATTTATAGTGTACTTTCTATCAATTTCCAAAATTAAGTACAAAAATAGTCCAATCTCTTTTTTAAACTTCAAATGTTCTCAGGAATTTGACAACCAATGGTAATTTGTTAAATTTTCTTTGGCTAGCATTAATACTAGGAGTACTGTAAGGAAAAATCAGGTTTGTTCTCCACAAGACTTCCATCATACTAATGTTCTCAAGTTACAAAGAAAGCTTTAAACAGGTTAATAATCTATACAGAGGGCAGATGGCACTAAATACCTTAGTCTAGGAATAAAGGATATCACTTTCATTACCTGTGGTAGTCAAGATGGCAGAAAACTAGTGTTCCCCTTTTTTCTTATAACAAGGATTGAGGTCTTGGACTGATGGTAAGAGGTAGTTATATCTTTTAAAAAATTTTTTAATTTTATTGTCAAGGTGATGTACAGAGGGGTTACAGTTACATATGTAAGGCAGTGAGTATGTTTTGTGTCCAACTTGTTACCCTTTCCCTCATTTTCCTCCTACTTTCTCTCCCCACCCAACCTCCACCCCCAAGTTGTACAGTTCATTCCCAACATATTGTCTTGTGTCACTGTTGCATTTGTTCACCCTTTGCCTTTCATCTCAACATTTTGTTGTTGCTACCTTTAAGGTGTAGTGCAAGGTCATCAGATTGAAACCTGAATCTTGTTTCTTATTTTTTAAATTATCTGGCTTACATGACCGGGTTTTATTTGTTAGCATTATTTTTTTCAGTTTTTGTATAAGGGATACTAACAATTGAAGCCTGAAATGTGTTCATTTGTTACTATGTATTAATATTTCCTGTTATTTAGGACCCATTTCCTGCAGCACTTGTATGTAAACAGTCCATTCAGTGCTGCTGTTGTTCACACATGGTTTAATGTCAAGAAAAAAATAACAGCTCCAGGTGCTGGTCTGTAATCCTAGCTACTCAGGAGGCTGAGATATGAAGACAGACGTTTAAAGCCAGCCTGGGCAGGAAAGTCCATGAAACTTTTACCTCTAATTAACCACCAGAATACTGAAAGTGACGCTGTGGCTCAAATGGTAGAGTATTCACTTTGAGCCAAAGAGCTGAGGGACAGTGCCCAGGCCCAGAGTTCAAGCCCCATGACTGACAAACAACAACAAACCCCAAACAAACAACACTAACGAAAGAAAGCACCTCACAGGCACAGTACAAATGAGCAAGTAAGTCTTAAGGAAATACAAGTGATGACTGGAAAGACTGAACCAAGAGTGGTGTAGTATTCATTTCCTTCTTCCAAATCGGGTTCCTGTATGAAACAATCCTCCCTTCTCCTTCCTGTTCTGAGTATTTCAAAGAACATTTGTCTGCCATTTACATGCTCTCTTGTGATTTTGTTCAGATTCATTCAGGACAGAAATCTTGAGTTCTTTAACACACTCCTGGTCCCTCAAATTTTCTCTTAAAATCTTTCCATTTTAGTACATTACAGACAAAATCTTCCTAACTTGGAATAGATCCTTATTGCCTCTTTTCTTCTCTATAGTGAAAATCATCTCCAGTGGTGCTATGCTCCTCCACAGACGATCACTTTTCTCATCAAGTATAGTTATAGACATAAGTTCTATCTTCAATTTACATTTCTTATAGAATTTTCCATATTAGAAGAATCATAATAAACCATAAAGAAGATTATTGCTCTAACTAGGAATTTCAATACTCTATTGAAGAAGACTGGAGAGAGCTGACATCCTTGTCTCGTTCTTGATTTTAGAGATGGTTTTAACTTTTCACCATAAGTATAATGCTGGCTATAGGTTTGCCATATTCAGCCTTATTATATTGAGGAATGATCCATGGATTCCTAGTTTCTCCAGTACTGTCATCATAAAGGGGTGTTGGATCTTGCCAAATGCTTTTTCTGTATCTATTGAGATAATCTGTGGTTCTTGTGTTGGAAATGAACTTTACATCTTGGGAGGGAAGTTGAGGGTGGGAAGAAAAGCAGGAGAAAATGAGGAAGGGAGTAACACTGGTTGACAAGAAATGTATTCATTACTTATGCAACTGTAACCCCTCAGTACATCACCCTCACAAAATAAAATTTTTTAAAAAGTAGATTACTTTGTTTTCCAGTTCAAATTTAGTGACAGCCTTTTGAACTTAGGAACAAAGTAAAATTCACTTCCTTAAGACTCAGCTTTACCTGGTCCTGTTTCTCCTCCCTACCTTGCCTTTCTTTGAGTCTTCTACCAACAAATGAATCAGTTTAGTGGTAGTTCCATGAAAAAGATAGACAATGACAATGGCATAGCTCCCTGTAATTAATTCACTACAGTGTGGGGTCAGTGGTGGCTTCAGTACTTGCTGTACAAAGAGCACTGGTAGTTAGGAGTTCATGCCAAACTACATCTATAGAAAAAGGTATTGTATTTAAGTTAATATACTTAAGTTATTTCCATTCATTTGTTTTAATATACAGTAAAGGAAGAAAAGAACAAAACTGATTCAGCTACTAACATGCATGTTAGGCAGGTATTCTATCACTGTAATAATTATTTCTGGAACAGGATCTCACCTTTATGTATAGGTTAGTCTTGATCATGATCCTGCTATTTATACTTTCTCTTTAACTACATGACAGCTGCACGTCATGCCTAGCCATTACTTGAGATGAAATCTCATTCACATTTTTGCCAGACTGACTTTGAACCTCCATCCTCTAGAACTCTGCCTCCCAACCAGAAGAGATAACAAGCATGAGCTACCAGTGCCTGGAAAGCTTGTTTGTGCTTTATTCATTGAGAGAAAGTTATTCAATCATACAACTTTTCTTCTACATATCACCTTAGATTCTCTTGGTATATTTTTTTCAAGTAGTATACATTCTTGTCTCTGAAAAAATCATCCCTCATGAGACTCTCCCTGTTCCTATGGATTTTACTCATAATATTGCTCCCACATACAACAGCTGATACCTGGTGCTTTTTCATTTTTATTAGCAATTGAAAGGAGGACTGTTTCCTGTTCCTTGTATTTAATCCCTTCCTGGAGTTTGTTCCCTACAGAATTTCTAATAATCCCTCTCTGCAGTTTATTTGGCTTTCATAATGACATTTCTCCTGTTCTGTCAAGATCTACCACGGAAAATTAATAAAGATGATAAAAGTCATATATTCTATCAAAGCGATAAGAAGAAATTAAACAAAAATTTATAAGGACCTCAGATTTTTTGTATGCAAAACAGTACAATTAAAGTTAGTGTTGCAGTTCTAACTTTAAGACCAAAACTACAATGCAAATGTTTTATAACGAAATTTAATATGCTTTAAATATATTCTTTGGGCAGATACCATGAAATATTTCATGGTAGTAAGTTACTTCAAACTCCATTTTATTGTTCTTCCAATAATTTTGTTTCTGGTTCGATTCTTTCTCATTTCATTATATGACATGCACGAATCTTTTGATGGGCAGTTTCATTGCTATTCTCAATTGTTTTACTTGGTTGGGATAGCACCTAAACCCTACACGTGGTAATATGATCTTTCCCACATTATCCTTGTCCCTCGGTGTCTCTGTCTCTCTATTTGTCTGTCTCTATCTCTGTGTCTCTGTCTCTGTGTCAGATACACATAAATACAAACACACTCCTCTGACCTACTCTTTTAGCTTATCCAGACACACATACACAAACAGACACATTGATTACTTCATTGCTTCTACCCTACTCCCTAGAAGCATACATTCAACTCCTGGAAGATGGAAGGAGAGCAAGATGGAACAGAGGAGACAGTTCATTTGCTTGCATCCTTGCAGTTTGCCTCATCAACAGAAACATAATGGCAGCAGTAGGAGATGGTCTAATATTTACACTTAGTTTCCTGTCATGATACATATTAGGTAATGCTAATGTGGTACATGCATGTTTGGTAGCTAACAAATGAAAACATGTGAGTCGTTTGTGCCAGAGAACTTAGGACAAAATTTTTCTTCAATACATTGAAAATATTAACTCAACGCTTGGAAATATGTAGAAATATAGTTAACCACATTGAACATTGTGTTCAAGTTTCTTTTTTGGTCTCCGAGTTTTACATACGAGAAAAGGAGTAAAATCAAAATTACTTTGATTTCAAAAAAATAAATTTGGTAAGGTACATAGAAGCTAACTATTCTTTTCATGTATTATGAAGCCTTTGAGATAAATTTCATGCCCTAAAACTTAAACACAGCAAATGTTATCTCATTATTTAATGTGCTGATGGTAAAAAAAATGCTATTTTATATGTATTTATTCCTATCATATATTGAGTTCTATATTTTTCTTCTTGAAATAATGATCATAGTATCAACGATAGTTGTAATTTTCTGAGCATTTGCTCTTCTGGGGGCATTGTTGTAAGATGTTACTGTTTCTTTCTCTCTCTCTCTTTCTCTCTTCCTCCATCCCTCCCTCCCTCCCCCCTCTCTCTCTGTTACTGAGAGTTGAACCCAGACCCATGCACCCAGAACCTTTATCTTTATTGATGAGGCCACTGAGGTGCAGATAAAGTGTTTGTAGATGTTTACAAAGGAAATAAGCAAGAGAAAACAGTTGCCAGCCAATCACAGTGGTTCTGTGTCCTTAAGTTCCTAGTCATTAGAATATTACTATACATAGGAGCTCATCTGAAAGGTTTGTTTTTGTTTTGTTTTGTTTTTGGTAACAAGATCCATTCTAATCAGCCATGCTACTTTGGGAAAAGGACCCTCTCCATTCCTCCTTTTCCCTTCTAAAATTGGAATAACGATGTTCACTTCATCAATGTTAAAATAATAATGGAGGGGGGAGTCTTGTTTTGGTCTTACCACTGAAAAGGTTCATAACTTTTGGCAGAAACTAGAATTTATGAACAAGAAGGCTGCCATAACATTCCGATTTCTGTTTTTCTCTTTTGGAAATTTGAACTTTTAGGGGTTTGAACTTAGAACCTTGTGCTTGCTTGGCATGTGCTTTATACTTTAGAGCTACCCCTAAAGTCTTTTTACTTTGGGTATGCTTTTGGATAATCAGATATTTTTGGTTTTAGATAGCTATGGGCTGAGGTCCTCCTGCTTATGACTTTAATATAACTGGGACTAAAGAATGTGCCACTATGCCCAGCTCACCCTTTAAACTTTTAGAATAATTATGCTATGATTTATTTTTGGCATATTTTTATTAGTGTATTTTAATTGCACAAAGAGGTTTGGTGTGCTATTTCCATACATGTGTATTGTTTCTTTTGATCAAATTTATCCCCATTAATGATCATCCTTATTCCCCCTTTTAAAATAATTTTAATGAACTTTATTATCTTACTTTCATACTATGTCAGAAGTGGTTCAATCATAAAATTTTAAAAACACATTGATTCTGTAATTCCTCTGGGATTCCATAACACTTTATATTCCATGCTTTTATTTCAATGTTTCACACATTACATTGAAAAATAATCCCTATCTTGGAACCTCCAACTAAAGAGTAGTGACTTCGGTCCTGGTTGTAAGCACAGCACAGCATGCAGCATACATTTGATGACTGGTTGAGTCACAGGACACAGAAAATATGCCTTCAGGCTCTGGGACAGATGCTGCCAGTTTAGAGACTAACTCTACCACTCTCTGCCAGTGTAACCTTCGCCAGTTATATCATCTCAGGCAATGTTCCATTTATTTTCTATTTTTGTAGAATGGAGAAAAATAATGAGGTTTTGTCTGGATGATTGTAGGAAACAGGGAATGTGATATATGAAAAATGGTTCACATAATGTTTGACACACAGTGAGTGATCCATGTATTTTCTTCTCTCTTCACTAATAATATGCATGGGTACATTATATAAGTATATATGGGCATTTATATAATAAGTATGTAATAAATGTGTATAAGTATAATGTAATATATAATACATATATAATAAATATAATGGGTATATTATAACAAATATACATTGTCATATATATAATTATACATTAAAATAATAATTATACATTAAAATATACAAGGGTAGAAAAGGAACTTTCATTTTTCACTCTATGTTGCAAGATACTCTATGTGAAATACTTGGATTGAAGATATGCAGCTCCTTGAACCCTCATTCATGTTGCTTGTTGATATAGGAAATAATTGAGCTAACATTTTATATAAAATATCTATACTAACTGATGAAATTGGCAGTCAGTTATATCTGATTTTTAGCACCGGTATGGGCACAATATGTGAGAGAGTTCATCTCTGGTTTTCCATTTCACACATTTATAAGTATGAAAGTAAACAAATTTTCCCTAGATACTTTTCCTTGTATTTTTATACATATCTTCGGTAAAGGAAAGTGAGATTTGTACCCATGGATAAGAATAAGTAGAGAATCTTAGGGATGTTTCTAGCGTTTATCTGCCAGTTTTCTAACAAAGAGCATCACCAATAGCATTCTCTTTAGGAATTAAATTATGCTACTATGATAACAATGGTATATCAGGTGAGTTAAAATTTATGCAGCATTAAGCAGTGTCATTAGTATTTTACCAAAAGCAATGTTCCTAGTTAAAAAGCATAGGTAAAAATGGTCTTCACTCATGGATTTGAATTTTTCATATCATTAAACAGAACACAAGTAAAACTCAATAAAGGTAGGCAGTCTTTTTCTCACAAGAAACAAATGATAAGAGAATATAAATCAGTGTAGCCATATAATGGAACAGCTATTGGCTCTCCGAAGAGCTTAATTAAATGTTCCTGTTCACTTCAGAAAACATTGAATTTGGCATTTAGTTTTCCTGTACTTAAAAGAACTTAGACTTTTAAAACAGATGATGAAATCACTTTCAATTAATAACAATCAGTATTGCTTAAAAATGGTTTCTATCCCTGATTGATTGCATGCTGTGTTTTGTGAGTATTATTCCTTCACTACAGACTCTGGATTTGGTTATAAAAAAGTAAGGACAGTGTGGTAACCTTTTAAGTTGCCTCGGGGGAATGACAAATGAATGAGACACATATTGAGGTTGTGTGCATTTTAGAACCTTTTATATTTCAGGGCTTTCACATTTGCAAATCTTAATTTAAAATAGTCTTTCTTTCTTTATTTTTTTCTGTGCTTATCATTTAAGAATCTCAATACTGCCCTCTGCATAAGTGGATTTAGTCCACAGGAATCAAACCATTTGGTCCTTAGATTTTTCTGCTTTCCTTTATAAGATTGATGAGATTAGTGGGACTATATTTAATAACTAAGACATGCACTTACAACCATTTTGCCCGGGACCGGTGGCTCATGACTGTAATCCTAGCTACTCAAAAAGCTGAGATCTGAGGATCGTGGTTCAGTGCCAGCCGGGACCAGGAAGTCCGTGAGACTCATCTCCAATTAACCTCCAGAAAGCCGGAAGTGGCACTGTGGCTCAAGTGGTAGAGCCCTAGCCTTGAGCTGAAGAGCTGAGGGACAGCGCTCAGACCCAGAGTTCAAGCACCACGACTAGCAAAAACATTAAAAAAAATAAGCAAAACCATTTTGATCTTATCCTCACAACCTTCCCAGGAGTGCAGCAATGTAGAGTGCTGTGTATGTTTCATTCTTCAGTCTATTTTCCTCTGGGGCTCCCAAAGACAAACAGGAATGCCCCATGGAACTCCTTTACTGGAGACTAAATCCAACAGCTGAACCAGGACGTTCTCCGCACCCAGCTGGAACCATTGTGTCCTTCTCTAATAGATCCTCTGCAGAGGTGACTGATGACAGCCACTAGTTGATGAAGCAGAGCAGGAGTTATTTGCTGTACAGGGGTTCTATCACCCCCAGGGACAGACTTAGAAGGAATGTAAGACATTACACATCGGAGAGAAAAGCTGGGAGCTGAACAAAACAAGGGATTTCTTTTATTACTGATGCTGTTATGATATGTTCTTCCATTAACATTACTTCAAGTCCTAATAAGACAAACACGCTTGTATGCATAGAACATCCTAAGAAAGGAATGCAGCATCCTCAATGCCTTTCCCGTAGGGACATGCATACAATACATGACTGAACCTTTATAGAACATCTTGGTTGGCAAGTAAAAGGGGAGATGCAATCAATAGACTAACAGAAGTGAATTGATCCCAGAGCTGAAACTCAAAGATTCCCATCATCCTCAAAGACCTGAAGTCACTTCACTCAATTAAACTATCTGAAATGCCACCAAGCTGAAATTCACTTATGTTCCTAATTACTCTTTCACTGAAGTACTTGAAACATTCTCACGCAGAGGAAATAAAAGGCCTTCATGGCTGTAACATTGCATTTTAACACGGCTTTCCTTCTAAGAGAGCCACTTGAGGAAGCAAAGTCTTCTGGAGAGATGTGAACTGTGGTTGGGAGAGAATGAGATCCGGAGGTTGTCTGGCATCTAAGAGTTCACAGGAATTGGGGGATTGTGGGTGGTGCAGAGTGTGAAGGTGAGCAGCCAGGTGTGGGGAACACAGGACATCTCAGCATTCAGTACTCATGCAGAATGACTTTTAGAATTGAAGGAAGTGATAACAGTAAATATTAATTTGTTTGTAGCCCTTATAATTAAGATGACACAATGAGTGCCTGTTATCTTTTATGAATGCAGAACTTAGGAAATTTAGCTTTTGTCGATTCTCTGTCAGTTCTCAGCATGCTTGTGAAGCTGAGTGTGTTCAGTGGGTCAAGACAAAAGCATTGCTGGGTACCAATGTCTCACATTTGAAATTCAAGCTACTCAGAGAGCTGAGATCTGAGGACTGCAGTTTGCAGTCAATGTGGGCAGGAAAATCCATGAGACTCTTACCTCTAATCAACTACCAAAAAGCCAGAAGGGGACTAATAGCTCAAATAGTAGAGGACTAGCTTTGAACAAAAAAGTTCAGGAACAGTGCCCATGCTTTGAGTTCAAGTCCCAGAACCAGCACAAAAAATATTGTCACTTAAAAAAATCTTTTAGTTATTATTGAACTATCTTTAATTTAAAAAGTGACTTGATGATTGTCCTTTTATATGTAAGTTGTACATTTTTTTAAAAAAGAAATTTTATAAATTTTCTTTGGCTTATAGAGTCTTTTTCTAAAGGGAAGTAAGAAATGCAAACAAGCAAATTTTCCCATTGTTATAATTTATTTTCTAAACTTAAAAAAATACAACAGTTACAATGTGGCTTCATATTTTATGGCTGAACTATGAAATGACTGCTTTTAATCAAGAATAGTTCTCCATAACTTCCCATGGAGTAAAGTGCATTCACCTTTTAAATTAGAGACTATGCATTTCCTGTGTATTGCCTGTTATAAGAAATGTAAATCGTTATCGGTGTTCTTCAATATGCCAATGAAGAGTGGATATTTATGAAGCACCTGTCATCTTCCCAGCCCTTTGCTCTTACTTCATTTTCTACTCACAGTAACCTATGGACAGTTGCTCAACAGGAAGGGCTGGTGAGGGTAGGCTACACACAGATGGGGCACACACTTTGTGCTGCCTTTGATTCCTCTCACAGGACAAGCTAAAGGTTAGGAAGTAAGCTGACAATATTACTTTGACTATTTCTTCACTGAAGCTGATAATTGATTACAATGAAGCATGCTGATGATGAAGGTCATACTTAAAATATACAGTAAACTACAGAGACTTTCATACCGCAGTATGGATCATAGACTCTCAAACTTCTGTACACAAACAATTTTTGTATGTAATAATCCCTTACTACAATGCAGTACATATTGGAAAGAAGTGAGGAAATGTAGTGACAACAATGATATTTTTTAAAGAGCAAGTTTTGTGTAAAAGGTAAAGAAAAGTACTGTAACTCTTTCCATTATTGTTTAAATTATTTAAAATGTATCACATTTTTCCTGAAATGAAATGTTTGTTCTAAATAGAAGATGACAATTCCAGATATCAATTATCTTGTAATTCATATGCTTATATTAATTAAAATAAACATTCTTCATTAATGAAGCCTTCAAACTATACACAACCATACGTATCTACCCCTAGTGTATAACATAAACATAAAAATACTATATTTAAGCAATTCTCTCCCTAGGCTACATTCCACAGTGGTTACTACTTCTCAGCTAGACTCATTAATTTGCTAGATTAAATGTGTGCCATATCCTCCTTCAGGTTATCCTTAAAGAATTTCTGCCTCATGTGATTTGGCAGAAAACAAAAATTTTGCATTTTTAGTCTTGGTGTCCTATTTTCAACGCCCAAAACTGCAGTTACATAAACAGCCTTCCCTGTGTCTCTTCCCAGGATTGTCACTTGCTAAAAGAGACAAGGTTTGAAAGTAAATTGTAGCAATATGCCATGTTCCATAATAATATCAGACTGGGGAAACTAAATTGACAAGTTTATCTATAGCAAGTATTATAACGCGTGCTTATTTGCATGTTTGTATTCATGTGCAGCACATATAATAACCTAAAAACACTAACTATATTAAATCAAAATCAAACCTAAAATTTAATTTGGAAACTAAAACCAGATGATAAAATACCTCCTATTAGGTTATAAGGGGACAGACAACATACTTCTTGTGTCTTGTGAATAATAAAGGCAATCAGAGAGAAAAGCACTAAGTTGGATTCAGAGATTCAAGTTCTCTGTTGCTTTTTGTTTCATTTCATTCATCTTTCCTGGGTTTTCCCCAAGCTAGCCTCTATCTGTGTATCTGACAGTAGCGACAGCAGATATGACTGGAGGGCAAAACAGCATGGCAAAATGCCCCAGAGAATATTTCCTGAAGAGAAGGAAGCTCAGGTTGCTGCTTTATGAAGCATAGATTAAATTCAGACATGCAGGGTATGGAGATGAAGAAGCAAATAAGTTGCTAAAGTGAGTTTGGCAGAAAAGGAGCTGAAGATTGGTACAGAAGTAGGTGATTTGAGCAAGCAAAATTGCCCGATGGAAGGCTTGAATTCCAGTGTGACCAGATGATGTTTGTTTTACTTATCTTTAGGATAATGATAAACTAGTGGAAAATTAATGTCCAGTTAATTTTATGGCAGTTTTAGAATGAATAAAATCAACTGTAAGATCTGAGGTTTAGGATGGTGAAGGTTCAGACTGACTATAAGGTGTGACAGGCAGAGAATAAAGATAGTAGAGTTATCTATATGGGAAACAAACCTGCTGGGCCAAATGTAAGAAATGAAGGTAGGAAAATGGCTCCAAATTCAGTACAGTGGTTCCCAATACTAAAATTCAAAAACCTTTTTATAGTCAAGTCCTATTAATGAGAATGAGGACATCTAGCCTATTGAAAACAGCTCACTCACTTTTTCTGAGTGTAATATGATCCAGTGAAAGGTCAAAAGTGCCAAAGCACTTATAGGCAAATAAAAATAAAAAGAGTTCACAAGGAGCTATTCTAGACACACTATTATTAAGGGAAAGGAAGCTTTTATAACCACATCTGGTATACTAAGGGACATAATGGCATGAAGTAAATTATGTTTTAAGATATGAATGGGAATTCAATTAAATCTTCAGTTATCAAAAAGAATATTTGGAAGCAAAGTGTCTGCATTACTTGAAATACAAAATTTAACAAGAAATATGAGAGCAATCCTGTATTTGAAAGGTAAGGGTGGCTTTTAAGTGAAACAGTGCTACATTAAAATATGAAAAAGTAAAAAGAGACACTCCTATAGCCAAACACTCACAAGAGTCAAATGGACAGACTCTATTCCAAACATCATGCTGGGAACATATTTAATTCCTTCTTTCAATGTATTATATTTTAAATCACTCCCAACCAATGATTATAGAGATTCTGCATAATGAAAACCAGTTTCTTCCACTAGACAACTGATTGGTCTATTTCATTGTTCCCCCCAAATTGTCTCCCTTAACATCAGTTGAAGAACAATTCTGGTCTTGAAAAAAGAATAAAGCAATATTTTTCTTCCTAGGAATTAGTAGTTCTTCATATACCACAAACCTGTCTTTACAGAAGATTTTATTTCTCAGGCTAAACATCCCATTCCCATTATTGATTATAATGGAAAATATTCTACAGCCATTCATATCATGAGGAAGGAAACTCAAAAAGGAGAGAGATACATGTGTGTGTTCCTCATACTCTACATCTATTAACTTATTCATTATTCTTTACAAGTAGATAAAATAACCTCAAGAGAAAGTCTCCCATTATGTTTTCTAAAATTTGTGGGTTTTTTTTACATATTCCTATAAATTTATTACAAATCTCTGGAAATTGTTTAATTTTTCTGATACTTTAATCCAAGTCTAATCTACAATTCAGCATTTAATAGTCATTGTGTATATTTAGAGAAATGAGTGGACAAACTCCAGTGGGGAGCCCCTCTCTGACAACATTTGACATGTTGTTTCCTGCAATCTCCCTGAAACTCCTGTGATGAAAACCATCATCTCCATTTTACAAACAAGGGATTTGAGTTCACAGACTTTAACCAATGTATTTTATAATTTCATTACAATCTGATAATAACAGAAATAAATAGCTGGTCATTTTGTAAATTGTTGCTCTGATGTGCTGACTCCAAACCCTCTGGTCTTTACATTACAGCAAATACAGATAAAATGATACTTCCTTCATAGGATACTTATTGGGATTAACCTGTTGGGTCTCAGTGTTAGTGCCTAGTGGCCTTTACAAATCACCTACTTAGTCCCACTACCCATGTCTCATCTCCCAGTGTGAATATACTTAGTCTAGACCATGGTCCTAGACAGTAGGCTATTTAATTCCTCTGAATGTATTAACAGTAAATATGTTTTTCTAACAGTATAGTATTCATGAGTTATGACATTGGAAGTCCTGAGTAGTCACCATATATTTTTTCTATTATTAAATTATTTGGAGTCTCAAATTAATAATAGAATCTAAAATTATCTCTTGAACTCCAGCCTGATTATCTACCCCAGTGTTTAGTCTCCAAGCTGAATGTCTAGGATAATATGAAAATAAATAAACCAGATGGTGTCGCTGCTTAACAACCATGCACACCATCGCCTCAAGAATGCAATAGCATTTCTTAACATGCAATCAAAATTCTGATTTCATGCATAACCATTGAGTTCTTCCCATTTTTGTTTGTTTCTCCTTTCTCATATTTATTTGGGCTACAGCAGTGCCAATTTGTGAATAGCTCATGTTGTTTTACACGGTTTCACACTTTTTGCTAGCTGTATCAAAATATCACACCCATAAGCCAACAATCCCAATTTTAAATATTTACCCCCAAAATGAAAATAATACACTGTATATCCACATAAAATCCAGTATAGAAATACTGATAGTAACCTTATTCATAATCTCCTAAAAGTGGAGATACTGCAAATGTTCATCCATCAGAGAAGAATTAATAAGAAGGTTTTATTCATACAATACAGTGCTACTCAACAGCAAAAAGAAAACCAAGATTGACATAAGCAGTGAATGGACGACTGCCAATAAATTGTATTAAGTGGAAGAACACAGAACTAAGGATTAAATACTATTTTAGTTCATTAATACAACATTCAGAAAAAATGCAAATTTACAGGGGCAGAAAACATCAGTAAGTACAAGAAACTGATGTAGGGGGTAAAGGTCTGATTACAAAGGATCCCCAGGGAAAGGGAAATTTTAGGTGTCATGAAATGTTTTTTTTAATTTTAATTTTTTGTGAACATACTGTACAGAGGGGTTACAATTACATGGGCAAGATAATGAGTACATTTCTTGCAAGACAAACACTCTACCACTGAGCCACCTTCCCAGCCCATTGAGTACATTTCTTATCAAGCATTGCAGCCTTCTCCTTTGTTTACCCTTCCCATCCCTTCCTAGCCTCCCCCTGCCCCCCCACCCGATTCCCCCCCCCACCAAAGTTGTAAAGTTCGTTTTCGACATGACAACTTGTACTTCTCATTGTTGCAACAGGTCCACCTGAATCCTTAAACGACTTGTTTTTCCCCATTTTCTCCACAAATTATACAGACATCAAATATAGTGAAAGCAGGGGTTAAACTGTGGGGGAGGGACATACAAAGCAACAAAGAAATAATCTTATAAATGCGTTAGAAACAAATGCATGAAAGAAAAAAAACATTAAAATACATATCTAAGGGTTCATTTTCCTAACATCACATGATCTGACCTTTTCTGCTTGACTCATACATATACTAGATATATAGATTAATTGTTGTGGCAATTACATGAATGAGTTTTTTTCTAAATTTAAGCAACTGAAAAGCTAAAATGAATGGATTTTACTCTTCAGAAATTAAATCTCAATAAACTTGCTATATTAAAAAGTTAAATATCTTCCTTGACTTTTGCTCAATTCTCTATTTACTTTGTGAATATTCCCCACATTGGGGGCAATGATTATTCTTCCTTTAGGCTCAGTCTCAAGTAACAATCTTCTTGAAGAAAGAACCTCTCAGTTTGTGCACGAGGCTATGAGTTCCTCCTTTGGGCTATTTTTATCCCCTTCTGTGTCTATCATGAAATTTAATTGTTCATTACCAGTGCCTGACATTGTGTGAGCAAGCCTCTTAGAGGAAATGCTAAGTCTAATTCATGTTCATGTATCCAAGGACTTACGGTAATATAAGCTCAACAAATGCTTCTTGTATGGGTTAAAATAATGCTTGGAACACTATTGTCTTCTAAAATAGATGTGGAAATCTTAGAATTTACATGATTTAACTCTAGCTGACCTAACTAATATATAAAGTTTATTTTTTAAATTAGGAAGTGAAATAAATTTACTACCAGAGAGTTTATAATTTTTTGAAACTTTTGCACAGACAGAAATTATCTGATTTATCTTTCATTTGCTCTGATTTATCTGTCATTTTGATTTTCTGTTTTGTAAGGTATATGTTAAATGCTAAATGCAGTAGAATAAATATATTAAATGTTTATAAATAGCAATTAGCATTTTTGGATTTCTTTTGCCTTTATTACATTTTGAGCAACGTTTTAATCTCAGTTCATGCAAATGTGTGCCTATAAACTTATACAGCTCTCCGGACTAAGGCAATCAAGCACTCTCATTGGTCAATAAGACATTTAGAGGAGAAGGGTAATCCCAGCAAATGAAATGGTTCAGCTGAGCCTGTTTTATAATACTCCAAATTGCTTATTCTATCTTCTTTCTTGAGACACAAAAACACATTTTATGGCCTGATTGTGATGCATTATACCCCAACAGAATTTGAGGCATTTGGCTGCTCTTTATGTAAGATTGTCACCTGAGGGATGAGATTTCCACACGGCTTTTCTTTTTTCCCTTAGAGTTTGCGGCCCATTCTGTGTTCAAGTACTAAGAAACTGGGACTATGCTTATCAGCCAGATAAGATAAACATAAAATGTATGCTGATTTAAATGAATATCTAAAATTTATCTCTACTTTTATCTCTACATTCTGTAATGGTTATGCCAACCTGGTAGACACAATTCCCAACCATGAAATCTCTAGTCCTTCCTTTACAGGGTGCTGGAGGTACTGAAACTTTGAAAGGGATTTCTCAGGGAATCCAATACCCATCACACTACGTGACTGTACCATTATATGATCTGTCCCAGAATCGGTAATCCCCCTATTTATGTGGAACACTGATAAACTATAAAACCTCATACAAATGCTATGAAAACTGATTCTTAACATGAACATGACAAAGAGATCTAAAGTTCTTGAATAAAAAGAAACTTCCAAATAAATCATAAATAAACAACAAAAGGATTAGTTTTGTTATCTAGTCACTGAATTTCCTTTCTTCCCTGTTCCTTTCCTCCTTCTACTTCTTTCTTTCTATTCCAGTGACAAAAGGATGAGTGCATGGAGCCACAGAATTTTTCTCACTCCAAATCCATTCCAGGCTGATAATATTATAAGGAGACTCCATTTTATTTTAAAATAAACATAGCAACATATCCCTTTCACAAGATTATTCAAATAAAATGACCTCTTTATCCTAGGGATGTATGATAATCTTGCCTCTCAGAATCATTACAAAAATTAATATGATTTATAAATATTTAACATCCAAGAAAGCATTGGCTGATCCTTGAGTAATGTTTATTTTGCTTAGGAATTGCTTAACCAATGTTGGGAATATTTGGAAGTCTCTAATGTATTTGTGAGAAATAAAAGTCTACTGAAGTAAAACAAACATTTCAAGAAGCATTTATTTTTGCACTTAAATGGTCAATATTTAATCAGTGGGTTAAGTATCCAATTTCAGGGTTCAAATGCAAGCTGGCTACTACCAAAAACCATTAGCAATAAATACCGTGGGTTTCTTTCGTGACGCTGTAAATTACTGTCTATTATCACTAAGCTACTGTGGCTAAAAACCTCAAAAAAGTTGAATTGGCCATAAACTTAAAATATGAATGCATGCAAAGTAGTCAGCTTGCATGACTCATCAGAGGATGAAGGTTAATACTCCACTGTAATGTGACTGCTCTTCATGCTCTGTGTTGTCCTCGTCTTCATATATTTCATGGCAGCACATTTAATGGTGCAATAAAAATGCAAACATTTAATTCTTTCTGCCAAATATCCAATGACAGTAAATCATATCACACACCAAGCAAAATGAGGCAAGCAATTTGTTACATAGTTATCCATATTCACAATGGTGTTATTGCTTTCTTTCATCCCTCAATATATCTTTCTTTAGCACAAAACACTTTTGACTCAGTGCTGAAGAATATCACTAAAATACAATATCACTTCTTTTCTTGATGAATATATCTGTTTATACATTTGATGATTAACAAACATTGAATTGTATTAATCATAGCCAAGTTATGGAAACAGCCTAGATGCCCTACAACAGAAACCTGGATCAAGAAAATTTCACACAATTGATCAGGAAGAATATTAGGTCATTTACAGAGAAATGGATGGATCTGGAAAAAAAAGAATATTGAGTGAAATAAATCATGCCTATAGAGACTAAAAAGGTATGTTTTCCTCTCCTATGTGAAACTCCCGATCTAAAACATAAACATGTGAAACTATCTTCCTAACCATATGCATGTATATAATCTAACTGAATAAAGTAAAAGATGTGCAGACCATGGTATGATTTCTTTGGACAATTAACAGATTAACAAAATGAATACCAGGAAACTGAAATATGCCTTATCAGAAGAGGGTGTAGTTCAAGGTAAGGAGGATGGATGAATTGAGAGAGGAATTCTGGACAGATGTATTTGGATAATCACATTCAATGGAACCAAGTAAGTTGAAGACATGGGTGTAGTTGGGATAGATGAGGAAGAGAAGAGAATGGTGGAAAGGGTGATACTGAGTAGGATGCACTGGACTCACAAATCATCATCTGAAATCGAAACCTCTGTGGACAACTATTTTACAGTAAATAAAAAGAAATTTAATATTAAAAATAAGATAAATAGTTAATTGTATCCTAATTTTGAACTACAGCTTTCAATTGCTTGCTTCCAAATCACAAGTAAGTTAAAAAAGATATCTTGGAAGTGGCGCTGTGGCTCAAGTGGTAAAGCGTTCGCCTTGAGCTAAAGAGCTCCGGGCAGTGCCCAAGCCCAGAGTTCAAGCCCCACAACTGACAAAAAAAGAGATCTTGTTCTATTTTCATCTTTGCTAGAAACCACTCTCATAAATTATTTACTATCTTTTAAGCTTAAGCTTTTCAGTATAAAAACATTTTTATTCTTGGCTCCTTACTCTCTACTCTTCCTACCATCTTTCTAATTCTTCCAATATTCTAGATTTCATTCTTTATGACACAACTATATCATACTGAGAGATACTGACATCTGTGAAACAAACAGAAAGCTGTGTTAATATGGCCAGGATAAAGTTTTAGCTGGTGTGGTCTTTTTTTTCTTCTTTAATTTGATCAGTCATTGGGCTTGAGCTCAGGGCCGGGGTGCTGTCCTTGATCTCCCCTACTCAAGGCTAGCACTCTCCCACTTTGAGCCACAGGGCTCCAGTTTTCTGGTGGTTAATTGGAGGTAAGAGTTTCTTTCCTGCCAGGGACGGCTTTGAACTGCAACCTCAGAATTCAGCCTTCTGAGTAGCTAGTTGTGTGAGCTATGTGCACATGGCTGTTGTGGCCTTTTGGTATTTAAAAAACTATTTTCAGAAAAAAGGAAAAGAGAATGCACGTAAAATACGTTTAGGTATTGTGTGTACTATTTTAGAAAGACAAAATTTATCCTGTGTTTATCAATAACTAGTCATTGAAAAATAAGCAAAGAATGTGTTGTTTGCTTTATGAAGGTGATGTAGCTAATCCTAAATGTGCTCCTGGCCCAGACTCGTATGCCACTAAAGAATGCAACAGAAGAATAATCTTCCAACAATGAAAATGGGCAGAATACACTAGGTTTACAGGTGTGAGCTATCGGCTGGCTTGTGACTGTGCTTGTTTGTAAGACCCCTTGTGAACTGACTTAACTGCTTGGCTTTTTAGAGTTCAAAAGAGTTTGTTGAGACCCACCGTGGTGGGAGTAGAGTCTTGCCTATCTTGGTAAGGAAATTCTAGATCTAAGCAGAAGGGAAAAGCCTTAGGTTTGAGAGGATCTGAAATTCATACTGAGAGTTGAAAAAAGGATAAAGAATAATGGGTGAAGGCCAGAGTTTTCTTCAGTATCCACCTGCCACCAATAAGGAACTCTGTTAAAATCTTTGGCAATGAGTGCTAATTTTATCAGTCCCTATGGATGAAGAAGAGTGGTTATATCTACTCCTTGCAGATTTTGTTGCAGGTCTAAAGTAAAGCTCTGCAGGGAGCCTAAGATGATGGTTTCCTTTAAGCCAAACATAAAACTTGATTCCTATACTGGTACTAAACAGAAAAAAAAAAAAGTAGTAGAAAAGTCCTTTACAGCTTGTGTGATTTACCCAGTTTTCTTCAGGAATGTCTCCTTGACTATTTCTGACATCTATGTCTTCAAACTCAGAACTTTTTGTCTTGTCTCTCTCCAGTGGGTCATTTATAAAAGACGATACATATTTATTTCTCCAAATAGGAGAACAGGCCCACCCTCCCCCTCCTCTTCCTCCTCGCTCTTCTTCATTCTCTTTCTCCTCCACCCACATCTTCCCTCCTCCACTTCCTCTCCTTTCCTTCTTCTTTCCTTTTGCCAATACTGAGGTTTAAATTCAGGGCCTCATGCTTTCTTGGCTTGCTTGCTTGGCTGGCACTCTATCACTGCATTCTACTACTTAAGCTGTGCCTCTAACCTAGATGTTAGCTGATTATTTTGGAAGTGGAATCTTGCAGACTTTTCTGCCCAGACTGGTTTCTAATTTTGATCCTCTGGATCTCAGTCCTCTGAATAGCTAGCATTCCAGGCTTGGGCCACCAGTGTTCAGCTCAAAAGTTATTTCTATAATTAGAAATCATTTCTTATCAAGAAGAAAGTAGATACAAATCAGTGTTTAGTACAATTGAGCAAGAATGAGATTCTTGGCTCCAGCATCAGAAATAACAGAATTCTAAATATGTCTGTTTGGAATTGTTCAACCTGATTTCTCCCATATTTTATAAAGTTTAGTAAAATGTATTTGAAAAGTACTCTAAGATGTCATCATCATTCTTAAAGATTTTAGTCAAAGTTTTGTCCATTTTAATTACTCAGTATTTTTAGCTTCTTGGTAGTTTCAGACACATATCTGGTACTCCATAAAACATGGCTAAAAGAATAAATAGCATACATTTTATCCACTTTGGGAGGCAGGCATACCTTCAATTATTTGCTGGCATTTGAGAATGCAGCATATTGTATAGAGCTTGCATTTAAGAAAGGCTACACATATAAGGTTAAACATATAAGGCTAATCATATAACATATAGCATATAAGGCTAAACATATTCCCAGGGGGGTCTAAATAAATGAGAAAAAATATTTTTCTGAGAAAAATTTTCCTGTCCTTTGTTGTATCTGAAGCTTTTACCATTAGCAATGGTGACTGTACTAACTGTACTAAGGCAATGTGTTCTCTGAGAGAACCTATAGGGCAACAGATGTGAAAGCTAGCAAGTAGTTTATCTTACTTCACTCAACATAGAGGCTGTCATTCCATGCTAGAAAGACACTGAGTGGGAAGGCAGAGGTCCTTCAAGTCTAGTGGAAATCCAAAGGAAGTGATCAGGACATAGGGAACTGAAAACAATTCTTACACATTTGATAAGTTCAGAACTAGCTTATAGGAAATAGATTTATAATCAAGTAAAGCATGCCTTGTTGTTAGGGAATAGTCCATCAGAATGTCTAGGAAACCTGAGCTGCAGTCTTGGGCAGTTAAAGAACCACAGAACCTCGGGCAAGACATTTAATACCTTGAATCTCTCATCACGTTCCAAGCCTGTAAATGAAAGTATTGAACTAGATGGACTCTAATGTCTGTTCCAGCAATAAAATTTTACGATCTCTTTTCTTTCAGCTGGTTTGCCATAGAGCATTTTAATTCATAGATTTTATTAATGACATGAAAAGCAAAAAACAAACGCTTAAATCTTAGCACTAACATGCTAAATGAAAACAATGACAGTTTTATTTTAACAATCTATGTAAAATGTGCTTCAAACTACAACAGATTACTTTCAATTTACACCTTTAAGTGACATAATAAAGTAGACTAAAAATACAGATGGCACTAATAGGACAAAAGATAGGTCTTAAGGCAATTTTATATGGATACTGATTGGGAAAACAACACGTTCAAGTTAGATTATATATATTTACACATACACAAATATACATATAGACAAATGTAGAAATAATCTACAACCTTCTATCCAGAAAAAATACAAGAGCCTTGAGCATGTTAACCTCTTTCTCCTTTTCTTTCTTTCTTTCTCCTTTTTCCCTCTCTCCCTCCCTCCCTCCCTCCCTCCCTCCCTCCCTCCCTCCCTCCCTCCCTCCCTCCCTTCCTTCCTTCCTTCTTTCCTTGCTTGCTTGCTTCTTTCCTTCCTTCCTTCTTTCTCTTCCCCTTTCTCTTTTTTTTTATCTCTTTCTCTCTCTCTTTTTCCCCCCTGTGCTGGGATCAGACCATGATTTTCCATATAGTAGTTATCAGAGAACATGCCACTGTGTCTGCCATATATATTGAGATGGGTTCTTGTTAACCTTTTATTTGCACTGATATCAAACTAAAATCTTTCCTCCTCCCAAGTAACTGGCTTATGGGCATGAGGCTCTACATTTAGCACATTTTAAACTTTTATATTTTTCTTCATTCTCTCATTTATCTCTCTGCCCACAACTCACTCTCTTTGCCTACTTAACACAATGCAGAGATTGATATCTTATTTTTTAATTTAATTTTTGTGTGACAGGACTTCTCTATGTAGTTCAGAGAAGCTTGAACTTGTGACCCTCTTGTCTCTTTCACATAAGATGACAGGGGTATACCATTATGCTTGGTCTGCATCTTTAAATTAGTATGTAACACTTATCACTTAGCAAAACATGACTTTTTGGTTTCCTGAGTAAGAATCTGTCCTTAAATATGTCATTAAGTGTTTAATAAGACATCATAACACTGTATTTGGATGCATTCCTTTGATGTTGAACTTTTGGCATTTTTTAATTTTCACAATTATATTATATAAAATACCTTCTTCCACATATTTGATTGCTCTGTATTTCCTTAGTACTGACCTCTGGATAGTATTATAGAAAAGATAAGTTTGGCTAATTAGACAGTGATGACACAGAAATCCAACACCAGCATAATTAAATTAGTAGATTAAGAGATATGGGTGGGTTTCTGATTTTGCAAACTAATGAGTTTTCTTAAAATTACAATTCTTGTGATTATTTTATATTAACAAAGAGCTACTACCGTTATATTCTATTGGTAAGGATACTGAATTACACATTTTCAAATTAGCCACCCAAATCCTAAATCCTGTAAAAGTTCCTAAGATCCACTTACTGAAACGTTCCATGATTTTCCATGGCTAGAACCACTCCTCACTTCAAAGAGTAAAAGATCAACTATGCACCCCTCCCCCAGTGGTCTATGGCCTCAAGGCATTGCATTCCTGTTATGACTTATATCACCTCTTAATTAGTAGTTTCTATTGAGGTTCTAAAGCCAGAAGGGATAGTAAAAAAAATAATCAAAAAATAAGCAGAAAAAAATATATTAAGTGAGGTAAGCCAGGCCCAAAAAAACATAGGTCCCATGGTTTCCCTTATTTGCAATAACTAGTATATGTCTGAGTCAAGCAGAAAAGGTCAGATAAGTTGATGTTAGGGGAATGAACCCCAAAATAAGTATTCAAATTTTTTTTTAAATTTCATGCAATTGTTTCTAACATATTTATAAGATGATTTCTATGTTGCTTTGTATGTCCCTCCCCCACGCTATAACCCCTGCTGGTATAATACCAACCCTTGTTGGTATAATTTGTCAAGGGGAAGGGCAAAAACAAATTGTTTAACTAGAGATACAGGTGGACCCATTGCAACAATGAGATGTACAAGTCCTTATGTCGAAAAACGAACTTTACAACTTTGGGGGGGGGAGGATGGGGGGGGGGGAGGTTGGGGGAGTTTGGGAAGGGATGAGAAGGGGAAACAAAGAGGAGGCAACAATGCTTGATAAGAAATGTACTCGTTATCTTGCCCATGTAATTGTAATTCCTCTGTACGGTATTTTCACAATAAAAAAAATAAGCAGATCAGATTTCTACTTAGAAAGAAAGCAAATGAGTAGGACCCACGTGGGGTGACAAGATACACAAGTCTGTAATGATGAGTGGGTGAAGAAATGCTCTTCGATGAGATACAGTGTCAGGAGACAGTAGATTTGAAGGAGGGGATAATAGTTTTCCTTTGCCATTTGTGTAATATTTTGAGGTATTTGAAATGTATAGGTAGATATAGTTGGTAATATTATTATTATGGGCCTTAAAGAATATAATAGATTGACATATAAATATGGAGGCCAAAGCTGTCATGGCCTTGGGACTGTGTGGGTTATTTCCCCAAGGACATGAAGCCATTTTCACAATCTGTGGGGTTCATGGACAATCTGGAAATCAACCACAGTAAACAGTGGTTTGAAAGAGACCAGGGGATGATGTCAATATCTCTCCCTTTGCCACCTTCTCTACCTACATAACCTCATACTTCAAGGAAGGCCCAAGTACTATTATTTTTTTATTGCAAGTTGTTTCATTTCCTTATTTTAAAGACAAATGAACAAATAGTAATGATACTAAAATAATAATAGCTAACATTTCCATCACCATAATGTGCCAGGCACTACCCCAACTCCTTGTCTTCATCTTTCAAGCTCAGCAACAATTAGTGACAGACCAGACTGCAGGCAGTCTGACTTCTGGGGCCTGATGATTAACCACTACAATATGAGAACCACATTATGTGATCTTTCTGATCCGATAGCTGATCACATGCAGTACTATGGCCTACATTACACTTGCAATATTATTTAATTCTGCATTTGTGATTGAGTAGCTTAGACTGCTTATATGCTTCTTGAAGGAGAAAATTATGACTACTCTCTTGTGAGTTTCACAGAGAGGTCACCAAGTCTCACAGATTACATGAATTTATATTAGTTAATTAAATAAATGAATCATGTAAGAAACATAAATGAAACAGCTAATTGATTGACTTGGCCAGCTGTTTCCAAACTGATGTGCACGAGTTTCAAGAGCTCAGAGATCTCTGGGTTCCACTCTGACAACTTCTGGCCCTGAATATAAAACATTTCTACCAAGTTCCCAGACAGTCTTAATGTCACTGTTTAAAAACACTCTCAGAGTTTTGTCTCTAGATAATCTCAAATGACTACTTTTTTCTGAATATTTATGTGATGCAAAATTCTACATATATTTCAACATTACAGAAATATCCTTGCACACATTACATAAATACAGATAGCTGTACAATTGAGAGAGTTTTTCCCTATTTTTTTTTGCAGGTTCTGGGATTTGAAGTCAGGGCCTTGTTCTTGCTTGGCTGATGCTTTACCACTTGGACCAGGACTTCGAACTTTTTTTGCTGATTACTTTGGAGATGGAATCTTGCAGATTTTTCTGCCCAGGCTTAGGACTGTTATTCTCTAGGTCTCAGCATCCTGAGTTATGAGCCACTAGTGCCCTGTTTAAGGAATCTTAATGTATATAATGATTTTAAGAATAAATGCTAATCAAATAAAAATAATCTCAGGGTTTATAAATAACTTTGAATAAATAACTTTGAATATTTTATTCAAAGCAAATCATTTCAAATTGGATTATCATGCTTTCAAAAGAGTGCTTTAGCATGAGTGCGTCCTTTGGGCTAAATTATCAATGACAAAAAATATACACTTGATTTCAAGAATGAACTGTTTTGTGAATATAGACATACATAACAAAATCTCTTCATCTTTTATCTGCTGGATAACACCTCCATTATAATTAAACAACACATACAATTTAGCAGATTGACAGATAAAGCAGATACCTATGTCAGGATGATTACAGAAGTCCAGCACACAATCTTCTCAACAAATCACTGATTATTTCAGTAGTAAATTATTTATAATGATCAGCTTTGTGATTTAAGTGGTCATTGACAAGGCACTATTTACAAGCCCATAAGTTAAAATGTGGTATTAATAATAAATTAAAACATCATATCAACATCTCATGTATCAAAACCACAAGCAGCTGATCCCAAAGGACTGAGAAATTCATGGCTATTTTATGTCTAGAATGTGCTCTTGCCAGAGAAATGTCCTCCCCTCCCATATGCCAGCCAGAAACAGGCTTTAATTTCACCAGTGGCAGCCATCCAAACCTGGGTCACTTTGTCTCCACTGCGGCAGAGCAAGGGCAGAATGAAGCATTCTAGCTGGGCCAATATGTTCTTTCGGTGCCAGGATCCACTGCTCGGGCCTCTTCTCCTGTTGTTATTCCTTAGTTTGCCCTTTGTGTCTTCTCTGGGTGAACTGTTGGCTTAATCTTTTGGTCATTCCACTCTACTCTTTCCAATCAAGCCGCTATGCAGGAACTGCACAACTGCCATTTCTTATTCTTTCTTCCAGGTATTTTTGCTTTCTTCCTCTTCCAACTACTGCTGTTCTGATGTTGTTGGACTTTCCTGTGAGGCCTCATCTCCAGTACTACATTTTGGACCACATTTCCTTAACACTCAGCCTTAGGTTATAAATATTTAACCATCCGAAGATACATATAGCCAGGTATGGTGGCTCTTGCCTGTAATACCCTTACTCAGGAGGCTGAAAAGAGGAGAACTGCAGTTGGAGACCAGGGTGGGTGCAAAAGCCCAAGAGATCCCATCACAACATGTTACACCAGCTATAAGTAATTGTAAATAGGAGGATCTCAGTCAAGGACAGCCCAGGCATAAACATGAGACTTTATTTGAAACATAATAAAAGTAAAAAAGGGCTGGGATGTGACTCAAGTGGGAAAAAGCCTGAATACCATGTTTGTATAGGCCCTGACTTCAAACCAATCTCAGTCTCACCAAAATAAATACATAAATGAATACATAAATAAATAAGTGGCTAATATGAAACATAATTTAGAAGCAAAATGATTACAATTTATTTCATTTGACTACCTTAGTTCCCATGCTTCCAATGTTTAGTGTGCACACTTCTGTGACATTATCAAGTAAGGAGATGACAGATTATAATGAACCACCTTCACTACTATAGGGTAAGTCATCTACTATTCATTATTACATTTATTCTGTTTCCTTTATACCAACCACTACACATACATTTATCCTCATAAATGCCAGTTTGTTATATTGGCATAATTCTCTTTCATATGTGTAATTTAAGTACTACTAGAGTTAAGCTCAGCATTACTCAGGAAGAATGTGGAAGACTTGGGATTCAAGTTTAGGAATATGTGACTCTTAAATATGTGATCTGACCTTTGTTGGTATACACAAAATAAGGAGGTTTGTAATCATCTTTCAAGTTTATACTTTGATTAAGTTTCAATATTGGTGAACAGAAGAAAATAAATTATGAGTAAAAATGCAATTAATTTGTGCAGGTGATCTTAGCTTTATTAGGAAAAAGTTCATGTAAGCACTTACTTTAGGTGCTCAGGCTTTGAAGACATTCTCTGAGACTCACACTTTGATCCTTCTCTGTTATCCTTCTGCCTTGATCTAACTCTGATAAGTAACAGCTTTGACCCCTTCCTACTTATGATTTCAGGAAAGCTTAAGAACAGTTGGTCAGCAACTCTATTGAAGAGCTTCTGATACAATTGAAGCCTATTATTAAATTGTTCCTGTGTTGCTCCTGATTTTTCTTTGACAATTGTGTTTTCTTTGAACTTTTCCGCACAGCTCCCTTTCCCTGTGGATCTTTAGTCATGTCTACTATCTTCTGAACTCTTGTGTTAGCTAGAAGATAATGGCTTAGTATGCATTATCCCATTTGTCACTTTTCTTCCTTAAAAAGGCAAACTAATATAGATTGCCTAAGAATGGCATTGTACAACTAATTTCTTTATTTTTAACATTTTGCAAATAAAGTCATTATGAGTGGACATAATCTTTTTGCTTTTATTTTGAAGGATTCTATCCAGTCATTGATAACTTTATTGTTTAACTGTAGCATCCACAAATTAATGTTAACCTGGGTATCAGGATGGACCAAACAGCATCCTAATTGCTGCTGCACAGCAAAACTAAAAATAATCAAATAAACTTGCAAATGTCAGGACTCTTTCCTAGTTTGAAGTTTTAAACCCAGTTTATAAACTCATAAAGAATCCTGAAAAAAGGACAAAAAAGCTAATTAGGAATAAGTTCAAGGGACCTATTACACACCAGATTAGAGTTGCTTATGGTGTATACATATGTAAAACATATATGTATATACATATATATGTATATACATATATATTCATATATATACTGTGTATATACTGTGTATACATATATGAAACATTTTCTTGTATATCTCATATATACATATATGAAACATTTTCTTGTATATCTCAAATATATTTTTCATCAATTAAATAACTTAATAAAATGTATTTGTAACCTCACAAGCCATTAATCCTAGGTTGTTCTGAGGCATAAACCAAGTGGATGCTTATACTCTTTTCAAGAGAATGCCTTTCCTCATTTATGTATTAAGGAAAGTTTTTAATCATTCCGTGTTTTTACTAGCACAGCTGCTCTACTTACTTTAACTAATATAGCCTCAAATACTATTTTAGAACTTACTAAAGTACATTAATCTGTGCATAAATGTTTTTACCTACCTAAGCACAATTTTATGGTACATGGACATGATAGAAATGGAAAGAATTGAATCTAATGCTTTCATCTTTAATTTTTATTCTCCATATATTAGTCATGCTTTTAGTTTTGTGGAATTGCCTTCTTTTGCAGTTAATATGTCTTCATTTTCTTTATTTTGGCAATTAAGAGTATATGACATTGCAGCTGATATTAAGTTCTAATTATTTTAGTCTTTTAGTTCATTTATTCACAAAAGTGTCTTTTTTAATATTGAGAATAACACTAAGCACATGTGTTAAATATTGAATACGTAACCCATTCCATACCATATTATTTAGAAACATACTATAATAAACCAATTTTTTTACTTAAGAATCTAAGTACAGAAATAGTAAAATTACTCATATGCATGCATGTACAGACAAATCACCAACAAAGGATTGCTGTAAATGTGAGAAAGGCTAGGGACAATTTAAAAGTTAATAACTCTTTCAAAAGTGTAGGTTGCTTATGGCTAAATTAATTTCTAATCTGAACTAGCCACTCGGGTGTGGTTCCAAAAGCAATCTGGAAGCAGAGGAAATGGAAGGGAGTCCGGGGTATGTGGCAGTAATGTCCAAGTATGAGTGACAAACCTGAAGGCCTGTGATTCGGAGAAATCACAGAGAATTGACTCCAAAGCCAGGGGGTTAAAATTACAATCACCTGGGAAATAGGTTCAAAGCTGATTTTAATTTAACCAGCTTTGGGCCATTTTTGGAGTGGGGAAGATAAGCAGATTTGTATCTGCTGATTTTGAAATATTTTACCTCCCTGATTTTTTAAATCTGTGATGTTAATGTCTCTAACTTACACAGTGTCTTTTCCATTATATGTACGTCTACAAATAATAATAAATGAATTAACATTCGATGGCTTAATTACAAAAATCTCTGGTTTCCAAACTCACTCGAAGTTAATATGCCTACATTTTGGCAATGAAGAGTATATAACATTGTGGTGCACCAGTGGCTCATGCCTATAATTCAAGCTACTCAGGAGACTGAGATCTGAGGATTGAAGTTCAAAGCCAGACTGGACAGGAAAATCCTCAAGACCCCTACCTCCAATTAATGACCCCAAATCCTAGAAGCTGAGCTGTGGTTCAAGTGGTGGAGTGTTAGTTTTGCACAAAAATACTCAAGGACAGCACCCAGGCCAGAGCTCAAGCCCCAGGAGCTGCAGAAAATAGGAAGGAAGGAAGGAAGGAAGGAAGGAAGGAAGGAAGGAAGGAAGGAAGGAAGGAAGGAAGGAAGGAAGGAAGGAAGGAAAGAAGGAAGGAAGGAAGGAAGGAAGGAAGGAAGGAAGGAAGGAAGGAAGGAAGGAAGGAAGGAAGGAAGCAAGGAAGGAATGGAAGGAATGGAAGGTATGGAAGGGAAGGAGGCAGGGAAAAAGGAAGGAAGGGAGAAGTATATAGCATTGCATCTGATATCAAGTTCTAATCTATTTTTTAGTACATTCTTTCCATTAAAAACATGAAGAGAGATGTAGCAATTCTTCCCTTTGTGTCCACATTTCCTGACTGTGTTCCACACTCTGCAGCTTAGGTCACCCTTGAGAAGAGGGAACAAAGAAACAAGTGAGCAACAATTCTATTTGATATTTACTCTGACCATGAGGTGTCTGTGAACCTAGGAAATGATTTTCTCCACTAAAAAATGGTCTTTAAAAAAACAATACCAGTTGAATATTTGATTTTAAGAAACACATTCTACTTTTAAGAGACTTATAAATCAGAAAGGTTTCAATCATAAAGCAAACAAGAAGCTAAAATATAGTAACAAGTGCTTTGGTCATTTCTACATTGAAGTGGTAAAGCATATTACTAAGAAATCTATTTTTCAGGATTTGTAAATGCTACTGTTTGTCATGCTGCTTTCAAATAACCAACACGTTTAAAAGCACTTTGGGTGTGAAGAAATTCATAAGATTAAAGCACTGAGTCTTTCAAGGTAGAATATACAGCATATCTATCTCATTTTCTCTTGCATAGAACAATCATTTATGGTACTGGAATAATAAGTAAAGTAGAGAGCTGAGACTGCCATTTTAGTTAGATACTTTCTAAACTATCATCATATACTATGTTTTTGAGTACTGCTTTCAATGTAGTATAGAATATGAAGTTGAGTTTTTACCTATATTTTATCCCTAATGTCCCTATTTCCACAACCCCTTTACAAAGTCACTACAAGAATCCAATCATTTGTTATGACATTGATGGGGGAAAACAATGGATTGGGTGACAGTGGTTAAGATGCACTGTACTCATAACCTGATTTCTGGAAATGCAAACCCTTTTTACAACTACTTAATAAAAATTTAATAAACAAAAAAGGGTTAACATTTACCTAGTCTTGGTATGATATCAAATTTGATAAAAACATAAAATGGTACCAACTCAAAATTTAAAACCTATCTCCCTTCTATTCCTCAAAGGCAAAATTATAAATGATCACTCATTTGTATGCAGAATTGATGCTACAAATTCAAAATGTAAGAATATAAATGAAAGAGCAAAAATAGATCATTTACACATATAGTTTGGCAAGGGCATAGGGGGATAATATGGAAATGGAATGTTGTGCTAAAGGCATTTACATTACAAGTTTAATTAGATACTATCTACATATTACATTATCCACTTGCCTTTTTTTGAGACTACTATGTACACTGTAAGAAAATATTTTTTCTCCCAAATTGGCTTCTAGCAAACATTTCCATTTTGTCAACCTTAAAGATAAATGTAGTACCTCAGTATTTCTTTGTATGTGGAGATTAACTGATCTGTCAAATGATCTCTTTTATTCATTTTATGAGTTAGATTATTTAATCAAATTTCTTTCATTATTTGCTATTAATTTGTAAGAATGCTATGTATAATAGCAACTAATTCTCTATCATCTATTTTGCTAATTATTATCATCTCCAGCTTGTTTTTTCTTTTGATATGTTTAGAGTATTTTCAACTTTATTTAATTTGTAAGTATAAAATGTATCTATGAAATATTTATTGAAATATTTATAGAAACCATCTCACTACAAATGTTTTTATTTTGGCTGTACTGGTCTAATTTCAGAGCCTATTGCATCCATTTGCTAAGCAGATACTCTACCTCTACAGGCATACATCCTGCCTAAAAATATTTTTTTAAAGTTTTTTTTTCTATTATTCTTTCTCTAAATCCTGTCCCTTTTGTCTTCTATGCATAAAAGTTTAGACTATGAAAACAAAGAGAAGAGAATAGGGCTTTCAGATTATATAAGTGGTCAGGCATTTATTCCAAGATAATACACTGTCTAGCCTATCCCATGAAACATAAATGCTATCTCTATTATATATTTAAATACATCTCAATCTATTTCTGGGCTTCTATTCATTTTTGTTAATCTTCTATTCTTTTCTTTTCTTTTCTTCTTCTTCTTCTTTTTTTTTTTTTTTTGGTCGGTCGTGGGGCTTGAACTCTGGGCCTGGGTGCTGTCCCTGCGCTCTTCAGCTCAAGGAGAGCACTCTACCACTTGAGCTACAGCGCCGCTTCTGGTTTTCAGGTGGTTTATTGGAGATAAGAGTTTCACAGAATTTCCTGCCTGGGCTGGCTTTGAACTGTGATCCTCAGATCTCAGCCTCCTGAGTAGCTAGGATTACAGGCGTGACACCGACGCCTGGCTTAATCTTCTATTGTTATACTGTATTAGGTATTCTTATACCTTAATTATTACAGGTATGTGGTAATATTCCTTCATCTCCACTAGAGTTATATTCTTGTTAATACAGAATATTCAAAGTGTTGGAACTCTTAAATATACAGTTGAGAGAAACTACCAGTTTCTTCAATTTACAAAGGAAAAACCTGAAGCCTAGGGAGGTAGCAAGACTAACTCATTCTTCCACAGCAGTGTAAGGGAGAGTCAGGCCCACAAAATAGGGAGCCTTTTCTAATGTTCTAGAACCCATTCTTCAGAACCAATGCTAATGACTCTAAGCAAATAAATTCCCATAGACTTTACTGCTTCTCAAACTATTTCTGGTCTACGTTTCTGTGTGATTTTTTTTTCTTTCTATGTCACATTTTTAAGTCCTTGAATCTTCATTATTCTATAAACTTGTAAAGTGTTCACTTAATGTTTATCTACAAATATCTTACATCACAAGAATAATAGTAGGAAGCAAAACAAACCCATCTTCCAACATTGTTTGTAATGGTTTATTGGTTTTAGTTATTAGAATCCTGAGTGGGATTGTTCTTATGTTGAAATGAATACCCAAAGTCATGCATAACAGAATGGTGAAGTTTCCACTGACTTAACTAGGTGGTTGCCTGCCAGGGGCAAAGATCCTAATGTTAATTAGATCTATGGTTCATAATAAGCATAAGGAATCTCAAGCACGACTAAGCACATAAGCTTATACACCTAAGTTCTGTTAGATTTTTCTGAAACCCAATAGAGTTAATGGGAAAAAAGACCTATGTAATGGTGTTTCACACAATGATTCAAAAAAATATTTTCCTTCTGCTTTTCTCACAATAAGCAAGAGAAGGCAAACAATAAAATTTTAGAAAAACATACCAGATAGAAGTAAGAAAATAGGTCAACAATTCTAGCTTTTCCAGATCTTCTAGCAAAGAAGGTATAGATAGGGAAATTGGAGAATATTAAAATCCAATAAGTCACTGCCTGAGGTTGTTTTATGTAAAAAAAGTCTAAACTTTTACAGAAGTAAGAGTCTATCATAGTCTCATGTCAATCCTAAAGGTTATACATTTAAACAATTATATCTTTATCTAAATATCTCTAATTTACTTGGCAATGATTGTACCACATTTACCCAAACTTTAGTGTTACAATAAATGATCTGGACATTTCCAATTGAATGGACTTAGCCACAGGATACTTATGGAAGAAAGCACCTAATTTCCTCAAAGCTAAAGTTCCTGAAACATCCTAGCATTGGTAATATAGATTAGAGTTTAAACTAAAATGTAGCATGACTTGCTATCTAGAAAGCATGATGTCCCCTAAGAGAACATTGAAAATAGATATAGATTAGGAACAAGACTCATTGGATTGATAACTGCCACTCAGATAATAATGTTTGTCTTCTATTTCTATTATATTTAGAGAATTAAATCCAGATACTTTTCAGTACTACTGATGACCACTTTTTTATAAAAAAAAAGTTATGGGTTTTTATTTACAAGTTAATTTTTAAATGTGAAACTGTTACTTTGAAGTGTTACTTTCAAAAACTCAGTTTCCACTATGAATGAGAAGCTATAAGCATTAAATACAAGAGTCACGTAGCGTAAGTCCTCCCTGCTGCAAACAACAAATTTAATAGGTATGTCCTTAGTGCCAATCACCTTTTCATTGCTCACAAGTTTCTCATATAAGCTAGGATCTGTTATCCCAAGGCAGCACTCATTATGTTATCTATGTATTTCCCACTGCCTTAACAGATTTGTTTTTATACCTGTAGCTTAAAGTTATGGTTCAATAAGCATTTATATATAGCACAAAATGCGATGACTAAAAAGATGACTAATTCTAGCTGCAAGTGGATCATGCCTGTAATCCTAGGTACTCAGGAGGCTGAGATCTCAGGATTGCATTTTGAAGCCAGCCTGGGCAGGAAAGTCAGTGAGACTAATCTCCAATAAACTACTAAGAAAAAGCCAGAAGTGGTGCTGTGGCTCAAGTGGTAGAATGTTAGCCTTGAGCAAAAGAAACCCAGAGCCAGCACCCAGGCCTAGAATTCAAGCAAAAAAAAAAAAAAAAGACCATTAAATACACACACACACACACACACACACACACACACACACACACACACACACACACACACACACACACACACACAGAGATAAATTGTTCTTTTCTAAGGTCTAAAATTCATATTTTAAAAGGTTACATGTGTATAATTTTCTCAAGCTAGTGTTAGAAAGAACTAGAGTTCAATACAGAAATCATTCTTAAACTATGTTTTAGAACTTACTTTCATAAAAATAAAGAATAAAGTAAAATTTACTTAAATATTTTCATTAAAATAAAGTGAAATACTTTATCACTATCGGCACGAAACTACTTGAAAAATCAAAGATGGCAAAACCACAAAATAAAATATTTTAGTTTATGAAATCTAGATAGTAGAATAATTCTAACTTTAAATTTCTCTTATGATTTAGAAAACAATGAAAAAATACACCGATATGTGTGTTATTAGATCCAAAAACCCTGGACACCTGCCTTAATTCAACTGCTTGAACAGTACCCTGCCAACTTTAGCCTTCTGCACTAGAGGAAAAAAAATCTATGAATCACCACAGGTGTTTTGACAATAAATATGACTTCACCACTTTTGGTGGCTAAAATTACATGGTAGTCATGTGGACACTTTTTTTCCTTATCAGTTGTGGGGCCTGAACTCTGGGCCTGGCCACTGTCCCCTTAGATCTTCAGCTCAAGGCTAGTGTTTTTTCACTTGAGCCACAGAACCACTTCCAGCTTTTTCTGCTTATGTGGTGCTAAGGAATCGAACCCAGGGCCTCATGCATTCAAGGCAAGCATTCTACCACGGAACCACCTTCCCAGCCCATGTGGACACATTTTGAAAAGAGTTCAGAGTTAAGGTTTTTGGGACCACACAAAAACAAAGTAGATTTCTATACCACAAGAGTTTAGTACATAGACATGATAAATCACATAGATCTGCTAGATTGTTAGTGTCCTACCATCTACAGTAAGAAGAAGGATGAAGGTCACAGTTATTTGTTATGTGTAACAACCTTTATCCTCACACAAATTTTGTGATGGATAATATACCTTTCAGAAGTCTAGACTATCATAGCTTCATTTTCTTGCTCACTAGCAAGAAAACTTGAGATTAATCAGCTCTTAGTCATACCTACTGCTTCATCTCATTTGTTTTTAACTTAACCACTACTCTGAACTTCATAATACTCTTTGAGCATCAAGGATAACCCTGATTCAGTTTTCTCCATGTCTTCTTTAGAGCCAGACACAATGTATCTGAGACCACACAGCAACTCTAATCGGCTGTTTAGTATTCATTTTACCATTCTTTGTTCAAGATTCAAACATGAATAGGGTACATCTCTTGTTGCAATGGTATTTATATTTTAAATTGGAACACATGCAATAATTAGCCAGAAGTGAAATAACATACATTAGACAGATCAAGAGAAAATGGGAGTTTATGGCTCGGAATATGGTCTTGTTGCAGCATAGAACTTACAAATCATAAAAGACAATAGACATTCAAAGGAAGCCACAGAACCTGGATTAAATAGGAAGAACCAATACTTAATAGCTTTTAGATTCTCACTTTGTTTTTCATAGTACCCTCTCCTCATTCATTTTGGTTCAGACTTACTGAAAAGCAACTTAAAATTTTCTAGTAGCCACATTTTTAAAAGTAAAAAATAATTCACTTGTATTCAAACATTATAATAACATTATAGGTAGTGTTACTATAAAAGACATTAAGGCAACACTTTCCATTCTGTTTTCATGCTTAATCTTTAAAATCCATTTGTCTTTTATACTTCCCAAGGCAAACCACCTATATCTCAATTAGTCATTAACCACGTGTGATTAATGTTTGGAGGCAGTTCTTCACTATATTTTTAAAATCTGAATGCAGTCTTTGAGTAACAAATTACCTTTTTAAAAAATGTTTTTATAAAGGTGATCTAAAGAGGGATTGCAATTACATGAGTCAGGAAAAGAGTTTATTTCTTTTTGGACAATGTCACCTCTTCCTTTACTCTCTCCAAGTTTTTCTCTCCCATCCACACCCATAAGTTGTATAGTTCATTTTCAACATAGTGACAAATTATTTTTATATAAAGAACTATTATATGCTATGTGGAACTGTCAGTTCATTCCATCATAAACAAATAATGTTGGTTTTTTGGGGGGTAGAAAATGAATTGCTTAAATTCTGAAATAAGGATACAGATTGACTCATTGTAACAATGAGATGTACAAGGCACTATGTAGAAAATGAAATTTACAACTTTCGGGGTGGGGGGAAGGGAGAAGTTGGGGAGGTGGGGAGGAAAGGGACAGTAGGGGAAAAATAAAGGAGGGTGTAACAATGCTCAATAGGAAATGGACTCCTTACCTACAACTTTAATTTTTATTCAGTTCCAAATTATGTGTGATTCTGCAGGTGTTGAAGTCCAGTATTAAGAACTACTGGTAAGTAGATGTGTTCTACATTTCATGGTAGAAATTTTAGGTAAGTAACCTAACCTCTTTCAGTTCTTAAATCTCTTTATATGTAAGTAAGATAGTAAAATATTTTCCCAAGAGATATGCAGACTAATTAAAATTTGGCTCATAAAATCTTTACAGAATAGATACAGTTATTGTAGATACATATACTTATTGGGTAATATAATTTCTTTTATGCCTGCAGAATAAGTAGATAACAGCAAATATTATTTTTGTAAAAAGCGGTTAATTGTTTTACCAAATATGCAACTGTCTAGGGTCTTCACCAAGCAAGTCATTTTCTTTTTTATATGTTTTTTATTGTAAAAATACTGTACAAGCCGGGCGCTGGTGGCTCACGCCTGTAATCCTAGCTACTCAGGAGGCTGAGATCTGAGGATCGCGGTTCAAAGCCAGCCCGGGCAGGAGAGACCGTGAGACTCCTATCTCCAATAAACCACCAGAAAACCGAAAGTGGCGCTGTGGCTCAAGTGGTAGAGCGCTCGCCTTGAGCTGAAGAGCTGAGGGACAGCGCCCAGGCCCAGAGTTCAAGTCCCACGACCGACAAAAAAAAAAAAAAAAAAAAAAAAATACTGTACAGAAGGGTTATAGGTACAGGAGTAAGGTAATGAGTACATTTTCTATCAAGCATTGTTACATCCTTTGTTCATAAAGTCCATGAGACTCTTATCTCCAATAAACCACTCAAACAAAGTCAGAAGTGGTGCTGTGGTTCCTCCTTTGTTTTTCCACTACCATCCCTTCCCTCCCATCAGTCCAGAATGTGGACTTGATGACATAAACATCATAGCCCTCCCACTCCATCCCACATGACACACTCCTTTGTGATCTCTCTATCCAGAAAGTCTCACATACCCACAGGAATAACGGCATGCTCTTGCAAGACACACAGTTGATCACCATCTAAAGATACCTTGATTCTCCAAGCTACCAAAGAGTTATTTGTTCCCAAATTACATTACAACCAACTTTGGATTCCCCAGTGAAGTTTATGTGATTACTGAGCAGTAACATGGGAACATTTCCCTCTTTCCCACCGTTAATTTACCACTCTAAAGGGAAAAGGGGAAGATTAGGTTAAATAACTAAACTAAGCAGTGGCCCTGGTAATGGAACATGGAATAAGAGGAAGTCATCTCCCTGGCTTATCTCTATATTACTTTCCATAATTGTTGAAGTCTTCTGCATGATATTGAAATGGTTTTATTTTGTTGGTTGGTTGGTTGATTGATCTTTTGTTTTTTACGGTCTTCAAAGACTCTCCAATAGGCACATGAAGGAATGTTCAATATCTCTGGCCGTAAAAGAAATGCAAATCAAAGCCACATTGAGATTCCACTTCACCCCACTTAGAATGGCCATTAACATGAAAACAAATAACAGATGCTTGTGGGATGTGGCCAAAAGGGAATGCTACTATACTGTTGGTGGGAATGTAAACTGGCTCAACCCCTCTGGAAAGCAGTATGGAGGTTCCTCAAAACACTAAACATAGAACTCCCCATGCTCTAGCAATCTCACTCCTGGGCATTTTTCCAAATGACCACAAGCAAGGCCACACTAAAGCTATCAGTACAGCTATGTTCATTGCAGCATTATTTATCATAGCTAAGATATGGAACCAGTTGAATAGATTTAAAAATGTGGTATATATGTACAATGGAATTCCATGCTTCTATCAGAAAGAATGACATTGCCCCATTTGTAAGGAAATGGAAAGATTTGGAAAAAATCATATTAAGTAAGCCAGACCCAAGAAACATAGGCCCCATGGTTTCCCTCATTTGTAATAATTAGTATATTTCTAGGATAGTGCTAGCAGATGATGGTAACAGCTCAATAGCTATGTACATATGTCCATATAAGATGATGCTAATTGAAATAAACTCCAAGACATGGGCACAACAGGTCTTTTTTTGGTTGTTGATGTTTTTCGTCATCAATGTATATTATCTAGTTTTTTCTTCTTATTTCATTTCATTTTCCTTTTTCCATTGATTTATGCCTGGCAATCACTGTCTTTGATTCTGATACCCTGTGTCTTTATATACATTGAACTGATTGATGGGAGGGAAGGGGAATAACAAAATGCTGAAAAAAGGACAAAGGATAACCCAATGCAAGACACTATGTTGGAAATGAGCTTTACAACTGGGGGCAGGGAGAGGAGTGGAGGAGGGAAGAAATAGTGGGAGAAAAACCAAGGAGTGAGTAATTATATTTGACAAGAAATGTACCCATTACCTTACTCATGTAACTGTAACCCCTCTGAACAGCATCTTTACAATAACATAATAATAATAATTAAAAAAAAAGGTCAGGCTTAGGTGGCTCAAGCCTGTAATCCTAGATACTGTGGAGTCTCAAATTTGAGGATTTTGGTTCAAATCTAGCCTGGGCAGGAAAGTCTGTGAGCCTCTTCTCTCCAAGTAACCACCAGAAAATCAGTCGTCACTGTGGCTCAAGTGGTAGAGCACTAGTTCAAGCCCCACAACCAACAACAACAAAAAGACTTTAAACAAATAATTTGAAGCCAGGCGCCGGTGGCTCACACCTATAATCCTAGCTACTCAGGAGGCTGACATCTGAGGATCATGGTTCAAAGCCAGCCTGGGCAGGAAAGTCTGTGAGACCCTTATCTCCAATAAACCACTAGAAAACTGGAAGTGATACTGTGGCTCTAGTGGTAGAGCGCTCTCCTTGAGCTGAAGAGCACACGGACAGCGCCTAAGCCCAGAGTTCAAGCCCCACGACTGACAAAAAATAAAATGATTGTTAAGGTTCTGTAAAGAGGGGTTACAGTTACATACATAAGGTAGTAAGTACATTTCTTGTCGAACATTGCATTTTCTCCCACTTTCCCTCTTCCCCAATCCCCCTACCCCAGTTGTAAAGTTCATTTCCAACATATTTTCTTGTATCACTGTTGTATTGTTTCACCCTTTGTCCTTTGTCTCACTATTTTGTTGTTCCCCTTCCCTTCTCTAATTCAGATAAACATATATACAATCCACAGGGTACCAAAATCAAATATAGTAACAACAAGGGATAAAACATAGGGGAAACAAGAGGAAAACATTGCAAGTAAAATAAATAACTTCACATTGTACATTAAAAGCAACAAATAAAACCCTCTCATTCCATATCTTGGAGTTCATTTTGCTTCGCATCATCTTATATGGGTATATGTGTATAGCTATTGAGCTATTGTGGTCCTCTTTTAGGACTATCCTACATATATATACTAATTATTACAAATAAGGGAAATCATGGAATCACTATCTCATATTAGTGAGGTGCTTTAAATACTTGGATAGCCAGGCGCTGGTGGCTACCGCCTGTAATCCTAACTACTCAAGAGGCTGAGATCTGAGGATCGTGGATCAAAGTTAGCCCAGGGAGGAAAAGTCCATGAGACTCTTATCTCCACGCAACCACTCAGAAAACTAGAAATGGTGCTGTGGCTCAAGAACTAGAGCGCTCGCCTTGAGCTGAAGAGCTAAGGGACAGTGCCCAGGCCCAGGGTTCAAGCCCCTCGACCACCACCACCAACAACAAAAAATACTTGGATAGTGAGGTTATAATTAATACTAGTGGAGCCTATTAGAGATTTTCCAGCAAATTAGTGACTGGTTGGTTCAGCCTGTATATATTTGGGAAAAGCTAAATCTCTAAAATAGCTACTTAATCATTCCTAGGTGTGTTTGTATGTAGCATACACAGAGATATTAAGTGTACTGAGGGTCCAGTATCCATAAGACAGATGGAGGAGTATCAATGGGTTGTCTTATCTGGTTGGATAAGAACATTTATAATAGTGCTTTTTCTATGTTGATAACACTCATGACGTAGTTCAGTCACCTAAACAAATGCAATATTATTTCACCTCTGCAAAGCATCAAAACATGGTCTAAAACATGACAATAATAACAACTTGGGTTTGAACATCCATCTGTATCATAAACACAACATATAATATCATCTACTATATCTTATTTTAAAGAGCCAAGGATATTGGTACTTCAAGCTAAGTATCTTTATACTGTTTCTTGCATGTCCTTTATAAATACATAGCTTTCCTACCACCTGAAATGTTAACCTTGGCATTATTTAAGCCAGTTCTCAAAGTTAGATTTCTCATACAACATAATAATTGCCCTGTAGAGAATACGATGCTGAAATAACTTTTTTTTTTTGTGCTAGTACAAAGTGATACAGAGGCTTTTAGCTCAGTGCCTTATAAGTACAAGGCTTGCTTTGTTTATTCATGTCTGGCAACATATGTCTCATGTGTCTACTTCAGACACATCTCCAGCCCAGCCTTTGTTGGTTAGTTAGAGATGGAGTCTCTCAGAATTTTCTGCCTAGAGTGGATTTTTATGTGATCCTCTAGTTCTCAGCCTTTGGAATAGATAGAGCTATAGGCTTGAGCCAATGGCAGTTGCTGAAATATTTCTCTCTCTCTTTCTTTTTTTGTTTCAGTTGTGGGGCTTGAACTCTGGACTCTGGGCCTGGGTGCTGTCCTTCTGCTCTTCAGTGCTACTGCGCTACCATGCGAGCCACAGTGCCACTTGCTGTTTTCTGGTGGTTACTTGGAGATTAGAGTCCCTTGGACTTTCCTGCCCGGGCCACGATCCTCAGATTTCAGCCTCCTGAGTAGCTAGGATTACAGTCATGAGCCCCCGGTGCCCTGCCCGGCTGAAATATTTCTTCTTGTGCCAGTACTGGGGCTTGATCACAGGGCAGGGCCTAAACACTGAACACTGTCCCATTTTTGTTTTTGTTTTTTCATTTTTCTAAAGGATGGTGCTGTACCATTTGAGGCACAATTCAATGTTCACGTTTTTAGTAGTTTATTGTAGGTAAGACTTTCAGACTTTCCTACTCAGGCTGGCTTCAAACAGATTTTCAGATTTCAACCTTTTGAGTAGCTAGGATCAGAAGTGTGAGCCATGGTGCCTGGCTGAAGTAATTTTTAAACTTGGAATTTTTTTTAAATGTTTCAAATAAAATACCACATGTAGATACATTAGTGTCACTTGGCTTCTTTTGGATTACCTGTGTTTTCCTTTACTTTCAAATTAGAGAGTGTTTGTAACATATCTGGACTTGTGAAATTCTTTGTAGCGTGTTGGAAGTTAGTCCTGGCAGGAGATTTTATATTTTGACAGGTAAGAGAAATAATATACCAACTGATTTCACAAGACGCTGCTGAACTGGCCTCAGCTTCCACTCTGGGACACAGGGCACAGGTTAGCTGATGACAGCGGAAGGTCTTTACACTCTCTGTCAGCTCCCAGAGAGTTTCAACCACATACCAAACAAGGCCTTGTTTGAAAAGCACTTAAACAGGGTTCACATTGTTTTCAAAATGTTCTGCCCACATCAATCCTGCAATCAAGGAAATGTTGGATTCTATAAGAGAGGGGAAGAAAAATAAATTCCAATAACATTTTATTGGCTGAATCCCCAGCTGGAAGTTGCATTTACAATATAAAAAGCACAAGGTAAATATACCAAACTGAGGCATTGTGAGCAGTTCCCTACCTTTCTGAGAACTGCACAATCGAAGTCTACGATAGAAACCCTCACTTAATCAAGCCACACTTTAAAGGAATTTAATGGAGCAGCTCAATTCCTAGTGGAACTAACTTTTTAAAATAAAAGAGCAATAACTAAGAATTATTATAGGTAGATAATGAAATTAGACTTTGATATAGTCATTATTTCATACATTTTGATGAAATACATATTGCCTAGGCTTTCAGGCTGAAGGATGAAACATCTTCTTCTACAGGCAGGTAAGAATTTCTCAGATGTAGGATTTTTTTGGTTTAATCCTGTGTGGCCATAGTGCTCACAAATCCAGGAGCACAAAGTAAGTGTTCACAGTTTGGGAAAAACAGCTTGATTGTCTTTCCAAAATGAAAATCAGTTAGAGTGAAATACAGAACTAATACCATTCAATACATGTTTATGAAAGTATATGTGGTGCAGGCTTTATTGATTGCAATGATATTTGATTATCATGATAATAGATCTTATTTGGCCTATCTATTTCCTATCTGCAAGTCACTGCAGAGAATGGCACCACTGGCAGACACCATAGAAATCTGTGATCATCAATTATGATTATGACTTTTCTCATATTGCTTACTCAGATCCCATTTAGGCACCATAAGGAATATAAAAATGACCAAGTATCTGTAACAGGGATCTTTCAGCAGAATGATTGCAAGCTGTTTACATGAAACACACACACACACACACACACACACACACACACACACACACACACACACACACACACACCAGTATCTCTGCCATTAAATTAGCTGTGTCGTTTGTAAAAATATATACTATCACTAAGACATAGTTTTTCTACTTGAAAAGAACAAGCAAGATCCACCAGATGTTGGTAGCACATACTGTAATCACAACTACGCAGAAGGCTGAGGTCTGAGAATAATGATTTGAAGCCAGCCTTGACAGACAAATCTAAAAGAGTTATATTCAACTAACCATCAAAAGCCAGAGCCTTTAGCAAAAAAAAAAAAAAAAAAAAAAAAAGCCACGTAAGAGTGTGAGGCAATGATTACAAACTTCCTACCTACCCACAAGAGTAAGTAGCTTTCTTCTGTGCTGCTGTATATGACTCTAGTATTCTGTGCTGTCCTTCATTCTCTTTCTTTTAATCCACTTTCCCTTGCATTTCAGCTGGATGACATCATTGATATACACTCTTTTCTGAGATTGCTCTCCCTTTATGTTTTCCCCAAACATTATACTACCTCGGTGTTAATTCTCTCTCTCTCTCTCTCTCTCTCTCTCTCTCTCTCTCTCTCTCTCTCTCTCTCTCTCTCTCTCTCTCTCTCTCTCTCTGTCTCTCTCTATCTCTCTCTCCCCTCCCCTCCCCTCCTCCCTGCCCCCTTCCCTCCCCTCCCCTCCCCTCCCCTCCTCTCTTCTCCTCTCTTCTCCTCTCCTCTCCTCTCCTCTCCTCTCCTCTCCTCTCCTCTCCTCTCCTCTCCTCTCCTCTCCTCTCCTCCCCTTTTGAGCCACAGGGCTACTTCTGGTTTTCTAATGGTTTATTGGAAATATGAGTCTCACACACTTTCTGCCCCATGCTGGCTTTGAGTCACAATCCTTAGATCTCAGCCTCCTAGGATTACAGACCACTGGCGCCAGTTCTCTTTCTATTCCTAACAATTCTTTTTTTAAAATATTTTATTGTAAAGATGCTATACAGAAGGTTACAGTTACATGAGTAAGGTAATGAGCACATTTCTTGTTGAGCATTGTTACCCCCTCCCTTGTTTTTCTCCCACTACCCCTTCACAGTTTCCAAAACTTAGCTCCAGGCTTTCTCTGGAATTCCTTCCTTAGTTTTAACTAATTAGTTCCCCCTTACACCTATATGCTACTCATATCTTCCTTCCTTGAGCCTCCTGGATTCCATCCCCCTCCCTCTGTGTCCCCATGAACTGACAACTCCTCAGAATTCCATACAGCATTTATTGACAAGTCTATACAAGAAAGTTCAATTATATAGTATCCTCTGCCATTATATTATCACAGGCTCATCTCCCCTGAGGACCATCAGCTTCTCAATTCTGGAGACCAGGGTTTATATCATGAACATTTTATGTCTAGCTCATAGGGAATGAGGTAGGGAGGAATTCCATTAGTAAATCTTTTGGTGTGTAATGGACATAGGCCCCCAGGGCTGTAAATCGGGCAATTCTGACATATACTAAATAATCTGAACCAGCCTGCCCTGTGTTCTGCCTTAAGGCTCTGATGGCAAACTTAAAACACTTAAGTTTTCAGCCAGCTAGGTTAGTTTATATAGTGTTGCAAAATTCAATATTTTTCATGAATTAAAGATTTCTTTAATGTAAGTGGTTAATTTTCCTCTGACAAAGATTGTAGGATAGATGCTGTGATTCTTCTGAGTAGCAAAGGGAAAAGAGACCCTAAAGTTGTCCTCTCTGTCTCCCCAACTTTATTGATGAAACCAGACTTCTAAATTAAGTTGTTGGTTTCAATAATAAAATACTGGCTTCCACATCACCAGCTCACCTCCCTCTGCCAGGCTTTAGAGATTTCTGATTTAATTAATTTGGGGAAGAGTCATGGCATTAGACTATTTCATATAAAAAGTTTTGTAGGATATTTTAATCAGAACCACGTGAGCTTCAAACAGGATTACTGCATGGTAATTTACTCAAAAACATGAAGTGAATTGTGCTTAAAGTTCTATGTTCAAAAGCCATAGTTATAAATGATTATACCTGAGTTTTAAAAGGAGAAATATTTCAATTGCTCTTTTATAAATCACTTAAAATATACTTAATATTTAAGTGCAATTTAAACAATTAAGTGTAATTTAAATTTCAAAATTGAAATTAAGTGTGATTTAAATACCAAAGGAATAATATTCCTGGATTCTCTTTATGAAAATGTTATTTCTACTGAAATTTCTGATTAGTACATTTATTATACAGATTTTGTAGTTCTATATTTCTACCTATAGGTGGCACTGGTAATTACTGTATCAAACTAAGGCAACTAAATTGCATATCCTTTAATGGAATATATTTTATGTATATCTCTATTAAGATTCCATTATAGGCTACAGCTTGTGAAATTCAGTTTTAATTTATCCACATGTGTTTCATTCAAGTGCTCTTTAATTACTAGAATGCTTAGTGTAATGAATTCTAAAACTATGGATTGATTTAATGCCACAAAAAAGATTTTCTGCTTTAATCCTTAATTAGTTCGTTCAACTTACATTCATTTAATGTCAGTGTCTAGGATTTTACTCATGTTAATACTGTTTTCAAAGTGGAAACAATACAATCCACTGGATCTCCCTTAAAGGCAATATGAAATCAATGTTTGGTTTGTGAAATACAATCTTAATTGTAAATTGAAATACACATTCTAGGTTCATGGATAATATTTCAGTTTTCTATTAATTCAAGAAAAGTCTATATTATTATCACATAATGTTGGATTTAAACAAAATGGAGTTTTCTTTTGAGAAATATGATGTGGCTAATTGAGAGTTAACTCATAATACCAAATTTCAACGTACAAATTGGGAAATGGAACTAGGATGTGTGAAGATTGGTGGAGGCGTGGACAGGAGGGAGGGGAAGGGCTGAAGGAGTGACTGATCATGATGCATTGTACTCATAAAGGCATAATACATAATGATAATACATAATAATACCAATAAAGAAGTTGAAAGCAAACATAATGAGTTAAATCAGTCTCCTCCCAGTCCTCCCCCTCAGTCTTGCTCTCCAGAGACTCTTGACTTTGAGATTATGGTCATCTTTACCAGGAGACATCCATTCATATGATTTACTTTCACCAAACAACAAGAAAGATATACTAGTAATACTAACTTTCATCTCTCAATTTCTATAGTGTTGCCAGTCTCTCTATAAAATTTGTTTTTTACATTTCTGGAGAGTTTGTTGTTGATAGGTTACTAGGTAATAGCTTTTATGGTGATATTTAACTCAGAAAAGCCAATTCAGCAATATGATTCCAGCATAATTCAATTCGACAAATCTCTCATTCCCTAGGAAAAGTTAAAGTTATACGAAGATAATAGAGTCATATACAGAAGTGTGACTCTTTTAGTTTTCTTTCATTGTTTGGTTTTAAATTTTCCTTTGAGATAGGATAGCACAAAGCAAGTTTGAGTCTGGGAGTACCACTCTGCAGACATTTAAACAATTAGTCCCAGAACATTATTATTGAATCTCCATTTTCAATTATGTTGCTAGCCTCATTCCTTTAATGTGGGTTCTTTATATCACATGAAACAATTTTCTCAGCCCAGATAGATATGTTTTCCTAAAATGGTTTGGGATGAATAAGATACAACGCATTTAACATCATCTTGCTCTTGAGTATGGTACAACTTATTTAGGTTGAGTGGAAGAAAAGAGTAGGTTATGTGGGTTTTCATTTACCAATGAAAAGCTGGCCATTTTGTTTCAGAGATGGTTTTAAAGCCTCTTCTTCCTTCCAAATGGACTTCAGAAAGTTCCATAAAGAGCTTGCATTGACCTGTCATATTCTCTGTTTTAGTTGAAACTATAAAATACAGATTATTGATAACACTCTATGAATTTCTCCTGAGAATACTCTAAGTTTCTAGAAGGGTGAAGCTAGTTTTGTTTATCTGGAGACAATAGGTTAGAACAGCAGTAGATAATACTTACAGGTTTATGCTTACAAAAGAGATCAGAATTTGAATCCAGTCTCTTTCTAATACTTATTGACCTGGACACTATAATGCTCAATTGCTCTGCTAAAGAAAGTCAGATATTAATGCTATTAGTAAGCAAAATACAAACTAATTGATCAAGAAAAATTAAGTTACAATTCCTCTGTTCTACATTTTTCAAACTGTGTTATTCGGAACACTGGAGATGTAGCAAAATAGTAGAAGTTTTTTTATATGAGGAGAAGTGGGTGAAGAGTTACTATTTAACACAAAGAACAAATGACAGCATGTTTCAGGCTTTAGGAGATTACGTTATATTCCTAAATGTAGAACTTTTTCAAGCATTTAAAATGCAAATAAAAAAGGGGAAATCTTAATAGAAAACTTCCCTGGATTTTTCACATTCATTTGACTTTGGAAGAACATCCCTTTTTCTGAGAGGAAAACAATGTTTTCTGTTATCTGAAATTTTAGCAAATCCTCCAATGATTCATAGAGCACATTGATGTAACATGATGTAAGTGCAAATAGCACTTGGTATAAAGAAAAACAAGTATTTCTTTTTCAATTATCATTGCCCTCCAATAAAACTAGGATAAAATTAACAATATATGAATTTTATTGAATACATATGTTGAACATCTAAAATGTACGCACAGAACTATATACTATAAGGATTAGGGGAAGAATTAAAGCGGTCCTCTTTTGTAGCTGAGAGTCTGGTACTTAAAATAGTTAACAGAGCTACTGAACAATATTTCCTGACAGAAGTCCTTGGCTTGATTAAAATTTAGACAGGTTTCTTGACTATATTCCCTAACCTACCCTTGGAGACGTAACTATCCCTTCCCTTCCCTACCCTTCCCTTCCCTTCCCTCCCCTCCCCTCCTCCTCTTTCCTTCCTTTCTTCCTTCCTTCCTTTCTTTTCCTTCCTTCCTTCCTTCCTTCCTTCCTTCCTTCCTTCCTTCCTTCCTTCCTTCCTTCCTTCCTCTCTCTCTCTTTCCTTTCTTTCTTTCTTTCTTTCTTTCTTTCCTCTTTTTTTTACAATCTAAATGATCTTTCTCAAGAATCTGGTTCTCATCACGTTGACAGGAAATCATGAAGTCTTAATGAATTTTCAGTTTGAGATCAGGAGGATAGCAGTTTGACACCAGCCCAGGTAAATAGTTCCTCATCTCAAACAGACTTGATTCAGTGTTACACACCTGATATCACAGCTCTATGGGATGCATCATTAGGAAGATTATAGTTCAGGCTGACTGAAAGCAGAAAACAACAATAAACTAAACTGGACCAACAATAAACTAAACTCAGGCCCTGTGGGAGGAATACAGATAGTAGTGGAAGGAAAAGGGCAAGGTGAAGGAGGTGAAGGAGGGTGAGTATGGCAAATATACTTTATGTACATGTGTGAAAATGGATTAGTGAAATTTGTTGACATTGATTTGGACAGTAGGGAGGGATGATGGGAAAGAGTGATGAGGAGAGTGAGTATGCTCACAGTGTATTGTATGAATATATGGACATGTCAGAATAAAACTCTGTTGGACTAATTGATGTTAAGAAATAATATTGGGGAGGGAGGAGAAAAAGAACAACAGAATGCGGAAAGGAATGTGGGCGGGGCTAAAGCTGAAGAGTACATGAATCCCTGAGTTCAAACTCTAGAATTGCTTCTTCCCTCTTTTTTTATTTTTAATTTTTTTATTGTGAAAATACCGTACAGAGGGGTTACAATTACACGAGCAAGATAATGAGTACATTTCTTATCAAGCATTGTTGCCTCCTCCTTTGTTTCCCCTTCCCATCCTTTCCCATCCCTCCTCCCATCCCCCACCCCTCCTGCAGGGCCCTTCTTCCCGCCCCCCCCCCCCCAGCCAAAGTTGAAAAGTTCATTTTTCAACATAAAGTCTTGTACATCTCATTGTTGCAATGGGTCCACCTGTATCCCTATTTAAACAATTTGTTTTTGCCCTTCTCCTCCACAAATTATACGGACATCAAATACAGTGAAAGCAGGGGTTATACTGTGGGGGAGGGACATACAAAGCAACAAAGAAATCATCTTATAAATATGTTAGAGACAATTGCATGAAAACAAAACATTTGAATACATATCTTTGGGTTCATTTTGCCTAATGTCAACTTATCTGACCATTTCTGCTTGACTCAGACATATACTAGATATTGCAAATAAGGGAAACCATGGGACCTATGTTTCTTTGGGCCTGGCTTACTTCACTTAATATAATTTTTTCCAAGTCATTCCATTTCCTAACAAACCCAGATGTCCCTCAGTAGATGAATCGATCAGGAAAATATGGTATATATACACAATGGAATTCTATGCCTCCATCCCTCTTTGAATACTATTATTTCCAAAGAGAATGTAATCATAGAAGGAGATAATGACCCTTTCCCTTAGTCACTAAAAGATCAGAGCCTAGCTTTAATAACTGACAATTACAAGCTTGCCTGGCTTAATCATATTGATCAACTTTCCTGATAACATCCCCAGTACTTTTCTTTCATCCTCAACTCAGTATTTGAAACTCCTCTTGTTTCTTATTAAAGAAGAGCACAATTCATTCTGTCTCTCATATGATACCATTGCCCTCTCTTGCAATCATCTTAGAAAATGTTTTTCTTCATTGTTTCATTGGGATGTTGCAGTTTTTCTGTCACAATCCTAACCTATTATGACTTTCTACATTGTTCCTCTTTTCTAGTCCAGTATATTGTTGGTGAATTTGACTAACAACAAACAAGGTTAATCATGGTGCCTAATGCTAAATATGTTAGATACCAGCCCTCTTTCTAGGTAGTGGACTTTGGAGGAAAGATCACTGCTTAAAGAGCCAGATAGCACTTCTGTGAATGTTAGTCCTATCAACTACTACGTAGGTGGTCTTGGAAAATGCATTCAATTTCTTCAAAAATAAAAATCATGAAGAACTACTTTCCAGACATATACTGAGTAAGAAAGAGATGCATTAAATTGGGAAAATAATCTAATCTAATGAATAACAAACCAGCCAGGCACTCATAGAAAACATCAGTCAAGCTTAAGCCGGGGAGCTAATAAAATTCCTTATAGTCCCTTAGGAAAAAAAAAAATTAACACCTCATCAGTTTCATCTTTTCTCACAATAAAAAAATTCTTCTAAAGTTCCAGATCATCTTCAAGACTTGTTTTATTCCTCTTCTTGATCTTTCTTGGGCCTGATTTTTTTTATTTTTCCTGTATTTCTACACATCTCTTTACAAATAAAAGAAAATAAAAAAGTCTCTCATATTCTGGTTTTTTTTTTTTTTTTTTGGCAACCAGTTCCAGTACCTTGGATATCTTCCCATATTGGACCATATTGGCCTAACCAATTCTCTCCTTCTTCTGAGCTGCTAGTTTCTGGAGAAACTAGAGCCCTAGTACTTTCTCCATCCATTCCCTAAAGTGACAGCCATACTCAATACTGTCATCACTGAAACACAAAAACACATTTGCAAACTGGGCAAGATATCAGAGGGAATCTGTGTACTGCTGCACATTACTACAAACCAAGACTCTTTTCCCTTGGAAAGATAGAAGCATTTGTCAAAAGCAGATTGTTTTAATATTGTCCTGCTTCACTAGGATGTTTGTTTTTATTACTAAGTGAATCAATAATCTCATGGCGACAAAAACAAAACCCATTTAATTCAATTGCTCCAAATCTTTGAATTACATTACATTGCCCTTTAATGTAACATAAACCCTATGGTGTCTGAGGCTGATTTTCATTAGCTTCATACTGAATTTCAATGAGGAAATCTTAGAAGACAATGAATTTAAGCTTAACAGATGAGCACTGAGAATACACTAATAATATCAAGTAAATCATACTGATATCACAATGATATCAGTGTAATAATATCTGTTGCTTAATAATCTGGAATATAAATGAACCCAAGGGAAGTTATTTTTTTAGCATCACCTGAATTGATCAAACAATAGAGAATTTGTTGATATATTTCTTTATGCAAGATGCTGACAATGGAGTCAACTTTTCCAAGAAAAATTCAGAAGATAAATGTAAACATTTAAATACTGACCAGATAGTTAGATAAAACTTCCTGATAACACTGGATTTTAACCTATTTTTGTAACAATATGGTCAGTTATCTGTAATGGAGTTGGAAGAGTAGTATGAAGAAAATGGTGGTAGAAAGAAAGTGCATGATTGAAAGAGAAAGTTAAAATGAGATTGTGAGATTAGGTTTAGGAGGACTATAGATGATATAAAGACACCAGTCTATACAATGGAATTTAGGTTAAAAGGGATCTCAAAAAGTTCTGTCAAAGGGAAATAATATTGGCAAAGCATAGTTTTAGGAAGAGCTGACAAAGCAGGCAATAAAATGCAGCAGCTAATAAAAGTCAATGAATGCTGGTCATGAAAGAGATGACAGCCAAGGGCCAGGGAAGGGGATTCCACAGCTAGAGAAGTTAAATGATCAAGGACATATCACATCTTCTAGGAGAGTGCTTCTTCAACACCACTGAGAATGAGAACCATTTGAAGGATGCATGCTCATGATTCTGATCAAAGAGCTCCAGGGCTGAAGCTAGAAATGTCAATCCTTAATGCCTGATAACATTGCTATAAGAATTGGGACTACACCATAACAACTACGGAGAGAGATTTGTGAAATGTGATTTTTCAAAAGCTGCTTTGATGGACAACTGTAGGATGATCTGATACTTGGAAAGAGCTTAGAATATACTTTTTACCATCAGTGTCACAACTATGAGATGCTGGTACCACACAACATAAGACAAAAACAATACAAAAACATTCAGATTTTTTTAATGGAAGGCAAAGGTTTTAAGCAACAAAGAATACAATGAATAATTGCTGACTAATAACTCTGGATTGAGAGGTGGATCTGTTTTCTGTAAACATCTATCAAAAACATCTTAGGTGAAAGGAAGTTTCAGAATTTTCACGTAGATTTACCTTTGTGGCTATGCTATATCAGGGTTTATGATGTGTTCCAAATACTGGACTGCCCTATAGATAAAGGGCAGTGTAACTTAAGCTAGTCACATTCTCCATTTTTTAATGCTGTAGGACATCTTAAGTCTATACTATGAAACACAGTTATCTATTTAAATCTTGAATGAATATGTAAAAATTAATGTTCCCATTTTCAATTCAAGATTAGGCTATATGTAGTAACTTTTATTATTTTTATCATTCCTGTGTGATCTCCATTTTTGTGTGTGTGAATTCTCCCAATTATTTTCCACTAACCCTTTTGAAGGATAAATTTGATCATAAAATTTAGGGAATCTATGTGGGAAAGGGGACTACTAAAGAGATGTCTTTATAATAAAATCAGTAATAACCTCTCTACATAGGTTTAATACAATTAATTTCTCAGAAAATCCCTAAGTTTTACAGCACTGGTTTCATTAAGCTCCTCATATTTTATTAGCACCTTCGAGCCATTGTAAAATTCTTATACCTCCAGTTCCCTCTGGTGGCAGAACCTTCAAAGTGAGGTAGTCATCACCTCCAGGAAGGCTATTGGTTTGCTTGTGCTATGGCCTCCAGATGAGATTTACAAAAGACTTAGTCTTAGGGATTTTGAAGGCTTTGGAAATAGCTTAACACCTACATCCTTGGGATAAATAACTACTGTTAACGGTAGAGAAGAAAGAATGCTGTTACCTTTCTTATTTTCTTTTTTTTTTTTTTTTTGTCCTAGATAGGAAAAAGCAAGCTTACGAACTGCTTTACTAAAGCTTAAGAAGAATGTATTATTCAGGTGATTTGGATAGTATCCTTCAGATTTATCCATCTGTTATATTTCTTTAGCCAAGATGTAGAAAAAAGCCGGAAAAAAAGACATATGTGTGTGGGGGGGGGGGGAGGTAGAATCCTTACTTTGATCATTAGAAGAACCTGTGGGGGTATGAAAGGCTTAGACAAGGTGGCTTAAAGACTCAGGGGTTTTACAAAGATAGTATTATTTAGGTCAAGGTTTGATTTCAAGTTTCTTAAAAACCAGAGACACTAAAGGTAAATTAAAGCAACGAAGTTGTTGTTGTTTTTTAAAATCGGAGTGAATATCAGAAGTTTAGCATTAGATTATGTTTCAGAATGGGGATTTTACCCAAGCTTCGAACTAGTTTTTTGGAATATAGCAATGTACAGATTCAGGATCTAAAGTTAGGAAGGGCAAAATGGAATGGTAGGTCACTGCTCTGAAAGAGACAAATGCTTGAAAGAATGCCAGATGCCATCAAATGGCTGAACATGTTCTATTTTCTGTAACAAGAAGTTTAAACATGCTACTGATTTTTGTAATCCTACTGTATTCAGCCTCTTAAATAGAATTGTGTGTGCTTTTGCTTTTGAGTCTTGAAGGCAAGAAATCTGTAGGATTATGCATCCCTCTGGGTTCAGGAATTTTAATAATCTAATTGGACAGGGTTTGACTTTAAACTTTCTTTAATCCATAGATTTTAAAAGTCATTTGGAGATGTAAATGTCACAGAGAAATCATAAATGGATCAGAAATTAAAGCTTTTTTAAATGGTTAATACTCCCATTTCAAGTTCTCAAACAACAATAATATAGCAGAAAGCATCCTTGGTATATACAAGTCAAGACTTAAACTATTATTTTAGGTTTAAATGACATTTACTACTGTTATATTAACAGCTATAACCCACTTCCCTTCCATCCTCTTTATTGTTAATAGGATCTAAATTTTTGCTAAACACAATAGGCGGGTCTTTAGCATCCATGGAAGGAAGGCTCAGGTAACAGTTATGACTGACCAATTTCAAGCATGATGATTCAATTCCTTTAAGGAATGCTTAGCCCAGGTAGGGAATATGGCATAATTATGGCCAATAATATGGGAGAAGGAGTCTACAGGCAGGCTCTGCAAAACTATCTGAATTTTTATAGAAATATAGTATTCTCCATCCACTTATCTGCTGCTGATATATTCTAAGACTATGGATGGATGCCTAAACATATGCATAGCACAGAATCCTGTTTATTGCATATATTTCCCATATGCTATGCAGTATGGCCACACAGTACTGGAGTTAATGTTCCTTCCATGTTTTGGTACCTTTTTGGCATCACTATTCTAACCCTTCCAGCTGATTCTTCAGTAAACTAGAGGATACTTGATCTCATGCACTGTGATACTGCCAGTGTTGGTCTGTAATTTATTACAGGACCATCATCATTCATGGCATGGATACTCTGGACACAAGGGTGAATCACAGAATAGGGTACTGCCAGATTCCATCACACTCACAAAGGTGTGAAACTTAAAATTTATAGAATATGTTTGTTTCTAGAATTTTTCCGTATAATATTTTCAGACTGTGATTTGACTGTGGGTAAATGAAACTGTGCAAAGTGAAATGGCAGTGAAGGAGAGACTCCGCTACAGAAGCATTCATAATGGAACTACCATACTATTCATATGGATCACTTCAAGCAGTCTTCTGCTAATTGTAGCCAAACTACACCAATATAATATGTCTTATGATAGAGCAGCCCTAAGGATGTTATTAGGTTGAAATAAGCCAACTTAAGTTTATCCTACTCTTCTGTTGGAGACAAATTCTCCAGAGCTCAATTAGCCAATCAGGTATAGCCTCTGTTCTGTTATGTACTGTTCAATATGGAACTCCACATGGTCTGGCATGACTATGAATACCCCCACTGAATCTTTTTTTTTTTTTTTTTTTTTTTGGTGGTCGTGGGGCTTGAACTCTGGGCTTGAGTGCTGTCCCTCAGCTCTTCAGCTCAAGGCAAACACTCTACCATTTGAGCCACAGCGCCACTTCTGGTTTTCTGGTGGTTTTATTGGAGATAGGAGTCTCACGGTCTTTCCTGCCCGAGCTGGCTTTGAACTGCGATCCTCAGATCTCAGCCTCCTGAGTAGCTAGGATTACAGGCGTGAGCCACCAGCGCCCGGCCCATTGAATCATTCTCATTCTCATTCTTCTTTGTATGACTTATTTACTGCATCTCTCACTCTCTTGTTTATCACTCTATTTCTCTCTGTCTCTAACTCTGTCTCTTACTTTTTGTGTCTTATTCTGTCTCTCTAGAAAACCGTTGACAGATGCAATGAAATGATCAAGTAATTAAAATACAATTCCTGTTTAGAGCATAAATTATTTCATGCCAATGGATTATCTTTTAGATTCTGATTTAAGCAAATCAGTAGTTTCAGTTATGTTCTATTGTATTTTTGGTATTTCTCTGTGTGACAATATCTCACGTGTCACTTATTTTCATACATAGAAATGTGTCTTTGCCCTTTCAACACAGACTGAGTTTTGCATTATTAAAAAATTCAGGGCTGCGAAGGTGGCTCAGTGGTAGAGCTCTTGCCTTGCATGCTCGAGGCCCTGGGTTCGATTCCTCAGCACCACATAAGCAAAAAATAAAAAACCAGAAGTGGCGCTGTGGCTCATGTGGTAGAGTGCTAGCCTTGAGCTGAAGAGCTGAGGGACAGTGCCCAGGCCCAGAGTTCAAGCCCCACGACCGGACCCCCCCCCAAAAAAATTTCTGAAGATAACAGGTTGCTACCTATCCATTGGCAGGAAGAAATGTTTTCTTAATTTCTATCCTTAGGTGCTAAATCTTTATAAAGAATTTTTAATGTACATCTGAAAGGCTGAATTTTTCATATTGCATATTTTTTAGATAATCATAGATGATTAGAGTAAGGGAGGAAAGCTAGGTAGAAAGTTACATTCTGGCAAGAATCTTTGCTATTTTATATATATAAAAGAAAGATCTGTCAGCATACTCCAAAAGATATTGGTCATTAAAACTATATGTGAAACATGGTCAGCACCAGAAAATGTTCACTCTATTTTTTTCTAATTCTCTGTTTTAAGTTTAAAAAATCTGCCACACTAGACAGTTCAGGTGACAAAAACAATTATTCACATTATTACTCAAATTATTCAAATATTAACTTGTATGTGATAAAAAAGAAAAGAGAACGCAACAAACTCATGCCAAATTACTTTCATGGATTCAGCCACCTTCACATAACACAATATTCATCTCCCAGTTTCTGTCTAATGAAGAAATATATTTAGGATTATTTAATTGTTTAAAATATTTAATATTTAAAGATAAGGTAGAGTATGCTATAATCCCATCAAAGAAAGATTACTCTAGAAGCATGTAAACAAGTCCATATATCCCTGAACTTGTACAATGAATAATGAAACTATTTCCAAATGCATCCTGTTAATTTACAACCATCAGTGATTTAAACAATTTTCTAGTGCACATATTGATATTATGTCACATTGAAAAGATTCCCCTCTTCAGACCTCATGTCTAATTTTCCTCATTTATAGGATGTATAATGGTTTGTCCAACTCAAAGAAAAGGAAATAATCAAATGCTGTGAATGTTGTAAATAAGACTGAATACTACACATGCAAGACAATTATATGCTGAATTATTTTCAGTTGCAATTTTTACATAGTGACATTGCTAATTGAATTAAACAAATTCAGTGCCCAACTTAAATATTCTCTATTGAAATAATATAATATTAAGTAATAACTAGCAATATCTGAGTTTAAATATGGTATCCAACGATGTTTTTAAATCTTTTTTTTTTTTTTTTTTTTTTTTTTTTTGATCATGGGGCTTGAATCTCTGGGTCAGAGCACTATCCCTCAGCTCTTCAGCTCTACTACTTGAGCCACAGTGCCACTTCTGGTTTCTTGGTAGTTTATTGGAGATAAAAGTTTCACAACTTTTCCTTCCCAGGCTGGCTTTGAACCATGATCCTCAGATCTCAGCCTCCTGAGTAGCTAGGATTACAGATGTGAGCCACTGGCACCAGCTTGTTCTTAAATCTTTATCTCTCAAGTTTTGACTTTAGTTCAAAAGATTGTCTTCTGTTAAAAAAACTTCATATTAATGGCTATTTTTATATTTTGATATATTATATATATTTTTAATTGTAAAAGGAGAATAAGAATACACATGAATCCTTAATCTCTGTCAATACTGGGTTAAGTCAGGGACATGGTCTAGTTTTCAAGCTAATCTTATTTGAAACTTGATTTAATGGTTCCACAAAATTTATAGTAGGACATTTAATTTTTATTTGTTACAGTCTTTACTAGAAACCCTAAAACCTTTTCCCAAGCTCTTGATTTCTCCACATATTCATTCTGGTTTTGTATCATACAATTTGCTTTATTGTTGAGAAAATAGAAGTTAGAAAGCAGAGAATACTATTGAAATATAATTTGGGTATCATTTCTTTTCAATTAGCAATTCTTTAAGTATTAGGCTGGGTTCCAGCTTTGTTTGGTTTTGGCTTTGGGTGGTGTATTGTCTTGTAACGTTTTTATTATTACCTTTTATGTTGCTAATACAACATTTATATTCCTTCCTAGCTTCTATCCAATTCGACACATAAAAATCACTGATTTTTTACCTACTGCATTCTGGGGAAGAGTTTTGATTCAAGAAATATGTCTTGCAATTTCTATCAATAATATTATTTATTATTTGTCATAATGGTAAACAGATATTTTCTGTCCTTGTGGAACTCACAGACTACTACTACATCAAATCTTCAAAAGTGTATCAAAAGCTAAACTTAACACCTTACTTTTAATTCAAGCTAAAGTCATTTTTGTTATCTTGATATATGTATTAACAAAATTATGGAACAAGTATTCATTTTCAAAATATTATTTTTATGAGTCAAATTATAAATATGAGTTGTAATCATAGGGCTCTGGTTTACTCTTTCTCTATTGCTACTAATAGAAATTTTTTCATTAGATATTTCTCTTTAGACCCTTCACTCCTTATTCAAACGTTATTTATCTTTGTATTGCTGAACTGCAAGAGTTCTTTACTCATATGCTTTCCTAGTTTTACAATGAAGTCTTGCACAAAACCCCAGTCTTTTAATCATTTTTTGTCTTTTTTCAGGTTACGTATGTATATGAAAATAAACTATTCATTGCTTGCTCATTTATTGTCTTGTTTTTCATCAAAAACATAGACTCCAAGATTTTAAATAGTGTGTGACATAGCATTTACATTCAGTAAGTCTACTTACTGTTGTTGAACTGATTCCAATCTTCTGCATGATATCTCAAGTGCTAATGACAGAGAAAAGTATGTATCATATGCACATAATGTTCCAGTAGCATTTATGTGTTAGACATTTATGTGTTGAGTACTTTCATATACTATCTAGCTTAATATTCAATAATAGTTATAGATAGATCTAATCATCTACCCATAGTTGAATGATTAACAATCCTTAGTTTACCATAGTAAAAATTTAATATCCTTGGCCAAGCAACAAAGCCATATTCATATAGTCTGGTTCAAAGCCACTACCAATGAGCCTTCTATTGCTACCTAGTGATTGAATAAACATTTTTTCAGGGTACTTGATCCTCTAAGCACCATGCTGGATGCAATTTAAGGATTCTGCAAATAGAAAATAGTAGAGACATGATGAAGTTGCTTGATAGATAACCTTAGATCCACTCTCAAGAAGTTTAACCCGTACTCTTTGAAATATCAGACTCGATGATGTCATCAGATAATTTAAACATATTTATATTCAAATAAAGTCAACAAAATCAGGTTGTACATTAGATAGTAATCTACTAGAACAAAATTAATAAATTTCTTTGGAGAAAATACATCTCTTCTATGAAGGAGTTTTATTTTTCCAAAAAGCCCAGGAACCATTCTAAATTTTCCAGAATATTTAAAATTAAAAAACTTTAGAAAGCTAAAATGGTAAGGGATAAGCTTAATTGAGAGTCTATTAGTTGAAAACTAACTTCAGATGTCTGATGTGAAAGGAATTACTACATATTTTTAAAAGAGAGTTCAGTAAAAGAAGGGCAATACAAAGATTGCAGAGTAAATATTTGCACTTAAGTACAAAGACAAGTTAAGAAACATTGAAATATAAAGTAATCACGTTATCATAGGTATTATGTTCTATATGTGAATATACCTAACTTTTTATAATCACTAAAAATATAACCACCTTCCATTTTCCTCTTTTAAATCTGCTTCAGGAAAGTTAGAAGCAATAGGAAATGATTTAAAAATCTAGTTTTCCAGGATAATTTAATATTTCTGTCTGGACAAGTTCAAATAACAGCTTATATGACAATGTAGTGTGGCTAGTCAGGCTATGCTAGGTTCACAAGAGCAGAGGCTTGCCTTTTGTTTACTCCTGTGTCTTCAGTACCTGGCACAGTTGATGCATGCTACTGTGTGGGCACTCAAAGTTATATTTCACAGACACAAAAACAAGTTGTTATTAGATATATCATAATTTTATATTTGATCAAGAATAAATATGCTGCCAATGAATGTATCATAAACTATTTCTCATTGGTTTAAATTTTAATTATACATTTGTCCAGAATGTTATTTTAGACTTATTTTGACAGAGATAAATTATACATGACTCTAGTGAAAATGAAAGGAAAGAGGACCCAGAGCAGAGGCTGAAGGATTCCTAAAAAACCCCACGTTCACTCCACCCTATTCAATCTTGTTTTAACTCAGTTACCCATGGTTGTGGAAAACCACATGTTTTCTATATAATATTATCTTTGTGCCATGGAAGCATTAGTAGGGTCAGCATTTTGAAAGACATTGCTTATTCTTGTTCTGTGGTTTCATTTCCATGTTGATTCCATTCACCAGTTATTTTCTTTTTTGAAGATTATTTGATATACTCAGAGGTTCAGCAGAAATTTTCCAGATTACAGTATTAGAAATTGTATCCCTCCCCAAATAGTCCTCAAACTGCCTTTGAATGGAAACCACAAGATAATGAAGTCACTCCAGTCTACCTACAGCAGTGTTCATCAAGACTGCATATGTACAAGCAACAGCATGTGCACAAACATAACCACTACCTGACCAAAAATGCTACAGTCTTCCACCAACTAAAGGATGCATTCCAATTTAGAATGGTTAAAATGTGAGCTTTCAATTGTTGAGGTGTGATATTAAAATAAGAGGGATCAAGAGCAAGTCAGGAAGGGGAGATGGAGTGGGAATATTTTATGTGGAGTGGGAATATTTTATGTGGAGTGAAATAGATGGTACAGCTTTCTTGGCTCTTTCTCCATTCACTTCCTTGTCTATCATTTAGAGCTCATTGCATATGAGAACTATTATGAGGAAACAATTGCCTATCAGATTGTATTAAAGTTTAATTTATTCTAGTGGGAGAAATATGACTCATTCATTTGGTTAATATTTATTTAGGTTAATATTGATCAATAACCATAGTAAACCAAGTACATTTATAGTTGATATGTATAAAATCATGCCTTAAAATCCTCATACACTACTTCTGGAGGCAGGAGTAGTATGGCTACAGTTCTAGGCTCAGGAAAAGTAACCTAAGACACTATCTAAAAATAAAATAAAATATGAACATAAAGGTTGAACATACAGTTCAAATAGTAGACCACTTAGTATCAAATGTGAGGTCCTCAAATCAATCCATAGTGCCATGCTTCAAAATGATTTAAGAGAAAAAATCATGAAAATTTATAGAGCTGGCCTTCTAATTGGGGAAGCTTAGGCTGAAAAAAAAAACCCTAAAAATAACAAGAGAAATCTAGAGTAAAGCACTCTGCAATGTTATTGGTAGAGAATAATTAGGTTTGGTGTTTCTGGTAAGTAGCCGCAGTAGGCCTCTTTGAAGGTGATGTTTAACTGAAGGTACAAACAGGTGGTACACAAGTAGAAAGAACAAAATAGACATGCCAGGTCAACAAAGTCCTGACCCTTTCCTTGGGTGGGAGGAGTCTATAATTTATTTGTCAAAAGAAATCTCTGCTACATTCCAACTACATATTTAAGGGAAGACATAAACAATCCCTTTCCATTAGAAAAACTACTGATATCTTCTCTTTCTGAACTGATTAAGTTAAAAAAATTGACACAAATCACGAAGTATTTCCCTGAGTAGATAGGCTTGTGGACAAAAATAACTTGAACATATATTATGGTCTGCATTTGATATCTAATATAACAGCATTTATTTGATCAGTGAACTTTGGATATTGTCTTACTATTTTTAAAGTGTTTGTTATATGTCTCTACCTATCACTATTTAAGTCTTACTTAAATGTTTAACAAGGTAGTTACATTTTAAAGTGTAGAATCACCAAAATGATGAGGCTTTAAAGGTTAATGAAAAGATTTACTATACTCCTTCTAAAGAAAAGCTTTGCTCTTCAGAACTTGTGACAATTTCATTGAAGTGTCGCTTGGTGGCAGCATAACAAAATTGCTATGAAAGTTTCTGAACAGAAAACTAAGCTCTTAACAAGCTGGTTAAAACAAAACAAAACAAAACAAAATTATGAGTGCTTTGTAACATTGAAAAACATGCCAGTGTTTTTATGTTACTGAGGAAAATCTTCTTTCCTTATTACATAGAGTAAAAATTATACTTTTATCAATACAGCATTTATTTACAAATTTACTGTTTCTATTGAGTGTCAAAAGTCAAGTTAAGAGATTGGGGCACAAAGGGAAATCAAACCTACTCTTTGTTATGGGTAGAATTATGATGTCAATATTCATGTTATACCCCAATATGTAAATATATTATGAGATTTTAAGTAGAAATCAAGTTGGAATTAGATCAATAGGGTGGACCTAGTCCTCTAAGACTATTTTACATATAAGAAGCTGAGATTTGGCCTGGCACTGGTGGCTTATGCCTGTAATCCTAGCTACTCATGAGGCTGAGATCTGAGGACTGCAGTTTGAAGTCAGCCTGCTCAAGAAAGTTCATGAGGATTTTACCTCCAATTAACCACCAGAAAACCATAAGTAGAGCTTGGCTCAAAGTGATAGATTTCTATCCTTGAGCAAATAGAGCTTAAGGAGAGCACCCAGGCACAATCAACAGGGGGAAAAAAAGAAGATAAGATTTGGATGCAGACACACAGAGAATGAAGACTCTTCAGGAAGGAAACTGCTCTCTACAAATTCAAGAAAAAGTCTCAAAGGAAACCAACACCATTAACACTTCAGTGCGAAACTCCTAACATCCAGAATTGGGAAAAGAAATCAATTTTTGTTGTTATAAGCTATTTTGTTATGGCCCTTCTTAATGCATACATCATGTTGAAGGCACAGTAAAAACATATCTACTGAAAAAAAAAGATATTTTGTTTTGGTAATCTTAGTAAACTAAAGCAGTTCTAGGCTTATGTAATTAGCATTCCTTAGAAAAACAAACAAGAACACCAATACCAAGATAACACGATTGGTTTTGTCATAGATACATGTAAGAGATGCAATGGATCCCCATTGCTGAGAGGATGATGGTAGGAGACTTCATGTAAGACTTGATGTGAATCTTTAGAAGTGAGACAGAATTTCCTTCCTATGCCGAGAAATTTGGAGCGAGAAGGAATGGTATTTAGGGAAAAGATGACATGACTGAACATAAACTAGTATACCTAGAAAACTTTCTCCCTTTTGCTTGCTTCTATCAGGAAACAATCCTGGAAAGGTAAATTGCAAAGAGATTTTGTAGGGCCCATATGCTATGTACAAAAATACCAAAACCAAAACCTGAAAAAGCATTAATTGTCAAATCATCCCTTTTTGAAAGGGTTTGCAATGCCTCACAACCAAAGATGTTTAGGTTAAAAGATGCACTGACTAAACTATGTAAGAACGGAGGAAAAATGATAACCAAGTCATAATATATGTTAACCTTAGAACCAGTGTATTTGTGGTACCTGAGCTTATTTTTAATATTTCCAGAGCCAGATCACAAACAGAAGAAAGTCAGAAGAAGTTGAATATTTTTAAATAAAATTTTCTTTGTGTCCATAAAGTGTCTTCTGTTCTGATTTTGAAGGGCAATTGTAACATTCCACTGTAAATGAAGAAAATAAATGCTGGAATGAATATGATCTTCAGTAGTATTGTCTTAGTCACATGGCAATAGGTTCCATGGCTCTCTTCACATTTTTCCCTTCTGAGAAAGTTATAGTGAATGAGTGCCCCTAGGGTTTTCAGTAGGGGAAAAATGATAGGTTCAAGTAGTGTTGTAGAGATCTGATGGGACCCAGGCACTGTGTTTGTAATATATTAAAGATTTTTGAAAAGCATATACCTTCAACAATTTTCTCTAAATACTGCTCTGCTTATCTCAGCTGAGATGTTCACAGGTGATTCTAAAATTTATTTGATATGCATGGGGAAAACATAACAGACTAGTAATCTAACAACCAACATTATCAGAAGTGGTTGACGAAGAACTTGTCCACTAGTGCAGAGGTACACGAGAGGACTAGACACTCTCCAGTAGAAATACTGACTATGGAGGTAGCATGAGCAGATGATCAAACATGGACACATTTCTTATAGTAACCCAACATCAAATAACACATTGCAACTAAGAAGGATACATTCATTTCTCTGAAAAATAGGTGTATCTTTGTTATAGAGACTACTTGATAAAGATGTTGGAAGACATACTGCTAGTCATTAAACATTATCATTTCAATACACATGAGTAAGACCATTTAAATATTAATGGGATGATAGAAAGATATTTCTAATATTTCTTCAGAGTTCATTAGCCTCAAACTTAGCAAAGTTTAAAAGAGATCTACAAATAATTTATGATTGCCATTTATAATGATCTCTTTTAACTATGTATCATTGTATTACATTTAATTCTGTAATTTTAACCTTATATAACATCTTTCAATCACTTTTCTTTATAATAAAATCTTTGATAGTGTTAAATTATTATTTTTAAACACTTTAGTGCTTTTGGAAATAAAACTATCATATTTCAATAATAATACCAGTTACTTTAGTTTTCTTAGAAGCTTTACAGAAAATACTCATCTAAGCCAGGTGCTGATGGCTCACGCCTGTAATCCTAGCTAGTCAGGAGGCTGGGATCTGAGGATCATGGTTCAAAGTCAGCTGGACAGGAAAGTCCGTGAGACTCTACTCTCCAATAACCTATCAGAAAACCGAAAGTGGTGCTGTGGCTCAAGTGGTACAGTGCTAGCCTTGTGTTGAAGAGCTCAGGGACAGCACCCAGGCACAGAGTTGAAATCCCATGACAAAAAAAGAAAGAAAGAAAGAAAGAAAGAAAGAAAGAAAGAAAAGAAAGAAAGAAAGAAAGAAAGAAAGAAAGAAAGAAAGAAAGAAAGGAAGAAAGAAAGAAAGGAAGAAAGAAAGGAAGGAAGAAAGGAAGGAAGGAAGGAAGGAAGGAAGGAAGGAAGGAAGGAAGGAAGGAAGGAAGGAAGGAAGGAAGGAAGGAAGGAAGGAAGGAAGGAAGGAAGGAAGGAAGGAAGGAAGGAAGGAAGGAAGGAAGGAAAGAAGGAAGGAAGGAAGGAAGGAAGGAAGGAAGGAAGGAAGGAAGGAAGAGTGAAAGGAACGAAGAAAGGAAGAGAAAGGAAGAAAGAAGGAAAGAGAAATGAAAATACTCATCTATAACAAAAGTGCTTTCACTAATTCCAAGTTCAGATCAAACCATATGTCTCTAAAACATACTTCTTACAGTGAATTCTGGTAAAATTAAAGTATGAGCAGAAGAATTTAATGATGGTGAGCTGCAGTGCAGGTCAGTGGTAGAGCCCTTGCTTAGTGTGAATGAGGTCCAGAGATTGATCCCCGCAACCTTAAACAAGAAAACAATAACCAAAAGTTGGTTTGTACATGCTGATGTCTTTGTTTGGGATCAGATGATTTAAATGGATGCATTCTATTCATGGCTATCATATCATTTAATATTCCTAAAAAAATCACTCTGAGTAAGCACCACAGGCTAGTGTGTCACAACATGAACCCAGGGACAAGACTTAATGGTGTTTACAGCCTAAGATAACTAGCAATGACATTAAGGTCAGCTTGTTTCTTCTTCCATATAAAATCTATCCAAAACACATGGGTTAATGTAGCTCTAGTTTATGTCTCCTTTATTCTTACAGAAAAAATACACAGTATATATGTTGCTTCATATATCATAGAATGTAATATACATTGTATATATCTTGTATATATTACAGTCTATCATATATTCAATGTTAATATTACATGTTAATATTATGTAATTATGTATTAGTGTATTATGCAATATTACACACATAAAGTTTATTGAATTCTACATTATACATATATAATATATATATTGCTATTATAATATATACATATATTGCTACTGTATTTGTATATAATCTAAATATATATATAGTCAAAAAATTGGGTATGATGTGTTAGTAATGAGGAGACTGGGAAAAGCACAGATCTCCATTAGTGTCTTTTTTTTTTTTTTTTTTTTTTTGCCAGTCATGGGGCCTGAACTCTGGGCCTGGGCGTTGTCCCTCAGCTCTTCAGCTCAAGGCTAGCGCTGTACCACTTGAGCCACAGTGCCACTTCCAGCTTTTTCTGCCTATGTGGTGCTGAGGAATCGAACCCAGGGCCTCATGCATGAAGGCAAGCACTCTACCACTGAGCCACTTTCCCAGGCCCCATTAGTGTCTTTTTATTGCCTTATTCCCATATGGCCAGTTCTCACACAAGACAAAAATGGATAAAAATCATAGAATATAACGTTTTTAACAACAAGTGACTGGTGGATGAATTTAGAACACCATAATATTTGTTGTATTTGCACGTATGTACATGTGTATTTCTAGAGGAGATAGTTACATATGGGACTTCGGTTATATTATTCAAAGTACTCAATATACAAATCACCACACTGTATACAAACTTAGAGTTAGGAGAGGTGGGCAAGATTATTCGTTTAATAATTAGCAGTCTTAGCATTTGTGAACATTGCCACTTATGGCATATGTCATCTAAGTCACAAAAGATGTGTTAAATCCATTTTTAAAAGAAATATCTTACTTTGGAGTCATACCTAAATAGTTAAACATTCAAGATGAGAAGAACACATAGTGAAATTAGCTTTAAATCCAGATTTGTACAGTAGTTCATATCATAGTGTAGGTGCACAATTTATAAAGAAATTTTGTACAAATTCACCCATATTCTCCTCCTAGAGTCTCATTAGGCATGAAGGGAAGGCAACTGAAGAGACAGTAAGAATGAAAAATGCTGTACTAAAACCATCAGGAAAGGAAGTTTGTTGGTCTTCCTAGCTCCAGTAGTAAATAGCATTTTACTTTTTATATTTCATCCTAATGTTCTAAATCCTGGGCAGTGATTGTGTATATGGCTGAAAAATTCCAATGATTTCATTTGAGCCTAGGTCTTCCTTTCTGGTTTTCTTAAACTATGAAAAAATCCATGGACTTACCCTGTCCAGATACTGCTCCTTAGTGTGGGTGTCAAGCCAGGAAGAGGTTATAATAAACAATGATGCTAATTCCATTCTTGGCTTCTCAAGCCCTAAGCCTGTCCTAGTGTGAAGAACACCAAAGAGCCAAGTCTTTTTTTAAAATTTATTTTTTTTGTGAACACACTGTACAGAGGGGTTACAATTACATGGGCAGGTTAATGCATACATTTCTTATCAAGCATTGCAGCCTCCTCCTTTGTTTACCCTTCACCTCCCTTCCCAGCCTCCCCCCCCAACTCCCAATCCTCCCCGCTCCCCCCCCCCCCGCACCAACATTGTAAAGCTCGTTTTCGACATGACAACTTGTACTTCTCATTGTTGCAACAGGTCCACCTGAATCCTTAAACGACTTGTTTTTCCCTATCTCCTCTACAAATTATACTGACATCAAATATAGTGAAAGCAGGGGTTATACTGTGGGGGAGGGATATACAAAGCTACAAAGAGATAATCTTATAAATGTGTTAGAAACAAATGCATGAAAGGAAAAAAACATTAAAATGCATATCTAAGGATTCATTTTCCTAACATCACATTATCTGACCTTTTCTGCTTGACTCAGACATATACTAGATATTGCAAATAAGGGAAACCATGGGACCTATGTTTCTTTGGGCCTGGCTTACTTCACTTAATATAATTTTTTCCAAGTTTTTCCATTTCCTAACAAATGGGGCAATGTCATTCTTTCTGGTGGAGGCATAGAATTCCATTGTGTATATATACCACATTTTCTTGATCCATTCATCTACTGAGGGGCATCTGGGCTGGTTCCATATCTTAGCTATGGTAAATAATGCTGCAATAATCATAGTTGTGCTGGTAGCTTTAGTGTGGTCTTGTTTGTAAACATTTGGGTAAATGCCCAAAAGTGGGATTGCTGGGTTATAGGGGAGCTCCCCTATATGGAGGAACCTCCATACTGCTTTCTAAATTGGTTGAACAAGTTTACATTCCCACCAACAATGAAGTAAGGTTCCCTTCTGTCCACATCCCCTTCAGCATCTGTTGTTGTTAGAAGAGTTCTTGATTTTTGCCATTCTAACTGGAGTGAGGTGGTATCTCAATGTTGTTTTGATTTGCATTTCTTTTATGGCTAGGGATGTTGAGCATTTCTTCATGTGTCTATTGGCCATCCTTCTTTCTTCTTCAGAGAAGTTTCTCTTTAAGTCTTTAGCCCACTTTTTTATTGGGCAGTTGTTTCTTTGAGGATTTGTTGTTGGGGGATTTAATTTTTTGAGTTCCAAGTATATTTTAGATATGAGACCCAAAGAGCCAAATCTTATAGTTTCCAAATCCACATGACATCTAGGAGAAATTTATTAGTCACTTCTTCTATCCACCTGAACCATATGATGAGGTAATGTGGAATGGTGTCACCTGGGAAAAGGCATGGTGCTGATGTCTGAGTTATGAAGTCCAGCAAAAAAAACAGGTACCAGCACTTGCAAATGATCCCATAACATGGACTGATGATCCAAACCATGAAGGATACAGATAGGAAGTTGTAAGAGAGGAAATGTAGATATGTACACTAACAGAGACAATACTACCCACATTATTACATTTATTTATTGGTTGACTGATGGCTGGATTTAGACTGCTGGTTAAGAGCAGCAGTTCTTAAGAGACAAAGGAAAAAGGGTTAACCAATACAACAATGATACTCACAACACACTATGTTGGAAATGAGCTTTACAACTGTTGAGGGGGGGAGTTGAGGGGGAGGGAAAATGGGAGAAAACAAGGGAGGAGGTAACAATGTTCAACTAGAAATGTACTCATTATCTTAATTATGTAACTGTAAACCCTCTTTTTTATTGTGAAAATACTGTACAGAGGGGTTACAATTACATGGGCAAGATAGTGAGGACATTTCTTATCAAGAATTGTAAACTCCTCCTACCCTTCCCATCCCTTCCCATCCTCCCTCCCCACTGTAAACCCTCTTTACATCAACTTTGCAATAGAATAGAATAGAATAGAATAGAATAGAATAGAATAGAATAGAATAGAATAGAATAGAATAGAATAGAGTAGTCTTTCTTTGGGGACTGACATAAACTTGTATGTCTATATACAGTTTTCAGAATATGTGCTTGGTGAACTCAACCAGCTTCTTTTCTTATTTATTTTGTTCATGAAAATTTGAAAGAAATTATTCTTTTCTGGATAGTTCATTTTCCTTCTTTCCTTCTTTTTTTCTCCCTTCTTCCCTCCTTCCCTCACTCTCTCCCTCTCTTCTTCTTTTCTTCTTATTTTGTTTCTTTCTGATTTTGGTTCTGAGGTTTAGTCTCAAGGCTTGCTGTGATGGCTCTGTACCTTTTGCCGGTTATATTTTTGGAGTTGGAATCTCCTAACTTTTATGCTGAGGTCGGCTTCAAACTATGATCCTCCAAATTCCAATCTCAACCTCCTGAGCCATTGGTATCCAGCAATTCAATCACATTTTGAACAATATGAGATTGGCTTGATAGCAATGGCTGTAACACTTGAAGTGGTATAATGAAGATTAAAGAGGGAAGCATATGAATGCATTTATACCAAATTTCTCCACAATTGGTATGCATGTACTACTATATTGGTTTTAGAGCTAACTTCACCTAGTAATTGTTCATCTCATTTGATTCTTAAATATTTTACAACATTTTTACATTAAAGAAATATTTTAAAGGCGGTATTAATACTCCTTTGTTGAAGTTTGATGAATTGCCTTAGAACTAAATATTTCACTTAACATGAAACCATAGATTCACATTTTGACTTTCAAATCCTTTGTAATATTTGCATCGATAGTAACTTGACCTTAAATATATCAACTTGCATTTGTCTTATTGGACTTTATGGTGAAATTGTGTTCTTTTTCCTTACCTTTCACATATATTTTATGTGGTAGAATAGATTGGACACTTTCAAATTTCAGTTTGAATGTAGGCAATGAGCTATGACACTTCAGGGACATCCCAAGCCCTTAGTTTATGCACCCACGCTGAAATGCTATGAAGTATTTAAAGCTGTTGTAAGAACTGATACTCCATGCAAGCCTTTGATTTATGAAATGGAAGTTTTGAGTTTACCACTAACTATATGCTTGAATTTGGAGGCTTCCAGGAGAGATTTAGCTTGAAATTCTTTGAAGGCATTTCACAAAAATACACAAGGACTTATTACTGATCACTGAGAGCTCTAAGGAACTTAGAATCTGCTTTACAACAAAATGGAAAGTTACTGAAGGTACCACAGAGTGCTTTACTCAAGGCAATTCTTAAACAGATGTTTTGAGATATTGTCTTTAAAATAGCATCACAATACCATAGTTAAATTAGTGGGTCCAGATGGACATAGTTTAAAAATCTATTCCACACAGTCATAGACCAATTGATCTCCTGAATTACTAACCAGCAATAAAATTCATTTCTAGGATTAAGATACTTAGCCATCTAGGTAAAGAGCTGGGATCTAGATGGAAAACTTTTGCTTTAAACTAATGTGTGTGTGTGTGTGTGTGTGTGTGTGTGTGTGTGTGTGTGTGTGTGTGTGTGTGTGTGTGTGTGTGCACGCACGCGCTAGTGCATGCACGTATGTAAATGGAAATTGTGTTAAGATAAAGTGAAATCAGTGTTTCCTACCCTTTTAAGCCTTTTCAGTCCCCATAGGCACTATCTGTAGAAGAATGCTTTCTTCTGGAGTGATTTTTATCTAAGGATAGGTAGATACAATTGGACTTCATGACACTCATTACCTTAAAAAATGTATATATTATGAATTCTGGGGATCAGAACCTTTGGATGAGGGTTTAGGTATTTGTTGAAATGTTAGATTCTTACCTAGCTCTGTGACTCCATCTTCAACCCTCAATAGTTCATGTTATCATGATGGTCATTATCTTTGGGAAGTAGGAAACTGATTGTAAGTCAAAATTTGAAACCAATCCACTTCAAAATGGCATTTAAATAATGTTCTTTTTCAGCGATCATGCTTGGGAAATTAAGGTTTGGCTTTATAAGATGATATTGAAGTGATATTAGTAGGACAAAATGTTGCATTTCATATAGACATTATCATGGAAATACTGAAGTTGCCAAGACATGTAGCTAAATTTTCCCATTGCTCTTGCAAAATAGACTCTGCTCTGTCTCTCTGATCACTAACATGTGTTTTGGTGCAGAGACGAGTCATTCAAACAGAAGGTGTTCAGCTCCTCTTGGAATGGTTCCCAGTGCAGTGGCCTCCGGCACCATCATTGACCATAGACACATGAGCTGGCTCAGCAGTGCAGTGCACATTGTTTCCTTTCCTTACTCTAGTGGCCCAAATAGTAATTTGTCCACAAAATTGCCTGCTGGTGCCATAATCTCAAATCCCACTTGAACTGGCAGAAAGGTATTCATGTAGAAACAAATGAAAGAACGGGGACAGATCTACTGGATGGAGGAACACTAATTGCTTGGTGTAATTTGGAAACATATTTTAGGATTCATAATACAAAGAGGAGCATTACTGGCAGACATTAGTAAGTAAGAACAATCTGAATCACTTCTACCTGATCTCGTTTCTGTTGGGCATTTTCTGAGTTTACATAACATTACTCTCAAAGGTCAGGCAGGCCAGCTTTAAGGTAATACTCCTTCCTTTTCTGAAGAAAAGTAAAGGTTCATTAAAATCAGAAAATAGTAATAACAGCTAAGAATATAATTATCTATAATTATCTAGGAAAATTATCCATAATATTAAGAACTTCAGATTTAATTCAAACTTGGACATTTTAAACTTTATTCTGACTAAGAAAAACAGAATTACTCAATGACAAAGATAAACAAAGGTTTTTCATTGCTTCATGATGGCCCTCCTCTACATTCTCTAACCCTTCAATATACCCAAAGTTATTATCCTATATCTCATATCTTATATGAATGTGTATATATATATATATATAAGTATTTTTCATTACTTATTATAAGATTTCCTGGTGATAATCACCTTCATTCTATAGGCCGTTTTTTTCTATGCTGTAACCTGTTTAATTCAACTCTAATCAACTTTTTCACTTGCTTGATAATCTCAATATGTGTGATATAAACTTTTATTTCAAAGATAGTGTCCTGTAGGATGAAAGAATTATAAAAGGTACTGAATATCAGTAACATTTTGAAAATTTATGTTTGAGGAACACACTAGAGTTTGTTTGGTCTCTTTTTTGTTTCAGTTTTGGATTTTGCTGCATCTTCTTTAAACTGTCTACACTGATGCTTTAAAATACATATTTTAGAGGCTTTTTCCCAATTTGAAATCTGTGGTTTTTTATTCAATTTCCCTCTATTAGATATTTTATTTTCTTACATTTTATTAGGATCAGTAACATAAGTGAAAATATTTTGACATGTCCATATATGACTAGATGTTTCTTGGTTAGATTTACTACCCCATCAATCTCATATTTCCAAAACCACTCTCAACAGGCTTGATTGTTCCACTTTTACCCTTCATAATGTATTTTGGCCATAATTACACCCTCTTTTACCAGTAGTGCCCATACCCTGGACAGTATCTCTTTGCATTCCTGTCATTTATTTTGAAATGTATGTTAATTGTTCAAAGGGATTTTTCCATAGTATTTCACACATACATATACTTTAATAAGATTGACGCTCCTTGATTACTCTACTGAACTTTTGTTAATGAATCAACATGGGTAGCAGCAGGAGACATATTTTTTTTAATTTGATACCTTCAATATACCAAATTAGTTTCACTAAATACGGTCAACAATTTACTGATGAAATGATTAAAACATGATATAAAATGTAGCTTATTAGATACTTCGCTTTTTATACTGCTCATCTAGCACCTCTATATAAGTTGACTATCTATACTCATGGCCATGGAATGAACTGTTCTTCAGTCCCTTAGAAAAATTTTGTTTTTCAATATTAAATAACCCTGCAATTATTTTTCCTAAATAGAATGGAAGTATTCTAAAGATAGGGCAACTTACAAGTGAATGAAAGAAGATATGTCATTCCAATTGAAGCAATCAATAAGGAAAAGCATGGTATTGCTCTGAATTTGTTGTATGTCAAGATTACCAAGAAAGTCTACAAAAATTCAAATTTCTAGCTCCTCTACTCAGAGATATTTCAATAAATTTGAGGTGAAACCTAGGAATCAAATACTACCTATTTCCTTTAGCTTTCATACAACACTGTCCAGTCTTTTAAGAAGCAAGGTATTTAAATGCCTTCAGATAATTTTAGTGAAATAAACATTTTTTAATCACATGGAATACTACTTTGAGAAAATATTTTAATCACATGAAAGAAAATTTAATTATAGATTCACCCTGCTCTTATTACCTTAAGTATTGTCTTAATTAAAATTATAATAACTGAAGTAAGCCAGACCCAAAGAAACATAGGACCCATGGTTTCCCTTATTTGCAATAACTAGTATAAGTTTAGGATGAGCAGAAAAGGTCAAAAGCTATGTACATATGACCATATAAGATGATGCTAAGCGAAATGAACCCCAAGATAGGGACACAAGGGGTTTTATCTTTCTTGCTGTTGTGTTGTTTTTAATATACTATGTGATATTTTTGTTTCTTTTGTATGTTCTTGCTCCACCCCTGTTTATACTGTATTTGATTCTGGTGCCCTGCATCTTGTATATACATTCTTTCTAATTTGGGGAGGGGAAGGGAAACAACAAAATGCTGAAATAAGGATACAGGTTGATCCATTGTAACACTGAGATGTACAAGACACTATGTTGAAAACTTACAACTTGGGAGGTGGGAGGGAGAAGTTAGGAAGGTGGGGGATAAACAAAGGAGGGGGTAACAATGACGGATAGGAAATGGACTCATTACCTTACTCATGTAACTGTAACTCCTTGTACAGTATCTTCATAATAAAAAACATTAAAAATTTATGAGCAAGTGGCACTGTGGCTCAAGTGGTAGAACACTGGCCTTGAGCTAAAGAGCTCAGGGACAGTGCCCAGGCTCAGAGTTCAAATCCCACAAAAACAATTCATGAATCATAGAATACATTTATAGCCATATTTATCCTCAGGATACAAGCATTCAACCAATAAATTATTTCCTAAAACCCAAATGTTTATCAAAACTACATTTCACATGTATTCAGCCCTAAAAGTTCAGACTATTATACCCATGAGGGATGTTAGGGGACTTCCATTTTTAAAAGTTTTGGCCTGTAATACTATCCATCACTGCTTTCTTCAAAGCACCTCAAAGTTTTCATCTTGAGGCTCATTTTTCCCCCACATCTACTTGTTGGCTTTTTGATGGCAGTGTCTATCTAAGTTAAAGACCATGGATCATCCTTTTGGGTAGTGATTAGTCTAGAGATACTCAGAATACCCACTCAGGATCAATAACTTTCACTGGAACTCATGAAAGAAGGCTTTGGTATTCTTTACTTCATTTAAAACATATCACCCAAGGATGTAATGGCAGCATTTGAGGGATATAAAAGTAGAGAATGTAGCTTAGTGAGTGCTTGACTAGCATGCATGAGGCCCTGGGCTTAATTCCTTAGTACCGTAAATATCTGGAAATATTCCCAGAATAAAACTTAAGTGATAACAATGAATGCACCTAGGAAAACCAGGGTCATCATTGTAGCTTTGGATAAAGCCTTCCAAACTGCTGAATTGTTGTGTTCCCTTGTGTGACATAATAGACCCCTTTTCTTTAAGCTGGTTTAGTCACATTTGCTATCATGTAAAACACAGTTTTCTAAATAACATGAAAATCTTAGTATTTACAAATATAAGCATTGCTCATAGTAGCATTAACTAGACTTAATTTATATTCAAGAAGGTAATCTGATCCATTAAATTAGTGTCAAAAGATATTCAATGTTGGGGCCAGATTGGTTGCTCACAGCTGTAATCCTAGTAAATCAGGAGATTAAAATTGAGAGGGTCAGTATTCGAGACCAGCAGCCTAGGAAAAAGTTCACAAGACCCCACCTCAACAGAAAAAAAAAAGCTGACAGTAGTAGGAAGCACTGTTAGGAGGATCATGGTTCATGCTAGTCCTGGTAAAAATGGAGACCTTTTCAAAAAAAAAAAAATAGACAAAGTACGTGGACTTATAACCTAAGTAGGTTATAACTACTTAATAACAAAAAAATAGCCAAAGTAAAAAGGGCATGACTCTAATAGTACAGTACCTGCCTAACAAGCCTGAAGTTGTGAGCTCAAATCCAAGTACTGCTGAATAGAAATATTAGATATTTTGATGAATAATTTTGGATGTGATGAGTAAATTTGGATGCATATTCCTGTGATCAAATGGTATGGCATAGCACTTACAGCTGTGTTGGAAATCCTTACACCTATTTCTTAATTGGAAACAACATGTATTTATTATTAATGCAGGGGTTGAGAATGTCCAGTACCTGGGGCTTACACGGCTCACAAAATCCCCCAGTACATTATGGGACAGATACATATGCTCCTTCTATCTTCCCACCAATGTCGTTATACAAAAATGACCCTTGGGCAGAACAAAGAGTCCCCATTCCTGGTGTAAGAAAGTGCTGAGACTAAAAGAGCGAGAGAAGATACTGTTAGTGGTGGTAGAGCCTGGAGTCATGCCGTTCCAGGAACAAGCCAGAGTAATGTCATGGCAGGTTGGAGGTATTGAAAGATCTCAAGCAAACTACAATGTCACCACAATCTCAGTTTCCTAAGATTGTTGCCATGGAGAAAAGAGAGTATGATTGTTACCAAAATGGAGAAGGAATTGGGAGTGAGTTATCGGAACCATTCCAAGAAATACTTGTCAGGGCTGAGAAAGAAGAAAGTTACGGGAAGTGTATGTGAGTTATATGTATGTCTCTGATGATACTCCTGGCAAATGCTCTCCTGTCTGTCCTAGTCCATTTTCTATTGCTAATAAAACAATACTGCAGACAGCAGAAGTTATAAACAGAAGTTGATTTGGGTCCATGGTTCTAGTCCAAGATTGATGGGACACATTTGGTGATGGGACTCTGGCTGAGGTCCTTGATCATGCTGGGTGCCACATGGAGACTGACAAGGAGCACAGGAGAGACTTTGCCAAATTGCCTTTTAGAGAAGAACCAATGTAAAGCTATCCATAATACATTACACCATTCACAGTATGAAGAAATTACTCCATTCCTGGGGGTAGAGCTATAATCACCTCATAAAAGTTTTTACCTGATTAAACTTCTTTGTCTCATAATAGAGATTAAATTTCAACATGAATTTTGGAGGAGAAAAACACATTTGAACCATAGCAATCTATCTTTTTTTGTTTTTTAAACTTCTATCATTGTTTCACTTTAGTATTTACCCCCCTAGGGTTATACTATTTTTATACATTTGAAAGTTCCCAACAGAGAAATTATCTGGAGAAGTAACAACACTGGTTTTTATATATGAATTAGTGCAATCAATTTTCCAAGACAGACTACAATACATGTGGAAGAATGAGGGATATATTATATAGAAAAATGTGTATACATACATGCACCTGTATGTATCTACATGTAGATATTTATAAAGCAACCTTGCTTTATCCTAAGGTTAATTGTCAGTTGTTTAAGCCTGGGAGGATTTTGATTTTCTCATTCATAGGGCCAAAGGCTTCAATTCATATTCCTTATCTTGCCATTCTTCCTTGATATTCTGATGCTGGGATATCAGATAAATTCTCCCTATGACATTGTGGTCACTCAGCAAGAAAAGAGGTATCTAACAGTTATTAAGTGAAAAGTATGAAGCAGACTCTGTAAAGCCTTTGATACTCATACTTAATCCTCACAATTACCCTGTGTGGTGAGTATTATGTCTCTCATTTTATGGATGAGGAAATCAAGTCTCACAGAAGTTAAATAACTTGCTGGGGGCCATATAACTAGTTACTGGCAGAACTGAATCCAAAAGCTCATATTCTTTCCACTACCACAAATTACATTTCTGAGTTAATGTAGGAAAAAATTGCAGTTTGTAGAATGGCTTCTGATTTTCCCTTATATATCATTGCCAAAATTGAGATGGTAAATTGGAGTCAGGAGTCAGGAGTCTAACTAGCACAGATTACCCAATATGAGCCACATATGTACTTTATAAAAACATTTTAGTAACCACACCGAAATAGTAAAAAGACAGGTGAAAAGCCATATTTCATCTGCTATGCCAAAATGATCATTTCAACATATACTCAGTGTAAAAACTTCAGTGCGATCTCTTACATTCTTTCACATTCTTTTAGCATACTCAAAAACTCTTTGAAATCTGTTTAGAGTACATATTCCTAGCTGTCTTTAATTCTGTCTAGCCATATTTCAAGTACTCAATACCCACAAGTGGCTAGTAGCTGCTATGAAAGTCAAACACACACACACACATATTATCAGAATTAATATTTCCTCAGTTGCTTCTCCTGACATGCAGGCTTTCTAGATAGTCATGTATATTCAAGAATTCATTTGCATTTATTTACTCTTTGGAATAAGCCTGCTTTCAGGCACCAGCTTTCTGATGTAGTTTAAATAGCATAACAGCTATCTAATTACATCTTTCTAATACTTCAGCTTTTCTTAACTCTCAAGTAGTCATCACACTCTCCTGCCTAGAACTCTACTCTAGATTTCTTTGATTTCATTCCTACCTGGTTCTTTTGTAACTGTAGCCCATCGTACTGATTGTATATAGATTCTACCTCTCTTCTAGTCAAACATTGAAGTATACCCTTCATTTGACTCTCTCTTTTTTTTTTTTTTGTCAGTCATGGGGCTTGAACTCTGGGCTTGGGCGCTGTCCCTCGCTCTTCAGCTCAAGGCTAGCGCTCTACCACTTGAGCCACAGCATCACTTCCAGTTTCTGAGTGGTTTATTGGAAATAAGAGTCTTACAGACTTTTCCTGCCTGGGCTGGCTTTGAATCATGATTCCTGATCTCAGCCTCTTGAGTAGCTAGGATTATAAAAGGTATGAGCCACTGGTGCCCGGCTTGACTCTCTTCTTTGGGACAGATAAACTTCACTTGTCTTCTATACATCAATGACACCTACAACTAATTCCCTCTGGACCTATATCTTGAAGTCAAACCTATGTATCCCACTGGCAAAATTTCATTTTGGCATATAAGTATATATAAAATGTACACACACACACACACACACACACACACACACACACACACACACACACACATACACATACCCACACTATTTTCTATTGATCATACTAGGTTAAAGGAACATTTTTTTCTCAGAAAAAGTACGTAGGCAAGTTAATTCTATTGTATTTAAGTAAATTGAAAAAAGAAAATGGAAGACATAAAAATGCTATGTAGACATACACAGAAACATAAATTTCCTACTCTACATTGCGAGTATCTCCAAGTGAAGTAAAGTCCATTCTCTGGATTTCTCTAATTCCTAACTGTGTGTACGAGCACTCTCAGCAACACTACCATCCAAGGAGTATGACCCTAAATTCTAGGTAAATAACTATACTTATCAAGTTCCAAGGCACAATGTATTAGTCATGTATTATAAACCTCAGAGCAAAGGAATCAAAAATTCCAGAGTATTTATGGTTTCCATTGTACTGTACTAATTTTTAGAGTCCTTTAGTACAAACTGTGCTTTTACAAAATAAAGACCATTTCTCACACAAACTTGAAATTTTAATTAAGAAAATTTGCTAGTCATGTCAAATGTTCCAGTATTTCTTCCATCGTTAAATCCATCTGCTGTCATACCCAGCCCAGACACACTGTTCACTGAGTACATTCTGTGAGTCACAGTGAGAGGTGAGTACCACCTAGTCCCTTTGTCCCCATTAAATATATGCATTGGAAATATACAGTAAATTTGCTACTCTGGAAGCTATTGCTTATGAAACCTTTGGATTCTTTATTTTGCTCCTGCATTTTAGATTTCTTCTGTTATTGAAGGGGCTCTCCAAATCCAGGTATGAAGATTCATACTTCTCATCAGTTGATCTATAATTTTTGAGGCAAAATTAAGGATATCTGTGTGGCTTTTTCTGAATTTCTATCCTTTGCTTATTCATAGATAACTTTGTCTTAGATGCCACATTGGGCTTCATATGCATCCAGTTTCATGAAGTAGCCTAGAAGTAGAACACTAATATTTACAAATGCTGTGTGACTACAGTTAAAAGTGCCCCCAAACTCCTTCAGTTTCCATGACATGACTGCGTTTCAGATACTATCTTTCCATATTGATCATCTTCCAATATCGATTTCCTCTTTAGTAATAGAATCCAAGATTATGTACTTAGGTACAAAGATCCTAGGTCTTATCTTCATAGCTAGCTGTGGTAAAATAATTAAATTTGGACACTAGCACATTAATGGAAGCATATATATGTGCATGCAAAATTTTCCTCTAAAAGGAGTGATTACTATGAATGTTGACACAATAGGTTGATCTCTAATAGTCATTTGACAATTGGAAACCTCACTATCAGGATAAAAGAAGCAGAAAAACAACAACAAAAATGAGCCATAAAACACGAGTTGCCATAGGAATCCTAGGTAACTTTTATATGAGGGAGAATAAGTGCTTGATTCTGTTTCAGTTGTTTCTATTTTTAATTTTGTTGTTAAAAGAAATGAAACCTAAGCTTAAGCCTAAATATATCATGAATGTTTCCTTGAACCTGGAAGTGCTAGCTTTTAAACAGTTATGTAGGATTACCCTGTTTCATGAGGAGATTGACAACCATGTTTCTCAAAAAGCTAACATTTAGTTCCAAATGTGATTTGTGAACACTGGTCTTGCCAAATTCGAAGAGGGAGTAGGTAACTAATTGAATGTTCAGATGTGTACAATAAGTAATAAAGATAATTATTTTTTTCCTTCTTTTCTATGGGTTGCTAAGGAAATTCATAGGATGCACTGGATATTTCCAGTATGTTTTAAATCGCCATGTATCTTTACACTAATTTCGTTAATTATCTGTGTCACATACTGCTTTGGGGAGTTTAAGAATGTTTCTTTTTAGTAATATCATCCTACACATATACAGAAACTTTTGATATTCAAATAACATGTACAAAAATGTGTACATACAGGGGTCAAAATATTTGAGAGCATTCTTAAATTAATGTCTTAAAAATTCAGCATCTGTAGTATAATTGTTATTCTAGCTCATCTGTCATAGATCAACCACATAATTTAAAAAATATACTTTATACTATGTCAACATTTCCCTATTAGATTATCTATCTGATCACTTTCTCAGTTTTTATTTTATCTATACCTATACATATGATTCACAGACTGAAATAATCAATGGTTATTCTTTCATATTAAGTAAAAACAATTTACTTCACAGATCTATAGCTAGTCATAATTTTATTTAAAACAGAAGCAATCTTTTGATAACATATTTAGGAAGCTCAATTGGGTGAACTGTTCCTGTAATTTTAAATTCTAAACATTATAGGGCAAATATTATGCAAGTAGTCTCCTACCATATATTAAGGATATCTTACATCCCTTAAAATAGGGCACATCATCAATACCAAACTAACTGGTAGATTCATGTCATGATCATCACTCTGAGCTCTTTTCCCCAAAACCCTAGAAATGCTTTCCTGTGGCTTTTGAAATGCTTTCAACAAAAGTCACTGTGAAACATGCTGGGACAAGGACTGTAATACCACATACATAATAATCTGTTCAGAATTTTATACCATCGGCAGATAATCAATAGTAATGGGTCCTAACTATCATTATTGAATCTTGTGTATTAAATGGACATCATATGAGTAATGATATACAGTAATATAGTAATATTGTCCTTAGTGTTACTGTACAGGTTCATTTGTTTGCAATACATGTTATATTTGACCTTAATTAAAACACTTGGCAGAATTAGTAAGTGAAAATAGATTTACATAAAAATAAATTTCTAGTTCTCTGATTCTTAATTTCATAGAAACTAGTCTCATTAAAAGGAAATCAAAAAGAAAAATATGACATATAAATATATTAACCTTTTTATGCTTGATAGCATTTGATATTTAATCTTTTGACATAGCCATATATCTGCATTCCTGAAAAGTAAAATATGAAGTTATCTATATTTAATAATATCTATTGATTTCCTTCAAGTATATCCAAACCCACTTACTCTTCCCATGGAGCACATTGGAAACTAATACCAACTTATGAAAGGCCAAATAGGTGTGAGGCACTGTTTCTATAACAGTAAGGCTGAAGGGTAAAATTTTCTTTCCACAAACTTGCTTTTTTTTCAATGAAAACTCTGGGTACTATCGTGATTATGTACTAAGAGAACGTACCACTTGGCTATAATATGTATTAGTTCTTTTTGTTCAGTGAATGTTGTTAGAAATAGGAAAAATATGAAAAGACAATAACTTGTGAAGCAAAATCTAACCATGTGGTATGAAAACCTAATACTAAGTTCCTTTCTTCTATGAGCTAGCCACTGGATTAGGCCATGGCTTACATCCTTATTGAAGTTGCTACTTTTGGAAATCATATACCTAATAAATGATATCAGTGGAGTGTCACTTCAGTATCTTAGGTTGCTTTGAGGTGATAATTTATTTTATCTAACATAATTCCTCAATTGGAGAGGTTCAGGAAGAGATTATAAATTTCCAAAGCAATGTAAGAACAAAGGATAATGACTACAGATAGGGCTTAGAGTTCCTATTTTAGATTACAGTCATTTGGTAATTTGTCTTTACCTGCTTTAGAGTGGTGCAAATTGGTGATTGATTTCAATCACTGCCATTTCCAGAACAAAGACCTCAGAGATCACTCTGTTCATGTTTTGAATTTTGAAGATAACTTGACTAAGGCAGAGAAATTCAGAGAATAGCACAATAGCCAGCAACAGAGAGTGGAAGAAAACACAATGTGTATGTTTTCCCTCTTGCTAATGCCAGTTATCACTTTGAAATATTTATCTGTTGATCTTAGATATTCAGAGAGCAATGTAGCTGTAGCCCAAACTCTGGTGCTAGCCTTTCTAGGGCAAATCCTAGAATTGCCACCATAGATAGGATCTGGAGCAGTTCCTTAAACTCTGTGTACAAAGACCTATTACACTGAGGAATAGTCAATCATAAAAGATAGTTCTGTGTGATTACAGAGCTAGATTTGTTGACCATCTAAAATTTTCCATTGTAACCAATTATAATTTAAATGGTGTCTGCTTTCACTCATTTACACAGTAAAATTTCTAGGCTCCTACTATGTCTGACAAACTAGGGATGCTAGAGTAAGGAAATTCCTCACATCTTCTCCCCACTTCATCAACTTACAGCCAAATGGGAAGTGAAAATAAATGCATAGACATTCAGATTTCAGGAAGAGCTAGAGGAGCTAGAGATGGACACAAGAATATCGAGGAATATTCATCCAAATTTGAGACTTACTGGAGCAACTTCCCACCAAAAATTGCTCCTAAGGTATGAGCAGACAAGGTGTGAAAGACAAGGAAGGGAGATGTTTTGGATGGGGTCTATTTAGAGAAAAGTATAATGTAAAGTCCAATTGAAATTAATGTGGAGCTGGACTGGTTGTATGCAGTGTGTGTGAGAGTTAGAAGAAAGGTAACAGAATAGTAAGTCAAGTCAGAAAAGGGTTTGTAAACCATGGGAAACAAAGGACGAGGCTACAATGCTTGATAAAAAATGTAGTCATTATCTTGCCCATGTAATTGTAACCCCTCTGTACAGTATTTTCACAATAAAAAAATAAAAATTAAAAAAAAAGAAATTCAGAGAGAGGCTGGGAAGCTGGCTCAGTGGTAGAGTGCTTGTCTCACATGCATGAGGCCCTGGGTTTGATTCCTCAGCAGAAAAAGCCAGAAGTGGCACTGTGGCTCAAATGGGAGAGTGCTAGCCTTGAGCTGAAGAGCTGAGGGACAATGCCCAGGTACAGAGTTCAGGCCCCACAACTGACAAAAAAAAAAAAAGAAAAAAAAAGAAAAAAACCAGATAAACATTCAGAGAAAATGGGAAGCCACTGAAGGATTGTAGCTGTGAAGTAGTATGTCAGTATGTGAATCTTACAAAACTCACATATGATACAATAGAAAATGTGTTGGGTGGATAAAATGGAATCCAGAAAAGCCTACTGCTTCCATTTCAGGTGAAAGATGCTGAATGATCACAGCAGTTGAAAGGTTTATGTGAGCTACACTTGGAAATGGAGGACACATAGTAATTGCTGGACAGACAGGGACTAGTCAACCTATGCTTTCCCTTAGTGAAAAGAACTGTGACTTGGGGCTGGGAAGGTGGCTCAGTGGTAGAGCGCTTGCCTTGCATGCCAGAGGCCCTGGGTTCAATTCCTTAGCACCACATAAGCAAAAAGAAAAAAGCTGGAAGTAGCGCTGTGGCTCAAGTGGTAGAGTGCTAGCCTTGAGCTGAAGAGCTGAGGGACAGCGCCCAGGCCCAGAGTTCAGGCCCCACGACCGTACCCCCCCCCCAAAAAAAGAACTGTGACTTACTCTATCACCTTATCAGTTCTACACATAGGAACAGGGGACCCTGGCCTTCTACGGGTGCTGTTGGAAAGCCAGAGACATGGAATTAAATTCCAGATCCATTACTTTCTCAGATTTGGGGCAAATTCTTTTACAGCAGAATATTATGTTATTATTATATGTCTAAAACTATCATAATCATATCCATTTTATAGTGTTAAATGACAACACATGAAAAGATCTCAATATCAGATTTATACTGGTTTACATTGACTGTCTTGTACATATGTATGTTATATATGTATCCATGTATGTAGGTATACAGACATTGTTTTTATATTAAATTCAAATTCAGTAATTATCCATCTTTAAAGTTATTAAGCACTTCACTATTTACAGTTACAAGTATATTAATCTTTCGTTGCAGTACCAAAAACTTTGTCAATATATAAACAAATGAATTGTCACCCTAGGTAACCTTCTTCAAACAAAAGAATTTGCACTTTATAGATTTTCACACATTCACATACTATTTCCATCATAGCTCCTTAAACATTACCTTTTGTCTATGGGCTGGCTTGTTCTCTGAGATGTAAGAAATGAAACATGGAAGTGGTACTGTGGCTCAAGTGGTAGAGCACTAGCCATGAGCTTAAGGACAGCATTCAGGCCCAGAGTTCAAGCCCCACGACAACCACCACCAACAACAACTACAAAAAGAAATGAAACATGTTGTGTGGGTGGCTCACGCCTATAATCCTAACTACTCAGGAAGCTAGGATCTGAGAATCATGGTTCAAAGCCAGCCCCAGCAGGAAAGTCCATAAGACTCTTGCCTCCAATTAACAGCCAGAAAACTGGAAGTGGCACTGTGGCTCAAGTGGTAGAGCACTCACCTTGAGCTGAAGCGCTCAGGGACAACACCCAGGCTCAATCCCCCAGGGGGATGCCACCTATCTATCATGTATGAGCAGATTCATATCCTTAACACAGATCTATAAATGTCATTGTCTTCTAGGCCCTAACCCTGTAAAAGTCCTCCAATTGCAAAACATCCCTAATCCTAAAATGAATAGTGTTATAACACTCATTTCACACATGCACAGTCTACGAAGATCTTTTTGAAAGACTCTGAAACTTCTATAGAAATTGACAAGAAATAAGTTTTTTTCAGTGTCATTCCTAGTAAACCAACCCTACTTTTGTTAGCATCTCCAGAATCAAAACTAACAACAGACTATCCTTTTAATCCCAACAGATGTGTCAGTCATTGTACTAAGCGTGAAAGATAGAGATAAAGAGGAGACAGCTGCTGCCTTCAAGTAATCCACAATCAAAGAGACAAAGCAGACATGCTGAGGTGCCCTTAGAACAATGTGGATTTGGTGCTGGTGGCACATCCTTATAATTCTAGCTGCTCAGCGGTCTGATAATTAAGGATGGCAGGAAAGTCTATGAGACTCTTATCTGCAATTAACTAAACAAACAAATAAAATCCCTGGAAAAAGAGCTGTAGCTTAAGTGGTAGAGTGCTAGTTGGGAGTACAAAAAGCTCAATGGCAGCGCCCAGGCCCTGACTTCAACCCCCAGGATGCACCCACTCTCTCATATGCAAAGTAGAAAGTGCAGTAAAGTTTACAGCAGGATGTGCCAAACCTCATAATAAACAAACAAAATAATCATTACTTCTGCCTTAAGGGAGTAAGGAGATCCTCACTGGCAAAGTCAGTTTTGCCACAGGTAGTTCATCTTTTATTTACTTAAATGAAATGCAAAGTGTGGGTGTATATGCATAAAATAAGGGTCCTCTTAATATGACTTCATAGGGAGTGAAGTCATTTCTAAAGGCCATTAAAGGCTATGCATGAGATAAAAGCTGTCTGTCCAGTATGGCCACCACATACTACTGATATTGCTAGTGTAAAAAGTCCACAGTAAGGTAATTTCATCCACACTAACTATAAGGGCATTAGCTCAACTTATATTGACTGACCATCTCTCCATAACATTATATTCAATTGTGAAAATATGCCCAAAAGTCATTAAGAAATAGGTCACTCCAAATATTTAAGCAGACACATTCACACATATTTGTTTAGTTATGGAATTTCTCACTGCATGCAATTTCTCACTTGCCAGAATGCTATAAAATGAAGCTGGTCCTTTGTTCAAAAGTGCTGGAAACAGCCCATAAGTCAAGAGGAACAAAGAATTATGGGTCTAAAACTAATTTAAAAAACATTGCATCTTATCTTTTAGAAAGTTTTCAGGGAATCATGATCTTTATTTTTTATCACTAAAACCTTTACCATCTAAAGAATATCTGGAAAATACAGATTACCACAGGAGAATTTATACTTATGTTACACAAACATTTAATAGATTTAGATCACAATTTCGATTATGTAAGAAAATATATATAGTAGCTAGGCATGGTGCTCATGGATAACCCCAGCTTCTCAGAAGGTAGAGCAACAAGAGGATCCTGGTTGAAGACAAGCCTGAACAAAAACTTAGTGAGATCTCACGTTCATTACCACTTCCATGGTGTTGTATGCTGGTGGTATACATGGCAGGCAAAGGAAGGTGGATCATCCAGGCTCACCCATTCAAAAATTTGTATCCAAAAATTAACAAAAGCAATTAAGGATTAGCGAAGTAGCTCAAGTGATAGAGAACCTGTCAATCCTGATGTCCTGAGTTCAAACCCAAATGCTATAAAAAAATAAAGATAACTTAAAAATAGTTGAACACGCCTATATGTTTATTTTTTGAAGCTCCATGAATTTCTACATTCTGCTTCATAAGGGGAGAAGTTATTTTTAAAGATAATCTGTGACAGGTATACTTTCAGAAGCATAAATTATGTAAAGATAAACTGTTTGGGAAGTTTACTAACAATGTTATTCATTCCAAGCGAATAGAATTCATGTGAGTGGTAACATTTCTAGGTCTTATACTTCCTGTTTTTCTTTAATTACTAAAAATTAGAGGGCCACTTGCAAAAGCAAAACTCCCCTGACATCTTAACATAACCACTAATGAAATGGAGCAGCTGGGAACAAAGCTTCTGTGACAGATGCTCAGAATCAGAATGGCAACTCCCTTGTGCCCTAAATTCTCATTTATGCATGGATATGAGAAATTGTAGGATCTTAAAAATTCACAGGGCTCACTGAATTTACACGCAGGTGCCAAAAATTGTGACAGGCATGAAAAGAACATATTTTCACTCTAGAACAGCAATCATGAACTGAGGGTCTTTTCTTCCTACATTGTCAGAAGTTGGAATCAGATAAAACATAACTATGATATAGCTCATATTATTGAGAAACAAGACAGTCTCTACAGCCATGCCAAGTGAGTGCTAGTCCTGCTTTACCTCTTCCCAGCTATGTGATCTGGGCTGAATAAAAGACTCTGTGTTTCCTGTCTGTAAAGTGGGGGAAAATAAGAGTTGCACATAAAAAATGGTAGGGAGAACTAACATCTACTTCTTGAACACCTGGAGTATTTCTACTATTATTAGGACAATTTAGACACAAATACAGATGGCTTATAAACGCTTCTCTAGAGAGCATTTCTTAGTCCTGATAAGCAAAGTTGTAAACTCTAGAAATCTTTTCCTAGTCTATCTCTGTCAGAAGTGCCCAAAAAGAGATGGTGATATGTTTCTGAAGGAAGGGAGCTGACTCAGAACTTACATCTAGATACATAGGTTATACCTTTGTCCACTTTCTACTTGATAAAGTGAAAAACTATCACTTAGAACGAGTTAAGAAGTATCCAGAAGTGCTTACAAGTGAAGGTCCAGAAAAATAGAATAATGACATGATTATAGTTATGTATGGAAACAAAGCCCACCCATGGTGGCCAGCTTGAGTCCTGAAGTATCTATGTATCTAGATATTCATGGATATATGCATGCACACACATGTATTTCACATATTTTAAGCAGCATGATGTTTCAAAGAAACCTTGAACTATACAGTTAAGTACACAGTTTAAAATAATGACTATCAGTGTCTTGAAACGGCTTTAGCTTTTCGCCATTAAGTATAATGTTAACTGTAGGTTTATCATACATAGCCTTTCTTGAAGAATGTTCCCTGAATTCCTAGTTTCTCCAGAGCTTTCATCATAAAGAGGTATTGGATCTTGTCAAACACTTTTTCTGGTCTTTTGAGATAATCATGTGGTTCTTATCTTTGCTCTTGTTGATGTGATGAATTGTATTAATTGACTTGTGTATATTGAATGAAACCTGGAATGAAACCTGTTTGATTATAGTGTCTGATTTTTTGATGAATTGTTGAAGTCAATTGGCCAGAATTTTGTTGAGAAGTTTTGCATCAATGTTCATCAAGGAAATGGGTCTACAGTTCACTTTCTTTGATGAGTCCCTGCCTGGTTTTGGGATGAGGGTTATGCTGGAATCACAGAAAGTTTTTGTTAGTGAACTTTCACTTTCAATTTCATTGAAGAGTTGGATCCAACCCAAATGTCCCTCAGTAGATGAATGGATCAAGAAAATGTTTGCATGCGCGCACGCACACACACACACACACACACACACACACACACACACACACTGGAATGCTATGCTTCCATCACAAAGAATGACACTGCCCCATTTGTTAGGAAATGGAAAGACTTGGAAAAAAATAATATTAAGTGAAGTAAACTAGACCCAAAGAAACATAGGTCCCATGGTTTCCCTTATTTTCAATAATTAGGAAAATCTTATCAGATGCACAAAATAGCTCAATACCTACATACATATGACCATATAAGATGATGTTAAGCGAAATGAACTCCAAGACATAGACACAAGAGGTTTTTCTTTCTTGTTGTTTTTTTATGTACTATGTGATTTTTTGTTTCTTTTGTGTGTTCTTTCCCCTCTATGTTATATCCCCTGTTGGCACTGTATGTGATTTTGGTACCCTGGTATTTTATATATATATATATATATATATATATATATATATATATATATATATATATATATATATATATATAATTTGAATTAAGGAAGGGAAGGGGACAACAAAGGACAAGGGAGAACCAATGCAAAAGCGACATACACAAGACAATATGTTGGAAATGATCTGGACAATTCAGGGGGGCTTGGGGAAGGGAGAATAGGAGAAAAATAAGGGAAAGGGTAACAAATTTGACAAGAAATGTACTTACCTCACTTATTATCTTACTTATGTAACTGTAACCCCTCTATACATCACCTTGACAAAAAAAAGAATAAAAAATAAAAAATAATGACTATCAGGAAGCTGAATCATGTCTTGTCTGAAATCTTGGGGGCTACAAGGAAGGAAGTAGATGGAGGAAAAGAGGAAGGGTGGGTGAATAAAATAATAATACCTGAAGTACATATGTAAAATTGGAAGTAGGGAAGTTGATGAGACAGGTGGGCGTTGGAAAGACGAGAGAGGAGAACGGCGGAAGGAGTGTCTGGTGAAGATGCATTACATTCATGGACACGATGCTAAACTGAAACTTCCTCGTATGAATATTTGAAGACAATAAAAATACATTCAGGTGCAAAGCAAAAATAAGTTAAAATACAGAAAGAGCCTCAGTCAATGGACGGCTGACTTTTATTCCAAGTACTTTCCTTTGACAATTAGAAAGTTAGCAATAGAAGTTCTTCTGCATTCTGTATTTTTATAAATACAAAAATATTCAAAAATAGTTATAGCATTTTAGAAAATATGATAATGTATCTTTGGGCCTCTATTTTTTCTATTTAAATGTTTTCTTTCTTAAAACATTACCATTAGCCATATATATAGTATTCATGTATATTTAAATTTCTACAAACTAATCATATTTGTACATAATGGTTTAAAAGTATCAATTTGCTCTTAAACTGTATTCCAATAGACTTTTCATTATTAGTATTTTAAAGTTGCAATTTTAAGAAATAATGATGGGTAAGATAAAAACCAGTACCAGAAATCAAATACAAACATAAATACTTTCTTTTATAAGTTTCACATAGTTTTAATTTTCATGATCTGATTTCACAAAAACATATGTGCTATATTTGTCTTTGCTGTCATATAAAGAATTGATTTCTAGTCCATAATCCCAATAGAATCAGGGGGCTAGTAGTAGTCTGAAGTACCATTGTACTTTCTTCAGATTCCAACAAAGAAAGCAACACAAGTGAGAAAATATTTACAAGTGACAATTATGTGCAAAGAATAGCAAGAGAGAAAAAAATATATGAAATTAAAAACCAGTTTGAAAGATGTATGTATCAAAATAAAAAGACATACAGAATAATCAAAGTAACATCAAATACAAAACCAGCTTCCCAAAAACAGGGGTCATTTTTAAGAAAAAATTTCTGTTGCATGAAAACTGTGTTTAAGTGCTTAGTAAATATCTGTGAATGAGTATAAAAATGTAATACAAAGAGAGCCTCAGTTGAAATTGGCCTTAGAATTTCCATTAAATTCTAGCTATAACAACTTATTTATTCTGTTGGAAAGTAAATGACTTACTTCCTTTCTTAACTATTGTGCATGCATGCATGCACACACGCATACTCACACACATCTGATGCCTGCAATCATATAGCTTGGTTGGCATTTAATTGCTATCATGTCTTAGTTCTGTGTCATTCTTTTTTTTTTTTTTTTTCTGGTCGTGGGACTTGAATTCTGGTCTTGGGCGCTGTCTCTGAGCTCTTCAGCTCAAAGCAAGTGCTCTACAGCTTGAGCCACAACACCACTTCCGGTTTCCTAGTAGTCTATGGGAGAGAGTGGTTTATTGGAGAGTCTCATAGACTTTCTTGCCTGGGCTAGCTTTGAACCGTGATCCTCAGATCTCAGCCTCCTGAGTAGCTAGGATTACAGGCATGAGCCACAGGCGCCTGGCTTCATGTGTCATTCTGTAAGAAATAAAACCAGAAATTTGACTGGCTGTATTCCTGAATTTCAAACTATTACTAGGGGAACTAATGAACCAGCTTCATTAGAATCTTCTAAGAACATAGAAATATAAACTGTTCGGCTTAAGAGTTTCTGAGTTAGAAATATGCTCTGAGACACAGCAATATACATTTGTTTAAGTCCACAAGAAGATTCTGGTGAAACAATCAGAAACTGTTGATATAGTCTGGGATTATATCACACACACACACACACACACACACACACACACACACACACACACACACACACACACACACACACACACACACACACACACACACACACACACACACACACACACACACACACACACACACACACACGACCATTTCTCTATAATACTTGATTCACAGAGGAAGTAAAGCAAGAGATTTATAATTAGAGATTGTTTTATCACTGTGCAGATCAGAGTGGCCTACAATAGGCAAGTATGCATTAAACAAATCTTCATTCCTAATACAATAACAATACAGTGCTAGCTTTTCCACATTACAAAGCTACTGAACATAAAGATAAAAGTTGCAACATTTGAAAACCTTCTTAGCATTCTTCTCTGGCATATAATTTTTTGCAATGATACTATTACATTAAAAATATATATGCATTTAAAGATTGCCAATACAAAATAAAACAATACAAAATATTACCATGCCACTCCAATAATACTATGATATTGAGTTTTCCAACTACTGTTCTGTCACTCTGTCTCCATGAAAATAGAGGAATAAAGAACATTGTGAGTGACTAGCATTGTCATTATTAATTTTGGAGGTGTGTGATTGGTTAGTATGTTTGCTATTAATTGTGGAAGTGTGTGATTGGTTAGTATGCTCACTATTGATTGTGGAGGTGTGTGCTTGGTTAGCATGGTCACTGTCGATTGTGGAGGTATGTGATTGGTTAATATGGCCATTACTGACTGTGGAGGTGAGTGATTAGTTTGTGTGATCACTACTGACCATGGAAATCAAAAGTGGAGGAAGCCACCCATATCATTTTGGCTACATCATGTTCACATTAGTAGAGACATACAAGCTCAATGCCAGTGTCAGTACCTACAAAATAATTATGATACTAAGTTCCCATTCTTCTTAATTAAGCCATATTAGATGCTGTCAGCTAAATCCTCTGATGCCATAGGGACATTTGCTACATAAATACAACACATTATTTTTACTCTTTTCACATTATTGAAGAGATCATTAACTAGAGGAGCATTATATTATTAATTAATAGCTGTTGGGCTTTTACTTTTTAGTTAATAAAAGTAGGACACATTAAAATTGAGAATACCCCCAAATTCCCATGCAGTCAATCACAGATAGATGCTTCTGTTTTCAAAAGGCCAAATGGATGTAATATCTCACAGCACCAAATTTGGGACTGATTATAAAACTGTCCAAGGATTTTGCAAAATACCATCTTGATAGATGGACTTTAGTGGGTACCCCAAGGTACCCATTTTCTATTAAATATTGAACCATTGTTGATACAGAAAGAAATAGAACAAACTAAACTTGTCATAAAGAATGCTTAAACACTTCTATCCTGACTATGGCAAATTACAAACAAAAACCTGCATCTTATTACTATTTATTTATTTATTTATTTTTGTCACTGAGCCACTTTCCCAGCCTCCCCGCCTCCCTTATTCCATTTAACAAGTTGGATTAGGGGCTGGGAAGGTGGCTCAGTGGTAGAGTGTTTGCCTTGCATGCTGAGGCCCTGGGTTCGAGTCCTCAGCACCACATAAACAGGAAAGGCTGGAAGTGGTGCTGTGGTTCAAGTGGTAGAGTGCTAGCCTTGAGCTGAAGAGCTGAGGGACAGCTCCCAGGCCCTGAGTTTAGGCCCCATGACCAAAAAATAAAAATTAAAAAAGAGTCAGTTTATATTGAGTCATTGTCAGTCTCTCTGGGATTTTTATTATATGTTGGTCAGCATTAGTTATGAATATAGAGGTGGATGCAACATTTCAGGTCTTGGTGTCTTTTACAAATTGTATTATTTTGTGTCTTGACTTTCTTTTGAGTTTGAGCTAGCCCTGGAGCTTGAACTCAAGGACTGGCTGCTGTCCCTGAGCTTTCTTGCTCAAGACCAATGCTCTACCACTGGAGGCCCAGCACCACTTCTAGCATTTGGGTGCATAATTGGAGATAAGAATATCATGAACTTTCTTGCCTGGTATGGCTTCAAACCATGATCTTCAGATCTCAGCCTGCTGAGGAATTAAGATTACTGGTGTGAGCCATGGGTGCCTAGCTCTTATATGTTGAATTTTTTGTCTGTTTTCTCTATGTGAAATTAGGTTTCCTTGGTCTCATGATATTCTTGTAAGTGATAGATCATCCATAGTATACATAATGTCATATATAGTCATAAATATTAAGTTTAATCACTTTAGCGCAGCATCTGGAACCCATTACACATCCAATAAAGATTGTTATTATTAGTTTTTTTTAAGCTCAAAAACATCATACAGATACATGACAAATACATTTTTGTGATTTATTTCAATCTTATGGTTTTTTTTATTGTGAAAATACTGTACAGAGAAGTTAAAATTACATGGGCAAGATAATGAGTACATTTCTTTTTTTTATTTTATTTGTGAACATACTGTACAAAGGGGTTACAATTACATGGGCAGGATAATGCATACATTTCTTACCAAGCATTGCAGCCTCCTTTTTTGTTTACCCTTCACCTCCCTTCCCAGCCTCCCCCCTCCCCCCCACCCAATCCTTCCCTCCCGCCCCCCCCCCCCCCACCGACATTGTAAAGCTCGTTTTTTGACACGACAATTTGTACTTCTCATTGTTGCAACAGGTCCACCTGAATCCTTAAACGACTTGTTTTTCCCCATCTCCTCCACCAGTTATACTGACATCAAATATATTGAAAGCGGGGGTTATACTGTGGGGGAGGGACATACAAAGCAACAAAGAAATAATCTTATAAATGTGTTAGAAACACATGCATGAAAGAAAAAAAAACATTAAAATACCTATCTAAGGGTTCATTTTCCTAACGTCACATTATCTGACTTTTTCCGCTTGACTCATACATATACTAGATATTACAAATAAGGGAAACCATGGGACCTGTGTTTCTTTGTGCCTGGCTTACTTCACTTAATAGAATTTTTTCCAAGTTTTTCCATTTTCTAACAAATGGGGCAATGTCATTCTTTCTGATGGAGGCATAGAATTCCATTGTGTATATATACCACATTTTCTTGATCCATTCGTCTACTGAAGGGCATCTGGGTTGGTTCCATATCTTAGCTATGGTAAATAATGCTGCAATAAACATAGTTGTGCTGGTAGCTTTAGTGTGGTCTTGTTTGTAAACATTTGGGTAAATGCCCAAAAGTGGGATTGCTGGGTCATAGGGAAGTTCTATGTGAAGACTTTTGAGGAACCTCCATACTGCTTTCCAAAGTGGTTGAACAAGTTTACATTCCCACCAACAATGAAGCAAGGTTCCCTTCTGTCCATATCCCCTCCAGCATCTGTTGTTGTTAGAGTTCTTGATTTTTGCCATTCTAACTGGAGTGAGGTGGTATCTCAATGTTGCTTTGATTTGCATTTCTTTTATGGCTAGGGATGTTGAGCATTTCTTCATGTGTCTATTGGACATCCTTCTTTCTTCTTCAGAGAAGTTTCTCTTTAAGTCTTTCGCCCACTTATTTATTGGACAGTTGTTTCTTTGAGGATTTGTTGTTGGGGGATTTAATTTTTTGAGTTCCAAGTATATTTTAGATATGAGACCCTTGTCCGTTGTATGGGTAGTGAAGATCTTCTCCCAATCCGTGGGCTTTCTATTGATCTTGCTAGCTATGTCCTTTGCCATGCAGAAGCTCTGCAACTTTATGAAATCCCATTTGTCCAACCTTTCTTTGATTTGTTGTGTTTCCGGGTCTCTATTCAGAAAATTTTGGCCTGAGCCAAGGAGACCCAGGGTTTCTCCTATTCCATCCTGTAATGTTTTCAGAGTGTCTACTTTGACTTCGAGGTCTTTGATCCATTTGGAGTTGATTCTGGTGCAGGGTGATATATAAGGATCTAGCTTTAGTTTTCTACATGTAGTTAACCAATTTTGCCAGCACCATTTACTGAAGAGGCTGTCTTTCTTCCATTCTATTGTTTTAGCTCCCTTATCGAAGATTAGATGGCTATAGGTCTGTGGGTTCATTTCTGGGTTTTCAATTCTATTCCATTGGTCCTGAGGTCTGTTCTTATGCCAATACCAGGCTGTTTTGATTACTATGGCCTTATAGTAGAGTTTGAAATTTGGTATTGATATTCCTCCAGCAGTGTTCTTTCCGTTGAGGAGCGTTTTTGCTATTCGGGGTCTTTTATTGTTCCATATGAATTTTTGGATTGCTTCTTCTATTTCCTTGAAGAATGAGGTTGGACTTTTGATAGGTATTGAGTTGAATTTGTAGATAGCCTTGGGAAGTATTGCCATTTTCACGTTGTTAATCTTTCCAATCCAGGAGCATGGGAGTTTTTGCCATTTTTTAAGTTCTGTGTTGATTTCCTTTTTCAAGATTTTAAAGTTTTCATCATAGAGGTCCTTCACTTCTTTGGTTAATTCCTAGGTATTTTATTTTTTGTGGGGCTATTACAAATGGAGTTGCTTTCCTAATTTCAGCCACACTTTTCTCATTGTTGGCATACAGAAAAGCCATTGATTTTGGGGGGTTAATTTTATAACCTGCTACTTTGCCAAAGTTTTGAATCAGCTTGAGTAATTTAGGAGTGGAGTCTATAGGATTCTTTAAATACAAGATCATGTCATCTGCAAAGAGGGAGAGTTTTATTTTTTCTTTCCCTATTTGGATCCCCTTTATGTCTGCATCTTGTAATCAGGGGACAGAACAGATAATGAATAATCCAGAGGAGAGTTCCCAAATGAGTACATTTCTTATCAAGCATTGTAGCCTCCTCCTTTGTTTCCCCTTCCCATCCCTTCCCATCCTCCCCCACCCCTCCACACAATCCTCCCTCCCCCGCCCCCCCCAAGAAAGTTGTAAAGTTCGTTTTCGACATAAAGACTTGTACATCTCATTGTTGCAATGGGTCCACCTGTATCCCTATTTAAACGATTTGCTTTTCCCCTTCCCCTCTACAAATTACAGGGACATCAAATACAGTGAAAGCAGGGGTTATACTGTGGGGGAGGGACATACAAAGCAACAAAGAAATAATCTTATAAGTGTGTTAGAAACAATCGCATGAAAGAAAAAAAAACATTTGAAAACATATCTTAGGGTTCATTTCCCTAACATCACCTTATCTCACCTTTTCTTGTTATTTAGACACTCCTTCTTTTCAATTTACTCTGAAATGCTAAAACTCTGAGAGTAATTCATTTTTCTAAATTATTTTTGGTTCTCTTTTTTTTCTGTTAAATGCTACCACTCACAAAACTAGATGGTTTGTTTTTAGGTCCAGAAGTTGTTTGTATGTCTACATGAATTTCAAGGTGAAAGGTAATTCCCTCTACATAAGCAAAGTTATTATCTCTCCCCTTTTCAGCCTTGGGCAGAGAAAAATGCGATCTACATTTAAAGGCTTTAAAGTCATATATATGTATGCGTGTTGTTAATGATTCTGTAATATGCCACATTTCACAAATTGTATAAGTAATGTTTTTACGTAGAAATTTAAGATACATTATGTACTACTTCAGGAAAATTGATGATGTGTGATATGAGTAATATTTATTTATAAATTTCAGTTTAAATGATAATGAAGGCACTCATATGTATCATATTAAATAAAATATCAATGGAGGCACAGGGCAAATATATAGTAACATGGGAACTATACATAACAAGTTACTTTATATATTAAGGATTTATATGGACTACGTCCTACACACTGACTTTTACATATAGATTAATGTACTCAGTCAGGATTTATTTATGGACAATAAAGACCAAATTGTCTGCCTTAAGGCATTCATAATCTGTTATAATGAAATTATTGGCCTTAAAATGTTTCAGTCATGGAACTTTTGATTTTACAACTTTGGAAGACAACTTAGAAATGTCTAGTTCTATAAGACAAAAGTACTTTTTGTTTAGTATCCCTTTTGGAAACTAGTCATCTAGTAATAACCATAGATATCATTTGTGACCACTTTCTATGTGGCAGGACTACATTAAACCTATCACACAGTATCTCCTTTAATCCTTGTATAAAACTCTGCAAGGCACAAGCTATTGCTCTTCCCCCAAGGCTCAGAGGGGTTTGGGTGCATAATTATATTTCCAAGGGCTGATTAGTGCAGAGCCAGGTTCTCACACTAAACAGTTTGGATGCGGAAAAGCTTGGTTTTCCTGGAGGTAGAGATTCAATTCTTGTGAGTGGGTCTTCCTAAAATAGATGCAATCCAGCCCTCAATAACTCTCCCCTTGAAAGCATGCAGACAATTTTAATAATACAAAATGATCTCCTTTATCTTGGGTAGCCTTTTGAATACTTAGTAGAGAGTGATCATGTTCTACTTGCTCCTTATTTCTTTTTTAATATAGTTTTATAGCACAAGGTTTCCAGACCACTTGCCATTTGCCATTTTTACTGCCTTTCTCTGAATGAACTCCAGATATTCTTTCAGTGTAGAGTCAAAGAAAAATCAGCAGAACTTTGGTAGGGTTCAATAAGTCTAGAGTAGATTAAAAGATTATGAAACTAAATAGGAACACAGCATAATGAACCTCAATAAAAGCTGTTGATGGCTGGGATTTAGGGAGGTGGGAAAAGAGAAACAGGCTCTGTTTGGGGAAATACTAGTAGGAGAGGGTTGGGCTAATAATGAGGATGAATGAGAATGAATATGGTCCGAGTATGTTGTTTGCAAGTATGCAAATAGAATGATGTTGAAAATGTTTTAGGAAGAGGGAAGAGAGAGATGGACTGTGGGATTGATTAGAATATTCAGTAAATGGCCTAGAAATGTCACAATGAAATTCTCCTTTTTTTCATATAACTAATGTATGCAAAATTAAACAAAATCCTTTCTTTCAAACAAAACACCTGGGTAGCTTAGTACATAAGTACTCTGGGGTTGAGGGACCCAAGTCTTGTACTACTTTGTAATGAATTTGCAATCAAGTGCAATGCTACATATTTGTTTCTATTAACTCATGACAAGTCTGATATCTTTTCTTAGTTAAGTATTTATTATTTTTGCAAAATGAAATCTTGATTTAGCATTAATCAATTTCAAATCTCTGTTTTGGGGAGTAAACTCATTTACAATCCTTTGAATCCTTGCAGGAAGCAAACATTAGGAAGTTAACTCTCATCTACTAGTCAGTTTAATTTAATTTCCATCTTTATTCACTACTCATTTTCTTAATCATTTAAAAATAATGACACAAAATAAACTTAAAATCTTTTGGTAATACTTGGATTTAAACTCAGGGCCTTATGCTTGTTGGTGAGGTGCTCTATTTCTGAGCTACATCTCCTGGCCTTATTATCCTGGCTATTTTAAGATGAGATTTTTCTTGCAGTTTCAGTTTGCATCTGGTCTGCCTATTTCCTACTTTATGTTTCCTGCTATAGCTAGGATAACAGGAACTTAACACCATGTCCAACTTCTTCTGTTGAGGTGGTGTTTCATAAATGTTTCTGCTTGGGTTGGTTTCAAATCATGACCTTCTCATTCTTAGTCTCCCATATAGCTAGGATTACTGGTGTCAGCTACTGACATCAGACTTTTAAAAATTGTTTTTTGCCAGCTGAGGCAGGAGAATCCATGAGGCTATTATCTCCAACAAACTACTCAGAACAACAAAAACATACAGGGCACTGTGGCTCAAGTGGTAGAGCACTAGCCTTGAGCACAAAGAGGCTCAAGGACAGTTCCCAGGTCCTGAGCTCAAGCCCCAGACTCAGAAAAAATATATATAATTTTGGAGATATGATCTCAAACTGTGAGCTCACATCTTTCTGCTTCCACATTCTTAATGCTGGGATTACAGGTGTGTGCCCCTGTATCTGGCTGAAAGTAAACTTTAAAGTTCATAAATAATGCATATCTATGATAGCACAGCCAATCATTTTAAAGAATTTGGATTTATTCTTCTTGTTTACAACTTCTATTGAACATTTGCATAATAAGGATGTAGAATTGTGTTGTATATTAAACTCAAGTTCTAATACCGCCTGCTTTTTTGTGTTTGAATTTTTAACACAGGCACTTTTCCTCTAGAATCACATAAGGCAAGGATTTTGAATTGCAATTTACATGCTGTTAAATCCTATCTCAACTATGTATAGATGTCTCAACCAGGATTTTGTGTCCTTGTCTGCAAGTAGAAACATTAGTAGAATGTATCTGCAAAGAATAGTTGTGAATATTAAATGAGATAAAATAAAGCATTTAGTTCAAGATGCTGCTCAACACATTAATAAGCGTTTCCTAACTTTCTTTGGGTCTGACTTATTTCACTTAATGTAATTTTTCCAAGTCTTTCCATTTCCTTACCAATGCCATTCTTCCTGATAGAAGGATAGAATTCCATTGCGTACATATACTGCATTGATCCACTTATCCACTGAGGGGTACTTGGGTTGACCCTATATCATTGCTATGGTAAACAATGCTGCAATAAACATGGTTGTCCTGGTAGCTTTTGTGTGACCTTGTTTGTGGTCTACTGGATAAATACCCAAGAGTGGAAGTGCTGGGGCATAGAAAAGTTCTGTGTTTAATCTCTTGAGAAGACTTACTTTCCGGAAGTAATCCAGACTCAAAGAAACATAGGTCATAGTTTCCCTCATTTATTGTGGCTAGAATATGCTTATAAATCTATAAGCAAGCATACTGCATGGTAAAATTAAAAAGTACACTTGGACATGATAAATTATTGAGGACTCTAGATACTCACACAGTGAGACTAAAGGAGGATATTCTTTGGAGAGGATCACAAAAGCTCAATTGCCATATTCATATGATGATATAAAATGTTGTTTATTGAAACAATTCCAATCTATGAAAACAAGGTTTTTTTGTTATTTTTTTGTTATTTTTTGGTTTTCTTTCTCCTTTGTCTGTGTTTTTATTTCTGTACCTTTTGTCTTGTATGTAAGTTTATTTGTTTTGGGAAGGGCAGAAGGGAACACAGAATTGGTGCAACAAATGGTAAACAAATGCAATGCAGCAGTGTTACTCACTGGACATTGATGAAAATAAACTATATAACTTGTGAGGGATGTGGTCAGGAAGGAAACTGGGAGAAAATGAGGTAGCACTGTTCAAAAACAAATGTACTCATTACTCGACCTATATAACTATAATCCCTATGTATATCACCTTTATAGTAACAATAATAAATATAAAAATATTTCATAAAACATATAGTTCTTTCAATCCCTTCAGTGATTAACTCCAGAGTCCTAAACTCATGTTTCATAGCAGCATCTTCACATCCCTTTCAGACCAACATTGTCTCTTAGCACAGCAGTTGCATTCAGTTTGTACTTTTCATATCTTTCTTTAATTGTAAGTTTTCTTTTATCCTCTTAACTCATCATTTAAAGTTTGATTTCTGTAAGGTCTATATTATATTTTCTTCCAGGTTCTACTGTTGTTCTTCTGGTATTGGAATTATTGCTTTAAAGATCTTACTCTTGCTTTTTTTTAAATCTGAAGCCAGAAGCACTCTACTTTTTATTGGTTACAAACCATATGTACAGGTATTCTAAAATTAAAAATGCCCTTTATAGACTCTTGGGTATTGATATAACCATACATACTACATGTGTGGGAGCATATTATGAATTTAAATAATCTATATTTTCCTTCAATTTATATTAATACTTTTCTTAGAAGTAAGTCATTAATCACAAGTGTTCAGTCTTCTTTAGTGTTGTAGAGTATGAGGCTGGAATACTCTACATTTAACTTTTATCTTTAAAGAGATAAACTAGATTATTTTGAAAATAATTTTCCCAAACTAGCCAAATGAAACAGGGAAAAGGAGAAAATAAGTAAAATTCGAGCTGAAGCATATCTCAACAAATATAGATGAAGTTCAATTCAGCAAATTCTGAGGGAATATTTCAAAAACTTATCTTTTAAACTGGAAAAATCTATGAGAAATAATTACTAGATATATATGATGTATCTAATTCTAAGTTAGAAAATATAAGCCTACAATGAGAAAGAGATTGAAATAGTAATAAGTAGTCTTCAAATAAAGAAAAGGCCAAGATTGGATAAATTCACTGTCAAAATTTAAGGAAGAATACTAATGTTACTAAAGCTATTCCATAAAAGAAATTGAAGAATTTCTAAAAAAAACTAATGACAGAGAGAGGGGGGGAGAAGAGAGAGAGAATAAGAGAGAGAGAGAGAGAGAGAGAGAGAGAGAGAGAGAGAGAGAGAGAGAGAGAGAGAGAGAGAGAGAGAGAGAGAGGGAACATAGATGTAAATATTTATTATTTTTTAAATTTTATTTTATTGTAAAAAACCCACCAGTAAGACCATGTTCATGGAAGCATTATTTATCATAGCCAAGATATGAAACCAACCCAAATGCCCCTCGGTAGATGAATGGATCAAGAAAATGTGGTATATATACACAATGGAATTCTATGCTTCCATCAGAAAGAATGACATTGCCCCATTTGTTAGGAAATGGAAAGACTTGGAAAAAAATAATATTAAGTGAAGTAAGCCAGGCCCAAAGAAATATAGACCTCATGGTTTTCCTCATTTGCAATAATTAGTATACGTCTAAAATAATTTAATCAGATAAGCAGAAACTAAGATGATGCTAAGTGAAATGAATCCCAAGACATGGACACAGAAGTCTTTCCTTGTTGTTGTTTTTAATATACTATGTGATTTTTTTTGTTTCCTTTGTCTGTTCTTAACCCCTGTTGTCACTGCACTAGATGAAATATTTTTTACAAAATATCTGCAAATATAATTCAACAATAAATTTTAAAGGTCATACACAAAGTTGGTCTAATTCCTGGATTATTGGAATGGTCCAATACATACACAAAGTTGGTCTAATTCCTGGATTATTGGAATGGTCCAATATAATATACCATATAATATAGAATATAAATATAGCATATAATATACATATAAATAGAATATAGGACAAAAATTATATGGTCATTTCAATATATGCACAAGAGGCCTTGAACAAAATCCAACATCCTTTAAGATGAAAACCCTGAAGGACTAGTAATAGAGGGAATGTACCTTAACATAATAAAGGATATATATTGCAAACTCATAATTAATATACTTGACGTAGAATAATTGGCCACTGATCAGGAATAAGACCCTTATTCAATATTGTGCTTCAAGTCCTAACTCAATCAACAAGGCAAGAAAAAGAAATAAGGGGAAAGGAATTAAAAAAAGAAGAAATCAATTTATCCATATTTGTACACAATATAACTTCTTAAAGAACCCAAACAACATGACCAAAACCTCTTAGATCTGATAGACACTTTTGACAAATAAATAAGCATACAAATGGAACACACAAAACTCAATAGCTTCAAAATGTGTTGTATACATAAATTGCTTTTTTTAATGGCAAAAATTCAATAGATATCCTACAGAATTTATAAAAGAGAGGGAAGGGAGGTAATACAAGCTTTAAGTGTTTAATTTTATCACTTACATGAGGAATCTAGAAATTCATGTTGATAGGAATGCTATGGCATCATTTTAAAAGGGGAATGATCAGTAAGGTGAGATGGGTAATTGAATGACGCAAGAATCATGGCATTGAGTATAACTGAAGCCTGTTTTATATATCTATATATGCATATAAATAATTGAATGTATACATATATATGAATATATGAAATAGTATGATGAAATATATATGATATGTATGATATAAATGATATATGTATATATACATATATAAAGCATAAGGAAATATACATGACATACACATACACATACACACACACATATATATATATATATATATATATATATATATATATGAAATAATGTAATGAAATCCAGTAAAAACTGTTCCAAAAGCAAGAGAGGAGATAGAAATGAAGACAGCAACAGAGGTATTGTGTTTGGTTAATGTATATATATATATGCATCTAGGAGATGATCAAAATGAAATTGCTTGTACAATTAATTTACACTATTAAAAATAAACAATTGGACAAGAAGTATTCAGCCAATATATGTATGAAAATATATATATATATGTCTGTATATATATATGTGTGTGTGTGTGTGTGTGTGTGTGTGTGTGTGCGCGCACACGCATGGGAGGGGGTTCTATTGTGGGGCTTGAACTCTGGGCCTTGGCACTATCCTGCAGTTTTTCAGCTCAAGGCAAGCCCTCTACCACTTGAGCCACTTCTGGTTTTCTCATGGTTTATTGAAGATAAGAGTCTCATGGATATTCCTGCCCAAGCTAGCTTTGAACCGCAATCCTCAGATCTCAGCCTCCTGAGTAGCTAGGATTACAGGCGTGAGCCACCAGAACCCAGCTGCCAATATGTTCAATATTGTATATATAGTATATATATATATACAATAATAGGTATATATATACATATGTATACATATATATATTATTCTAAAGATACTGTACAGAGATGTTGAAGTTACATGAATAAGGTAATGAGCACCTTTACTATGGAGCATTGTTGCCCCCTCCTTTGTTTTTCCCCTCATCCCTCATCCCCCAAGTTGTAAAGTTCATTTTCAACATAATGACTGTAACATCTCATTGTTAGAATGGGTCAACCTGTATCCTTGTTTCAGCATTTTGTTATTTTCCTTCCTTCCCCCAAATTAGAAAAAATGTATATACAAGATGCAGGCACCAGAACCAAATATAGTAGAAACAGGGGTTATACCATCATTTGCAATAACTAGTATATGTCTAGGATAATCTTACCAGACAAGCAAAACAGGTTAAAAACTATGTACATATGAACATGGAAGAAGATTCTAAGCGAAATGCACTCCAAGATAGGGACCCAAGAGGTTTTATCTTTGTTGCTGTTGATTTTAATGTACTATGTGATTTTTTTCATTTCTTTTTTATGTTCTGCCAATATATTCTTAATTGAGGGTGTGATGGTATGTTTCAAATAACAGAGCACTTACTTATCAGCTGTGAGCCTCTGAATTTGATTCTCAGTTACACACACACACACACACACACACACACACACACACACACACACACACACACACACACACGCAAATACACACAAAAAACATTGCTTTTTTAGTACCCTTTGGTCTTTCTAGTCTCCTCGGGAAAACACCTTTGCCTTCAATGAGTTCAGTACTTTAGAGATAAGTATGAGCATAGACTACTTCATCTACCATACATCATGTAAATACCTTGAGGGACAGCAGTGGCATTGAGCAGAGGGAAGGACACACAGCTAAGAGATCTAGATGTATATTCAAGTTGTGAATTTGGCTTCAGATTTAACTTCAGTGTTCTTGCTCATTGGTCATAACACAAAACTAATATTGGAAGCCTCACTGAGGCATGAATATTGTAAAAGGCAATTGGCATGCAAGTATCTAGTATAGCATGTATTCATTGATATTATCAGTGGGGATTGTTAAAAAATCACAAAATACAGGAATGGTTATTTCATTTCTCAAAAGACTAAAAAAAGAAACATTTTGGATGTTCATAGTTCATTTAGACATTTTTCATATATTGTCTTATCGTTTCTTTCATAGATAATGCTTTCAAATGAATATTTCATTTTTCCCAAATAAAGTACTAATTTCAACATAGGGACATTATTCATTCCCTTTGAATTCTTTTCTCAAACATTTATCTCAGACATGCTGAAATGTTTCAAAAAAGGCTATAAAATATATGAGAAAGATATAAAAATAAGGAAAAATAGAGAAATAAAATTAGGATATCAAATGAATGGTCATTTGAATTTTAAAGAAGAAGACTCCTTTGATGAGCTCTGTATGTCTTTAGGTAGTTTCTTAATAATAGGAGCAGTGTTCCTCTATTGTTTGGCAGAAAAAAGTTATCCTCAGGCACTAGAGAAGAAATGGAAAAAATCTAGAAGGGATAGTATGAAAATAGATGTAATAATTTTGTTACACTTTCTGCCTCTAGCTATAGTCTTTCAGATGTTTCAGAAGTTGACAATCTTCAGTACAAGATATACATATAGATATATATATGTAAAGATATCTGTATCTCTCTCTATTTCTATGTATCTATGTATCATCTATGTATCTGTCACACAGTTGATACTTTCCATAAAAGATTTGTCATTGAGAAATTATAATGATTAATGTTTATCCTCATGACCAACTAAACTCTAGTATTCTATCAATCTTGACTATATTATTCTGGAGTGTATAATTCAATTATGTACCTGTAACTTGTATTCACGTAATTACGATTTTCACAAGCTACTTTAAGAGCATTCAAATGTGTTCCGAAAGGAATAATTTTGAATATTAAGACAGTTTTTTCAGGCATGTGGGCTCACCCCTGTAATCTCAGTTTTTTGGTAGGTAGAGACTGGAAAAATGGTTCAAGGCCAGCATTGGGGAAAAGTATGACCTCATTTCGACTAAATTTATTTGATGCTGTGTGCCTTAAATCGCAGCAGAGGAAGGAAGTGGTATAGAGTTTACTTAACAAGTAGAATGCCCTGAGGGCAAATTCCAGGATCAGTAAGTATAAGCAAAAAAAGTTGATAAGTCAGTATTCACGTTGAAATTTCTCAACTATAAATGCTTTTTGGGGGGGTAGGGTAGGTGAGAAGAACTTTAATAATTTTTTAAAGTTTTTTATATTGTAAAAATAGTATACAAAGGAACTACAGTTACATGAATAAGGTAACGAGTACGTTTCCTATCTAGCATTGTTACCTCCTCCTTTGTTTTTCCCTTACTATCCCTTCTCTTTCCACTTTCCCAACTCCCCCTTCCGGCCCACCTCCCGCCCCTCCCGCAAGTTGTAAAGTTCATTTCCTTTTTTTCTTTTTCTTAATAAGTTTTTTTTGCGGGGGAGGGGAAAGTCCACTCGTGGGGCCTGAAGTCTGGGCCTGGACGCTGTCCCTCAGCTCTTAAGCTCAAGGCTAGCGCTCTACCACTTGAGCCACAGTGCTACTTCAGGCTTTTTTCTTTTTGCTTATATGGTGCTGAAGAATCGAACCCAGGGCCTCATGCATGCAAGGCAAGCGCTCTACCACTGAGCCGCCTTCCCAGCCTCGAATTAATAAGTTTTTTTTGTGTGTGAAAATACCTTACAGAGGGGTTACAATTACATGAGCAAGATAATGAGTACATTTCTTATCAAGTATTGCCTCCTCCTTTGTTTCCCCTTACCATCTCTGCCCTCCCATTTCCTCCCCCTCCCTGCCTCCTCCTCTCCCCAACCCCCCCCACGCCAAAATTGTCAAATTCGTCTTGTACATCTCATTGTTACAATAAGTCAACCTATATCCTTGTTTCAGCATTTTGTTATTTTCCTTCCCCTCCCCAAATTAGAAAAATGTATATACAAGATTCAGGGCACCGACTTCAAATACAGTGAAAACAGGGGTTATACTGTGGGGGAAGAACATGTAAGAAACAAAAAAAATCAAATAGTACATTTTTAGATACATTAAAAACAACAGCAAGAAAGAAAAAAAAAAACAAGTTGTGTCCCTATCTTGGGGTTCATTTCATTTAACATCTTATATGGTCATATGTACATAGCTGCTGACCTTTTCTACTTGCTCCAGAGATATACTATTTATTGCAAATAAGGGAAACCATGGGACCCTATGTTTCTTTGGGCCTGGCTTACTTCACTTAATAGAATTTTTTTTTCCAAGTCTTTCCATTTCCTAACAAATGGGGCAGTGTCATTCTTTCTGATGGAGGCATAGAATTCCATTGTGTATATATACCACATTTTCTTGATCCATTCATCTACTGAGGGGCGTCTGGGTTGGTTCCATATCTTAGCTATGGTAAATAATGCTGCATTAAACATAGTTGTGCTGGTAGCTTTAGTATGGTCTTGTTTGTGATCATTTGGGTAAATGCCCAAAAGTGGGATTGCTGGGTCATAGGGGAACTCTATGTGGAGTCTTTTGAGGAACCTCCATACTGTTTTCTAAAGTGGTTGAATAAGTTTACACTCCCAGCAACAATGCAGTAGGGATCCCTTTTGGCCACATCCCTTCCAACATCTGCTGTTATTAGATTTCTAAATTATAGCCATTTTAACTGGGGCGAGGAGGAATCTCAATGTTGTTTTGATTTACATTTCTCTTATGGCTAGAGAAGTTGAGCATTTCTTCATGTGTCCATTGGCCATTTTTATTTTCTGAAAATATTACATGAAGGGCTCCTTGGCACAGGCCGAAATTTTCTTAATAAAGACCCAGAAACACAACAAATCAAAGAAAGTTTGGACAAATGGGATTGCATGAAGCTGCAGAGCTTCTGCATGGCAAAGGACATAGCTAGCAAGATCAATAGAAAATCCATGAATTGGGAGATCTTCACTAGCCATACAATGGACATAGGTCTCATATCTAAAATATACTTAGAACTCAAAAAATTAAATCCCCCAACAACAAATCCTCAAAGAAAGAACTGTCCAATAAATAAGTGGGCTAAAGACTTAGAGAAACTTCTCTGGAGGACATAAATGCTTTTTTTCTTGATTTATATGGCTTGCATATAAATAGGTGAGTCATCTTTGCAGAAGAATAACAGAAATGTAAATGTACCTTGGGAAGCTCACTTCCTATTTGAGGGAAGTTCTCCTCTAAAAGGCAGAAAATTAAGATCTCACAAAATTGGCAACATGAACCACTTTCTCTTACCATAAAAGGAAAGATCTAAAGTGGTGTTAACTTAGTTTATTTTTATCAGAGCACAGTTTATAGGATGTGTTTTCAAGATGCATTTTCCTCCTATGTGCAGCATTTGGGTATCCATCAGCAACCATGTTTACATGTATGTAGAGAGGGAAAAATGACTTCCTGATGGGTGTCAGGGCAGTTTTATATACATCTAGAAAATCCTCAAGATCAATAAGATATCCTTGGAAAATGTGTATTATAAATGTCAAAACCTTGGGAAAATTCTAAAGGAAAGTAGGGTATATGTGATTATAAAATGGCAAAGCTCTGGGACAATAAACACAAAACTTGAAATGAAAAAAATATTTTAAAATATAATAAAAGTGAGGGATGAGGCGGGTAAGGAGGAATGAGTAGGATTGTTGAAGGGGTGACGTTGATCACGATGTATTGTAGTCATAAACTGAGTTTTTCTATGGCAACCCCTTCATACAACTGCTTAAAATAATAAAACTATAAAAAGAAGAAGCAATGAAGAATACAAAAATATATGCAAAGATAATTTTCTTAATAAAAAGGGCAAATAAACACTTCTGATGAATTTTAAATCCAAGAATCAAGTTGTATAAAACATACTTCAAATGAAGCATATAAAAGTTTTATCTAAGATTTTCAGCTATTAAGCTAGACAGAAAGAAAACATGAAGTCAAAGCAGTGGCTCACATTTGTAATAGAAACTACTTCGGAGGCAGAGATCAAGAGGGTCATTGTTCAAAGCCTATTTAGGCAAAAAGTCTTAAAAAATAAGCTGGATCTTGTCAAATGCTTTTTCTGCATCTATTGAGGTGACGATGGAATTTTATGCTTCTATCAGAAAGATTGATATCACCCCTTTTGTAAGGAAATGGAAAGACTTGGGAAAAAATCATATTAAATAAAGTAATCCAGATCCAAAGAAGCATAGTTTCTATGGTTTCCTTCATTTGTAATAATTAGTATATGCCTAGGATAGTCCTGGCAGGGAATCATAATAGCTTAATAGCTATGTACATATGACCATAAAAATGATGCTAATGGAAATGAACTCCAAGACATGGAAACAACAGGTCTTTTTTTTTTTTTTTTTTGGTTGTTGACCTTGTTGTCACCAATGTCCTATATCTAGTTCTTTCTTCTTATTTTATTTCATTTTGCTTTTTCCATTGGTTTATCCCTGGCAATCACTGTCTTTGATTCTGATCCCTCCGTCTTGTATTTATATTTAACTGATTTGGGGAAGGGAAGGAAAATAACAAAATGATGAAAGAAGGACAAAGGATGACCCATTGCAACAGTGATACTCAGAAGGCACTATGTCGGAAATGAACGTTACAACTTGGGAGAGGGAGATGTGGGGGTGGAAGGGATAGTAGGAGAACAATAAAGGCATGGGTAACAATGTTGGAGAAGAAATGTACTCATTACTGAACTCATGTAACTGTAACCCCTCTGTACAGCATCTTTAGAATAAAATAAAAAAAATAAAAATAAGCTGGATATAATGATTGCTTGTGATCTCAGCCACATGGAAGGCCAAAAGTAAGAGGATCATAGTCTGAGGACTGCTCTTTGTAAAAGTGTGAGACTCTACCTAAAAAAAAAATAAAGAAAAGGCTCAATGTGTAGCTGAGGAGGTAAAACACCTATCTAGCAAATATGAAGCCCTGAGTTCAAATCCCAGTATTGAAAATAAAGAAAAAGAAAAAATAGCTAAAACCTATTGAATATTTTATTAGTCACATGACTTTCATATATTATTTGAAATATTCAACATTTTGAAAGTTGATTGGTAGATAGGTAGATAGATATCACCTTAGCTTCCATATTCCCAACTCCTCATATTTCTTTTGCTGCAACATTAAACTTAGTAAAAGGACATATATTGTGTTTGCCTTCTCTCCCATACTGCCCATACCTTAGGGAGGACCATCCCTCCATAGTTGAATAAATTCTTCTAACACCCATTATAGAGAGGCATGGAAAAATACTATGTAGTAATGAATGATGAATCTTCACCCCATTCTTCCAATATTCTCATTTCTGGGAAATCAATTCAAGTTAATTCAAAAGGACATAAATGTTACACCATAATAACAGACTATAATTATTAAATATTTACAATATATTGGTTTATACAAATATGTCATTTAGTTCTCAGGACAGATTGATAAAAATAGACCCATTTAAGACAAAGGTAAATTGAGACTTAGAGAGGTTAAATATATATCCAAAGTGGCAAATTATTGAAGAGGCTTTGCCAAATTCAGAGCTTAATCTACTTACCTTCAAAGTCAAGGTTCTTTAACACTACTTAGTGGTGGCAGTTAAAATATTTATTTAGTGGTTTATATTTGTGGTCAATTATTTATAAAGATAAAATCATAAACAGTCTAATTACCCATATGGGGTTGGGTTAACATCGTTATGATTTATGTCATTTAAATAATGATCAATAAGAAGGCAAAAACAAATTATAGCTAAGGAAAGCCTGATATCATACATATAGTAATGATATAGTACAGGGCAGCTAATTAGGAAGTTGAGACAGAAGGGATGCTTAAATTGAGAGTTCAAGATCAATCTTAACAAACTCTAAGACCCCCATCAAAGGAAACAAAATCTTTAAAAAGAAAAAGAAATGCAGAACACACATGCACAGAAGAAAGAGCTTTCTGATATTTCCCTTATAATGTACATATTCACAAAAATCAGAGGAATAAATGAAAAAAATAAGATGAAAGAGTTAATTCATAGTTGTTCATTCATTTAAAACTGACTTTTAATCATTGAACTGGAATATCTGACTTTATGTAAGCCTCCGCATATGAGTGAGATCATGAGATACTTTTCTTTCTGCTGGTTAATTTCAGTTAGTATCAGGTCCTTTAAGGTCCATTAACATTTGGCATGTGGCATGTTCTCTTTTTAAAGGCCTAATAAGAGCTACAGAAAGAGAGGAGAGAATAGTTACCAGGGTTCAGATGGAATTAGATTTTAGTTGGCTTTGCTACAAAATGTATAAGTATGTGTGATGGCAGGTATGTTGATCGGCTTCACTATTGTAACTATGTTACTATCTATACGCATCTCATAAAATTATGTTTTAAGGCTCAAGTATATAAGAAAAGTTACTAAAAAGTGAAATAAATCTGCAAACAGAAGAAAAGTCTCTTTCTCTCAGTATTTACTGTTCTTTTTAAAGAGATAAACCAAAAAGTCTTGTAGATCACTAGGTCTTTGAATTTATAGTATCTTTGAGAGATCTTTTTATCGTAAAATGTGTAAAATTAAGAGCATGTATATGGCTTCTTCCACTGTGAAATTCATTGTAAATTCTGAGTGTGATACCACCTTGACTCTGCAGAGCCTTGAGTCCTAGTTAAAATGTTGTGCACATTTCTATCCATGCTGAGGGTTTCACTTCACATGAAGATAAAGAAAATTGCCAGAAGAAGCTCCAGCCTTATTCAGCAGAAAGAGATGCACAAAGACTTGACATAATCTGCAAGGCTGGTTCAAATGTGAGATCAGTTCTTGATATAGTTAAAGGTGCACAATTAATCTGTGTACAGTAGCTTGTCATTCATTTCCCTTAGATCAATTGGTCAGAGGGCAATAGTGAAAATCTGTTGGACCAAGATGCTATCTGCTTGTTGAATTGCATATTCTCACAATGTCCACTCCAGGAATTGCTACACAGTACAATGGTCAGGCAGAAAGCAGTTCTAACCTCCAGGTCAATGACAAAGTACAAAACTGCACGCTACCCATCAGCCATTGTGATGATGCAGGTGCACACTAGTAGGCATCCCATGTGCTCACCTTAGCAACACTCCTGAAAAAGAAACAAACTAGCAGCCCAGAATCATATTCTACCTATTTTTAGGGCAAGTGATGACCAGAGCTGCAATAAAAACTTGGCATGTGGTAAGTGTTCCTTCAATGTAAGTCATTTAAAAATAGAGCATTTTTAAAACACTCTTTAGTTTCCTAATGATTAATTATTCCCCTTGGCAACAGAGTTCTGTAGTGTGGAGTGTTTCAGTTTAGGGGACAGTGGAACTTTGGAAATTTGTAGTTACTGCTTTCCTGTAAGCTTTCTTCAGTTTATAATGATACATTTATGCATGATACAGGAAGCCTGATGGATATCATAATGACTCAAACATTTTTCAATTCATTCAGTTAAATAAAGCTTGAACACAAAAATGAATCATTAGAAAGCAGAGGGCTTAGGCCTTGCTTTTCATTCTCTGCAAGGATACCTCTTGTAATGAGACTGAGTATTCTGCACTCAGTAATGCTAGAGCTTCAGTAATGAATATCCAACTGACACAAACTGCATCTATTAGGATTTGCAGTTGAAGGCATTGTGTGCACCAATATTCCCTACAAAACAACTTTAAAGTGGACTTTATATCAGCTCCAGCATAATTTTTTTCTACAGATTAGAACAGATACTTTTTTTTTAAATTTGCCCATCCAATCACATAATAAAAAGGACACAGCCTGTGAAATACTTTTTAGTCTGAGTTTCCAGGGAATCCAGAATCATATTCGGTCCTCATCTACTTGTAATTAAACCAAATCAAATACTACATACCACAGATTATTTTGCTTCTCTTGGGTACTAGCTTATATTACTTTTCCTCCATCTTCAAACACTAGTCTCTTAAGGAATTATCAGTAGGAAATCACTTATTTTTCTCACTGATAGCTTCATTGAGGTATAATTGAAATACAAAACCTGCTTATATTTAAATAATGCAATTTGGTGAGAGGAATACATTCACACATCTATGATAGCAAAACATGTTCAAAGAAATAAATGTATTTCTCAACTCCATAACACCTCTGTTTCTTTGTTGTTTTTTTCAAAGGATACATGGAAATAAGAATGTTTTGAACAAAGGCCATACTAATCTTTCTATTATCCCAATTATAGCCTAAGTGTTACTGAAGCAAATACATGAGGAAGCACTTTGAATATTAGGTAACAACATTAATAACTCAGTGTCCACACTTTTGGATTTCCTGTGCAGGGAGAAAATACTTATATTTATTTTTATTATTGATTTTCAATCAACTATTCTTTTTTCTCTTAACAGTGGCTTTGGCAACCAAACTGATTTTCCTTCTTAAATAGTAAAAGTAGGAATGGCACTGTGGCTCAAGTGGTAGAGTGCTAGCTGAAGAGCTGAGGGACAGCGCCCAGGCGCAGAGTTCAAGCCCCACGACTGACAAAAATTTAAATTAAATTAAATAAAAAATAGTAAAAGATATATGTTCAAAGAACCCTGCACCCTATAGCTAAATCCCTGCTAATTGTTCCTTACATAGCATCATAGGAATTCAATTTGTTTCCTAATTTTTGGAAGGTTTAAACTCAGTGTCTGGACACTATCCCTTTGCTGTTTGCTTAAGTTTGGCCATTTGAGTTTCAGTTCCAATTCAGGTTTTTTGGATTTGTTTTTTATTGTTTGGTGGTTAATTGGAGAAAACAGTCTTGTAGGCTTTCCTGCCTGTGCTGTTTTGAACCATAATCGTCAGATCTCAGCCTCCTGAGTAGTTAGTATTACAGATGTGAGCCACCAAGTCTGGCTTAATTAGTTTGTATTTTTAATATGTCACTTCAATTACTTACAATATACTCAGAGCATAGATTATAAAATCAGGACATAATTGAGGGGTTTTAAGCCATCAGCACTGACAGAAAAAATTATGTTCAATCTATTAATCCATGCATAATAAATCTATCAGTATATAAAATGTCCATATCTGGTTAACTTTACAGAGATTGTATTGTAGCTGACAAAATATATAGACCCTTAAATTCAGGACTATGGATGTGACAGTAACCTGAGAATTAAATTGATGCTACTTTGTGTGACAGATGAGACAACTAAACCAGCAGGCTAGATGCACTCGTTTAGTAGGATTTGTCCAGCCTGGTGACCTATCATTACATGAGATAAGGTAGCACTCTGGAAATCGGAAAGGTAACTTTTGTAGGTCTAAAAGAAAGTGAATATGAAAGAAAATGCAATCACCAGATTCTCCAAAGTTGCAAAGTACAAATAAATCAATTCTGTCAATGGTATTTGAGGATCTACATTACTCTATGGACAACAAGGTCAAATATGCTTGATTCTAAGATGTTAGAGAGATTAAATACATTATAAAACATTCTTGGGAGATAAAATACAGTATAAAATATAAGGTGTTAGGGAGCTAAAAATACAGCCATCAGAGGGGAAAATGATAATACGTAGTATCACTTATAAGAATATTGACACTATAGGATGAAACACAGGAACAACTCCTGCAAAGTCAAAATATCATAGAAATGGTTGGGAGCGGGGGCAGCTCAACTGGGCATAGAGGATGTATAAGTGAAACCAGACTTGCATTAAACAAATAGACTGGAACAGTAGACATTGGCACTAACTTTGTGAATATGTTTCCAATTGCTCAGTAAGTAAGAGCAAGTGTTAACAAATGGGATTTCATTAAATTAAAAAACTTTTGCACATCAAAACAATCTATAACCAAAACAAAGAGACAATTCATAGACTGAAAAACAATCCTTTAGAAACCCTTAGAAAAACAAAATGTTAGGTTGTAAACAAAACTGCTATATGATTTGGGTATATCACTCTCAAATATATATCTGAAATAACCTAAGTCAACATACAAGACAGATAACCATGCACCTATGTGAATGGCACCACTATTCACAGTAGCCAAGCTATGGAATCAACCTAGATTTCCAAACCTGATTAATGAATAAAGAAAATGTGTTACATATACACAAAAGAGTATTATTCAGCACAAAGAAGAATAAGGTTATGCTGTTGCAGGAAAATGGATAAAACTGGGATCTTCTTGTAGAGTGAGTAAACTAAGGTTAAAAATAAAATATTAGATATTTTCATTCAAATGTAGAGTCTAGACTAAAAGAATAATAATAAATTGATATGGGCGTGTTCAGTAGGAGGAGGCAGTGTGAAGTGAGAAGGCAATAAGGTGAATATGCAAATAGTCTAACAAAACCCAATACAAACCATGGTCAGGGGAAGGCAGTGTAAGGTGAAGCAAAAGAAAGAGGGTTAGAGAGGGTAAATTAGATCAAATATCTGTATGTAAGTAAATATCACAAAATAACACGTTTACAATGAATTTACACTAATGAAAAGGTAACAACAAAATCAAGCCAAATGCAATGGCTCACACCTGTCATAAAAGGTACCAAAGGTAAAGATAGGAGGCTCATGTTTTACGACTAATATAAGGAAAAAATTAGTAAAATTGCATCTTATCAAACAAGTTGAAGGTAGCACATTACTGTAATCCCAGCTACATGGAAGTAGGTAGATAGAAGGACCTTAATCCAAGGACTGACCTGAAAAGACCCTATCTGAGAAATAACTAATGCAAATAAAGAGCTAGGAGTATGACTTAAGTGGAAAAATGTCCGACCAGAAAGTGCAAGGTTCTGAGTTCAAACCCCAGTAGAAACAAAAATAGGTATAAGCAAATATTCAGAAGTAAGAAAGTCTTAAAGGGCCCAGAATATGATAATTATCTGAGATTGATTACAAAATACATTTTGGTATTTTGTAGTTTTAGTAACTCAGTGTATGGCACTCTTGTTATATATGGCAGTAACATAAAATTTGAACACATGTCTATATTGGAGAAACTCTGGTCCACAGATGTCTATTGGAGAAAGTCTGGTCCACAGGCCATATAAATCCCACAGTATCATTTGGTACACATGATTGTGTATGGCCATTGAAGGATACATACATATCCAAACGACTTTTTGGAGAAAAGGCTTCTCACCCTTGATACAGAACATCCAGTCTTGAAGTTTGGATTCTGTTGTTCTCTTTACACATATTCACAGTCATAACTAACATCTTATGTACACCCGAGTTCATTCCTTCTTTTTTTGGGGGTGGGGCTGGTCCTGGGGCTTGAACTCTGGGTCTGGCTCCTTTCAGTCCAGGCTAGTACTCCATCACCTGAGCCACAGCACCACTTGCAGCTTTTTCTGTGATTTATTGGAGGTAAGAATCTCATGGACTTTCCTGTCCAGGCTGGCTTGAAACCATGATCCAAAGATCTCAGTCTTCTGAGTAGCTAGCATTACAGTCTTGAACTACCAGCACCTAGCTCATTAATTTTTAATACAACATTTCCTTGCCAAGAAAATGAATGGAACCAGCAATTTCCACTACTGAATTGGAAATTGCTATACTTGAAGAGATAGTGAAAAATATAAGATTATTTTAAAATTGTCATTATGAGAGTACTCAGATGCTAAACATTTCTACATTTGTTTCTAAAGTTATTCTTTTAGTTACTTAAATTCAAAGGACAAATAAGCCAGCATTAGATGGGATGTCTGTCATAGAATAGTAACATCATCCCTGAGGTTTGTGTTCCCATTCTGCCCTGGCTAAAAAGAATCACTGAGATTTTCATTTCCTTTTAAAGCTACCTTCCCTCAGAGCCCTTTCTGCTTACATTTCTAATCTCATTATGAAATTGTTTATTAGTACACATGAATTTATTTTCCCTAGTTGTCCTTTCAAATACTCATGTAATTTTCTATGAATACTTTAACATCTTAGAAAAATCAGTCTACTTCAAGGGTGGTTTCCAGAGTAGAAAAATGTAAAATCATAATAGTTTACCATGACTTTCCCCCTCCATTTCATTGAGACCAATGTTCCTATTTATGATTGCCTGAAGAAGCATGAACCCTTGTCCAAGCAATAATGCCCTCTGCCCCGAACCTGTTTTTACTCTTTTCTTTAAAGTTTTTTTTTTTAAATTAGCACATACTGCTTGCAAAAGGATGTTTCTTTAGGACACTCCCACATTGCTTACAGTGTATCCCTTCTCTCAGTCTCCTTTGTCCCCCCTTTCTTAAAACAATTACAACAGGTTTCATTGTTCAATTTTTATACATGCTTATAAAGTACCTTGACCATAGCTGGGCTCCAGAAGGCTACTCAGAAGGCTTAGATCTGAGTATGGTGGTTCAAAGCCAGCTGGAGCAAGAAAGTTTACAAGACTCTTTATTTCCAATTAATCGCAAAAAAGATGGAAATGGTTCTGTGGCTCAAGTGATAGAGTACTTACTAGCCTTGAGGGACAGGAGATCAGGAACAACACCTATGCCCAGAGTTCAAGACCCAGGACAGATGGGAAAAAAAGTACTTTGACCATATTCATCTGAATTCACTTTCTGTATTAGCTCTTGCCACTTCTGCTTGTTTTCCTCTTCTGTCATTATTCTAATTTATGGGACATTTATTGTGTCAAAGGTTTTTACCATAATATTCAGCACATGCATATGTAATAACTTAATCAGAATAACTATTTATTGCATTTACTTTTTCTTTTTGGCCTAGGGAGTAAGAATTGCTAGGAGCTCAAGCCCAAGGCCTTGTGAATGCTAAGCAAGTAGTCTTATTGCTGGCCCATATTCCTAGTCCCTAGATTGATTTTTTTCTTTCTTTGCATTCCTTCCTTTTCCCCTTTCATTCCTTCTTTCCTTCTTTTTTCTTCTTTCTTTCCTTCTTTCTCCTTCCTTCCTTCCTTCCTTCCTTCCTTCCTTCCTTCCTTCCTTCCTTCCTTTCCTTTCCTTCCTTCCTTCCTTCCTTCCTTCCTTCCTTCCTTCCTTCCTTCCTTCCTTCCTTCCTTCATTCTTTTCTTCTTTCCTTCCTTCCTTTCTCTCTTCCCTCAGCAGCTTACTTCAGCAACCTGCATGCTGGGATTACAGGTATCCCCTATCATAGCCAGCCTCCAGTTTTCTTATCCACTAACCTAAACAAAGTCTGCATCTGACCATATATTCAACTTATAGTTTACTGTACCCTGTTCTCTCCTGGGTATTTTCATTTCCTCCAGTTATTAGTGTTGGAATTTCCTCTCATTTCTAAATCTAGGATCTCACATTAAATATTTTCTCTCAATGTGTCTAATTTCCTTAGACAGAAATAACTTCTCTTTTTGGTTTGTGGTGCTTCTGGTTATAGGACTGCATTGCAAGAACATTGTAGGAGAGCAAACTCTCCAAATTTTTCATGTGGGAAAAGGACATTTCTTGTATGGACAATTCTTGCTCATCAAAGCCAAACCTGTGATGTAACACACTGTTGTGGCAGATCTTCATGTTATTGGTGATCACTCTTGTTGCTCCAGCATTTTGTGTCACTGATTCTGAGTGTCATTTTGGTTCATTGACATAATCCCATCAACTATTTTTCTTCTAAATAAACCTGGACTTTATTTCAGAAGCAGGCATTAAATGAAACTGAAAAGAGGTTTTGCAATATAGTCAATTTCAAATACATTGGGCAGTTCAGTTTTTGTCAGTCATTCACCCGAGAAAGGGGAAGAGGAGTTGAACTCTATAACTAGAAGCTCATTGTGCTAGAGAACTCCAATAGATTCCTTCTCTCTTTATCCCTAGCCTTTTGACTTACATGGAAACATGAAAAAGTGAGTTTATTTCTAGCCTCTAGATCCGAAGGGGGTATTTCTGAAAGGATATGATTGTTCCATTCATTTGGGATCTGTACATTAATGTGTGTTTATCCTTATAGTAGCTGCTTCCATCAATTCTTTAACTCCATAGTCCTCACATTTCTTACATTAGATAACTTCATCTTTATAATTTTGCCACAACATAGGTTAACTGATCTTATGTCTAACAACATTTTCTATAAATATATTCTGGTTTTATAATAAATAGCTAAATGGGCTTCCATCATATAAACATCTTACAGAAGGAAAAAGTAACACACTAAAGCAAACACAAAAATACAGATTTAGCACCACTGTCAACCTTACTCTAAATCTTTGTAATTTTACTATTTTAGAATATGATCAAGCCAGGTGCTGGTGGCTCATGCCTGTAATCCTATCTACTCAGGAGGATGAGATCTGAGAATTGCAGTTCTAAGCCATCCTGGGCAGGAAAGTCCCTAAGACTCTTATTTCCAATTAACTACTCAGAAAAACTTGGAAGTGGCACTGTGTTTCATATGGTACAGCACTAGCTTTGAGCACCAAGAAGCTCAAAGATAGTGCCCAGGCACCAAGTTCAAGCCCCAGGACTGGTAACACACACACACACACACACACACACACACACACACACACACACACACACACACACACACACACACACACACACACACACACACACACACACACACACACACACACACACACACACACACACACACACACACACACACACACACACACACACACACACCCATGATCAACACCACAATATTCTTCATTTGTCCCTTAATACTGCCTTAATTGCTCTTCTTTCTGTTTTCCCCATTGACTCTTTCCTTCTTCACATCAAACAAATGAATTTCTTGTCTCTTTACAACTTCACTGAGACTGAGTGATCAACTTCTCTTCTTAGCTCATACTGCATATCCTCCCCCCAACCTTGTTCTCAGAGCTTTGGGCATCTCTTCTTTTCATCTTCTATTGTTCTTCATCAGTGAGTTCCATTGCTACCCTTCCACCTGGCTATGACTTTCTAGGGACAGAGTTCACTTTCCCTAAATAAATGTCCATATTGCTAAGAGGTTCCTTAAAACTATACTCTCCTTGATAGACTTCAATGGAAAAAGTTTATGAAACATAAAAAATAAAAACCTGAAAATATTTGAATACAGTTTTATTTGGAAATATATCAAGTATATCTTTGTAATCATGATACTCTTCTTATTACAAAACTGACAATCATGTCACAGGAAAATCTTTAATAAGTTATGAATGTCATATTATTTAGGAGGTTCAATATCACTTAACATCATTTACATATCATTTTCTAATGACAATACGTTTTTCTTAGATGTTATTAGAAAAAATTCAATGTAAAATATGATTAGATGCTGGCTAATTGATAAATTTATATAAAAATACATGATCAAGAATATTAAAATGGTAGCATTGATAAAAGTAGGAAATTAAGATATAATTTTATTAATGAAATAACTAAGCCTTATCACAATCTAAATGACACCTTATTAGATTACTTGTATGTTTTGGAAATGTTTTATTTATGTGCCCCAAGGCAAAATGCTATAATTGAAGCAATCTCTTATCAACTAGGTTTTAGTATGTTACAATTCTTGTAGTTCAATAATGCAAATAAAAGAAATTAAAATGCCCTGCCAAAGTGTAAATTAACTGTATTTCTGATGTCATTTAATGTAATTAGTATATGGTAATAATGGAAAATGAATGTGCTATGACATTGTGTCAATTCTACTGCCTCTTCTGTTTTATATTTACTGTTCAAAGCTATGACATAATTTTAGTTTGTATGGTTTTCTAGGCAAAATTCTAGAACAAAATTACTTCTAACATATTTATAAGATGATTTCTTTGTTGCTTTGTATGTCCCTCCCCAAAGGTATAACACCTGTTTTCACAGTATTTGATGTTGGTATAATTTGTGGAGGGGAAGGGGAAAAACAAATTGTATAAATAGGGATACAGGTGGACCCATTGCAACAATGAGATGTACAAGACATTATGTCCAAAAACGAACTTTACAACTTGAGGGGGTATGAAGGGAGGGGGCTTAGGGAGTTTCGGGGGTGGGGAGGGAGAGATGGGAAGGGATAGGAAGGGAAAACAAAGGAGGAGGCAACAATGCTTGAGAAGAAATGTACTCATTATCTTTCCCATGTAATTGTAATCCCTCTGACGGTATTTTCACAAAAAAATCTAATAACTTATAAGGTCTTTTGATGATCAATCACAGTGTGTCCAGCAAACTGCTACACTGTTGTATATAATACATTTCAGGAACTTTGGTGTTAAATATTAACAATTGAAATTGTTTCCTCAGAATTTATACAAATTAATATCGTGTCTTGTATCATGTTGTAATGGGTCATCCTGTGTCCTATGTTGGAAACAAACTTTACAACTTTGGGGAGGTAGGGGAGAAGTGGGGGAAGTAGGGGAGAGAAAAACAAAGAGGAGAAAAACAAAGGAGGGGGTAATAATGTTGGACAAGAAATGTATTCATTACCGTACTCTTGTAAATCTAACCCCTCTGTACAGAATCTTTACAATAAAATAAAATGTAAAATAAAAAATAATAAACGTTTCTTTGGGCCTGGCTTACTTCACTTAATATAATTTTTTTCCAAGCCTTTCCATTTCCTAATAAATGGGACAATGTCATTCTTTCTGATGGAGGCATAGAATTCCATTGTGTATATAAGGGCATCTGGGTTGGTTCCATATCTTAGCTATAGTAAATAGCGCTGCAATAAACATAGTTGTGCTGGTAGCTTTAGTGTTGTCTTGTTTGTAAACATTTGGGTAAATGCCCAAAAGTGGGATTGCTGGGTCATAGAGGAGCGCTATGTGGAGTCTTTTGAGGAACCTCCATACTGCTTTCTAAAGTGGTTGAACAACAATGCAGTAAGGTTCCCTTCTGTCCACATCCCCTCCAGCAGCTGTTGGTTTCCCTTATTTGCAATATCTAGTATATATGCGAGTCAAACAGAAAAGGTCAGATAAGTTGATGTTAGGGAAATGAACCCTAAGATATGTATTCAAATGATTTTTTTTTCTTTCATGCGATTGTTTCTGACAATTTATAAGATTATTTCTTTGTTGCTTTGTATGTCCCTCCCCCACAGTATAACTACTGCTTTCACTGTATTTGATGTCGGTATAATTTGTGGAGGGGAAGGGGAAAAACAAATCATTTAAATAGGGATACAGGTGGACCCATTGCAACAATGAGAAGTACAAGTCGTTATGACGAAAACGAACTTTATAACTTTGGTCCGGGGGCGGGGTGGGGAGGATGGTGGGGGTAGGGGGGAGGATTGGAATGGGATGGGAAGGGGAAACAAAGGAGGAGGCTACAATGCTTGCTAAGAAATGTACTCATTATCTTGCCCATGTAATTGTAACCCCTCTGTACAGTATTTTCACAATAAAAAATAAAATTAAAAATAAAATTAAAAAAATAAACAAAAAATAATAAACGTTTGCTTCCCATCAAGTTGACATAAAGTACATAAAAGGAAAGAAAGACAAACAAAATTATACAAATCAAAAATCAATTTTGTGCTTTTTCTCTTACTATCAGAGGAAAACAACTTTTCTAGAAAAGTGTAGCATTCATCATTTGCAACTACTTTTGGTTTTTATATTTATGTAGCTCATTACTTTTTTCCAGAAGACGTAGAGTATTTTGAATCCACTGTGAAAAGAGAGTTTTATCAGTTTTGAAAGTTTAGTAACATAAAATATACATGCATTCATCATTGAGCTCTCTTCTCCTTTAGAATGAAATGTGCAATGCAGAGGAGGCCAAGACATTCGAGACAACAGGAGAGAGTAGTGACTGTTCAGCACCATTAATTTTGACAAATATTCATCAACTCTGAAATTCTTCAGCTTAAAAATATCATCTTTCACACCAGAGGAAAATTATATTTATCATCATTTTTCATTTGCTGCTTTCTCTGAAATATTTATTGGTACAAAAATAGGCTTCCTTAAATTTAATAAACTTATAAAGTGTATCAGTATGTTCATATTTTTTGATTCATTCTTGTTATTATATCCATATAAATTTACAATTAGATGATGTAATTTCTCAGTAGGACCAGGCAGAGTGAACAGGCTCAGAGATGTATAAAATGATACAAATAAATCTCAATAAAACATCAGCATGCATTACTGTGTGAATATTGTTTTCACTTAAAAATACAACACCAGATTGGACATTTGGAAAAGTTGATGCTGTTCTATCTTGTTTTGCAAGACCAGACAAGTCATTCTTGGCAAGTCATTCCCATTCTTATGATCTTAGCCTCTTACTGAGGAAACAATAAGGATTAAGTAAGATAATCTCCCAGTTAAAATTAATTACAATAATAATTTTTAGTGTTTCCCACACTAGGTTGTAGTAGCTGTTATTATCCTTATTTTACAGAGAAGGAAAATCTGAGTCTGCAAATACTGAGTAACTTGTGCTGTCTCATAAGGATTCATGGTAACAGTACTTAGAACTGAACCCAGGCATGTTGTTTCTGTTTTCTTGCTTCTAATAAAGAATATACCTTTTAATATAAAGAGAAACTATCTTTTTTTAAGAGAAACTATCTTAACCTACCACTAGTTAATGTTAAAAGTGATTTTTGTATGTATAACTGATAATTTAAAGTATGTATATATACATGTATATATATGTGCGCGCACACACACACACACACACACACACACACACACACACACACACATATATACAACATTCTACCACTTAAACCAAGCCTCCACTTTTGCCTTTTTTGCTGATTAATTGGAGATAGAGAATTTGACTTTTCTTCCTAGGCTGGCTTCAAACCATGATCTAGTTACTAGGATTCCAAGTATAAGTCACTGATGTTCAGCTATGGTATTGTATATTTTTAAGGGTTCACACTAAATTGATTTCAATTTATAGTCAAGCAAAATATTATAGGTGTCTCTGTTTTGAGTTTTTGTACATCTATAAATATTAAAGTTAAAATTCTCTTCATATACTTTTGTTACTTACAGTTTTTACTTTTTTGTAATCAGAAGACACTACAGATTTGTACCAACAAAATGATTTCAGGTTTGCCATTTACATTTATTGAGGAAACTCCTGAGTAAAAAATAACACTTGAAAGAAAAATATTAAAAAGTGCATTTAATATTTTCTCTATGTTCAACAAGATATATAAAGAAAATGGGTTTCTCTAAGCATAATCTCATAACTGCCAATAGATGAATTCCTAGAATATGTCAGATGTATCCGTTTAGTTCAAAATGGATCATTTAATTAAAATGATTAAAACATCAAACTAAGCTGTGGTATTGCAAAAATGTATAAAATGATTATAATTCATGGACCATTTCCAAACTTTGAAAGCATTTCAGTGTGAAAGATGGACGCATTCTGAGGAACACAGACTAGACGGTGCTAAGCAGCACCACCGAAGGGAAAGCACTTATGGATTGACACACACCTTAAATCTTTCTTCTGTGGTTTCAATCTTTTAAAGTGCCAGGCACTGCAGTGAGTGATTAAAAATGTCAACTATTTACTGTTTCCAGTGATTCAAACTTCTATGGTCACAGGGCATCTTGGAATAGATCAAAATTATTCATCTACATGTAAATCAAAATCACAGTAATTATAAATACTTTGTCTTTATTGAAATGCAGTAACCCTTCTCGCAAATGTTCTCTACTTTCTCTTAGCAAAAAAAAAGCCTATGAGATAAAGCCATATATAAATTGAAGATAAAGAATGTACCTACTGCTAGAGAACAAACGAAACATCACTATCTTCTTACCAAAAAAAGGTCAAAACTAAAAACTAAAAACCATTTAGCAACTCTTTATGCTTGCAGAACTCCTAAAAATCTTTGGATTTTTTCATAAACTCTTCACAAAGCTCAGATTGTCAGTTTTGCAAAGTTAGATATGAATGACCTGAAGCATGCACAAATAGCCCTGTCTCATTTGGGGAAATCTTAATTGAGTGATAATTTTGGAAATGGCGTTCAGTCAAGCAGAAATTACTTTGCAAACATTCTCTCTATTGGTGGACTTCCAAATGCAGCTTTCTAAAAGTCCTGGTTTTCTGAAATGTGCCACAGAATAGTCACAAGCTGGTAGGACGGTCTCTTAGAGGTCATGTCCTCCATCCCTAAAGGAGATCTCTGTTTATGCACAACCAGAAGATGGGGGCTAGGGGTTGTTGGAGTTTGTAATCTGGCTGTTTGAACTCTGCTTAACCAGAGAGCACACTGTTCCCATGGGCCTTTCTCTCCTGGGACTAAACTGAGTACCAGACTAGGTAGTGCAAAAAATAAAGAAACATCATTCAAAAAGAATAATCAGTAATCATTACTCCCTCCTTTAAGAGAACCTTATCACAGAAGTTGAAGTTGAAAGTACAAATCAAATATTGACATTACTGGACAAGTCTACTCTGAGAATCCAGTTTACAAACTATAAACTTGACCAAAAGCAACACAGAGCTGCCAAGTTTAACATTTTTAAATACTAGACATGGGAGCAGAGCCTTGAAAATTATGTAATAATTATGTAATAATGCCAACGAAGTAATTTACGTTCTTAAGGTATTCTAGGATTAGCATTTAGGATGCTTAGCACTTTTATATACTTTTAACATTTCCTCCTCCTATGCACTGAGGTAGGTTAATACCTCCACTTGGAAGTTCAGGAAATAGATACTCAAGAGACCTGGAATGTTGTAAGCAAAAGAAATTGTAAAATTAACAAATGGGGAAACATTTGGAAAATTAAGGACAAGCTAGGGAGGTATGTGACTTTTCTATGCTGATCTTTGTGGACTCCAAGCCACCAGCTTTACAGTTTCATTACTTTATAATAGTGTTTCGTGTTTATATTTTAAATTACCCCCAAATCAAAGGGAACAAGCTTACTATGTTTGGTATAAACACAGACTGCCCAACAAGAACACTGGATCAAAGCCACTGATTTTGTCAGATTGGAATCAGAAGCATAACATAAAGACACCCAGTTTACTGTACAGTTGAGGGCCATTTCACAGAAATGTTTATTTCCCCTATCAGATCCCTTTCTGTCTCTTTCTCTCTCATATGTCTATCAGTCAGTTGTTATCTATATATCAGTGTTCAGTTAAAAAACTGCTGTGTTTATTAAAAGAATGTGGTTTAATACTTTTACTCTTTGTGACCAACTGGTTATACTGATTAAAACTCCTTTCAAATGCATAAATGTTTTGAGATATGACTTCAACAGAGTTAACTTCCTGATTTAAAAAATATGATGTTAATAAGTTTGAAATTAACGTTTTCTTTCTTTCTTTCTTTCTTTCTTTTTTTTGGTCGGTTGTAGGGCTTGAACTTTGGGCTTGTGTGCTGTCCCTGTGCTTTTCAGCTCAAGGCGAGCAAGGTTTATTGGAGATAAGAGTCTCACGGACTTTCCTGTCAGGGCTGGCTTTGAACCGCAATCCTCAGATCTCAGCTTCCTGAGTAGCTAGGATTACAGGCGTGAGCCACTGGTGCCTGACAGAGTATACATAATGTACTAATATAGATATACCATATAATATATATTTTATGCTATATATATACAATATATAATATACATTTGATATAATATTATATAATAACAGTATTTAGTATTTGTGTAGATATATGTAATTATATGCCCATGTAAAAGTTAAATTGTTTGTAGAAAATTGACACTGCAGACTATATCCCAAGAAATTACTGATAATAAAAAATGTTCATACATATATTTAAAATATCTTTCTCCTTTAGTATAATTTTGGATTTTCCATGGTAGTTAGACAATAGTTTCTAAAGGAGCCAAATATTAAATATATATGTTTTATATATATATATATATACATGTATGTATGTACAAAGAGAGAGGAGAGAGAGAACTGATCAGGTTAACTCATAAAATAGAAGCATGTAAGGTATCAGGCATCAACATGCATTATTGAGACAGTTCAAATGTAACAAAATCATTAAATTAAAATGATATTCTGTTGAATTTGTATTCTAAATTTCCTTATGAATTACCTCTGTGCAACAAATCTCTCAGCCCCTGCAATAATTTCCATTAGCAATCAGAACTAAGAAGAGCAGAGGAGCATCTATGTTCAATAAATCATTACCAATATTGACTTTGTGAAATTTCAAAACTAAAGAAAACCAAAGTATTTTGAAATGAAAAGAAAGCAAAATATTTAAAATGGTTATTATTTACAGCATTGATTAATTTCCTGGAAAGTATAATGATCTAAGTAAGACTTTTATGTTGTATTGACTCCTGAAAGAAGAAAATGAAACAAGCACTATTCTAGATTAATTGATATTCTGTTAAGCCTTTTATGAGGAATAGAAAATGCTAAGCCTAATATCAAAATTGACAGTAAAAAAGGCAAAAAAGCCAAAGTAGGCATTGTTTCTAGAATGAAAGGATCAGACCGTGCCACTTTGATAATGAAAATCATGTTATAACCCAAGCATGACTGAATTCAGGACTTAATAAAAGATACATCACTGTCAACTTATTTTTCATGAATCTTACTCTGTTAATGAGGTTACTTTGGGTTAGATTTGTAAGGCCTTACATCAATTTTAAGTGACACAAAGCAAATCACAACAAAACAAAGCAGAATATTTTTTAAATCAGAAAGTAACATTCATTTTTTAAGTTCAAATTTAACAAGAAAATCTAGCAAATTTCATTTGTCTATCTACTGAAAAAATTAACTGTGTGAATTCAATAATACTCTTAAACTTAGAGATGATTACAAAAGGTATTAAAAGTTGTGTTCAACCTCCTTTCACTTATTTGTAGGTTCTGTGGTTAATGGCGATCTGACAGTCAAGTTTGTTTTACAATTCATACAGTGCAGAATATCGAGAAGCAGTGATTTCTCCAGGTTAGTAAAGAATAACCCAAGGAATGGGAAAGCCAAACACAAAGAGTCAAAGCAACAGTACCATATCTCATCAAGCTTGCTGACAACCGGTCCTGATAGACATGGCTTTATCTCCAGATTGATTTCAGGCAGGTTTTGCTCACTGAACCAGGCATCTGATGCAGAGCTCAGGGCAGAATCGGCTGCCAATGCAGAGCTAGTATTTAAATGCTGACTGCCATTAGGTCGACCATTTGGAGGGTGCTTGCCTATCAAAGAAACATTTATTTCTTCAGAAAGTAAAAATAAGAAAACAAAAATAATTTCTATTACTTCTATGTCCTCTCATAAGGTTGTTACTTTTCATGTTTGATTCCCATAAATTCAATCAAGGTTTCAAGCACAGTAAAATGCAAAAACTAAGAAGGGTTATAATGGATCTATAGCAGTCATCATGTTCTTCAGTTTCTGTCTAAACAGGACATTCATTTGTATCTAAAACAAACAATGCCTGGGAAATGGAATCCTGTTACTCTACATGGTATAAAGCCTTAAGTACATATCCTTAATATTGCCAAAATTATTGGGCAAATATCTAAAGTCTTTTTGAAGTTATACTTTAACCTACAAGAATAAATCTGCTAATGCCTTCACTGACTCCTATATATTTTGATTGGAATAAATATGACTTTATCCATAAAATATGCTTATATAATACTTACATATGACTATGGGTATATAAATGCTTATAAGTCATAAAATGTAAAAGAAGATATCAAGATAGATTTTTTTTCGTATTTATGTATTTCATGTTGAGTCCATTCTGACATGATTAATTCTTATGACAATGGGTCATCATCGAAACTATGTTGTGGTGTTTGAAATCAATACATTCATATTTTAAATGAATGTTTTATTCATTTGAACCATTAGACTGTAATAAAAATTATTTTTAAAATATTTCCATTTTGTTAGCTTTTCCCCTCTACTAACACTCTTGCCCTAACACACACATACATACATACACACAGGTATGGAAAATCAAGTGCATTGTACATGTGATTAAATAAGGACTTATCTATCACATACTTACAAGTGAATGTAATTTTTCACTGATTTTTATTTTCATCCACATTAACTCCAGTCTTTCAACATCAGTGTTACTTTTATTGTAACTTCTACGTTTTCTCCAGCTTTCTAAAACATCCTAAATTGGGTGAGGTGGCTCAGAGACCTGCACCCAAGGGAGTCTGAGTGTTACACTTCTGAAACTAAGAAAATGTAATAGATAGACCTCACAGATTGACAGTTACAAAGCACACAATCAAGTCTTACTGGGGACAGGGAATTTGAAGAGAAGACGTGAAGGAGACTTTGTCACAGAAAACAATTCTGTATAGGAAATGTCTTTGTCCCCAAGGACTGAAAATCTTCTTACCCACCTACTGATGTTAGTCGTTGAAGATTACAGGGGAACTTTGGCAATGGGATTCCACACAGTGCCTTTTCCCCTGAGAGATACTTAAAGTCTTACAGACTTGCCTTTTACTTGCTCTGCTAGTAATAGAGAGGAAGAGGGATGATCCTCCTGGCCTAGACAAACCAAGTAGACCACAGTAACATCACAAAGACTCTGAAATGTGAACCATTGCCAATAAAAGTAGGTCGATACATGTGCAAGACTTAAATGGGGTGACTTCCATCTAAAATAAAAGCACCTGGGGTCTGCCAACATCATAGGTAAAATGTTCAGGATACAGTTAGAAATCTTGCCAAAGATTTCATAACTTAACTGGGGAAAATAAAAAGAAAATTAACCTTAACATTGATGTGCTGAATCTGTGAATGAAATTATCTGGTGAAGATTGTAAAACAGCAACCTAAAATGCTTCATTGCCAATTATAAATAATCTTCAAATGAGCATATAATATATATATATATACATGTGTGTACACATGTATATATTTCTACATATATAATTTATATACATTTATATTATCAATTTTTTACAAAAGAAAGTATTGAATTAAAATATACAATTATAATTATAAATTCTGTTTAAGCAAATGGAAAATTGTACATGTATATTCTATGTATATATGAATATTAACAAAGAATTTGTACAAAATTATCAGTGGAAAGTGCTGAATGGAAAAATAAAACAATGAAAATAAAATAACTTTTCTGGAAAATCTTTTTTTTTTTGGGTCCGGTCGTGGGGCCTGAACTCTGGGCCTGGGTGCTGTCCCTCAGCTCTTCAGTTCAAGGCTAGCCTCTACCACTTGAGCCACAGTGCCACTTCCAGCTTTTTTCTTTTTGCTTATGTGGTGCTGAGGAATCGAACCCAGGACCTCAGGCATGCAAGGCAAGCGCTCTACCACTGAGCCACCTTCCCAGCCCCATCTGGAGAATCTTAATAATAGAATGGAAGTAAGAGAACATAAAGCTAGGGAACACGAGGATGAAAGCAGAGAATTCACCTACTGGGGAGGAAAAGCGAGAACAGAGACTCGGAGACGATGGTCAGACAAGAAGTTCTTCTATTACCAGTCCCAGGAGGAGAGGAGAGAAACTTGGCTAATACCACTCAGGAAAATGGCCCAAATCCAACAGCTCTAAGAAATTAAATTTCTAATATAATAAACCCAATGAAATTCATGCTTAGGAATTGTGATTAAGGTTTTACACAATGAAGTAAAAAAATTGCAAAAGTGTCATAAAATAGCAGATTACTAACTGAACAAAGTCATTCAAATGGATGACAGTGACAGAATACTTTTCAAGTACTAAAAAAAAAGACCATTACAAAGTCACACAAATTTATATCTACATAAACAATTTTTCAGGAAAGAAAAGGGATTAGAAACATTCTTATGTGCAGTAGAGGTAAAAGAATTGGTTCCTGGTTCCTAGCTAACTACCATTAAATACTGGTTGATGGGGAGAGAATGATGGCGGAAGTAAGTACAAACCATCACAAAGAAAAAGGAAGAAGAAAAATTAGAAGAGAGTTGTGTATAATATGTTTCATCTTTTTCTCCTGAATTTACAAGTCATACTTGATTATTACAAAAATTGTAACACCATATGACTGAAAAGTCAACATTTTTTAAAAGTGGGGGCATGTGAAGGGAGTTTAGTGACAGTGATTTTGCATACTTCATTGAAAATAGTAAAACGTTGACATGTTTGGGCTCTGTTCCATGTAATATTGTAATACTCAGAAACTACTACAAAAACTGTACAAGAACAACAATTCAAAAACACTATAAGGGGCTGGGAAGGTGGCTCAGTGGTAGAGCACTTGCCTTGCATGCCTGAGGCCCTGGGTTCGATTCCTCAGCACCACATAAGCAAAAAGAAAAAAAGCCAGAAGTGGTGCTGTGGCTCAAGTGGTAGTGCGCTAGCCTTGAGCTGAAGAGCTGAGGGACAGTGCCCAGGCCCAGAGTTCAGGCACCATGACCGGACCCCCCCCAACTCCCCCCCCAAAAAACCCACTATAAATAAACCTGTATGGAATTCTTAAAAACGTTCAAATAGACTCCAGAAGGCAAGAAAAGAGAAATGGAGGAATGAATACCAGAAATGTAAACAAACAAAAAAACTGAATCAAAGTCATAATATAGCAAACTTAAGTGCTGGAATATCACTAGTCATGATAAATGTAAAAAATGTACAAAAATCAATAACAAAAAAAACTAGCAATAAGTTCCTAGCAATGTGCTCCATTTCAAATTCAGGAACATAAGCATGTAAAATAATTGGGTGGCAAGAATTACAGCATGAAAACTCTGGTTAAAAAAAATCTCAGGAGAGACATTACTATCCAATTAAGTATACTCTAGTGCAAATTAAATAACTATATAGAGACAAAGAAGGCTAATACAATAAAAAAACATTATTCTACTTGGGAACTGGTAGCTCATTTCTAGATTCCTAGCTAATCAGGAGGCTGAAATCTGAGGATCTCAGCTTAAAGACAAAGATTGCAACAACGATATTCATAAGACACTATGTTGGAAATGAACTTTACACTTGGGGTGAGGAGGGGAATTGTAGGGGAGGGAAAGTGGGAAAAACAAGGGAGGGGGAACAATGTTTGACAAGAAATGCGTATTACCTTATTTATATAACTGTAACCCCTTTGGCATGACCTTTACAATAAAATATATTTTAATCTACTAGATTCCATTTCCAGTTAACCAGAAAAACTTGGAAGTGGAGGCATAACTCAAGTGGAATATCACTAATCCTAAATGAAAAAAATTAAACCAAGAGCACAAGGCCCTGAGTTCAAGCTCCAGTTCTGGCATACCTAGGATATATACCACCTATTATTCTACCAGAAAGAAGTCATGACTCTAAATGGGTTTTAACAATCAAGAGGGGCACACAAATAAAATCTAATAAACCTGAAAATAGAAACAGACTGATTCTAAACAGTAGTTGCACACTTCAATAATTCTAATACAGCAATCAATATACATCTATTAGGTAGACTAAACAGTCTATTAAAGCTTACCATATAAGTATAGCAAGCAGAACTCTGTGGCATCACTGAAGGACAGACACATAATAAACATATCAGAAAACCCAGAACTAGATGCACAGTAATATATCCCAAATGAATTTTGACAATGCCCTAAAAACAATTTAGTAGAAAAAATATTTTAATAAATGATGCTGAGGAAATGTAAACGTTAGCTTATGTAACTGTAACTGTAACCCCTCTGTAAAGTATTTTTGCAATTAAAAACTTATTAAAAATAAATAAAAATGAATTCATACAATGATAAAACCTCCTGTGTCACTATCTTGGGATTCGTTTCACTTAGCACCATCTTACATGGTCATATGTATATAGCTTTTGACCTTTTCTGCTTGTCTGGTAAGATTATACTAGACGTACAGTAGTTATTGCAAATAAGGGAAACAATGGGATCCATGTTTCTTGGGTCTGGCTTACTTCATTTAATATAATTTGATTGTTTTGTTGTTCTTCTCCCATGGAATAATCCCTGTTTTCACTGTATTTTATTCAGGTGCTCTGCATCTTGTATATACATTCTTTCTAATTTGGGCAAGGGAAGGGAAATAACAAAATGCTGAAACAACGATACCAGTTGACCCATTGTAGTAAATCAATGTACAAGACACAATGTTGACAATGAACTTTACAACTTGGTGGGGGGGGATGGAGGAGTTGGGAAGGTGGGGAGGAAAGGGATTGTAGGGGAAAACAAAGGAAGGGGTTACAATGTTCGATAGGAAATGGACTCATTACCTTACTCATGTAACTGTAACCCCTCTGTACAGTATTGTTAAAATAAAAATATTAAAAAAATTGAGAACAAATCATTCCTACAAACATAAAACAAGAAGTCTTCCTGGAGGAAATCACTGGACAAGAGAATCTATATACTAGACTTGTGACCCAATGTACAACTTGTAAGTGGAAATAAATTAGAAGTCAATGAGACTGTTATCTACAATTAAACACCAATAAGTCAAAGTGGATCTGCAGCCCAAGCGAAGCTGTCTATGTTCACAAATGAATATGATTCAGTGCCATTTTGAGATGCAGGGTTAGTCATCTTATCTAACTCTCTCGTTCCTCATCCATAAACTAATGATTTTAATAATGATAGAATTATAGACTGAATAAACAAGTAGATGATGTGAATGTGTTTAATGAACTGATGTAAAATATATACTTAATTGAAGGTGCTTACCAATTTGATTCATCATAAACTTTCCCTTAATGTCTGGGGGTTAGGTTAATGTACCTGATATCTGAAGAATAGAGGATATGTAAAATGAAACCCAAGATAGAACACTAGTTTTTCATTTGGAACAACTTACAAAGTTAGCAAGATTCAACTGTACCCCAATTAAGCCACCTTGTCACCCTAGTGTAAACACAGTATATGTACCACTCTCTGTGTGTGTGTGTGTGTGTGTGTGTGTGTGTGTGTGTGTGTGTGTGTGTGTGTGTGTGTGTGTGTGTGTGTGTGTGTGTGTGTGTGTGTGTGTGTGTGTGTGTGTGTGTGTGTGTGTGTGTGTGTGTGTGTGTGTGTGTGTGTGTGTGTGTAACTACTGGATGTAGAATAAGAAGCTGAACTTGACCTTGCCTGTGTTACCATGGTTCTGAGACTAACATTTCAGATTCACAGGAAAGTTATTGATAGCCTTTGGGTTAGTGGGGCAGGAACATAAGTTCATGTAAGGTTTGGATGAGTGACAGAGGGAGAAGAAAAGGAAGGGAGAGAAGTAGAGGAACAGTTTTAAATGGTAACCGTGTACTGTGTGAATCAGTGCAAATTCTAACAAGGTCTGCTGACCAAAAAGGAATGTAGGTGACTGGGTGCAATTGAAAAGTCCTATTTGACATGCCTACTTTGTATAAAATGATAGGGACAGTTGGGATCGAAATACCAAAAACCTTTAGAAAGTCACAGGACCATGTTTGTAACATTTTCTAGTCAGGTGTGAGAGTACATGCCTATAATCCTAACTACTGAAGAAATGGGGGAGGGTCTCAAGTATGAGGCAATCCCAAGAAAAGTAAGATCCCATCTCAAAACAAATAAAAACCAAGGGCTGGGAGCATAGCTTAACAGGAGGGCTTTCCTAGCATTTCCAAGGTCCTGAGTGCCCTCTCCAGTATTTAAAAAAAAAGGGAAGGGGAGGGGAGAGATGGGAAGGGATTTAACATTTTTATTTTTGTGTATATCATTTTATTCACTTCCTTTTGTTTATTCTCTAATGTTTTTCTCACCTTTTAATCTTCTACTATCCACTTCTTGTTTTAAGGACCATTGCCTCCTCTCCTCCTGTCCTTATCTTTAATACTCAACTTTTCCTGTCAGTAGACTCTCTGGGACAAGTGCACCAATGATGAGGACTTAGTCATTCTCGTCTCAGTGCCCACTGGCTTCCTGTTGTGTCTCTCAGAGCACCTCCATCCTTCAAGTGATACTGACTTACTGCAGAGTTTCACTTCCCAGCAGATGGATCAATGCAAGCATTTAAGTGTCATTTTCTTTAGGACAAAGGGCCTTTGAACTAATTTCTTCCAGATGACAAGGAGGAAAGCAACATACCCAGTAATCCACAGATTTAGAGTGCTATTTGACTTTTAAAATGTCTATTTAAAAATGTTTGCATGGTTAGTAAAGATCTCCCAATCCATGGGCTTTCTATTGATCTTGCTAGCTATGTCCTTTGCCATGCAGAAACTCTGCAGTTTCATGCAATCCCATTTGTCCAACCTTTCTTCGACAATGCTCGATAGAAAATGTACTCATTACCTTACTCATGTAACTGTAACCCCTATGTACAGTAGCTTCACAATACAAATATATATATATATATATGTATATATATAAAGAAAATACAAAAAAGGAAAATTTCAGGCTGTGCCTAGGAGCCCTAGAGTTTCTGCTATTCTTTCCTGTAATGTTTTCAGGGTGTCTGTTTTTACTTGGAGGTCTCTGATTCATTTGGAGTTAAATAAGGATCTAGCTTTAGTTTTCTACAGGTGTTTAACCAATTTTTCCAGCACCATTTACTGAAGAGACTGTCTTTCTTCCATCCTTTCATTTTTGACTCCCTTATTAAAGATTAGGTGGCTATAGGTCTGCAGGTTCATTTCTGGTTCTTCAGTTCTATTCCATTGGTCCTCAGGTCTATTCTTGTGCTGGTACCAAGCTGTTTTAGTTACCATGGTTTTATAATAGAGTTTGAAGTTTGGTATTGATATTCCTCCAGCACTAGTGAACTCCAAGACATGGACACAAGAGGTTTTTCTTTGATGATGTTGTTTTTTAATGTATTATGTGATTTTTTGTTTGTTTTGTATGTTCTTCCCTCTGTGGTATATCCTCTGTTGATACTGTATTTTATTTTGGTAGCCTGGTATTGTATATACATTGATGTGAATTAGGGAAGAGAAGGGGAACAACAGAATCGTGAGACAAAGGATAAGGGGGGAACCAAGGCAACAGTGATACACACTAGATAATATGTTGGAAACGATTTGTACAATTTGGGGGAGGTGGGGGAGAGGGAAAGTAGGAGAAAATTGAGGTAAAGGGTAACAAGGTTGACAAGAAATGTACTTATTACTTCACTTATGTAACTGCAACCCCTCTATTCATCACCTTGACAATATAAAATAAAAATTGTTAGCAGTTCTTTTTCTTCATTCCCCTCCCCAGTCTGGTTTATTCCCTGTGGTCACAGTTTCTTATTTCTGTACCCTTTATCTTGTATATAAATTTATATAAATTGAGGAAGGGAAGAGGAATTACAGAAATGATGGGATATAGGGTAAACCAATGCAACAGCGATAGTCACTAGACACTGTGTTGGAAGTGAATTTACAACTTGATGAAAAGGAATGTACTCATTGTCTTACTTAGGTAACTGCAACATCTCTGTACATGTATAATGTCATGTCGAAAACAAACTTTACAACTTTGGTTGGGGGCGGGGGGATTGGGTGGGGGGGGCAGCGGGAGGCTGGGAAGGGATGGGAGGGGGAAACAAAGGAGGAGGCTACAATGCTTGATAAGAAATGTACTCATTATCTTGCCCATGTAATTGTAACCCCTCTGTACAGTATTTTCACAATAAAAAATAAATTAAAAATTTAAAAAATAAATTAAAAAAAAGAGAAAAAGTCCATTAGCCAGGTGCTGGTGGCTCATGCCTGTAATTCTAGCTACTCATGAGGCTGAGCTCTGGGGATCACAGTTCAAAGCCAGCCCAGGCAGAGAAGTCTATGAGACTCTTTTTTTTTTTTTTTTTGGTCCGGTCGTGGTGCCTGAACTTTGGGCCTGGGTGCTGTCCTTCAGCTCTTCAGCTCAAGGCTAGCACTCTACCACTTGAGCCACAGCACCACTACTGGGTTTTTTCTTTTTGCTTATGTGGTGCTGAGGAATTGAACCCAAGGCCTCATGCATGCAAGGCAAGCGCTCTACCACTGAGCCAACTTCCCAGCCCAGAAGTCTATGAGACTCTTATCTCCAATTAACCACTCAAAAACTGGAAGTGGGGCTGTGGCTCAAGTGGTAGAGTGCTAGCCTTGAGCACAAAGAGGCTTAGGAACAGTGCCGAGGCCATGAGTTCAAATAAAAGTCCATTATTCATCTAAGCTATAAAATAGAAGGTGCCATGGCTGGGCGCTGCTGGCTCCTGCCTATAGTCCTAGCTACTCAGGAGGCTGAAATCTGAGGATTGTGGTTCAAATCCAGTCCGGCCAGGAAAGTCATTGAGACTCATCTCCAATAAGCCACCAGTAAACCAGAAGTGGCGCTGTGGCTCAAGTGTTAGAGTGCTCACCTTGAACTGAAGCGCCCAGCCCCATGACCGACAAAAAAAAAAAATAGGAGGTGCCACCCCAGCCTTGCTAGTCTCAAGACCTATGCCAGGCTTGATCTCTGAAGGCTAAAACAATGCTAGAAATGTAAGCATGAAACATTCACATGTGGACTGAATATATTAACAGCATAGCATACTTTTAGTCATCTATAATTCTGGGCCTCTTTTAGGAAGAAAAAAGTAATGGTTCTCAGCATCTCTACTGTACAAAATAGCTTCTACACTTCAAAAGAAGGGTTTACAGCAGGCAGTAGGTAAATACCTCAAACCCAGAAAACAAGTTTTTATGAAGTCTCAATGAGTAAACATGAGAAAAGAGGCTATTAAAGTGTTTGACAATTCTGCCTGGGCCTAACCCTTCCTGCTTTACTCCATTTTCACACAATGTTCTGCCGGCAGTGCTTTCTTTCATAGCAATATCTCTGATGAAACAACTGAGCTTTGTCTGGATTCTTCAACCAGAGAATCTACATTATTTGATCTATGGGCAGAGATACAAACACATTTTCCTTTTCCTGATATTCTAGACCTAGACAAGAAGCCTAGCTGAAAACATATTAAAAAATCATACATTATGACCAAGTAGGCTTCATCCCAGAGATGCAGGAATGTTTTAACACAAATGTAATCCATCACATCAACAGATCCAAGATCAAGAAACACAAGATTATCTCCATTGACATGGAAAAGGCTTTTGATAAAATACAACACTAATTCATGTTAAAAGCTCTGGAAAAAACAGGAATAGAAGGAACATTCCTTAAAACAATAAAAACCTTACATGACAGACCAACAGGCAATATCATAATAGGAAAAAAACTACAATCAATTCCCCTAAAAACAGGAACAAGGGAAGGATCCCCACTCTCTCCACTCCTATTCAATATAGTTCTGGAATCCTTAGCCAGAGCAATAAGGCAAGAAAAAGACATTAAAGGAATCTGCATATGGGAGGAAGAAGTTAAACTCTCTTTGCAGATGACATGATTTTATACCTTAACGATCCCAAAGGCACCATCCCCAAACTCTTAGAGCTTATAAACCACTTCACCAAAGTAGAAGGATACAAAATTAACCCACAAAAACCAGTCGCCTTTCTATACACAAACAATGTACAAGTATAAATGGAAATCAAGGAAACAACCCCATTCACAATAACCTCAAAAAAAATAAAATGAAGTATCTAGGAATTAACCTAACCAAAGATGTAAAGGGTTTATTTTATGAAAACTATAAAGGCCTAAACAAAGGAATCATAGAGGATACCAGGAAATGGAAAGATAGCCCATGTTCCTGGATAGGCAGAATTAATATAGTGAAAATGGTTATACTGCCAAAATTGATATACACATTCAATGCAATTCCCATTAAAATCCCAATGACGTACTTTACTGAAACAGAGAAAACAGTCCAAAAGATCACATGGAACAACAAAAGACCTAGAATAGGCAAAACAATAATAGGCAAAAGAAACAACGGAGGAGGGATCATGATACTGGATTTCAAGCTCTACTATAGAGCCATAATAACAAAGACAGCTTGGTACTGGCAAAAGAGAGACCTGAAGACCAATGGAACAGACTAGAGGACTCAGAAATAAAGCCACATACTACAGTCAGTGGATATTTGACAAAGGAGCCAAAGACATACAGTGGAAGAATAACAGCCTCTGCAACTATTGGTGCTGGGAAAATTGGGCGGCCACATGCAGAAAACTGATAGTGGACCCCAGCCTATCACCATGCACCAACATCAACTCAAAATGGATTAAAGACCTTAACATCAAACCTGATAAACTGAAACTACTGCAGGACAGAGTAGGAGAGACACTTGAACTTATAGGCACTGGCAGGAACTTCCAGAACAGAGTCCCAGGATCACAACAAACTGGAGAGAGACTAGACAAATGGGACCTTAAAATAAAAATTTTCTGTACAGATAAAGAGAGAGCAACCAGGGCTGGGAAGTTGGCTCAGTGGTAGAGCGCTTGCCTTGCATGCTCAAGGCCCTGGGTTCGATTCCTCAGCACCACATAAGCAAAAAGAAAAAAGCCGGAAGTGGCACTGTGGCTCAAGTGGTAGAGCGCTAGCCTTGAGCTGAAAAGCTGAGGGACAGCACCCAGGCCCAGAGTTCAGGCCCCACAACCGGACCCCCCCAAAAAAAAAAAAGAGAGAGCAACCAAACTAGAAAGAAAGCCAACTAATTGGGAAAAATATTTTCCAGGAAAATATCAGACAAGGGTCTAATATCAAATATATACAGGGAACTCAAGGAACTAACCCCTCACAAATCTAACAAACCAATCATGAAATGGGCAAGGGACTAAAGAGAGACTTCTCAGAATAAAAGATAAAAATGGCAAAGAAACACATAAGGAAATGTTCATCATCCCTGGCTGTAAAGGAAATGCAAATAAAAACAACACTGAGATACCACCTTACCCCAGTCAGAATGGCCCAAATCCTAAATTCAGCCAACGACAAATGCTGGAGGGGATGTGGAGAAAGAAGAACCCTACTGCCTTGCTGGTGGGAATGTATGCTAATAAAACCACTTTGGAAAATAGTATGAAAATTCCTCCGAAAGCTAAATATAGACCACCCTATGACCCAGCCATACCACTCCTACGCATCTACCCTGAACAACAGGAACCAGTATACAAAGACACATGCACCTCCATGTTTATTGCAGCACTATCCACAATAGCCAAGATTTGGAAACAACTCAAGTGCCCACTTCTGATGAGTGGATCCAAAAACTGTGGTACCTATATACAATGGAATATTATGCAGCCATTAGAAAGGACAAGATAATGGCATTTGCTGGGAAATGGATGGAACTAGAACAGGTTATTTTGAGCGAAGGAAGCCAAGAACAAAGAGACAAATGGCACATGGTCTGCCTGATATGTGAATGCTAAAGCCAAAATACAAGAAGATATGACAAAGTAACAGGACTCCAGAAACAAAGGACAGCCACCCATTTTGTCATATCATTGCTAAATGATCCCATGTTCTTGAACATATATATTGTAGATACATGTACACAATGGAAGGAAGCCAGGAGGAGAAACAGAGTAAGTGCGGACAGCCTACACTAAGCAAAGAGAAAGAAATGTTAAAAAAAAAAAAGTGGAAAAAATAACTTGTATTGTCAAAGCTCATAGAATTCACAAACTGTATAGGCCATGATAATGACAGTGTGTCTTGTGAAGGTTAAAATGTGTTTGTGACTTTAACTAAGTATCATTATTCCACAATACTGTGAAATATGTGAAATTTATGTAATCACCTAATCTCAGTTAAAGAAGTAAAGTGAGAGAAAGGTTGGGTTAGGAGAGATGGGCCACAATGTTGTCAGACACTTTATACTCATATACTGTTTTGTAGAGGGGGATCTTCTTTGTACAACTACTTAAAGATTAAAAAAAAAGCCTAGCTGAAATTCATATAAAAATTGACTGTTTAGTATAGACAGCAGCTATTACAAAAGATACCACCTATTATCCTGATCTCCGATCTATTTTCCTAGGTTCTTTTTTTTCTTTTATTTTTATCCCTTCCCATCTCTCCCCCCACACCCCCCTGTCCCCACCCACCTCCCACCCTCTCTGCCAAAGTTGTAAAGTTCATTTTTCAACATAACGACTTGTACATCTCATTGTTACAGTGGGTCCACCTGTATCCCTATTTAAATGCTTTGATTTTGCCCTTCCCCTCCACAAATTATATCAACATCAAATATAATGAAAGCAAGGGCTATACTGTGGGGGAGGGATATACAAAACAACAAAAAAATCATCTTATAAATGTGTTAGAAACAATCACATGAAAGAAAAAAAAACATTTGAATAACTATCTTAGGGTTCATTTCCCTAACATCAACTTATCTGACCTTTTCTGCTTGACTCAGACATATACTAGTTATTGCAAATAAGGGAAACCATGGGACCTAGGTTTCTTTGGGTCTGGCTTACTTCACTTAATATAATTTTTTCCGTCTTTCCATTTCCTAACAAATGGGGCAATGTCATTCTTTCTGATGGAGGCATAGAATTCCATTGTGTATATATACCACATTTTCTTGATCCATTCATCTACTGAGGGGTATCTGGGTTGGTTCCATATCTTAGCAATGGTAAATAATGTTGCAATAAACATAATTGTGCTGGTAGCTTTAGTGTGGTCTTGTTTGTGGTCATTTGGGTAAATGCCCAAAAGTGCAATTGCTGGGTCATAGGGGAGCTCTATGTTTTCTAGGTTCTTATAACTCTACAAACATTCTAAAATTGGAAATTCAAGAGACATTATAAAGGATACTTCTGGAGATTTTAAGTGTTATATGTGGCACAAGAAATAAACATCTATACCATACAAATACATATTTATTTCTTCTAAGATAGTCCAAAATGGTGTAGAATATCAAAACATTGTCAATACTCATAATTGTTATAGCTGTTTATAAAAATAAACACTAAATTATTACTTAATTTTACAGTTTTCTCCCATCCTAGTCTTACTCTCTTCATCACCTCAAGAGATAACTTGAATATAAAATTTAGTATGTCATAAGAAAGTTTATATTTTATTGCTTTATATTTTCACAGCCATTATCGATTTCTTTATAGCTACACTTATGGTTTCATTTCCTTAAATAAAATATATAACAATCAAAATCATTGTTTTATTGGTCATAATTTGATGATGAGATAGAGACAGATGCTGTAGTTGAATAATTTGCATGAATGTCTAAATGAGATATTTACACTTAGTGTGCTTCAGCCTTTATTTTATGGTAAAATTTTGTAAACACTATATTGTACATATCTTTCAAGAAAAATTGCAATAATACATACTATAAAAAGTTTGTTTTTTCGGGGCTGGGAAGGTGGCTCAGTGGTAGAGCGCTTGCCTTGCATGCCTGAGGCCCTGGGTTCGATTCCTCAGCACCACATAAGCAAAAAGAAAAAGCCGGAAGTGGCGCTGTGGCTCAAGTGGTAGAGCGCTAGCCTTGAGCTGAAGAGCTGAGGGACAGCGCCCAGGCCCAGAGTTCAGGCCCCTCAACCGGACCCAAAAAAAACAACAAAAAAAAAGTTTGATTTTTCTTACCTCCCTTAAAACTTACTCACACCTTCTCATTGTATTTGTGTAAGCAGGAGAAACCTTCACATATAACATATTCTTACTACATTTCACTAAGTTTCAGTGAAACACCTACATGTCCCTTGTGTAGACTCATGGGAACCGGAAAACCTAGCTGGCTTTTTTGGAAAAGCACTTCATTCTTCATAGCGCAATTTACACTTACAATAAAAGATGCCATCCAAACTCATTTTGGATCTCCACACTTATATCAATAAAGACCTCTTGTAATTTGTTTTTCAGTCAATTACAAGAAAAAGGAAAAGGGTCAGTTACATATGAAAAGCATTTTGGCAGAACTGGAAGCAATGACACTAGGTCCTGTGTTTTTGACAAAAAAAATTAACTGCTCATTTTGAGGAGCTTTATTAGCTCTATTCAATCTATGACCATTCGAAAAATAAAGACCCGGCCTCTTTTTTACTTGGATTTTAAAATAACCTCCACAGTATCATCTTCACACAAGTGCCTTCTGAAATGTATGACAGTCAGAATTCACAGACTGAAAACGGGACAAATGAATGTTCAGCAGGATGGGATGCAATGAATTACTATGGTAGGGGATTCAGTGTCCAGCACAGTACAAGCTGGTCTACTGAAGGCAGGAGGTGACATTTACTAAGTATAGAGTGGCACAGACCAGACTTAGAGCATAAAATTTAGAAAATAAATCCACCATGGAAGTGATTTTTAATAACACCCAGGCTATTCTATTATACCCACAATGGTAGATATTTAGAGGACACTCAGAAAATATTTGTTTAATAAATGAATGAATGAATGACTATGGATATTTATATATATATATTTTTCTTTGTCAGTCCTGGGGCTTGAACTCTGGGCCTGGGTGCTGTCCCTCAGCTCTTCGGCTCAAGGCTGTGACTTGAGCCACAGCACCACTTCCAGTTTTAGTTTATTGGAGATAAGAGTCTCATGGACTTTTCCTGCTCAGGCTGGCTTTGAACTGTGATCCCCAGATCTCAGCCTCCTGAGTACCTAAGATTAAGGCATGAAACACCGGTGCCAAGCTTCTATGGATATTTTAAAAATATATTGGGAGCTCTATGTGAAGTCTTTTGAGGAACCTCCATACTACTTTCCAAAGTGATTGAATAAGTTTACACTCCCACCAACAATGCAGTAGGGTTCCCTTCTGTCCACATCCCCTCCAGCATCTGTTGTTATTAGAATTCTTGATTATAGCCATTCTAACTGGGGTGAGGTGGTATCTCAATGTTGTTTTGATTTGCATTTCTTTTATGGCTAGAGAGGTTGACCATTTCTGCATGTGTCTATTGGCCATCCTTCTTTCCTTTTCAGAGAAGTTTCTCTTTGCATCTTTAGCCCACTTATTTATTGGGCAGTGGTTTCTTTGAGGATTGTTGTTGGGGGATTTAATTTTTTGAGTTCCAGGTTTATTTTAGATATGAGACCCTTGTCCTTTGTATGGCTAGTAAAGATCCTCTCCAATCGGTGGGCTTTCTATTGATCTTGCTAGCTATATCCTTTGCCATGCAGAAGCCCCCCTATGACCCAGCAATCCCATTTTTGGGCATTTACCCAAATGATCACAAACAAAACCATACTAAAGCTACCAGCACAACTATGTTTATCACAGCATTATTTATCATAACTAAGATATGGAACCAACCCAGATGCCCCTCAGTAGATGAATGGATCAAGAAAATGGGTATATATACACAATGGAATTCTATGACTCCATCAGAGAGAATGTCATTGCCCCATTTGTTAGGAAATGGAAAGACTTGGAAAAAATTATATTAAGTGAAGTAAGCCAGACCCAGAGAAACATAGGCCCCATGGTTTCCCTTATTTGCAATAACTAGTATATGTCTGAGACAAGCAGAAAGGGTCAGATAAGTTGATGTTGGGCGAAATGAACCCTAAGATAAAGATTCAAATGTTTTTTTTTCTTTCATGCCATTGTTTCTAACATATTAATAGGCTATTTCTTTGTTGCTTTGTATGTCTCTCCCCCATGATATAACCCCTGTTATCACTGTACTAATGTTGGTATAATTTGTGGAGGGGAAGGGAAAAAACAAATGGTTTAAATAGGAATACAAGTGGACCCATTGCAACAATGAGATGTATAAGACGTTATGTCGGAAAATTGAACTTTACAACTTTGGCTCAGGGGGTGGGGAGGGATGGAAAGGGATGGGAAGGGGAAACAAAGGAGGAGGCAACAATGCTTGATAAGAAATGTACTCATTACCTTGCCCATGTAATTGTAACCCCAAGGTACGGTATTTTCACAATAAAAAATGTATTGGGAAACACATGAAATACCCAATTTCATTGTTTCCTAGCTCACTTTCCATTTTCTATCTTCAGCGATTCCTCATTGTACTTTTCTGACTGGATGGTTCCTTTTACTTTGACTCTGCTTATGGGCTTTGGTCTAAGGAAGCTTAGTATGATTTGAGGGAAATCAGATAGTCTTCCATCACCTTCACTGGTAATCAGGCTCATTGGGGTCTTTAAACACTGTAAAGGCTACATCAAATTTCCAAACTATTTCCAGAAACTTTCAAACTGCTTCAAATATCAGACTGAAAATTTGAAGAACAGAAGAGTTTCTACCTACAGTTGTCAAAATGAGTGATAAGGAATACTTCATTATATCAAATGATATGATGCCCAAGGAAGAAAACAATTTCTCTATACTTCTTATATTAACTAGCAAGATGCCATCATTTGATCATCCTTAAACATCACATCTGGAACCCTTAGGTGAGTATATCATACTATAATGAAAGCATACAGATATTATATTTACTTCTTAGTTTAATGGTATTGAACATGATTATTACCTTAATAATAATTCTCATTCGTGATATACTGCTGAGTAATGTTTAATTAAAATAGTAGTTAGTAATGTGCAAAGTCTTAAGAAAGAGGAAACAAACCAGTAAGGTAAATGGAAGCACCTACAACTTTGTTCTCAGATTTGCTACAAACATCCAGAGGAAGGAATTATCATAGATCACAGAGTATTCATATTTAAAGGGCACCTTAGAAATTCTCTGCTCTAATTCCTACAACACATTAATAGAAGACAGATCTAGAAATTATGAGCAATTTTCCTAAAGCAGTTTTTTGATAGATATAGAAAACTAGATTGTAATTTTTCTACATCCAAAGTATTTTAACACTTACTTTTTACCACTAAGTAAAATGTTGCTACTTAAAATTTACATGATAAGTAAGTACCATAGAAAAGAAAATTTCTACCTTTGGGATGGAGTAACATATCTATGTAAGAAGGTGTCAGACATTTTGATTCAGAAAAACTGTTTTTTTTTTTCCTTTTTTTCTTTTTTTTTATTGTGAAAATACTGTAGAGAGGGGTTACAATTACATGGGCAAGATAATGAGTACATTTCTTATCAAGCATTATAGCTTCCTCCTTTGTTTCCCCTTCCCATCTCTTCCCATCCATCCCACCCCCCCCCAATCCTCCCAGCCGCGGTCCCCATCCCCCCCCCCCCCCCCCCCCCCCCGCACCAAAGTTGTAAAGTTCGTTTTCGACATAACAACTTGTACATATTGTTGCAATGGGTCCACCTGTATCCCTGTTTAAACGATTTGTTTTTCCCCTTCCTCTCCACAAATTATACTGGACATCAAATACAGTGAAAGCAGGGGTTATACTGTGGGGGAGGGACATACACAATGGAATTCTATGCCTCCATCAGAAAGAATGACATTGCTCCATTTGTTAGGAAATGGAAAGGCTTGGAAAAAATTATATTAAGTGAAGTAAGCCAGGACCAAAGAAACATAGGTCCCATGGTTTCCCTTATTTGCAATATCTAGTATATGTCTAACTCTGAGTTTTTATATTTAACACTTTCCAGTTGTGGAGCCTTGTACAAATTGCTTAGTCATTCTCTAATTGTTTTTCTATCAATAAAATAGAATAAATTTATGTATAACATACCATGTAGAGTTGTTTTGAAAACTAATTTAATGATCATGAAAGGTGTTACAAAATTCAGTTTTGCATTCCTAAATTCAATTTTTTTGATGCAGGTCCTAGGGCTTGAACTCAGGGACTTGTGTGTTATCCCTGAGTATTTTTGCTCAAGGACAGCACATTACAACTTGAAAAACAGCTCTATTTCTGGCTTTTTTTTCTGGTTAATTACAGGTCAGAGTCTCATGGATTTTTCTACCCAGGCTAGCTTTGATCCATGACCCTTTAATCTCAGCTTCCTGAGTAACAAGGATTCTATTCACCAGTCACTGGTGCCCAGCCTAAATTTATAAAAATGCAGAAATTTAAAACATCTTTCTAGTCACAAAACTAAAAATATGTACATGAAATTATGCACATATTACAATTTACAATTTAATTCCATAGGAAAATATGTATGTAAGTATTATAGTTTGAAATATGTCCCTCAAGAAAAATACACTGACATTGTAATCCCTAGAAAAAGACCTTATTTGGAAATAGAATCTGGGAAATGATGAATTTAAAGCGAGGCCATGAGCATAGGCCTTAATACAATATGAATGGTAGACTCATCTGGACAGAATCAAACATATGCTGAATGAAGATCATGTGAAAAGACAAAGGGGGAATGCAGCCATATAGAATTAAAGCATGCCTGAGGCTGTCAGAAGCTAGGAAAGGGTCCTTGGAAACACCTTTGGCCTTCAGGGGGATCATGGCCCTACTCCACTCTGATTTTGGATCTCCAACCACTGAACGGTGAGATAATAAATTCTGATTTCAACTATTGTTCAGTTTGGAGTAAATTTACAGTAGCCCTGGCAAACAAGTACAGTAAGTACATGCAACTCAGTCTTCTATGCAATTCACAAATAATATTAAAATGAGTACTGTTGGGAAATAAAATGGATTTAGAGATTAGTGTTTAAAATGCTAATTTTGTTGCAATGGTATATTTATTATATATTTAAAATTAAATAAGTAGGAAGATCAATGGGATCATAGGAAGATCAAGATTGTCCCTGGGTATAAACAATAGAATCCACTATGTGGGAAATGAACTATGGACGAAGATGGAAGGGAGAACCATGGGGAAAATGAAGGAAGGGATGAATTGTTACTAAAAAGAAATGTATCCAATACTTAAAAATTGCAAACGCTTCTGTATAACACCTTAATAATAACAGTAAAACTGTATTTAGAAAAAAGCAATAGACCCTATGTGAAAATAAAGCAAAAATGGCTAGAGCCATGGTTCAAGTGCAAGAGCACCTAATTAACATAGCAAGTGGACGACCCTGAGTTCAAATTCCAGTAACACCAAAGACATATGCCTAAATAGAAAGATAAATAAATATATAAATAAAGTCACAGTTCTTCATGTGCAAGAAAAGCTCCCTTTATAAAAACTCAGGAGCTTAGAATTGGGAAAGTCTTCCTTCAGTCTTCTCATGTTTTCTCTTTACAGTCTTACCTGCAGTCCGTGCTGCCTTTGGTTGCTCTGTGTCACACTAGGTTGTCTTCAGCTGTGCAAAGCACCCAATGACCCGGGGTACAGGGTACACTGGCAACACGGTTCCTTTCATTCTGCCCATAGCAACAGGGCACCAAATGCATGTCTTTCCCAATACATATGCCAACCTCTTCCCTTCGAAATAGATTGAGAAAAGTAAAACAACTAAATTTTGAATAGTTGATGGGTCTCTTGCTCTTCAAGTTATAGGCAAATAAAAATAACAATTAAGGAAAACTAAATACAGGTAAATTGTTCTGTATAGCCAAGTCTCATCAGAGAAATAATTTAGAATAAATTTGGTAGGTTACTCTGTGTGTAACCTCAGTTAGTTTCAGACAGGTGTGGGTCACTGAGGAGGCCATGTGACCTGTGTGTAATTGCTGATGCACCTGAGCAAGGCAGAACTGGGAGCTGACTCAGGAGGAGAGCCTTCTTAGTATTTTTGTAGCTAAAATATTGAAAACCAGAAAAAAGAATGAGTATTTTTATGGTTTTGTCTTGTGTGTCTTATGTATAATGTATTCAAGTGTACATCTTTGGAAAGGCTGGAGGTAGAGGGTAGAGAATTTTTGGGGAAAAGGATGAAGTGCAGCCGTGGACACTACAAAAGGCAATGTACTCACTACCTGACTCATGTAATTGTAATCCCTCCATACATTACCTTTACAACTACAACAAAGTAAAATTAATAATAAAAAGAAACAGAGAGAATTATTTTCTCATCAAGTGAAAAGAGCCATGTTTATTCTTCACCTACTGTAATAATGAATCTTAATTATAAGTGGAATTTATCCCTAACCATTTTTTTCTTATATGCAGCCTGTTTACTCTTCGGACACCCTTTATGAAGTAGGCTATTCGGGTGTCTAATTATCCCCAGTGTCTGATTCAATAATTCTGATAAGCACTGTTGAACACCACATAAAACACAAACAAGTTATGCACAGGGCGTGGCCTATCTGAATAATGGAGAAATTTAAGTTATCAAATTATAGAACATTTGAGAAAACAAAGTATTTTATATCTTTCTCTTTTTTCCAAATTGATCTAAAACTGCTTCCTTTAAAGGACTGGAGAAAATGATACATAGCAACCATAATGTTGGGTAACTATTTTCATAAGTGATTTTTATATAGGTTAACCTGTTATTAATTTTTACTTATTTTGCACTGTTGGTCCAAGTACACTTTTTGGAGTAACTTTAATACAAGCCACCTATAGATGAGTAGACACTAATTTTGTGTGTGTGTGTGTGTGTGTGTGTGTGTAACACAAGAAACAGCAAGCAATTTTTCACCATCTATATGCAGCTTCCTCAATATATACTTTGAGAAATACAAAGATTAATGAGAAACTACTCTTCTGCTTGTTAGAATCTATGGGGATCACACATAAAAGAAAAATCACAAAAAATAAAGTAGTTTGGGGGTTTAGAAAGAAAATTCTTTTTCAGACATAACATCAAATTAACAAAAAATCATGGAGCTAACTATGGAGTCTGTCTGTAATTCCCAGAAATCAGTTGGTTGAAGCAGGAAATCATTAATTTGAGACTAATCTGAGCTATATACAGAGACATTGTCTTAAAACAACAAAGCATTTCATATTTCATTTTCATACAAATAAGCTATAAATAACAACTACACATTAGTAAAACAGGGGGCTCGTGTGTGAAATAGGAGTCACTTTCCTCATCCAAAGTAAAATTATAATAGGGTCATTTCGACTATTAAATTATTATATTCATGGCAGGGTATCAAGCTGAAGAAACGTATACACGATTCAGCTCCACACCAGGAATCCTAAAATTGGAACACAAACCTCTAGCTTTGAACTACAGTTAACTTGTGAAATGACAGTCTCCCAAGGAGCTCTAATGACAAGAGGTATAAACGCATGTCTAAAAGCATTTTCAGCTGGAGGACAAGCTTCATTGCTAGCCATTATCAAGGAGCATCAATACAAAATCAATAATGATAGTTCTGGACATTGTTTTAAAAAAACTGGCAGTGAAGTAGAGTTTTTACATTTGAACAAGTAAAACAAATGAAAAATTTTAAAGGAAAAAAAAAGACAGCTGCTACACAACGAGGAGTTGGGGGAATCTAGTCAGGTATAAGATGGACAGTCAAAAAGCTTCAAGGGCTTGCTAAAGAATCATTTGAACCAATGTAACCTTCACATAAATTGCTTTGGAATGTCGGCAGTTGACAGACATCCCTGGAGGGAACTATTAGTGACAGTGACTTGATTTTGGAAAAATGAGTGCCTACAACCAAAAGAGGGGCTAAAAACTACCCCAAGTGGAGTAATGGCTTTAGTCATTCTCATCAAAGTAGTATGTAGGGCAGATACAGGTCATCTAAGCCATTTTCCTCCCTGGAAAATACCATGAGAATATTAATAAATGTACAAGATTCTGATATATCTCACAAACATACAGTTCATTGGTTGAACATTAAGTGATGGAGACTAGAGGTCTTTTCACAGACAATTATGAGGTCTTTGCTAAACAGATGGAAAATATGGAAACTATTGCTTTCAGATTTGGGGGGTCAAGGAATCCTATGAATTTTGTCTTAGTCAGATGTGATATAAACATGGAAGAGGCATTTGATTTTTTGGATGCTGCTCAGATTATCAGAAATGAAGTGGAATAATTAGGCTTGATGTAATTATCCGGGCAAAGGAGTCAAGAGTAAAAGTTCATTTCAAAATGAATACAAGTTTTAATCGCAGCAAGGACTTATGGAACATTGACTGTGTAGCATTCCATTTTCTAAGTCTTTCCAAATATTAACTCATTTCATCCTCATAAAATTTCTATGAGGTAGAACTGAGCTATTTTTCAGATGAGTACACTGAGACACCAGAGGATTCAGAGCCTTGACCAAAAATAGTCACAATTATAGGTAGCTCTAGAGCAAACAGAAAGAAAAAGAAGAAGAAGCTTAAATAAGACAATGAGAAGAATTTTAAGCGATTTCTGCTTTCATTGCCTGGTGAGCATTCTCTGAAATGGAAAGAAATTTTCATTTATATCCATAAAGCTTCACAGGAAAAGCTCCCAAGGATATACCTTTTGGGACTGAGTTTCTACTTATTCTCTATTATATTCGTATATAGCTTCTCTAACTAGGGAAAAATCAAACTCTGTATGGGGTTAATCACACTGTATGTTGCTTTTAGTGAACAAATTATTTCAAGACATATTTGCTTAAGTTTGTTTCTGACACACAGAACATGAACAGGATGGGAGAAAATAGAAAACAGTAATATATATTCTCTGTTTTGAAATTTAAGAACAAGAGCTAACTATAACTGTAAATTAACTCCTTCAGCTATGAAATAGTTTTGCTTCCACGTATGAGATAAATGTGTCTAAGTTTTATGAGGTGTTTTCATATTTCAGCATAATATATTCAGGTCTGAGTATACCAGTGCACTAAGTGGGTAGCTTTACTCCCTCACTCCAAACCCTCAGACACCGTCTGTCTGTTTCCTCTGACCTTTAGTGGCAGCACTGGGAGAACCCTGGTTGGTCCACCTGAGACCTCTGGGCTAAAGAATTTACCCTGAGAACCACCACTCTGCTACATGATGCTACTGGGTTTTCATTCCAACACTTCTCTGTTCTCTCCCACAAAGAATTTTGTACAGATCCTTCCTATCATAAGTCCCTCCAAAATGTGCATTCTTTTTTATAACTATTTCTGCTTGCTTTATTTTCTTTTGGCTTCCTTTCTGCTCTCTGATGAGGATATTGGGCATTTTGCTTTGGATAGCTGTAGCTAACTGAACAGAGCACTGTTTCTGGTTAGCATAAAGATGACCACACACCACAACAAAAGGGCTGAAATTTAGTTCTGTAAAGGCTTGTATTAGTTCTGCAACTCCAGGACCTCTAACCATATTCAAATTTGTTATGCCATCGAGCAGATTATAGCAAGAAAGTGCTACTGCTGTAGCTTAATTGGAACCCGACTTCCAATCTTCCATTTTGAATTTACACTTAACATCAGTGTTAGTTTTTATTTACTTTTATATTCTTATTTACTATTTTTTGAAACTGTAAAATATATTTATTTAAGAAATGTATACATTTCTTAAAAATCAATAATAATTTTTAAAATTTAAATTGTAGGAAGTGGCGCTGTAGCTCAAGTGGTAGAGCGCTCGCTTGAGCGGAAGAGCTGAGGGACAGCGCCCAGGCCCAGAGTTCAAGCCCCACGACCGACAAAAAAAAAAAAAATTTAAATTGTATTGTAAAAGCAATGTACAGAGGGGTTATAGTTACGTATGTCAGGAATAAGTACATTTCTTTTTTAATAGTGTTACCCCCTCATTACTCTCCTCCCCCAAGTTGTAAAGTTCATTTTATCTGAATTTCTGTGCCTGAATGAGAAGAAGTTGCTTTGGGAAATGTATACAAAAGCTCCCAGAAGAAAAGTTATTATTATGCAGGGCATCAGTGGCTCATGCCTATAACCTTAGCTACTTAGGAGGCTAAGAACTGAGGACTGCAATTCAAAGCCGGCCTGGTCAGAAAGTCTGTTAGACTCCTATCACTAATTAACCACCAGAAAACCAGAAGTGGTGCTATGACTCAAAGTGGTAGAGAGCTACCCTTGTGCAAGTAAGCTCAGAGACAGTGCTCAGGCCCTATGTTCAAGCCCCACTACTGACACGAAAAAGTTATTAACTGGCTTATTCAATAAAATATATTTCTTGAAAATATTTTAAAGTAAATATTTTAATACCATCAACTATAATACTCATTTAAAATATAGCAGTAAATAAAATGGTAAGTTTTTAAATAAATGATTTTGGTATTTGTCAATAATGAGCTAATCTCCCTCTCTGTCTCTGTCTGTCTGTCTCTCTCTTTTAATGAAGATCATAATTCAGACTGTACCAAAACCAAACCTGAGTTAGGTCTTCCATCAAAATGGCTTACCACATTCTGTCCACGAATCCAACGGTAAGGTCCATTCCTGGATGGCGAACAGACCCTGCCCAGTACCTGCGTTACCTAGGCAACTGGGACACCTGGAAGAGGTCACAGCTGCATCCGCTGAGGTCACATCTGAATCTGATATGGCCACACCTTTCTCCCACCTGGTCCCACTTCCCTTTACCTGGACACATCTTTCCCCACCTCTACCCTATATAAGGCCTAACCCAGGGCCAGACGCTCCTTTTTGCAAGCCGCGCGTGGAGTGCCAATCTTGCGTGGTCCCAGCAGGTCTACTGAATAAACCTACCCCTTACCTGAATACCACGTGCGTGGTGCAGTTCTTACTCGGCTACCTCTTTTAAAAACCTAACACATACATTACTACTTTGCTTCAGTGTTCCACTTACCCAGAAATCAGAGCTGTTGGTCTAATGTCAAATTGTGATTTTTTTTTTGTCAGTTGTGGGTCTTGAACTCTGGGCCTGAGTGATGTCCCTCAGCTCTTCTGCTCAAGAGTAGCACTCTACCACTTGAGCAACAGTGCACCTTCCAGGTTTTTCTGTTTATGTGTTGCTGAGGAATCAAACCCAGGGCCTCATGCATGCAAGGCACTCTACCACTGAGCCACATTCCAAGCCCTTCAAATTGTAATTTTGAGGTCACTGCCTGGATGTACAATAGACATTCTCCTGTGTAATCTATTTTCTCTGTGTCACTGCCTATTTTCCCAATTTGCAAAGGGAAATTTATAACATTGCTTTTACAACAATGATCTGTAAGCTCCAAGGAAACATCCATCAAACTAACTTGAAATACAAAACTTCCTAATATTCCCCTGACCTTCCTCACAATCATAAAGAGGAAAGTCTGGTGGACATGTATGATGACGGGGGGTGGTGAGGAGCTTTCAGTTCCTCTATGAATAAGAGATGATTCCCAATTTCTTCTCAAGTCCTGAATTTACATCTTCCATTTTTATGTGCAGCAATCAATTATTTATCTAGACAGGAATTTCACTGTATCTCACATTTATTTTATGATGAATCTTTTATTTCAAAAAGACAGATGTTTCTTTGAATTATAGTCCAGTGGGAACTTTATGATAGCTCCACATCACTACAGAGAATGGATCAAAGCAGGTTTATTAACAGAAGATGATTTCCTCCTTATTCTTCCCCCAAAATATGTTATGCAAATGTATACAATTTAATTGTCATTATTAGAGTTTCATGATAATTAGTCTATTACCACTCTAATGTTCACAGTGTCAGCTTTAAGATTGGTACACAGACTACTCAAATCTGTATCTTGCCAATTGGCTAACCAGAGGTGGCTCTCCCACAAGTTGATGTGATTATACTAGTAGTGGGGGTTCCTAGCACATAGTCATTGCTAGACAAATGTAAGCAGTTAGTCTATATTCAACAAGTGGGTATTGGCTATGTAATAACTCCATACTATACAATGTTCCTTCACATTAATATTGCAAATGCTATTCAATGATTATGTGCCTGTGGCTGAATGATTCAACTCTTCGTGCTTTAGCACTTTTATAAAGTACAATCCTTTGAGGGTTGTAGCAGCATTTCTTTATACAACGACCTCAAGATGATAATAATAGAATTAAAAATTAAAATCATTTGGCATGGTGAAATAAGAGTTATTTGTTTTCAATTTTTCTTCTTAAAGATCATAGGACTACAGTGAGAAATTGAAAGTATTTTTCTTTTTTTGTTTTTGTTTCCTTTGTATATTTTTTATTGTAAAAATGCTGTACAGAGGGGTGACAGTTACATGAGCAAGGTAATGAGTACATTTCCTATGGAGCATTGTTGCCTCCTCCTTTGTTTACTTCCTACCATCCCTTCCCTCCCACCTCCACAAAAACACTCCTCCCCCCGCCTCCCCCCACTCCCAGCCAAAGTTGTAAAGGTTGTTTTCAACATAGTGTCTTGTACATCTCATTGTTACAATGGGTCAACCTGTATCCTTATTTAAGCATTTTGTTTTTTCCTTTCCTCTCTCTGAATTAGAGAAGTGTATCAAATACAGTGAAAACATGGGTTATACCATGGGGGAAGAACATACAAAGCAACCAAAAAATCACATGGTACATTATAAATACATTAGAAACAACAGCAGGAAAGAAAAACCACTTGTGTCCCTATCTTGGGGTTCATTTTGCTTAATATCATCTTATATAGTCATATATACATAGTTTTTGGCCTTTTCTGCTTATCCTACACATGTACTAGTTATTACAAATAAGGGAAACCATGGGACCTATGTTTCTCTGGGCCTGGCTTACTTCACTTAATAGAATTTTTTCCAAGTCTTTCCATTTCCTAACAAATGGGGTGATGTCATTCTTTCTGATGGAGGCATAGAATTCCATTGTATATATATGCCACATTTTGTTGATCCATTCACCTACTGAGGGGCATCTGGGTTGGTTCCATATCTTAGCTATGGTAAATAATGCTGCAATAAACATAGTTGTGCTGGTAGCCTTAGTATGGCCTTGATTGTGATTTTGGGTAAATGCCCCAAAGTGGGATTGCTGGGTTATAGGGGAAATCTATATGGAGTCTTTTGAGGAACCTCCATACTACTTTCCAAAGTGGTTGAACAAGTTTACACTTCCCTTCTGTCCCCTCCAGCATCTGTTGTTATTAGAGTTCTTGATTGTAGCCATTCTAACTGGGGTGAGGTGGAATCTCAATGTTAAGAATGGCCAATAGACACATGAAGAAATGCTCAACCTCTCTAGCCATAAAAGAAATGCAAATCAAAACAACATTGAAAGTATTTTTCCACACTGAAAATTTCACTACAGTAACTAAGAACAAAAAATCATGCTATAAATTCACAAATTCAAGATGATTGGTGGTTTTATGCTCTACCTCAGGATTTTGTCTCATACATACCATTATTTTTGTTTGATTTATAAAGATCCATGAAGCTGACCCAGTGTTTTCTAAATAGAATGTCCAATATGGTTCACTTTACACTCACATCACACATTAAAATCGGAAAAGATGGGAGAGAATGAGGAAAAGGGTGACATTGATCAAGAGGCATTGTACTCACAAACTGGCATGTTGAATTGAAACCACTTTGTACAACAACTTAAAGACAATAAAAATAAATTTTAAAATAAAAAGTAAGTATCATCATAGATTACCTTGTCTTCATTTTTAGCATTCATAGATATATCACAGTTATGGTTAGCAAAAACCAAAATGCTGGTGATATGTTCAATAGTAACATCAAATATTATTAACATAGATTTAAAACTAATTTAAAATATCTAGTTACATAGATTAAAAATGGAAACATATTTGTGTGATACATCTTCCATAAATTATTTTTGTGATTTAGTAACATTCTTATATAAGTAGTAGTATATGAGTAGTAATTTTGAAATTATATAAAAATATAATCTGTATATTCCCAAGGGGTCAAAGATTCCATCTATTCATCTTATAGTCATGTTTCCTTATGTTGTTTATATCAAATAATAAATCATGGATAGGCATGGGATTCAAATTCAGGCCATCTCAATTTTAATCCACCCAACAGAACACCCCCATGTATTTCCTTAACATTTTATATATACAAATAAATCTCATGCAGGTTTTAAAATAAATGCAACTCTCTTTGGATAGAGAATTTATTTGTTGATTGATTGCTTGTGCTGGTCCTAGGGCTTGAACTTAAGGCCTGGGACTATTGCTGGATTTTTAACTCCAGGCTAGTGCTCTATCACTTTCATAACTCTTCCACTTCTGGGTTTTGAATGATTAATTGTAAGAGCGTCATGGGACTTGTGCCCAGCATGGCTTCCAATCATATTCCTCAGATTGCAGCCTCATTAGTAGCTAGGATTAAAGAAGTGAGGTACCAGTGCCCAATATTTAGGAAATTTATTACTAGCAAATTTTAACATAAAAATCAAAATCAATATCCTATTTATTTTGGTAGATGCCAAAACAACCTCTTGATCAGCATAAGAAAAACACAAAAGTGCTTTCTTAACATGATACAGCAACTCAAAGGCTCATATCATTTGAAATGGTGAAATAATGTGAAAAATTCTACAGCAAAAGTAATATATTGGGTATATCAGAGAAATAATAAAATTTGAAACAGGAAGAAGCTATAAATACATTAGTGTATAAATTAGTGTATAAATACACTACCACTTGAGCGACAGCGCCACTTCCAGTTTTCTGGTGGTTTATTGGAGATAGGAGTCTTACGGTCTCTCCTGCCCGGGTTGGCTTTGAACCGCGATCCTCAGATCTCAGCCTCCTGAGTAGCTAGGATTACAGGCATGTGTTCATTCACAAGTTATAATCAAGACATTCTAAAGAATAGAGTAAGAAGAAAGTAGAGCTGCGATTCAAATGTAGAGTGCCAGCCCTGAGTGAAAAAAACAAGCAAGAGCTCATTCCTCTCAAGTATAGCTATGCATGCACACATACACATGGGTACACACACACACACACACACACACACACAGAGGGAGAGAGAGAGAGAGAGAGAGAGAGAGAGAGAGAGAGAGAGAGAGAGAGAGAGAGAGAGAGAGAGAGAGAGAGAGATCAGAGTATTTTTAATGATTTGGGGGTAAAAACTACACTTAACAGAAAACCGTCATGTATTTATTTAGCATTTTATATATAAAGATAAATCTCATGTATGTTTAAAGATAAATGCCTAGAATAACAATAATTTCAAAAGGAAGCCATAGTTTTTACAGTGGAAAATAATTTCTATAAAAGATACAAGAAATGAATCACATTGAGAATGTTGATAAATATGTCCACACAGAACTTACAAAAGTGAATCAACTAACTTGACAGAAAACGAAGAATATGTTGTAGTTTTTAGAAGCATTAGTTTGTTGTAAGTTGGCTTTGAGGTCTATTTTTTTTTAATGAACTCCTAGAACAAAATCACACACCAAATAATTGCTAGATTATTTGCCATATAAATAGTTCTTTCAGTTGAATTACTTTGAAATTTTAGGCTAATAGCTTAAATAATGGAATATTACCAGTATATTAACTGTTATATTAAATAACTAGTATATTAAATAGCACACTCTCTTTTCTAGGTAGCTATTGAAGTACACTAACTCATGAATGTAAAGTGATCTCCAAATTCACCACATTAAACATACCATTTTTATTTTCTAAACATAAACCATTAAAATAGGTTAAATATACAAAACCAATATTTCTAAGGTTTCAGTGAACAAAAATCTCAGGGAATTCAATCATTTTGAATACACAGAATAAAAACATTTTTATCTATATAGACTATGCAAACTTCACAGTTAGAAAAACATACTGAATATTTGTAAATAGATGGAAATCTATTTTGCTACAGATACCAGAACAGTATATTAGTTCACAAATAACTTCTTTCCCATTAGACTTTGTGACTATGTATTTTTGACAGTATGGCTGTATTAAACCAGATGATAATTTACATGAATTTTTTTCCCTTAAGATATACTGGAAAATGAGAGTTTCAAACCACCTGGCAGCATGGTTGTTTTCTTTATAGCATTAGGGTCATAAGAAAAATTTTAAAGAATTTCAATAATATCTAAGCATACTGAAATGCTTGCACTAGTAGAAAACTGAGCATATCTATGCAGTATAATAAATGCAAAGCTGTAATGGACTAGAAGGCAATAAGGTCTCCCTTGAAACTAGCTTGGCCAAGTGAGGGTATGTAATAAAAAATAAAATAAAGAGGTGGTTTCTGAACCTGAATTACTATTTAACAGCATTAGTAAATTGGATTATACTTGTTCGGAGGCAAGAATGGATAATAGTTAAGTATTGAGAAAATGTGCTATGGTTTAGAGTAAAGTGACTTTAATTTAAGCTAATGGTGATGTTTCAAAATATTTCTATTTTATTACAGGCATAGTGAAAGCAGAAAGCCTACTTCATTATATTTAACAATAACATTAATCATTCAAATGATTACACTATTATTTGCATTGCATATTGTAGCAGAAATATTCTGTTTTCCTTACCTATTTTGACCTTATAAAAGTGTTCCATTGTCTTCAAGAGAAAATACGCTCCTCAAAAATAGATTATGAGTATATTAAATTCATTCTATTTAACACTATGACAATGACATGAACAAGCATTTTCAAAGTAGAAGAAACCTGTTTTCCTCACTGAATTGCAAGAGCAGTAGCTCTTATATAACTTATACTAAAATAATGTAGTCTAAAAATTATTAAATCTACTATTAAATGATTTATTAAAATGTTAAAATTAAACTGCTTCCTGTTAAAATTGAGAAGAAAATCAGAAGACCATTACCTTAACATAACATCAGGTTTGAGAAGTCTGTGTACCCATTTAATAATTTCTAAGTTTAAAAGAATATATACTTTCTGTTAGCACAAATATATTAAATAAATTGATAAGATGAAAACTGTATTCAATTTTTTTGAAATAAAATATTCATTTAAACATACATAAAAGTCTAGATCATCATTGTATGATTTGATATTTAAAAAGGAATTTGGTTGAGTTTGGGTCTAGTGGCTTATGCCTCTAATGCTAGTTCTACTATAATCTGTTCTTCAAAAATTTGTATTGAAACTTATTCTGGTAGTGATCAGAGGTGGATCTTTTGGGAAGGCAGGTATGTAGGAGGACTCTACATTTATAAATGGATTGTTGTTCCTATAAAAAGAGGCTAAAATGTGGTATATATATTATATATAATGGAAACATATATATATGTACATACATATATAATGGAAATCTATGCCTCCATCAGAAAGAATGACATCACCCCATTTGTTAGGAAATGAAAAGACTTGGAAAAATAAGTGAAGTAAGCCAGGGCCAAAGAAACATAGATCCCATGGTTTCCCTTATTTGCAATATATGGTATATGTCTAGGACAAGCAGAAAAGGCCAATATAAATATGACCATATAAAATGATGTTAAGCGAAATGAACCCCAAGATAGGGACACAAGTGGTTTTTTCTTTCTTGCTATTGTTTTTAATGTACTAATAATGTACTATGTGATTTTTGTTTCTTGGTATGTTCCTCCCCCATGGTATAACCCCTGTTTTCACTGTATTTGATTCCGGTGCCCTGCATCTGGTATATACACTATTCTAATTCAGGGAGGGGAAGGGAAAAAAATAAAATGTTTAAATAGGGATACAGCAGATTGAGCCATTGTAACAATGAGATGTGCAAGACACTATGTTGAAAATGAATTTTACAACTTGTGGCGCGAGGGAGGGAAGAGCTGGGGAGGTGGAGAGGGAAGGGATGATAGGGGAAAAACAAAGGAGGAGGTAACAATGCTCCACAGGAAATGTACTCATTACATTACTCATGTAACTGCAATCACTCTGTACAATAAGAATAGTATTTAAAAAAAGAGGCTGAAGGAGATGTTTTGATCCCATGCCCCAAATGGAGAACCCAGCACCATGGTGCCATTCTGAAAGTAGAGCCAATGCCTCATCTGCTAATGAGTTTACTGTGGTCTTCCCAGCATCGAGAAATTCAAAGCACAAATATTCTCATATTCATAAATTAACTAGTTGTGGTAGCCTAAATGGACTTGGAAAGTTTTTTTTCCAGAAGCTTTGAAAATAAGTAGAACATGAGGAGGCACCGCTGGCTCATGCCTATAATCCTAGCTACTTAGGAGTCTGAGATCTGAGGATCATGACTGAAAGCCAGCCAAGGCAGGGAAATCCAGGAGACTATAATCTCTAGTTAAGCACCAGAAAACTGGAAGTGGAGTTGTGACTTGGAATGGTAGGGTACTAGCTTTGAGCAAAAGAGCTCAGGAGATAAAATATGAAAGAAGCACAAATATATAGTTTAATTATGCATATTGTTTACATAATTTTAAGTGTTTGTTGGTTCACTTTTAAGAATAGGTATACACGTACATACATATCTAAATATATAAAGTATGTGTGTATGTGTATCTTTAGATGTGCATATATGTGCATTCACATATACATGAATAGTTAGCAAAGAGTCCATATCCATCAATGCTCAGATTGTATTCATATTGCCCCAAACTACTGTCAATTCTTTTTTTTTTACATTTTCTTTTCTTTTCTTTTTTTTGGGTCCGGTCGTGGGGCCTGAACTCGGCCTGGGTTCTGTCCCTCAGCTCTTCAGCTCAAGGCTAATGCTCTACCACTTGAGCCACAGCGCCACTTCTGGCTTTTTTCTTTTTGCTTATGTGGTGCTGAGGAATCGAACCCAGGGCCTCAGGCATGCAAGGCAAACACTCTACCACTGAGCCACCTTCCCAGCCCTCTTTTCTTTTTTTATTGTGAGAATAACGTACAGAGAAATTACAATTACATGGGCAAGATAACGAGTGCATTTCTTTCTCTCTTTTTTTGTTAGAAATTGTTTTATTTCATCTGAAACCCTTCCGTGTGAATCTCTCTTAAACATGGCAGTATAAATATCTAACAGATAAGACTTTTTTATTGTGAAAATACTTTACAGAGGGGTTACAATTACACGAGCAAGATAATGAGTACATTTCTTATCAAGCATTATAGCCTCCTCCTTTGTTTCCCCTTCCCATCCCCTCCCATCCTTCCCCACTCCCCCACCCAACCCTCCTCCCCCCACCACCAAAGTTGTAAAGTTTTCGACATAGCCACTTGTACGTCTCATTGTTGCAATGGGTCCACCTGTACCCCTATTGAAACGATTTGTTTTTCCCCTTCCCCTCCACAAATTATACCAACATCAAACACAGTGAAAGCAGGGGTTATACCGTGAGGGAGGGACATACAAAGCAACAAAGAAATAATCTTATAAATGTGTTAGAAACAATCACATGAAAGAAAAAACATTTGAATACATATCTTAGGGTTAATTTCCCTAACATCAACTTATCTGACCTTTTCTGCTTGACTCAGACATATACTAGATATTGCAAATAAGGGAAACCATGGGACCTATGTTTCTTTGGGCCTGGCTTACTTCACTTAATATAATTTTTTCCAAGTCTTTCCATTTCCTAACAAATGGGGCAATGTCATTCTTTCTGATGGAAGCTGGCACAAGAACAGACCCCATGACCAATGGAATAGAATTGAAAACCCAGAAATGAACTATAAAGAATGAACTATATCCACCTAATCTTCAATAAGGGAGCTAAAAAAATAGAATGGAAGAAAGACAGCCTCTTTCTTCAGTAAATGGTACTGGCAAAATTGGTTAACTACTTGTAGAAAACTAAAACTAGATCCTTATATATCACCCGGGAACAGAATCAACTCCAAATGGATCAAAGACCTCGGAGTCAAAGCAGACACTCTGAAGACATTAAAGGACAGAATAGGAGAAACCCTATATCTCCTTGGCACAGGCCAAAATTTTCTTAATAGAGACCCTGAAACACAACAAATCAAAGAAAGGTTGGACAAATAGGATTACATGAAATTGCAGAGCTTCTGCATGGCAAAGGACATAGCTAGCAAGATCAATAGAAAGCCCACGGATTGGGAGAAGATCTTCACTAGCCATACAACAGACAAGGGTCTCATATGTGAAATATACCTGGAACTCAAAAAATTAAATCACCCAACAACAAATCCTCAAAGAAACAACTGCCCAATAAATAAGTGGGCGAAAGACTTAAAGAGAAACTTCTCTGAAGAAGAAAGAAGGATGGCCAATAGACAAATGAAGAAATGCTCAACCTCCCTAGCCATAAAAGAAATGCAAATCAAAACAACATTGAGATACCACCTCACTCCAGTTAGAATGGCAAAAATCAAGAACTCTAACAACAACAGATGCTGGAGGGGATGTGGACAGAAGGGAACCTTACTTCATTGTTTGTGGGAATGTAAACTTGTTCAACCACTTTGGAAAGCAGTATGGAGGTTCCTCAAAAGAATTCACATATAGCTCCCCTATGACCCAACAATCCCACTTTTGGGCATTTACCCAAATGTTTACAAACAATACCACACTAAAGCTACCAGCACGAATCTGTTTATTGCAGAATTATTTACCATAGCTAAGATATGGAACCAACCCAGATGCCCCTCAGTAGATGAATGGATCAAGAAAATGTGGTATATATACACAATGGAATTCTATGCCTCCATCAGAAAGAATGACATTGCCCCATTTGTTAGGAAATGGAAAGACTTGGAAAAAATTATATTAAGTGAAGTAAGCCAGGCCCAAAGAAACATAGGTCCCATGGTTTCCCTTATTTGCAATATCTAGTATATGTATGAGTCAAGCAGAAAAGGTCAGATAATGTGATGTTAGGAAAATGAACCCTTAGATATGTATTTTAATGTTTTTTCTTTCATGCATTTGTTTCTAACCCATTTATTAGATTATTTCTTTGTTGCTTTGTATGTCCCTCCCCCACAGTATAACCCCTGCTTTCATTATATTTGATGTCAGTATAACTTGTCATTTAAGGATACAGGTGGACTTGTTGCAACAATGAGAAGTACAAGTTGTCATGTCGAAAACGAGCTTTACAATGTTGGTGCGGGGTGGGGGGGGAGGCAGGGGAGGGAGGATTGGGTGGGGGAGGCTGGGGGAGGATGGGAAGGGATGTGAAGGGTAAACAAAGGAGGAGGCTGCAATGCTTGATAAGAAATGTATGCATTATCCTGCCCATGTAATTGTAACCCCTCTGTCCAGTATGTTCACAAAAAATAAATAAATAAATAAAAAGTATGGTCATATATCATAGAACAATATCTACTAATATTACCCAAATACTTGAAATTTTTCTTCCTTCCCTATTTGCCAGCTGTTTTATTTAATAATGTTAATTTTTACAATTTAAAATATATCCACAGCAATGATCATATCACTGAAATACTTAATGTTTTAATTTAAAAGGTCTAATTTTTAACTACTTATAGCAAAACATAATTTCTGAGGCAGAAGTTTAATTTCAAAGAGAAAAAGCATAATGTTGATCCTGAGCAATGATGGTGGCTTTTCTGTACACTAAAATAATAATGTTTCCACTTATCCTAAGGCTGAAATCAGAGTCTATCATGCTTTGTTTCTGAATGCAGACCATAACCATAGTTTTCCCTTTGGGTTAGATATATTTCTTCAATATTAAGCCCATCTGTTAATTTTAAAGTAAAATATAAAACCATGTTTCTTAGATATCTTTTCTTTATTATTGATAGATATTTAAAATACCCATTCAATTAAATAGAAACTATCACATAAAAGTTAATTTTCAATGCAAGCCACAGTAACACTTTACTTAAGCAAGAAATCAATACAAGTGTCTATTAGTAAGAGATTTAGGAGTCCATTTTATGCCAACACTTGGAAAACTATAAACTAAGTTTACTTTCATTTAAAGAGTCCAGAAAATAAGATGAACTTTAGTCAAGGAAGTCATTATTAGACAGGTAGAATGTTACTCTAATAATATGCAACCTTATGAACTAGATACACCTGTTATTTAAAAAAATAGTTGTGGCTCAAAGAAAGGTATAATTTATATAAAGGAATTTACCAAGTGTTTTTCATCATTATATAACCTTCTAATTATCTAGTACACTTTACACTTGAAGTAAATAAAGTTTCTTGAATATTTAAATCTTGAAATGTTTACAAAAAATCAGTAACATGAAGATTCCACTGAACATGCTGGAAGAAATCTTATTGAAGAACTACAAGTTTATTAATTTAAATAGTTAATGTTAAGATTCCTTGAGATAGTATAATTATTAGTAGCTACTCCATTAGTGTATAAAGTGTCTCTCTTTACACACACACACACACACACACACACACACACACACATATGTATGTATGCATATGGACATATGCATCTATTTATATGTGTGCATCATTAGTTTCAATATCACATATCTTCATTTTCAACAGCTATATGCAAGGTGATTTAAAATTTGTATTATTTTATAAGTGCTATTGTTAGCATGCCATAGGAAAAATATTGTGATATGTTTCAAAATTCTTTTTGGAATAATGGAGTTGCAAGTTTCTTAGGAAAATAAATGAAATTTCTAATATTAAAAACTAAAATGTACTTGGAACAGGGAAAATGTTAATTTATAACATGTTGTTATTATTTTATATTATATTGCCTTTGAAAAATATAAATTTCCCATAGATTTTAATGTTGATTTAAAGCTGATTTAAAAAGAAGTCACTATTTGATTTAAAAGTGATAATATATTCTATAGAATACAAGGTATCCAGGCATCTATAATAGGAAAGAAAAATTATCTTCCCTCATCTTCAAAGGACTGGACCATGCTAGGACCAGGTTTGGTTTCATGGGTTCTCAGTCATGGGCACTATTCCAATAGCCTAGACTTTGAGAGACACTAGAAGATATAGGAAGTTGATATTCAAATGCTATCTTGAGACCATTCATACTTTCAATATAAGTTCCTGTCATGTGACAAGCATGTCCTAGCTAGAAAAGACATTAAACATAGGATCATGAGCAAAACCAGCACAGGATTCTCAGGATTAACCTGAAGCCACCAAAGAAGTGTATTTTTTATTTTAATTCAATAAGCTTGTTTGAATGTAGTAAGTCTAAATTCTATGTCCAATAGTACAGGAAAACACTGAAAACAAGAGTCATAGTTTAGAGTCCAGATAGATGCTGAGAGAAGTTAGCAGGTAGGAATATAGGAGCAGATTCCCATAAGACCACCACTTAAATTGGTATGACTCAATTGCCCTTTATTAATCTGGGATTACATAACTCTTAAACAGTCCCATGGACTGGAAGAATTTAACTCTCAGGACACAATTTCTCAAAGAATGGAAGATACTGAGCAGAACAAAATTTTTAGATATAATATTCTTTTCATTAAATATGGAAAAATTTTGCATGACTCAGTTCAGCATGAGTCCACTTGCAAAGTGATAAAGTTTTGAGATGTGGTCAAACACATTTCCAGGGAAGAATATCTTGGTTGAATAAACTATTAAAGCAAATTAAATGTCCATGACAATGTTGCAGCAATCCTATTTAGAAGTCATTTGAGAATTTCATGATGGAAAAACAAATGTATTTAACATACACACATATTGTACCGGGGTGATGATTGCCATTCCCCTGTTCTCACAAATTATAACAAAGAGAAATAGCTTAGAGAATTCATTCTGTTCTTAAAACAATACCCCAGCTCTTTCCTTTTCACTACTGTTTATTGGTGATATCTGCTAGGCTAGGAAACACAGTCATAATCTGTAAATTACTATGGAGTATGGTGGTGGTTGAAATCTGTTTCATTAATTGGCAGCAAAGGTACATTTTCCCATTTTGCTCATCTATTATAAAGACTTAAATGGTAGGATCCTATAATAATAGGTTCTGGTAACAACAGTTTAAGAATTTTTACATCACATAGGCTATATAAGTACAATGGTAATTACCAAATATAGCCATTCAATGCTTAAGGTTAAAAAAAAGAGCTTCTGGTAAAGCTTTTTCCCCATATTTTTATTATTACGAATTGGTTGTAAGAAGTGGGTTTGTTTTGACATGTTCAAATATACAACAGATGGGTCTCAATCAGGCTCAGTGTTCCCATAACTTTCCTTCAATTTCCCCACCCCCTTGCTTCCCCAAACAATCATTTTTATTTTTGCACCTGGACACATTATAAAGATAATTCGATATTTTATTCCTCCTTTTCATGCAGTTATTCATCTGAGGAAAACAACAACTCTTATTCTCAGCAAAATTAATCTTTTATGTTTTAATGATCCTTTGATATGGGTACTCTAAGGTAGTAGGTAAAGTCTAAAAGTAAAGTTTGATTAAGAAATTTACATGTATCTTGAAAATTCCAGGTAAGAAAATGTCCATTCTTAGAAACCTATGAAATATAATTCCCATCCGTTTCAACATATGAACATTTGGAAACAAATTTCATGCCACATGTGAAATTCTTCTTTTGTTTTTCTGATGTCTCACAGGCACAGCTTGTTATTTATTAAAAAGTTTCTTGTAGAAAATGAATTCAATGCATTGATATCTGTCTTTTCTCTCAGAATATCTGAAAGTTTTGTACCTGGTCACATTTTACTGTTTTGGCTACAAACAAAACAAAATTGAGATTTCATCTCACTCCAGTAAGAATGCCCATTGTGAAAAATAGGAACAACAACAAATGCTGGCAAGGATCGGGGGTAGGTATATTATACTCTTCATGGAAATGTCACTTAGTGCAATTACTATGGAAGGAAGTTTAGAGATACCTCAAGAAAATTGACATTAGAACTTCCCTATAAACCAGCAATACCACTCTTGGGCATTCCAAAAGATTACCCACGAGTATATATTAAACACAGTTGTATACCCATGATCCTTGCTCTGCTATTCATAATAGCCAAATTTTAGAAATAGTTCAGATGCCCTACCATGGACAAGTGGATCAAGAAAATGTGTCATATATAATATTATATATGTATATATAATATATATGATATATATAATTTTATTCATTGTAAAATGATAATAATATGTTATTTTCAGTAAATTGATGGACCTGGAAAAATTATCATGCTCAGAGTGTCTAAGGAGAGGAATGGTAGATGAATACAGTCATAATACTCAAGGCAAAATTAGGGGATGAGAGAGACTGGGACAACAGAGGAGGAGAATGATGGAATGGGGTGGACATTGATCACAATGCACTAGTCTCAGAAACTAACATACTGAATTGAAGCCCCATTATTCAAATGCTTAAAGATGATATGTGTGCATATATGTATCTATGTATGTATATATATATATATATATATACTGTATATATACAGAGCTTATTTATACATACAAAGTATACACACACACACACACACACATATATATATATATATATATATATATATATATATATATATATTCTGATTTCCTAAGTTGAGTCAGATGCCAGAGATCAATTTGAGTCCTGTTCCTCTTAAAACCTAAGAAACAGAGAGACAGGGTTACTATAAAATATTTAGGTAGGCTGGCTCTCAGATGAGATGTGTTTGGTTTAAGAACTAATAATCATCAAATTAGAAACTTTTGTGATCTATATTCACCCTGAATGTTACATAACAGTCCTGCATCAAGGTTTGGAAAAGTTCTGGTTCTCCACTTCAGGAAGTTGAAATATGTAACCTGGTTCTTTACACTCTCTTTCCTTGGGTCAGATCTGAGTCTCTAGACCTGAGTCTGACATAGCTAAGGTAACTGAAGTAATAATTCCTGGACATGTATGCTAACAAGTCCTGTGTTCACATCCTATATGATCAATACTAGTAGTCAATGTTAATAGACTGACCCACATTGATATCCACTCTTTGATGTGCTGTGGAAACAAGAATAAAGGCACAGGTAGAATATTGTTCCAATTAATCTCATGGACTCTGCTGGTTTCTGTTTATTTCATTGCTTTGTGGTCCTAACAGGTGAAGTATTTGTGCATATTATAAGGAAACTAATGTATTATTTTTAAGAGTTTTATATAGACAGAGTTTGTATACCATGAATAATTCGTGTCCCAGGATGCATAATTACACTCCAGAGGGAAAATGGCTCTTGTTGTGCAATTAAATTGAAAAGTAGGCTTTTCAAACTGTAGGTTAGAATGTCTCCTACACAAAGCCAGCCCTGGGCATGGATGGCCTCCTTCCTGAGTCCACGTCATGCCTCTTTTCCTTCCTCTATCTACATAAATCTTGCTGTTCTTGCTGAAAAGAATTATGTAAAATGCCAGCAACATGGTCATTCTATTGCACATTATGTAAATGTTGAACTCCATAACTTGAGGGTAGGGAGGGGATGAAGCCAAGTACTTCAAGTTGTTATTTAAATTAAACAATAATGTCTCAAAGCAGACTACACATGTAAGAGTTAAGTTTTTATACCAAGTCATTTTTTTCTTAGACGCTTAATGTAGAGCACAACCCAAATCTTATTTGGTCTGTGTCTCATTTCCCTTCCTTTGTTCCTTTATTCTTTGTTTTAAGGCTGAAATTTTCCTACTGAATTTTACTTGCTCAAAAGCCTGCAATCTTGACGAATTCAGTGAGCTCATGAACTCAGTGGAAGGCATGTCCTGAGACAAATTTCCAAAGCTGTAAGTGTCACCATACCCTGTGATTTTCTGATTAAAAAAAAACAAACCATGTAGAATAGGAAAATGTAAGCTTTGGATTAAATATTCCATAATACTGCTTTTCACCAGTGATTAATTCATCTGGACAGGAAGCTGTTTCGCCTAAAACCTAAACCAATTACTTCCATGCCAATAAAATTTCATCTAGGACCAGTGAATTCCAAACCCTGAAAAAAATCATGTTTACTGCCTTCAAATGTGTTTTTAAAATTTACATGTGTAGTTTCTATTAGCACATTTAAAAGATAGAAGCTATTTATTAGTTTTTATTAATAAGTTTTTTATTGTGAAAATACCATACAGAGGGGTTACAATTACATGAGCAAGGTAATGAGTACATTACTCATTGTTGCCTCCTCCTTTGTTTCCCCTTCCCATCCCTGCCCTCCCACCTCCCCCGCCAACCCGGCCAAAGTTGTAAAGTTAATTTTTCAACATAACGTCTTGTACATCTCATTGTTGCAATGGGTCCACCTGTATCCCTATTTAAACAATTTGTCTTATCTTTTCCTGAACTACTTTTTCTTTGTTTAAAGACAAAGTATTATCAAGGAAACTAAATGTAAGAACACAACGGAGTTGTAACAAAGTATAGATTTAAAAGACATTTACAAATGCTTAGTTGATGTATTTTAATTGTTAGTGCATTACATTTTAGACTAATGTCTGCTACAAACTTTTGAAAGAGCTCAGGAAACCATGGAACCTATGTTTCTTTGGGCCTGGCTTACTTCACTTAATATAATTTTTTCCAAGTCCTTCTATTTCCTTACAAATGGGGCAATGTCATTCTTTCTGATGAAAGTGTAGAATTCTATTGTGTACATACATCACATTTTCTTGATCCATTTTTCTACTGAGGGCCATCTGAGTTGGTTCCATATCTTAGCTATGATAAATAATGCTGCAATCAACATAGTTGTGCTGGTAGCTTTAGTGTGGTCTTGTTTGTGATCATTGCCCAGGAGTGGGATTGCTGGATCATAGGGAAGTTCTATGTTTAGTCTTTTGAGGAAACTACATACTGCTTTCCAGAGTGGTTGAACCAGTTTACATTCCTACCAACAGGGTAGTAGTGTTCCCTTTTGGCCACATCTCTGGTATATAGAGGATCACAATAGCACAATAGCTATGTACATATGAACATATAAAATGATGCCAATAGAAATAAATTCCATGAAATGGAAACAAGAGTTTCTTTTTCTTTTTTTGCAATGCATTGTTTGAAGTTATTTCTTTTTTGTTGTTGTTGTTGTATTTCCCTCTTTTGTTTACCCTCTGTTATCACTGTTTTGTCTTATATATACATTTATCTGATTTGGGGGAGGGAAGGGGAATCACAAAATGGTGAGACAAAGGACAAGGGTGAACCAGTGCAATAGTGATACAAGACATTGTTTTGTTAATGAACTTTACAACTTGGTGCAGGGGAGTTGGGGAGTAGGGAAAGCGGGAAAAAATGAGGGAAAGGGTAGCACTGTTTGACAAGGATTGTACCTATTACCTTACTGATGTAAGTGTAAACCTTCTATGTACATCACCTTGACAATAGAATTAAATTAAATTAAAGAGAAGTCCTTGAGAAACTACTTTCTGTTCTTCTACTGGAATTACTGGAATTATTCTACTGGAATTCCTTTCATCTGAATGTATTATTTCAGCTTTAGGAAATTACCAGCTTATTTCTTAGTGTTGATAGGTTAGGGTCCATAATCACTTAGATGGTAGAAGGTTGCTTGTGATTGGGTAAAACGTGGGTATAATTATTATAGTATTAGAAAAGCACATTTTAGCAACAGAAACTAAAAGCTATAAATACATGCTTTTAGAAAAAGAAATCTTATCTGGAGTGGTCCTCCCATATGTCTTTCCAATAATTAGTTGATTATACTCTAACTACTGTCCATTTTTAGAGTATTCTAACAATTAGTCAAAAGCCTTTTTTGTAATCTAATAAATTATATTTTCAACGATGATGATCTTATTTAGCCTTTAAATAAAAGTTGCCACCAATATTAGGCACTTCCATGCAAAAGATGACAGATGAAGATTCCTAAATCAAACTATCCAACTATACACATATATGGATGCTAATTGCTTAATCTGTTTAATTACACTTCTGAATAGTTTGTATTAATGCCCATAAGGACTTAGGAGAATGTTTATTAGAATAAGAAAAATAGAAAAATATGTGAATTTAGCAGAATGTATCTGAAAAACCAGGAATTAAAGTTGGGAGTCATGAATCACACTGCTCTATCTCAGGATGGGTTTTTTCTCTTTTTTTTTCACTTATCCTTTTTTCCTGTTGTCCTTCTCTTCAGTAACTAGACAATTATGTAAAAGGAAGAAGATAGAACTACAAAGCAGCAATTTTACCAAGTGCATACCAAGTGCATGGTATGCTCAAACTAAAAAAGTCATGTTTTAATATGCTGCTGTGTTTAAACATAAAAAATATAAGGTATGTATGAACATGTATATGTGTTACTGTAAGAATGAATACTTTAGAATAGAAAACCGATTACAATATAAGAGTGAATCATTCTATATTTTTATAATAAACAAGGTCAAAGTGCTGACTTTGTATTTCTTTGGTAAGTCTAAAGTTATCTGCAAGGGCACATACTTTATAGTTCAGGTTTAGTAAACACCATAGCTGTAGATGGAGAGATAAAATTCTGCTGTTAGGCCTGAGGTGAGGCAGCATCAGAATAAAAAACATGCCCTGTGGCTTCACAGGAGAACTCCCTAAATACAAAGTGCAACAATTAAAACAGATTTCCTGAACTGACTTTCAACTAAAGCATATTGCATTGTTATGATGTAAATTTCATTGTTATGATGCAATTTCAAAGAATTTAAATATATTGTTCTATTGAATTCATGTAATTGCAACCCACAAGTAACAATAATTTTCCTAAAATGACAAAAAACATTATCCACATATATATTCTTTTTTTTTTTTTGCAAAGATGTGTATAACAATTATTAGTTTTGGGGGTTTTATAATTTTTTTATTTTTTTAATTGTGAAAATACTGTACAGAGAGGTTACAATTACATGGGCAAGATGAGTACATTTCTTCTCAAGCATTGTAGCCTCCTCCTTTTGTTTCCCCTTCCCATCCCTTCCCATCCTCCCCTCGCCCCCCCATCGTCCTGTCCCTCCCCCCCACCCCCGCACCAAAGTTGTAAAGTTCGTTTTCGACATAACAACTTGTACATCTCATTGTTGCAATGAGTCCACCTGTATCCCTATTTAAACGATTTGTTTTTCCCCCTCCCCTCCACAAATTATACCTACATCAAATACAGTGAAAGCAGGGGTTATACCATGGGGGAGGGACATACAAAGCAACAAAGAAATAATCTTATAAATGTGTTAGAAACAATCACATGAAAGAAAAAACATTTGAATACATATCTTAGGGTTAATTTCCCTAACATCAACTTATCTGACCTTTTCTGCTTGACTCAGACATATACTAGTTATTGCAAATAAGGGAAACCATGGGACCTATGTTTCTTTGGGCCTGGCTTACTTCACTTAATATAATTTTTTCCAAGTCTTTCCATTTCCTAACAAATGGGGTGATGTCATTCTTTCTGATGGAGGCATAGAATTCCATTGTATATATACATATACATATACATATACATATACATACATATATATATATATAGATATATAGATATATAGATATACCACATTTTCTTGATCCATTCATCTACTGAGGGGCATCTGGGTTGGTTCCATATCTTACCTATAGTAAATAATGCTGCAATAAACAGAGTCGTGCTGGTAGCCTTAGTGTGGTCTTGTTTTTTTTTTTTTTGTTTTTTTGTTTTTGTTTTTTTGTTTTTTTTTTGTCGGTTGTGGGGCTTGAACTCTGGGCCTGGGCACTGTCCCTCAGCTCTTCAGCTCAAGGCGAGCCCTCTACCACTTGAGCTACAGCGCCACTTCCAGTGTGGTCTTATTTGTAAACATTTGGTGAATGCCCAAAAGTGGGATTGCTGGGTCATAGGGGGTCATAGGGGAGCTCTATGTGGAGTCTTTTGAGGAACCTCCATACTACTTTTCAAAGTGGTTGAACCAGTTTACACTCCGTTCCTTTCGAAGGGCTTGCACTCATTTTAGTAAATGTAAATGCTAGTACTACACATGACAGACCTTGATCATGATCATGAAGACACACAAGATCAGTTATGTATAGGTATTTAGTATATTTCCTTTATTTGTTTTTTATTTGTGCTAGCACTGGGTCTTGAACTGATGGCCTTGCACTTTTACTTGGCTCATTTTGCTGAGCAAGTGCTCTATCACCTGAGCCACACCTCCACATCCAGCTTTTGGCTGATGTACTGGGGATAATTGTCTAGTGGATTTCTCTGCCTAGGCTGGCTTTGAACTTTGTTCCTCACATCTCAGCCTCAAGAGTAGCTAAGATTATAGGCATAAACTACCAATGCCCTACTTGGCTATTGTTTTATTGTTGAAATCACCAAATCCAACATTAAATATCTCTTAGTTGGCACGTTGTGTTAATAGTCTATGACCTCCTACTAGGTCCTGCCTCTTAAAGTTATATAGCTCCTTTCTACAGTGACAATCTGGCCTTTAACTAAGCCTTTAACACATACATGGCACTTAGAAAACACTTCAGACCCAAATTTTAATATTGCCCTTGTAAGTTCTTTCTAAGTTCTATTTTTTTTGTGGGCGTGAAATATAGTTTTCGAAACCCATGGATGGTTTAATAATATAACTAATTATTCAATTAATGACAGTGAATTTGAAGGTTCTTTTTAAGTTTCAATTTTTTCAGTAACAAAGAAATTATAGAAACATTTGAAAACAGTGACATCATTTGGCCTAATCTTCTCATTTATTGAAAACTGAAGATCAGATCCAGAGATAGACTTTTGTGTTAATAACTTTGTGATTTAGGTCGAGGGGGGGGCAGTGTAGTCGTGGAGATGGGAGGAAAGGGATGATAGGAGAAAACCAAAGGAGAAGGCAACAATGCTTGATAAGAAATGTACTCATTACCTTGCCCATGTAATTGTAACCCCTCTGTATAGTATTTTCACAATGAAAAACATTTTAAAAAATTGTTATGAAGTAAAGTTTATGCAACATCTGATTAATACTCTCACCAAGTCAGTGAAACAATATTATTTTCTTCCCTTATTAATGAGGAAATTGCCTGGGCTTTAGTGGCTCACTCCTATAACCCCAGCTACTTTGGAGACTGAGATCTGTAGTCATGGTTTAAAACCAACCTGGGCAGGAAAGTTGGTGAGACCCAATTAACCACTACAAAAAAAATCTGGAAGTAGACCTATAGCTCAAGTGGTAGAGCACTAGCTGTGAGTATTGAAATCTCAGCGATAGTGCCCAGGCCCTGAGTTCAAGCCCCAGGACTAGAACAACAACAATAAAATAAAAGAGGAAATTGTACCTCAAAGAGAATGAAGTGACTTGTTGCACATCACTTATTCAACCTTCAGTCAAAATCAAGGACTAGAATCTTTTCTTTATCCTCTAAGTCTAAAATTCAGGATTCTAAAGGAAAATAGGAAAATAAACTCTTATTATTCTTTGTAGAGATTTTGTTGAGCTATATTATGTAGAAAACATAATCAATCTTCAGTTATACCACCAACTAGTTCATAATCTGAGTCAAATAATTTCTCCATGCTGAACCTCAGTTTCCTCATTTGCACTAGGAAGTTTAAAACTTCTCCTATTTTATTAAGACTGGAAGGAAGATGAAGTAGGACTAATTCCTTGGAATGGAGAATACACATGCAAATACTTACATGTACATAGTGGGCACCTGAAAATTTTGATATTGTTTTTGTTGCTATTTCTAGCCAATTTATAACAATTAAGGGAAGTCTTAAGTAGTATTTCCCTAATGATGTATAACTGAAAAAAATAGCCTGAAATTATTTTGTATACATTATGGAAGATTTCTTGTCATTGCTAGCTCTTTGTATGTAAAAAAAATACACGATTAAAATTTCTGTCTTCTAATAATATGAATATTTTCATTAATATACAGCATTTACATTAAAATACAACTAAGAAGTAATTAGCAATTGAATAGTACAGAAGTAATTTTTATAAAGTTATTTTAAAAAACCTAGTTTCTAGATGACATGTGTAAATAGATATTTTAGGTGTAAAAAAAATAACCACAGTCAAAATTTTATGAACTCTATCCAGAAAGAACAGTATTCAATTCCAGTTAAATTTTTGTTTCAAGTAAACATTTTGAAACTAGGCCACATCCTGCTCAGTGCTTGCCAAAAATGAAAATTTCAAAATCTAAACTCATGTTCTACTTCCCAAGCACACATAGAAGTCATCTCTCATTGAAACTAGCCAAATTTTAAAAAATGACTATTAAGACTTTGAGGAAAGGATATTTTCAAACTATAAAGTACAAAGTACATCTGCTAAGTCCACATTAAATCTGACAGAGATGACTGTATTATATAGAACATGAACAGCTGTAATGTCATAGAGCTGTGTATTATATGAATTTCTACAGTTGAAAACTACAGTATTGAATGTGGACACCTGCAGCATTTTGGCGCCTGCTGGGCTTTGGTGACAAGATGCCAGAGGTATTTTTAAGAGACAGCAAGTGAACAGAAAAAGGTCTCTCCTAAATCTTCTGCTCCTAGGGATGACAATGTTAATGTTTATCTGAAGAACTAATTATAGCCACCTGCTTCTCAACCTGTCAGAGAGGATAGTCTTATGACCTCAGCAGCTGGACAAAAGATATCAGACAAAGACACATCTGTGAGTTTCAGTCTCATATTTTCTGATGACAGGCTTTTACAACATTTATTATATAATGTTAATTAATACTTCTCTTATTAATCTTTCTCATCCTTAACAGAAAATGTTGATAAAGGCAACTAATAAAGATCAAGGTTAAATAGACTCAAACCTTCCTATAGCCTTTTGAAAACAGTATTTTAGTTATGATATACAGTAAGGGCTTATATTTACGGGGTAGAAGGTACAATATGTAATGTTCAGATCAAGGAAACTGACTTACCTGTCACCTTAGAGATACCATTTTTTCCTATATATTCATACTGATTAATTTTGGTCTCCTTTCTTTTGAGTTATACGAATACAATTTTATTTTAAGCCTTTTCTGCCTACATTATACACCTCTGTGTATTTCCAGGAACAATTTCACATTTTACAGAAAATATGTGTTTCCATTTTTATTTTATAAAAGAGAATCAAGATACCTTAGATTCAAGTGATTTTCCTACATCCATCTCTGTTATTCTTCCTATCACAACCCTTATAAAGAGGTATGGGGAAAAGGATCTTGCCTACTTGAAGTCCATATGCCCCTCTGTTACGGTTTCTTAGAACACCCGATTTACCTGCTTAAGTAGCCTTTACTTACAGGGATATTTCTTAGGTACATCCGACTAAGGGAGCTCTTTTCTCATGACCAAGGGAGGTTGGCAAAAACATTATGTCAGGGGTGCAGAGCATGCTCGAAATTGGCTATGTAAGCTGAGATGACCACATGAGTGCATATGAATTTCTTCAAGATGTTGGAGAAGTCTGGATAGGGAGAGAAAAGAGCAGGGTGTGGTTCCTAGTCTAGAGGTCAGAGTCCTGGGTGAATCCAACTATAAGGTGTCAGAGAAAATTTTACATTTGCCCCTGGCCCTTTTAGTTATTGCAATGCAATTTTTAAGACAAGAGAAAAATCATCCATAATTTTACAGCTTAGTAGCTTGATTTATAACTTTATTTAGATTTAGTAGTATCTATTTTGTATTTTTGACCCAGAACATACAAGCACTACGAGTTAGTTTGAAGGTCAGATTTAACTATTATCACTTATAGCTTGTATCAGAAAGTATGCCAATTTTTCACTTTCATCAGACAATATTGACATAGTTCCATAGTTTGTAAATTCAGAAGAAACATAGCAATACTTACAATTATTTTGTTGCTTTATATATGGAAATAAAAACTGAAACAGTTTCCCTAACTGTTTTATTCTCTGATTCTTTGCACATTTCCCCCCAGATCCCAAGAGTCCTTGTATGTTCCTTGTATATGTGTAGAGAGCACCATGATACTTAGGGTCTGAAAGTCAATGGAAGCCCTAAACTTAAATGAGCTCCCTGGGACTCAAAGCAAATTAAAAAAAAAAAACAGATTCAATATCAGGAGTAATTTTAGACACTAAACTTTCAAGTTCCATATAAATGACTTATGTAAACTGGGTCAAAGAAAATATCATTTCCTTGATGATTGACTGATCTAATATTTTTGAGAGCTGGAAATATCCTTCATGCTGATAAGAGACAAATGACATTACCCTCTGGAGGACTCACTCAGGAGCAAGAGTGACCTTGCAATCATAACACACACCAAGAAAAAAGAAAAGAAAAAGGGACGGAAGAGAATAATTCTAGTCATGAATCATGTTGTGTGAAGATGTTTCCACCAACCCCATAGCTTTGACTAGGAAAATTCTCTGAATGAATCATTCTACCAGTTTAAAGACCTCAACATTTGCTTTTAAGTTTTCTTTATTGATATTAAAATCCATACACACATTAATAAATTAAATAAAAGCAGGGAAAATTGGGGTGCACAAGAGGATTTTTCAGCTAGAATGGTAAGAGTTCTAAGACCATTTCAAGTGATTTACACTATCTGAGGGGTGGCAATGTGGTGACAATGCTGCTTTCAATAATATAAGTGGATCCAGATGGTAGCCAGTTACGATTTTCTTTAACATGTTAATTTGTTGTCTAGAGCTACTGACTCTGAGACCAGTACTTTCTGGGTATTCCTTGTCTAGCACTGGAAGAAAGGATAGCTGCATTGGTAACTGCCCATCATATTAAGAAGAAAGTTTCTTTATAGGCTGAAAAGATAAAAAAAAAAAAAAGAGAGCTTATGTCAAAAAACAGGTTCTGTCATTCACCACTTGGAGTTCCAATGTAAAAGTAACATAATCAGTTCTCCAACTTCTAAATCTAAATTTCTATCATATTGATTGTTAACATTTTCATTGATTCTCTTGCCCGAGTTCAGAAAATATTAACTTGCCTATATTCATATAACCCCATGAAAGTCTGTGAAGCAAGCACAAGTAAATCTTATGTAGAATTTTCTGTGAAATGTGACTCAAAAGAAAAATCAAGAATTATATGATTCATTAAATTTGATGACAGCACCGCTTAGAAGATAGGGCTGATGTTGAAAGTGTGGGTTTAAATAGGAACAATAGAAACTGTATGCCCACAATGCAATTTTTTCCCCTTTGCCAAATCTTGACCTGATATTCATACCTGGACCAATTTAGAACTGATGACTGGCTGGGTAACAAATCAGTCTTGGAGTAGAACTGAAGTACAAATCAGATTGCTAGTCTTCCAGATCAGCCAAGGGGCCCTTGCACACCCTGCAAACTGCATTTGTCAGATCCGCGATCTCAGCACGAAACTTTTCCATGTTCAGCAGCCAGAAGACTTTGACATTCATAAGAATCTAATGTAAAACAAGCACTCTCTCTAAAAGACACATTAACTAGGATCTTAAAAACTTGTGCGGTCAAACTTGTATATTGATGCGAATGGACAACTCAACTTCTCAGCCTGCGTTCAGTTTTATAATTCCGTAGAAGAGGCGGGGTTAATGAACACTGCAATGGATTTCTCTTCTATGAAAAGTGTGATCAGTTGAAAGGTTAAAATCCTCTCCAATCAAAACATATCTTGGGCCAAGTACTGGTTGGTGCTTCATAATCCTAGCTACTCAGGAGCTGAGATCTGAGGACTTTGGTTCAAAACCAACCTGGCAGAAAAGTTTATGAGATTCTTATCTTCAAGTAAGCACAAAAATCCAAAAAGCAGAGCTATGTCTCAAGTGCTAGAACACAAGCCTTGAACACAAAAGCCCAAGGACAGTGCCCAGGCCTTGATTGTGAACCCCAGAAGTGACACAAAAAAAGTAACAAACAAAGATCATCTTATGGAGGAAAAACAAATTCTTCCTCAGATCACAAATGTAAATATAAATGTGCCATAAACACATAGATTTTATATAGCTCTAAAATTCACATTTCTTATAAAAAGCAATATATTTTGAGTTGTGTTTAAAGATAATTAGACACAAATACTTACAAATTTAGGTTTTCATCTCTATCTTACTTGTGAAATAAAAGTCTCGGCTCCTAAGTATATATTTTTATATTATTAAACTTTTAATTTCCTACTGCCAGACGAAACCATACCCAGTAGATTAAAAAGTGTTTGTATAATACTTAATACAAGAATAATATTTACACAATTAAGCTTTTAAAGTTTTTTCCTACATAAATTATTCACCTTGACATTGCTTTTCTGAGATAGCTAATACATGCCCCATTTTTAATTACTATAAATAGAAAGCGCCTAGCCTGGAAATCTTGACTTTACTACAGCTGAATTTTGGTACTACTAAATGCTTTGCAAACTGTTAAAATTAGAATAACAGAAGCTATTCACATGTGCAAAACCCTCTCTCTTGCCTAGTGGATCTTCCAAGGAAAATAAAAGTGTTATGAAATGTACTATGATTACTAAAAATGAGGAAAAGATCTAATTTATTCACTTTTGTAGACTACTTATTAAAACATAATTTAAGTTGTAATGTGTCACAACAAACATCACCAAAACAGAGAGAATACAACAATGAGCAGGAAGAATTGAAAGCAATGTTTGCAAAGGATATCTAGGGTAGGATTCTTTGAAAGATTTCCCAGGATATACACACTATAGAGATAAATGTGAAAAAATAGACTGAATAATGAAATAAATTGCTAGAAAACATACACACCAAAAGAATTAGTGATTAGTGCAAGAACAATGTATAAAGTTATTAGGCATGTTGGAAAGTATAGTTACATACAATTGACCCCAAGGGGCAAGTAGGAATTCATAACTATTAAGAAAAATGATTATGATATGTTAATTCCTTAGTATTTCAGATAGGACTAGCCAGTTTAAAAAGTAAAGATAACCTGATGAAATCTATAGATATGAATTATAAGAATTCAAATTAATGCCTTGAACATTAAATGCAGTGAAATGGAACAATTAATACTATAACCAGAAGTTGACAGGGACAGAAATGCATTTCAAAATTAAAACAAATTCCTTTGTAACAGTTCATCTGGAAACCTAATAGAGGTAACAAGATTAAAAATATTTTTAAAATATTTCAGCAATCACAATATCTTTTGTAAATATAACGATAGCTTTTTGTTTTTTCCCCATTTTGGTTTTCATGACATTAAAATGATTTCTGCCATAAATAATCCATTTTCAAGACCTGAGTTGTTATTAAATTTAAGGCTTTTAGACAAACATGAGCTTGAAGATGTAAATAAAATAGCTTATTTAGTATGAACTTAACAGTATTGAAGAAAGTACTCTCATAATGGGAAACATCTGGAGTCAATGTACACAAGGGTTATATGTCACAATGGATCTCATTATGTCTAGGATAGCATGCCTTAGCCAGGCCACTAAATTACTTTAGTATTTACACTAAAAGAGCAAGCAAGTTCAAAGCTTACAAGTTTTATTGTTTCCCTCTATGTCCTCGGTCAATTTAATCAGATACTTAGCAGTTCTTTTCTACATAAAAACAAAGGATGATATCTCTAATAAAATGGTGCTAAAAGTCCAACTAATTTTAAATTTTCAAAACAAATTAGACATAACCAGGAATAAAAACCCACTTTCATGTTTAATATTTGAAGAGCAGGTTAGAAATCATACTTTCACAAGAAGAACAAATAGAGAAATAAAAAACATGTAGAAATTTGGAAGGTGTTATTATACTTTTGCACTTTTGTCAAAAAACAAAATTAAAACATTAGGTGATCAGGACTGATAATTATAATAGCTCTATACAATGCTTGTTTTGGAAAGGCAATATTCTAAAAAAATTCTCATCGTTTAATCAGTGTTTTCCATTGGCTAATCAAATTTAGCATCTGTTAAATAGAATACATTTACTCATAGTGAAGGCTGAAAATCTAATAATGCTAAATTATAGGAATTATGATCTCTAAATTTTGAAGGACAGGAGAAGTATATAAAGACAGGGATAATGTGAAGAGAGAGAAGGTAAGATAGATTATTATATCTTGCATATGAGATGCACATTGTGGATGGTTAATCCACACAAATATTGTGATACAACTTCATGTTTCGTTGCCAAAGAATTTCCTCTCGAGTAAAGAATGGCTAGGGTAGACTATAAGCAACAGAGATGCCAAGGCGAACAGCCACCTGCTCAACAGTTGGCACGACTAATCTCAATATGTCCTGATAACCTGCACAATAGAAACAACTAATTTATTAGTTTTCCCTAATTGCCTAAAGATATATTTAGTATCACTTCATCTCCTCTAAAAGAGGATTATGGATCATCTATATATTTTATAGGATTTGCCACACAATAATTGATTTTATGAAAAAATAGTGCTTCTCATCTTACCTAACTGACTTACTGCTGATAGTAAAACATTTGATTTGAGTGCTTGCCGAAGAATGGACTTCGTATTTACATTAACAATGGGTTTTGAATTTTGTTATATTGTCATTTTGTTCACACTTGTTTTATCTGAATGACATTCTAGCTGCCCAGTACTGTATATGTTCAGACTCATTATGATGGAATTAGCTATAAATATAATTCATTGTTAATATATTAATAAATCTTCACCATACAATTGATTGTTAGCCAGATAGTAAGGCCAGATAAAAAATTTTTTCTAGGCTGGGTGCTGGTGGTTCACACCTGAAATCCTAGCTACTCAGGAGGCTGACATCTCAGGATCATAGTTCAAAGCCAGCTTATCTTATCTCCAATAAAAAATCACCAGGAAACTGGGAGGTGGTGCTGTGGCTCAAGTGGTAGAGTGCTTGCCTTGAGCTGAAGAGATGAGGGACAGCGCCCAGGCCCATAGTTCAAGCTCCATGACTAACTACGACAACAAAAAATTATAGGCATTAGGGAAACATTTCATTGGGTCCACTAGTAACACGAATCTTCTTGATCTTTCCTCTTTTGTCTCCTTGACCTGTGATGAAAGTAGAATAATAGAATAATGTTTTGTCCTCTTCTACAGAACTTGTGATTTTGGTTTAGTTGCACAACAAGGGAGGATTACTGTTGCTAATTAGCTGACCTTAAAATGGAGAAATAATTGCATGGGTAAAGTAATTGTCCCAATATAATCACAAATGTCCATAAAAGAGAAAGAGAAGTCAGAAGAGAGAGCCAGAGAGATCGCTATGTACAAAAAAGACTTGACCTTAAGTTTCTGGGGTTGGTAGTGGTAGCATGAGTCAAGAAAACCAAGCAGCTTCCAGAAGACAAGGAAATTGATTCCCTTATAGAGCTCATGAAAGAACATAGTCCTGGCAACACCTTGACTTTGGTCCATTAAGCCACATTTTGTCAACTTACTTGCGGAACTGAAAGGTGAGCAAATTGTCTTGCTGTGTAGCTGTAAATCTGTGTTAATTTGTTACAGCACCATTATGGAACCCACATAACTTCCTTTTTGCACTGTCAGTAATAAGTAGGCAAAAACATTCATTTCAAAGTGAACAATAGCACCATGATTGAAACTTTTTATACCTCCAACCATCTCCAGTTCTTCAACTAAAAATGTAAAAATGTATAAATATCCTTGATGTGAAAGAAAAAAGACGAGAATTTATCCATGTTTATAAAAATTCTTACTCAATTGAGATCATGAAAAACTAGAATTAAATATAATGTTTACTTTTTTAAAAGGTAAATAATTCAATCATTATGTCAATCATTCTTCAAAATAGATATTTCCTAAACTACAAATCTACATACCTGGTAAATGCTACTTCAAATAAAGCCTATTCTTCCTATAAATTCGCTTTTTATTTTTTCCAACTTTACTGGAATACAAACAAATAAGAAAATACAATGTTTTCATCATTATTTTTCACTCAAGGGAGTGAAAATAGCACCCTAGAGTGATGTACAATACTAGTTCCAAGGATCATATAGAGCTATTTCAATGCAATGTATTTCTATAAAAATCTAGAGTTACAAGTATATATACATATATATGTATATAATATTTGCTAGCCACATATATATGTATATTTTATATATCTGAGTGAAAAATACAGAGAGAAAGAGGGACAGAGAAATAGAGAACAAAAAGCATATATGTGGACAAATTTTCAGAACAGAACACAAAGTGCTATCTTACTGTAAAATGTACATTATTGTTCCAATGCTGCTATATATTTTACAGTAGCTTCCTTGTGTTAAGATTTGAGACTGGCGTAAGCTCCCACATGGGGCTGCCCTTGACATCACTGTAGAGGCACAAGCTCCTTATTGTAATCCTTAACCTTCCTCTCTCAAGTGGCTCTTCCTCTTTTGATCCTTCACTCCTTACTATTTTCACTTTGTCTCCTAGAGAGAAAACTGGAGGGGAGATTGAGGAGATAAAGCCCTAGATTTGAGTTTCTGAAACCAACTCATATATCCATGTAAGAACCATTTATATCAAAGTCACAGTTTAGTAATCTGTGTATTGAAGGCCATGGGTTCAGTGATCTCTGAATCCTTTCTAGAAACTGAAATTCTAGGATTTTATGAGCTCTCACACACCTGTAGTATTAGCTTTCAGTTTTGTGATTTTAAGGAACAATCAAAACTAAAAGTTTATGTCACTACTTTCTTACTCATGTTCTTTTTGTATTGAAGGAAGAAAGAATCCATGGATGAATGAATCTCCAATGAAAGAATTTTAGAGCACAGTGTGAGATTTATGGGGAAGGTGGCTTCTAAGGCCCCATTTGGGAAATAAGAATAATCCTGCTTATTGCCAAAGGTGATGCCCAAGCCGGGAATACAAGTGAATTTTATATTCAATGACTTGAACACTTAACCAAAGAATAAGTATAGATAAGGATAGCCATGTCTATGTTCAAAAGTAGTTTTCTAGATAAGTCATTGGTTATATTCAACTAAAATCCTATCTGGCCAATAATGAACATCTTCTTAAAAACTAATCTATCTCCCAAATAAGTTCTATTTTCTATTGTATCCCCCCCACAAAGGGAGATTTATTTTTCTCACATGTGCACTATTGTGTGCAACAGAAAATCCTTCCCACTCACACAGAGGTGTTAGAACTTTTTATAGCCAAGCTAAGACATTGTGAATCAGAGGCCTATATTGAAGACAGCCTGAGCAGAAAGCTCCCTATGAGACTCTTATCTCCAATTAATCACCCCAAAACTAGAAGTGATGTTGTGGCTTAAGAGGTAGAGCACTAACCTTGAGCACAAAGAGGCTCAGAGACAGCACCCAGACCTGAGTTCAAGCCCCACAACAGACAAAGAAAAATATCATGATTCTATTTTATTTCCTATCTCTTTCATGGCATCAGAGAAATTTATTCCTACCTGCGCCCATAATTCACAAGCCAATATCTCTTTGGCAGTATGTTCCATGTTGAAACTCTCTCTCTGTCAAAATACTCAATCACATCAACATCAAAATATTTAGCTCCATTTCTGTGTCACCCATCTGGTCAGCAGTAATCCATACATTTATTTAACCTTTTGATCTTTGATGTTTTGGCCATTGGTAAAGCAAAGGCTTTAAAAGATAGGGCTTCTAGTCAAGAAAACCCCACTGATTGTGTAGAGAAATTCCTTGAGTATACATTGTGAAACAATAGCAATGCCATTTCTTAGGAAATCAGAAAAAAATAGCCATCATTCTAAAACTTGACCAAAGCTTTTGTGGTGGGCTAAAAGACATACTGCTTTGGGTTATTTAATTTATTGTGTAAATTTCAAGCAATGATGAGGTCTATTAAGTTACTGAATCTTCTCAATAATATCGTTCAAACAATGAATGTATTGTGAAAGTTAGATAAACACACACATTCAACTATATATCATGGAATAAGCTGGTTTATATAGTCCTTGATTTTCATTTCTCCAAGTTGTTCATCCTTCTCAGAAGTCCTTTTTCTTTTATTCTCAAAAGCATTGTACCCTTAACAGAAGGCTTATTTCTAACAAAGCATGGCATACAGATAGTAACTAGTGAGCTCCAACTACTGAGCTCAGATAGGTAGACAATCTGGCCTCTGTCAGAGTTCACATATGTAATTCTTGTGTTGGCCTCATGAATCTCATGTGTAATGAAAAGTGGCATGACAGATACTTGATGAAGGCACTGGTCTGTAAAAAATATTCCACATAATAAAATATCACTGGGGACAGTCTCATTTTTAAGTGTGAAAAAGTATATATCTTCCAACTTGTAAGTAAATGAATTTAAAATATTCATATATTTGGTCATTTTGTATGCATAAACGTGTTTATTGAAACTTGGCTACCAGAAAAATTTAAGCAGTTCTGTTATTTCCCAGAAATGGTCTAAGAACCAATGCAATGTGAGACTGTGGTAGCTTTAACTTTAAATCTTCCAAATTATTACATAGCTGTGGGGATTTTTTTGTTGTTTGTTTGCTGGTCCTGGGGCTTGAACTCTGGGTCTGGGTGCTGTTCCTAGGCTCCTTTTTTGCTCAAGGGTAGCACCCCACCACTTGAGCCACAGCGCCTTTTTTGTGATTAATTGAAGAGAAAAGTCTGACTTTCCTGCCTGATCTGGCTTCAAATCACAATCCTCAGATCCCAGCCTACTAAGTAGCTAGGGCTACAGGGTGAACCCCAGCACAGAGTTACATAGCTGGTTTTTACCCAAATGTCAACACACATTTTTTTCCCTCCAAATATGCCCATGTGTCAGTTTTGATCTTGTGTCTGGAGCTACCTGTGAAAATTTGTCCAACATACAAAGAGTGAACCATCAAACCAGTAAGATTGTATGAATTAAATATATAAATGCCAATTTATTTTCCTCTTAATGTTCAGGATCACAAATAAACTTTTGTTGAATAAACTTTCTCTGTCTTTACAAATATTTATCTTAATATTGATATTGCAAAAGTATAACTAACTTTAAAGGGCTCCTTGATTATTCTACCAAAAATTGCTCCCTGGTATCATGAAAAATAAATTGGTGCCAAAGATTTTAAATAATCCTACTACTTTCTGCAAATACCAAATTTTTCCTCCCTTCAACAAAATATCCAATTGTATGTACCTAAAGATTTAGTGCAGGGAATTCATCAGTGCCCCATGTTTGCCCCTAAGGGCACGTTATTGTTACATCAATGCCCAGTGGGATGTCACACTAGAACTAAATATAAGATAGCTTTGATTTCTTTGCTCAGGACCATCTAACCTAATTTTAGACAGCCTGAATTTTTTTCTCTGGGTAACTTTGCAGAAACCATGCTCTGGCTTTATTGTCCTGAAAAGCAGAGGAACATATTCATAAACTGACTTTTTAAAAATCCAATATTTTTAAGTGGGATAAAGGTGGAAAGCGTTGTATATATTCATACACAAACATGCCCCCTTTTCCCACCTTTTCCCAGCGAATTAATTTAAAATACTCTAAAACTACATAGCTGTTGCTTCAGAACACAACTAATGGCATTTGAATCAGTCTATCGTAAAACCCAGAAACTACTCAAAAATGGTGTGTGTTTAGTGAGGCTCCCATGCAACACATATACTCAGCCAATTATTAAGCTTCGCCAGAATTCTGCTTACCTTCCTAAGTATAATGACTCTCAAATGTATGCTGTTTCAAACTCACTTTTCTCAATTTCAACACTGTTATTTTTCTTTTGTAATCATTGTGAAAATGAAAAAAAATAAACAAAACAAGCCCAAGGAACATTTCAGACAGAAATTAAACATGTGGTTCATCTAGGCACATATTATAGCATCAGTATTCACAATTCAAGAAGCCACTGATGAGTCAGACTCGAAGTCTTCAATGGAACTAATACTGTTTTCTGCACATATGCTCCTCAGATTACATCATCACAGCTAAATTCATGGTTTACTAATATATTGTTAGGAACTTCGAGTCATTTTATTTAAGCCATAAAAATCCTGAGGATGTCTGCTTTTATGCTGGTATTATACAAAGTTGGACATTTCTGTTGCTTTGTTTCTCTTTGTTGAATTAAATAATAATAACATCAATCTTGGATCTGTAGAGAGTCAGTTCTAAAAAGCCATGCAAAAAAACGTAACTTCAGGTATAAAAGCTTCTGTATATGTGATGGGATACCTTACTGTTCATAATTTCAAGAGTGCCTGTGTAAGCTATATAATATTATTTAATATATTGTACATAAAATCAATAAAATTAATAGAGACTAAAATGCAATGATTCAATGTAGAACAACAAAAAATACCCTTAGGGTACCATAAGTTGCGTTTTCAAACTTTGACTTATACTAGAAGTAAATGTCACAGACCTACTTCAATAAATCATTTTTGATATTGTTGTAATCACAGCTGATTTCTAGACAGATGACTTGATCTCTTTTGTTTACTTGTATATCCCTACCATGGCACTTGGCTTATAATAACAAAAGTTCTCAAAACCATTTATTTTGTCTTTATGAGACAATATTACTGTTAGTAAAGAATATGATACACATTTTGCTATTTCTTTATTATTTACTATTATCAGCATGGCACAAATCAGAAATTATAGTGACACAAAATGCCCAGTGTTTAGTCCATTCTCTCTGACTCCAAATCTGACTACCAGAGTTTTCTGTTGATGTCAAAATTATTTTATTATGAAACAGTACAAGGAAAAACTTCAGTAATATGCATCAGAATGAGTTTGACTGGTAACAAAAAATATCCTGAAGGACTTGGGCATGAGTTAAAAAATACAGCTAGCAGCAAGACAAACAAGGGAATATTTTATGCAAAGCAGGAAGATATGGGACAAACCAGTGTATGGGAAATATCACCCTTCAAGCTCCTCCACAAAGAATACATTAGGTTCTAGTGCAATACGAGCTAGGTGGATTTGAAATACTAAGTACAAAGCAGGATGGTCCAATGATGCTGCTAGATGCTTAGTACAAAGCTAATAGGTTAGAAAATTAGAAGTCCAGCATTTTGGGAACCAGAAACTGGCGGGAAGGGGGGAAATAGAAATACATGGTGCTTATACCAACCATTACAAAGAAAATTGCAATATAGGTGGCTGGTTCTAGTATTCCATAAGTGACCAATGTCCCAAACATGTAGAAAGCCATAAAAATTTAAATGGAATACCTGAAGGTCAATGGATTGGGCTAAACTTAAAAGGAATATTTTTCAAATACAAAGATTTGCAATCACATTGGATCAAGGTAGAGTAATGGATAGGGTATAAATAAACAGAGAAGATTCAAAAAACTTGGCAAATAAGTCCTAAGTTATATATCTACATCTAGAGGTGTAGATATAGAGATATATGTTGGATCCAAGAATCTTGCACGTTCCTGAAAGTGGGAAAATTTCAAGTTCTCTATAGTCTTGGAGCTATCTTGCCTAAGCTACAAATGCCTAATTAGTTTTGTGGCACTATATATGCTTTCAAATGGCATCATCTGCTGTTTTTTGCTTCTTCACTAGTGATATAGTACATAAATGAACTTAACACTGAAGGACAATTTTCTAATATCCCTTAACCTGCATGTCCACATGAGAGAAAGCGTTGTATGAGGCAAAGGGAGACAATGTCAAGGTCAAAGAAAATGTATTCATAAATAAATATTGATTGATTTATATTGATAAAAAGTAGTCAGGTACTGGAGATGTTGTCTACCACAAGTACAAAAATCAGTGTGCTAACTGTTCTCCCCTCTATGAGGTACATTATGGTGAAACCCAAAAGATTCCTTCAGGTACTGTGCCAGGGGACACACATGGGGCATAGGTGGGGGACCTCTGTGGCAAGAGAGAAATTGTCTGACCCAATCCATAGATGTAAAAGCACCTTGTGAGCAGCATTAGCATTTAGTCAACAAATAAGGGAAAATTGGAAGGTGAAAGTGGAACGGAAGTGGGCAAGTCATCTTTGGCCAGTCCCGCCATCCACAGACATAGAACACCAACTCATAAGGGGAAAAGAATTTCCCTTCATATTCAGAAAGAGAATCATTTCTAAAGAGAAATAGAATATATATATGCCAAAATACTACGTATGCAATTTTGTTAAATAAATACTACTGAACTTTAACAGGTGTGTCTGCAAATAATGATATTAATACCCCATTCACACAAGCAGGCAGGCCATGGAGACTCCCTGTGGGACTTAAAACCCTGATGTGTGGCTTTGTTAGTGCAGATTCTACTCAACTGAACTCTATATAAATAAATTTACCGGTTGGTAAATTTGAAGTTAAAAGTATGTTTTAATTGCTTAGCAGAGAGAATTAATTCACGAAGTTATAACAATGAATTTTGGAGATTTGGTAATTTTATTGATAATTTTGGTAATTTTAGGTATATTTCCAACTCAAACTTTGGTGATAAGTTGGAAACACAACTACCAATACTGATTTTTTCAACCAAAATATTATTAAATTATATTTTTGATGATTATGAAACTACTAGATAATTTGTATGAATTAATGACTTGTAATTGATAATATTTACATTAGAAATAAAGAAAAATTATAGTAGCTTTGTTACAGTGCCTGAATATCATATGGGTATCTGATTTGAGTTACTTTTGCCTATGGTTAAATACAGTTTTTTTTTAAATGCTTTAGGAACTAAAGCAGTACCTTAACTTGCATTAATGCTTATGTTTTATAAAAATCTTCATGTTTATACACACTGTTATGTCAGGATGCTTTCATAATATGGTGAAGCTAAAATTAATAAGTTTTGTATAGATTTTGTAATAACATTTAATTTTATTAGAAGAAGTTTGTATGTAATAGTTTCCCTTATTCAGTGTGTTTGGTTACTTTTGCTGTTATTTTTGTTTTGATGGACCAAAAGTTAAGAGTATTTACAAATGGACATGTTAGGTATGTGTTCCTATAAAACTGGATATCAAGGGGAATAACTTTTGACAGATAAAAATGATTAGGTTATACACACCAAGTTGGAGATTTAAAGCAGTATGAGCATGGCAGTTTTACCTTACTTTCAAAGTACTTGCCTCAGCAGTTATGAAGGAATTAATATCATGAGAAGTGTTGCCTAATGTATCTAAGGGGAGCATTATTTTATGATTGACCAGGCCAATTCTTTCCTGCCCACCATATTTTCTACTTATGTAAGTGGCTTTATCTCATGGTGATACAGCTGTCCTTTCTAGTATGATGGCAGTGATCTGAAGAAGACGATACAAAAGAAAGTTTATAGCCAATACTCTGAAAAGCAGATCCCTGAACACATTCACCACACAGATTAAGGTATTTACCTAGTTTTAATGGCTACACACTTGAGAGCCAAATGATATAACAAACACATGTTTTTATTTCTAATTAGGAAGCATGTGCCATTTATACATCTTCAATATTTTGCTAATTTCTGGCTTTTATACCAGTGCCATTATATTTGTGTATTTCTTTCTATCTGAGCTCCTGCAGCTTTCTGTAACATTCAAATAAATGGGAATGTTCCGTTGCTCTGAAGCCTGGCCCATTTGTTTCACTTGTAGTAAGCAAACCAGCTGTGCTTAGATGAAACAGATGAAGAATAAAGTAAAGCAAACGGCTGACAGGATTAATCATGCAGAAGGAAACAATTGGGAAACCTGAAATAGTATCACAACCATAGTATTAATTAGCTATGATATGCTAATAAATACTGTATAACTTAAGATATTTGGCTCAGCACATGTGGCTCCCATTTGCAATTCTAGTTTAATAGTTTGAAGCTAGTCCTGGGCATGAAAAGTCCATGAGACTCTTATCTCCAACTAACCAGCCCAAATGGTTACTGTAGCTCCTGGTAGAACATCAGTCTTGGGTAAGAAAGCTAATGCACAGCACTCAGGTTCTAAGTTCAAGTCCCAGTACTAACACAAAGGGAAAAAAAAGGAATTTTGGATATTGTTTATAATATCAAACATTATACTTAAAACAAACACAGAAATCATAGAAATCACATTTGGACCCTTATTAAAATAACAGTAATATGCTAAAGCTATCCTAGACATTTCAAATTGACATAAAGTGCTCAGTTGTATTTACAGTGTTCTATAATTTCGAACAGTAAGATATAATCACTAGGTTGCATCAATTTGTGTTTGGTTTCTTTTATTTTTTTGTTGTTGTTTTTTGCTTATTTGAATTTATTTAGGAAGATATCTACTACAGATTTTGTTCAAGGGAATAAGGCCAGGTTCCTGTTGTGTAATAATACAAGCTGACTCTGGGAAGGCTCAATCAGAATCAAACTTGGAACTACCCAGTGCAGTAAATATAGAATGCCAAGAGAGAGAGAGAAACCTCTATAATGCTAAAACCAAAGATGAGTGTTCTTGGCATACAAAATGATTTTCTTTTATAGCAGAGCCAATATCTTCTATATCATTGATGCCTTTAAAAAGTTGACCCATATGCTATGTGATTTTAAAAAAACATGTAAATAAAATAAGGGAAAAAATAAATGCAGGTAGAAATGAATTCACAAAGACTGTGTTATGTTATTAGCAAATGAATTATTTGATAAAAATCATAATGCCTGTTAACTCTCTTGGGATGACATATAAAGACAAGGCTAATAATTAATTATAGTATTTTTAGTAATTAATTTTAAACATATTTAAAATTATTGTACACTTGACCAACAAGAAATTACATTTATTATTTGTAAACAGATGATCATATTTAACATTTAGTATCATAGAGAATTGGGCATTGCTATCTATGTCTTAGACCTAGAGACACAAGTTAACCAGAAAGTTCAAGTAATTCTCTCCAGATTCCAAATCAGATTCAAATTATTTCAAAGTTCTGCATTCATTTAATAATTTAACTTTAAGAAACTAGATATATACATACATATGCATATATATATATACATATATATATAAATTCTACAAGATCAGAAATAACTTTAAGAATATTAAACATTGGGGCTGGGAAGGTGGCTCAGTGGTAGAGCACTTGCCTTGCATGCATGAGGCCATGGGTTCAATTCCTCAGCACCACATAAGCAAAATGAAAAAAAGCCAGAAGTGGCACTGTGGCTCAAGTGGTAAAGCTCTAGCCTTGAGCTGAAGAGCTGAGGGACAGTGCCCAGGCCCAGAGTTCAGGCCCCACGACCGGACTAAAAAAAAATACTAAACATGTCCAGTGCTAGTGGTTCATGCCTGTAATCCTAGGTACTCAGGAGGCTGAGATCTGATGATGGTGGTTCAAAACCAAGACAGGGCAGCAAGTTTGTGAGAGTCTTATCTTCAATTAACCACCAGAAAACTGTAAGTGAAGCTATGGATCAAAGTGCCAAAGCACTAGCTTTAGGCAGAAAAGCTCAGAGACAATATGCAGGTCCTCAGTTCAAGCCCCATGACTGATAAAAAAATATCAATCATTTATTATATGACCCCTACTAGTATATTACTTAATAACATTATACTTGTAATAAAATTATACTATTATAATCTATACTGTGTAGGAGAAGAATGGACATGATCTAAGAACTGTTTTGTATGGAGATGTTCATTTCAAGAGATAATTCAATTTTTTGAATATTCAACATTATTTAGATAAAGGGTTTACAAATTATATAGTTGACAAAGCTTTCTAGTCTGTGTGTGAGGACATTTGGTAGCTGAGGAGAGAAAAGCAGAAAGATAGAGTTTTAGTCATTCAACCAAAAAATCTTGCAATTTACCCTGTCGTTAGTCTTTCTGTTATATACAATTATAAATATCAGTGTGGTTTCTCCTGGTTGATTTTGCACTTATTGACTTACGACTGAAATTATTATAACTGATGCATTTTAAATAGTTGTTTATAGATGTTAAAGTACCCAGCAAGTTAGGAGTATGGGGTATTGTTAGGACTAAGGAGGAATTAAGGTAACTTTTACAATGGATGTTTATTTAATCATAGTTTAAAATTCTCATAGAATTATTGGTCCAGACATTAGAAATATCAATACAAGACAATGAATTTTATCAAAGATCTATGGTCTTTGCACATTAGAGAGAGTGGGTACATTGCAGAATACTAGAAGCCATCAGATCCAGGGTTCTGACTTTGTACACAAGGTAGTGAGGCCAGAAAGCTGGTGGAAATATGGAATAGAAATTTGAAGGCTCATCCCTTAAGCTAGAAAAAATACAGTAGAGTCATGTATTCCACAATCACATTAAAAGGTATTTTTAAAATAATGTTTAAATATCAGGGTTGGATCACACAAGTGATTTTATTCCTCATGCTAGTCTTATTTAAAGTAAGCTTAATAATATTATACTTGCATTTGATTCCAATTCTTGCTTTCTAGAGCTAAGGATATTTTAAATCCTCAAAGAATAAAGGAATTTTTAAACTAATGTAGTATCGTGGCTAATTTGTTGGCAATAGGATGTATGCAGAGGTCATGTTTGTCCCATTCCTGAACTTGCCATTAAAAGAAAGCCCCGTGTGTCCTTTCATTCTCTCAAGCCTCCTGCTCTTTCAAGTATGCATATGATGTTAGGTGATCAATAGTAATATCCCCCAAACTAGATCATTCTCAATTCTAGATAACTATTGAGCAGTTATACCAGTCCTGACTCCTGCTATACAGGCAGTTATTAACTTATACAAGCAGAATTAACTGCTTGTATAAGTATTTTAGGGTGCAGAGGGGGCCTTCATTTCTTCTAAGCACAACAGAACACTAACAAGACATATATAGATTTAATCAGATTGTTTCTGTAGAAATGTATGTATATGTGTATTTATGTGCATGTTATTTAGATTGTGTAGCAACCATTGTCTTGTGTTCCCAATTTTGTGACTGGAAATTTACCTAAATTTTGTCATAGTCCTGTGATACCTACTTGGATCCCACTGACACTACAAATAAACAGGCACAACCAACAAAGGAAATAACCTGAGCAACAAACCCTTGAGTAAAGAATCCAATGAGTATTTGCCTCTTTACAATAGGAAGCATTGTGTCAATTATAGCATAAACAACAGAAGCTGCACCAAGTAAACTCTGTTTGAATGTGAATGAAAGGCACTGTATCATTTTGAAAAAGAATCTTTTCAAAAAACACAAATGGTTGTTCAATGTATTTTGTTTAACAGAATCTAACAGAATGTTCTTCAAGAATATTGTGAATCTTTGTGTGGATCCCAAATTGAGAGTGGATTCAGGGTCACATAAAAACTGGGGTTTTAGTTTGGGATGCGGAGTTGCCTGCATCTAAAACTTCCAATATGGAAGTTTCTTTTAATCTATAATTTTATATTATTCATAAGTACTTATGCAAACCAATATAGAGCTAATGAGAGAAAAGAGGTATTCAGACTTTTTGGCTGGTTAAACAATTTCCAAAGATGAATACATAGAACATTAGAATGAATTATATCTTCTGTACTAAATCAAACTCTTTGTCTTATCAACCCTCTCTCTTTCTTTGCTTACTCTCATTCTCCTTATCATCTTTATCATGTGTACATGATTATGTACACATAAAGGCAGGTAAAAGTTTGCTATTGTAATGTGGCCATAGAGCAATTCAAGTATAGCAAATGATTTTCTGTCTCTTAGGATAGAAATTATGAAATTTGGATATCTCAAATTTTCCCACAGCTTCTAAATCTCTTCTCTTCTGAGAATTTAAATAGAAGATGTTGGCTATTTATTTGTTTTTTGTGGATTGTTAATAGATAGATAGATAGATAGATAGATAGATAGATAGATAGATAGATAGATAGATAGATAGATAGATGGAGAGAGAGAGAGAGAGAGAGAGAGAGAGAGAGAGAGAGAGAGAGAGAGAGAGAGAGAGAGAGAGAGAGAGAGAGAGAGAACGGTCCAGGAACATTTGGGTATTTAATATCTCTATAAATTTGTCAAACTGACCAGAGGCATACAATATCAGAAATGAACTTCTAACATGGTAGTTTTGAAGCCAGTTTTCCTTAGAGTTTTCACTCATCAGAAGGATATTACTTTTGAACTAACTATAGCTCAGAGCATCAGGGGAAATCCTAGTCTATATTAATGTTATCCTAAGCTGCAAATTCAAGAAATCTATTCTCCTCTACCTTGACTAAAACTACTTTCCACTTCACTTCCTATTCAGATTAAATAAATGTGTTCTTAAGTATCTTTCAAAAAATAGGTCACTTCAACCTGTATATCTGGAATGGTTCTATAATTAGTTTAAGTATTACAAAAGAAAAAAATTCTTTATTTTCCTCAACCTTAATATCTTCTAACTTAACAATTCTATTACAGATATATTTAAAATAAAATAGTGATATCATTTAGATCTGATTAAAATGTTCCACTTAATCTAGCCTCTAAATTAGCAATTTGAGGATGCAAAGATCTATTCATATCTTGGAATAGACATATATTCTATCCAATAAAGCTCACTGAGGACCTATTCTATCAAAATAGAAATATATCTTCTTATAAGGAGTTGTCAGAAGACATGTGAAGTGAAAGGACACAACCAAAGGATTAATTGTGAAAAAGTAAACAAAACTACACAACGCATTATCAAGTTCTACCTAACAATTAAATGGGTGAAGGTGTCAGAAACAAGAGAAGACCTGGCGTGAATATCCAATCTGCCAGTGTAGTTAAATTAGAGATCAATGGAGCTACTAGAAGAAATTGATAAAATAGGAGGAAAACGTTATTAAAATGGAATCTAAGCTGTTTTATTTCTTTATGTTGTTGTTGTTGTTGTTGTGTTTTGGTGGGTCGTGGAGCTTGAACACTGGGCCTGGACACTGTCCCTCAGCTCTTCAGCTCAAGGCCAGCACTCTATGACTTGAGCTACAGAGCCACTTCCGGTTTTCTGGTGGTTTATTGGAGATAAGAGTCTCACAGACTTTTGTGCCTGGGCTGGCTTTGAACCTCGATCCTCAGATCTCAGCCTCCTGAGTAGCTAGGATTACAGGCATGAGCCATGGGCACCCGGCTTAAACTGAATTTTAGACTTTCAAAGGGTGCATCAGGACATAAATGTGGCAATGTCCATAGAACCATTGGAAACAGATAAGTCTTAATCAAAGAGAACAGGGTGAAATTTGTTAGTTGTGAGATGGGAAGTCAGATCTGAGCAAACACATCGAGTATGTTGTTTATCCACAGAGGTAAAGAAGCCGAGCGTCTCAATTCATAAATCTTTTCTTCAGAGAAAATATGTTCAGCTGTCTATCTGCAGAAATAGAGTTAGGATTAAATACTGGAGTACTTTTGTAAACCAACTCAGAGTAAAGGAAGCTTAAATATGTTCCAATTCTATAACAAAGACCATCACCATCTTGTCATACTGCTGTTTATTTAGGAAGCTCAAATGTTTGAGTGCCATTATTTATTAACAAGGGGGACTATCATTCTTCTTGGCAAGGCTGTATGTATCCAAGGACAGTAAATCATCCCTAATCCACATGTAGTGGCACACAGTTGCAATTGCAGCTCATCCAACACTCTGAAATAGAAGCAGAAGAGTTGTATGGGCTACATAGGGAGATAATGTCACTAGACCTAAAAAGGTGATTTGGGCATGGGTGGCTCATGCATGTAATCCTAGCTACTCAGTAGACTGAGATCAGAGAAGCACAATTTGAACTTGCCTTGGGCAAAATATTCTACAAGACCCTTATCTCTAGTTAACTAGTAAAATGATAACCTGAAAGCATGACTCAGATGGTAGAGAAATATCCCTAGGCAAGCAAGTAGAACTAGAGAAAGAGGCCTTGAATTGAAGCTTGGGTATTTACACAAACACACATACACATAAACACACACATACAGACACACACAAACACAATAGTAAAAGAAAAATAATATAAAATTTAAAAGGGTGGAGATGTAGCTCAGTAATAGAGCAAAGTGTGTAGTACAAGGCCTTAGGCTTGATTATTAGTACACACACACATACACACACACACACACACACACACACACACACACATGTATACCCATAACACACAGCCTAGATTAAACACTGAATGACAGCTTTTAAAATTGCAATATTATTTCACTTATCATATTTACCTTCCCTAATGAACAATCAACAGTCTTTAAAAAGTGAAATTCTAAGGAAAATGCTCAATGTGTAATAGAAAATATGAGTATATTATATGCTTTTATTAGAATATAATGGATAAGAAATCAACAGAATTAATATCTACTTCAAATATATAGTCACTTTTGCCCAAAGTATGACCTTTAGAAATTAATTATACTTAGAAACAGAAAAACATCTACCTATTTACATTCTGCAAAAGTTAAATATTTACATAATGATTTAGTATGTTTTATATAAATAGTCCATGATTACATAGTCTTAACAATTCTAACAATAGCAAAATAAAAGGTTGTATGTTAATATATAAGAAAGTATGTTTATAAATACATCTCAACATAAACACTAAAATGTAAGTCTGATATGTCAGTACAAAATACATTCTTCTTTGCATTTCTAAGTAAAATTTATGAAGTTCTCTAAATATTTCTCTCTTACTTCAGTAGAATTTATGATTGGTTTTAAAGATAATAACAATAAAAAAACTTGCATAATTTATTACAGAATCTTATATTTTCCATATATGCTTACATTTTTTACATATACACATTAACAATAATAATAAAATGATCTCATTGAACAAAGTCAATTCAGCATAACAAGATTTAACAATATCTCAAAATTTTACCTTCAATCTCATACTTCATGTATTTTATTTTGAATTAACAAAATAATTTCACAGATGTTGAGTGCCAACGTATTTTGGTAAGAGTCACAATGTAAAACAAAATTGCCAGAGACTTAAAGCTTAAAAAAAGAAATATTGATAAAAGACCCTGAATAGCAAAAATGATCCTCAACAGAAAGAACAGTGCTAGAGGAATATCAATACCAAATTTCAAACTTTACTACAAAGCCATAATAATCAAAAAAGCTTGGTACTGGCACAAGAACAGACCTCAGGACCAATGGGATAAAATTGAAAACCCAGAAATGAACCCACAGACCTACAGCCATTAATCTTCAATAAGGGAGCCAAAAACAAAAATAGAATGGAAGAAAGACAGCCTCTTCAGTAAATGGTGCTGGCAAAATTGGTTAATCAATTGTAGAAAACTAAAGCTAGATCCTTATATATCACCCTGCACCAGAATAAACTCCAAATGGATCAAAGACCTCGGAGTCAAAGCAGACACTCTGAAAACATTACAGTACAGAATAGGAGAAATACTAGGTCTCCTTGGCACAGGCCGAAAATTTCTTAATAGAGACCTAGAAACACAACAAATCAAAGAAAGATTGGATAAATGGGATTGCATGAAATTCCAGAGCTTTTGCATGGCAAAGGACATAGCTAGCAAGATCAATAGAAAGTCCACAGATTGGGAGAAGATCTTCACTAGCCATAGAACGGAGAAGGGTATCATAACTAAAACATACCTGGAACTCAAAAAATTAAATCCCCCAAAAACAAATCCTCAAAGAAACAACTGCCCAATAAATAAGTGGGCTAAAGACTTACAGAGAAATTTCTCTGAAGAGGAAATAAGAATGGCCAATATACACATGAAGAAATGCTCAACTTCTCTCGCCATAAAAGAAATGCAAATCAAAACAACATTAAGATACCACCTCACCTCAGTTAGAATGGCTATAATCAAGAACTCTAATAACAACAGATGCTGGAGGGGATGTGGACAGAAGGGAACCCTACTGCATTGTTGGTGGGAGTGTAAACTTATTCAACCCCACTTTAGAAAGCAGTATGGAGGTTCCTCAAAAGACTCCACATAGAGCTCCCCTATGACCCAGCAATCCCACTTTTGGGCATTTACCCAAATGATCACAAACAAGACCATACTAAAGCTACCAGCACAACTATGTTTAATGCAGCATTATTTACCATAGCTAAGATATGGAACCAACCCAGATGCCCCTCAGTAGATGAATGGATCAAGAAAATGTGGTATGTATACACAATGGAATTCTATGCCTCCATTAGAAAGAATGACACTGCCCCATTTGTTAGGAAATGGAAAGACTTGGAAAAAATTATATTAAGTGAAGTAAGCCAGGCCCAAAGAAACATAGGTCCCATGGTTTCCCTTATTTGCAATAACTAGTATATGTCTGAGACAAGCAGAAATGGTCAGATAAGTTTATTTTAGGTGAAATGAACATCAAGGTAAGGACTCATGTTTTTTCTTTCTTGCTATTGTTTTTAAGATATTTATAAGATGATTCTTTTGTTACTTTGTATGTTTCTCCCCTATGGTATAACCCGTTTTCACTGTATTTGATGTTGGTGTAATTTGTGGAGGGGAAGGTGGACCTATTGCTACAATGAGATGTACAAGACTTTATGTGGGGGGGTGGCCAAGGGAAGGGATGGGTAGTGATGGGAAGGGGAAACAAAGGAGGAGGCAATAGTGCTTGATAAGAAATGTACTCATTATCTTGCTCATGTAATTGTATGGTATTTTCACAATAAAAAAAAGAAATATTGTGTCAATCAAAAACAAACTATTGGGCTGGGAAGGTGGCTCAGTGGTAGAATGCTTCCCTTGCTTGCATGAGGCCCTGGGTTCCATTCCTCAGCACCACATAAACAGAAAAAGCTGGAAGTGGCACTGTGGCTCAAGTGGTAGAGGACTAGACTTGAGCTGAAGAGCTGAGGGACAACACCCAAGCACATAGTTCAGACCCTACAACCAACAAAAAAAACTAACAAACAAAAATAAAAAAAATCCCACACTTTCCATCAATGAACACCACTCAGCCAATTAGAAGAGTTTGCTTTGTTTTAATAAACAAAATGAACATAAAATGGAGAAAACATTTTTAAAGAAGAATGTATGTTTCTTGCAAATAGTGATTGTTATAACTTCTTATTGAACATAGTAGGAAACTTTCAGAATTGATTTTTAAAATATTTTATAATATTTAAAAGTTTCACCTCAACTCAATCGCCTACATTTAGATTCAGGCTTTATCGAGTTTTTGTATTTGTTTTTGGTTTTTTGTTGTTGTTGTTGTTCAGTCATAAGGCCTGAAATCAGGGCCTGGGCGCTGTCCCTGAGTTCTTTTGCTCAAGGCTAGCTCACCGCTTTGAGCCACAGCTCCACTTCCTGTTACTTGGTCTTGCTTTTCAGTTAGGACAACAAGGAAAATGAAAAGAAGAAACTTCACAAACTCATTATCTATATTAAGTCACTTATTCCTTCTCTCATTGAATCCTTGAAGATTCAAAACAAATTTATTCAAATGAGTTAAATCTTAGAGTGTCTTATCAAATCCTTTGTGTACAAGAGAATTCAGAAAAGCCTGTCTTGCTATTAAGAGACTAAATAAAGACCAAGAGGAATAAAATCTATGTGCATGAGTTTCTTTGCTTTGACTCAAATGTCACTTGCAAAACTTCTACATTCATAACTGTTAGGGACCAGTTATTATCTCCAAAAGTATCCTAGTTAATACTCATAATCTAACTCTAAACATTGCTTATATTTTATTTAGTGCTAGGAATGTTTTTATAACCCCTCCATTTCCATTTAGCACACATGCAAAGAATATCACAGAACTTAAAAGATCTTCCCTGTAGTTTCTCCAATTAAAACAAAAAGAAAGGAAAAACAATGGCCAAATCTATCATGGTCAATGAAAAGACATCTTACATTCAATTTATTTGATAGTATTAACCTGTGTCTTATATATACTTGAGTTTTTGACTGCAATGACTGAGAAGACCAAAGTCAATATTAAATTGCTAACTCCAAATATTAATAAAGGATTTCTACAGTTAAATAAGGGATGATAAGCTTGTATGTTAGCTTGAGGGAATAGCCCATTCTTTTCTTTCCCACTCTGTATTTGCTTTTGCCAAACTTCACTCAGACTGGAAATAATCATAATAATTGGAACCAGCAAAAGGAAACAGCTGATGCTGCTAGACAGGATGAAATGAATCTGCAACTCCAGTCAGACTAAATATAAGCTCCTCGTGATCATACTTGAAGGAACCACCTGAGATAAGATGCTTCTTTAGAACCACAGCCCCAAGTTTACACTTTTACCAGCAGAGACATTTTAGTAATGTAATATCCATAATATACCTACATACCAATGAGTACAAACAAATAGCATATTAATATCTTTCATAGCAACAAGATTAACAATTTCCTGAATGGGAAAAAGACCCAAAATAAGTATTTGATTAATTAGAAAAAAATACTTATATAAATTGCTAATGTAATAAACTTTTAGTTTCATGATTTTTTTGTAAATTACAAAGCACAAAAACCTAGTTAGAAGAACTTTGCCTTCTTTGCTATCTGTAGTAGTTTATTTTTGTCTACAATACTCCACTGTGGCATTTATACAATTGTTTGTACTGAATGCTGTGGCAATAGAAAACAATTAATCTTGAAATGTCTGCATCTTTCTAAGATGGAAAAGGAAGAATAAAGTATGACATATCCATCAGAAAATTTGAAGCACTGGAAAAGGAAACAAGTAGAAATGTTCATTTGGGTACTGTAACTGTCTACTTGGATGTATGGTGTACCAGTCTAGGGAACTGATTAATTAATCCTCTGGACTCTGTCCTCCTCTCTTTCAGCAATATCACAAGGCAAATATGACTTATGTTTTTAAATCAAGGAGCTACTTGTTGCTGAGTAACCTTGGGTAATTTGTGTAACCTTGGGCACATGATTAGACTTTTTGCTTCAGTTTCTCCATATTTAACTGGGATGATTAAAAAGTCTTTCCTACTAGAATTAATGTGAGTCTTAAATAAGTGTAATTAGATGTGAAGTAGCACTTTGCCTATTTTCTTGGAACATAGCTAAGGCTTCAAAGCTGATGACAATAGAAAATAAGTGCACTATGTAGAATATCCTTGGTACAATCAATCAGAGACCCATCATTATCAATAGCCTGCACAGGAAAAGCATTCAAAGATTCTATGAAAAAGAGTCTTTGTAGGGAATCTTATTAAATGTAGAAAGGTCTTCCCCCTTGTTCTCAGTTGGGAAAAGGTGTGATATTTGATAGGAAGTGGTGATTACAGATCACTCTTAGAAGGTTTGCTCATTGAAATAGATTTGTTCCCCGCCCCCATACACAAACATCTACAAGCCAAGTATAAAGCGTTCTTGGGGAGAATCAGAATGAGTTTTTCATGGGGCTAGAGGATATTTATGAAGAAAGGAGTTATGTTTACTTTTTAATGAAAGAATTCTTAGTGAGTAATGTGACAGCATTTCTTATACATGAAAGATCCAGAATGGAGCAGGTTTTCCATGGCAAGTCAAACATCAGAAGAAAGCTAGCAAAGACTCTCCTGAAAGGATGCTGCTCAATACCACAGTATGCCTGGCTACTTGGAAGGTGGAGATCAGGAGGCTCATGGTTCAAGATCAATGCAGGCAAAAGAAAATAAATGAGCTCTTATCTGGTGAGTGGCAAATGCCAGCTACTCAAGAGGCATAGGGTGGAGGTTCATGGTCCAAAGCTAATTAAGACAAAAGGTGTGAGAACATATCTGGAAAATCATGCAAAAGCGGGGATTGGCTTAAGTGGTAGAATGGTGACAGATCTGGAATTCCAGAGCTGTCATTTTTTTAAAGGGTGTAGTGATAACTTTGGGGCCAGAGGAATTCTAACAAAGAGCCCAGAGTGTAACAACACGGATAGGAGCTGACAGCAGAATTACAAGTGGTGAGAATCCACTGCCCCTTTCAGGAAATACTACAATGGGCATATTACAGTGTGTAGGAAGTGAAGAGACTGCTGGAATATCATTGAAGAACATATAAAAATGTTCCCTAACAGAAAGCTGACACCTAGATGCCTGTCATAACAGAGAGCATAGAGTGCAGATTTAAAGAGCCAGAGAAACAAGATTTTGCCTTCCTTACTCAGGTTTCTTGTTCTCCCTTGCCTTGACCTACCTCAGAGGAAAGACAAGTAGTTGGGTTTAGGGTGAGCTTGGACAAGCTAAGTGATGTAACAACCCACAGTACTTCTCTCCTTATGGTTCCCAGATCCTGATTAACTCAGCTCCACAGATGGGCAGGCCTTTAAACTGAATGCAGGATTAACTTTTGTATTAGAAACGATATTTTCTTTTCTTATGGGAAAATGAAACCTATTCTTATACTTGAGTGTGACAAATCATTATGAAGTAGGCCAGGGCTGCTGTCCAGAGCTGTGACACAGATTCAATTGAAGAAGCTGTGTGGCAGGAGACATGAAAAATAGTAAATATTTTGTTTCACCTTTTGCACAGTTACACTGCTGTTACTATTCTCAATATTATTATTGTTGTCCCTAAATAAAAATTTAGCAATGTGTAAACTACAGTGCTAAATAAAACAGGACATTTCAAGTTTAGGGAAGAAAATGAATACTTAAACAATAAGAAATTAGTTGACTTTTCTATCAACCAAGCACATCAAAAAGTACCACAGGGTACAAACAAGAAGAACATAATAATCTTAATAAAACAATATGTACTTGGTGTTTCCTGACCAAATAATCCCTTATTTCTGATTTTTCAATGTATTTTTTAAGGAAAGGTATATGGATAACATTTCATTCCTAATGTACTGTGAACCTGCTAATCTGCCACCTTTACATTTGCAAATAATTTCCCTCTCTAAAATCTTGAGATAATTATTAACCATGGAATGAAAACTTCCTTTCTGGAGCAAAAGAGCTACATTAATTCCCTTGATAATTAAAACTTCTTTTATTCAGTAACTTCTTAGATGCCATTTTATAGTGGAAGTCTATGGCAAAGCCATGCTGCCTTGTCACTAGTATCTGAGCTTCTCAGATGAGGATGGTTAATTGTTTCAGCAACCCGGCTTTTTACCAGGCTTCTACTATTCTAAGTTGCAATGAACACAGGTGGCACATTGTTACAGTGTTTAACATATTAGGCTTAAACAGAAGCCAACTCCTTTTTACAAGTTGCAGCACACAGATGAGAAGAATACCCAAGTCACTTTGGAAAATGACAATTTAGATTAATTATGAGAAAAAATACATTCAGAACAAACAGGACGTTTATGCCCTATTTTGCAAAAGAACACACTTTATGCAACATGTTTCTCATAATAGATGAAGTAACAGTGATCACACTTGCCAAAAGTCTTCCACAGTGTAATATAGTGAGCTCTAAGTATATCCAAAAGAAATTATTACACTTGTTTTTAAATATTTTCACAAAGATGTGGCTACAGGGTAATGTACTTAAAATGTCTATTAGCTTTGCCCAGAGATTCTTACTATATATATGCCAGCTATTTTATATATCAATTTGCCTGGGCCATGTGGTACCCAGGTATTTAAACAAGCATATTCTAGGTATATCTCTTAGGGTGGTTTTGGATGAGATTAAAATAAATTTAAGTCAGTATAGTGAGTGAATCTGATTGACTTCCTTAATGTGGGTGGAGCTGTTTCAATGAGTTGAAGGCCAGGTTGACCTTCCCCTAAAGGAAAGGAGAATGTCTCTGCATTGGGACATTTTTTTTTTCCTGTCTGGTGACTAGAATACAAACATCTGTTCCTCCTGCTCTCCTGTTGGCTACCCTTTGGACTGGAACATCCATACCATCAAATCTACTGGTTTTCCAGCTTGCTTGCTCATCGCAACGACCTTGGCACTTGTCTACCTCCATACGTGCTTGAGACAATATCTTAAAAATCTCCAGATCCCTCCCATCTCCTCTGTTTCAATGGAGAACCCTAATACAACATGTATCAAATGAGTGCTACAAGTAAAGGGTATCTTAATTCATTCAATATCTCCTTCCAAAATATTCTACATATTTTCTGGCATTCCAAGTTTCAGGGAACAAATTTGAATTAGATGCTGTTCTGCCCTTGAGGAGTTCCAGGTTTAGTTAAAGTGACATATTTAATCACTTTATTGGCAAATCATTGTTAGAGCAAATGAAAAAAACATCATGTATTTTGTTGGTATAGTAAGAAGGAGCAGAATCTAGATTTATTTTTCACATACCAATTCTAGATAAACTGACTAGAACTTTCAACTATTAAGAAATATTAATTTATAACAATTTTGACATAGGTCCACTACCAAATATTCTTTAATCCATTTCTGTGACCTTGAACTAGAGAAACAATCTATTTTACTTATAATTTTGTATCATTAAGGTATATCACATGGTATTTGGATAATATATACATAGCAAACTGAGTTTTCAAAAAGAAGCATATTCTAAACATTTCCACACAGAATTATTTGAATAATCTTACATGTAAGAGGATAGTAACTTAGTCCAAATGAAGGCTCAATGAAATATTCTCAGTAAAACTAAGAGAATAGTTTCATTTTAAGGTTTACTCCAAATATTGCCAAAGATATCATAGCAATGGTCATAGAAAATGGCCTTAAAGTGGAATCTCACAGAATCAAAAATTGGAGAATTGTCTAGCACCTGTGACTTTTGAATTAAGACCAAAAACATAAAGTTGATATTGGCACTACTGTTAAAGATGGAATTCTTACCATTAATATTTTTATTTGACTTGTAAATAAAATAGAAATCTTGCCTTCAACGCTAACAGTGATATGACAAGTCTATCTTGTATGATGGACATTACCAGCCCAATTTAAGAATATTGCTTATGTTCTTGCCTCCCATCTCTTGGCTTCCATTAGAAATAAGAATATATAGACTTTCTTTCTTACTATGTAGTTCCTCCCAAACATAAGCATTCCCCAAATTTTCATTCTTTTACTCATTCTAGGTGTTCTCCTAAGAAGACAATGGTTCCTTACAGGGCTACTGCTATTACTGTTGAATTCATGTATGCCAACTTTCATATTTGCAGGTCCAACAATTCTGTGAGCTCTAGACTCATGTGAACAGCAACATTTGAGCATCTGAAACTTGCCATCTGCCAGGCAGCTCAAACAAGGATTACTAGGCACACATTTTCTCTACACAGTTCTTTAAGTAATATCAATTTGGTGAAAGATGAAGGAAGAAAATATGCTGAACATATAAAATAGGCCATTTCAAACTTAATTTTATTAACTTACAATCCTCTAGCTCAAATGCCAATTCTAAATTGTTTTAAGTAAAATATCACTGTTTATCTCTCAAATATAATCCTATTATAGACACACACTAAGAGCAGCAATATTCTGGAAGCTACATGCTGCTTTTCCTGTATTTCTCAGGGACTGTAATTTTCTCTTTCTAGAACAGTGGGAAACTATTCCCTATTGATTAAACTTTAATATGTTCAGTTAATGGCTTCATCATCTAGTACACACCCATCCCCAAGCCAGAAATTGGAGTCTTCTTTAATTCCTTTCTCCTACAATATCCCATTCAACTGAACATAAATCCTTACTCCATCTCTAAAATGCATCTCTTCCTCTCTATCCATTCCTAATACCAACAACAGATATTTTATCTTAACCTATTTTCTCCCTTAAATACATATATCAAATTCATTTTGTGTTCCCCTTCATGTAAAAAAAAATCCACAAAGAACAATAACAAAAATGTCTTTCATTATGTTTCTCCCTACTGAAATGAAAATGTTTATCTACTTAGAAAAAGACATACAAAGTCTTGAGATATTCACTTGAATACTTGATAGATTTCCAACAACAACAACTTTCAGTTATTACCTAAGGACTTACCTACCCCTCTGCTTGTATTTGTTAGCTATTTTTTTTAATTTATCTCATTATTATTATAGAAATAATATACAGAGGGGTTACATTTACACACATCAAGTAATACATTTCCTTTCATTCAGTTTCATCTGTTCCCTCATTCTCTCCCACTCCTTCCCTCCCATCTTCACCCACAATTTTTATAGTTCATTTTCATTAGTCTAGTAAGCTCTAACACTGTACCTTTCTACCCTTTTCCCTTGGATTCTGTACCCTTCTCCCCTATCCTCCCCCGGATATACAGGTAAATACACTGTATATATGGCAAAGAATACAGAATCATCAGAAAAAGAGGGAAAAAAACAAATTATTAAAAGTCCTTTGTTTCCTTATCGCTGGAATTCATTTCAGTACTTAAGCATTGCACCTTTGTGATCCTCTCCTAACACAATCCTCCTTTTGCTAGTTTTAATTTATTTTCTTGCACATCAGAATCATGTTCACCTTGTCCTACCTATAGCCATGTTCTTTGCTCTGTTTTCCACCTCACCTCTCCTGAACTCTAACTCAGGGTTTAGAGACAATCTTAAAGTCTCTTAGAATGAAACATAGCCACTGCTACTCTCCATCTCCCCTCTTCAAAAGCATTTCATTGAAAGGTTTATAACACCTTTCTAACCGCAGTCTTCCTTCTAACAACAATCTTTGACGTGGTTTGGATTATGAAATTCCTTGCAGAAGTTTCATGTGTTGAAGGTCTGGCCCTAGCTAGTTTGATCATGAGGCATTAACTTATTAATGGCTTCTTCATCTACTTCAAACACTAAATGTGAATTACAAGTGAGCACAGAAGAAGTCATAACCAAATAGAACTTAGGAGGTGGGGTACAGTTGGAGAAAGTCGGTGACTGGAGAGTCTACCTTTGAAGAACATATCGTGCCTATGTGTCTATCTGTCTTCCAGTCTTTCCCCCTCTTTCTCTGACAGCTATGAGCTAAGCAGCTTTCCTGTCTCCACTCGGCCTTACTCTATTTCTTCTGCCTTCAATGTATACCCAACCAAATTTTCTTGCTAATTCCCTCCCTGCAAAAAAAAAAAAAATCTCCTCAAATCAATCAGAACAAATAAAAAAGCTTGACTTTTTATGGGGTACCACCTTAGGACAGCGCAAGAGAAACAGTAGGCCATGAGTTCTGAAACCGTGAAGCAAAATAAATATTTTCTCCTTTGGAATATCTTGGTAATGTGATAAGAAAAAAGTCATAACTATAATATATGCAGAAACTGAGTTTAAAAAAACCTTCACCTTTAGGAAGGGATAACAATGGGTTTGGCATGAGAATCCTTAGTCTCTAAGACGTCTTTTCACAATTCCCTTTGCTCCTTCCTGTCCCTCCTATGTGCCTCAAAGCAATGTATTTATGTCTGTACCATCACACTACACAAAATGTTTAAGGAAAGCATTGCTTATGATTGCCTTTCCTTCTATTTTCTTTTAATGACAGAGAGAGGACTTCACTTTAGCATGACATAAAAGTGATGAATCATTATTTTATCCAATTAATCAGTTAAAAGATCTTAGTTTGCTGGAATATTTTACTTGGAAGGGATAAAGTATATTTATGGAGCAAATATAGAAACTGAAGCTGAACTCTCTTCCATTATAGCACACAAACCCACACTCTTCATAAACAGGCATGCCTTACAGAGAGACAGTAAGTTTCCTTATAGAGCAAATTGTACACACTATTTCTTTTTATTTGTTTTGTAGTTTCTATATATTCTTCAACTTGTAACAGCTGAAGTGTTGGTGTCCTTCATTCCATTGAAATGGCACAAAACAAAGGTGACCTTCATTTTTGCCAAAAGCAGTGGAAACCTTCCAGATCTCATCCTTCTGCCCATTTGTTCTGTATTTGTTGATGCCAACACTGAAATAGTATGGCTGCTCTGCTTACAGTTTTAGTTTCTTTCCTGGTTCCCCCGAGCCTTTCCTCAAGCTCAGATATCACAAATGTTTCATTCCTTCCATCTTTTCATGCTCTTCGTGGATAATCTCATATTCCCTACTCTGCACATTCATTCCAAACTACTCTTCTGTCTACAAGACTGAAATTGATGCTTACTTCTGGAATTCATTCCAGACACATAAAATGAAACATATCCCAAATAGAATTACCTTCTACTCAGGTATGTTCTTTGCTTCTAGTACCTATCTTAACATTTGCCATCACCCAGAAGAAACAAAAAAAAATGTCAAGCATAACTTTTGTTTTATTATAGCCAAACCCACAGACAGATCAATTTTCTAGTTATGTAGTTCTTAATTCAATCTCCTCTTTTCCATGCCCACCATTATGGACAGAGTTGATGACCTTAATGTCTTTCCTCTTGATAACTTTCTGGCTTGTTAAACCATTTCTTTGTATGTCTAACCTCTTTTAATTAGGTCTCCTCACTGTCTTCAGGTGTTCCATGAAATGTTGTTTTCCTGACTGGGAGAACACTGGGCAAATCTGACACTGCCAATTCTGTCTTTAAAAACTTTCTCACACTGAAATGCAAGCTAGTGTAGTAGTCCAAGGCTCTGGATATGAATTCTGAGTGAATGGGTGTGAATCCTGACTATAACATTATGTTGTCTCTCTGGACTATAGTCTAGTTATTTACAAAATAAGGTTTATAGTACCTATCATACAGAATCATATGAAGATTAATTAAGTTAACATATATTTAAAGTGCTTAGGATACTCAGTACCTAACATAAATACTTAGTACTCATGTTTGTTATTAATAATACTTCAAGACTCATCTTCCACTTCTATATACTGGCCTAGCCCATGTGTTAGTCCTCAAAATAATTTTTCTACATTTCTGATTTTCCATATTAAATTCTAGGCTTGCTATTTTATGATTTGGAAATTTGTTGTTATGATCATTAATCTTTGTTTATTTTACTTTCGATACTGGAGTTTAAATTCAAGACCTCATATTTGCTTGATTGGCTTGCTCATTTAACTGGTACTCTAACACTTGGGCCACTCTTCCAGCTTTGCTTTTTGCCAGTCTTCATGGGGATGAAGTCTTGAAAACTTTTCTCAGGACTGGCTACAAATCTCAATGCTCTGCCTAGTGAATAGCTAGAATTATAGGTCTGAGCCACCGATGCCCAGGTTCCCTGCCCATGCCCATGCCCCCGCCCCAAAATTTTTCCTGCTTTCCTTTTTCCTCACAATGTCACCAACTCAAATATTCTTTCCTCCATGAAACGTGGTTTGGAACCTTAGGAGGTAAGAGGGATCCTTTTGCTTGTCACAAATCTTTTGAATTACTGTACTGAAAATTCTTGCTAATGATAATTATGAAAGAGAAACATCAATATACTACAAATGCTATTAATAACGACAATTAGGATAGCAAAGAATGTTATTAAGCTTCCACCATATTCTAGGCCTTGAATTAAGCATATTATGGGCATTATAACTTTATAACCCTCGCATCATCCCTATCAAAAAAAAAAAAAAAAGATTTTCTATTGTTAGCAAGTTTCAAAACATAGTCCTGATTTTACCACTCAGATAGGTTTTTCCTGCATTCTGGGACTGATTTTTAACATGTTTGTTTCTGAAGCTCCATACTCTTAACCATTTTAATGCAATGTGAAGTTCCTGGGGGTGGGATTAAGACTCAGGTATCTTTTTAGAATCATTACCTAGCACAGAATTTATAGCATAAGCACAGCAGAACTGCTTCAACTGCAGCCCCTGATGCAGAATCCTAGGAATTCCTAGTGCATTTTAATCTCTAAGACATGTGGTTTTCTCAACTTTCATTCTGACTGCATCATGCAGGGCACTTTTCCAGGATGAAAAAGAGCTTTTCCTGCTGACTTTCAGCTTAAGTCCCACAAGATATACCGCTGGAATGTAGTAGCTGAGTTAAACTGCTTGAACATACAGCTCTCTTAATCATGTTTTATTCATCTATCACCATTTCCTAGTTCAGTGCCTGCCAGAGAGTATCTTACCAATAAATTTGTTGAATAATTAGTAAACCAATTCTAGTCCTGAATAAATGGAGTTGGAACATTTTGATGATTCAGTTTATAATTACATATACTCCTGGATCAGTGGCATAGACATTTATAAACATGATGCAATTCAAAAATATTTCAAGTTGTTTTTGGCATGCATTGTTGGTATATTTTTACAACTAATTTGCTTTTTTGATCATGTTCCATTTTGTATAAGGTTAAAATAAATTCATATTTTTACATACACTACTTCAGAATAATGAAAAAAGTTTCTTGAGATTAAAACAGAAACAAAATCAAATGAGGTAATTGCGAAATACCTAAAATTTCCTCTTATGTAAGAGGAAACTACATTTCGATTTATTCTCCAAATTATTTTGTTTTGAAAGATCTTCATCAATGTTGTCTCAAACCACAATCTTATTATGAAGTATCTATTTTTATAGTATTTCACAGGCATAATGAAAACTCAGTTTAAATATCTTAAATATCTTGTGTCTTATTATCTCAATAATAGGAAATCCAAAGAATGGGCTAGCTCAAGATTCATTGATTCAGCAATTTATCCAAGAGTCTGTGCATTTTCATTGTTCTGTTCTGCAATTCTCCATCTTTTGGTTTGATGACAGTTGCTGTAGGCATCACGTCCATGTGCAACAACTTTCACAGACAGCACAGTGAATAGGCTTTTTCTCCAAACTTATTTTAAGAACTAAGAGATCTCTCAGAAAATCCCTAAGGGAATTCTTTTCATTACTTAGAACTGGGTTATAAGCCATTTCTTAAACAAATCACTGGTAAAGAGATGAATTTACCTTTCATGGTTTAGACTACTTGAAATTCTTCCCCTTGGGCTGAGGCCAAGCTGATATGAAACATAAGTCATCTTAGTGTATATAAATTCTGGGATAACACTAACATTTCGAGACTAAGGAATGGGGGGAGGGGAGAAAATGTGTTCTGGGTAGACAACCTGCCTGTTTTTTGTTTTGTTCTGTTTTTGTTGGCCATGGGGCTTGAACCCAGAGTCTGGGAGTTCTTTTGCCCAAGGCTAGCACTCTGCCACTATGAGCCACAGCTCCACTACTGGTTTTCTGGTGGTTAATTGGAGATAGGAATCTCATGGCCTTTCCCACCTGGGCTAGCTTTGACGCTTGATCTCAGCCTCCTGAGTAGCTAGGATTACAGGCTGAAGCACTAGTGCCTAGCCAGTTGTTTCTTTAATAAGGCTTATACTTATAAATTCTATCTATTCTTAGTTCTATTTAAGTTCTATTTGGCTAAAGCGAAGTATGTCCTTAGTCAATGTTATCAAAGTCAATTTTCTCCCAAATAAGATGTATCATGATGCTCTTCACTTAAGACAATGAATGACAAAGTTTCAATTCCATTTACAAAGGTGGTACTCAGCACAGGGAATTGGGTAGGTATACAAAGTTCTGGTGTGTTATTCCATGGTAGAATGATGATATATGAGTTTACCTTTTATTTCAAAAAGCTAGAAAAAATATATTTCAAGTTTTTGCCATAAAGCAATAAGATATTTGATGAACAAGGTATATATACCTTGATTTAACACAATACATTGAAACATCACATGGTATTCCATCCTGCACAATTCTTAATCTGTCCTTTTAAACAAATAAATAAAACATGGAAAAGGAGCATATAGGTGCTTCCTGTCCCTGAGCTCTTTTGCTCAAGGAGAACTCTACCACTTTGTATCATATTCCACTTCTCCTTTTTGAGTAGTTAATTGGAGATAAGAGTCTCACATGAGGACTTTTCTGCAGGGTTTGGCTTTGAACCATGATCCTCAGATCACAGCCTCCTGAATAGCTAGGATTACAGGCTTGAGCCACCAGCACCCAGACATAGAGCATATTTTATAACAATCTTGTTCTTCTGGGTGGAAGATCAACTACCTTCTGTTTATTTAGACCTCACTCCTGTTTGGCTGAACCCCTCAGTATTTGGCTTGCTAGAAAATCAAGATTGCAGTCATCGTTACTGAGTGTTTTTGGAAATAAATTAAGATGTTTTCATTTTCAATGTTTCAAGTCTAAATACTTGCTATTTTTGGAGAAACTTCATGTAAAAAAATGTGTTAACATTCTTGCATAGAGAAAGACAAATTAGTTAGGCTCTGGTAGCTCACACCTATAATCCTAGCTACTCAGACAGAGATTTGAGAATTGGGGTTCAAAGCCAACAGGGGCAGAACCATCCTTGAGACTCTTATCTCTAATTAATCACCAAAAACAAACAAAACAACAACAAAAGCCCAAAAGCCAGAAGTGGAACTGTGACTCAAGGGGTAGAACTCTAGCCTTGAGCCAAAGAAATTCAGGGACAGTACCTAGGCCCTGAGCTCAATCAAGCACCAGAATGAGAGAAAGAGAAAGAGAAATAAAGAGAGAGAGAGGCAGAGAGAGAGAGAGGCAGAGAGAGGGAGAGGCAGAGAGAGAGAGAGAGAGGCAGAGACAAAAAAAGAAAGGCAATTAAGGTTTACAGATCAAAATGCTTCCTAGATTCAACATTGGAAATTTCATATCTCTAAAATTTGTTTGCGCTAGAAATCCAGTGCCTCAGATTTTGACAAGCTTTAGAGAATGCTGCTAAGTTAATCTCTGGTTTTTGACAGAACTGGTTATCCTTGTCTTTATGTATATATTTTATATAAGAAGGGATTTTCCTATGCAAAATATAAAATATTAACATAAAAACATAGCTATATACAAAATGAGAAGTACATGTAATAATTTTATTCTGACATTTTCTCTGATCTATTGGTGCTTTAATGTGTTAATTGATTTCGCACTATCCTCAATACATGGCTTTAATGTAAGACTTAGAAAACATAAGCTTTTAAACATGTTAGAAAACACAATATAATGTGAAATATACTTAAGTATATATATATATATGATATGTATATATATAGTTTTATGAACTAAACACTTTTTACTTCTTATTTCATTGAAAATAAAATCAATAATTATCAAAAATGAGCTGATTTCATAAACATGTTTCACTAAAGGCAATTTAAAGGTTCATAAAATTTCTTCCTTAAACTTTACCATTAAATCAATACTAGCCAGGCACTAGTGGCTCATGCTTGTAATCTTAGCTACTCAGGAGGTTGAGATCTGATGATCACAGTTGGAAGCCAGACCACAGTCTGTGAGTCTGTCAGATTCTTTTTTTTTTTTTTTTAATTGTGAAAATACCATACAGAGGGGTTACAATTACATGAGCAAGGTAAAGAGTAGATTTCTTTTTTTTGGCAGGGGGGGGGAGGGGGGAATCCAGTCGTGGGGCTTGAACACTGGGCCTGGGCGCTGTCCCTCAACTCTTCAGCTCAAGGCTAGCTCTCTACCACTTGAGCCACAGCACCACTTCTGGCTTTTTTCTTTTTTGCTTATGTGGTGCTGAGGAATCAAACCCAGGGCCTCATGCATGAAAGGCAAGCACTCTACCACTGAGCCACCTTCCCAGCCCTGGTAATGAGTATATTTCTTATCAAGCACTGTTTTCTTCTCCTTTGTTTCCCCTTATCTAGTTAATCACAGAAGAAGCCAGAAGTGACACTGTAGCTTAAGTGGTAGAGTGCTAGCCTTGAACAAAAAGGAGCTCAGAGACAGTGCCCCAACCCAGAACCAAGGCAGGGGCGGAGGGGGGGGTGGGGGGGGAATCAGTACCATCCAAACACTTTTTACTTAATGCTTCAAAAGTTCATTTGGATTTGGTTATTTGGGGGTATGATGATTGTCATGGTTTGTGCAGTAATTTTTTTACAATAAGTCAAAATAAGTGAAAGTGACACAAAAGTTTATGCAACTCATGTAACAAGCACAGAGAGAAACTTTTTTCCCAGGTACAGCAAGCCATAGAATTATTACAACTACTGCGCCAAATCCAACCATTCGTCTGCAACTCATTAGCCTAATAAGTCTTTGAAAATAGACCCTGTGGGTATAATTGAGTTGCTATTTAGTTATAAAAAGGGAAAACTTTTATAGTTCTTTTTGGCTATCCAAAGGAGTCAACACTATACATTACACCCAAAACAAATCTTTAAAGTTGTAACACAAAGGAATCTTACAACTCTTTGAAAAGCGTTGATAAAATGTCAATGCAATGACATAATGTAAGCAATCTTTTATTATCTGTAATGATATACACATATAAAACTGTTCAACATCGGTCTGTCCCCATACCAGTCTTTTATGAGCTAAGTGAACCCACTATTTATGGATTCATCACTAAATACTCTGTATGATAAAATTAAAGGAATTGTTACATTAGTATTTACTGGAGATAGAATAGAGACATCTGAGAAGGAAAAGAGATTTAAACAAACTTTTCAAAATTTACAATGTTAGAAAACTGTAAGATCCTATCACATGCATCTTGTCATCCATCATAAGTGGGCAGGTTATAGCCAATAGAAATTTTTAAGAATTAGTATTTCATGCCAGAACTGTAAGATAGATGTTTCTAATGAATTCTGTGATGGGATTAACCCAACTAAAATACTAAAATCACTATTTTATGTGATTTTATTATATATCACCAACGATGATCATTTACTAATTCATTATTTGGATGAGGAATAGAATTTGAAATTGAGAAGTGAAAGGTCCACTTAACATATGATACCTATGTGTTATTACAGTGAAGTTTAAGGAGTAGATACAAAATTTTAAACTAATGAATTCTAAAATTTCTAAGCCTGTCAAATGTACAGCCAATAACTCAGTATTTACCAACTGTGTAAGAGTAAAGATATGGACAAAAAGTAAGGAAATTAGTGGGTAAAAACAAGCTATATATAAAGTCTAAAATTAATGTAAAATAGCAAATTTTACACATAAAGGCAGAATTAGTAGGAGTTATTTTTAAAAGTTGAAAATGAATTCTATTGCATTTAATGACAGCATTCTTTTTATACAATAGAGCTTAATACTTTGATGTTCACCCTAAACAAGAAAAAGCATGCTTATACATTCATAGATCATTAAATATCTGTCATAGAAACTGCAAAAGAGAAATATGATGTCATCACATTCACTTTAATTGACAGTCCTCTTTAAAGAAGTGTTCTTGTTTTTGTTTTGTTTTTTTACTTTATTCTAGAGAAAAATCCCTTAAAATACAATTTAAAAGTTACCTATACTAATAGCCATTTTATGTTTACAATAAGTCTCAGTTAAAAGTAAAGGATCTTGAAAAGTGAAAATAGTTTCTTTTGCTCCTTCCTGCCTTCTTTTCTTCCCTCCCTCCCTCCCTCCCTCCCTCCTTTCCTTCCTTCCTGCCTTCCTGCCTTCCTGCCTTCCTGCCTTCCTGCCTTCCTGCCTTCCTGCCTTCCTGCCTTCCTGCCTTCCTGCCTTCCTGCCTTCCTGCCTTCCTGCCTTCCTGCCTTTTTCAGTTTTTATTTCCAGGCTTGGGATCAAACACCCAGCCTCAAACATGTGAAGCAAGTGTTCTACCACTAAGCTACAATTCCAGGCCCTCATCTAAAACTCTTACAAATTACTCCACCAGGTTAGATGACTTGTTCATGTAGCTGGCATAAACTAGTATGTTCAGAATTAAAAGAGAAAACTGCACATTGAGCCACTTCTCAGCCTGGCTTCCTGCTATGCATTTGAAAGTATTGTTTAAACTACAGGCAATGAGACATGTCAAATGTGTAAACTTCTTTCTCATTACAAAAGTGAATGTGTGAGCTTCAAGTGACTTAAATGGAAAGTAAGCATAATAAATATGCCAAAAGTTGCATAGCATCAATGTTAGAGTTGGTGGTACTTAAATTCTTAGGCTGGCATTCCACCCTGAGAAGACTCTCATTCAAAGCAAACATACAAAAAGCCAATGGTCCTATTTAACATTCAAGGTCATCCCATTTAAATGATAAATACTGAAAAACCACAGTGGGTTCCCTCAGAAATTATGCTTGAACCAATTGTCTCGATCTTGTTCCAAATCATTAAAAGTGCTTTATTTCTAAAGTATCCACTAATCAAGCTACTTAGGCATTTTAAATTTATTGAGTAAAAATATAACACATTCTATGGAGATAAGGCAATCTAATTCACTAATCTGGCATACTTTGTTTTTATTTCCAAACAAAGAAACACAGAAGCTTACTTTGATACACACCTGAAGTCAATTAAGAAGAAAGTGTAGCTCTTAACAAATGTGGCTCTACTTTCCTTTGAAGGTGACCTTGAAAGGGGCAATGGGAGGGAAAGCAATGTGGATCCTCTCTGGAAGTGAATTTCAAAGGCCTTGTTTAGCTCATCTTTCACATGGGAAGAATTAGAAAACCTTTTTGCCTTTTAGTGTCCATTGTAAGATATTAAATGGGAAAATAAATTCAGGCTATGTGAGTCCCTGTGTGGAATAGGGAGCATTAGGAACCACAGGACAAGAAATGTAGGACACAAAAATCTTTGTAGCTACTTTCTGTGAACTTTAGAGGTAAAAAGAAAAAGACAAAGAAAAATTTTAGCACTTCAACCTAGATCTCAATAATAACTCAAGATATTCTCTTCAACTGAGTCTGATGTATTAATGAAATGATGACAAGAGAACTGTTAATGCAGGACTAAATACACTGGTAAGGAAAGCTTACTATTAATAATTTTAAAAACCCAAGTAATTTATAAAAATATCTGGATGTGATAATAAGTTGTACTTTTCACATATGATTCATTACTATGTGAATTAGAAGAAACCAGCTTAAATTAAAATGAAAATCACTGAATTTAGGCAAAAACTTCTTTAAGCAATATTGAAAAACTATATTTAAAAACTTACTTAAAGTCCTAGTTTTTCATCTTATTTTAAAGTCTAAATAGTTCTACATTATAATTACTATAGTGTAAAATGAATCATGGGAATAAATAAAAAGTGAGGAATTAAAGCATGTTTATTGCATATACATTTTATCAGTAGTCTTATTACTTAACTCCAATTTTCTTTACAAAAATCTGCCCTAGTTTAGCTATAATTTTGCATGTGTCTGCTGCATAATACCCAATGTATGAACGAATATTCAAATATCAATCTCATTAATAGCTTAAAAATACAACTGTTAAACAAACTATGCTTAATTTGTTAAGCTATGCTAATTACTTTGGCTCCCCAGAAATATAAGTATGGAACAAGACTTTTTCAATAACTTTCCAGCAAACAAAATTAATACTGAACCCAAGCAACATAAGTACTGATTTTAAAGTTCTGAAATTTTTACTCTGTTTATAATTATAATTGAATAAACCCATCCATTCTTTGACATATTAAAGAATGATTCCAAAAAGAATAGCATATATGAGTCAATATATTTAAAAGTCCACATACAATGATGGATTGCAACTTTCCCCAAGAGTAAAAGAAACATTTTTTTTGTTTCTTTTTTTTTTTTTCTTCCGGATCAACTGTGATTCAGTAGCAAAGTTTCCTATGGGTATTCTGTGAACTTGTTGAGAGAGCCCATCGCCAACAAACCAGTGAAGTTTGGAACACAAGTTTAATGTGGGATATGAAGAGATTTTCACCTAAACCTATCACTTTATATCAATATTTTCCTTGAGCTATAAAAGCAATAATGTTCCAAAGAAAATATGAAACAGAAATTGAATGATCAAACATTCAAGGTTGTGTTGTAAGAGTTTTGGACTGCATTAAAAACATTTTGTTTTGGGTGGTAATGGGATTTGAACTTAGGACCTTGGACTTGCTAGGCAGGTACTCTACCACTTGAGTGATACCCCTAGCCCTTGCCATAATTTTATGTAAGGTACATCCAATGACCCTGATCTATCATTGGAATACCAGATTTCCTTTTTCACTTGTTAGCTTTTCAGCACTTGCAACATTTTTGTTAAGATCTTTTTAGAACCCATTAATTGTACAACCAGGATTTTATTGTGCATTTCTCCATCAATCTCACCCTCATCTACCACTGTCTCTTAAAAAAAATTCAATAGGTTTCATTGTTCTATTTTCATATATGAATAAAAATTAATATAACCATATTCATCTGCATTCACTCTCTCCATTCATTCTCCTCCTTATTCTAACACTAGGTCCCAGTCTGTTTTACTTTCCTGTCTTTCACTTTTCAATGAATATTAATTGTATTATGAGGTTTCACCATGGTAGTTCACACACATACATACTGTATTTTAAAACAATATTTTAAACTTTTAGGCCCTCACTTCACTTCTCCAAAGATTTTTTTTTTTTTACTGAATTTCAGAGAATAAATATATAATGCCCAATAATCTTCCTTGATTTTTATGTCTGGACACATTACTGCATGGTGATATTAAAATTTGCCAAATTTCATCTCAACACTTACAACTCAGCATAAAATACCACAGTTAAGATGTCATAACCATAAGCTGTATGGAACAATCACTCCCTTAAACACTGTTGGGCTCAATTTAATGATGTGTTGACTTCCCGGTTATTTTGAATTACAATTACCAAGCTTATTTCCCTCAAAGCTATGGTCATTCATTCTGTAAATTTCATAGGCCCCAAATGTGAACTTTACATTTATATCTATTGCTGTTTTGCACAATCACAACCCAAACTATGTTCACAGGAATCCCTATATTTGGTTTTGTGATGTGTCTTATTAAAAACAAACAAACACACAAAAAACAGGGAGATACACTACCACCTAATTCACAGTCATCCAATATGTGCTCTGTTAATTTCCTAGTAAAATGACTGACTAATGTCTTCTTCTGTTAATGCCCAAGAAATCCCAAGGAAAATGTTTTCTCCTAGGACAACTTCTTCTTACAGCACTTCCTGAAAATTCTTTCAACCTTATTTTTGTTTAAGCAAGTTGTTTTTTAAGAGAATAAGCTTATAATTAAGAGCATCACCCTTGATACTTAGTCGTGTCATAGAATCAATCAGTGATCCAAAATACAGTTGGTACATTCAATCCCATCTTCAAGGCAGGACAAACAGACAGTAAACCTTCTGAGGCATGCGCACACATGCCATACACGAAATTTGCATGGAGCTAGTAAAGGGTGTGCAACTGTCCGTGGAAAAGACAGATAAACTACTTCATTCTTGCTAAAGTTCTGTATTCAGACTTTTATCTTACTTTCTCCTCCTTCAGGACCACAATTTACTTTCAAGCAAAAGCAGTGTTTCCTGAGAGAGTTCTGCAAGATCTCTGACTTTCTAAGTCTACTTCACAGTCTTCCATTGAGACTCATCCAAGTCAGGTTGTTGCTTCTGTAGCCTGAGCCATAACCATCTGGCAATTCCATCCAACTCCTCCCCTAGAAACAGGGCCCCTCAAGTTCCAAGCCCGAGGAGAGCCCAACCATAGACGACTACCACTCAAGGAGGACAACCCCTGAGTGAAGAATCCTCTCTCCCTCTCCCTCTCCCATCCTCCTCTCCCTCTCTTTCTCTCCCTCCTTCCCTCCTTCCCTCCCTCTCTTTAGATTCCCCAAGACTAGAAAGAACTCCCCAACACGGAGCCTTCTTCCGGAGCCTCCTCCAGCCGGCTGGCTTGGGGTGAGCGCCGGGTTAGTCAGTCTGCTTGTGACGCGCGGTGCCCACATGACAGGGCTGTGGGCGGGGGCGGAGGGGGGGTGGTGGAGAGGGACCGAGGAGTGGAGCAGGGAAAAAGTTACCGAAGACCCATCAGGACGTCCAAAGCATTTTGTCTCTTCCCTTCCTGACCATCCAGGAGCTTAGGGATCCCTAGAGGGGCCATCTGGGGACCAAGGCATCCTCGGTCTGGGTCCAGAAACACCAACCTCAGTTCTCCTCTCCTCCACACAGCACCCCCCCCCCCCGCCTCCTCTCTCTCCTCCCAGCCCCGCGGAGGATGCCTTTGCACCCTCAAGCTGCTCCTACCTCTCTTTCCTTTCCCTCCTTCCCTCCTTCCCTCCTTCCCTCCTTCCTTCCTTCCTTCCTTCCTTCCTTCCTTCCTTCCTTCCTTCCTTCCTCCCTCTCTCCCTCCCTCCCTCCCTCCTTTCCTCCCTCCCTCCTCCCCAAGCTCTGGATCCACTGCAGGCAAGATGCCACTGACGCACATTGAATTTGCCCCAGAAGCGCACGGGAGGTCAGACTAGGCCAAGCACCTTCCGAAGGGGAGGGTCCAACTACGCAAACAAAGTTGCTGGCTCCCCAACAAGCGGCCCCTCCCCTCCTTTCAGCCCCTCCGTCGGAGCCCCAGCGAAGCTCCCCCTCAACTCCACAGCACGATCGCGTCCCCTCCCCCCCACACCTTCGACACGCGCGCCCACCCTCCCTGCGCCCCTCGGCCACCGAGCGGTGCCACCGGCTGGCAGAGCCCCCCGGCCAGCCGCTGGCGCTCACCTTGCTTCACACACTTGAGCCGGAGGGGGTCCTTGCAGTGCTTGATGACCGCCAGCACGTCCCTGATGGTGAGCCCCGCCACGGGGGTCTCGTTCACCTCCAGCAGCAGCTCCTCGGACACCAACTTGCTGCCGCTCTCATAGGCCACCTTGCCCGGCTTCACCTCCCCCAGGTAGGGGAACTGTCCGTTCTCGGCGCCCCCTTTCAGTTCAAAGCCCAGCTGGCCCTCCGGGTTCCGGCCAATGACACTCTCGTGGACTTTGCTAGTCCAGTGGCTTTTCTTTTTCAAGCTTTTGGACATGGCAGTAGGAGGGGGTGGTGGTGATGGTGGTGGTGGTGGATCGCCTCAGTTCTTGAGGTGCCTTTGGGGAGGGGGTCGGTAGTGAGAGAACGAGGGTGGGAAGGAGGCAAGGGGCGGGTAAGGAGAGCAGACTTTGCCTTCCTCCCCGTGGCTTCGGTGCTTTGCCTCTTCTTCTCGGGATGGAGCGTGGACGAGGAAGAGGAGGACGGGGGGGGGGGGGTGAGCGGGACGGACGGCGGGGCAGAGGTAGAGCGAGCCGGGGTGAGGTTGTGCTGTCCCTTGAATGACACTCAAGGCTGTGGCCCCCGCCGCGGCCGAGGGAGCGGGTGGCGGCGCGAGCCCGAGCGCCGGGCGGAGCGGGGGAGCGAGTGGGTGGGGGTGGGGAGGGAGGGTCGGGATGCCGGGGGCCACTCCTGCGTGGTGCGCGTGGGAGCGCGCGCCGGCCTGGGTTGTTAGCCCATATCCATGGCAGCTGCAGAGGCAGCGGCTGGGCGTGTGTGTGTGCGCGCGCGCGAGTGTGCGCGAGTGTGTGTGTGTGTGTGTGCGTGTACTAGTTGTACTGTACTGCTGGAGGGGAGGGGGCAGGGAGGAGGGGAGAAGCAGGAGAGGAGGAGGGGCGCGCGCAGGGTGGAGAGCCGGGGAGGGCTTCGTCGCCGTCTCCCCTCCACTGCCCCCCCGCCCCCCTCCGCAGCTTGACCCGGTAGTGAAGGGAGAGAGAAGAGGGAGAGAAAGGCAGGCTGGGTCTGCCTGGCAGCCGGCAGGAGGAGGCGGGAGCCGCGAAGGAGGGGAGCCGAGGCCCGGCGTGGGGAGGCCGGCAGCAAAGGCCTCGAGTCCAGTGCGGACCTTTCTCCAGCCTCGATGTGGCACAGCCGTGTGCCAGGCTGCAGAGTGCGGAGTCCGCCCGGACTTCCTCCCCCCCCCCAACACACACACAGCCACCAGGACAAGCTGGCTCGCCGAGTGCCCAGGGCCCCAGATCCAGGCGCTGCAAGCCTGGAACCTGCCGTGAGAAAGTTGGGGTGCGGGGCACCTGGCGCGGAAGGGGGACTGTGGGCAGGAAGGCAGGGGTTGGGGTAGGGGAGAGGGGTCCCGAGCGGCGTGGAGAGTGGAGTCCCGCCGCCCGGAGGTTTCGCCGCCACTTTACTTTTACAGTCTTGGATCCCTTGCAAAGTTCTCAGAAGTCCCCCTCCCTTGGAGAAGGGAAAGTTGGCGTCTGGAGACCCAGACAGCTGGAGAAGGCGAGGCAGTGGCAAAAGCACTTAGCCCGGTTGAGGTCGTCCTGAGGGGTGGGAGATTCCAGGGAACTAGAGCCAGGAGGTAGAAAGATACTACAGGAGTGGGGGTAGGGGTGGGGATGACCACAGCTGCGAGCTAGCACGGAGCTCACACCGGGAGGTAGACCATTCTCACCTGGCACCCGCAGACAGGGTGGGGTTTGTCCTCATCCAGTTAAGCATCTCCCAGGGGACGAAACCTTAAGATGATTGGGCCCAAGAACCCCAAGAACTACACAAAAAGGAAAGAACAACATCAAAAACAAATCTCGACTCAGCCTCCACTCACTTCGCTGGCTCCCATCTACTTCTTTTCCCAAGTTTGTAGCCAAGAGCAAGGTCAGGGCAGGACGCCAAGGATGAAAATCGAATGATTCTAGCCCACCCCTTACCCTAGCCCCCAGACGTTGCATTGATTTTTTTTTTTTAGTTCTTGTAACTGTTAAGTGAATTTCATGTGCTTAACTTTCAAATGTACTTATCAGACGCATACAAAAAATTCACTCACCCACTCATCTCTTTAAATCAGAACATGAAAAACGTTGAGCAGTTAGGATTCTGTCTGTCTGATGGAGAGTGGGAGGCAATCGGTACAGTTAAACAGGCTCAGACGACCCATACAGAAAGAAGGGGCTTGAATCCAGTTGCTGTACTTAACATGGACTGAGACATTGAGTTCACAGCTTGAACTTTCTGAGCCTGAATTTCCTTCATGGTTAGGGAGGGTTAAACATGCTAATTGGGGGAGAGGTTGGTAAGAATTAATTCAGGGGTGAGGATTAAATCAGGTAAAGTCTGCAGCTGGCACAGACAGGTAGGTGTTTAATGGCAAATTTCCTTCCTCTTTGGGGAGGAGATCTTAAAGGAGGATGGAGTGTATAACTTTCTCAGTTTTTGTGCCTGGGGAAACAGATCTCTAGAACATTGGCTGGGACTGGTGAAGGTTATCCAGGGAGCCAGGGGCATTTCAGAGATCTGGAACTAACGCTACAGGCAGTATGTAGTGGCATGGCCTTTTATATTTAGGAAAACAGAACTATGGAGATGAACTTAGCAAGGTTACACATCTGCTCAGTGGTGAAGCTGACAGCTATTGAGACCCAAGAGGTTTGTATCTAGACCTTCTCTGGATCACTGCATTGAACTTCATCCTCATACACTTCCCTAGTGTCATTCCATCACACAGTACAGGGTCAACAAAGGTGAAGTCTGATTATTTTACAGAAAACCGGAATTTAAAAAAACAGCTCAGCAGAAAATGTATGCTCAGAAATTTTATCCAGAAACCAAATGCAGTCACATGTCAGTTAGTTCAGGACTCTTCAGCTCCAAACTTGTCATTCTCACTCTGTATAAGATATTAAAATTGTAATCTGAAAACATTTCTTTGCTGTCAATTAGCACAGTTTTAGGCTGTGCCAGTAGAGGTGCTAGAACAATTCTGGTATAAATATAAAATAAAATAAAACTGGAGGGAAATGGTGACGTGGGGGGTACTTTTCTTGGTTCCAGCACATTTCTGTTTGTACCTACTACATGGTGGTTAACAAATGGCTTTCTGGCCAGTGGTATGGGAAAGACCAGTTTTACACACCAAGTAAACTAGTCCAGGTCCCCAGTGTATGGTGTTCCAGTGAGTCTCCCCAACCTATCTATAATTGGCTTCCTAGCAAGTTTTACTGGCAATACAGATGACAGATTCTTATCAGCCCAGTATGTGTCACTTCAATACATTTCTTTTCTTTTTTAGGTCCAAGACTGGGAGTTGAACTTAGTACCTACTGCTTGCACCCATTGGCTTTGCTGTACCAACTGAGCCATGCCTCCAACCCCTTCAACACATTTCTTGGACAGTAAAGAGGCTAGGGAATTGGGAAATTGAGATCCTACTTAGGAAGTGGCACTGTAGGTCAAGTGGTAGAGTGCTTGACTTGAGCTGAAGAGCTCAGGGACAGCGCCCAAGCCCAGAGTTCAAGCCCCACAACCAATTACAAAAAAAAGAGAGATCCTACCTATATCTGTGCAACCTTGACTAAGTCACTTAACACTGTGTTCATTCACTGGTGAAGAAGTGATAGCACAGATAAGTTTATAAGTATCTTGTAAATGATGCTTAAAAGTAAGTTGCTATCATAAATGAAGGTATCAGAAATGGAGCTGAGAATAAGCAAAAAGATTTTTTTTCTATAAGAGAAAGTGTATTCTAGAAATTTAGATTTACTATCAGGCCTGGATGATGGCATTTATCAAAATTATCATCATTAAATGATTACTTCCACTACCTTTCCAGAGATGTAAACAAATAGTTGTGAGTCTCAAGTTTGCTCAAGTTCCTGGATCTATGACATATGTGACTATATCACAACTCCTTGGTGATTGCACAATTGATAGCTTTATACAAATTTGATTAGTTCCTATTCTGGTAAGCCTCACACTATAATTTCTTCATCCTTTTCAATTTTGGGTTTATGTTTGTGACAAGAATTAGTTCGTCTCTTAGCACTCTATGTGCAGAACCTGACACTAGATACTGCATGCTATTCTCCTGTCCCTCGCAAAGAAATACTTTTGAAATCTTAAAAGCCAAAGAAAGAAAGGTTTGAGCACATTCAATTGTTTGAAGAGTTCTCTGAGGTATTTTTTTTGTCAGTTATTGGGCTTGAACTCTAGGCCTGGGTGCTATCCCTCAGCTCTTGAGCTCAAGCAAGCATTATACCACTTAAGCCACAGTACGAGTTCTGGTTTTCTGCTGGTTAACGGCAGATAAGAGTCTCACAGACTTTCCTGGAGCTGGCTTTGAACTGCGCCCTCAGATCTCAGCCTCCTGAGTAGCTAGGATTACAGGCATGAACCACCTATGCCTGGCCTATGAGGTACTTTTGAGGGACACAGTCAAGCTCCACCCTGATGATAGTATCTCTTTGGCTAAACTTCAATGTCTTCCCCTTGGCTTTTGTGTTTTTGTTTTTTGTTTTTTTTCTTCTTCTCATCGCCTGTCTCTGGAAGACTGCCACAGGATTTGGGATTCAGTCCATCTGTAGGCACAGAAAGCGAGGAACCGCCACCAGGGAGTTAACAGCTCTCCCAGCATGTCCTTTGCCAAGGACTCTGCTAGACAGTATGAAAGCCCAGCCTTATTACTCCACTTGTAAGAAATTCTAAGGTGTAATTTACACCAGAAGTGTTCCCTTGCAGGATCATGTGGATACTAAGATATTGCCTGAAATCTCCCTCTTTTTCTGTCTTGTTTACTCTGGGTACTTTAATGGGAACTTTTCTGGAATTCCTTAATTACATGAAATTCTCATCTCATAGTGTGATTCTACAGATCCTGGCTTAAGATTTGCTATTTCTTTTTTTTCAGAGAAACTAAGACTCTGGTATTTAAAATTGCCCAAAGTCAAATTACTATTAAGGAATACAAGAGTTGTGATTTGAATTATGGCTGTGTGACCTTAAAGCTCTTATTCTTAATTCAGTGCTTAATTTAAAGTTCCTAATATTGAGTGTATTTTAAATTAACTAGACAGAAATGAACTCAGGACCTCATTGATCAACAGATATAAAAATCTCCCGGTGTGTTATAGTGCAGGTGGCTCACTCTTCTTATCCTAGCTAATCAGGAGATTTAGATCTGAGAATCACTGATTGAAGCCAGCCCAGGCAGGAAAGTCTTAGAAACTTTATCTTCAATTAACTACCAAAGAACATTGGAAGTGGAGCTATAGCTCAAGTAGTACAGAATTAACCTTGAGTTAAAATACTCAGGATTAGACTTTAGGTCAAGAGTTCAAGCTCTAGGACTGACACACACACACACACACACACACACACACACACACACACACACACACGCATGCACACAATCTTTGTGTTAAGAAAACTGATGTATAAAGGAACCTTGTATCACCAAAGTATGGTGTGCCTCTTCTAAAATATCACAGGTGAGAACACTTGTCTCATGTTTTAGCTGGGAGTGGTTCATGTGGTTCATTGTGATATTCAGTCAAGGGTTATCTTTTGCATAGGCTGACCTAGGTACTTAGATTCGTTGTCCAATTGCTTCTGAAACAATTTTGCACAAATTTAATGGTTTAAAACTACTCTTCTTTATTGCCTAAAATTCTAGAGAAGTCCAAGCTGTATGTCCCTAGGCTATAGAGAAGATGTTGGAGGATCTGTCTGCATTCTTCCTGGAGGCTGCAAGGAAGAACCCGATTCCATGCATTTCTGCTCCTAGAGACTGTTCTGAATTTTTTCATTATTTTTCCTTATTTTTTCCTTATTTTTTTACTATTTTCCTTATTTTTTTCATTTTCAAAGCTAGCAACTCCAGACAAGCCATTCCTATACCCCATTGCTCTGATACTGACTCTTCAGGACTCATACATCAGGCCCACCTTGATAATCCAGGATCATCTCCTTAGATGAAATTCAGCTGATCAGCAATTAGTTCCATCTGCCACTTTGTTTCCCTTTGCCATACAATATTACATATTTACAGGTTGCAAGGATTAGTACATGGATCTCTTTCAGAGAGTACCATTATTATACATAAGTGATACAGTCCATAATGTCTCTTATTTCATAATTTAAATTGCCAGTAGCACTATCTCATATGATGGGATTTTCTCCTACTTTTTACATCCCCCCAAACCTCTATTTTGTTCCAATAAAAACAGAACTGAAAATTCTTTTTCCTGTATTTAACATCCTCCAATTCTGTCCACTAGATACACAACCAAGCCACACTCCTTGTGTTGCCTGCATTCTTTATTTTTCTATGTCCATGTTTCTTTGTATGCCTCTAAGATTAGAATCCAGGACAATAAAGCTAATGTAGGTTCTCCAGGATAAGAGGATGGCTTTGTATTAATAAACTTTTTAGTCATAAATATTGTATTCATAAACTGACAGGGAATTGTAACCCCTTTGTAAAACAACTAATAATAAAAAGATTTTAAAGAAATGAAACGGGACCCCTTTTATAGCATCTACACTAGACCACTTTGGATATAAGTAAAGGCAGAGATCAAAATTTCATATTTGATGATATTCAGATTAGTGAGGTAAAATGCCTTCAACCATTGCCACACTATGTTTGGTGCCTGGAAGAAACGAACAGAAGAGTCAGGCCTATCTTCTCCCCTTTTAACCCTTTGCTCAAGTCATCATGGGATACTTGAAGTTGCCTTCACTCTCTGGGTCATCTTGTAGTTCATTGTTTACCTGAGGTACAGTCCTCTGTCTGGTTTATTCTTGGACCACCTTTCAGAAGCCTATTCTAACTTTTTCCTTCTATCTAAACTCTACATTCATAGATAGATAGATAGATAGATAGATAGATAGATAGATAGATAGATAGATAGATAGATAGATGTGTGTGTGACCATGCACGCTGCGTGGAAATAAGACCTCTCAGACACTTATTTGCATATCTGTATCCACAGCAAGAATGGAATGGGAATTTTAAGGAAGAGTCTCATGTATTATTGGTCATTCCATCCTTAACTACTGGCTCATCATTAGGCACAGTGTAATATAGCACAGTAGATTTGGTATACTGGCACATAGATCCAAAGTGCCCCTCACATTTCACCGTATAATGACCACTACCATGATAGGAATTTTCTTTGACTAGGCTTTACTACCCCGCACTTTTCCAGCCCTGTGTCTGCTCAGTAACATTTGCGGTACACAATGTGGGGACCCTGTTCCTCGTAGTGCTCACGTAGGATCCAGCAAGACTGGAAGGAACGCAGTGAGGCCAGGATGGAGCCTCCAATCCACACAGAGAAGTTTCTGTTGGGCTGGGCTAGCACCACCACCTGTTGCTCTGGGGGCAGAGCCTGCAGCAGCTCTGCCCGGAAACGATTCTCAAATCCTGCGAAGAGAGAAGAGCCTCCACACAGGAGCACGTTGCGGGCAACGTTTTCTCGCAGATCCTGAGGTACCTTGAGGAGGCTCCGTTTGGCCATGGAAGGGAGACCCACAGGCGACAGTCCTGGGATCTCTGGTGGATGGAACAGCAGCTCTGGGCACTGGAACAGCTCCTTGCCCAGAGTGACGGTCCTCCCATCGGGAAGCTTCAGAGATTTCTTGCAGTCCTGCTCTGATTCCTTCTGCTTCTTGAAATCTGAGGCCACATAGCAATACTGGTGCTTGATGTTTTCCACGGTGTCCAGATCTTGTTGCTGCAGTTGGAAGCCAGAGCCCAGGAGCATCTCTGCCAGGAAGGCAGTCAGATGATTGCCAGCCAGGTCCAGGCGCTCGATAGCATTGGGCAGATTGTAGCCCTGAAAGACAGGCACCGTGTAGCTGACCCCATGGCCCGTGTCCACCACGAGCCCACTGATTTTCCCGTGAGCATAGACGGAAAGTACTGACTGGGATGCCACGTACATGCGGGGTGATCGCAGCGACTCGAAGGCCACTTCCACCAGCTTCTCGCGATTGGTGCCAGGGCTGAAGGGCGGGTCGGAGAACAGCAGCGGGTGCTCCTGGGGGGACACTTGGAGGTCATGCTCTAGTACATGGCGCCAGATGAGCTCGGCTGCGTCCCAGTCCACCACGATGCCACTGCGAATAGGCTGCACTAGCCTCAGCTCTGGATTTAATCGGGCTACCTCGCCAATAAACGTTTCCAGCTCTGTGTGCCCCGTGCTGGCCTGTTTCTTGGGTTGACAGCCCATGATGGTAGCCACGGTGTACATGGGTTTGGGATGCCCAGCGAAGCCCACCTTACAGGTACTGGTGCCCATGTCAATGACCACCGCTCCATTCTTTGTTGGCAGCAGGTTGTTGACCTCTGTGCCGGGGGGATTCTTGTTATCCAGGCTTGAGCTGGGGCTCAGATCAGGTCTAGGATGCTCTGAAGAGGTCTGGGGCTCCAGGGCCCTGGGAACTTTGACCTCCATGCCTGAAAGTAGTAGTCTGGAGGGGCTACTTGGGGTGGAAGGGTACAGGAAGAAGGCCTAAGTGACTTCCCAGTGGGCAGAGCGTAAGAAGGGCCTGTGGGTGTCTGTGACGTCACCCTGACTTCCTGGGCTTCCTGAGGACTTCACAATGTGGGAGAAGGGCTTCAGGGTTCTCAGCTATTGAGCATTATTCACAATGTAGCTGGTTTGAAGAAGAGCCTCTGACTCCCTTTTCAAATTTGAGAACTCCTTTCTAGCACGTCACACACAGAATCTCAAGTGCATGTGGATTTATCTACTACCCCGCACAGAAAATAAGACTTAGGAATCCTTCTCCAGGTTCCTTGCTATGTCTCCTGATAACATTAATCAATAGCAAACAGTCCACCCTGCCTTTCAACTTCCTGAAGAAATGGAAGGCTAACATAACATGGAAGTAAGGAAGAGGTATTGTATTGAGAGGTATTGTATTGTATTGCCTTAAGACTATTTTCCCCCTCATCTGTTTTCCTATTGCCTGAATTGCTTTCCATTTCTCCTTCCTGTCAAGCAGAAAGCTTTTCCCCTCAACTCTCTGTTTCATACCTACATTTCTTGGGAGCCTTCTCTGGTTCACACTCTGTATCTCACTACATGCAGGAGTCCTACCTTCCCTCCAGCAATGCTGTGTCCTTCCTGCTACACAGGGAGATACAGTGGATGTACCAACTGGACACATGCAAAAGATAAAAGAAGGTTATGATATTGCGGGCAATGGATAGCCAGATGTAGCTAAGTGGTGTAGTTTTAGTATAATGTATGAAAAACCCTACGATGGATTACAACACTAAAGAAAACAATAAAAACAGCGGTTAGGGGACTGGCTTCAAAAGCAAGATGACGTTTTGATGGTCTTTAAATGAGTTGTTAAATAAAAATAAATTAAAATTTTTCTTTGTGTGTGGTTGCATAGGGTGATAAGATTGCCAAGGACTTTGTTATTGAACGTTTTGTGCTGGACATATCAAGGAAGTTCAGTTTTGCAGTTGTGTCTTGATATGTTCTTCTGCCAGAGAGAGAGGTTTAATGAACGTTTCATTCTTTCATTCATTTTAGGTTTCTGTGATCTAATATATGCTTTTTCCAAATGCTCATTCACTGTGATAATTTGAGCAATTTATTGAGGATTTTTTGGACTGTTTACAACATAGTTAAATTCAAGGAAAGACATCCAAGGTAAAGCTGCCATCTGAGTATATTCTTCTGAGTCTTTTTCCTTGGCTTGGAGATGCCCATCTTCTCCCTGAACCTTCACAGGGTTGTCCCTATACATATATCCATGTCTTAATTGGTTCAAAGCCTGCTGTAATGCTCCCATTTAACTTTTTCTTTGTTTTCTTTTCCACATTATTTTGCTAGCACCAATTAGTTGGATAAGGTGGTTTTATTTTGATATGTCCTTACTTGGATATATTATTTAATAAGACTCACAGTGAATAAGTTCTATAATACTAAATGAGTATCCCTCTATAATCCATAGTAATGCTATACAATAATAAAAGTATGCACTGATAAAGGAAGTACAAAATATACCTCGACATGAGCTTGAGGCTAAGAAATAAACAGATCCTCCAAGAACTTAGGACAGCCTTGAGAATGGCTGAGTTTGTGAGATAGTGCTGGTGGCGTCAGTGGTGAAGGACTTGATTAACTACATAGTTTACCTATCCATTCATATTATGCAAATCCCTTTACACCTATTGTTCTTCACATAAAAATAGGAATAGCTATCTTGTACATGTGTTTAGTACAATGCAGTTTCTCAGGTATATCTATCACAATATCTGTAACTAAATATACTTACCTATCCTTAAGCAGGAACAAATTTAAGTCTGTAACTTTCATTTAAAAATGAATATGGATTTTTTATTCCACTCTGTCATCAGCCCATTTTTTCACTACATTAAAATAGAAATTTTCTCCTAAAATTGGCCAAAGCAGTGGTGTGGAGGATTTGCTTTAGCTATTGGGTGTTTTCCAGCATTGTTAGGCCAACTTAAGACCAGTAATGGGAAATAAAAGCCTGAGCTCTGGGATCTAAGCTGCAGGGTATATGTGAGGATGCTTTGAGGCCTTGGCTTTACCTAGCAGACTGGAAAATGGAAGAAGAGGAAAACACTGAACTCTGGCTTACAACACCCTTTACTGGGAAAGAGGAAAAATAAAACTGTGAAGGAAGATTGTATTACAATATGAAGCTCCAAATCTAAGAAATTCAGGTCTCCTGACATTTAGCGGTATAGACGTCTTAAAACACATTCACAGTACTGAATATTTTATCTAACATCTTGTCAAATTATATGTAGGGTTCTAATGCTTTCTATTTTAAAACGTTGTGTATTTAGGTAATGCTACCTTTTCATTCATGTAAATTTAATTTTCATGAAAGGGCCAGAACTGCTTTGCTTTGGTTGAGAATCAGTGTTCATTGATTGTACTGCTCAATTGCATAATCATGTATTTCTTCGGAAGATCTGTATGGTCTAACTTTTCTGTAACCTTAGTTTTTACTTTTAAACAATACTGAATTCCTTATCCATCTTTCTGCAAGAGATATGGCATCATGGAGAGAAAAAGGTAGAAGAAGTAAAATGTGATCATTAAAATCCATGAGAGCAGTATGCCATGTTTATTGCTAGAAAGTTCTGGATGATGTGACATTAGTTTTTGTAAAAAAAAAAAAACCTCATTGCATGAAGTTCATGGGCCGTAGGATATACAGATAGTAAAGGAAAGAACCAGAGTAGCAAATTGTTTAAATCATTGCTTCATTTAACTATGCAGTTCACAAATTGTAAAGGTATCTAACAAACTCACAAAAAAGACAGCAAAAACATAGTTCTCCTTCTGTGACTTTAATAATATTATATGTAATGATACATGGTAATTTTTGTGTATGTGTGCTGATGTTGGGGCTTGAACTACGAGCCCAGGCACTATCTCTGAGCTTTTTTTGCTCAGGGCTCGAGCTGCCATTTGAGCCACAGTTCCACTTCCACCTTTTTGATGCTTAATTGGATATAAAAGTCTTACAGACTTTTCCTGCATGGATTGGCTTTAAACAGTGATCCTCAGATCTCAAGGTCTCTGAGATTAACTAGGATTGAGGATGTGAGCCACTACTGCCCAGCTAATAGTACTTTAATTAGAATCCTTGATGCTTTTGTACTTAAATTTGACTTATGCATAAAACATAACAGGTTAATGTTTTTTGGACTGGAAATGTGTTCATTCTTATCTAATCTTAGGCAGTTAGACTGCAGCTGGAATACAATAGCTGACTTTTATCTTCTTTACTCTTCTTTTTTTTTTTTTAAACTATATTGGTGCTTGTCAGTTTCCATCATCAGTTCACATATCACTAAACTCAAAAAGACATCGTCATACCCTTTTGTCTTTAAGGCATTTCTTTCTAGATTTTTTTTAACAGTGAAAAATGCAGGTGCTTTGATTTCATGCCATTGAGTACTCATATGTACTTTCTCCTCTCTTAAAAATTCAACTGTCATTTTTTTCCTTTTGCATTCTAACATATCAAAACCATCTTGCAATTTTGCATCAAGTAATATTTGCTTACCTCTTATTGTTCTGTTTCTAGTAGCACCTTTAGTCATATTGTCATTCCCTTCTTTTCCGTACAGACATTCTCATTTGTCATTCTTTTCTTTATAGATTTCAATATTGCCATTGATTCCCAGCTCAGGTTTAAAAATGAAGTTCAATGTTATACTTTGATATGTTTACTGCCTCCATGAAAATTCTTATTTTTTTATAATTTGATTATTTAAAAAATGTCAAGAGGTCAAATTCAAAGGAAGTAGTCAGAAAAACAGTAATGATACTATTCTGGGCTTAATTTTTTAATATTAAAAATATTAAGATCATAGGAAAGATTATAGGAAGAGGGCTGGGAAGGTGGCTCAGTGGTAGAGTGCTTGCCTTGCATGCCTGAGGCCCTGGGTTCGATTCCTCAGCACCACATAAGCAAAAAGAAAAAAAAAAACCGGAAGTGGCGCTGTGGCTCAAGTGGTAGAAGTGCCAGCCTTGAGCTGAAGAGCTGAGGGACAGCGCCCAGGCCCAGAGTTCAGGCCCCACGACCGGACCCAAAAAAAAAAGATTATAAGAAGAAAGTGGACATATTTTATTTTGAAATCGATGTATTTTTCTTTGGAAAAGGATATCTCAAGAAATTAAAATCAAAATGCACCACGTCTCCTTAGTAGATTAAGAAGCACAAATGTTGATCAAAATTTTCAGGTAATGGGAACATAATTGTTATGCTAATGTTATTAATTTTGTAAAACATGGCATATTAATCTGTATCTATGTTAATAATTTTGTGTGTTATAGTATCTTTCAGCATATGATCAACTAATAATCTTATCCTGTCCTTTCCTCACCAGGACTATATTTGGAGCATTATGCACATCATACACTGTATTATGTACATGTGTGCATGTATACATGTGTATATTACATAGGACTTTATGTCATTTCCACACCCATTTACTTGGGTTGGGGATTCTTTGAAACCAGCTTAAAGTTCTTCCAGAAAGGATTATTTTAGTTATCTATCAATCAATCATTCTATCTATCTATCTATCTATCAAATCATCTAAAATTAGTTTTATTTTCTGAATTTTTACAGCAAGGTACATGAATCTTTTCATCCCATTTCTTCCTGACTCCTAACATCTAAGAAGTATTCCAGCTTTACTTCTGGGCCGTGACTTTCTTGAGAGCATGGGTAAGTTTTCGTTCCTCACAGAAAATGAAAGAATAAGACACCTACTGTAGTAGAAGTGAGATAGCAGGCACACGACTATCAGTAAAACTGAAAGGAAAATTGCATTTATTATGTACAAAATCAGTGGATATTAGTGAAATCCAACATTTTAAAGTTGTTTTTAAAGATTGAAAAGAACAAGACAATTGCCATTGGGGGAGGTGGCAAACTGTCTTCATTTTTATCTGTCAGAAAGAATAGGCTATACAAGTTAAAAAATATGGTGAGCTTAAGAGAAAAATTGTAATTTAAGACAGGTGAAGGGGGTAATTAAAGATCAGTTACTTAACGGACTTAAATCTTCCAATTTCTCTTAATTAGATCATAAGACTAAGAATGGACTAGACACTTTAGGAAATTTTTATCTTTAATCTTTGAATAAAAGTGAAAATTAAGGGGAAGCACTTTGGTAAAAGGAAATACAGTCACAAAATTCCCAAAGAAAAATAAAAAGACGAATTTCACAAATCTTAGGCCAAACATTTTTTTAAAAAATCAACAGAAAGAAGCAATAATATGAAACTAGCACAAGATTTTTAAAAGTCCAGTGAAGTTTGCCTGTGCCTATGTCAGCAGCAAAGACCACACTTACACTGTTTAATACCATCTAGTTTATAAATGTTCAAACCTTCTCTACATATGGCTTGATCACAATGAATATAATAAGTCTCATACTTCCCTCTGGTCTCCTCCCCTCCTCTTCCAACTCCTCCTCTTCCTTCTGTCAGCTGTGGAGCTTGATCTTGGAGTACTTTCTCTGAGATCTTTTGCTGAAAGCTAGAGCTCTAACACTTGTTGGTAGTTAACTGGAGATATCTATCTCATGGACTTTTCTGCCTGGGCTGGCTTGAAACATGCTTCTCAGATCTCAGCCTCCTGAGTAGCAAGGATTACAGGCATAAACCATCACTTCCCAGCCTGGTGTGATCTTCTATGTTATACCCTTCCAATCTTCTCCCTTTCTTGCTTCATATTCAGTGTATAGAATGACCCTCATCATTTCATTTTCAAAACATCTCATAAAGGAAGGGGAAACAAAGGAGGAGGCTACAATGGTTGATAAGAAATGTACTTATTGGGGCTGGGAAGTTGGCTCAGTGGTAGAGCGCTTGCCTTGCATGCCTGAGGCCCTGGGTTCGATTCCTCAGCACCACATAAGCAAAAAGAAAAAAGCCGGAAGTGGCACTGTGACTCAAGTGGTAGAGCACTAGCTTTGAGCTGAAGAGCTGAGGAACAGTGCCCAGGCCCAGAGTTCAGGCCCCATGACCGGATCCAAAAAAAAAAAAAAAAAAGAAATGTACTTATTATCTTGCCCATGTAATTGTAACCCCTCTGTACAGTATTTTCACAATAAAAAATAAATAAATTAATTAAAAATTTTTAAAAACTCATACGCATTTTTCTGAGTAATTTATTTTTTTTTAATTGTATTTTATTTTATTTGAGAACATACTGTACAGAGGGGCTACAATTACATGGGCAGGATAATGCATACATTTCTTACCAAGCATTGCAGCCTCCTCCTTTGTTTACCCTTCACTTCCCTTCCCCGCCTCCCCCCTCCCCCCACCCAATTTTACCCCCCTCCCCCCACCCAATTATACCCCCCTCCCCCCCACACACCGACATTGTAAAGCTGGTTTTGACATGACATTTTGTACTTCACATTGTTGCAACAGGTCCACCTGAATCCTTAAACGACTTATTTGTCCCCATCTCCTCCACATGTTATACTGACATCAAATATAGTGAAAGCGGGGGTTACACTGTGGGGGAGGGACATACAAAGCAACAAAGAAATAATCTTATAAATGCGTTAGAAACACATGCATGAAAGAAACGAAAACATTAAAATACATATTTGAGGGTTCATTTTCCTAACATCACATTATCTGACCTTTTCCGCTTGACTCATACCTATACTAGATATTGCAAATAAGGGAAACCATGGGACCTATGCTTCTTTGGGCCTGGCTTACTTCACTTAATATAATTTTTTCCAAACCTTTCCATTTCCTAACAAATGGGGAAATGTCATTCTTTCTGATGGAGGCATAGAATTCCATTGTGTATATATCCCACATTTTCTTGATCCATTCATCTACTGAGGGGCATCTGGGTTGGTTCCATATCTTAGCTATGGTAAATAATGCTGCAATAAACATAGTCACGCTGGTAGCTTTAGTGTGGTCTTGTTTGTAAACATTTGGGTAAATGCCCAAAAGTGGGATTGCTGGATCATAGGGGAGATCTATGTGAAGTCTTTTCAGGAACCTCCATACTGCTTTCCAAAGTGGTTGAACAAGTTTACATTCCCACCAACAATGAAGTAAGGTTCCTTTCTGTCCACATCCCCTCCAGCATCTGTTGTTGTTAGAGTTCTTGATTTTTGCTGTTCTAACTGGAGTGAGGTGATATCTCAATGTTGTTTTGATTTGCATTTCTTTTATGGCTAGGGATGTTGAACATTTCTTCATGTGTCTATTGGCCATCCTTCTTTCTTCTTCAGAGAAGATTCTCTTTAAGTCTTTCGCCCACTTATTTATTGGGCAGTTGTTTCTTTGAGGATTTGTTGTTGGGTGGTTTAATTTTTTGAGTTCCAAGTATATTTCACATATGAGACCCTTGTCTGTTGTATGGCTAGTAAAGATCTTCTCCCAATCGGTGGGCTTTCTATTGATCTTGCCAGCTATGTCATTTGCCCTGCAGAAGCTCTGCAATCTTATGCAATCCCATTTGTCCAACCTTTCTTTGATTTGTTGTGCTTCCGGGTCTCTATTCAGAAAATTTCGACCTGAGCCAAGGAGACCTAGCGTTTCTCCTATTCCATCCTGTAATGTTTTCAGAGTGTCTGCTTTGAGTTCAAGGTCTTTGATCCATTTGGAGTTGATTCTGGTGCAGGGTGATATATAAGGATCTAGCTTTAGTTTTCTACATGTAGTTAACCAATTTTGCCAGCACCATTTACTGAAGAGGCTGTCTTTCTTCCATTCTATTGTTTTAGCTTCCTTATAGAAGATTAGGTGGCTATAGGTCTGTAGGTTCATTTCTGGGTTTTCAATTCTATTCCATTGGTCCTGAGGTCTGTCCTTATGCCAATACCAAGCTGTTTTGATTACTATGGCTTTATAGTAGAGTTTGAAATTTGGTATTGATATTCCTCCAGCAGTGTTCTTTCTGTTGAGGAGCGTTTTTGCTATTCGGGGTCTTTTATTGTTCCATATGAATTTTTGGATTGCCTCCTCTATTTCCTTGAAGAATGAGGGTGGAATTTTGATAGGTATCGCGTTGAATTTGTAGATAGCCTTGGGAAGTATTGCCATTTTCACGATGTTAATCTTGCCAATCCAGGAGCATGGGAGATTTTGCCATTTTTTAAGTTCTGTGTTGATTTCCTTTTTCAAGATTTTAAAGTTTTCATCATAGAGGTCCTTCACTTCTTTGGTTAAGTTAATTCCTAGGTATTTTATTTTTTGTGGGGCTACTACAAATGAAGTTGCTTTCCTAATTTCAGCCACACTTTTCTCATTGTTGGCATATAGAAAAGCCATTGATTTTTGGGGGTTAATTTTATAACCTGCTACTTTGCCAAAGTTTTGAATCAGCTTGAGTAATTTGGGAGTGGAGTCTATGGGATTCTTTAAATACAAGATCATGTCATCTGCAAAGAGGGAGAGTTTTATTTCTTCTTTCCCTATTTGGATCCCCTTTATGTGTGCATCTTGTCTTATTGCTGTAGCTAGGCATTCTAATACTAGATTGAAGAGAAGTGGAGAGAGTGGGCATCCTTGTCTTGTTCCTGAGTTAAGAGAAAATGGCTTTAGTTTTTCACCATTGAGTATAATGCTGGCTGTAGGTTTGTCATATACAGCCTTTATTGTATTGAGGAATGTTCCATGGATTCCTAATTTTTCCAGAACCTTCATCATAAAGGGGTGTTGGATCTTGTCAAATGCTTTTTCTGCATCTATTGAGATAACCATGTGGTTCTTATTCTTGCTCCTGTTGATGTGATGAATAATATTAATTGATTTGCGTATATTGAACCAGCTTTGCATCCCTGAAATGAATCCTGTTTGATCATGGTGTATGATTTTTTGGATGAATTGTTGAAGTCGATTGGCCAAAATTTTGTTGAGAAGTTTTGCATCAATGTTCATCAAAGAAATGGGTCTATAGTTCTCTTTCTTTGATGAGTCCCTGCCTGGTTTTGGGATGAGGGTTATGATGGCTTCATAGAATGTGTTCGGTAGTGAGCTTTCTCTTTCAATTTCATTGAAGAGTTGGAGGAGTATTGGTGTGAGCTCTGCTTTGAAGGCCTTGTAAAATTCCGCTGTAAAACCATCTGGTCCTGGACTTTTCTTAGCTGGGAGGTCTCTTATTGCTGTTTCTATTTCAATGCTTGATATGGGCCTGTTAAGCTGGTTTAACTCATCTTGGTTTAGTTTTGGCATGTCAATATTTGCTAGGAAAAGGTCCATTTCTGTCAAGTTCTCAAACTTATTAGCATAAAGTTTTGAGAAATATTCCCTTATAATGTAATTAAGCGACATAGACTGTCTAGTTGGATTAAAGAACAAGACCCTTCTATCTGCTGCCTGCAGGAGTCACATCTTGCCCGTAAAAACAAACATATTTTCAAGGTTAAAGGCTGGAACAAAATCTACCAAGCAAACGGCCCTCATAAACAGGCAGGAGTTGCAATCCTAATATCAGATAAAATAGACTTCAAATTAAAATTCGTGAGAAGAGATAAAGAAGGTCGCTACATACTAATTAAAGGATCTCTCCTTCAGGAGGATATTACAATTCTAAATATCTATTCGCCAAACAATGGAGCACCCAAATTTATCAAAGAAACTCTACTTTCCCTCAAATCCCATATAGATCCAAAGACATTAATTGTCGGGGATTTTAACACACCACTCTCCCCACTAGATAGATCAACTCGGCAAAAACTCAACAGAGAAATCGCAGATCTAAACAGCTGCATAGATCAACTAGACTTAACAGACATTTACCGAACATTTCACCCAGCAGCATCAGAATACACGTTCTTCTCAGCAGCACATGGAACGTTTTCTAAAATAGACCACATTTTAGGCCACAAAGCAAACTTGTCTAAATTCAGAAACATTGAAGTTATACCTTGCATTCTCTCTGACCACAAGGGAATAAAATTAGAACTCAACACCAAAAGCCACCAAAGAAAGTCCGGTATCACATGGAGGCTGAACAACACACTGCTGAATCATGAGTGGGTCATGGAAGAGATTAGAAAGGAAATTCAAATGTTCATGCTATTCAACAAAAATGAACACACAAATTACCAGCTCCTCTGGGACACAGCAAAGGCAGTACTCAGAGGCAAGTTTATAGCTCTGAGCTCCTACATCAACAAATTGGAGAGATCGGAAACTAACAATTTAATGACACATCTAAACCTCCTTGAAAAAGAGCAGCAAGATAAACCCCAATCCAGTAGACGGAAAGAAATAATCAAAATTAAATCAGAATTAAATGAACTAGAATCCAAAAAAACTATAGAAAGAATCAACAAAACAAAGAGTTGGTTCTTCGAAAAACTTAACAAAATTGACAGACCCTTAGCAAACCTTATCAGAAAAAGGAGAGAACACACCCAAATTAATAAACTCAGAGATGAGAATGGAAACATCACCACGGAAACATCCAAGATTCTGAGTAATTTATTCATCTTAATGCTCTCATGTCTGTGAATAGAACTAATCAATAATAATATTATAAACATATAATGAATGTCAATAATATTTGTACAATCAAAGCACGTAAATGTTAAATGTAAATCAAACATGATGGGAATATATATGTATAGTACACTTTGAAATTTACATAAGTGTAAAATAGAATTTCCTTGCTTCTTTTTCCCCCTAATTGGGACTTAATGCCGGATGCTTTTGTACATTGTCTAGTGCTATTACAGTTATAACAGCTAAGCCATTCCACCATTGCTGAATTTTCCTGGTTCCTTTAAAGCAATTATGAGTACTTATCTACAGTTAGTAGCAGGCATGTTATGGATCAATTATTGGTTAGTTACAGTCTATAATAAACCAAAGGTTTCCCATATAAATTTATTCTTAGTTTTATTATTTCCTTATTTTAGAATATTTTATAATTAGACTATCATTTTGATAAGTTTTTAAGTACATTTTTTGGGGGGGGGTCCGGTTGTGGGGCCTGCATTCTGGGCCTGGGCGCTGTCCCTCAGCTCTTCAGCTCAAGGCTAGAGCTCTACCACTTGAACCACAGCGCCACTTCTGGCTTTTTTCTTTTTGCTTATGTGGTGCTGAGGAATCAAACCCAGGGCTTCATGTATGCAAGGAAAGCGCTCTACCACTGAGCTATCTTCCCAGCCCCTGAGGACATATTTTTAATGCAATTCTTTTCCTATGTTAGGCTATACTTAAATTTTTGTTGCTATTGTCAATAATATACTTGATAGGAAAACTAGAAACAATGATGCATTTTCTTCATTTGAAAGAATGATTTTTCATAAATTTAAAGAGGCAAAGTGTAGGTGCATCTGCTTGATTATGTGACTGCAATAGTTCAAATAGTCAATAAATGATCCTGAGGCCAGACCCAGTAGTTCACATCTGTAATCACAACTACTTGGAAGTCAAACAGAGATAGGGAAGATTATGTTGCTGTGCAGCCAGGAGAAAAAGTTAACAAGACTCCTTCCTATCAAAAAAGCTAGAATGATTGCAAATTCCTACAATTCATTCACAGATGGCAAAAATAAAGGAACTGAGGTCTTGCTGTATTTGAAAAATAATTAAATGGAATAATAAAAATGGGAAGGGGCATGACTCAAGTAGTGGAGCATCTTTTTAGCAAGCATTGAGCTCAAAACCAGTATAACCAATAAAATGTGTGTGTGTGTGTGTGTGTGTGTGTGTGTGTGTGTGTGTGTGTATACACAAGTTTACATGTAAATATCCATGATCCCGTGTTAGTGTGATACAGTAATAAAAAGACGTATAAGTTTTTCAAGATTGACTGGAAATTTATTTCCCAGTTCATTTCTCTGGAGACAAATGTATATCTTTCCCCAGGATAGAATAATTTGCATAGGAGGTATGCTTTAAATGTCTAGAGACATCTTTTTCACTCTGTACAAAATGCTTCACTATTTTTTGGTCATATATCTTGATAATCCTTCACAAGAGATTTGTCCCTTTGAGATAATAAGATGCAAATACCTCTGAAAGAGTCTATTCTGCTTTAGTCCTGCTCATTTGGCTACTAGTGAACAAAATATGTTTATCACAGGATAAAAGAAATGTTGCCAACTGACAATTCCCTGGAGTCTTTACTATAGCAAACGTTGCTTAGCAATTTCCATGATTTTCTCAGTCTAATTGGCAAGAAAGAAGAGATTAAAAATCAAGCGGATGTGAGTTTGTTATATAAAGTTGTAAAACCATGGTTTATTGTATGCTTTCCTATGTATTCAAAGCTTTACAGACAAAGGAAATAGAAAGTTAGCAGGTGCAAGTGGAAAGCCATCACTGCTTTAGGTGGATGTGAGGGACAGTCTTTCCTTAGAATTGCTGATTGATGTCGGTATAATTTGGGGAGGGGAAGGGAAAAAACAACATGTTTAAATAGGGATACAGGTTGACCCATTGCAACAATGAGATATACAAGACACTGTTGAACAACGAACTTTACAATTTAGGCAGGGCTGAGGGGAGTGGGGAGGAGTCCAATTGTGGAATTGGAAGGGAAGGAATGGTAGAGGAAAACAAAGGAGGAGGCAACAATGCTTGATAAGAAATGTACTCATTACCTTGCTCATGTAACTGTAACCCCTCTGTACAGTATTTTCACAATAAAAAACTTATGAAAAAAGAATTGCTGAGACAGCCAAGAATTCAAAGACACTTAGTAAGATACTTCACAAGAATTTTGGAGAAATACTTTTTAGGTAGGATAGGAAGGAAACACTGTGTCTGTCCTGAGGTAGGAATGGAGATTTTCAGAGTAGATAATTTTTTCATTCTCATTAATTCATGCAATCAAGTATTCTCTGATGGAACCCTGGATACACATACTTGTCATCTGAATTGAGGATAAAACAAGTCCCATGGATGCAATGTCTGAGCATGCCAGATGCACACTCTGCTACCATGGCAAGCTTGAATCCATGAGGACATCACCAAGCAAAGAGAGAAGATCATCTTGAACACAAGATCAAAGCCTGGTAGTGCACCATGTCAAATATGACAAGTGAATTTCATCAGGACAAAGACATTACTAGTTAATCCGGTCTATTACATAAACATGTTTCAGAATAATACCCATAAGTAGGGTATGTAGGGCCTAGTACTGGTAGCATAGTAGTTATTAAACAAATCATTGCTAAAAAATCATTTATATTTAGAACAATCCCATCATATTTGTTTTATGTGAAACCAACTATCTCTGTGAATACTTATTATTTCACTAAAAATGATGAAATACTAAGTATGATTATTTGTATTGGGTGCAAATTACATTCAGGGAAACAGTATGCAAAGACTGAGTAATTTGTGACATTAATTTTCAATTCAACATTTATATTTATGACATGATAGATTCATTATAGATTTCAACCTACATAGACATATTGACATCGAGAGTTATTATTTTATAAAAGTCAAAATTCATCCAATTTTATCTGTTTTTAAGTTTGACTAGTGGAGCTATAAGCGAGACATTGCTTGCACTTACTGAAACTAAAGTTCTTAACTTCCAACCTGGCTTTTCTAATTCCCAAGAGCCTGGCAGAAATAGAATGGCTGCATGTGAACGTGAAGGGAGGAAGAATGGGAGATATGGCAGGAGGGTTTTAAGATAAAGGAGTGATTCAAGTTCAAGGCTTTTTTACACTGGTTTTCAGTGTCAAACCAAAGGCAGACTTTCAGGGGTTTACTTAGAAAAGTATCCGTGGTTTGAAATTCTACAAAGTTGTGCAAGTGAAATGCGATAGTTGCTGTCACTAGACAGAAAGAAAAATCTAGGGAAGAGAAGAATTAAAGGTAATGTTTTCCTTTTCTACTGGGGTTTGAATTCAAGGCTTGGCTTGTATGTTGGGTTGGTACTGTACCACTTGAATTCTAAGTCTAGATTAGCTTTTTGCTGTTTTTATTTTTGTTTGTTTCACTGATTTTTGTGGCCTTGAAGTGTAACCCTCAGGCTCTCAGCCTCCTGGGTAGCTAGAATTATAGGCATAAGCCACTGATTCTGGTGTATGTCTAACTCTTCATCCTTGTACTTTTTTTTTTTCAATCACTCAGGCTAATTACACAGTTTCTTTAACTTTGTCTCATACATGCCTATCTATATATAAGCAATAAACATTTTCTCATGGAACTAGGAAAACTGAGGGAATGGGTGGAATTAGGAGAGATGGGAGGAATGATGAAAGAGGTGACATTGATCAAGATTCATTATAGTCATAAACCAACATTCTGGGTTGAAATAAAGATAATAATAAAACAAATTAGGTAAAAAATAAGATACACTATCAAAAAGGACACAATTCAAAGAAAGATAAACTTTGCCAGGCACTGTTATCCTACCTACTCAGGAGGTTGAAATCTAAGAATCTTGTTTCATAAAACAGGCCAGAACAGGAAAGTCCCTGAGATTCTTATCTTCAGTTGACTACCAAAATGCTGACAATGAAACATTTGTTCAAGTGGTGGATGCTAACCTTGAGAGAGAGAGAGAAACATTAATGATCTTTGGCTTCTTACAGAAAATAAAATAAGATCATGAGAACTTAATGGACATGTAATTTTCTGTGTTACTCTATTTCTGACCCCCAAGTGGATCAGTCATTGTTTCTCATTTGCTCTCTTCCATCTCTGCCTGGATTTTTTTTGCTCACATCCTTATATAACTGAGCTGTGGCTCCTCTCAGTATCAGATGACTACAGAGAGACCTTCTGTAACCCTTCTCTCTCCACACCCTTCACTCTCTTTCATGACTCTGTTTCATTTCTATTACAATGCTTCTCTGAAGCACCTTGTACCATTCACTCCTTTTATTTACAGAACATTGTCTATCTTCTACCACTGGTCTGCAAGCTTTCTTATAGCGGAGTCTTTCCTGTTCTGTAATATGTTTTGTTTCCAGTACCTAGAATAGATCTGTCATACACAGGAGCTGGAGACATATTTACTGAATGATAGTGTGGGTGAAATAAACTCTTGATTACTTTCTAGAAGAGAATAAATGTACTTGGGGAAGAGGGATAGAATCCAATGCATTTGCAATCACCCAGTCTATGTTGAAGTATAAGGTGATGAGAATCTAATAAAACCAAGCTTCAGATATCTCGCTTGCTAAAGGAATGTGGCAAGTTGTTAATTAATGAAATATTACTGTTTTTTGTTTATATTTGTGGGGCTAGTTTTTGGAAAGTTACTATTGTTGCAACCATTTTCTGGGATGGCTTTTTTTGGCCTAACCATTTATAATTTTGAATTTTATTCCAAAAGGGGGCTTTTAAAGCTAAACAAGGTTCAAACCTCACAAAACCTTGATATGCTCCTAATTATAGAGTAAATATTAAGTAATAATAATTTAAGGTAAACAGTGTCAATGCAGTCGATACTTTAAAAAAACTGATGTGGCAGACTATAAGCCTTGATGGACTGTTACAAAAGATTATTCTAGTTTCTTCAGTCAACTTTCACATCTACCCAAGTACTTTCATATGATGTTCTCAGGTAATAAATCAGTAGCTAAGGTGCCAGGTCTAGTTTTATGACCATTTTAGTCAATATTCCATAATAGACCTTTGGTCAGGCCAAGTCAAAGGTATTTTATTTTTGGTCAGAAAACAAGTATAGCATCATACTGAAATAGATGACAGAGTTATGGCACTAAAATAACACTGCAGAACTGAAAATAGTTACTTGGAACATAACATGTTGTTGTTCTTTTCACCCAAAGTTTCTACTATGTTGACATTCGCCCGATATCTATGGAGACAGGTATCTGAGTGACTGGAATTTTCTGTGGGCATTATCTATAGACTGGGAGATTATGACACACAATTCCTTTTTTTTTCTTTTTTCTTTTTGGTCAGTCATGGGTCTTGAACTCAGCCTGGGCACTGTCCCTCAGCTCTTCAGCTCAAGGCTAGTGCTCTACTACTTGAGCCACAGTGCCACTTCCAGTTTCCTGGTGGTTTATTGGAGATAAGACTTTCACAATTTTACCTGCCCGGGCTGCTTTGAACCTCAATACTCAGATCTCAGCCTCCTCAGTAGCGAGGATTACAGGTGTGAGCCACCAGCACTTGGCGACAAACAATTTCTTTTTAAAGTCAAAATAAATGAGTAAACCTCTAAGATAAGTCTCTATCTGTAAAGTTTATATGAGTATGGGCTTCTAGATTCATACTTGTAGGTTAGAATATACCACTAATATTCTTGAATCTCAAATCAAGATGTCCTTGATTTATCTTGTTATTTCTTTTTATCAACTATGGATTCTGCCTCTTGTCAAAGTTCTCTAGGATATTTTTCTATGACAAGTGATGTGAAGAAGCCATGTTATGGACATTTGGTTGGTATATTTGGACATTTGGCTGGTATATTCCTATCAGTGGGTGAACAGAGTTAGAAAATATGTATGGGAGATATGTCATATATACTTATATATGACATTAAATCTAAATACCTTAAAAACAAGAAGCTAATGTCTCTATTAAAGCAATTTTTTACACTTTTCATAAGATAACTCAAATCTTAGTTTATTGTGAACAAGACATCAACTTGGGCCTGGCTTACTTCACTTAATATAATTTTTTCCAAGCCTTTCCATTTCCTAACAAATGGGGCAATGCCGTTCTCTCTGATGGAGGCATAGAATTCCATTGCGTATATATACCACATTTTCTTGATCCATTCATCTACTGAGGGGCATCTGGGTTGGTTCCATATCTTAGCTATGGTAAATGATGCAATAAACATAGTTGTGCTGGTAGCTTTAGTGTGGTCTTTAACCCCTGCTTTCACTGTATTTGATGTCGGTATAATTTGTAGAGGGGAAGGGGAAAAACAAATCGTTTAAATAAGGATACAGGTGGACCCGTTGCAACAATGAGAGGTACAAGTCGTTATGTCGAAAACGAACTTTACAACTTTGGTGGGGGGGAGGGGGATAATGGGTGGGGGGGTGGGGGGAGCATGGGAATGGATGGGAAAGGGAAACAAAGGAGGAGGCTACAATGCTTGATAAGAAATGTACTCATTATCTTGCCCATGTAATTGTAACCCCTCTGTACAGTATTTTCACAATAAAAAACAAACAAAAAACAAAAACAAAAAAACCCCAGCAACTTGGTTGTTTTTCAGTTTAGTTTTTTTCCCCTGTCCTGTGGCTTAATCTCCAGGCCTGTGTGCTGTCCCTGAGCTTTTGTGCTCAGGGCTAGCAATCTACCTCTTGAGCCACTTCTAGCTTTTTCTGAGTAGTTTATTGGAGATAAGAATATCACAGACTATACTGTTCAGGCTGGCTTTGAACCATGATCCTTATATCTCAGCCTCCTGAGCAGTTAGGATTATGGGTGTGAGTTACTAGCACTTGACTAAATGTTAATTTTACTTTTTTTTTTTTTTTTTTTTTTTTGTCGGTGGAGGGGCTTGAACTCTAGGCCTTGGCACTGTCCCTTGGCTCTTCAGCTTAAGGCTAGTGCACTACCACTTTGAGCCTCAGTGCCAATTCTGGTTTTCTACTGGTTAATTGGAGAAAAGAGTTTCATGGACTTTCCTACCAGGGCTGGCTTTGAACCACAATCTTCAGATCTTAGCCTCCTGAGTAGCTAGGATTACAGGCATGAGCCACCAGTGCCCAACTAATGTCAACATTTTTTTGAAGGGAAATATTTGTTTGAAAAACAGTAGGCCTAGCAAGAACAATACTGACTTAGTAAAAAGTAATCCTAAGTGAGTTTCTATATACTAGAGGGAACTGATAGTGAAAGCTGTGACCCAGTTATTTTGTAGTAGACTCTGTAAGTGTTATTTTGGATATATGTTGTTGGGAAAAGTAAGATCAGGAGCAAAACCTTACTGAAATCTTCTTCAGCATGTTTCCATATAGGGACAATTAAGAAATAAGAATATTGAAATAAATTGACATTTATGGGAATCTATAAGAAGCAAGTGATGGATGTATCTACATGAGAGACCAGGCCTAGTGCCTTTCTTCTTGATGAATGCACTAAACAAGGATGGATGATACTAGGAAATCCATTTAGAAGTAACATGATCATTTCTTGGCTATCAGCATGGACAATTTGTTCAGAGAAATTCATGAACAAAGCATAGTAAACAAAAGCATAGAGAGTTTGGCCTTGCAAAGTAGCTTAAATTAAGATTAAAAGTGGGCTGAAAATGGACCCAAAAATTCATGAAGAAGATGTGGGCTACGCTTGTGTGGGTGAAAATTGGCCTCCCAAAAAGTTGGGCTTTGTCCCAAAGGTTTTCTAAAAAGCAGTAGAATTCCCACACCAGTTGTCTATGAATTGATAGCCTGCTGATATCCAACTACTGTCTGTAAAATGTTGGTTGGAAGAAGAGCCTGGGCGAACCTGAAAGGAGATTGGAACACTTGCATGGGATTGAAGACCTTCATCATCTTTGACCTCCACAAACCCCAGACAGCTACAATGCTGGAACAAAAAGTACTTGGCATCATTTGCTATTCTCTCAGCTCTCTAGCCTCTACCATCTTCTGCGCTAGGGTGGTAGGAAGCTGTATACTTAATTGAGGAAAGACAGACAAGTGAGAAAATGGAGTCTCCTCCAAGCCCAACTTTTGAACCATAGACCTAACTTCTGCAGCGTGATTTGCTCAGTATGCTTAGGAACATTAAATTTGAGTTAAACTTGGAGTCTTTAGTTAGCATTCTAGCTATATACTTACCAGTTTTAAAACTGAAAGAGTTTAAGTGACTAAAAATCAAGGTGGGGAAGTTGGGAGGGAAAATCTGGGGTAGAATGGAGGGAGGGTGACACTCTTCAAAAGGAAATGTATTCATGACTTGATTTAGGTAACTGACCCCTCTGTACATCACCTTGACAATAAAATTTAAATAATTAAAACATGAAAAAAATACCAGGATTACTTTTTATAAATTTAAGACAGATGGTTATTTTCTATTTAACTAGAAGAATAGAAAAATTATTTGACATAGCAGATTTCAGTCAACTGAGAGAAAATAAAGTGAACTTGTTTTGCTAATTCTGTGGAATATATACTTATCTACCTGTATATCACATCTAAAATTTAATTTTTTTTCCATATGTTCATGTATCATATGAATCATGTTATCATTTGTAGTTCTCTTAAATTTTTAATAAAAATTAATATTTGATTATTTTCTCTTGCATTTCCACATTTTTTCCTTCTAAATGTTTGAGTTCTAAGAAAATTGGGTAAAGTTTTGAAATGTGAGATTCTAAGTTTTCTTTCAGTTTTTTCTCATAATTGAATAAAGCCTTATTGTATTCAAACTCTATGTTATGTGATATCTTTGATTCACTATCATGCTAGCACATAAGTGTTTATAAAACACAAATCATCTTAAATCAAAAAGATCATAATTAGATTGAAAAGTATATTTAATAAGGTGTGTAAGATGAGGTAGAATTAATTGTAGTTGAATTCACAGAGGATTTGAAATTAGATGTAAATCCATAATATCAGATTACATTAGATATGAATTAGTGTTCAATTTATGCTCAGGAAAATACACTATCTTCACATAAGAACAACTTCTAGGTTTAATGCAAATAATCTCTCTATTCCTTTCCCACCAACTAAATGTCATTGAGAGATTTGTCCAACTTCCTTATCAACATTAAGGATTTTAAGACATGCAGGAAACCTAAGATTCACTTTTTTGCATACCGAAATGTTTTATTAATATAATTTTATTAATGTAATGTAAACTAGTTTTATTCAAAGTAAATTAAATTACAGTATTAACAATCTACTTAATGTACTTAAAATGTAATGAACAGAAATAGAAATCTGTCTTTCACAGGCCCAGGTTATCGTACAACTCAAGTGAAAATTTACAAATATAGAAGAGATGATGCTTAATGAATAAGGATTTTAATATCTGAACCCAAAAGATATCTGATTTTAAACACCCATGTTTCAAAAAAGGGAAATTCTTTAATAATTTAGCACAAAATCAAATTATATAAACTTGGTATATTCCAGAAAATATTGCTTTAAACACTTATACCACAATCAAAAGTTAAGATTTATATTTTAGTGGCCAACAGGATACAATTAAGAAATATATTATTTTTAAAAGTGGAGTAAATTTTTCTTAGGAGATACAGTTTTAAGACTTTCAAATCTAGACTATCAAAGTTTGAATTTTATATGCTAACAGCAAGGATATGCAAAACAATATTTTCTCCAATTTTGGTTTCAAAGATAAAGATGGTATTCTTCAATCAGTATGTAGTTATGTAAGAAATGATATGTGAAGCTGATACTTGTATTTAATTAAGAAAAATCCTTGATATTCTGTATATGAATCCTATGACAGAAATTAAAACATTCAAAGAAGACTAATAATACAGACTAATACAGAATGAAGAAATATCATTTAAATGAAGTGTGTAAAAGCAATGCATTATTAGTACAAAAATGTTATCAGCCACCTATTATGACCCTCATCTCACTTGTCAGAAGCAATGAATATAATATATAAAATGTTTATCACAAAGGCTATCTGTCTGTGTGTGTGTGTGTGTGTGCATGTGCTCATGTACGTATTGACATTCAGTACTACAGGGAAAGTTCAGTCCTCTGAAAAATACTAATTGTGAATATATGGGTCTTATTTAAATGAATCTGGAGACAGTTCTTTTTTTGTTAGTTATGGGGATTGAACTCAGGACCTGGGTGCTGTCCCTGAACCTCTCGATGCTCAAGGCTAGTGCTCTACCACTTGAGCCACAGTGACAAGTCCAATTTTTGAGTGGTTAGTTGGAGATAAGAGTCTCATGAGGACTTTTCTGCCTGGGCTGGCTTTAAATGATGATACTCAAATCTCAACCTGTGGAGTAGCTAGAATTACAGGTGTGAGTCACCAACATCCAGCTTCTCAGTTCTTACATGAAAGCTATTCTCTACTGTCTCTTCATGGCTGGAATTCCATTTTGCTCCTGTGGTGTTTCTATAGAAAATATTCATTTTTCTCAGGTTCCTATGCTAAAATAGGTGCTCATGAAACTTAATAGATGCATTGAGATTTAGGCATGGACCAAGAGACCAGAATCAGAAAAAGAAGCTGTCTTGTCACCATGATACACAAGCATGAAGATAAAATCTTGTCTATAAGAGTGATGGACCCTCAAGAAAATGTGGTATATATACAAAATGGAATTCTATGCCTCCATCAGAAAGAATGACATTGCCCCATTTGTTAGGAAATGGAAAGACTTGGAAAAAATTATATTAAGTAAAGCAAGCCAGGGCCAAAGAAACATAGGTCCCATGGATTCCCTTATTTGCAATTACTAGTATATGTCTGAGACAAGCAGAAATGGTCAGATAAGTTGATGTTAGGGAAATGAACCCCAAGATAAGGACTCTTTTTTCTTTCTTGCGATTGTTTCTGACATATTTGTAAGATGATTTCTTTGTTGCTTTGTATGTCCCTCCCTGACAGTATAACCCCTGTTTTCACAGTATTTGATGTTGGTATAATTGGTGGAGGGGAAGGGAAAAAACAAATTGTTTAAATAGGGATACAGGTAGACCATTGCAACAATGAGATGTACAAGATATGTTGACAAACAAAGTTTACAACTTTGGAGGGGAGAGAGGGGAAGAGAGAAGGGAAGGGGAGATGGAAAAGGATGGGAAGGGGAATCAAAGGAGGAGGCAACAATGCTTGATAAGAAATGTACGCATTACCTTGTCCATGTAATTGTAACCCCTGTGTATGGTATTTTCCCAATAAAAGAAAAAAGAAAAAAAAGTGATGGATAAAACCTCATGCCAGTGGCTCATACCTGTAATCCTAGCTACTCAGACTAAATGATCACTAGTAGTCTCACTCAGGCAGAAATGTCTGTTAGAATCTCCAAAATGATGAGCAAAAAGCCAAAAGCCAAGATGTTGGCATAGCTCAAGTGGTAGTGCACCAACCAAACAAGCAAGAAAATCTCCCAAGTTCAAATTTATTACTGCCAAAAAAAAAAAAAGAGTTATGGAGCAAAAAGATAGAAGGGGCCTAGACCCTATACCTTTCCAGGTCTTTTTATGAAAATAAGCTGTTTTCATAAGGGAAGGAAATGTGTGTTCCTATGTACTCAATGATCTTACAGGGACCATGAGTTTTTCCTGGAGCATTTAATCCCAGTGATCTACTCTCCATTTAAATATTTCTTTCCACATACAATTCCCATAACACACAGAACCTTGCTTATTCTATGAAAACGTTTTAAAAGTTTATTTTAAATTTGTCATCACTATAGGTTGTATTATTTGTGTAAATAGTTGGGTTTGTATGGTAAGTATGCATGTGAGAGTGTGCATAGAGTGCATACATGTGCACATGGAAATGTGACTGTGTGTGCACATGTTTGTGTAAGTTCTGATCTATCCTATGGTAAAAAATCTTATTAAAAAGATTTTCTCCTTTATAAAGTCAAGCATTCCTTTTTTCCCCTGACTCTTAAACTTCTTTTTTTGCTATCAGCTACTCTAATTATTGAGAATAATCAATATCCAGACATCTTTAAGGAATCATTTCAGAGATTAGCAACTTAAGCCCTTAAGTGTTATTTCTTTGTTCAAAATCACTATCAATCTAGATCCTATTTGATTTCCAAAGGAAAATGATCCTTTTAAACTTCACAGAAACTATCCTTAACATTCTCTCAGATGCTCTTTAAAAGGAAGTAAGATGAAAACTTAGTCATTGAAAACAATACTTAAAAAGTGGGAAAATATTTCTTATCACTTGGGAAGTGTTTCCATTGATAACATAGATGCATCCTAGATAGCCACTAAACAGCTGGTCTGAGAATCCACCGAAGGCTTTTTCTTACTTTGACTGTCCCACATGAGCAGTGTCTAAGACAAACACAGCTGAGCAAGGTTTTATTTTGCACTCATAATGAAATCTTTAGAATCTCTTGTTTAGAGAGGTAGGGATTGTGCCAACTAAAATTTAAACACATCCATTTTCTGAAATATAATTTATTTTAGTCCTAGCTAGGGACATTGCTTTTTTAGATGTTACTATCCTCTATGTGTTTGTAATACTCATATACCCAAAACATTTAAGTCCCAGGAAAATAGTGTTCCCTGTACTCTGTTCAGAGTGTAGAGAGCTGCGAGAGGCCGCACCTGGAAGATGGCGCCGGCTTCTGCCCTCCGCCTTCCCGATGGCGAGTGCTCTCGTGGTAAACAACTCCTGATATGGCTAAGGCAAAGAATCTGGCTTGCTTCCACGCACCTGAACCTATTGGTGGTTCCCATGTGGCGTATCAGGGTTGGCTACCCAGCGGGTACTTAAGGCTATGGGGAATTCTCCCCGGGGTTGGGGTCAGAAGATTACTAAAAGGTCCTGAATAAACTGCAGAGAGAAGAGTCCGGTGTCGCGTCTTCCTTGCTGGTCGAGGCGGTAGCCACACAGAGTTTGGCAAAAAGTCATGCGTGGAAACTTACAATATAGTGTGAACTGTGGGGAAATGATAGTGCTTCTGAGCAATGCTTAGGGGAATCTATTAGATTCCTAATTACAGCTTCAGGACAAAACAAGTTTAGGAAAGAATCTGAATAATCCAGAAATAAATTCTCTTTCTGGAAGACAACAAACTAATGAACAGATTAAGGTTTCTCTGCACTGCAGTCAAGCTTGCTAGAAGCCAGTAATTATTTCAATGTGTGTAATTTGCCTTCCTCTTAAGAATACATGGTGCCTTCTACCAGTAGTTAAGTAAGCAATAAGCCACAATCTATGGAAATTCATGGCTTATTATACCAAGCTAATCAGGACTAATAGATAGGATCCAGCAATCTTTATCCAGGAATGAACACATAGGACAAAATCCAGGCAAACATACAATGCCTACTCTAGTTATTTGTGTAAAAATATTAATATATTTAATAGAGTAATGTCACTTGAACAATAAGATGTCTAATTATAAAACAAATAAGTTTACATTAAAAATAAATAACAATACTCTAATATTTCCCTTTCAACATCTTATAAACAATTTTATTTCTCTGCCGACAAAAATCTTAGCATGATTTCTCCCTTTTTGTTTCTTAACCCAACAATTTTCTCAAAATTGAGAACATCTAAAATTTTCGTTTTGAATTTTTACACTAATACAAATATTTATGATTTACTTAAATATAAATAAATTCCACATTGCTTTGTACAGATTCTTCTCTCTTGTTTTAGTTTTATGCTTCTGGAATAAATAATTCTCTTCAAAAGTTAAAGTCCTAAAAAAAATCTTCATTTTGTTATTCTTTCTGATAACATATATCCTAATTTTGCTCAAACACTGAAATGATGACTCAATTGAATGTAATATCATATTTAAACACTTTTCCTTAAAGAGGTTTTTAAATTCAACATTGGTGTTGCCAAGATTAATACGTTCTGGATTTTAGTTACGTGGTGACAAATCTTGCTTTCCTCTTTGACAATCACAAGGTATCCTTTGTCTTTATAATCTTAAACATCAGTATACTAATGCATTTTCCCCTTCAATCTCTCCTATTTATATGCTCTTCTAATCTTATGCACATATCTCTCAGTAAGTTAAATAATCAATAATTTTCCTCAGATATTTTCTCTTTGTGAGTATTTTGTCACTCCCATGAATATTTCAATTTTTATTGCCACTCTTTGTATATCTTGAATTTTAATTTTTTTCTATCTTTATTCAATGTTACCACTTTTTGAGAGACTTCTTAAACCTTATCTTCTTGCTCAGTAGCTCAGTAAATCACTCTTCAAATATATTTAATAAGTCCTTTTCATTGGAAATAAATAACCAGAAAATCAAATGAAAGCTGGACACCATTTGTGATAACAACAAAAAAGTATAAATTATGTAGAAATTAGTCTTGCAAAGATTGCCTGAGAGGTATATAAGATATTTGAAAATGTATGTTGGAAGATTAAAAGCAGGTCCAGATGAATGGAGAGCACTAATATATTCATGAATACAATGAATGCAATTTGAAAAGCTTTAATTGGTATAAATTTAATATATAAATTCACTGCTGTTTCTTTCAACACTACAGCTACCTGTGGAAACAATCTGAAAAATGATTTCAAAGTTTATATTAAGAGATAAGGTTATATGAATCACTAATGTGCTTTTGCCTAAATATAAAGCAAGAAATTATCATGTTAGGTATGAAGATAGATACAGCATCAAATGGTGGTACTGCATGGTACTGGTTCAGAAACAAATTATAGGATCAGAAGAGCAAGAATCAAAGCAGCTAATTTGATAAATTTAAGGGATAAATCACATACCTTCAGAAAAAAGTGGTGAAAGTGTTTATAAGTAAGACTAAAAGCTTTATTTGCTACGCAAAAAGAAAGAAATTAGAGGCCCAATACGTCATGTTAAAAAAAAGTAACAGAATGACTAAATGATGGAAATATGAAAATAAAACATTCACATTAACTGATGGTGATTTTCATTGCAGCAGGTTGTAAAAGCTCAAATCACAAGAGAAAGTCAAAATAATTTAACTTTTGACTAATGAAAGAATTGGACAACATAAGGAAGGATTTATTATTATTACCTTTAGTTGTACAAAGGATTTGCCATTTAACAAAACAGTTTAGAATACAATATATCTTGATCAATGTCACCCCTTTCCACATTCTTACCTATCCTTCCCCTCCCTACTTTTTCTCTCACTCTTCTTAGCTTTTGTAGGATATACAGTATTGTCTGCATTTTCCCCCCCTCTCTCCTTTTCACTGGTCTACTCCGTTCCCCAGGACCCTACCCCACCCCTTTCAAGTATCCACTTCCTGGTGTTTTATTTTGCTGAACTCCAGTTGTTTATACTTGCATTTCACCCAAAGTATTTCACTTAGGCATTTATAAACTAAAGAAAACACTCATCTTTTATCTCTCTGGACCTTACTTCCTTCACTTAACGTAATTTTTCCAAGTCTTTCCACTTCTTTACAAATGGTACAATAGCATTCTTTCTAATGGATATTGGATATGTAAGGGTCACTAACATAAACTTGTTACCTAGGAATCAAGGGGGGTGGGGTGGGCTTTGAAATCAACATGTGCTCAGAGAAAGGAAGACAATGAATTGGTTGGAGGGAGAAGTAGTGCCGTGGATTGGCAGAACCTGAGCATGTTGCCCACTGGATGTAGACTTCCTTGGTGAATATGACCCTGGTCAAGGAGACATTTCATAATGAGAAGTGATTGTTATAAATGTCTACCAGCAGTTCTTCTTATGCCTGGGAAAGGAACCCTGAGGATTTGAACATGAGTCTGAGCCATGCATTACTGTATCCAGTTCAGTCCTTAGACTGAGATCAATGTGACAGTCTGGGATTAAATACTTGCAATAAACAAATATTAAAAATTAAACCAATAGAGGTGATTAAAGAAGAACAGAAACAGAAGGAAAATATTAATTATTAATGTCTACAAAATTATCTAACTTCAGCTACCATGAGAAAAACATAGCAGTATATATGAAAGATGTTGATACTGACATCATTTGGTGGATTGAAGAGATAACCTAGATATTAAATGTTATTTAAATAATTAGGCTTTATAATAATTGAACATCAAGGAAAAGATATATAATGTTGAGTATAAAGGTAAGGAACAGAACTGCACCAATGATAATATTCATAAATCTAACAAAATATACAAAATGGTGATCTTGTTTGGGTTTTGAGTATAGCCACATCTAAAAAAAATGCAGTTGATGATGGAATGACTGATATGGGACTTATTCTGATATACTGAAAGAAATGGAAAGGCTGATTTTCATATACAAAGCAAGTGTCTGCAACATTGGACAGCAATGAATTGAGACCCACAATCTTTAAGAGAAAGGAAGAGCATATGAGCATGTAAAGTGAGTCCCATGGTCTCCTCTACTTCCCATCTCAAGTTATTTCCCAAACTGCAAAATCAGAACTAGAATAAAGAGATTAAGTCTGTGAAGGCAAAGGAAATTTGAATGAAGACCTCAGGATTTGGGAGAGGCTGGGTGGGGATGAGGAAGGAGTCCGAAGAATGAAGCCCTGAAAGGCCACATAATTAATCCCTCCAGCTCTCAGCCAGCTTCTAAGCTCCTCATAGACAGACTGAGACTGGGATGGATAGCAAAGATTAGCTGTTAAGTAGGCTCAGGCTGAGCAACTTTTAGACGCAGAACAGTAATGTGGAGAGATTGAAATGCATGTTGAAGCAGGGAAGAGAGACTTCATAGAACAAATCATATATTCGAGTAAAATCCTGGAGAAGTCATATGCTCAGACTAAGAACTATGATCTACAATAATAGCTATGTCCTACAGGTCGTGTTGCAATTCACATAGATATACTCTAATATAATCTAAAGCCAAGCTGGAAAGATCTAAATCATAGACTAGTAATTAAACTTCCTGCCAGGACAAAACTTATATTTTGAGAAAGTAAATAAACTGAGTCTCCATACAATTACCCACAATGTCTAGATGTGCAAAGAAGCAGAAAAATTGTAAGAATAAACAAGAGCTTAAAAGTATTTAATAGGAAGATACAGATGGAATGGGAGAGAATGGATGAGGGAAGTGGTGACTTTGATCAAGAACACTGGAAAATGCAGTCAAGAATCCAATATATATTTCACAAAATTCAGAAGAGTAAAAGAAATGGTAGACAGGGAAGGGATGGCAAAAATGTTGAAAAGGTTGATCAAGATATTTTCTATTCATTAACTACTTTGTTAAATGTCAGTAAAAAACACTACATACATAAATGAGCATTTTTATTTTGTTTTGTATTTTTGTCAGTTGTGGGACTTGAACTCTGTTCCTGGACTCTGTCCCTCAGCTGTTCAGCTCAAGGTTCTACTACTTGAGCCACAGATCCATTTGCAGTTTTTCCTGGTGGTTTGTTGGAGATAAACCTGCCCGGGCTGGCTTTGAACCATGATTCTCAGATCTTAGCTTCTTGAGTAGCTAGGATTATAGGTGTAAGCCACTGGAGGCACCCAGCAAATGGGCACTTTTAATTGTAATTCTCTTGTACAAACATTTGAAATATAAATAATAAAATATACAGAAGATGACAGACATTTGACTTTGGGAAATCAATTTTGAGTCAGATGGCTAAGTGTCAGTAGGTAAAGACCCCACAATGGCATAGGAAAAGATCCCTTAATATATTTCCCAAACATTGACTTTTTTTAAGATATAGATCTTGATAATTCTGTTGAAAACTATGAACTTTTTCCACTGGGAAAAATGCATAGAATTCAAAGAAATTAGTAGTCTCCTTTGTTCATTAGTTCTTCAGCATGAGGACTGATTTCCATCCTGTCTTAGTATAAACTTATGACACCAATCTGCTTTCGTACCAGCTCAAGCAATTCTCCTTTTGGTGAGCTGAAAGTTGGAAATGACACTGGAGATCCAACTGTGAGTTGACAGAGAGGTAGTGCAGCAGATGTAAGTGACATGGAAGTGTGTAATTTACTAGTGTTCTTGATATGATCAAGCTAAAATTTACTCTCAAAGAGTTTCTTTTTTGTTTATATTTTTATTGTAAAAATACTGTACAGAGGGGTTACAATTACATGCATAAGGTAATGAGTGCATTTCCTCTTGAGCATTGTTACCTCCTCCTTTGTTTTCCCCCTACCATCCCTTCCCTCCCCCAACTCCCAACTCCTCCCCAACCCAAAGTTGTAAAGTTCGTTTTCAACATAGTGTCTCGTATATCTCATTGTTACAGTGGGTCAAATTATATCCTTATTTCACCATTTTGTTATTTCCCTTCCCTTCCCCAAATTATAAAAATGTATGTAAAAGATGCAGGGCACCAGAATCAAATACAGTGAAAATAAGGAATGACACTTTGTTAGGAAATGGGGAGACTTGGAAAAAATTATATTAAATGAAGTAAGCCCAAAGAAACAGGTCCCATGGATTCTCTTATTTGCAATAACTATTATATGTCTAGGATAAGCAGAAAAACTCAAAAGCTTTTTTTTATACATGACCATATAAGATGATGTTAAGTGAAATGAACCCCAAGATAGAGACACAAGTGGTTTTATCTTTCTTGCTGTTGTTTAAAATATATTTATAATGTACCATGTGGTTTTTTTTGTTTCTTTTGTATGTTCTTCCCCCAAAAGAGTTTCTTGTATTTGTTAGATTCCAAGTCTCATAATTCCCCAGCTCAGGAAAGAATATTCCATTGGCCCAGTCACTTAGCATTCCATAGTCAGGCTGTCAGGTTCTAGAAGAAATCTGCATCATGGTGGGAATAGTTATCCAGTTAAAAGTAACAATTCTTTTACAGAAAGAATGACAGCACATTATTTCCAGCCAAAACCCGAAGGAACTTCTCAGGAACTCTCAGTGACATTCTCCTACAGACTGCTCTAGTGTCAGAAGATATGCTGACATAGATCCAAGTGATTAGCAAATTCAGGCTTCAATCTTCATGAGACTGAAATACGTTCAATCTTCATAAGTCTTACCTCCAACATCTGACACCTGTCTTACTAGCATATCAGCTGTACTTTCCATTTTCTGCTCAGTAAGTACAGTTATCATGATTTCATCATTACATTCTTGAACAAAGTACTGGGGCTTGTCATGATGATCGAGATAACTATTCTCTGCTGTGACAGAGAGCAGGACAGCTAGCACAGCCCCGGAATAGAAAGTAAATGTAGCCTACAGTTCTTACCATGTGGATAAGAACTAAACTCCATTCTCTTTATTGAAGATAATTGGGAAGGGGGCGGGGGAGAGGTGTCCCTGCAAAAACTGTAGACCTGTAAGAAGTGCCAAATCCTGTGTTAATTTAATGCTACTCAGCCAAGTGGTAGCCTCAATAACAGCCTCTGTGGCAGATGGCACAATGCAGAAGCTCTGAAACTGTCACCAGAATTACAATGTAGCTATATTTACTGTTATATATGTCATATGCTATCATTGATATCATATGCTGGGCAAATATAGTTGTATTGGAGGGACCTGTGATTTGGCCTGTTGCTTCTCTATCCCTTACACCTTTGTCAATATTGTCAGTACCAATTGCAATATTTCTTGCACAATACAGTGTTTTCTGGATTTATAATTACCTCAGATTGGGAGTATGGTTCTTTATAGCCTCTACTTGGCTCTTGATGCCCAAGGTCTTTTATTCTACAGATTATGAGTTCTGACTACTGGAAAGTATTTTCCTCTCAGTCATGCACATGGAGAGCAAGAAAATAAGCACAACTTAGTAACAAATATCCTTGGGTGCATTGTGAAATGGCTTTGGGTCAAATCCTACCATTTCCCTCATTTAACTAAAGAACTACCCCAGCTCAGACCTTCTTTCTAACTGTCCTAGAAAAGTCTGTGATTTTTTTCCCATCCTCTTGTGTTCTAGTCCTGACCTGAAAATGGTTCCAGCACTTTTCAACAATAACCAAATGAATATTTGCCATGTATGTTTACGTTTCATTACATGCTCTTTCCAAGAGAATTTGTTTTTCATTCAATTAAATCTCAATTTAAGAACTGTTGTCTATTTGAGAAATTGAATCAAGAATGCCAGTTTTCCATTTTTTTTTCAGTTTACTTTTCCACGTCATTTTTTCTTGTTCTTTATCACAGCCCATTCATCTCATGCCTTAGGTCCTGCTAGCTACAACCACAGATGCTAGAAGATCAAAGAAAATTGAGACCCCACCTAATAAATGCATGGATGTGACACTGTGCCTCTGTTGCATTCTGGCCTCAGCTAAGACGTTATCTCCACTAACCAAAGAGCTCAGTTCAAGAGCAACACTCCTAACCTCAGTCATAGCCTGAAAAGTGCAGGTGCTACCACCAATCAAGCCTCTTGAAACTATTAGCTATTAGGATATTCTTATTAAGATATCATGAAGTTCTTTTGGTATGGAGTGTCCTTGGCCCCCACCCAGGAATTTTGACATTTGTTTTGACAGAAGATGGGAGGGAAAGGCAGCTGAAACAGTGTCTTGCTCTTTGTAGTCTAGGCTGGTCCAGGCTCTCTATGTAGCCCAGGCTGCCCACAAATCGGTATCTTAGTGCTGAGATTACAGAAATGTGCCTCCACACCTCATCAGGCTGAGGATACGTGTGTCCTACATTACAAATCCTTTCTAATATTCCTGTCTCTTTGATTTTTGTTACTGCTTCCTCAATATTACGTTAGGGAATTCCAGATTTTTCATTGTATTGCTATACAAGGAGGCTTGCTATTCAAGCTTCAAGGTGCTATGCCAGGAAACATTTTGAGATACAATTCAATGCCACTTGCCAGATAAATTTTTTGAGGCTTACATGAATCCCTCCATCAAATAAATCCGCCCATATGCAGCCTTATATTTTACCTCTGTTGGGATAACTTTGACGCTCTACTTTTATGATTGCTTGTGACAGTGGAAATTAGGCATATCTGTCAATTCCTCTGATGTATAAATTATTTTCTCTTAGAAATGAATTATATATTTCTGATCAGATTGTTCTGAGACCTTAACCTTCCCACTAATTAGCAGCAATGAGGAAGATAAACAGATAAAAAACATTATCCTGAGGTAAACTCTCCATAGATTATGTAATCATGTAAGGTTCTGTGGCTACAATACTAAATGAAATGTTCAAAAAAATTTGAAAGTTAAGATATGAAGACTTTTCAATCCAACTAACTCCCTTGGGATATCAACATACTGTACCTGTCCTATAAAGCCTTTACATTTATACTTACAAAAATTAACTCAGTAGATGAATGGATCAAGAAAAATGTGATATACAGACATATATATGTATGTATATACATATATATATATATATATATATATATATATATATATATATATATATATATGAATTCTATGCCTCCATCAGAAAGAATGACATTGCCCATTTGTTAGGAAATGGAAAGACTTGGAAAAAATTATATTAAGTGAAGTAAGCCAGGCCCAAAGAAACATAGGTCACATTGTTTCCCTTATGTGCAATAACTAGTATATGTCTGGGACAAGCAGAAAAGGTCAGAGATTATGATGTTAAGCAAAATGAACCCCAAGATAGGGACACAAGTGGTTGTTTCTTCCTTGCTATTGTTTCTAACGTATTTATAAGGTACCATGTGATTTGTTTGTTGCTTTGTATGTCCATACTGCTTTCCAAAGTGGTTGAACAAGTTTATACTCCCACCAACAATGCAGTAGGGTTCCCTATTGGCCACATTCCCTTCAGCATCTATTGTTATTAGATTTCTTGATTATAGCCATTTTAACTGGATAAGGTGGAATCTCAATGTTGTTTTGATTTGCATTTCTTTTATGACTAGAGAAGTTGAGCATTTCTTCATGTGTCTATTGGCCATTTTTATTTCCTCTTCAGAGATGTTTCTCTTTAAGTTTTAGCCCACTTATTTAATCAGGCAGTTGTTTCTTTGAGGATTTGTTGTAGGGGGATTTAATTTTTTGAGTTCTAAGTATTTTTTAGATATGAGACCATTGTCCATAGTATGGCTAGTGAAGATCTTTTCCCAATCTGTGGACTTTCTATTGATCTTACTAGCTACTAGCTATGTCCTTTGCCATGCATAAGCTCTGTAATTTCATGCAATACCATTTGTCCAACCTTGCTTTGATTTGTTGTGCTTCTGGGTCTTTATTCAGAAAATTTTGGCCTGTGCCAAGGAGACCTAGAGTTTCTCCTATTCCTTCCTGTAATGTTTTCAGGGTGTCTGCTTTGACTCTGAGGTCTTTGATTCATTTGGAGTTGATTCTGGTACAGGGTGATGTATAAGTTTCTAGCTTTAGCTTTCTACAGGTGTTTAACCAATTTTTCCAACACCCATTTATTGAAGAGGCTGTCTTTCTTCCATTCTATTTTTTGGCTCCCTTATCAAAGATTAGGGGGCTATAGGGTTACGGATTCATTTCTGGATTTTCAATTCTATTCCATTGGTCCTCAGGTCTCTTCTTGTGCCATCACTATGACTTTGTAGTAGAGTTTGAAGTTTAGTACTGATATTCCTCCAGCACTGTTCTTTCTTCTAAGGATTGTTTTTGCTATTCTGGGTCTTTTATTGTTCCTTATAAATTTTTGGGTTGCTTCTTCTATTTCATTGAAGAATGCGGTTGGGATATTTATAGGTATCACACTGAATTTGTAGATAATCTTTGGCAGTATTACCATTGTCATGATGTTTATCCTCCCAATCCAGGAGCATGGGAGGTTTTTTCCACTTCCTTACTTCTGGTTTATTTTCCTTTTTCAGGTTTTTAAAGTTTTCATCATAGAGGCCCTTCACTTCTTTTTTTTTTTTGAAGTTTTTTTTTAAATTTAATTTTATTTTATTTGTGAACATACTGTACAGAGGGGTTACAATTACATGGGCAGGATAATGTGTACATTTCTTACCAAGCATTGCAGCCTCCTCCTTTGGTTTACCCTTCACATCCCTTCCCAGCTTCCCCCCTCCCCCCCAATCCCAGTCCTTCTCCTTCCCCCCCCTTCCTCCCCCCACCGACATTGTAAAGCTCGTTTTCGACATGACAACTTGTACTTCTCATTGTTGCAACAGGTCCACCTGTATCCTTAAACAACTGGTTTTTCCCCATCTCCTCCACAAGTTATACTGACATCAAATATAGTGAAAGCAGGGGTTATACTGTGGGGGAGGGACATACAAAGCAACAAAGGGATAATCTTATAAATGCATTAGAAACACATGCATGAAAGAAAAAAACATTGAAATACATATCTAAGGGTTCATTTTCCTGACATCACATTATCTGACCTTCACTTCTTTAGTTGAGTTAATTCCTAGGTCTTTTATTTTTTGTGGAGCTATTACAAAGGAGTTGCTTTCCTGATTTCAGCCACGTTCTTCTCATTGTTGGCATACAGAAAAGCCATTGATTTTTGAGGGTTAATTTTATACCCTGCTACTTTGCTAAAGTTTCGGATCAGCTTGAGTAACTTGGGACTGGAGTCCATGTGGTGCTTTAAATCCAAGATGATGTCATTCTGCAAAGAGAAAAAGTTTTACTTCATCTTTTCCTATTAGGATCCCCTGTATGTTTGCATCTTGCTCTTGCTACGCATTCTAATACTAAATTGAAGAGAAGTGAAGAGAATGGACATCCATGTCTCATTCCTGAATTTAGATGAAATGGCTTTAGCTTTTTGCCAATAAGTATAATGCTGGCTGTAGGTTTGCATACACAGCCTTTATTAAACTGAGGAAAGTTCCATGAATTCCTAGTTTTTCCAGAGCTTTCATCATAAAGGTGTATTGGATCTTGGCAAATGTTTTTTTTCTGCATCTATTGAGATAATCATGTGATTCTTATCCTTGTTGATGTGATGAATTATATTAATTGATTTGTGTATATTAAACCAGCTTTGCATCCCTGAAATGAATCCTGTTTGATGATAGTATATGATTTTTTTGATGAGTTGTTGAAATCGATTGGCCAGAATTTTGTTGAGAAGTTTTGCATTGTTGTTCATCAAAGAAATGGGTTTATAGTTCTCTTTCTTTGATGAGTCCCTACCTGGTTTTGGGATGAGGGTTATGATGGCTTCATAGAAGGAATCTGGTAGTGAACTTTCACTTTCAATTTCATTGAACAGTTAGAGGAGTATTGGTTTGTGTTCTGCTTTGAAGGCCTTGTAGAATTCAGCTGTAAATCCATCCCGTCCTGGGCTTTTTTTTGTGTGTGGGAGGTCTCTTATTACTGTTTCTATTTCGATGCTTGATATGTCTCTGTTGGTTTAATTCATTTTGGTTTAGTTTTGGTATGTAAATATTTGCAAGGAATTCACCCATTTATTCCAGATTCTCTAGCTTATTAGCATAAAGGTTTGAGAAGTATTCCCTTATAATTTTCTGAATCTTGGTCATTTCTGTGGTGATGTTACCATTTTCATCTCTGAGTTTGTTTATATGGGTGTGTTCTCTGTTTCTGATAAGATTTGCTAAGGGTATGTCAATTTTATGAATTTTTCAAGGAACCATGTCTTTGTTTGGTTGATTCATTCTATGTTTTTTTTTACTCTAATTCATTTAATTCTGATTTAATTTTAATTATTTCTTTCTGTTTACTGGATTGGGGGTTAGCTGTTGCTCATTTTCAAGGAGCATCAGGTGCCTTGTTAAATTGTTAGTTTCTGATCTCTCCAATTTGTTGAGGTAGGAACTCTGAGGTAGGAACTCAGAGCTATTAACTTGACTCTGAGTACTGCCTCTCCTGTGTTAAATATAATGGACATTTTAATTTCCTTTCTAATCTATTCCATGATCCACTGGTGGCTCAATTGTGTGTTGTTCAGCTTCCATGTGTTATGGGATTTTCTTTGGTGGCTTTTGCTGTTGAATTCTCATTTTATTACCTTGTGCTCTGAGAGAATGCAGGGCATAATTTCAATGTTTCTGAATTTTGACAAATTTTCTTTGTGACCTAAAATGTGGTCTATTTTGGAGAATATTCCATGTGCTGCTGAGAAGAATTTGTATTCTCATGTTGCTGGGTGAAATATTGGTAGATGTCTGTTAAGTCTAGTTGATCTATGCAGTTATTTAGGTCTCAGTTTTCTCTGTTGAGTTTTTGCTGGGTTGATCTATTCAGCGGGGATAGTGGTATGTTAAATTCCCCAACAATTAATGTCTTTGGATCTACGTGAGATTTGAGGGAAAGTAGTGTTTCTTGGATAAATTTGGGTGCTCTGTTTTTTGGTGAATAGATATTTAGAATTATAATGTCCTCCTGAAGGACAGATGATCCCTTAATTAGCATGTAATGACCTCCTTTATCTCTTCTTGATAATTTAAAGACTATTTTATCAGATATTAGAATTGCAACTCCCACCTGTTTATGGAGACCATTTGGTTGGTAGATTTTTATTCCAGGATTTAATTTCAGAATATGTTTGTTTTTGTGGGCAAGATGTGTCTCTTGAAGGCAGAAGATAGAAGGATCTTGCTTTTTGATCCAACTAAACAGTCTATGTCACTTAATTGGAGAGTTAAATCCACTAATTTTGAGAGTTAGGACTGAGAGGTATTTGGTAGTTCCTGCCATGCTATCCACTTTCTTGGGGGCTGTGCCAACTGGGTTCTTCCTTTGCTTCTTGGATTCTCTGTTTGGGGGCTGTTTCTTGACCTTTATTGTGGTCTTGTTGGTTTTCTATATTTAGTACATCTTTAAGTATCATTTATAGGGATGACTTAGTGGAAATACAGGATTTCAATTTTTCTTTGCTGTGGAAGGTTTTTGTTTGACCTTTCATTATGAAGGAGAGTTTTGCTGGTACAGTATTCCTGGTTGATAGTTGTTTATCTTTAGGGTGTAGCATACATCATTCCAGGCTCTTCTTGCTTTAATTGTCTCTTCTGAGAAATCTGAAGTTGTTCTGATTGGTTTCCTTCTATAGGTGATTGATGTTTTCTCCTTGACAGCTTTAAGGATCCTTTCTTTGGTCTGAATTGATCCTGTATGGAATAAAATGTGATGGTGGGATGTCCTGTTCTGGTCTGGTCTATTGGGGGTTCTAAAGGCTTCTTTTATTTGAATAGGCCTATCTTTGCATGTTTGGGAAGTTCTCTGCTAGGATCCTGTTAAATAAATTTCCTAGATCTTTAACTTCTGTTTCTTGGCCCTACTCCACACCCATTAGCTTTAAGTAGGCCTTCTTATGGTTCTGATGGTTAAGTAGGCCTTCTAAATGTTGAATGTATCTATCATATTTCTTGGATTTGTCTTGAATAATTGTCTGTTCTTTATCTCGAATGACTAGGCTGTCTTCAATTCCAGAGATTCGATCTTCTGTGTGTCTAACCTACTGTCAAGACTTTCTACTTTGTTTTTTATTTCCTTTCCTTCTAATTGGTTAGATTTGATGGCTTCAAATTCTTTGTGGAAGCTTTGTTTTAGATCTTGTATAGACTTCTTTCCCACCTTAGTTTGGTTTTCAATGTTCAATCTCAAATCCCTTAGTTGATTGGCTATAGTTTCATTGGACTCCCTTTCCTTCTTATGGGCTTCATTTAGCATTCCCTTTTTGGCCTCTCTGGTTTCCTCCAGTTTTCCATTTGTGGATTCCATGAATACCTCTATTAATCTTTGTTTATTCTCATCCTGCTCACGCAATTCCTCTATTAATCTTTGGTTAGTCTCCTCATACTTACGAATTTCCTGTATTAATCTTTGGTTAGCCTCATCCTGCTCATGCTTTTACCTATCACGCTCATGCATTTCCCTATCACACTCACACAGAGTCTTTTGCTGGCTTTCTATCTTTTCATTCAGCATGTTTTCCAGTAGTGTTTGTAGAACATTTTTGGAACTCTCCTCTGGAATAGTCATTAACTGCTCTGTTGCCTGGTTATGATGAGCAGGATTTGAGATACTTGGACTTTCCACATTTCTTGTTTCTCTAGCTTGTTATGCCCATTTGGATATGAATGCAAAACAACTTCTGTGCTAGAACACTATTTTAAGGCAAGCATCAACCAGAGCCCTATAGTTACACAGATTGTTTGACACAGTCAAAATGAGTACAGATACAATGTAGTTCAACATATACAATGTAGTTCAACAACAAACAACTAGGAATCAGTGGACTAAAAATCAAAGAGGGAGTCAGCAGACCAGAAATTAATAGAGGACAAGAAAATAATATGATAGGAATGTAGGGAGGGAAAAGGTAAGACGGAATATAACCAAGACCTAAATTCAGAGAGAGGAAAAGTATAGAAGGAAAGGAGAAGAGAGAAAGAAAAAATGAAAAATTAAAAATAAAAAAATTAAAAATGAAACACTTAAAATTATATTAGCATAAAGAAATAATACTATAATTAAAGGATTAAGGCTTCAGGTTTGTAAATTGAGTAATCAATATCTGAATTAAGTAGGCTCACAATGAAAGATAAAGTATAATCATTGAAGATGGGTATATATTTGGGACTGAACAGAATTGCAATTAAGTAAAGCAAGACACACACACACACACACACACACACACACACACACACACACACAACCCAAAACAAAAAGGACCAAAAGGGAGAAGAATATAAGAATAACAAAAAAAATCCTAAAATAAAAATAGAAAACAATTTAAAATTTAAAAATATTAGGTAGAAAAAAGAGTTCTTTGATTTTTTTTTGGGGGGGACATCTTGTTTCTCTCCTGTGTCCATAACCAGTCTCTTGTTGGAGTCTCTGGTTTGCTTGTGGTGTTTGGCTTTCCTGTGGCTTGATTTGTTTCTTGAATCAGTTTGTTTGAGCAGGCAGAATGAAGCTCTGCCTTACCAGGGAATTTATGACCATCTTCCCAGGCTAGTTCAGTGTGTGTGGGGGGAGGGTGATAAGTTTTGAGTATCACAAAAGAGGGAGATGGCTGCTTCCTCTAGCTTGGAATTTCTGTGAGAGAGCTAGGTAGGGTGTGTCCTGTCAGCAATCAGTAGTTTTACTCTGATGGGCTGCTTCTGAGAGATTCAAGCAGCCCAGCCTGGGACCATTCTCAGGATTTATGTGTATTGACTTTCTAATTGTTTTTCTTTTATCCTCCAGCAGCTGGAGTTGCTGCTTACTCCACAGAGAGGTGGGGCAACCTCTGGCTCTGTTTACCCACTGAGGACAGTCTGCTTAGGAAGGGCAACATTTCCAGGGATGGAGTGAACCCCACAGGTCAGGTTCCTTTGACCTGTTGAATAGCTCCTATTATCTTCTGCCAAGGCCTAAGTTATATGTTAGCTGCTTTGGCCTGGTCTTTTTCAGTATCAGAGATGGAGTTCTTCTCTGGTGGTGGGGGAGGGGCTACCTTCCCACTGCTCCTCCATGGGAAAGAATGAGGATGTCTGTACAGTACTCATGCCTTTCCCTTTGTTTCAGGGTGGTCCACTGTCTGAGACTGTCTGTGGTCAGCAGGATGATGATTCCTGCTCCTCGTCAGTTCTTGCTGATGGTGAGTAGAATCTGCTTGCACACCAACCTCTGGCACCTTTGTCCTGGGTTCTCTCTGTTAATATGGTGGCTGTGGCAGCAGTTGCCACCATGGACACCAGTGAGTGTTCAAATCTGTCTCCTTAACCATGCTGCCTGAATTTTTTCTCTCTGGGAAAACTCTCTGTATTATGATGGTACACTTGGCGTGACTCTCTAGCTTTTGATTTTCCACTGGAATACTAAAACTGGTTTCTATGCGAGACCTTGTTTAGCCCCCAGCTTCTCCTCTGACATCTTCCTCTGGACTCTATTTTATTCTTTTTAAACCCTGTGGTGGGAGGAGAAGCTAGAGAATGCAACATGGGTACCATGAGTTCATTTACTTTCCACCATAGCAGTGGTAGAGATGATAGGCCTGGGAAGTAAGCAAGATAAGTATATTGTTTTTACTCATCATGATTCTGCCCCTTTACAATCTGACTTTGTGGCCTCTGAATGCTCATTTCAACTCTGAAAGCATGAGTCTCATATGTAGCTTTGTCTCAGTGACTAAGATATCTTCTTCTGATTAATACAAAAATCCATTTTCTAGGTACAACTAAATCAATCTTTACCAAAGAATTGTGCCTTAAACTATTCCTAAGTATACAACACCCCTTTCATTGAACTTCTCAATGGAAGTCATGTTTCACAGGTCTTTTTGGAGTTTGTATCTTATATACAGAATCCTACTTCTGTCTTTTCTACTGTCATGATCACTCTATCCTTAAACTTGTAATAATATTTAGCTGGTATTTGTAATGTCAGGATTACCTGATAGGAGAGTAGTTTTAGGACTCATTTGCCTAATTATGTTTGGCTCTGGAAAAGATGAGAAACAGATAAGAAAGGAGATAAATGCATAGTTCCAGAGAAGCGTATCAAAGATGGATTCTAGAAAGACATTTGTAATTTGTGACATTGATGAATTGATGAAGAGTAGAAAGAGGAGCAGAAAAAGAGACTAAGATCTGCCTGCATTTCTAGCATATTACAAGCTCAGAGTAAAACGATTGTTTCAAAAAGTTGTTTTGGAATGTTTATATTTTCACTTTCTGATATCATTCAAGAGAGATGTTGAGACAAAAGATAAGGGGCAATCAGTTCAGCAGCAATGTACACAAGATAATATGTTGGAAACAATGCACATCTGGGCATTGGTTAGGAGCATGCATTCTCACTAAATATTAGTGACAGCATTAAAACATTTAAAATTGCAATGTGCAGAGTTTCTCTATTGTGTGAAATGTATTTAATGCAAATTATGGCATTTTAAGGAAATGTTTCTGTCCAAAATATGATGGGAATGTCTTGCTATGGATGATTAATATATGTTCTTAGGTACTGGATTTGTAGTGTGTGAGTAAATGTAAGAAGCTATGTGCCTATGTCTATACATGTCAGATATGACAATAAATGCATAGAAAATGAAAGAAAATAGATAAATTTCACTTAATAACACTAAAAAAATTGCTCAAAGAAAAATAGAGGAGAAGCCCCAGAAAGTGAGAGAATATTTGAAAATTACAATTGCTTTGAGTTATATCCATAAAGTATGAAAATCTCCTATAGTTACATAAAAATAAAAAGACAAATATAGTTTGGGTTTGTAGCTCAGTGATAGAGTACTTGGTTAGCATGCATGAGGCCCTGGACTTAATCTCCAGCATGTGGGAGAAGGAAACAAGAAAAGAGAGAAAGAGAGAGAAAGGGGAAGGATGGAGGGAGGGAGGGAGGAAAAGAAAGAGAAGAGAAAGAAGGAAAGGAGGGAAGAAAAGAAAGAAGAGAGAAAGACAGGAAATAACAAACAAAGTAAGAAGGAAAAATACAGAAAGAAAAAAGGCAAAAAGTGGTGGCACTGATGTTTATTATTGTGCTAGGTGGGGATGTGAGGTAACTGGGATGGGCTCTAGGATCATGCACAAGGGCCCTCCCTATCCTAGTCTGGTGAATCTCAACCCCCAGACTTGCTTCGAACCCCCTGCATAGCCAATGCTATCCTTCTCAATGTAATCCTGTTAAAACAACCTTTACAGAGGAGAGAAAAGGATAACTAACTTGGAGGTGGGTCTTCCATTAAAAAAAGGGGGGGGGGAGAATCTGTAGGGCACATGGGATACAAAGATGGCGCTGAGAGGGAGTTGAGTGGGCAGAGCCCAATTTACCTTAAGTTCAGTGCGTAACCAGCCCTTGAAAGCTTAGGTGCATGATAGGGTGTGACCTTGACAGTGATTGGTTCCTCTTCCTCCCCTGCCATGCCACCTGCCCTTTTTGGCTTTAAAAAGGGCTGCTCTCTGTTAATAAATGAGTTTTCTTCCTGCTTGAAAAAAAAAAGGCAAAAAAGTTTAAATGGATACTTCTCTAAAGCAGATAAACAAATGGCCAACAAACACTTGCAAACCAGTTCATTTAGCAAAATGTCAACCAAAACCACAATGACATAACACTTAGCCCATACTGACATGGCTGTCAAAGGAACAATAACAAATATTGGCAAGGATACAAGCAAACTGGAACCCTCATAAACTGCTGTAGGAAAAATAAAACATGGTGCAGACACTTTGGATAATGATTTCACAATTCAGAAACAGAGTTGTCATCGAACCCAGTAATTACCCTCTTACAGATATACACAAAAGAATTAAAAACAGGTATCCACACAAAAATTTAATGGCTATTTATAATTGCATAATTTAGAGTAATTATTCATAGTTACATAATTTATAATAAGTTGTAATTTAGAATAACTCATATAATTTATAATAAATCATAACAGTGTCAGTCAAGTGTTCAATGTCTAAAATATGTGATTTTTTTTCTGCAAAGAAAAATATGGTGCAAAGAAAAGAAGCCAGTCTAATAAGTCATATGTTATTTTAATATGCATTCTTCTGAAATGACCAGAATATGAAATGTATAGAGTTTTGTCAGGGACTGGAGAAGAGAGGAAAAAACAAATGGCTACTGTTAGCTATTAGATTTCTACTGCTAATAATGCAACCATCTTAGAGATAAGAAATTGAGATGTTGCACAACTTCATGAATACCACAGAAACCACTGAATTGTATACTTTAAAAGATTTTGTGGTCTCCAAATTATATCTCAATGAAAAATCAATTACATGGCTACTTATCTTAGACAATAATGATTTAGTGTAGAAGAGATGTGTGAATTCTACTTTGCAATTTCATTATCTAAGATGCATATGTTAAAAAATCACAGGAAGTTGTTATTTACTTTGTAATTTGTTATCATTCCCAGCATTTTTTCTCATTTGTAATTTAAGGAAGTTACTTGAAGGTTAGAAAACAGTCTTTAAGAAGGAAGACAGATGTGGTTCCATTTATTTATGTTTTAAAGGCCATAACTCTACACACTCACACATACACACAAATACACATATTATCCTATGAACTATCATTAGTCACTTCACCTAAGTCTTTATCTTTCAAGTATGAATTTAGCAAAAGTATTTTGGGAGATTCCATTTTCTTTTTTTTTTATTGGATTTATTCAGTTAGAAATCAGAGTGGAAGAACAGACAGAATATGAGTAATTTGGCATATGTCATACTGGGATGGTTTTAGACCCTTTCCTTCCATTGTAAAAGCCCTGATATCTGATATCTGATGCAGATGGATTAGTATAAATAACACTGAAAGAACTCAAATATACACACTTTCTGCTTATAAAAAAAAGGAGCTGGCTCTGGGAAGCCAATGGCTAGCATGGTGGTATGGACTATATGTTTCCTAATGTCCTCTTACTTTGAAACCCTATGCCCAACATCATAGTATTGAAGAAAGGTCCTAAGTCACAATAGTAGAGCCTTGTTGTGTGTTTGGTGTCCTTCTCCCACCACTCTCTGTTATGTGAGAACTCAGGGAAAAGATGCTCATTGGCAGATCAGGAAGAGTGCTCTCAACAGACCATTGTAACTTCAAATTTCTAGAATTGTAAGAAAAAAATAGATCTTTGTTTTCTGATTGACACAGTATATCTATTACATTATGGCAGCCTGAACTAACTAAAATGGAAGAGTAAGGAGGAATAGAGAGGTCAGTGAAAGAGTACACAAGTGGAAAAATTCCAACTGTATTATTATTTTACTTTTACAGAGTTTCACCCTCTTACTGCTATGTTAATGTCTTGGAATTCATAGTAGTGCATGGGCAATATCCATTTTCCCCCATTAAGAATGTTTAAAAACATGTATATGTAAAGCTTTATAGGAAAGAGAATTTTTTGCTCCAGTATATTAAGTGTGACTGTGTGAACAGTTGGAGGAGTGTCTTTTTAACTTGCTAATATTCTCTTCTGTCACACAGAGTTCCAAGAGGAATACACTAACTACATTACTTTGCTAATCTCAGCTTTTACTTTATATAGCTTTGTGTCAAATTTATTACCTAAATGTTGGCTTAGGGCAGATGACGATGTTTACAATTAATAAGCAGCAAGAATGCTAGAATAATTTCACATTCCTAAAGCCTCTGAGGGAGGGAGTGAGAAAGGAGATAAGGGAGGAAAGAAATTCCATGTTGCATTCCATGAGAATGCACTGTCTCTTTGAGGATTATTGCTAAGTAGAGAATTATAATAATATTTATTCATGTTTCATTTTCATATCAGAGAACAGCTGAATGGTTATGAAGAGAAACTATTATAAAGGTTTTACTTGACTTATGGAAATCCCTCCACTTCTTAGCATTGTTTTTTTTTAATATGAATACATGCTCCAGATCATTTGAAAACTATTTTACTACTTATTGGGCTCAAATTAGAAAAAAGGATAATTCTTTTCGGAGGTGATATGCTTCTTGCCTGAAGATGATGATCATAATGTGCATATGTACATTTGTTCAATCTCATACATGTTTATTGTTTACCAAACGTATCCATATAAGATGTGGTGGGAAACATATGCTAAGCATTATGCTAAGCAAAGCAAGTCACTTTGCGTACATTAATTCATTGAATGCTCAAACAGGAAGGAACAATTTCAAGCCTCTGCTATAAATAACAAGCTAACAAATAAAAAACTACTCAAAATCATGGTAGTTTGAGTAGCAGAGCTAAGGATTTGCTATTGTCTCTACATAGCTCCAGGCTCACACACATGAGGGGCTTAAATCTCCTCAGCTGAGTCCAACGGCTAGATGCTAGGTTCTTTTTGCTTTTCTTTTTGACATCGAGTCCAAAGTTCTAGGAAATCACTTATTTTTTAAAAGTTGGATAAAATAGTCTTTCTCAATTAGGGAAAAAAAACCTCCTTTCTCTAAAAAGACGGTGAAAGATGTCTTCTATCCACCTGTCAATTTGGGGCCAAAAACATGTAACTAAGTATGTATTTTGTCCTGACAAGAGAAGTAACTGACTTTGGTTTTAGCATCACAAAATCAAGATCAGTTGATGTAAATAGGGGTTTTCTGAGCCCAGCATTTTTAGTAGTTGATAAGTCAATCCTCCTTTGGAATACAGTTATATTTCTCTTACTTTCAGTAAGTACTGGCTCCTAACAAAAGCTGTCATCATTTATAACTAGATTTCTTCTGTCTATTAGATATTTCCTGTTGGTATTTTTTTTCCACTCTTGGGTCTTTCATCCACAGATACTCTTGTGAGGTGCTAGTTTTATTTTTTCCCATGTAATAAGCCCATTTTTCCAAACACTATGTGCTAAATCATCTCTCCTTTTTCCCTTTGACTTGCAGGGCTACTGCATATATATCTGTTTTGGGGTTTTACATCTATGCAATGGTACATTTGTCTGGTTTTGTACCAGTATTACACAGCCTTCTATGCTCTGTAAATGTTCTTTGTATCTGTTTGGTCAAGCTTACATCTTTACTATATTTTGCAAAACATGTTTTCCCCTCCAAATACTTTCAAAGAGGCTTAGTGATATTTTGCTTTTTCTATATCCAAAACAAAACAAAACTAAAAACCAAAAAAACATGCAAACAAAAAACATAAATGAACTAGAAATTTGCTTGAATAAGTTACTTAGAAAACTATTGTGGCTGGGGTCCAGTTGGCATGGACATTTTGCTTTTCTTAATTTCTTTAATATGTATTGACTGTTTCAAGACTCTATTATCTGTCCTCATAGTATTGAATTTGTGTTTTGCTAGCACTTATCAATTTTATGTAATTTTTCAAAATCATTATGACCAACAGATTATTTTAGACTTTTAATATATTCTTTCTATAATATGTTCTTCTTTGCTTACTTGAATTTTATGTTTTTGTCCTTGTCTGTATAGCCAGATATCTTTATATAATATTATTTTTAATCAGCTTTTGGGTTTATTATTCTTCTCTAGGGCTTGCTGTATTATTTTTGTTCCTTAATTCATTGATGTCTTCTAGCTACTCTTGTGCTTCTGTGTTACTTATTTTTTCCCATTTGTTCTATTGTTTTTATTGGTGGAATGTCTAGCTCATCACACAAATATCATTATATTATTGATTTTAAGTAGCACTTGATTTTTATTCATTATTCTCTCTTAGGTACAGGATTAATTTTTTAAAATATAGTTTGATTTAAAAATTTATGTCTGGGGCAGGGAGGATGGCTCAGTGGCAGAGCGCTTGCCTTGCAATGCCTGAGGCCCTGGGTTCGATTCCCCAGCACCACATAAGCAAAAAGAAAAAAGCCGGAAGTGGCGCTGTGGCTCAAGTGGTAGAGCGCTAGCCTTGAGCTGAAGAGCTGAGGGACAGCGCCCAGGCCCAGAGTTCAGGCCCCACAACTGGACCCAAAAAAAAAAATAAAAAAAAATAAAAATTTATGTCTATCTTTGTGAGTGTATGGTGTTGGTGACAAAACCCAGGAATCCCGTACACTTGCTCATACTGGGTAAACACCTTGGGGCTATATCCATGTTCAATGTAGGCTTTCATACGCTTTTAAAATGATTTACAAATTGATCACAATAGTCAACAATTTGATCTAATTGACTTCAATGAAAAAATACTTTGGAATCCATTTTATTGTTTATTTTGCTGATTGTTCTATCTGTAATCAACTGACATAGTTCCTAAGTGATCTTCCTACAAATTCTGACCAAAATTTAATCTGTTTCCATGGCCAGGGTTTTAATGCTGGTACAATATTTAATGCCTCTTTAGTGCTGGGATCTATATTAAAATTATGAAACCTGGCTCTTTTCTTCCTTTCTAAAACTTTTGACTGTCTCTTCATTGTTTCAGAGATAATGACTCTATCTTTGACACGGCCTAAAGCCTGTTCCCACTTTGGCAGCCTTGTCTCCCACTATGACCCCTCTAAGTCTTGCAACCTTAGCTGCATTGCTTATTATCTCAGCTGTACAATGCTTCCTTCTTCCTTCAGGCCTTTGCACCTGCTGCTCCATTGCAGAACAATATTCCCCTTCAGCTCCTCTGGGCAGATAACTCAGAACTGGGTCTCACATCTCACTCTGTCATCTTCTCATGAAATCTTTCCTTCAACTTCATGGTCACTGCAGGTAATTTTAACTACAGTTTTCCCTGTTATTTTTTTAATTCTTTTCTCATGCCCACTTTCCCCTATCACTAAAGTTTGCTTCAAAACCATTTTGGTGACTTGCTGACTATTATATTGTAGAGATGGATGCGTGTACAATCAAACATTTTCTTTATACCCTCTGTGAGATATCTACATCATCAAGATAGATATATGACTTCATTAAAACAGTTTCTTGATAGGAGGTGTTATATAAAGTGTTATGTTTTGAGCTGAGGAGCTACAGTACCCACATTCTCTTTCCACCTTCTGTTTCCTAGACATCTGTGAGTTTGGATATGTTAAGTGTTACTTACATATTTGTACTTCAGTTTTTTCGTCAGTAAAAAGAGAGCTATGCCATGCCTGTAATCCTTGATACTCAGAGAGCTAACAGCTGAGAAATGATTTGAAGCTATCTCAGGCAGGAAAGTCCATGAGTCTTTCATCTCCAATTAACTACTAAAAAAAAGCTGGAAGTAAAGCTGTAGCTAAAGTGGTAGAGTGATAGCCTTGAGCAAAAAAGCTGAGGGACAGCAACCCACACATTGAGTTCAAGCTCCAAGACTGGCGCGCGCACACACACACACACACACACACACACACACACACACACACACACCACAATTAGTGCTAATTGTAAGTATATCATATAGATTGTTTTGAGGATTATGCATGCCAATGTTTGCAAAATATTTAAATACCTTATCAATTTTTGCTGTATTTTCTTAAATATAGGCGCAGAAGAGGATTTGTCCTTTTACCTAAAGGTATTTATCTATATCCATGAGTAAATAAATTGTTGGGGCATATTTTTTATTCACTTTGAAACAGTCTTTATGGAGACTTCATGGTTTCATGGAAATCTGGATGGACACTCCAGGAAAATTGTTACCCCCAAACACAGCCTTTTATATCTTCAACTTAATCCAATTAACAGCCCTCATAGGCTTTTTTTTTAAAGGATCCAAAATGGCATACTCTGGATTAAAAAAAAAAAAAAGCCTATGAGGGCCGGACACCGGTGGCTCAAACCTGTAATCCTAGCTACTCAGGAGGCTGAAATCTGAGGATCAAGGTTCAAATACAGCCCAGGCAGGAAGTCTGTGGGACTCTTCTCTCCAATTAACCACCAGAAAACCGGGAGTGGCACTGTGGCTCAAGTGGTAGAGCACTGGCCTTGAGCTGAAGAGTTTAGAGACAGCCCAGAGTTCAAACCCCATGACTGACCAAAAAACAAAAAACAAAATGTGGGGGGGGGGCACGTAGAGAAAAGACTATGAGATGTAGGAGCATTTATATTCATCCTGGTACCCTACCTCTTCCTTAATCAATGGCTTGGAGTCCAATTATTGCCTAGAGAGGGATCATGGCTTTTTATAGAAGCAGTAATCCCCAATTTTGAGGTTTCCTATGAAACATTTTGATGTGAAAATGAGCTATATTTTTGTTTGTTATCTAAGTTGCCCATAGATAAGCTATGTTCTATCAAAATTTTCCCTAATTCTAGGCTACTCAACCTTCCCTCACCATCCCTCTGATCTTGCCACTCTCTTAATTGCAGGTGACTGACTTCTAACTATTCCTGATGCTTGAACTCTGTTGCCTTAAGACTATCATTACCATTGCTATTATTTGGCACTATTCTGTAATATCTTCTATCAATATCCCTAGCCTGGAGGAGAACCACAATCAACAAAACATTGAGGGACCACTGAGAGCAGCACATGCTTTATAATTTGGGTAAATATTGTGAGATTTTGTCTTTACATGTTAGATTCACTCTGTAACATTCTAGCACACCCACTTCTGTTAGCTTTTAAATACCTACTCTTACCATCTGCTATATTGCTTTGGCATTTCTACTTCACTTAGTCTATGATAGTATTTCTCTGCTTCTAAGAGGTATCTTCACATCATGTTAGCATCATGTTGCTAGGTCTCTGACAAGGAGTCACATCCTGTATTTTGGGAGATGATATTTTAATCATTTTGTCTTGTCCAAGTTTATTATTTGTTACCCTTAATAACATCTCTCAAGCTCTAGTCACATATGAACCCTCTTAGGTCCTGCAATCACATGTGGTGAGTTCTGTAACTCTTTGAAGCTTTATTTTTTTATGAGCTCCAATATGCTCCCAGGTAGGAGGAATTTCAAATTTCTTGCACAGGCAAAGCTTCTGAATCTTTTTTAAGCAAGAGAGACCTGTTATCCTTTGGAGAGATATAGTCACTTCTGTAGGAATTTGAGGCTTAGAGAATATTCTCTGTGTTGGTCTTGTTCTTTCTCCATAGTAATACAAACTTTGCCCTAACATAAGTCTTTTTCTTACATGGACACAGGAATATGTTCAGGGCTTCCTCCTTGTTATTCTTAAGAAAGTAACAATACCCTCTTATACAAATAAAGAGGCATTTAGGTTTTCATATTTAGTTCCTAGTTGCTAATCATCCAAACTTAGCTATAGGTTTTCTTATTCAAAGTGATCAAGTTCAGTGAAGGCCACTCAATTCTAATGTTCTTTTAGTTATATTTTCCTTTGTATTTTAACGTAACTGATAAATAGCACAAACTAATACATACTTATACTTTGGAATTACATTCTGGTACCCCACTGACAACAGTTTAAGAATTGTGTTGCCACGTTGTGACAGGGGCTACCTGTTGTCCATGTACAGGTTGCTATGTGGTAGAGGAAGTGCAGCTCCAATTCTCATCCAGATTTGGTTCTCTGAAACTACTTCTGATATGGTCACATGTTGGATCTTTCAAGAAAGCTCATAACATGATGGGCATAGAGTGGAGTTAGTTTGGATGGATTTATAGGAAGCAATATATTTAGAAAGAAAGGGAAAGTAACAGAATTGTGCATAAAGGAAAGATGAACTTCCAAATGAAATAGAATCCACAACTGACCTTCTGGGAAAAGTGAAAAGGAATGACAATGGAGAGCTAACTTCTAGATGCTCTGTTAAAATATTTTAACAATATATGTAGGACATTATCCCATAGCTATCATCACTCTTTTAAGTTGCATAGTACTCTATTACATGCATACATGAGTTTATTTACATATATAAATATAGTCATATATGTATATATATATATATACGCCATCCTAGTACCTTGGATATATGAATATATATGTTTATTCATGGAGATATACATATAAATATATGTATACTTAGAAAAAGCATATATTCATGGAGATATATTTGTATAGTATATGTGTATATCTAGAATATATATTCTAATCTTCAAGTATTTTCAAATGATACTATTATAAATAACATTATGCATATACATTTTTTATTTTTGCTAATGTAATTTTGGCATAGAATCAGAGAAGTTGAATTGCTAGCTCAAACACAGACACAGACACACACACACACACACACAATTTTGCTAGATATTTCCAATAACCATTTTATAGGCAATTTACACCTTTGCAGTCCCTACAGAAAGTACTAACAGTGCCTGTTTATTTCACAGTCTCAACAGCACACCGTGTTTCATTTTCCAATCTGATGTGTGAGAAATGGTATCTTAGTAAATTTTAATTTGCATTTCTTCTATTATGAATGATACAGCACATATTTTCATATGGGTAAGTCATTTACATTTTTGACAGTCTCTTTATACTTCTAGCTCTTTTGTGAGTTGTTGGTCTTTTAAATGTCTATTTGCTTTATAGTTCTTCATACAGTTTTTATAGTAGGACTGTGACTAAAGTGTAATTGAAAATAATTATTTGCTAGTTTTTCATTGTTCTTCACTTGGTTCATGGTATATTTTGTCATGCAAAGGTATTTCAATAAAACCAAATATACTCATCTTTTATCTAGCCTGCCTTTCAGTTTAGTATTTCCCTACCCAATTCTTTCTCCTGTCTCTCCCCTGGCTAAAAGCCATACAAAGGCAAGAGTATTTTGTTTGAGTTCTTTGGTCAGTGGGAAGATCCACCTATCTGCACAGGTACATATGATTATCACCATGGAAAAAAATAGAACATTGGGGAAATGGATGCTTTTATTCTGGTTATCCTCTTTGCTGTATTATCTCAATAACTGGATAAAACCAGCACTGTTACTTCCATGTTGATTTGTAATCCTAATTTATCACCCTGACACCTTGAAGTACAACTCTTTCCTGCTCAGTTCTTGACAATTATAGCTAATATATTGTCAGTCTTTATATGCATGTGTAACATCTGTTGGTAATTTAGGCCAGTGGCTGGTGTGAAAAATAAATACAATGTTATATTTTTAATAAAAGCTATATTTTTGTTTCTTCATCGGTTATTTAAAAGGATGTTTTTTTCTATTGTTGTGAAATATAATCTTTAAACTAGTCATTCATGAGTGCTTAAGCTATTTCCAATCACAATTTCTTGGTCAAACCTGAACCTGATGAAACTGATGTCAATAAGATAGAAAAGTACAAATTTTCTCCATAATGAATAGCAAATGTTTATAAACAATTAGAGCTCCACAAAATTACTCCCCTTCCCATCTGTTCAGTAATAAGGAAATCACTCTCAGTTGATGTCTAGCTTTTGAGACTTAATAACAAATTCTGGTGGTGACAAAGGTTACCATCATTTAGTTCCTGACTTAGAATTTCATCTAGTTCTTTTTCATTAATCAGAAACATGAATTTGATGTTAATATATTACATATATAATATGTATGTAATTATATATAACTTATTATATTGTAAATTCCAAATTTACAATATTTATGGAAACTAATATATGATCTGTTTCTAATTTACTAAGACAATCAATAATGGTAAAATATATCTTGCTTTTAAACTCTTCTTATGTAGTATCTTACTAGGTCAGGATTTATTATTTCAATAATATGTTTTTGAACATTTGTGTGGAATAAAGAGAATATTTAAGTTATTTGGTACAGTTTTTGTCATAAAATTTCAAGCAGTATTTTGTATTGACAGCATTCATCGGCATATTCTCTATTTTTTATACTTCTTTTGTTTCATATACAAATTTTCCTTCTTTCCTTCCTTCCTTCCTTCCTTGTTTTCCTCCTTCCTTCCTTTTTTCCTTTCTCCTTCCTTCTTTCCATCTTATCTTCCCTGTTTTCCCATGGTTAACTGGATGTTTTAGTGCCATTTGCTGACTAATTACTATACTTATTTCTCTCTTTTTGTGAAATGATACTCTCTTCAGAAATGAATATAGTTGCTTCTTTCTGTTTCACTGATGAGTTCTTGCTACAGCACCATATGAGTATTCTCCCAAGTCCTTTTGATTTCTCTCACATTAGCACTATAATTCATCTTATAATGAAGCACAACACCTTTCACCACTTTTTTGCCTCTATTTTATTGCTGATATTTCCACTGACTCTATGAATGCTCAAAAATTATATATGTATATATACATTTATACATTATACACACGCACACACACACACACATACATACATACATACATACATACATACATACTATATACAATAGGGAGAGAGCTAGAATAAAGAGAGAAAGAGAGTAGAGAAAATAAGGGACATGATTCCTGTCTGTTCACTTTAGGCCGTACAGATTGGCTCTTAGACTTGTTAATTTCTCACATTTCCTTTGCTCTGACCCAGGATCAGGAAACTGGATAAGGTTAAGCCTTATTCTATTATCTTAGAGATGAAATAGCTGAATGTAGAATATATTTTTAAAAATAAACACGGTAATGTATCAAAAGATTATTCACTAGATGTTTGAAGTTGAACTTTTTCTATCTTCCATAAAATTTTGGCTCCAAAATTCTATCTTTTTATGCTTTTATGAGTATTTTAAGGGATAAATGATGTCTACCTGCTCTGACACCATGATATGCCCATTCCAATAATTGTTTATGACCATGAGAATCCATGAGCTGTAAGTTTCATGTAAACTCTCTTACCAACTGGTCCTTCAGATTTTAAATAAATCTTTCAAACAAATACATGTATATCTCTCAAACATGTAACTCTCTCAAATACATATATATCATACCATATCATTACATTTCATATCATACAAATAACACATTGAATATTGAGTTGTTGGGGGAAACCACTAACCACATCCTTTGAAGTTTTCTTTTAACACGGAAAATAAAATACAGTTTGGTACTATGTGGGAATGTGTTGTAAGCCTTTTTCTCTAAATGAAGATTTCAATTGTTTCTTCTCGTCCATGCCACTTGTCAAGTCAGCAGATCCTCACCAGGAGAATCGTCTCATTCCACGGGACTACTACGCATGAGGTCAAGGTGAGCTGTACCTCATTGCAGTGGCACAAGCAGGAGAACACATGGCAAAGCTGTTACCAGAGTGCACAGCCTGACTCCCACTGCATGTTCACTCCTAAACAACACAATCATACAACAGAGTGTTAATTTATGCCTATATTAATTATTCCTTCATTTGGAAATTTCTAATATTACTCTGTATGTCAAATGCTGAGTGACAGTGGGAAGAACTGTATGGGAAAGAAGAAATTTTCAGTTATATGTGAGACCTGCTTTTTCTTGACTGTTTTTGTTTCAGTCAAGTTCAAGGTAGTTAAAGCCATAATGAATTTCTGAGGCTTGGATGCTTGATAACTCTTAATTACATTCATGTATCTTTCATGAATAAAAATGAAGTAGACATTAGTATGAATTTTGTGTAATTCATGATCATAACTTTTTCCTTGATCATCAGTTTAGATATCAATGATTATCCTACGTGATGCAGACTGTAGTCAGATACTGATGTAAAGATACAGTCAAATAACATGCTGAGACCACAGTGACAAATTCACACTGGCCATTTTGTTCTAGATCAGAAAAGTGTCTCATGTCTGTGACAGTCATGTTTCTATGAAATGGAGAAGTCCTTTTGGCATTTTGTTTACCTGTAGAATCTGGCTAGAATTGTTTATTTAGATGAACAGAGATAGGTGACATCAATTTTGTAGAGCACAATTCAGTCCACCATGCAAAATCATAAGCAGTTTCATTTATTTTCTGGTCTCATACACAACATTTACAAGTTTTTTCCCCAAAGTTGGACCTTCTGTAACTAAATTTATAATGATAGTGGAAACACAGAATAGTTTTATTATAATGGTTTATGTGGGAATGTTTTCATTTTCCTCTAGGAAGAAATATTTTATTAAAAAAATCAGATTTTGATTCCTTCTATGGGTGGTAATATCATTGCACTGCTGGGGAAGTTTTTTTGTTAAGTTATAATAAAAATATCAATGGGGAAAATAAAACTGAAAATGTTTTCAGTTTCATATTTCTAAGGCCTGTTGAACAAGTGTTCCTAGGAGCTTTCCTGGCAGCTCAAACACAATTTGAAATCACCACCTTTCATCACTTTTATTCATTCCCCATGAAATTCAATCTACTTAAAGTAAGAAACTAAGTCTTGTTCATCTTTTAATCCATGATGTTTAGCTCTGTACCTGGTATATGGTGCAGTTTCAATTAATATTTATGAAATAATAATCCTGCATTTTCTCCTGGGATGCCAAATGAAGATTATCATTCTTCTCCTGTCTTGCACTTCTAAAGTCAGCATGATCTTTGCCACCTAAATATAATCAATTCCCAAACTGAACAGATCACAGGCAATGATTTCAAATAAGACTTTCCTCATTTCTACCAGTAGGTTACTTGTTCAAGATTTTATTGCTTTTCTCTTACACAAAACATTAACTTCTTATTCTCCCCATTTCCCCCACCACTCCTAAATACTGCTGCCACATAAAGTGTTCCAAAAGCACAGAGTTTACTGTCACTTTCTTAGGTATACTATTTCAAATCTCTTTGACATGGAAGGAGTAGAGTTCAACTCTCTTTGCTCCCTCTCAGAGAGGGATGTAGAGATTGCCTAGTATGCTTGACATCTCTGTAATTGATTATAATGCACATAGTTTGGGGAAAAGTAGAAATATCTTCCCTAAACATAAGGCTATTCTTTATGCTTTTCCTAATGTAATTTGTCTGGTAATAAGTGGTAGAACACTAGTACTCATCTTCTGGAATGATTATATGAGTTCATTCCTTTACTTTAGTCAAGTTTCAGTAAGATTGAAAACTTTCTGTGTTTTATAATCACCTCTGTCCTTGAGTCTTTCCCTGGTCCTCACAAGGAAAACTTCTGCAGCTCCAGAAGCAGTAGATAAAACCTCTCTAAGGTTTTTTGCTTTGCAGGTTTACTTGATTCATAAATTTATTGAACCTTAGTACTTTTATCATCTCTGTCTCTCTTCTTCTTTCTCTGTTTGTGTCTCTTTCACACACAGGAATGTGCTAACAAACACACAAATACACATATATACTCACACACTCCTACAGATCTGTGGAGATATCGAATATATGTGCTGTAGCAACATGTGGCATCCACTGTATTTTTTGTGTTCTCAGTTGTGTGTTTTTTTTGTGTTTGATTTCCTTGTTTCTTAGAAATTAGGAGCTTTTTCTTTCATTGGATTTTTCGAGCTTTATTCATTTATTTTATAATTAGTGTCAAGCTCCAATTTTGCTCAAGACAGTATATAGAAAATAGGATTGTGAAAAAATATTAAAATGCTTCCCATTAAAGTTCTTATATTATAAGAGAGATAACAGGAATCAATTTATGGAAGTTGACCCCCACCATCTCCTAAGAGTTTATTTTGAGTATGATGTCATAGTTCAACGTCCAATGACACTGTTGATGGCCCAAAATTCATATTTGTTAAACTCTCTATACCATGAGATTAAAACAAACAAAAAGATAACCCCTGTTGTCACTGTATTTGATTCTAGTGACCTGCATCTTGTATATACATTTTTAATATGTATTTTTATTGTAAAGATACTGTACAGAGGGGTTACAGTTACCTGAGCAAGGTAATGAGTACATTTCCTATTGAGCATTGTTCCCCCCTCCTTTGTTTTTCCCCTATTATCCCTTCCCTCCCTACCTCCCCAACTTCTCCTCCCCTCAAGTTGTAAACTTCATATATGTTATTTGGGGAAGGGAAGGGAAATAACAAAATGCTGAAACAAGGATACAGGTTGACCCATTGTAACAATGAAACATACAGACACTATGTTGAAAATGAACTTTACAACTTCCAGGGGTGGGGGGGGAGGGACAGGAGTTGGGGAGGTGGAGAGGGAAGGGATAATAAATGTACTCATTACCTTACTCATGTAACTGTAACCCTTCTGTACAGTATCTTTATTATAAAATATTTTTTAAAAGATGTTACAAATTTGGGATGTCTTTTCCATCAGAAAGCTAGTATGCAAGCACCCTTAAATGCAAACATGTAAAATTATATCGATATTGTCATATATCATGATTGATGGTTGACACCGCATGATAAATAGGGATACACATGGAGCAGAAAACTGAAACACAGGAGGTAGATGGGATGTAGGGTGTCAGGTTCAAACTTTCTATCAGGTAATTAGGGAAGGCTTTACTGAGCTCCCTGTCTGTGGACCTGTGGGGACAAGCCGCGTCAAGCCTTTGAGAAAATTATTCGCAAGAAAGCTTTGAGATGGTAGTGGTGAGTTCTATGGTAGTAGAGAAATAAACAAACAGAGAGGGAGAAGTTGGAGGGTTGAAGAGGTTAGAGGTCTAGAGGGTGTATATGTGTGTGTGTGTGTATGCTGTGTGTGTGTGACTAGAGAGGTGGTTGTGAATAGATGAGAGAGAGAGAGAGAGAGAGAGAGAGTGTGTGTGTGTGTGTGTGTGTGTGTGTGTGTGTGTGTGTGTGTGCTTAAGTGAATCATGTCATAGGAAAGTCATCAAAAGATTTTGAGCAGAGACAGGACATGATATGACTCAGGAGTGAAAAACCAGATAGCCTTCTATCGCAGTGGTTGGGCCAAGTTAATGGGAATACAGATATAAGCATATCTTGTTTTGAAGCTATTGACTGAACATTTTGATAGATAAAAAGATAGGAGATGCTTTCAAAAGTTTGAACAATTGGAAGAATGAGATAGGAAGATCTTAGGAATAACATGTAGTTGAGAAGATAATGATCTCTCTGGTGTGATATGCAAAATCTTGATGGGAGTGAATTCAAGAGAGAATTGGATTAAAAATTATGACAACTGTGTATGGCTAATTCTTCTGTTGAGAATTGGCTGGAAAAGATCAGAGTAGCTATAAAACATGAATAAAAAGGAAAAGTTTTCTACGTAAGGATAAAGAAGAAGATACTCCTCGGTTATGGATAATCCCTGAGAAAAGGAAACATCCGTGTTATTGAAAATTATAAAAGAAATTACATAGGAGATATCCTTGAGTAAATAAAAATGGATGGGCAAACTGGTAAAATGGTGAGGCTGACCCTAGCTAAAAACTGGCAGAGTTCATTAATAGTAATAGAATTAGGCAAAGTACATGAACACTGGAACTTGACGGAATTAACTTACCTACTGGTTGCTTCTTTTGTGCTGATAATTAGGAATAAAGAGAAAAGTCAAGCATAATAGTCATGGAGAGGTGTGAAGACAGGAAGAGTTCGGGACTGTAGTATGTTTATGACTGACAGCAAGAAAGTTGAGATTTCATGATCATCAACTGACAGTGGGCCAGAACAGTATGATTCTCTTTCCCCTCGTTCTTCTCCAGCTTTGTGAATATAGGTAAGAAGCAGGTAGACATGGTAATAATGGGAGAAATTACCCTATTGATGGTTACAGAACTCCACATTTATTCTCAGAGGAACAATCCTGTTTGGAAAGGTGTTTTAGGATGTAGTTTGGAATAGTTTGGAACAGTTAGAGATGGATATGAAAAGAGGATCTTCCTAAAGTAATCTCCTATGTGAATGTTCTGATTATGAGTAAAAATAATGGTGTTGATTTAATGGGAATTTTATGGTAGCTAGCTTATCCCTGAAGTCTTGTAAACAGGTTATTTCTCTTTTTACTTTTGGATCTGCACAGATACTTTCTCTTGTCTGGCTTCATCCCAGGTAATTATTGTCTGTCTGCATTTAATAAAACCAGCACATGATTTAAAACAGTATGTTATGTTATGTATGTATGTATGTATGTATGTATGCATGTATGTGTTAGGATTCAGTGGCAGTGTTTTGTTCTTATACCTTCATGAGTTTAGTTCAAAACAATGTTTGCATAAACAATAGGTTGAAAGATAAGGTCTACTTCACTGCTACTCAACAAAAAAATGCATAATGCAAGAGGTCTTAATTTTAACCTTAAATGATATGGAATGTACCATTTTTTTTCTGTATGAGAACCATATTGTCTTACTCAAAAATTTTAAACTATCACTTCAAAATATTACTAATGGGGCTGGGGGTATAGCCCAGTGGAAGGGTGCCCACCCAGCACGCGCCAGGCCCTGGGTTTGGTCCTCAGCCCTGGGGGAAAAAAGCTACAAAATATGACTACTAACAAGGGAATTTAGAGGGAAATATTTTCATACAGATTGTCATAAGCAATTATTTAAGGGAAACAAATGATCCAATTATTCTTTAACTCAAGTGGGCTCACTACAGTCTGTTCTCAGAAATTAATTCATAACTACCTTATTTCTTTAATGAGTGATGAACTTTGCCTTATGTAATAATTGTGTATTTTCATTACTTTGAGTCTTCATCAAGTCTCGCTATGAGCTGCATGCTTGTGTACTCCCAAATTCATATAGTTAAACCTAACCGTTAATTCCAGTAATGACATGAAGGGATAGGAACTGTGGTGATTCAATCATAAAGGTCCTATCCTGGGACTCATGCCTTTATGAAAGAGTCCTAAGGCATCCTGTTCAACCCTTCTACTATGGGGGAAGGTAGAGAAGACATCTATGAATGACACTATAAGTGAGGCATTTATGTTTATAAGTTATCTAGTTGAAAGCCTGGAGAGACCAAAACCCTGCTGGGGGGTGTGGACCATCAAGAAAAATTTCAGAGGCTTAAATGTGTTCTGCTTTGCTTTTCCTACATATTTATGCAACATTCATTTACAGCTATGATCTTCAATGATCTATAGGACATAAAAATTATACTGGTCTCAAAGTGCATTAAAATTTTGTGGGACTAAAGTACAGTCACAGCTACACCTCAAGGGAGTGAGAGAAAGAGGAATGAAGTGCTGACTGCATGAAGCTCAGTCGCCGTGTTTGTGTTAGTGAGGGAGGTTGTTTGTGGAAAATTCTGTCACATAAGCATAATTACGTTAGGACATTATCCAAGTGCATTGGAAATGTTCCATATATTTGGTCTCAATATTATATATTATCAATTATTAATTAGACTATATTGGACCCTATATAATTTAATGTTAATAAATCCTAGAGAACTAGTCCTATGAGAAAAATAGTAATAAAGTCTATGGCAATTCAACTGAATCTACATGTCTGTTAGTAGACAATTATATATCTGAAAATTCTCAATATATTGGCCTCAATAGGGAATGGATTCTTCCTTGAATAATAATCATATAAATACTGTCTTTCATATTGATGCCATTTTTCCTTCCTTATTTCATCCATTTACAGACATGTCTGATCCCCTCACAACCATCTCAGAATTCTCTAACTTCACTAGAAATGTCCCAAACATGCACTAGATGACACTTAAAACAGGAGAACATTGTTTTTCTTTCCAGCTTCACTTCTTATGTTGTTTTCAAATAATTTGTTTCCTCTTCCATCCTTGACCAGTGGCATATGACACCTTCCAATACTGCTGGGTGGAATATTCTTGTCCACTCCCACCCCACTTCCACCACTGTTACCATGGCTACCTCTGCTGGTACTGTGCTAGTCGCTGCTACTGTGAACTGTATACACAGCTCATCAAGGTAACATCCCATTTCTTTAATAACTTAACATCTCTCCAAAAGCTTCCCTTACTTCCCAGCTTGGGTTTGCCTGTATATTTCCAATTGTTCCCCTTACTCTCTAATCATCTATTTTCACTATATTGTAAACATATTTTGTTTATCTCCTACCTTTATTAGGTTTTAATTTAGTAAATACTGTGATCAGGTAGTGTGTATTATTCATTTTTATATTCTCAATGACTATCAGAATACCTGAAATAGAATAGACATTTAATACTGGCTGAATTAAAGAATGTTTATTATTCTTGCCACATTATGTATGTTATATTATGATGGCATATAGTTTTGAAAGAAATCTAAGATCTTCCTTCAAGAAGTCTAATACTGGAAGTGGTGCTGTGGCTCAAGCGGTAGAGTGCTTGCCTTCAGCTGAAGAGCACAGAGACAGTGTCCAGGTCCAGAGTTCAAGCCCCATGACCAGAAAAAAAGAAGTTTAATAGCTATTAAGAGAAGTAAAACTTGTATATAGTTGTTAGTACACAATGTATAAAAGAAGCATGATAGGGAGAAACTGCTAATAGTATTCCATTATCTTCTGTGCTTGGTAAATTATTGCTCCTCAAAGGAGTTTTCAAGCAGTAGACAAGAGGGAGCTGATATGCTTTTTAACACACTATGTGTTAACGAATGCTACATAGCAGGAATTGGAATCCAGCCTCCATAATTTCTGAATCATCAGAAGTTCCACAATTCCATGTCCTTCACTTCAATACAGCATTTCCAAATGATTGTCCATGGAGCACCGGGACTTCTCCTAGAATAATTTCCCATTATCTCTCAGGGATAATTCTCTTCCTTAGTCCTCATCAATTTATACCTTTCAAAAGCTAGTACACTTTTTGTAATCATACCCCAGGCTTTATTTTCTATTTAAATGCATGTTTTACTTTCTTTGACTCTATGTCCTATCTTCCTGAAAACCTTGCATGAGGCCCCATATGAAGTAGGCAGAAAAATGTTATCTTCAATATTATTTGCCTGCACTTTCTTGATATTAAAAAATGAAAAACTTGGCAATTTCTGTTAATTTTTTTCAGTTGAATTGAATAGATGTATTGAACACTATACCCTCATTTATACCAATACAAGTATCTTGTTATTAGGAAGGCTCATTTTATTACCTATTCTATTTATTTTTCATTAAATAAGTATACTTTTCTACATTTTCTATGTTACTTAGGGTAGGCTAAATTATGCTGTTCTCAGTTATCTCGCAACTGATGATAGAAAACAAATATCTAGAATGTTAGTAGTTGCTAAGGAAATAGAAGGGAACATTTTGTTTTATTTTTCTTTATTGAGATTAAATGATTACATAAATTTCACAGTACTGTGGGCTAGTGATGCGTAGCTAAAGTCACAAACATGTTTTAACCTTCACAAGGCAAGTTGTCATTATCATGGTCTATAAAGCTTATGACTCTACAAACTTTGACACTTTAACTATTTTTTCCAAATTGGGTAATATGTACATTTCTTTCCTTTTGCTTAGTGTCAGATATCCCCTCTTTCTCTTCTCATTCCCTCCCTCCCATCGCTGCCCTTGAGTTCTGTAGCTCACTTTCATCAGTGTCCAGTGCAGCTAATGGGTCTCTCTGTTGTATTTTTTCACCTGTTTCCCTCTGATTCTGTATCCCCCTTCTGGCCTCCTCAGCTGTGCACATGTATGTACCATATGTGAGGTCAAGAACATGGAGTCATCTAAAAATGATGCTAAGAATTAAGAAGAGGTCTTTTGTTTCTTGAGTCCTGTTAACCTTGTCATATATCCTTGTATTTAGAATTTAACATCCACATATCAGGGAGACCATGTGTCATTTATCTCTCTGATCTTGGCTTGTTTTGCTGAACATGATTTGTTCTAGTTCCATCCATTTCCCTGTGAATGCAATTATTTTATCCTTTCTAATAGCTTCATAATATTCTATTGTATATAGGTACCCCATCCTGATTCCTGTTGCTCAGTGAGATGCTTAGTAGTAGTATGGCTGGATAATAGAGAAGATCTATATTTAATTTTCTGAGGAAACTCCAGACTGCTTTCCAGAGTGGTTGTATTAGTTTACATTCCTACCAGCAGTTCAGTAGGGTTTTTTTTTTTCTCCACATCCCGGCCAGCATTTGTCATTGAATTTAGCGTATAGGCCATTCTGACTGGGGTAAGGTGGTATATCAGGGTTGTTTTTATTTGCATTTCCTTTACAACCAAGGATGGTGAACATTTCTTAATGTGTTTCTTTGCCATTTTTATCTCTTCCGAGAAGTCTCTCTTCAGTTTCTTTGCCCATTTAATGATTGGTTAATGATTGGTTTGTTATATTTGGGAGGGATGTTTTTGAGTTCCCTGTATATAATGGATATTAGGCTTTTGTCTGATATATTGCTGGTAAATATTTTTTCCCAGTTGATTGGCTGTCTTTCTAGTTTGATAGCTATGTCTTATCTGTGTAGAAACTTTTTATTTTAACGTAGTCCCATTTGTCAAGTCTCTCTCCAAATTGTTGTGACCCTGGAACTCTGTTCAGGAAATTCCTGCTGGTTCCTATAAGTTATCTGCTGTTCTGTCAGGCAGTAGTTTCAGAGTTTCAACTTCGACGTTGAGGTCTTTAATCATTTTGAGTTGATGTTAGTGCATGATGACAGGCTGGGATCTACTTTTAGTTTTCTGCATGTGGCTGCCCAGTTTTCCCAGTACCTATAGTTGAAGAGGCTGTTTCTTTCACTGTATGTCTTTGGTTCCTTTGTTAAATATCAGCTGACTATAAGTATGTGGTTTTATTTCTGGATCTTCTGGTTTATTCCGTTGGTCTTTGGGTCTATGTTTGAACCAATACCAAGCTGTCTTTGTTATTATGGCTCTATAGTAGAGCTTGAAATCTGGTATTGTGATCCCTCATGCATTGTTTCTTTTGCCTAGAATTGCTTTGGCTATTCTAAGTCTTTAGTTTTCTCTGGGATTCCTTTTAGAAAATATGATCGATTCATAAAGCAAAAAATAATAAATAAAGGAAAAGAGATAGAGCTGTTTGACCCTGATTGTCTGGAAAGCATTCAAATTTGGCACCCCTAAATATGTCATTTGTTTGTTTGTTTGGTTAGTTTTATTGAGATACTGGGGATCAAACTCTGGGGCTCATGCTAACTAGGCAGATACTTCACCATTTGTTTCACATCCTCATTCTCTTTTTGCATTGGTTATTTTCAGATTGAGGTCTTGCTTCTGCCTGGTCTGCCTGAGCTATAAACCCCTGCTTGTTTTCCCCATGTCCCTGGAGATGGCAGGCATGCTCCACTCTACCCAGCAAGGAATAAAGAATGTATCCTACATTAATTTATTCTTTCTTTCTCTCTCCCCCTATTTCTCTCTGACTGTCTGTCTGCATTTCCCTCTCCCTCTCCTCTCACCCCTCTCTCTCCCTTTTTTACATTTTCTTTTTTTTTCTGTACTCATTCAAAAAAAATAAACTTGGGGACAGTGACTTCATCAGAAATCATTTTTACAATCTTATTCTCTTTCTTATGATGAAGTTTTCTTGTAAGCTTTAGAAATACAATTATTAAATTATAACCCCTCCATTGAATGTACCCTTTGCTGTGTCCTTAAAATATATTTTCACTGATGAATCACTTTCTCTTATTCCTTTCAACCCACTAATCATTACATCATTTCTATCATGTTATTAACTGTGCAGCCTTCTTTCATTTACTGGAAAAGATGTCTTTTATAAAGTTACTGAATTTCTCTTGGAAATGATAACTCAGAATGCATTCATTTTAAATACAATTTCTTAGGTATTTTCTCCTATCATGTGATCATATCCAAAAAGAATGCATCAACTATTTTAAGGCAATCCCTCAAAATAACTTTAATTTTGACTGCTTTATTTACATAAGTCCTCTTGAGAACAAATACAGTCTTAGACTGAATTAATTTTTCTGTGGATCTTTTGAAAATAGTTTATTGAGTTTTATGTCAAAGATAAATAAATGTTTTAGAAGAAGATTTCCAAGGAAACTGAATAGTAAACTTTGGCATAAGCTGAGATTTGAAAAAAAAAACTGGTGTATTTGCAACAAGCATGGTGGCTTATGCCTGTATGCCTACTCTCTCAGGATGCTATGATCTGGAGTATCACAGTTTGAAGCCAAGTTAGGTAGAAAAGTCTGCAAGACTCCATCTACAATATAGCAAGCCAAAAATCCTGGCTGGATTTGTTACTCAAGTGGGAGATTGTTAACCCAACAAGCTGGGCAAGCACAAGCCTCAAGTTCAATCTCTGGTATTATAAAAACAAAAGTGGACAATATAATGTTATTGTTTTATTTCTTGCAAAGAGGCTATAATTTAGGCCACATATCTTAATGTATTTTATTTGTTCCTGTAACTATTTCTTGATTCATATTAAAATATTGTCTAATCAAATTGCTTTTAAGTCATGATAAAATAAAATCATTGAAGTAGGAATACAGTATCTTTGTGATATCTGACATTATTTTAAATCATAAAAAACAAACATTTGGCCATTGAGTGAATTTAGCAATGAAAATTCCTATGCTATTGGAAAGATTATGGACAATGTCAAAATGTAATTCCCTTGTACAACTAATCAGTGCTGGTAAAAATGTGAAAAATAATTCCCTCACAAAGGTCAGTGTGAGTGCGCTTAATGTCTGACATGAAAAAAATAAGGTAAATTGCCCTTATGTGATGTAACTTGGCCTTTATTGGTAAATATCCTGATACTTATTTTAGCATTTTAAATGATGATATTCAAACTGGATGAGTTAAAAGCAAAATTCTTAACCCATTGTGTTGGAACATCACTATAGGAGTTAAAATTTTCCTTGATTAAAGTTATGGTTCAACCACTACACTAAAAGTGAACTTGGATAACATATTTAATCTGTTTAATTAAATACATTTATCTGTAAAATGATAATACAGGTATATCTTATAAAGGTAAAATAAAACTATGACAAACTATGGATATAGTAGAGCAAGAAAGAAGCATACAATCCAGGTGATTTATGCTCAAGAAAAGATGCTAGATATGTGTGCTAGATATAGCCAATAAAAAGCCTTATTCACAAAAATAGATATGCTGATGTTATCTGATTGGTTGACTATACCTTCTATGTTAGTAATAGGAAAATTGTCATTTTACACCTTCCTACACACCTTTATCAGTTGATATACAAGAAAAATGATTAAGTCTGCCTATTTGGCAATAAAAATGGAAGGAAAATGAAATTAGGAAGTATGCAATATAGTAAGTGGATTTAGCTAGAGGCTAAGCGTACAGCCTTTGCAATTAAACATACCAGATTACATTTCAGCTTGGTCATCTAATATCTGTTGGACCTCTGTGAAACTTAGTTTATGCCTCTCTTGTAAAATTTATTTCTCCTGTGAATGTAGATATTAATAGTACTGTCTTCACAGGACTGTGGGAAGGATGACGTTACGTAATGCTTTCATGATGCATAGTAAAATGCATACCACACTAAACTATTTTGATCAAACAGGATCAAAGGCAGTGCATCTACTAAGTGAAGGATATGCAAAAGAGAATAAGTAGCCTGGGAAAATACTGGCATTGCTATAGGTCATTTGAATCATTTATCTTTGCTTACTCATCATTTACATATTTACATATTTATGTATCTTTTTGGTGCTAGAGATTCTTCTTCTGGAGATAACAGATGCCAAGTGCCTGCTGAATTTTGAGCTGCGTTCCCAATCTTTTCACATGTCTTGTTCACTTTCTATGTGATTCTGTGAATCACCATGAAAAATAATTGCTTTGTTTACTACAGAATAGGCCCAGGCACTATGGTGTGACAATAATAACCTTCCATGGAAGCAAAGCTTGGGGGAAGCTGCATCTGCTCTATAGCAGCAGGTGTCTCAGAATCAGCCAGGTGCTTTGCTTGCTGCAACCACTACAGAAGTAAGATAGAGATGTGTTTTCTTTCCATACAAGTAGCCATTTATTACAGCTAATTTTAACTAGTGAACCATCTATTGTTTAATGAGTTTATCTGTTTTCTCACTAGCTAGGACCCAGGATTATTATTAGGTTATACAATGATTTTCCTTGTTTTTTTATTTTTGTTTTCTAGAAATAAAGGGAATTAAACATCGACTTAAGTGTTAATTTTAAGTAAAACAAAATAAGAGATTGCAAATGAAAGCTTATAAAAATATCAATCAAAAAGTTAGCAGTGGAGCTGGAAAGGTGGCTCAGTGGCAGAATGCTTGCTTTGCATGAATAAGGCCTTAGGTTTGATTCCTCAGCACCACATAAGCAGAAAAAACCGGAGTTGGTGCTGTGGCTCAAGTGGTAGAGTGCTAGCCTTGAGCTGAAATGCCCAGGCCCAGAGTTCAGGCCCATGACCCACAGTAAAAAAAAAAAAAAAGTTTGCAATGAACCCAAAACTAATCCTATTTAATTTCTGGATATGACTGTAGAATGAAAAACAAAAAACAAAAATACTGCACATTTCTTAAGCTATGTCACAATAATTGATCTAATAAGAAGTTCATAATGATAAAGATACACTTGCCTTGTAAAATTCTACAGGTTCTTCAAGGTTTTAGTATAAATCATAGATAAAAAGTATAAAAGAAACACTAAATAATGACCTGCTTCTAACTAAAAGAATAAAAAACTAGTGAAATATCCACTCTCTAAAAACAAATCAGGAATAACTGAGTATATTTCCTTTTTTTGTTGTTTTTTGGTTGGTCGTGGGGCCCGAACTTTGGGCTTGGGTGCTGTCACTGTGCTCTTTAGCTCTAGGTGAGCGCTCTACCGCTTGAACCACAGCACCACTTCCAGTTTACTAGTGGTTTATTGGAGGTAAGAGTCTCAAGGACTTTCCTGCCAGGGCTGGCTTTGAACTGCGATCCTCAGATCTCAGCCTTCTGAGTAGTTAAGATTACAGGCGTGAGCCACTGGCACCCAGCTCTGAGTATATTTCTAATATGTTCATGGGATAAATAAGTTGAAATTTAGATGAATATATATTCATTGATGTTGGTGTAATTTGTGGAGGGGAAGGGAAAAAAACAAATTGTTTAAATAGGGATACAGGTGGACCCATTGCACCAATGAGATGTACAACATGTTATATCGAAAATGAACTTTACAACTTTGGTGGAGGGGGGGGGGAGGAGGGAGGGGATGGGGAAGGTGGGAGATGGGAAGGGATGGGAAGGGAAACAAAGGAGGAGGCAACAATGCTTGATAAGAAATGCACTCTTTACCTTGCCCATGTAATTGTAACCCCTCTGTACGGTATTTTCACAATTAAAAAAAGATTCTCATGGAAAAAAAAAACCTTAAAAATAATTTTGGCAAATTATACTTTATCAGCAGTTCCAATACCCAAACTTGTGAAAGCATTAACTTATCATCCTTCAAATGTCTTCAATTTTATGAGAAAATAAATACTGCCACACATCTACTGTCTTATTATTACTGCAGTTCATTTTCATGTGTGTACTTATTTTCTTTTTATTTGCATATTTATGCATTCTTCATTTCTTAATCTTTGTATGATTTTACAAATGTATTCACATTATTAAACTTTAATTTGATTAATTAATTACTCAATTAATTAATTTTTGCTATAGGTTTTTAGCTTGTGTCACTGGCTGACCTCAAACTTTCTACTGTGGCTAAGACTGGCTGCAACATCAAGACTTTTCACTTCATGCTCCCAAGTTCTGGTACATGCTCCCACATTGGACCTTTGATATTTTTATATCTTTGTGGTTTATGCAATAAGATTATTACCTGCCCGTACTTATCAGAAGATTAAAAAGGAAACTCTAGCATTTGGGATGCTGAGGCAGAGTGAATCATAACTTCGAGGTCAGGCTATGTCAAGTTCTAGGCAAAATTCATTTAGTAAGATTTTGTCACAAAATTAAGCAATTTAAATAAAAAATATTAGGCTTTTTTTAGTTGAGTTTTATTTTGCTAATCCTGGGGCTTGAACTGAAGGCCTGGGTGCTGTCCCTGAGCTTTATTTGCTTAAGACTAAAACTCTACCACATAAGCCACAGCTGTACTTTTTGGTGGTTACTGGAGAAGAGTCTCCCAGTCTTTCCTGCCCAGGTTGGCTTCAACCCACAATCCTCAGCTCTCAGTCCCCTGAGTAGCTAGGATTACAACATGAGCCACAGACACCCAGCTTAGTTGATATTTTTGTGACAAATAATTCAGAGAAGAAAATCTATTCAAGAAATTCTATTGAAGGAGGGAATATAGGACATGTTTTCTCTCTTTTTCTTATGACTGACTAGAGTTTTGTCTTTTGTTTTAGAACTCCCTGATTAAATTCATTAAACAATGTAAGCCAAATTCATCTGCTTTGGGATATGATAATTTTTCTCAGGATACTAAAAATATGTTGGTAATAATTTTTGCATTTCGTAATTTCTTTTCAAATTATCCTCGGTATGAGAGTTAATAATTCACAAGTTAACCATGCCACTATTCGTAAATTATGCTGCTAAGTTAATTGAAATTCTTCAGAGGAATATTAATTTCTTTTCAAGCTTGTAGTAAAAGATTGAAAAAGTTATATATCTGTTTGCCACAAAACAATATTATGGACTTTCAGAAAACTACCAACCTGGAAATTAAGGTAGTTAGCTTCACGATATCAGAAGCTCAAGAAACAAAAATTTCATATATCAGATGAGTAAAAATCACAGTAGGTCAATATGTATATTGGGTTAATATTTCCTCACTATCAAAGATTGTCTTTGGTCAGTGAAATATTTTATGCACAAAGATTTTACATTTGGATAGAGGATGTTAGCAGGAAATAGAATATATATGTTACATAGTAATCTGATGTGATGGAACGTAGATAATAAACTGTATCATCAGAAGACAAACCCAACCATCCTAAATCTACTCAGAATCTTAAGTACTCTGTTAATCCCTTGTGCTTCCAATGAAAGTATTAAAAATACATAGCTCATTATTTTTCATATGTCATTTATGTAGATATTAAATAGTTTTGAAAAAGGAGTTGCATTCAAGCATAATACTCTACATTATTGCATAAAATTTGAATGTATTTATTGTTCTCCAATAGCTAATTAGTTTATAGTCTGTTCATATTCTGTTATCAAAAAGACTCAAAACTGCAACCAGCAGTGTATCCTATTCAAATGTACTGTTTGAAGAAGTTAATGTTAATGAACTACATGAGAAGAATCTGGTATTCTTTTTTTTCCTATTGAAAAGATAAGGGACATTTACATGGTGCTGTATTTCTACTCTAAGAAAAAAGTAGAACATGGGTAATTAGAAATGATGCTTGTATTGCAACTGAAGCAATAAACATTCAGTACTCTGAGCAACTTAAAAGTATTTCTTCACTGTCCATGAAATGTTGTGAATCTGTTGCTACAAATGGAGTACTGCTGTGTGCCAGTGGCTCATATGTACATTCCTAACTACTCAGGAGTATTTCTAAGATGACAAACCAAACAGATAATAGCTCAGATAAGTAGCAAGAGCTGAATCTGAGAAAATTTCTTCAAATCCAAATCACTGATTTGAAAATAAAAATACCCCGATCCCACTTTCATTTTCTTCTTGCTCCTTTTCTCCTTTGTTTCCTCTACCCTCCCTCCTTTTTTTCTTATTTATAGTGATATAAAATCATAACTATTCCATTGCATGGCCATCCAGCATTTTATAAGAGATTTTTAAGTGGAGAGAAAAATTATTCAATAGAGAGTAAATAAGACCAAAAATTCCTAAGGATATCCACACAGAAGTGTGTGTGTGGCCTAAGCTGTATGACTTGACCATCTCTGGCCTAATTTTGTTTGCAGACAGCTATCTGTAATTTTTACATGGTGGAAGATGGGGCAAGTTTCCTATGACTGTGTCATCTTAATCTTATCTCTATATTAATATTCATAAATATTAGGATATATTAATAATGGATGTCTTGAATACTGATACTCTGACATGAGTACAGTACTTGAGAATCTAGTATTCTCTTGATTACTTTCCTACTTAGGTTTTTTCAACTTTTTCATTATAATTTCAATATACTTCGTGGTTACATCAATAGCCAACATTTGTATTGCTGTGAAACTAAATATTATTTGCAGTCTTTTTTTTTTTTTTTTTATTTGGGTCCGGTCGTGGGGCCTGAACTCTGGGCCTGGGCGCTGTCCCTCAGCTCTTCAGCTCAAGGCTAGCGCTCTACCACTGGAGCCACAGCGCCACTTCTGGCTTTTTCTGTTTATGTGGTGCTGAGGAATCGAACCCAGGGCCTCATGCATGCAAGGCAAGCACTCTACCACTGAGCCACCTTCCCAGCCCTATTTGCAGTCTTTAATCAAATAGTATAGAACATTTTTTTTTCCTAAGGTAACTTGATTTTTATCATGATTTACTAAGATTTTCTTAGTTTTCTACATAATATCACAATTTTTCCCCCATGTTTCAATAATACTGATGTCTTTTGTCTCTCTTTTCTTCCTTGTCTCTTTGTCCTCCTTTCCCTCGTTTCTTTCTTGCCATGTAGGTCTTCAAATGCTTCTTTTAGTTATAATTGGGATTTGTTGCTTTTCAGAATACAAAATTATATTTTCCCTTTGGCCTTTCTTTAATCCATTAAAAACATCTTCCAATACTTTCCTAAGAAAATCAGCTTAGATAGATGAATTGATTTACCTTGAAGATCTGAAATGCTTTTCCTGTTCTCATGGAATTTTACACAGCCATTAGAAAGGATAAAATAATGGCATTCACGGGGAAATGAATGGAACTAGAACAAATCATCTTGAGCAAGGTAAGCCAAGATCAGAGAGACAAATGGCGCATGTTCTCCCTGATATGTGAATGTTAAAATTAAAGCAGTGAGCTATGACAAAGTATAACAGGACTCAAGTTACCCAGAGACAGTGAGACCACAAGAGAATGGATATTCTCAGGAGAAAAGTACCAAATTGCAATACCCAAGCACCTCTTCATTTTATATAAAATAATAGGCATACTGAAAAGAACCCCAAAGATAAGGAAACAAAAACCTCTTCTTAATTTGTCCTATCTTGTTTAGATTCTTTGTCTCATAGATGGTGTATACACATGCACATGTGAGGAAAGATGGGAGCAGAGCAGAGAATCAGTGGAAAGCAGAGAGGTCCATCAGCTGCAGGGGACATTGGTGAAACTAAGCAAGTCAAGGGCAGTGATGGGAGGGAGGAAATGAGAGGGAAAGAGGGAACAGCTGATACTAAGCGAAAGGAAAGAAATGTACATATCACCCGATTTGTAAAAGAATAGTGTTATAGGTAAAGAGTTAAAGAGTTCATAAGATTAAGATAATGATGATTAGCATTATGAAGATTCCAAGGTGTTTGTAAATGTAAAATAAATAAATAATTTCAAAATAATTTTCTTCCACATTTCAAATCTTTAGATCACTGGTCCTTCTCCAATCAACTGCCATTAAGAAGTACTGACATAGTTTCCACTGGAAGTATACATGCCAGGTGCCTGTAAGGAGCTCTGAATTTCACGTTCCCTCATTCTTAATCAAAATCCCCAACGATTATCTATTTCAACACATTATTTAAAAGTAAGTACTGTAATAAAAATGTGACCCCTTTTTTGAGGTTTTCTGAAAACTTTCATTTCATTTTTCCTCTTATGTCCTAAGAAACTTTGATATTATATATATGTGTGTATGTATATATATATATATGTAAGTATATATATATATATATATATATATATATATATATATATATATTACCACCAGGAGATTCAAACCTTCCCCTTTGTCCCCAATATTAAATCACTAACTTATTTTCTCAAGCGGTATCACATGCACTTAAAAGGCTTGCTCTGTTGTTGCCCATGATACCAACTGCTTTTTTTATTTTAAATTTTATTTTATTGTAAAGATGCTGTACAGAGGGTTTACAGTTACATGAGTAAGGCAATAAGTACATTTCTTGTTGAGCATTGTTACCCCCTCCTTTGTTGTTCTCCCACTATCCCTTCCCTCTCCCACTACCCATACTACTCCTCACCCCTTTTTCCTCCCACCGAAGTTGTAATTCCAATATACTGTCTTGAGTAGAACATGGTTGCAATGGATCGTGATGTGTCCTTGTTTCACCATTTTGTTATTCCCCTTCCCCTCCCCAAATTAGACAAATGTATAAACAAGATGCAGGGTACCAAAATCAAGTACAGTGACAACAGGGGATATACCATAGGGGGAAGAACATACAAAGGAAACAAAAAATAACATAGTACATTAAAAACAACAACAAAGAAAGACCTGTTGTGTTATTAAAATAGTTTGGATCACTTTAATACTTCTTGGTATACACATGGCAATATCCCAGCCAAACTTTTGGAGAGGCTTATGACCATGGTGTGTACTTGTTCCTTCTGCTTTATTTTCTTCATCTTTACAGGTTGTCTGTATAGTTTTTTTTTTTTTTTGAGGGGGGGAGTGTGGATCCTGAGGCTTGAACTTAAGGCCTGCGTCCTGTCCATGAGTTTATTTTCCTCAAGGCTAGTGCTCTACCACTTGGGCCACACTTCCAACATTTTGGTACTTTCATGGAAATAAGTCTGACAGACTTTTCTGCCAGGGCTGGCTTCAAATGCTGATTCTGATCTCAACCTCCTGAATAACTAGGATTACAGGATTGAGCCACTGGTGCCTGGGCTCATTAATTGTTTTTAACATTCCAAACACAACTGCTAAATTTAGGCCTGACTTCAACATCTCCTTTATACTAGTGTCTCTCTGGTGTTAAATTACCTCTTCTCTGATGCTTTAAACATCCAGATATGCTAGCTTCTTAACATAATTTAAAAATGTATTAATTTCTGCTCCTGCTTTTGCTTCACCAGAGAGTCCAAAGGTTAGAAACAAAACAATACGTGGTATTTTTCTTACATTTCTGGGTTGCTAAAACGATTAAGACAGGCGCTTTGGTGCATGGGGGTTGGTATTTTCCAACGCTGGTTTTATCATATAAAAGAATGGAAAAGGGCTGATTCTGCAGAGGTGTTCTGAGGTCATTTTAGAGAGGACCTAGGCAAATGAACTTCATGTAGCCACCTTGAGATCTGAACAGAGAGAAGATGGCAGAGGGCAGGAGGGTGGCAGGTGGCATGCATGGCTTTTTCCTCAGGTAGGTAGCTGCAGTTTTTCTCAGTGGGAAGGTCTCTGAGAAATTCATGAAAGCACAATAAGATTTTTTTTTTAAATCATCTTTTGAACAAATGCTAGAGAAGACATCACAATATGACTGCTCTGGAAAATCAAACCATCTCTACTGCCTGTTTCTCTCCCTGCTGACCAGTTTCCTTATCTAGCTGCATTTTGGATTTTTGGTGGGGATAATGTTCAAAAGCTCCCTCCTTTCTCAAAGCCCACACCGAATCCATAAGAAACATACGTCTGAGGGACCCACAGTAGGACAGCCATCACTCCTGCAAGCGCCATGGCCAAATAGTTCATCCAGACAGAACTTTCCCTTTCACTCAAAGCTAGTATTTAATCAAATCCCAGACTGGGACCTGTCAGGCATCCTGGAACATCTCAGACCAAGCTGTCAAATGATACACTGAAGCCCCCGTCGTAACAGTAGGAAGTCTGAGGGAAGAGCTGCGTTCCCATGACTAGGAGGAGGAATAAGAAAAAAATCAACAACCTTAAGAACTCAAAATAAGTTTAAGACTAAATCTTTCCTTAGTGCCCAACACACCTTTCTGCGGAAGTAGCCTGGTCTGAATCATGAAGATTTCTTTTGTAGAGCACTTTTGCATATGATCCACACTCCTTTCACGTAACTTCAACCATTTTAAACCCTGGAGATAAAAGTATTATGCTAATGATCACAAAGCTGGTTTTTGACAGAAAATTTTTGGTCTTAGAAAGAGTGTAGGAAATATTCTCAAATATTATATTATCTGCTATGATGACTTCATTAAACTTTAATTAGAAAGAATCCAATTTTGTCATGGTATTACTTTTATTGATTGATTTATGTATCTTCATTGCAGGCTAGAAACAAGTTCATGTAAATTAATGTTAGATGAGAAAAAGGGGAAAATGGCAGGGATAAAAAACTAAAGTTTTAAATGAGGTTAATACCAAGACACTTATAAAGTCAGCCAGATATATAAATTTTATCCTAATTAGCATCATAGAATTTATTGTATTTAATTTATTCTGACTTTTAACTAAGTTCTAGCAAGAAAGGTTTTGTGGGTTTTTTTTTTGCTAGTATGTTTTATTTTGTATTTTTGCTTTACAGTTCTTATTTTTCATTGATATAAATTCTGCACAAGGAGGTTTCTATGGTGTATAGCATATGGCAAAAAGCTATTTGTTGAATGGAGGATGAATTAATAAGTAAATATGCTTTTAAAGTTTTTGTTTTTGCTTTTGCTTTCACAGTTAAGACACAAATGCCGGGCCTGAGAAGGTGGCTCAGTGGTAGAGCGCTTGCCTTGCATGCACTGGGTTCGATTGCTCAGCACCACATGAGCAGAAAAGGCCGAAAATGGTGCTGTGGCTCAAGTGGTAGAATGCTAGCCTTGAGCTGAAGAGCTGAGGGAGAGTGCCCAGGCCCAGAGGTCAGGCTGCATAACAGACAAACAAAACAAAACAAAAGACACAAATGCTTTATTGGGTACATGTATTATAAATATATTTTTGGTATACTCTTTGCTTTTCAACACTGTTTAATTATACTTTTGTCATTGTAAAGCTTTCTTTTCTAATTCAACTATGGTGAGTTAAATTCATATAGGATGCAATTCACCTCTTTTAACTGTACTTTTGGACAACTTCTGGTAATTGTATATAGTTGTACATTCATCACAATAATGGAGATACTGAATATTTCAAATGACACTCTCCCAAATGTGAACTTTTCCACTTTGTAATAAATAAATCTCCTAATATCTATATCTTGCCTAGATTTTATTCTTGTACTTTTCTTATTTCTTACTAATTCTTATTAAACTTAAATAGATCATGTCAATATTAATGGAGACTATAATCTTCAGTATTTCAAACATGCTCTTTCTTTTGTCCATTATGAAACAGAAGCCCAATTTTCTTGATTTCTGACATCTTATCACCTTTAAAAGTAAAATAATTCTCTTTTACCTGTTGATTTAAAGGTGAAGAAGATGTCAAAGTGGTCAAGTGGCAATCTTAACTTCTTGTTCGATGCAATCTTTGTTATGTCTCTGAGTGCTGGAAAATTTTCTCTTTTGGAAAGAATTTCTCCATTTGAACTTAGTATCATTAAACAAGCAAGGAGAGGCAGAAGTTTATAATTTTTTAATGAATCATTGGCTAAGTAATATGGAGTGATACCATTTTCAGTTCTTCCATGATTCCTGGATCCATGAATCTTAAGTGTATTAAGGACCGTACCAAATATTAGATGCTGATTTAAAGAACATACAGTACTCTGAAAACATGTTGCCAGTCCTTAAAATATTACCACTTCAGCAGCACTGTAAACTGAGTCCTTAAAAGGCATTTTTACCAAACTGTTAAACTAGTTGATTCAGATGGGTAACTTTGCATAACTTTGGGTACTTAAGAATGGTCCTTTGATACTACAAAGTGAGCTCCTTGATCAGCTCCTTGTTCTATAACTGGGAGAAAAAGATATTTTACAAACCCAAATCCCCAGTAAATCTATCTAATCTAGAAAAGCCAAAGCAATATCCCTCCATGATAAAAGCTATCCAATGTAATCAACCTGACACAAGGTAGTTAACTAGGTATTCTGGCGAATGGTTTCATACTGGAAATTCAGTATTGGTCTCTGATCCCAGCAGATTGGATAATCAGATAAAACCAAGTTGACCTTGTCAAAATGGAATTACCTGCTTATGTACTCATGCGTAACATCTATGTCTACCAACAGGGCCAACTGGTTGAAAGAGTTTATTAGAAATGAAAAGAACAGCTTGGAACAAACTAACCAATATTCAAAGAAGAGGTCATTCTATAAACTTGATTATTGAATTTTTTCTGAGGCCACCCTTTGATGGGAGATGCAATAATATTTACATTATTTTCTTATTTAGATGTATCTATCTATATACCCTTCTCCAATATCTTTCTCACCAATTTTTCAATTATGTCCCATCCAAGTTCTTTAGTACATTGTGAAATTATTTGTTCATAGATAACAAATGATGGGAAACTCTTCTGTCAGACTACTTCTCCTTTCAGGAAATATGTACAACCAGGTACATCTCTCCTAATTTAGTTCATTACACAATTTTCTCTTTAACAATACCCTTTAGGCACGTGACACCAAAGAACTACATGGCACTATTTACTTTTAGTATTCAGAACTGTCTGCTAAACAGGCCTGTGTTATATTTTAAGCCAACTAATTTTGGTAAGAGTTTATTCACCTAAATATGAAATTTCTTACTGAAGAAAAGGGTTTTCTTTGTACTTAACCATAGGGTAGATTTTTAATTTCAAGTGCATTTTAGACAAGTTAAATCATTGCCAATAATCAACTTTAGTCCTGTTTTAACTAGAACAGGACTTACCAAGAGCAATACTATTGGTGCCAGATGATGACTTTTATTATTATGGGACACCCTGTGCATTGTGGGATGCTTTGTACCAAATCTCCACCATGTTAACTGGATGCCTGCAACATTCTTCCTCAGGGTGGCAATTGAAAATTAGCTGAGGCATTATCAAACATCTCCAACTGACAGACTTATCCAAATTGACAACTACCAAACACATAGGCATTATCTTATTATGATGCCTAGTATTGCATATAAGATTATATTTATATATTATATATAATATATATTAATTTCTTAAATGTATCATTGAAAATTTAAAAAGTAAAGGCAAAACCTGGGCTTCACAATGCTTCTTTGCTTTGAAAAGAAATTCATCTTTCTTCTCACATTTGGAGATCAAAATCAGTTCTCCAGATACAAAGACACATCTATAAACATGTACTTGAAATTCTTCTACAAATTAGAATTTGATTGTATTAGTCATGACTTTTTTTAGTAATTATCAGGCTATAATTAATTAATTGTGAATTTCCATACTTTGCCTCTAATAATTGAAAAATATAATGATAATATAAATCCCATGCCACATTATTATGTAATTTTCCAATCTGTGTCCATTTCTTTGAATCTTATTGGGGCAAAACAGACAAACAAACCATACCTTTATCTTTATTTCTTGAGATTAAAATTTTCCCTTTTAATCAACAGTCAATACTAAATGGATGTTTGTGAATCAATCAGTAAAGAAACTGACAACACAAATAATTTTGAATGTTCTTATGCTTACTTTCATGCTCAAGAACTACAAATACTATAGGGACACAGTGATGTAGTATTAACTGATTTATCATTAAAATTTTCAGTATAGTTTCTTCATATAAAATTGCAATTTTAGCTTTTTTAAATATCAGGGTAACAATTATAAGATAATAACTTCTGCTAAAATGACTAGATTCTGATTTAGTCATTAGTCAGGCTATTATCCTAAAGATAGGAAATATTCTTTATAAATGTATATGTATTTTACTAGAATTATTACTTGCAGCTAATAGATATTACATATTGTTGTATGTAGCTACCAAACACTATATACATCAGAGCTAATATTTTATATAAATCTATCAAAGAGATATATATCTTTAAAAATACCTACAGAGAAGATCTGTGGAATTCTCCCAATTAAAATATGGTATTTTATTAAGCTTTCGATTTTATTTGCTAGAACATGGCATTAATTTCCAGCAAGGCAAAATACTTAGTAAATGCCAAATAACTAGATTGAGAACTGCATTTTATAAATTCTTGGCCTAAATGTGGTTCCCATGTCTGAATTTGAGTAACTACTACACTGGTTCTTAATTGCAAAGAGATTCCTCAGTTAAGCATCCAGATTTAATTTAGGATACACAAATGCTTGCTGTGAATGTAGATACTTTCCCAGCTTCAGACAAATCCATGAAACCCAGTAAAACCAGGGCTTTAATCAAGAGAATTCTTGGAAACTTTGAAATGCTAAACAAAGAAATTGAACAGAGGACATTTCACCCATTTCTTTTTCCTCTTTCATTTCCATTTTCACCTTACCATATAACTTTGAAGTGAGGTGAAATTCCCTAGAGTGCTAACTTCAACTGAAGAGTACAGCAGGATATAAACTCCCCAACTCACAGAAATGTGAATAGTAACATTTTTCTATTCTCAAAAGTATTCTGATCTGTATCTTTTAAAGTGCATATGGCCTTTATTTATCCATGAAACATTTCTCCATAGATAGGGTTTTAAGTGCATACACTAAGGAATATGTGTAAGTAAATATAGGAAAAATGAAGAGAGTTAACTGAAATGACAAGCATAAATGTACCTTTACTCTATTTATGAGGATATTAAAATGAAGTGTTTTTTCTGATTTTACTCAGTATCAAATTTTAGGATGGAAATCTAAATGCATAGTTAAAGATTGGCATCTCCAACAAAATGAATCATTCCTATGTGAATTTTATGATACTAGAATTAAAAAAAGTTGCAACAAGCATGAAAAACCAAAAGCAATTCCCTATGGGTTATTGAGGGGTGTCTGTTTGACTATACTGTATTATGAATATATTATTGATACAAGACAAGATCGTCTTATACCAATAATATAAGAAAAGAGGGGGTTAAATGAAAGGTCTATTTTTGAAAGAGGATAGTAAAGGCCTTTATCAATAGCTTATGATAATCACTTCATGTGTGAGAGATACTTGATAGATTTTTAAAAAGAATTCTGAAATTTAAGATAACACACATTGTAAATGAAAAATACATTTCAGCCTGAAAAAGAATTTATTTTATCTTACATCATTGTACTCTGAATTTACAGTTGATACCCTGAAATTAAAAAAAGAAAAATAAAAGGAAAGCACACAAAGGAACAAGTTCAAAGGAACAAGGCAGAGCAATGATTCATATATATTTAACGTTCCATGTGTTTGAATGTTTGTTGAAGATTTTATTCCCTCATGATACATTTTTATTAAGTGAGTTAAGAAAAGAAAGTAAAATTCTAGAATTGAGAGAAAGGGTAGAAAAGAGGCTTAAAACTATTATTACTAGACTGTCATATTTTCCAGAATATTCTTCTCATCTCAAATGGTTACCTTGGACTGGTTACCTTGTTCTTCAGCTATCATTCTGCTTGCTTTGATGTTCTCATTCAATCCCTGAACCTCAGTTTTAGCATAAAATGATTCCTATTTCTCAAGAATACCAGGGTTCCCTGTGGAAAAATCCCTGAAAAATTTCTATGTCAGAATTTTCTTACTCTTCTCTATGTTATTATTTCTACTTCTCATTATCTCTGAAGAAGAATATTTATCCTCCCTTCAAAAGCTAATTTCCTTTCCAAAGCTAACTTCTCCCCTGCCTCCCTTGTCTCCGGAGGAATTTCCTTCATTATTTCCAACTCCCATACATTCATGGCCTGTACCACCTCCTTAGATTTTTCCTCTGACTCACCAAGTTTGCTGATTTTTCCAGTGAATATGTATTTTCTCCTTTTCCTTTACCATAAAAATGAATTTTAAAAATAGAGCATCTCAGTGTACTCCCAGTTCTTCTCACTTATTATTTGTTTAAATTTAAGGTATTTTGTGTCAACATGTTTTCTTTTAATAAAATTATGTATCCAGTTATGTGGAAATGTGTAGCTCTAGAGTTGGTTGCCAGGAACAGATAAGAGTTGCATATAAGTTAAGTAGAAAAGTTACTTATTAGAAGAATATTGGGTTAGGCAAAGAATTGACAAGAAGGCTGTAATTCAAAAATTAAGGAAGTAGAGAGGGCTGAGAGGATGGCTCTGTGGTAGAGTGCTTACTTTGTATGCATGAGGCCCTGGGTTCAATTCCTCAGTACCACATAAGCAGAAAAAGCTGGAAGTGGCGCTGTGACTCAAGTGCTAGCCTTGAGATGAAGAGCTGAGGGATAGTGCCCAGGCCCAGAATTCAGGCCCTGATCACTAACAACAAAATGAAAGTAGAAAATTTTGAGACTCAATAATTTTAAAGCACATAACTCATTTTGAAACTTCTAAAAAGAATGTCTCCAAGAATAGTTATGAATAGTTTTTAAGTACATCAATGTATTTTAGTATCATTGTCATCAGAGAGTTAAGGCAAGCCCTCAAAAATCTCTTTATACTCATTGTGATACCTATAATAAAAAGACATATTATAACAAGTATTGGTAAGATGTGTAGCAATTGGAATACTAATATATTAGTATTTAGAATGTAAAATGATGTGGCCACTTAGTAATGTAGTATTGCAGTCCTTCAAAGTAAACAGTCATTTATTATAACATCTGGAGGTTATCATACTAAAGAAAATACGGGAAGAATAGAAAGACAAATATTGTATAGTTTCACTTATATGTTTAATCTGAAAATAGCAAAATAAAACACTGAACTCATAAAAGCAGAATGTATTATAGAGACCACCAGGGTTTGAGCTGATAGGAGGTGTGAAAAGAAAGATGTTTGATAAAGAGTACTGTTTCAGTAAGTTAAAATGAGTAAGTTCTAAATTCATTGTTTAAAATGTTAACAGTAATTAACAATAATAGATTGCATTCTTTAAAATTGCTAGAGATTGTGTCTGAAATGTTTTCACCACAAAAAAAGTGAGGTGATATGTTAACTATAGTAATTTAAATGTTTCATATTTGTACAAATACATAAAACTTAGCTTGAATACCATAGATAATATTGTGTTTGTAAATTATACTTCAACAAAGATGTAGGAGAAAAGATCCTCTGTTAAAAAGAAGAAATACTCAGGAAGCTGAGATCTTAGGATTGTGGTTCAAAGCCGGCTTAGGCAGGAAAGTCTCTGAGACTCTTTCTCCAATTAACCACAAGAAAATCCAGAAGTGATGATGTGGCTCAAAGCAGTAGAGTGCTAGACTTGAGCAATAATGCTCAGAGAAAGCACCCAGGCCAAGTTCAAGCCCAAGACTAAAAATAAATAAAAGACTAGAGAAATAGAAATGTGGACACAACCAAACATATCCCCATATATTCATGATATCATTATTCATAGTAAGTAAAAGGTTGAAACATTCTAAATACTCATTAACCAAGGAAAACATAAATAGTATGTGGTATATTTATACAAATATTCAGAATAAAAATAAGCAATGTATTGATGTATGCTATAACATAGGTTAACCTTTAATATAGTCTACATGAAATAACCTATTTGCAGAATATTACATAGTATGAGATTCCACTTATGAATAGAAAGAATAGGAAAATGTATAGAAACCAAAAAATTAGCTGGTGCTTGGAGGGAGTTTAATTTTATTTGAGGACATGCAAATATTCTAACATTAAAGCATGGTATGTTGCACACTAAATAAACTAAAAACCAAGTAGTCTATTAAACAAGTGCATTTCATTTTTAATGAATTACATTATAATAGAGGTTTCAAAGTCAGTCAGAGACCACAGAAATATAGTTCAGAAAAGATATTGCCAACACCATCAAGAGGACAGACAGATTGGGTTTCCATATTGCTAATGGCCCTGTCATACCTGGATCCACACTTTCTTGGCCACCATGTATTTGGCACTGGTAATACCTAGTATCACAATACCTTAACTTTTCTAGCTTCTTTGTGTTATTCACTTGAGACTCATGGCCCAAGTAGAAGGAACTAGTTGCTCAAGTTTAGAATAAGGCTCTAAGGTTCAAGGTCAAGGAATCTGGGGAACAAGGGCTTGACCTTTCATGTCAGATAAAATCCGTTTCTAATTCTCTAACTACAGCAAGAGAACTCTAACCTAATCAATGGTGTGAGCCATTCATGGATTCAAAATGTGAAACAGACTATTGGGAATGGTCAAATTGTGAAAGGTGAGGTTGGAGGAAGCAAGTCCCTCAGGGGCTTGCCTTTGAAGGTTGTATCTTACCCTGATTCCCTCTTTCTCCTCTCTGCTTCCTGGCCAACCAAAGGTAAGCAGCTTCTGCCTGACATACCACCTGCCATGTTGAAATTTTCTTTTGCCTTAGGCCAAAAGTAATGGATACAGATAAACTCTCTGAAGCCATAAGCCAAAAAGCAAATACTTCCTCCTCTTCTGTCTTAACTTTCAGATTATTTTCACAAGGACTAACACACCAATTATAGAAAAATGTGTGCTCAAATAAATCAAAGGACGGTGAATGTGTGCACACTTGTGAAACCATCTTGATGGTTAGAAATATTTCTCTAACCATTTCTTTGAATCTCTTTGGAATCAATCACTCTTATATTCCTATGTGTGATCTATTGTTAAAATACATTCGTTAGCTGCTATCAGTATTTTGTACCCCTTCAAAATTCAGAGGCTTAAATCCTAAGTCTTAACTTGATGGCATTAGGAGGTAGTGCCATTTGAGAAGTGATTAGCCAGGAGGGCAGAGATCTCATGAGTGGAGTGGTACCTACATAAAGGACTAGGCCCCCTTCTACTCTGTGAGAAGACAGCACAAAGGCATTTATAAACCAGTGCATAGGCCTCATTAGACAGCTAGTCTGTCAGCATATTAGTCTTGGTCAGAACTGTGAGGACTAAATCCTCCTGAACTATAGGAAAGAAATTTCTGATGTTCATAAGCTGTTCAGCATGTGGTATTTTGTTATAGCAGCCTGAATGGTCTAAGACATTTATTCTCTGAATATAATGAACATCTAGTGATTATTTCTACCTATTTCACTAATTTCTATTATGTTTTTCAATATGAAATAAATTTAGAACATAAATATTTACATTAAAACATTAGACTCCAGGGATGATAGTAGGTTGGTGACCTACACCATTTTCCTACATCTTCTTACAAACCAGAAATAAAATCTCAGCCACATGGCTTCAAGGAAAGATAAGCAAATTAATAACCTGGAGATGGAACCAGTAAAATTCTAGCCAGATAGTAGCTAGAGAAAAAGTTTAAAATACTAATCATTAAATTTCTAAAACAAAGAGGAAAGCCTTGTTGAGATGGAACCTAAAACTGCCTTGTGGAAGCCATCTGAGACCTGTTCTCTCCCTTGACCATCCCAGGATGGTTTATTTCATTGTTGTCATCCAGTTTCTGGCAAAAGCTATTTGAATTTGAGTGGGGTATTCTATGAACAAAACATCTGCACAGGGGCCAGTAAACCTAGCCGAAGCCACTGGACAGAAACACAAACAAATTGGCATCCGTGTTCCCCTATACAGGGCAAAATCCTCACATGGCAGCAAGCAACTGAGGGCACTGGCACCCCAACACAGTGTGAGAACATGAATGCAATCACCCACCAGAGACATCCAGATAAGCAGGCTGGGTAGAAGCCAGCACACCTGGTTGGTCCTGGACCAGCTGATGGGAGAAACCACTTGGAGGTTGATTCCTTAGCTTATGTCGAAAGGCTTTTGCTGAGATGGAAGCTTGTAAGCAAGCTAATGATTGGTTAACGTTCTAAACTGAATGTCACTCTCTTCAGGCAGGTCTGCCTAGTAGCCACTGCATTCCCTGTGTGGGGAAAGCATAGGCTTTAAGAACGGAGGAGTGATTCCTGACCCACTAGTTATGACCAAAGACCCTGCCACCCATTCGCAACGGACACTTCATAAACCTGAAAATGCCTCCCTCCATCAGAAAAGACAGAGCAACCCAGACTCTGAGAATTGCTGCTGATCAACAGGACCTGCCGTGGCTCACTAAGGCTATACGGAATCTCAGGCCCAGAAAATTTAGAGTAGACTGTTGATGTCTGGAAGAGGCTTACAGTTCAAGAAGAGATCCCCTCAAAGAGAAATCTGAGGCAATAGCAAACACAGATCTCTGAGGGCCAAGGACTGGAAAAATGCTAGGCAACCAATATGAAAAAACAAGAAAATATAGCTCCAAACCTCACAACAATTCAATACACCATGGCAAAAGATAATACAATGACTAACGTGTCAAATGATACAAAAGTCTAATGTTAAAAATGATCAGTCGGGCTGGGAAGGTAGCTCAGTGGTAGAGCGCTTGCCTTGCATGAATGAGGTCCCGGGTTCGATTCCTCAGCACCACATAAGCAAAAAGAAAAAAGCCGGAAGTGGCTCTGTGGCTCAGGTGGTACAGCACTAGCCTTGAGCTGAAGAGCTGAGGGACAGCGCCAGGCCCCGTGACTGGACCCCCCCCCCAAAAAAAAAGATCAGTGACCTCATAGAGGATTCAATTAATAAAGGAAGTTAAGAAATCAATTCAAGAACTAGACAAGAAACTCAGCCACATGAACAAGAAATCCAGCAAGTAAATGCAAATTGCAAAAAAGAACCAAAATCAACTAGCAAAAATTTAAAAATGAAAAGCTCAATATATCAAATAAACAAATCACTGAGGAGTGTTATCTGTAGAAAGGACCAAGAAATAATATCAGAGATGGAAGAAAAGATGGATGGAATAACACTCAGACAAATAACAAAAGAGGAAAAAAATAATGAAATTACAACCTTAAGAAGTTCTAGTATAGAATAAAATAACCAAACCTAAGAATCCATGGGTTCGAAGAACTGAAATATAAACTAAACTTATAATAAACCTATTCATTAAAAATTATTGAAGAAGATTTTCCAAGTCTTGGCGATGATAGACACATTCATGCACAGGAGGCATTTTGAAGTAAAAAATAGACATGATCTGAGTACAAAATGTCCACAACACATTATCATTATGAAGCCAAGACTAAAAAAAATCAATAAAAGGACACTGCACTGTAAGAGCACTGGTTTCTTAAGAGATGAGATAAAAGGCTTTTGTGCAACATTTAGTTATATATTTTAATCTACCCATTCAATCATTCTTTGACTCTGTGTGTGTGTGTTTGTGAGTGTGTGTGTGTGTGTGTGCGCATGTGGTATGTATGTATTCGTGTGCACATGTGCATGCTTGCTCACCAGTGCCAAAGCTTGAATTCAGAGCCTCATATTTCTGCTTGGATTTTTTACTTGGCTGGTATTCTCCTACTTGACTCACATTGCCAGTCCAGTGTTTTGGTGGTTAGCCTCTTTTAGACTGGACAGACTTATACCCAGCCTGGCTTCCAACCACAATTCTGAGGATATCTATGGTTTTGCACCATGTTTACACCATTAGAGCATTCTACTTGTCTTTGTATAATTATTGTTTACAATACCTGTTATTTATCTTTCTGTTTTTTCTTATTAAAATACTTTTCAGCTTAAAGAACTTCTTCTAGCACTTCTTAAAGAATAGCTATCATGAAAACCTATTATCCCTGATTTTCTCTGTGAATATTTGTATTTGTCAGGAAAACTTTACAAGATAAGGTATTATTGATGTAGAATGTCTTCCCTTCAGTATTGTGAATATCTGATAACACTATGTCCTGGAATATAAGGTTCTGCTAAGAACATGGGACAAATTTATGTTATTGGTTTCTATTCACTTGTAGCCTTGGGCATTTTCTCCTTCTCTTGAGTCACCGAGAGATTGATTATGAGATATCTTGGTGCAGGATTAGTTAAATTTGGTAGAATTTAATTGTCTTGTACCTGGATGATTGTATCCTACAGTTTGGGAAAGTTTTCTATTATCTCTTTAATGATTTAATTTAGTTCTTTAATTTCCTTATGTTTTCTACTTTTTTGTATTCCAATCCTCTTGAATTCTAATAACCTATTTTTTGCTGTTATAATCTGTCCCAAAGCTCTATTAAGCATCCTTCATTCCTATATTTTGTTCTCCCTCCAACCATGTATTTTTCAAACAACCTGTCTTTGAACTTTCTAACTCATTTTTCTAGTTGTTTGTATTCTGTTAGGGATGCCTTACATCACTTAAATAGAATTTTTCCAGGTGAATTTTTCTGCTCAAGAATTTCTATTTGATTTTTTAAATTGCTTTCTTCTCTTTCTCCAGTATCTATCTTGGTTACAGCATTGTTTCTCTGTGATTTCTTCAAGTTAATGGAGTTTTTTTCAAAATGTCTATTTTAAATGTTCTGAGTGTTCTCCCAGTTTGCTTACATCTGATCATTTCTTTGAGCATGAGATAAGGTCAGGGTTTTGCTGATTCACATAATGCTTGTTGGCATGTGACATCATCTTGGGATGAAAGAATCCTATATCTATTCCATTTTTCCTGATGTTCTATTTGTGAACGTCTTTCTAGAAATGCTGAGCAGACTGTTTATTTCTCCTTGAGCCTCCAGTTATATTCGCTATTTGACACTGGGTGGCATCCAAGCCCAGATTTATTAGGAGGTAGGGAAAGGGGGCAGGGAGGGTCTTGTGTTCTCATTGTTCTTGCACTAGAGGGCAATATAAACCTAGGTTTGCCCCAAAACTACTGTTGGGTTGTTATACAAGAACAAGATAGTATGGCACCAAATATACTGTTGGGTTGTTATACAAGAACAAGACAGTATAGCACCTACAAAGTGTAGTTTATTTAGATAAGCCTTTCTTTAGGGATGGAGTAAATCCAAATGCCTTGTCTTTAATTTCTCCATCTAAAATGGCACTGTTGTTCTTACAAAATAGCTTAAAACATAGATTAGTAAGTATAATGTGTGTGTGTGTGTGTGTGTGTGTGTGTGTGTGTGTGTGTGTTAGCGGTATCTTACCACCTTTTGAAGAATCTATTGAAAGGAAAAATTCTAGTGGAACAAAGAGAAAGACAGCTTTGTGTTGTTGAATAGTGTGTGTGTGTGTGGGGGGGGGGTGGTATAGCCAAGTCCTACAAAGGCCACTTATAGTACTCACAAAAGGTTTTTGTTTGCTTGTGAATGTGGACAAACTATTTAAAACTACAATCACTTTTCCTCTCTGGCCACCCTTATTACATAAATTTTATGCGAGGAAACAAAGGACATTATTGATATCTAACCAGAGTGAATTTGACTGGGAATAGTTGGGCTTTAGAGACTATAGTTTGAAATAGTTTCTTCAGGCATTTGACTATTTTTAGTCATCTATGGGTAATGACAAGGAGACTCTACCAGCCATTTGTTGACTATTTTGACTCAGTGGCATTCCAATTCCAGAGGCCTGAGCACTGCAAGGACACCTGCAGCACAAAGCCCTGGCAATATGGGAGTTTGGGGAAGAAAGTAGTAGAGATTACATGTATGATACCAGGAGCTAGTCTGTGGAAAACCCTTCCAGCATCAAGACCTGTGAAAACCTCAAGTAAACCTCTTTAATGCTTTCTCAAAATAAAAATTCCTTTCCTATATTTAATAACGGAGAACATAAAGTATGGAAAGTACTATGCACTTATTCTTCCCTGTTGAAAATTGTATGAAATATAATTTACCATGTCATTTTATTTGTAAAACAGCATATTAAGTAATAAAACAAATATCACTATATAATTGATGTCTCATTTCATAAATCAGAACTATCAATATTATGACTATCTTGAAAGGAGAAATCATTTCCCTTTCCTTTTGATAGTCAGTGATAGTTAGAAATCAGTGTTACATGCAGAACTAAACAGAATTTGTAGCCAAATAATACATTAGAGATATGTCTGGGAACTAATCAACATCGCCCCCTCCCCCTAGATTCTATAATGGTTGTAGTGCTGGTCTTATTTTCATCCCATTTTGTTTGTGTACTTTTTATTTTCAGTATAAATAAATATTTTCTCCTTATCCAATAAGGCTTTGGTAGTTCTCTTCTCTTCTCTTCCTTGCTTCCTTCCTTCCTTTCTCTCTTTCTTTCTTTCTCTGCTTTCTTTCTCTTTTTTCTTTCTTCCTCTTCTTTCTTTCTTTCTTTGTTTCTTTCTTTGTTCCTTCCTTCCTTCCTTCCTTCCTTCCTTCCTTCCTTCCTTCCTTCCTTCCTTTCTTCTTTCTTTCTTTCTTTCTTTCTTTCTTTCTTTCTTTCTTTCTTTCTTTCTTTCTCTTTTTCTCTCTTTCCTCTCTTTTTTCCCTAAAGTGGATCTACAAACTTGGGCCTGAAAACTTACCTTCTATAGTGAAGATTGTAAAGAACACAAAGCAGGTTCCCAATGACATAGCTCATCCCAAGTTAGTGGCATGACTGAAACAAATTTTGGAAGTACAGCTTACTTTATTAGTAAAACATGACAATAGTTGACCATGATCAATTACTCTCATTAATTCTGGGGAAGTGAGGTGCCTATGTGCAAGAGAGAACACATCACTACTAATGGCTGTCTTGAAAACAGAGATCATTGATATCCTGTAAGTAAATTAGATAACAGCTTTTTCTAATATCTCTCTGACTGAAAGCAACATATAAAATTGTGTACTAAAGCTGAAAATTGCAAGGATTATTTCATCTAATAAATCATGGATTATCATCTAATAACTTGCTAGCACATTCATGTTATATATTCCAATTTGAGAAATGATCTCAATTTTTTGTAAATTTCGGTTTTTTTAAATAAGTAATTTAATAAATTATAATTAACAGATAGTTTTGTTTCTTATTTGCTAATTCTAAATATATCCTCTGGCTTTTAGGTTATGTCTTTGATAAAATATATAATAAAGTCTTGAAATCATGTGAAAGCACTTCCTCAAAATCAAGGTAATTTTGCATATTATTTGTATATAAATGTGAGACTTAGACAAGGAGTTATTGTTACTTATCATCTAAATTTTTGAAAATTTTTGTGAGTAGACAAGTTTTCTGATGGCATCCAGAAAAAGAGTTTGCGAACTTAAAAATGATCATCTCCCTCACATGCTTAAGGCCATCATTCCTTTGATTATAAGATAAATCCAATTCTACTCTGAGAACCTGCCCCATTGCTCATTAGATCTGCCATTTTGCACTAGGCTCCAACCTAGTTCTGTGACTAGATCCCACTTTGTCTCATCCACAGGCTTTTCATACTTGTATGAAGAACGCTTTGCCATTTCCTCTTCATATGAAGGGCTCAACACATTAGGTTTCAGCCAAATTATTTTCTTAAAGGATCATACCTCTGACCCTGGCTACTCAGAAGGCTGAGTTCGGAGGTCATAGTTCAAAGCCAGCTCTAGCAGGAATGTTCATATGACTTTTATCTCCAATGTAAGTAGCAAAAAAAGCCAGAAGCAGAGCTTGGCCTCAAGTGGTACAGTGATCCTCTTAAGCAAACAATCTCAGGGGCAGTACGCAGGCCCTAAATTCAGGACTGACAAAAAAAAAAAAGAAAAAGAAAAAGATTACTTTCTGACCAAGAGAGCAGACATAGTTACTTCTACTTGATGATGTGTCTCAGAGGCTGAAAATATTTTTTTCTTTTATTTGAGTGGTTGGATATAAACACGTTACACCAAATTGCCATAGTTTTGTCCTGGCAGTGGCAGTGGACATAGCTGAAGTTTACTTCATGGGACTCCACATAAGGAACCAACTTAGGCAAAAGGCCCAAGTAAGCAAAGCAGCATCAGAAGATGTGGGGCATATTCAGAAAACCACATAGAAAAAAGTACTTATTTTCTTACTGATATAATCGTAACTCCTCTGTACATCACCTTTACAATAAAAAAAAGAAATCCAGGGTGGCGAAAGAGAGAGAAACTAATGGTTGGATGCCAGTCTTGAATTGCAGATCATTATCACACAAATAAAATTCAAAGCTGTGAACTTTAATATAGGTAGGTAGGTAGATAGATAGATAGATAGATAGATAGAGAGAGAGAGAGAGAGAGATTGTGTGTGTGTGTGTGTGAATGTATTTACTTGATGGTACTAGGATTTGAAGCGATGGTTGAATGCTTACAAATCAGGAGCTCTTCCATGTTAGCCAAGCCTACAGCCCTTATATTCCACTGGTTATATTTTTTCCTAAAAAGTAAAAGCATAGGGGGTTTGAGGTCCTGGATTCCTACATGCAAGTCAGGAGCACTACCACTTTATTCCTCTGGTTATTTGTGGAAGAGAAGGATGCGTCCTGATGTTTGCTCCCTAGGCTGATGCTCTACCACTGAACCTCATCTTCTGTTTTGCTCTGGTCATATTTTGAGACACGGTGTTGACTTTCATCCAGTTGGCCTGGACCCCACTATTTACATAATGACTTACCTAGTTATCATTGGTGGACAGGAATGTGCCAGCATTCCTAGTTTTTCCTTTAGACATGGGCCTTTGTGCACTATTTCAGCTGGAACCACAATCCTCTTGATTTGGGCCTCCTTGTATCTGGGATGAGAGCTGAGGACCTTTTCCGAGCTTCTGTGAACTTTTTCCAGACTTATCTCAAGCTGTCATCCTCCTGAGCACCTAAGAATAAAGGGGTGAACCATTTGTACATTTTATTTAACATTTTTTAAATGTCATTGTCAAAAGGTTCCTTAACAACAAAATGTGAGACAAAGGAGAAAGGATGAACCAATACAACAGCAATATTCACAGGACACTACATTGGAAATGAACTTTATAACTTGGGGTGAAGGAAGTCGGGGGGAAGGTGGGAGAAAAATGAAGGAGGGGATAACAACGTTCGACAAGAAATGTACCCATTACCTTACGTAACAGGTCTTACCCCTCTGTACTTCACCTTTACAATAAAAATTAAATAAAAAAGTGTTCCTTAAGGTAATTAATTCTGTGTGTTTGTGAAGAATGAAATAAATGACTTGAGAAAATTCTGATGATGAGATGGGGTTGAGGAAAGGGAGAGAGCGAAGAGAGCATAGGCTTGGAGCTCAGGCAAGGGTTTGGTCAGATGTGGTAGAGAGAAGGAAGCAGGTACTGGGGCAGAGAGGAAAAGAGAGTCAGGAGGTGTTTAGTATCAACAACAAAAAAGAAACCCTTTGTGGAGAGTGAGGGAGAGAGGTGTAGTTGTGGCCTTTTTTCCCTCACATTTATCACATAGGAATTTACTAAGAGGAAAATTCTGGTTCCAACCACCATCCATGCCATGTAGTTCTTTATCTGTGAGCTAACATTTAAATGGTTCACTTAAGCTGATTATCAAGAGGCTTTTCATGGAAAAATGTCCCTTCACTGTCAAGGAACAAGTCTTATTTTTTGCTTTTGCTTTGTTTTACTTTGCTATTGAGATGCACTATAATTTCATATATCATTTTATTTGGAGGTGTTATAAGTAAGTGCTGCAGTTATTTTGGAAAAGTGATATTTATGGATATTTTGGTTTTACTGATACATGTCTTAATTTAGAGCTTATGGAATTAGAAATTTGACCTGTCAAATCTAACTTGATTAAAATATTTAAGTGCTTTTCTCCAACAAATACTTTCTTGAATGAAACAAACATGGCATAATTGCCTCTCTCATTATTCTATTTTAGTCCTGGACTTGCTTCTTGTAAAGAAGTTGCCATAAGTCATAAAGGTCCAGAATTCTATTTGCTCTAGTAGTTCCAATCCCACTGGTCAATAAGCAGTGTGACATTTTTCTGAAGAGTACTTTTGTTTCATTGTTCCTCTGATTGACTGAAATCTGTATGCTACAATTGAATTCTCCCTCTGCAGGTTGTCTATTGAAATTGAGGTCATGGGTAGCTCTTGCATCATTTGGATTCTAAATCTCAGGCACATTTTTGAGTCAAAATGAAAGTTAATATTTATTTCTTGCTCTCTTCACTTTATATTCAATTAGTTAAACTAAAACAAGATATAGACTACAAAACTCTAAATATCTCCTTATGTTAGACTTTGATAAATTGTATCTATGATAAAGAAACTTAATTGTGCTTTGAAATGATTTTTTTTGCCACTGACAAGTTAAAATTACATTATAAATTCAGGAACATTTTGTTATATTAATGTTAAAATTATTTCCCTCATTTTAAAGAAATTATCACAGGTTTATGAAAAGGAGTAATTAAATTTTAATACATATGAAGCACATTTTTAACATGCTTAATTTCCCATTTTGTTTTTGAAGTATGATTTCTGTTGAGTTTAATACTCAAGGGATAGAAACCACTTTCATCACTGGCATTACTTATTGACAAAAGGTTATTCATTTGTTAATTAAAGTTAAAAACTCCCAGTTGAACCTTACTATTTTCCTATATATGAGTCAGTCATTGGATGGCATAATCACACATGAAAAATATATAATTAAAGTAAGTGCTTGTTTTCAGTATCACTTACAATACATACTTTAACAACTATTTATAAAACATAAGAAATATCTGTATTATGTACAAAGACCATAGGCACTAGCAGTTCAATAAAAATAGAACAGAACATATAAATGCCCAAAGGGTTTCACTCCAAATGTAGTCAATTCAAGCTGGCTACTGGTGGCTCACACTTGTAATCCTAGCTACTCAGGAGGCTGAGCTCTGAGGATCACGGTTCAAAGCCAGCCAGGGTAGGAAGACCATGAGACTCTTATCTCCAATAAACCACTAGAAAACTGGAAATGGAGCTGTGGCTGAAGTGTTAGAGCACTAGACTTGAGCTGAAGAGCTCAGGGACAGTGCCTAGGCCCAAAGTTCAAGCCTCATGACCCACATAAAAAATTGTAGTCAATTCTGATACATACTCATAGTACCACAGTCACTATTTGACTTAGATTATTTTGCAAAGCAAGTTCTTTAGTCTTGGGCCTACTATTTATTGCCTTCTGAACACTCTTCAACACATACCCTAATAAATCACAATCCTCATGGCTTGCTCTGAATTGGATAAAGTATCCCTCAACAGTCCATGTATAGCCTGGTATCCAATAGCATGCTAATGGGAAGTATGATACAAGGATAAGGGCCGTACTATCTTGTGGATTACTTTGGTCAATGGAGACATGCCTTCTATGGGCATTGTGGAAGCATGGTATACTGTCTCACCAGAGGGCTACAGGTGGACATTTGGTCATGGATTGGAACCTCTAAATCCATGAAATAAACCGCTTTTCCTTTTTGTGAATTTAATTGTCTCATTTATTTATTACAGTGATAGCTAATGCTAGCTGTGACTGAAGTATTGAAGATGGGCATTTCCATGTAGGTTGCTCAGCATGGAAACTGAATTCTTGAGAATAGCCCTGACTGGCTAGCCTGTGTAATATCAAAGACAAAATTTAGTTTATCTCCATAAATTGACACACTCTCCAAGCTCCTGTTTATTGTTACTCAGAACCCTACATCTAGGGACCTTTCTTATGCCTATATTGTAGAGAAAATCTGTCACCATTTTCAAGTGATATACAAAAACTTCTCTCCAGTGACATCTTCTTTTAATTTCCAGACTTATATAGAGTTTTCTTTAAATGTTTTTCTTATTGGATGATGTCAGATCCAATACTTCACATTTTCACTTTTTAGTAATTATGAATCTTATCTCATAGAAAGGCTCATCTTGTCAATCTCTCTTTCTCTCCCTCTCCCTTCTCTCTCCTTCCTTCTCCCCCTTCCTTTTACTCTCTTCTCTCTCTCATTTTGGTAGTACTGGGGATTGAACCTGAGCTTTCTACATTTCTACATACTAGACAGATTTTCTATCACTAAGTTATATCTCCAGACCTTTGGTTTATGTTTTGCTTTTGAGATAGGACCCTTCTAACTTTACCTGGATGGGCCACAAACATTTTGGCTCCTACCTCCAGAGTAGTTGGGGTTATAGGTCCATACCATCCTGCTTATCTTTTTTAATTTCTATTACATTTGCTTATAACCCACATCCTCTAATAATCTTTAATCTACCAGCAGACTGACTTTATTTTTTATTGTGGTGATACAAAAAAAGAACAGAGGCTTCAGGGCTAAGAATCTCACAGCAGAATGATTCTCTCCCCGAAAACAGAGCAGGCAAGCAACTGATTAGACTGGTTCATGGAAGCAGATATGTCCCTGGCTTAATGGGTATATATAAAAAATTAACATCTAGTCACAGGGTTCTGAAAATCCTTTGCTACTGGAGTGAACGATAGAATCATTTGAAGAGTTTCAGAGAACTCTCTTTACTTTCATGCTTAACAGATAAAATTAAAACAGAACAAAGTATTTAAGATAACTTTTTTTTTCCCTTTCCTCCTCTAAGACCAGAGAGAGCGATCAATATGGGAGGCTTCATTGATAGTGTTTGAGGATTCTAGAAGTTGCATTGCTCATAAATTGGTAACTTGGTTTCAGATAACCTGTAGAATCACAATAGGTTCTTGAATCCAAATCTTCCCACACATTTCCAGAAATGATTCAGGTAAATCAGGAAGGCTAGCATACAATAACAATCTATGCCTGCAATATAGTATCAGCTTTGGAAACAGACAATATATTAAACTTCACAAACTTGAAGAAAGGTACATGAGGTTCCCAGAGCAAGGGTGACAGTGACACTACAACAAGGAAGAGTATATGAGGTTCCATAATAAGCAGAATTAACAAACATAAAGGGCTGGGAAGGTGTCTCAGTGGTAGAGTGCTTGCCTTGCATGCCTGAGGCCCTGGGTTTGATTCCTTAGCACCACATAAGCAGAAAAAGCTAGAAGTGCTGCTGTGGCTCAAGTGGTAAAGTGCTAGCCTTGAGCTGAAGAGCTGAAGGACAGTGCCCAGGCCCAGAGTTCAAACCCCATGACCGACAATAAACAAACAAACAAACATGCATCAAGTCCTCATCCACCACCAGACAGTGGGTCGCACTGGACAGTGGGTCCTACTGTGAGCAAGACAGGCAACATGTCTACACACTGATTAGTCTGCATTGACCATGAGAAGTCCACAGGAGGGAATTTGCATGGGACTGAGGATGGCAGTCCTGAGAAGTGCAACTTTCAGGGCAAAAGAAGGTGATCAATCTTTTGGGGATTCATGGAAGAGAAATTAATGGGAACATTGGCAGAAATTCAGGGCCCAAATAACAAAAATATCGCCACAGCACAAAGTGAGTTGGAGGAAGGGTATGTGTCATTTGTTATATAAATTACTTTTACTATCACAATAGAAGAGAACATTCTCAAATTGAAAACCAGAGTCATTTAAAGCTGTAATCACCTCATTCACAGAATCATGTGTTATTGCTCAAAAACATTAAAAAGTTTAGAAGAACAGAGAAATGAAATGATAGAAGTGAAATCTATATTATCTGGTACCCAAAGAAGTATAGGTACAACTGAAAAGATACCAATGAGAAGGAAAAGAAAATAGAGGAGGAAAATGATCATAATAAAATCATTAGAATCCCTGAAAAATATAAATAAAACAATAAAGCAAACTACTTGTAAAATGGTAATCCAAAAATACATTTTGGAATTAAATGACTTGAGTGTGTTCTCATTTAAAAAATACCCTCAAATACTAAAGAAAATTGACTCCGAAGGTCATACTTCAATATATAACTTAGAAACACTGTTAGACACATTTTTAAAAAATATTTTTTCTCTAATTTAATCCCTAGTCTAAGATGTTACCATTGTTGCAATTCTATAAATGTAATGGTTACAAGGAAGGAAGAAGGCGGAAGAGAGGAAGGAAGGGAAGGAAGAAGGGAGGGAGGAAGTTAGGGAAGAAGGAAGGAAGGAAGGAAGGAAGGAAGGAAGGAAGGAAGGAAGGAAGGAAGGAAGGAAGGAAGGAAGGAAAGTGATCGAGGGAAACAAAAGGAAAAATGGAAGGAAGGGCAGGTACTAGGGGACCACTGTCTGGTGGGACTCGCTGTCCAGCGGTGGATGTTTATTTATTCTGCTATTGATGGAGCCTCATGTACTCTTCTTTCTGGTAGCATCAGTATCATACTTGCTCTGGGAGTCTCCTATTCCTTTCTTCATGTTTGTGAAGTTTAACATATTGTCTGTTTCAATCAAAAGTTTAATGTCTAGAAATTATGCACATTAGGCTTAATTTCAGAGGTGTTTGTATTATGCCTATTATTTGATGGAAGCAAAATGTATTATTCAAGAGAACACCCAGAGAGCTGCAGTTTAATCTTTGATTTTGTTTAAAAAATATTTACTGAGTTATTTTAAAATTTGTCTATATGTGAAGCAATACAATCTAAAACGTAAGAAAAATTGAGAATATGATTCTTAATGTGAGGATACATCATGAAATATTCAGCAACAAAAAATTCTTTTATCTATTTAATTTCTGAATCTACCAGAAGTCTTTAGTAAAATGACTGCTTTATTAAATAAATGCAGATAAATGCATTTAACAAATCATGATATATTCTTGCTATTATTATTATTATTATTATGACTTTAATATCTGTCATATCTTTGTAATATGTACAGAATTTCCCAGAGAAATAAGACAATGCTGATCTCCAGCTGTAATAATGAGAAATAAAATTCTATGAGAGTCATAGTAGAAATAAGAGAAAAATCCACTAGGGATTGGAGTCAAATTGAAATGATTTTTAATTGATTAAAAATATTGAATTTACTCTTAAGTCTTAAAGCACAGAAAATAAGATTTATATTTGAAATTGAAAAGCAAGAGAGGAAAATAGAAAGGTTATACTTGTATATTGAATTACAACTACCTACTTGTGATTCACATAAATATATAAAAGAGACTAGATAAGTAGGTAATTAGATAGATAATGGTAACTAATATATGTGACAAAATATTAAAAGGCATGCTTTATTTTACAATTATTTTAAGTCTGTGAGATTTATTTTTAATATTGAAGTGTATTTTATTCTTAATTTTTTTACTATCTTTAATATGTTGTACAAAGGAGGTACCATATACGAAAGCAATTTATGAATACAGTGCATCTTTTTTTTTAATTTTATTTTATTTTATTTGTGAACATACTGTACAGAGGGGTTACAATTGCATGGGCAGGATAATGCGTACATTTCTTACCAAGCACTGCAGCCTCCTCCTTTGTTTACCCTTCACATCACTTCCCAGCTTCCCCCCTCCCCCCCCCCAATCCCCATCCTTCTCCTTCCCCCCTTCCCCCCGCCCCCCCCCGCACCGATGTTGTAAAGCTCATTTTGGACATGACAACTTGTACTTCTCATTGTTGCAACAGGTCCACCTGTATCCTTAAACAACTGGTTTTTCCCCATCTCCTCCACAAGTTATACTGACATCAAATATAGTGAAAGCATGGGTTATACTATGGGGGAGGGACATACAAAGCAACAAAGAGATAATCTTATAGATGCATTAGAAACACATGCATGAAAGAAAAAAAACATTAAAATACATATCTAAGGGTTCATTTTCCTGACATCACATTATCTGACCTCCCTTACATTTTTATAATTTTGTGGTACACACAGTGAATTATTGACTGCCTTCTTCCCCCACATCTCCTTCATTTTTCTCTACCCTTCTCCCCTTGGTCCCACTTCCTTTCTTTGTATATTCCTATTTCCTGGTGTTGATTTGTTGGGTATTGTCCTAGTCTTTCGAAAAGATTTTTTTATTTGAGCTGTTCATATTGTCTCTTCTACTTCAATTAATTTATTTGTAACCACTTGCAGACTTCCCAATGTATTAACATATACTTATAGGTACATTCTGTCTACCACAAGTGAAGGAAACCATGCAACCTTTGTACAAAAAGCCAACAAATACATAAAGAAATGTTCAAAATCTCTGGTCATAAAGGAATCATAAATTAAAATGACACTGAGATTCCACCTAATTCCAGATAGAATGGCCATTATCAATAAAATGAACAGCAGCAAATGCTGGTAAGAATGCAGCAAAAGAGAACTCTAATACACTGGTGGAGACACAAGCTTGAACAGTCACTCTGGAAAGCAGCATGGAGGTTCTTCAAAAGACTACATATAGAACCACCCTATTATCCAGCAATTAAACTCCTGGACATTTATCCAGTAGAAGTCAAACAAGATTACATTAAAGCTACTGGCACAACCATGTTCATTACATCCCTGTTCACCATATCCAGATGCCCATATGCCCCTCCTTGGATGAATGGATCAAGAAAATGTGGTATATGCACATAATGGAAATTCACTCATCTATTAGAGAGAATGATATTGTACCATTTGTAAGGCAAAGGAAAGACTTGGAAAAATTATATTAAGCAAAAAAGTCAGACTTAGGTATTTATTTTTTTAAATGAAAATGTAGGTAAGAAAGTTGACTTTCTTTTTCAAGTGGCATTTATACTTTATTTTACACAAGTGTAATGTTGTGCTGTACCTCTTTTCCCCCAGGAACACAAGTGCTTAATGCCTATGTCTACTTTACTCTTTTGAATATATTTATATATTCTATATATATGTATACTTTACTGTTTTGATATATTGTATTGTTTCTTAATGGTTAATATTTAAGGGATTTTTATTTTGTTGTTATAAATATAGCCCAAATTGAACTTTCTATGCCTGCATCTTGATATACACACTAGACTTGTTTTCTTATGTTGTTAAGGTTAATTTTCTATAAGAACATTTCTGGGTCAGAGTGTGAGTTTAAGATTTAGTGATTCCCCAATGGCCTTCCCGACAAGATTCAGGTCAGCCAGAAGTAGGGGTAAGATCTGAGGCTCTCATGACTCCAGAAAGCATCTAATCTCTCCCTCAAGAATTCATTAGCAATGTGGAATGCAGATACATGGAGGAAGTGAATGAATATTGCCTTGAGATTTAACTCAGAGTCGGTTATTAAATTAGTTGTCTAGACTGAGAAAAGTATTTAATACAATTTACTATTAAGCTGGAAATAATTTAAAATGTTTAATCCATTGAGATTTATGTAGCTGTGCATAAACAATGACATAGGTATAAAGCTATATCTTTTTTAACATGGATGGATATTATTACTTAATATTACTTTTGAATAAAATTTTGAATCATAGATTCTAATTGTCACATTTATTATTCACTATAGATTGTAAATTTGTTAGTGTAATAACATTGTTGCAAGATAGTTAACACTTAGCCTTGTGCTTGTCAGTAATTTGCTTTCAGAATTTCACCTTTGTGTGCTTCCTTTCCTATATTATATAGAATACTTAAAATTTGTCAGTTTTTACTAATTTTTCACATTTAGATAACACAAGTTGAAGATCTGACATTTTTATAAACTGCTTTTTTCCCAGTTGACGGTATCTTTCTATATATCAAATTTCTTGTGCTTTTTTAGTGGTTTCTGGCATATTTCTTAAATTTCCCCAAATGTTCTGTCTTTTTGTTGTTATTCCATACATTTAAGTATTTTCGTTTTATATTTTCTCACTGAGATCTAGATGTAGAAATAAACGATGACATACTATTATGCTCTCACTGCACCTGTTTTTTTTTTTTTTGCTTAATTTCATTACATAGTACTTTGTACCATTTTAAATAATGTTATCTAAACTTGCCTTTGTTGGCTTGACTTCAGTGCCTTTAATCAGTGGGATTTATTGTTCCCCTTTGTGTCTAAGTCTCATTGTATTAGTGGCTAGGAACTTCAATAATATGAATGTGTACTGCACAAACCTTGGGCTCTTCTTGTATTTGCACATCATCTGACATGCTGAACTTGGCGTCTCATGAGCCTCCTATTGGCCTATTTATGTGTTTCTGCTCTTACAGTGAGAGATATTCTCAGATATGCTGATTTGCCTTCACACGCCAAACAATCTGACTATTTGCACTACTTTCCTGCTGCTTCTCTGTCTTCATTCACGTTTTAGAAGTTACAGGGAAGAATAACTTGGCCATTATAAACATAACTTTTAAATGGATATGCAAGTATTACAAACATAGTAATTAGTTTTCATGATGCAATTATAATTTTGTAAATCAATCTAACATTGAAGTATTAGATATTCTCCAATCAAAAATATCTCATCTGTGATTCTGGAAGTGCCTTGACTCATTTATCCTAAAACTGAAGATGAATTTCTTAAATAATGATAAAAATATTTTAAAACTTTTAAGATTATCTTACTAGAAGTAAAACATACCTTGGACTAAATCACAGTTCATTAAAACGTTATAAATTTTTTATCATAAAATAATTGTATAAATGTGCTTCATTGTGATATTTGCAACAAGAATCTAAGGACTTTGGACCAAATTCACCTCATCCATCTTATTCTTCTAACCACCCTGCCTGTTTCTGTTCCTTTTAAGAATTTTGTTTAGGTTTTATTATGCTACTTTCATACATGTAGGTTTTAAATACTTCTATATATTCATCTTTATAATCTTTTTTCTTTCTCCATAGGCTGGACTAATTTTTAATATAAGTGGACAGCACTAATTTGTAGTAAACTTTCTATCCAATATTATTTATCTTGAAAATTCTATTTACAATGTGGAGTTATCAGTTTTGTTAATTTAATTTTATTGTAAAGGTGATGTACAGAGGGTTACAACTACATGTGTAAGGGAGTACATTTCTTGTCAAACATTGTTACTCCCCCTCCCTCGATGAGATTTTAAAAATATTTTGAAGGAAGATTACTTTTTTATTATTGGAATTGAAGCTTAAGTTTCTAAAGCTATGGAAAAGGTATTTTTCTAACTCAGATTCTTTTATGTGATCTTTTAAACTATAAAAGGCTAAAACTTAATTATAATTGACTCTGTATTCAAGCCCTAGTACTGTCAAAAAACAAACCAAAAAAAAAAAAAGATGTGTGGTATTTATCTGTAGAAAAAAACAACAAAATAATGTTTCATCTTCAAATATCAAAATACCTAGTGTTTATATACTTTATGAATAAACAAGTTTGATAGTTTCCTAATGAGTTTGTATATTCAAATAAGTTGGATACAACTGCTGTGAACTGAAAAAAATTCCTAACAGTCAATTATGTAATGAAGTTTGTAAGTCCCTGCTCCTGTCTACTGAGTAGATGTTAATGGGTGTACAACATTTTTGGTCAGTACAGTTGAATTTTACTTGTAAACAAAATTTTTGTTATATTATTTTATTGGATGAATTTATGTTACTTTGTTTTAAAGTTTGATTGAAAGCATTTTAAAGTTCCAAAGAAATTAATTCTGTTGATTTACCCTATTGCCAATAAATGTCATGAAAAACATCATGAGATGAAACTTATTTTCCTTGTCAAAAATAGTAAAAGTTATTTATAGTTATAGAATTGTGGGTAACTGTAACCCCTCTGTACAGTATTTTTACAATAAAAACATATAAGAAAGAATTGTGGGTTATATTTATTTACCAATGATCACAAAATACTAGATAAATGAATTATTACATTGTGTATGCTTTCAAAGCTGAGGAGATTTTATTGATGAGGCTACTCTATGAAATTATGTTCTAGAAGCTTATTGGGATCATGGCTGGGATTTGAGGAATTTTTTTCTTGTAGAACTTGAGTATATAACTGAAGGAGCATCTTTAGATAGCAAAGCTAACAAAAAAGATAAGCGAGGGATCAGTGGTAGAGACAATCCATTTGAAATCTTAGAAATCCACTGCCATAATATACTCATTAAAATTTAGTAGTGAAATGCAATATAAGAAAAACAGCATAACACAGTAGAGCAGTCCTCAACAACAACAAAAACAATAAATGGTAGATATTTTACCTATGTTAAGCATTTTATATCAGACTCAATGATTTATTTGGTATCTGGTATGTTTTGTTTTCATATCAATAGCTTATAAATATATGGATTTTATTTACAACAGAATAATAATAAGTCATTTAAAATCTTCGCCATAATTATTAGGGGTCAATTCTTTGTCATGAAGGTTGATTGAAGTATGGTTTTCTTCTTTTTATTTTTAATTGTTTTTTACTTTTTATTTTTAAATTTTATCGTAAAGATGCTGTACAGAGAGCTTACAGATACATGAGTAAGGCAATGAGTACATATTGTCGATAATTGTTACTCCTTTTCTTCCTTGTTGTTGTCCCACTATCCCTTCTCTCCTCCACCTCCCACACTCCTCCTCTCTATCTTCCCCCAACAAGTTGTAAAGTTCTTTCCAATATACTGTCCTGTGGGTATCCTTGATGCAATGGGTCATCCTGTGTCCTTGTTTGTTTTTGAGATGTAACCCCGGCTGGCCTTGATCTTGAGATCCTCCTGTTTCAATTGGCAATAGCAGGTATGTGTCACCGGGTACCTAGCCTGATATACTATTTTTAATTGACCTCTTAGCGTTAAAATGACCTTTGTGGGTCAGAGCACCATGTTATCAGATAGAAATAACAAATGCTTTTGAGGAGAACCATTTAGTTGTTTGCAAAGTAAGGCTAGACCACGCAGCAATACAAACTAACACAACCAGATAACTGAATTAGAATGAACATCAGTATATGCTTTTTGTTCTCATTGTGCGTTCGCAAAGGTTAAAAAATAACAACAGCAAACAAAGAAAGGCGAAGAAAAGTATGGAGAAACAGACCATAGAAATGGGATATACTCCAGTTAGGGGCTGGGAAGAGGTTAAACTCTGCACAGAGCAGGTACTAAGAGTTGCATAATTATGGTAATTCCCAAATAAGTGCCACTGCTTTATTATTGCTCTCATCCAAGAGACTTATGCATCTCACAGCATGATGGAATGGCACAGTCATCAAATTAAATAGAAACATCCAAAGGAAGAGAGCAAAAGGGCATGGCACTGCTTTCACTGACAAGACAGAAATTATTACAATTAATATAAACAAATTCAGAGAGGTTACTCTAAATTATATGCAGGGAAGCAAAATATTACTGGGTTTTCTTCTTTCTGTTTAATGTGTAGTTGATGCGGAAGCAAAATATTACTGGGTTTTCTTCTTTCTGTTTAATGTGTAGTTGATGCTCTACCATTCCATTGAATGGCACTTTCTGGTAAAATTTATCTTAATGACTTCCTTATTCAGGTTTTTAAGAAATGACATGCAACTGACAATATAAAATGGATCTTTTGGATGAGCATTAAAATTAAAGTCTTGGGCCAACTGATTAAATCCTGTAGCCTAGAGAGAAAAGAAGAAAAGGGCTAATAGTTATTTCAAGACTAAGAACAAAATAAAAATATATTATTTTCCAAGTTTTACCATGAGAGTCCATCTATTATTTTTATCTGTAAGTTTTGGTAAAAACCTACATAAATCACTGGATTAAAATTACCATAGTAGCAAGATGATGTTTATATTGAATTAAAAATGAAGAATAGAATTTTCTTTAGATTTCTATACATTTTTATTTATAAAAGTAAAATAAACATTGCAAGATAGGATTAGAAGAAAAAAGAAAATAAATAGAAAATGTACTTTGTTTCATTTTATTTTATTTGCGTAATACAAGGAATGATACCTGTGTGACTTTCTGAAGCATTAAAGACATTCACTTAGAACAAGTAGGCAAAATAAAAGATAGCTGCTTGTTATCTGAAGTAAGAACAAAGTATACATTCTGTATAGAAGTGTGTGTTTACATTTTTATTATTAAGGTAATTAGTTAATTGTATATATATTTCTGAAAGGTAAGTTTTTAGATACAAGGTATAATGATATTGAACATGTTTTTTCTTCATACAGTCTTACAATTTCTGTTATAACTACCAGCTGATCAAAGATTTCAGATGCTGATTTTGAAAAAATGTTTATTATAATAGTTTTCTCTTATCTTTGTCAAAAGAGTGGGAAGTAGGTAAATAGAACATTACAACCTGAGGGGGAGGGGAATAGGGAGGGGAAGATAATGAGGGATGGCATAACAATGATTAAAACAAATGTACTCATTGCCTTACTTATGTAACTGTGACTCCCACGCTCATCACCTTTTCAACAACAAAAGAAATATAGGACTTCCTGTTTTAGTGTATTTGGTCTTCTCAGACAAAGTGTCAAAACAGTGTGTTTGGTAAACAGCAGTTCACAGTTTTGAGGTCCAATATCAAGGCTCTAGAATCCAGTGATGATTTATTTTCTCATAGGCATGTCCTTTGTTACAACACAGGGCCTAAGAGTAAAATGGTAGCTTTAGGGGCTTCCTTCTTAAGAGTACTGTTCTCATATGTGGAACTCATTTCTTAGGACCTAGTAATTTCTAGATGGCTCCCTTTACTAATGATAACTAGGATTTTCCATGTCAAAACATAGCACATGACATCTTCCTTATATACTGCCTTATACTGGCAACTGAACAATGGCTCCCCCCCTAAAAATACCTATAAGCTAGAGAGGCATAGGGAACATTGCAGATACTGGTAAGTAAGAACCTTGTGATCGGATTCTCTGGTCTGAGGTTAACCAGGTAATCCCAATAGGTTTTAGCAGAAGGACACAGAAGACACAGAGACAAATAGGAATGATGACGGAAGCAAGAGTTGAAGTAATAAAGGGGATACAAGCCAAAGGAAACAAGTGGCCTCTAGAATTTGTTCTGCATAATAGGAGAATGAATGATGCACAGGATCCTCTAGAAGAAATGCAGCCCTGACAACCCTTTGAATTTCCAACTTCATTTTTCTACAGTTGCAAGAGATGTTTGTTGAATATTGTAGATCATTACAATTTGTAAAAGATTTTACATTTTATGGATATTTACATTGTTCTATAAAAATTCTATGACATGGATCATTTATATAGAATAGATTGTTTTAGAAGAATTTCTAAATAACAAGTTTTTTTTTTTTTTAAAGAATGATACATTTAACCACATCTATTTTAAGGAAAGGATAGTATGTGTTTTTGGCTCCATCATATCTTCATTAGCATTAATTACTAGTTTTAATGTTATCTAAAAAAACATTGAAATGATAAGACAAATCTCATTGCTTTAGCTTTACATTTATGCACATTGTTTAAAACATTTAAACATTTAAACATTTAAATATGTATGAGATATTTGTTTTCTTCTTAAATGAGCTTATATGTCAATTTTATTGAATAATACAAATTGAAAGAATTTCTTGCATCATAAATTACCTAATATCTTTTATTTCATCCTTACTGCAAATCTTTTTCAAACTTAACTTTGTTTTTGTAGTACTAGTAAAATCTTGTAAAGTCTTGTAGTAAAATCTCCTCACTTTTTTTTTTTTTTTCGTCCGTTATGGGGCTTGAACTTTGGGCCTGGACATTATCCATCAGCTCTTCTGCTCAAAGTGAGAGCTTTACCACTTGAGCCACAGCACCATTTCTGGTTTTCTGAGTGGTTTATGGGAGATAAGAGTCTCTCGGACTTTCCTGTCCGGGCTGGCTTTGAAACGCGATCCTCAGATCTCAGCCTCCTGAGTAGCTAGGATTACAGGTGTGAGCCACTGACATCCGGCTTCTCATATTTCTTTTTGAAAGTAGTCATTTCCAATAAGGAAATGATTTATTTTATGTATTAAGTACTATTAAGTAATATAAAAATCCCTTTATTAATTTGTCTGTTTGTGAAATTCAACATGATGTCATTCATCTAAGTTTCTCAGGATTTCTTATTGTATATTTATATAACTCATAATTATTTATATATTCCATAGCATGATTCAGAACTTTCAGTGATGTTGAGTAAAAATGATGTCTGAGGTACCTAACTTTTTTCCAAATGAAGCATTGTAGCAGTGTTCATAATAACATTTCCTGCAGCAAAAGACAGCACCTTATGATTAGATCCTTGCCTTGGGTCCAAATAGTTTAGGAATTAGTAATCATGCTTACCTACCAAATCAACAATCTTTTTCTCTCACCTAAATCTGATTGCCATAAATCAAAAAATAATGTTGAACAGTAATGGTGTTGAATAGTGTGTGCAGTATAACAATGAAAATTATAACAAAGACTTACCTGTCGTGAATTTATGATGTTGATTTAAAACATATCTTCTATCATTCTTTTATATTTATTTATTTATCTATTTATTTATTTATTTATATTTGTCTGTCGTGGGGCCTGAACTCTGGGCCTGGGTGCTGTCCCTCAGCTCTTCAGCTCAAGGCTAGCACTCTACCACTTGAGCCACAGTGCCACTTCCAGCTTTTTCTGCTTATGTGGTTCTGAGGAATTGAACTCAGGGCCTCATGCATGCGAGGCAAGCACTGAGCCACCTTCCCAGCCCCTCTTCTATCGTTCTTTATAGACCTTGCTGCTGGTCGAATTGTTAGTGCATTATGATCATTACTTACTAAATAATTATTTGGTTTCATTCCACATTTTTATTAGCCGTAGGAGAGGGTTTTATTCTGACACATTCATGTACGCATGTGATTTACCGTGATTTGACTAACCTTCTCCATCACTTTCCATCAGTCTTCCCCTTCCCCAAGCCATTCTCAGCAAGCTTCATCATTCCACATTTACACATATACATCAAACTGTACTCCCGGCTCCCAATGTGGTCCAGCTGAAGTTTTCTTTTGCCTTTATTTCAAGACTCTGATTAATGGAACAATGGTGAATGAAGATGTGCTCATCTGCAGTAAATAAAAGCAGAATAAGATGGCAAGAGAAATGTACAAATTATCCAAACCATGAAAAATGCTCACTTAGTGCCAATATCTTTTTTTAATGTTCTTATTGTGAAAATACTGTACAGAGGGGTTACAGTTACGTGAGCAAGGTAATGTTTTTCCTTCCCCTCCCCAAATTATATCAACATCAAATACAGTGAAAACAGGGATATACTGGGGGTAGGGAGAGAACATACAAAGCAACAAAAAAATCACGTGGAACCTTATAAATACATTAGAAATCATAGCAAGCAAGGAACAAAAACACTTGTGTACCTACCTTGGAGTTCATTTTACTGAACATCATCTTATCTGGTCATATGTACATAGCTTTTGACTTTTTCTGCTTGTTCCAGACATATACTAGTTATTGCAAATAAGGGAAATCATGGGACTATGGTTCTTTGGGCATGACTTACTTAGGTTATGTGCCCAATCCAAACATTAAACAGGTTGAGAAAAATTACTCAATCCATATTAATAGGAAGGGCCATATGGGCACATGATCTAAACATGTAGTGTGATATGAAAATGGTAAAGTTGGGAGCAAAATGTCAGTATACCATTAAGAGAAAGGGGGAAAATGAAAGGGAAAGATGAAAGAAGACAGAAAAAATTACAATCAGTGGATTTCTACTTCAATATACCTCTTGCAAATGGACATTTCAAATTTACCCAGAGGCTTCCAGTAACCTAAATAAATTTAGGCACATATCTAGTCTCTCAAATAAAAGGATTTCAAACAAACAAAGGAGATACTTCACATCAATTTTGAATAGCATAATTGCCATCAAACTTATGTACATTGAAGTATTAAAAATTGTAGCACATAGCATGGAATGACCACCTATTCTTCTACCTGGTTTTGACCTTGTTTCTACTGTGATTTCATAGATTTCCTTTGCTTCTTTTTTATTCGAATATTTTGTTCAGTAAGACACTTCATAAAGTCTTTATTGCCAACTTTCTCCTATACTCCCAACTCATACACAGGAAAATAAAGGAAGAATGTTTACTTTTACAAGAATTTTAATAAAATTACCAGTATATTGTTTCCAATTTTCATTGTGTTTAGGAAATCTGTTAAGGAAAAACTATCAAAATCTTCACTCTAAGCCCTATAAAGAGAGGGCAAAGTTTGAACGTTGCATTGTGTTTTTTCAACAGTTGTAGAGAGTGATGAAGTCCCTTATTAAGTTTAGACTATACTAAGTTCTTCACACTTCTTTTTGTAATAAAAATATGTGTTCTAAGACCTTCATAATAGGAAGGTGCACTGATTATTTTTTGAGTACTGTAATTTCTTATTAAACTATTAAGAAAAAATTGAGATATCCTGTGAGTACAGTGACTTCAGATAGAAAATGCAAAAATCAACTGGCTTTAGGCGGTAACCTCTCTGACTTGGCAATGGGCAATTTCTAAAATGAAACACCTTAATTTTTTTAATGTTCAGTTTTTATGGGTTTTTCTAAACTCCCACAGCAAAAAACTATAAAGGAGAAACAAAAAAAGGAATAAAACACAAAATATTAATACTGTATTTCCTTGTATTTTTATTCCCCTTCCAGTATTCCAAGTACTTTTTAGGCAATATTTAAACATTTTATCACTTTGAGTAGGGCTATTGGTCTAAGCTTTGCAATATAATTTTTAGTTATGGATAGTAGAAGAAGTCGTGGCAAAAATTATTTTGTATTTTATAAAATAAAAACCTAATGGACACTTTGTATTGCCTGAAACTGTTATGTAATTATTTTCTTCCCAAGATATAAAGTTAATAGAGTAAATAAGTATCAGTACGATTTGTACAATTACCAAAAGAACTGAGTGCTACGAATATTTTTTAACAGTTCTCTAACTGAAATGACAAACTTTCCTGATTTCCTTTGTAGATTCAGTTTCTGACCCTCTTTAAACAATCTTTCAAAGTTTGGAAAAGTCATTGAGCATTTGATTAAAAAGTAAGCAAATCTGACAAGAAAAAAATTAGGCATATACCCAGAAACTATAATATCCAACATAAGGGGATAAAGTCTGAAACTAATCTCTGTACTTTGTATCTTTTTAATACTTAAAACTTCTTTTGAGTGTTTCTAAACTATCAAGTACATTTCCTTGCTGATTTTTATTGCCTTTTTACATATCTGATATTAATCAAAGATTATTTTTAAAAAATTTGCTCCCTATACTAAGGGACTAAATTATAGTATACAAAACCAATATACAAAACTAAGGGACATAATATCATTAGCCTATTTTGTAGATGAAGAATTGATGGATAAAGAGGTAAAATAATCTGGGCATAGTAGCACATACCCTTGATTCAATCACTAGGGAAGATGAACTTAATGTTTAACATTAATGTGGGCTAAATAGCAAATCTGGTCTTAAAAATTAATAGCCCTCGCTGTGGGCTGGTGGCTCACATTAGTAGTCCTAGCTACTCAAAAAGCTGAGATCTGAGGCACATGGTTTGTAGCTAGCTCTGACTTTATCATCCAATAAACTACTCAGAAGAAGCCCAAGGTGATGTTGTGGCTCAAGCTAGCCTTTAGCAAAAGAATCTCAGGGACAATGCCTAGGACATAAGTTCAAGCCCCAGGATTGTCACAATAGTGTAAATTTGCATGAATGGATAATATGACAGAACTTTGAATTTACTGCACTTGTTGTGTTGTCTTAATTACTAAATACTTTCAGTTGCAGATTTTTATTGTCCATTTGTGAAAGTTGATTCAGAGGCTCTGTTTTTAGCTGAGACTATAATGCAATCCTTGTTTGGTTGGAAACTATGATGGGCAGTGGGCTGTAACATCTCATTATGCATTTAAGAATCATTAATCTCATATCTTTGATATGCAAACTAATATTTTTATTAAAATACATAAACATTTCAGCTGGGGACGAATGGCTCAAGCTTGTAATTCTAGCTACTCAGGAGATTAAGATCTAAGGATCAAGGTTTGAAAACAGACCATGAGACTCTTACCTCTAATTAAGCACTAAAACAAACAAACAAACAAACAAACAAAAACAGAAGTGGAGCTGAAGCCCAAATCGTTGAGTATAAGCCTTGTTCACAGAAGCTCAGAGACAGTACCTAGGCCCTGACTTCAATCCCCAGAACACAGACACACACGCACACACACACAAACACACACACACACATACACACACCCCTCACATGATGCTACTTTAATTATGATCAAAAATAATAGTTAGTATAAACATTCTTCAGATAGCCTGCAATGTTAGTTAAGTACACTGTTCTCTCACTAGTAGCTCATGAGATGGTTCTCAGTGATTGACTTGTAACAAAATAAAAATCAGTTGACACATACTCAAGAACAAAATTTTCATAAATAGAAACACATTATGTTATAGTGACTAGAACTTGTTCAAGTATCATAAGAACTTAAAAGCACTACCACCTTGGAGAGAAAGCTTGATCATACTTTTTATTATTATTTTTATTTGAACATGCTACAGACAGTGGGGTTACAATTATATATATCAAGCAAAGAGTACATTTCCTTTTGAACAATGTCATCTAGATATATACACATATTTTAATGTACTGAAATATTCAACTGAATGCTTACAGCCCTCCTTAATAGTTTCGGAAAGAGAAACAGAATAACAGACACCCTACCTCTAGGATCTACTGTGTTGATCAGTTCTCCAGCTCCAGGATAAAAGTTGTGTTGATGATGATCATTACTGAGGACACACAAATCAAATCATACAGAAAGAGAGAATTATTGTTTATGCATATCTAGTCTACCAGTACATTGCAAATAAAGAATAAAGTCTATGTTAATTAATAAATGTATCAACATATTACTTGTTTTGGAATGTATGTATTAGCATTCCAAGCATACTTTGAACTGATGAAAATGAAGTTTTGTCAAGTGAAAAGGATTTAATAAGTCATTATTATTAACTTTTGCGTACCTACAAGATTAAAATTTTAAACAGCAATGAAGAAGCAAAGCATGTGCTCTTCATAATTAAATTAAAATTCTACAGGCCTAGAGCCAGGAAAATTTTTTTAGACTTATTTTAAGTGTCTTAATCACCTAAAATTCTTCTTAAAGTACTCCTGATTTCATCTTTTTAAAATGATGACTTTGCCTTTTAACAAGAAATCTACATTTTTCTCTTAAATAAGAAACAAAGTGTCCTTGGCTTAGTTTTCCAAAGACATGGGATATACTTTTTTGGTGTTAAGAAGACACAACTTGTGGAAAATTTTATAAGGTATTATGTCAGACTAAACATCTGTTTCTACAGAAAAACAAGCTGTCCTTGAGTATACTGAGCTTATACTTCATATAAATCCAACATTTTACAAAGGTGCATCATGAGTTCTGAATGTCACCATTAGCCAAGCACTCCTTCAAGGATTGGGAACATGGCTCAGCATAGAATGCCTGCTTAGCAAGAGCAATATACCTTGAGTTCAAACTCTAGTATCACCAAAAAAAAAAAAAAAAAAAAAAAGAATCACTTGATGAGCATTCATCTTCAGAGCTGGTGAAAATTTGTGTCACTCTATCCCACAGTTCTGAGACCTTGGGGTCATTAATTTTTCTCCAGGTTGCTTTATTTGGACTCTTCTTGCTCATCTGTTCTTTCTACCTACAGCTTATATTTACTCGATTTTACTCTCATTTTGAAATGTGGAAATGAGCCACCAAAATGGACCAGATGGAATCCAGAGGCCAAGCTAATCCTCTATTCAAACTGTGATTTTAGAAGAGATAACCAGTCAACAAGGCCTGTAATAAAGAAGAAAGCCAATCAGCAAAATCTGATTACCTCATTAAGTGTGTTTCCAACCATACATCAGTGCAGCAGCAATGACATTTTCTTATGCTAGTCTGCCAGGTACTGTCACTTAAACCATGTCCTTATAAATTTTTTTTTCTAACTCTTCCCCTCTTACTAAATTCTCTTATCAATCCATAGCTCCAAACCCATGAGATTATCTATGACATGATCCCTGCCCCTCACTGCTGCTAACCTGGCCTCTGCATATAAAAGACTTCTACAAAAGTAGGAGAAAGACAGTAAGTTTTAGAAAGAAATAGGAAATCAAAACTAATAATCAGAACCTTTATTTCTACTCCCCAAACTTCTGTCTGTCTTATATACCTAGCCACAGTCTGGCTCTTGGAATGTTAGTTTCTCTTAAAAGTATTTCCTCACATCATTTGTTTATAAAAGGATATATATGTATGTATATATATATATATATATATATATACATACATATATATCCTTTTATAAATACATATCCTTTCATAATTTTTTGTGGTAATTCTTCAACAATGTGCATGTGTGCTAAAAAAGAATGAAGGTTGCTATGTAACATACAGTTATTTGCCAAGTTTTAAGCCCTGCTGTTGAAGTGTGTGCATTAATTCAATTTTAATGTTCTTTTTTCTGCTCCATATTTATCTGAGATATCTGGATGAAAGTACTGGGAACATAGCTCAAGTAGCAGAGAAGATATGTTACCAACCCAGATGCCCTTCAGTACATGAATGGATAAAAAATGTGATACACACACACACACACACACACACACGCGCACACACACACACACACACACAAAGGGAATTCTATTGAAATTCTTGAGTGCTTTTTTTTTCTTTTTAAGTGTGTTTTTTATTGTAAAAATAGTGTACAGAGGGGTTAGAGTTACATGAGTAAGGTAATGAGCACATTTCCTATTGAGCATTGTTACCTCCTCCTTTGTTTTCCCCCTACCATTCCTTCCCTCTCCACCTCCCCAACTCCTCCCCCTCATCCCCCCACAAGTTGTAAAGTTCGTTTTCAACATAGTGTCTTGTACATCTCATTGTTACTCAACCTGTATCCCCATTTAAGCATTTTGTTTTTTCCCTTCCCCTCCCCAAATTAGAAAAGTGTATATACAAGATGTAGGGCACCGGAATCAAATACAGTGAAAACAGGGGTTTAATGATGATTTATTTTTGTTTTATCTTAGTTGGTTATGGAATATAGTTGATATTAGGTACATGTGTCCATTAAAAGAAGTGTAAATTACATAAAAATTCAAAGTCAGTCCTTCAATCACAATAGCTATATTTGTACTGCTCAATAAACAGAAGTAGTTGCTAGGTATAAAATTATCTATTTGGGGGCTGGGAAGGTGGCTCAGTGGTAGAGCGCTTGCCTTGCATGCCTGAGGCCCTGGGTTCGATTCCTCAGCACCACATAAGCAAAAAGAAAAAAGCCAGAAGTAGTGCTGTGGCTCAAGTGGTAGAGCACTAGCCTTGAGCTGAAGAGCTGAGGGACAGCGCCCAGGCCCAGAGTTCAGGCCCCATGACTGGACCCCCCCCCAAAAAAAAAAAATTGTCTGTTTTGATACTGAGCTTACCATCACTACCGAAGCTTCGGTTGGGGAATCCTACAATGCTTAATTCTTTTTTTTTTTTTTTTGCATTTGATTGCTTAAATTTAATATAAATCAAGGTAGGTTTTGTTCTTTAGACTCTTTCTTAGTTTTCTCAAATGACTCATTTGTGTTCTGGTGCTCTAATTTTTCAATGATCATTGAATGACTTTGGAAATGTTTACCAAAGCCAGAGCAAGATGTCACGTGAGACGTCCCTGCCATTGCCTTCCCACAGACAAGATATGCCTGCAGAAGACTGTACAGGAATTAAGGAAATTAAATGACAGCACAGACTGTCTGCTTTTAGCATGACAAATGTCATACTGAAGAAGGCAGGAGGGAAAGTGTTCATCCTCCTCTTTCAGTCCCAAACATCCAGGCTTGCAAAGAGATAGATATTCATTGGTTGGAAGGAGAGTTAAGTTTAGGACCCAGACTTGAAAACCACTGGGATCCCAACAGTGAAATCCAGTGCTGAGTAAAGACCCACAATCCCGGATACCAGAGCCAACATGCTTAAATTGAGCTGTTGCAAATGAATTAAGCCAGGTTGCTAATTGCTTTCTTTACTTCCCCTTACCTTGGGCAAAAGAGCAAGGAGGAGCAGGACTCCTTCAGCCAGAGGACTTAACAAGAAAGTTAGGGCAGGGATGTGATTTTTCTTGAAGTGGTCTGCCAAGCACACCTTGGTGAGATCCAACACCTAAGAGGAAGCTCCTATGTCTACTCTGTAGCTTGTACAAAGAGCCTTTTGACCAACCTTGGCATTGGGAAGAAATTTTGCAAAAGAACACCAAGTTTGTAAATTATATTATTCCTGAAAAGTCAACTTCAGGGATTTTGTTTGTTTCTTGAAGAAGTATCTGAGTATACTCAATAATGAGAAAAAATTTGGCATGCTTCCTCCATGCTATCCTTGGTCTACCTGTGTAAATATTTGACAGTAAGGTAAAGTCATTAAAATGCAAAGTTTGCATTTTTAAATGTTTCAGACATGATCATTCTCGAATATTTCCAAAGCGCAGCTTGTGCTACAAAGAGTTAAAGAAAATACTTCGATGGTACTTTGAAATAAATTCCATAAACCAAAACCTGTTGTATATATGATATTTGAGACACATTATACCTTAATTAAATTGTCTGACTATAATGACTACAATATTCGCTCATCCTTCCTCTCTCCATTCATGTTCCCTCCCTCCCTTTTACCTGCTCTTCTCCCAACAACGTATGTTTCAGCTTCCTGGTAATCATTTTGTTTTAGCTGAATGTTAGTTGTTCAAAAGAATTATACCACTGGAATTCTCTGACCTAAACATTCTACCAGGAAAATTCTTCCAGAACTCTGAAACATTGTTCCTTCCCATTGTCAGCAACCACCTAAACCACAAATAGGCAAGATAATTCAACACAACAGTCTTTTGTTACTCAAACAAAATAGATGTGGAGAAGGGTTTCCTTTTCTAATGGTAGAGTTGCTGATTATATCTTGTCATTTGAGGTTGGAGCAATCACTGGATATTGAATGCAAAGCAATGAATTACTCCATTTGTTTTTAACTAAACATTGAATGTATGTATGTATGTCTGTATATGAGTGTGAGAGACAGATATGAATATAGAGAGAGTGGGAGAGAAAGAGAGTCAGAGAGAGAGAGAAAAATAGTATGTGTAGTAGAAGAAGGTTAAGAGAGAATGAATGAGTGAGAAAGTGTGTATGGATAAGAGAGTATTTGTAGTAGATTATGAGAGAGGAGAGTACGTGTATTGGGAAAATGAGAGAATAAGTGAGTGAGAGAGATAAGAGAGAAAGAAAGGATGAGAGAGAAAGAGGAACACACACTTTATAATCCATGTCAATGTAACCCATGTCAATGGTTCACCTTGCTCAGGTCTAATTGGGTTACTTGATTGCAGTCTTGAGAACATTCAGAAATGACAGTGCTGAATTTGCTCTAGGTAGGTGCCTTTGCCCTTCTGGAATGACTGGTATAAGCGTAGTTTCTGTTTCTAAAGCAATCTGGGTACCTTTTATTCATTAAAGGAGCCCTGGAAGCAGAGCTGCTGAGCAGTCATCTGACAAGATTTGCTCTGATGAACTAAGACCTCTTTGCTTCTTTGCTCTATAAACTATACTTACCATGTTTTCAGGAAGTCTGGATTCACTCAATGGGGTAATGGTTGTCTAAGAGACAGTTCATGCACAGTATTCTATTTTCTGGATGGCTGCTATTATTATCATATGTTCCCTAATGCAATGAATGCATGCTTAGAATTACATGAAGATGATCTTACCATTTTAGATGTTTCAGCTATAAAGAGTTGAAGTATTGAAAAAGCCTTACTCAGTTGCATTTCCAATAGGTCTTATATTTTAATGTATACATTTCCAGCATCACAATTCCATGTTACCTATTTGTGTTGCCTTACCAATTTAAAAATAATTTTTAAAAATGAAGACTTTAAAATGTCAATAAAATATTCAACTTCTAATAGGAATGCAATTCTAACATATGAATGAGATTATCAAGGCTTTATTTTCTGTGAGTGGATATGCATATTGTTTATTTAAATAGGCAACTCACTTTTAAACAACAAAAAATCATAGTGTCATTCACCAATCTTATTGTAGATTTATTGCTAAAATTAGAATTGCTAAAATTAGAAACATTAAACAATAAAGTAAAAAAGTTATGCATGTAATATTATGGCTGCTGCATTTTGATTTTAATAATTTTCATTTGTTGACCATCTAGGTTCTATGGTAGATATAATAACATGTTAATGAAAAAAAATTATTGTCTTGCTTTTTCTAATTTTGTGGGGTGTTCCACATTGCTAATCTCACCATTCAAAAATAATGCCGGAAAGTTAGATTGTGTTTATGTCTACTAAGAAATAATTTTCAGCTGTGATATACTATACTATGTTCCCCAAACACTCACTAACTTTCTGACCTAGTTCCTCTTTGACACATGATTTGTGATTTTTTAAATTGAAGCAGATCTTATTTCCTGTATGTTGACTAGTTATCATCCATGTGATTTGTTTTAATTATTAGAGGAAAACACCCAGTTCTAGGCCTAAAATAGGTCTTTTGGGCTTCCTCTTGCTTTGCCATAGTTACCACAAGAATCATCATGATGAAGTCTCCATTACCATGTGAGATGATGCGCTGTGTTTTCTTACTGGTCTCAGGAAAAATAAACAACTGAAAATATTAAGATAAGTAAATAAAACTGAAAGTTTTGGGAGGCAAATCTATTTTTCCTAAACTATCCCACATGAGCAAGTATTGGGAGGCAAATCTATTTTTCCTAAACTATCCCACATGAGCAAGTCTTATTAACACACAATTACAAAACTGAATATGCCTTGAATTAGAGGAAGTACTGCTATTAAGCAAGATGTACCCAATATATTTACATGTTAACATATAATCCTAGAACTTAATGTTTATATGGATTTTTAATACAACAAATTAACTTATTTTACATAACAAGAATTTTAGAAGGAAATCCAGGACTTACTGGAATCTTTTAAATATGTTGTCATAGACCTTGGTTATTCAATCTTGTTCCATCTAAAGTTTAGCTTCAGCCAGAAGTGTGGCCCCAGTAGGAACCTGCCTCCCACTGAAGGGTTAAGTCCATCATTCAGTACCAACTCTTTCCCCCATGATTTGGCTTTTACATTCTTCTGGGTACACAAAAGTTTCAATAAATATCCCATTACTCAGAACAGAATCTCATAACCACTCATGTCCTGGGAATGAGACTAGGAAAGGGGTGACTTTTCTCTTTGGATAAGGAAGGCAAAACTCAAAGTGAATTAGAAGTGAATTAAAGCGATGTCACATGACAGAAGCCACAGTTTGGTAGCTAGCCAGTAGTCAATAGGCTGGAGTTCTTATTTGGTCAGTTAGAGGCAACATTTTTCTACCCTTCTCCTAGACAAACTATTCAAAGGCATGTTTAAGTTAGTTAATTCCAGTTTAGGATATGCGGATGAGGTGCAGTTCGGTGGTGACTATGGCCTGATAACATACACCATTGGTCCCTCCTCATTCAGAGCTTTGCTTTGCAAAATTTCATCTGTTTATAGTTGGCTTCAACAATCACAGTCCCTGTGTCATTGAGTTCTCCTCCTGTTATCCTGCCAGCATCCTACCACATCCTGACCACTTATCCTTTCTTACAAAGCTTCAAAACAATTATTTTCAGTAAAGCCCAGTTTAAACATAAAGGAGAAGGTAACAATGCTTGATAGGAAATGTACTCATTACCTTGTTCATGTAACTGTAACCCCTCTGTACAGTATTTTTACAATTAAAAATGTATTTAAAAATTCTATGTGATTGCATGTATGTATGTATGGTATGTATGTACATATGTATGTATGTACATATGTATGTATGCATGTATGCATGCATGTATGTACATATTGGAGGTAATGAATGGGATTGCAACTCAAGACTTCATGCTTGCTGAGTAAGCACTTTAGTACTTAAGCCAAACCTCCAGCCCCAGTTTTTTGTATGAGAATCACATTTTGATGCACAAATTTTATAGGTGGTAAAATCCTGTTTGGCTACAATTAACAAAGTTTACAAATAAAGGCAAATTCAACAATTAACTATATCTCTATGTAGGGGGAGCCACCATAGAAGTCTCACATGTGTGTCACAAAAACAAAACCACACAATACCTTGAATCACAGGCCCCCACTTGCTGCCAAAACATTATATAATACTGGCCTGGCATGCTACAGGGCTTGGCAACGGGCTTCCTTTCTTCTCTTTCTCCATATGCCAAGGTGACTCCTCCCCTGGGACTCATCTTTGCCTTGTTAGCTTGGGCTTGCAATGAACATTTCTCCATACAATTGCATTTGGCTCTGTAAGACTTCTTCCAGTATTTCACAACACCTGCACCAGAACTGTTGGCCAACATGATCGGTCTGATGTGATAACTTGTTGAACAAGGAGACTGAAGTAAATGTTTTAAAATAGATTTCTTTTTCCATTACTCTGATCATCCATCCTGTATATGTAAACTTGTGTCATCCTCATCATAAGATAATCCTGTTCTTAGACATTGAGTGCTCCAACAGAAAAGAAGATGATTTCATTGGTTCCTTGAAAATAACAACAAACAAGCAAACAAAAAACCCACAACCTTTCCAACTTTCCTTGATCTTCTGCCTAATGAAATCTGTTCACACTTCCTCCTCGCAGACCTGGTTAATTTGACTTTTAAATCAGCCAAGTAAATACTGAATACTTCTAGCAAGCACATTTGGGGAAGTAAAGGAAGAATTTGATTGTGGAATTTGGTGATTGTTGCCTTTGGTGTAGTCAACTCCTGTTAGTAACCTCCCTTTTTACTGTTACTATCGACTACAAAATAGGAACTCTAATTTTATTGTTCCTTAAATTAAACCAAATTGTTTATATTTGAAGCTGGAAATATTGGTTTTTCTATAAATTTGTGTTGTGGCTTTTAGAAAATACAACCTCAATCTTATATTTCCCTTACCCTCCAACTTTGGTAGCTGTTTTAATGAGAAAACATATTCAATATAATTTATTAATAGAGAAAATGTAATAAGATTTCAATTTTTTCGTTTTTATCACATCATGTCATACCTTCCATATCAATAAGACTATCTGAGGTTTATTTATTTATTTTGTACTTTGGGACCAGTATTGGGACTTGAACTCATGGCTTTGTGCTCTTATTTCACGTTTTCCCGCAAGACTGGTATTCTCACTTGAGCCATAGCTCTACTTTCAGCTTTTTACTGGTTAATTGGAGATGAGTCTTAGCTTTTTTTTCCTGCCAGAAATGACTTGAACTGCACTTCTCAGATCCCAGCCTTCTGAGTGGATAGGATTATAGGCATGAACCACTAGTGTCCAGCTACTGCTGGGGTTTAATAGGAAGAATAATTAGCAATGATGCTAGAAGACTCAGCTTTGGCTCAATAACATAAAACCTTTGCAAAACAGATTGTCTCTTCCATAAAATCAAATTATAATATCAGTTTCAAAGGAAGGTTGCATGATTTAATTACAATAATGTCTGTGGATAGTTTCTGAAGGCTGCAGAAACATGTATAACAAGTATCAGTAACATATTGTGACACATTCATGCCAAACTAAAAGGATAATCAGGTTTAGCCAAAAATGCCACTGCACAGTAGACTTACACTATATAAAACATTAAAATAGTTAGAGATTCATAGTCACATAAAATTCTTTTTCTAAACTTATTGTAGGATAAAAGACAGGCCACTAGTTGGATAACTCTAAAGTGGTGATTTTTCTGTTCTTTTAGAATGTTAAATGGAGAAAATTCATGGATGAAATGTGATCTTCTCAGGTTAACTTAATATGAGTATGGCGGTGTGGTCCATGAGGGCTGTTTATGTCTCAGCCAAATGTCCTTGCTTGCCTTTTGAGATTTATAGATGCTATCATTGTTCAAAACAAAAAAAGCTGGAGTGACAGAAGCAACCTTTAGGTGACTCATACTACTGACAAAGAACCACTTGGAACACGATGGTGGCTTCTTGTGCTACCTAATGTCAGTCAAAAATGTCTCAATCCTCAGTTCTGCTAAAAGTGTCATCTATTCTCCTTTGAGAATAGCTAATGTTAGGTTTACAAATCACAAGCATTTCAAATAACATTAAAAGAGATTAAAAAGTAAAAAGTAAGTGAATTGTCTCAGTTTTACTGAACATAAAAAGGTTACAGAGAAAATTTACTCTTCTGAGCAATAATGGATTGTTTTAAAGAATTTAACTCCCATTTTTAGAAATTCCAAACACGTTCAGTTTATAGAAGGATCATATTTCTAATGGGCTTACCTTAGATTTCTTCTGAACTTTTTAAGCACTCTATCTTTGGGAATAGTAAGTCAAATGATTTTTGCAAATGTTTTTGTCTTTCACAAAGGAACAATTATTAAATGTATACCATTATCATCATAATAATTACTTTGTATTTTTCCTTTGGTTACCATCATTCACTTCTATTAGCTCTGTTATGAATTTCATTTGCAGAAGTGCAATGGTTATTTGCTCACCTACTAGGCAATTGTGCCATGTATACTGTTTGCACCCACTGACAAGGAGGAGCACAGGTATAAACATGAAAAGCTTCATCTATCTCACGTTGTGACTCACTGTGTAGTTTGCTCTTAGAGTCATCAAATGAGATGCAGGCTGCTTTCATTTTATGGCTTCAAGGGATGGGGGATAGGGAGGCTAGACTCAATTCTAAAATCTAATCCCATTATTGAAATATGTCAGTGGGTATCTAGCTCTCTGGCCCTTCATGCCCATTAGTTCCCACTGATGTTGTTGATGAGTTACATGCCCAGAAAATCACTTTCAGTTAGCAGTAAATTATCCAGGCTCCCTCTGCTTTTCATAGTATTGATCAAGTGTGTGCCAGTCCCTCTATTATACTGCAATCTGTGCCACATGGTACAGACTTAAGAGATAATTTGCTACAAACTGTCATTTCTGTCACAGTAAACTATATGTCAGCTATCTAGCTTTTCATAACATAAATACTGAGATTATTATAATATAAATGTTGCTAATTAGAATGTTCTGTGAGGATATTTATTTTTCTGTAAATAAATACTGCAGTTATTATAACTATTGCTAAATAGAACATTCTGCAAGGACATTTATTTTTTTCCTTGTTTTCCATAATACACAAATGAGAATTTTCCCTTATGGTGTGGGAAAATCCCTAAAAGTAAATTGTGAATTTGAATTGTCACATATTAATATTATAGATAAGGTTATTTCCAAATTCAAATTCTTTCTTTAAATTCCAGCCTTTATAAATAAACGTAACTAAGAAAACTCAAATTGTTTTCCAGAATGATAACTTTAGATATCAGATAATATACAATTTGTCAACTCTTCATTTTATAAATATATAGACATAGATCATTTTACATATTTTTATTATAATAGATTTGGTAATAATTTTAAGGGCTATAGGAAATAGCAAGTGGAAATAAATCTTTTAGAAAGTCTGCCTTAGTGTTAACCTTTGTCACTCTTGAAGATGTTTTGGAGAAGAATAATACATTTATTTCATTTTGCTATGATACCATGATCTCTAGAAACCAGTTATAGGCAAACATATCTCAATTGAAAAACAATGAAATGGTCTGTATTTATGAATACTGTGATTGTAAACTATTTTGCGATTAGTACTTAGTGAGGACCTAGAATCATCGTTGGAGATGCAGAGGAAAAGATGATTCAGTCTCTTTCAGTACTAAGAGTTTAGTATAACATTCTGGTCAATCAAGAAAAACATCAGCAATAGAAATAAAGAGATAAGGCTAGGAGAAAGTTTCTCAGTACTTTGGAGAGACTCTGGAGGCTTCTTGAAAGTGTTTTGTTTGTAGAAATCAAATTAATGGACACTGTAAAATTTCCACATACTAATCATTAGCACTTGTTACATCGTATATTTTATGTGGAAGACGTAATTACATTGTAAAAATTGAGATGAGAAGACCACTCTGGATTATACAGTACTACTAAACTGAAGGCTGAATTAGAAGACAGAGGATGACAAAAACAAAATTTTGAATCATATGGTGCCAGAGGAATGCTGGGAATGCAGGCAGCCTCTAGTATGAGAAGCAGGGGAAAATTGCACTGTCATATTTATTTATTTATTTGCATTTTAATTTTTATTGTAAAGGTGTTGTATAAAGGAGTTAAAGTTACATAAGTTAGATAAAATATATACCTTGTCACTTTTTCCTTTTCTCTCTCCCAGTTTTTCCCTCCAGTCCCCACCCACAAATTCATTTCAGCCTAGTGTCTAGTGCTCCATTTGTTCACTCTTTGTCCCACCGTTTCTTGCCCTGCTTTACCCTTCTTAAGACAGATAAATGAATGGACAAGACGAAAGTAAAATAAAAACAGCAGCAGCAACAACAACAAAACCCTCGTTTTTATTTCCTAGATTTTATTTTGCTAAATATTATTTTATATTTTATATTTCAGATGTGCATAGGTATTGTGCCTTTGTGATCTTCTCCTAAGAATATCCTCCTTTAGTCTCACTTTCTGTGATTGTCTACAGATCTGTATAATCTATCATGTCCACATGTATGTGTATGTGTGTGTAATATGTATATATACATGTATATATATATATATATATATATATGACATGTTCTTGATCCATTTGTCCACTGAGGGCATATCTAAGTTGATGCATTCTCTGTTCATAAAAGAAATACAAACCAAAACAACGTTGAGATCCCACCTCATCCAAGTTAGAATGGCCTTTATCAAGAAAACTAACAATAACAAATGCTGATGTGGATGTGGCCAAAAGGGAACTCTCTATCACTCTGTTGGTGGGAATGTAAACTTACTCAACCACTGGAAAACGGTATGGATATTCCTCAATAGAGAGAAAACATAGAGTTTGGCTATGATCCAGTAATTCTATTCCTGGGCTTTTATCAAATGGAACACAAATATAGTCACACTAAAGCAACCAGCACAATCACGTTCATTGTAACATTGTTTACCATAGCCAAGATATGATATCAACTCGTATGCCCTCATTGTAGAACCCCCAGAAGGAGTATAATCATGCTGGTACCTTAATTTTTGTTCAGTAAGCTCCATTGTGTTTATGTCCTCTAGTCATTACACAATATAAATCTGTATTTTTTATGCCACTTGTTCTGTAGGAATTACTTATAAAAGCAATGTAAAATTAAAACAATGTGGTTTTCTAATTATTCTGTTTTAGCCTGCATTTTATTTTTTGTTCATTCATTTGTTCACTATTCTTAGGTGTGCAAAAGGATTTCAATTCAATATGTCAGTTTATGAGTACATTGTATCTCAATCAGTGCCAACTTACTCATCATTCTCTAACCATCGTCCCGCATCATTCTTTTCCAACCTCATTCATCCCCCTCAAGTTCCATGGTTCCATTTTTACATATGAAATTGAATCTCATGACTATTTTCATCCACCTATCCACTCCATTTTTCTGCCACCTCTCCTCTCACCTCTTCCCTTCTATTTATTTTAATCTTAAGCCTAAGTGGGTTAGGGAGAAAAACAGAGACATTCCCTTTCCTAGTCTCTCTGGCAGATAGAGTACTATCTAATATTTCTAGGCTTGTCTATGGGACTCCTCCTTCTCCATGCCTGGTGTAGCATTAGCAGTGTATCCAACATCATAAGCCCAGTTTTCAGGGCATAGGGGCCAGTGGTGCTATTATTGGTTCATGAGTGAGATCTAAACCATATACTGTAGCTTCATCTCCTTTTTTTCTTATCTCTTTCCCTCTCTGTGTGTCTCTGTTTCTGCCATCCCTGTCTCTGTCCTCTCTATGTATCTGTCTGTGTCTCTATCGATCCATCTTTCATCTAATGATTTTCTATTCACTTTTGACAGCTAGGACTTTGCTTAGTGCTGCTAGATTCACCCTCAAGGAATTCCATCCTGTTTAAACCATCAATACTCAGTCTGTGCTGTCAATTAAGAATGTTATATGATATAGAAAGTATAAGGAATGAAGATAAAAAGCATGCAGAATGAGAGACCCAAGAATTAGTGGTTTCAAGTATATTGCCATTGTAGGAGTTTTGTGAGGAGCTAAAAAGATGATGAAATTATACCAGTAGGCAAAAGTTCAAAGGAGCTCCTGGGCCATAATAGTGAGCTTTGTTATTTATGCTATTAATTTTATCCTTCATTTAACAGTGGGAGCCACTGAACAAAAAGTATTCATCAAGGCAAGGATATAATCAGTTCACATCTGGGTGATGAACAATGTCTATATTTCTCCAATTTTTTATTTCATGTATGTAAGATGGAATTTATGCAGTTTTCCTAGTTTTTGAGCATTATTTAATAAATAAAGTCTGCTAGCATAACTGTATTTGACATTGGTTACAGAGCATAGCATAATTTTGGAACATTTTATAGACAAGAAGAAATAGATACTGTTGAAATATATATGAACATTTCTTTGAATTATAGTACTAGTGGAGATGGAAGGACACTTTATAAAGAAATAAAGAATTGAAATAGAGTGGTAATCTGAATTTTAAACACTCTTCTTCTACGTACACGGATTTTAGAATTTGAGGGTTTATTGAAGAGCATTGGTTCAGAAAATTAGGTCCATCAGAGCAAATTCAGATAGAGAGACTTTCTTTAAAAGTTACCCAAGACATATCTTTATTCTTACCTTGTCTCTAGAAACTAAAAGATAAGCCATAAGACAGAATTGTTTTAAGATAATTTCAATTATGTAAAAAGAATAGAACAGCTTATTACACATTTGATTATTTAATTGGTATTTCACAAAACCCAATTCTTTTTGAGGTATTCAAAACCAGCATCACGTCTTATCATTTTAATTTCAAGTTCATTTTTAGTTTTCTAAGTAGAATTTTTCTTGCTCTGAATGCTCTAAAACCTGTCATTCAGATGTTGAACTATTCTTAAACAGTGAGTCTTAACTTTCAAGAGTAACTATTACTTTTGCGTACTAAATTCTTAGTTAATGTGGTTAATTGTATAGAATAGTCATAACAGAATTAACTGTAATAAGGAACATGTTAAAATACCTGACTATTCCCCTGCTAACCACTTAAACCCAGTTCACAATTTTATTTTAAAATGCAATGAAAGTAATGGAAGTTCTAAGCTCCTGGAAATTCTATAGAACCAAAGCTGCTTCTACTGAGTTCAAGAATCTACAAGACAGATGGTTAGATCAGCCTTTCAACTTAGGAGTTTTATACACAGTGAGACTATGCAATAATAAAGGACAATAAAATAATAATAATTAATAATATTTAATTATTATGTGGCCATGGAGAGAACTGTATGGTATGGTTCTTCATGAATTCTAAGTACTATATGAATATTAATACCATATATAATTATACTACTTAATGAATGATTTCCTTACTTTTACTATTATACTTTACTTAATGTAGCCTAATTCAGATACAGGCAGAATTATTGTTTGACCCAAGGTTCTTATGTTATTACAGGACAGATTTCAATTGCTCAGTATGTACTAGTCTACTTTGAAGTTAAGGATCATGTGTTTTTGTTTGTTTGTTAGCTTTTGTTTGTTTTTGTCTTTCTTTGGTTTGATCTACTTGTTTTTTGTTTGGTTTGGAATTTTGTTTTGTTTGGTTGGTTCATTTGTTGTTGTTTTTTTCCAAAAAGACTTCAGCTTCTTTGAATGAAGAAAAGCTTTTTAAAGAAAAATGTAATGCATATGTTAATATTCCGAATATTGGCTTGTAGGTTTCCATCTTCATGACTTTCAGTTATATTGATGGTACCGTTATATTGATGGTACCATTACAATTACTTTCTCTGAATTTATTTCAGGATGAAATTAATTTTCATGAAACTTGGCTTGAATGTAGCCATCCTAAACTAGATGCATTTTACTGGTCACAATCTATTATCTAACGTACTTTTTGTGTTTTAAGTGAAGTATAGACATATAACTTTTTCTATCATAAATACTGTGATATGAAGGCTATCTACTTTCAAGAGAATGAAGCTCTCTCCACATATAAAGCACTTTGGCTGAAACATGTATTCGTGAAAAAGACTCATTACTTATTGACTCACTACCCTATTATAAGTTTTCAGAAGCATTTTGGATCTATTTTTATAAATATTGTGCTTTCATTTTGAAAGCACAAAAACAAAACTTTCTGCTTAAAATGATCATGGTAGTCCTTCAAAGATGATTTTGAATAAGCAATAATCAAACTTACTTTCTGGACTAGGACAAATATGTAAGAAAAAGTCAAAGAGTGGCTGTGAGGATTCAAAAGTGGTTAATATGACCTAGATGATAGGCACTAATATGGCTAATATAACCTAGATGATAGTCACTAAAGGGAATGACCGGGGACAAATTTTGGAGTCATGAGTGGAATGAATCTGAAATTTATCCTTTTAGCCTAGGTTTTACTATGTCAAGAAGAGGAGGTTGAATGCAAGATATATCCAGGAATATAAACACACATATGGATATATATATATATATATGCACATTTACACATACATATAGGTGCTTATCATGTATATATATGAATACATCTACATGTATTCACACATACACTTGTATATACACTAGGAAAAGTAGGTTAAATTTGAAATTGTATTAGTGTTAGCCAAATACATGAAATTCTATAAACTATTGAATGCATTAGTCTATGAACAATTTACTTGTGATATTTTAGCTCAGTCCTTTGTTTATAAATGATTTATTTACTAATAAGAAACTATGTCTGTAATGAGTAATATTCAATCTGTGTCATAGTTCATGAATAAAAATACTGAAACTTTGGGCTGTAAAGGTGGTGGCTAACTGGTGCAGTGCCAGTTAGACATGCACAAGGCTGTTAGCTCAAATGCTGGAATGAGTGAAAAAATAAAATCAGGTACAGTAAATAAGATAAAATAAAGTAAAATAAAATAATAAATAAAATGAAAACAGCCACCAAATGAGAGTAGATATCTCTTGCGCTTCCAAGGCCAAGTGTAAGTAAGGCCCCAAGACTCCTTTTTTGGTCGTCTCTTTTTGACCAGCCTTGGAGCCCTGTTGCCAGAGGGCTCATCCTTTTAAGGAGGAACTGTATTAAGAATAGTTCAGACTCAGCTAGTCAATTCATGTCTGCCTTTCACTTACTTCTTTCCCTTGTTTAAACAAGTAGTATCTATTCAAATGTCCCCTTCTGTAAGCAGAATCCTGAATTCCTTGTCTAAAGAAGCCATAACATCCTATTATATAATATATATTATGTCTTTCCTTAGAACTTTGTGTTCTCTAAAATTGCTATACTCACTTCTTTAATTTTATTTGTATTTTTGTCTCTTATAATGTATACATTTTCTTGTGTTCTCCCACAGATTTGTGCAAATGTATTGGCACATAATAGGGAATATATTGCTATTGGATAAGAGCATGCCTCAGCCTGGAGTGCATGACCAGCTTTCAGGAGGAAGGAAGGAAGATGGAGGAACAGCACCCACTGTTAATTCCTCATCCTTGATGCAGATTATAAAAAACTCTTCTCATTAACATAGCTCACAAAATGCATGGCATTTACTCATTCATGTATACAAAAATTGTTTTTCTTTTGTTTTCATTCTGTAGTGAAATATTACTTGTAGACTATTTAACATATTTTACAGAGTATTTTTCATTCTATTAGTTAGAAACAAAGTGGCACAACTCCTTCACATTCCTTTCTTAAACAACCTTAAATGGTTTAAGTGGTTTAAATATAAAAAATTATGCATGTTGGTAGAAAATGATTCATTAATATGATAGTAATAAGGAACAGAGAAAATGGAAAATTATTTTGATAACTGAACAATGGCTTAAAAGATTAGAAACATACTATTTAATATAAAAAGATGAATAAGACTGACTAATAAGAATAATCATTTAATAAATTCTTCATAAAGTAAATAAGCTCCTTAAAACCAACTATTTTTAAGTTATTCAGAACCCAAAAGACTTAACACATGACTGCTTTATTTCTCTTATTAAATATAATTTAAGTTATATAAATTTCTAGGTAAATTGCACAAAGGAATCAAGAGATTAATGTGATTCTGGCAAATATTAACTAATGACTTATCTTGATTAAAGTTGTCATTGCATTTTTAGGCCAATAAACAAAATTTGATTACCTTTGTTAATAATAATAAATAAGGTTAAAAACAAATAATTACATAGGATTTTATTGGCATCTTATGTTCATTGAAATTAGGATGTGGTAATCACAAACTTCTTTTTCTTGGTTTTATCCAATAAGTGAAGTGCCTACGCTGATGTTGCTGTACTATCAGTGAGACAGACATGCTTTTCAAAATTACAAGCAATACATCACAACAATTCTCCTGAGTTTTAACAAGTTGATATTTTTCTTTTTAACAAACTAATGTAATTGCATGGAAAAGGTTAATGGGGAGAATAATCTTAGTTCACAGAGGGGATTGTTATATTCCAAGAAACTTTTCTTGGTCTGCCAGTGGGTGACCTTTCACTAGAGACTCTACCAAAACTATAAAAACTGGAACAATTATGGAGAGTGATTATCTTTTAAATTAACCACTGATAATCAGCTAGTATCAGGAAATGTCAGTTTCAGAAAAAGTAAATAGTATGGTAATTTTTAAATGTTTCCCACAGTTTTAGAAATGGCTGGGGGCTGTTCATCTCTATAGGTGGAACTTCTTCCATATTCTAGTTATTACTCAAGAGACTGGACTGAGTTTGGAAATTAGATTGCTTTGGAAATGTCATCTTTATACCAGAAGCTTGTGGTAACTTCTTATAGTTATGTTTACTGAATCACTTTTACCATTTTGGACCCATGGGAAGAAAGAAAATTGAGTTAATATAAATGGAAGTATTGTTGATACTAGCAATGGAACAGTATAAAATATCATAAAACACAGTTACACAAGAAAGTGACAACACAATGTCCAGACAATACAGCATCATCTCCAACATGTTCAGAACCTCCACTGGCCATGTGTTTTCATACATAACTGAATTAATGAATAGATATTGTGATGCTCATGAAAGAGGTAACAGAAAGGCAATTTCTAGAACAAACCAAAAGAATGTTATTGCTACTAAAAATATGAAAAATGGTAGTTGGATAGATCCTTTCAACAATAATCTTGCAAGATAATAAAAACATCCCAGTTATTGGAGCAGGAATGCTAAAGCTAAACAATATAATAACTTTTCTTCTGCCTCACAGATTATATGTGACACAGCTAGATTTCTGACCCAGGCTCTACTTAGTGTACTCATGAAGACCGAAGTATATTTGATGGCTATGTCCCTAGTTTATTCATCTGAAAAATACTGACAATAATGCCTATTTCCTATGAATCATTCTAATGAAATAAGACAAGTGCACATAAAATATTAGTTTCTTCCCAAAAAATACTAAAATATTATCATTATTACAACTAAAATTGTTTGTTGTTTTATTTTGGAGTAACCAATTACTTACTTTTCAAATCTATTTTGTCTTAGGATAAACTCATTTTAAAATTTTCAGAAAATTTTAATATGTAAATAAGAAAGCAACTACTGGAATATTAGTTCTATACAGTTTACTTCCTAAGAAGTCGAAATCAGTCTGAAATATATTGAAATATTCTTTTGATGGGTTTAATATTTAATATTGATTATAATCAGAGAATCTAAAATCCCGGGATTTGCCAAAGTAAAGCACATATTTAGCCCTTAGAAATAACAGTAACAATTCCTTGGTTGTTAGTGAAAATACTCCCACACATATTTGTTCTTTTATTTTCCCTTCCTTTAATATATGCATTCTTTTCTTTTTACAAGTACAATTTGTTAAGTTTACAGAATTTGTCTTGATTAAAATAAAATAGATATGAGTTAGGATTTTTTATTAGTAAGTTTATTTTATTGTGAAAATACCATACAAAAGGACAGAGGGGTTACAATTGCATGAGCAAGGTAATGAGTACATTTCATATCAAGGATTGTTGCCTCCTCCTTTGTTTCCCCTTACCATCCCTGCCTTCCCACCCTCTTCACCAAGGTTGTAGAGTGTTAGGATTTTAAAAATAGTCAATAAGATCCTTTGATGTATGGAGACTTACTTAAGACCTATTGGAAATTGAATTTATATAAACAATACTGTAGCAGCATACCAGCAATCAAACTAACGCATATTCATACAAATAATAAAAGAGTAAAAGTAAAACTGTTTTATACATCTAATAGGAAAATCTCAGTATCATATTTAATGTGAATGTTTGTAATTAGATTCAGGTTACTTGCATAATAATATCAGTTTTTCTACATAGTAACACCAAGTCTTCTATTACTTAGGTGGTTATTTTTAGGGAAATCTTGCAACTGTAGTTTCCTTATCTGTACTCTGATGTACTGAGATATGTGGAATCATGGCAGGATGCATTCAAAGAGATGGATTGTTACCTGTCTTGGACTTTGTGCAAATAACTGAGAGTTTTCTTATTCAATCTCACTATTTACTTAGTCTATATGTATATGTAAATGTAGGTATTGATGTGCATTCAATTCAGTAGAATCTGATTATAATTTAATTAAATGTGTAATTTCCAAAATTGATAACAGTCCCTATATGTTCACCAGTATTATCCAGATACCTGAAGGATCCAGATGTGCTGGCACAAATTACAGTTTGACATTTTCTTTTTTTAATATATATTTTTATTGTAAAGATCCTGTACAGAGTGGTTACAGTTACATAAGTAAGGTAATGAGTCCATTTCCTATCAACCATTGGTACCCCCTCTTTTGTTTTTCCCCTGAACACCTCTTTCTTCCCCACCTCCCCAATTCCTCCTGCCCCTCCCCCCCCCCCCCCCGCAAAGTTTTAAAGTTCGTTTTCAACATAGTGTCTTGTACATCTCATTGTTACAATGGGTCATCTGTATCCTTATTTCAGCATTTTGTTATTTCTTTCCCCTCCCAAAATTAGAAAAATGTATATACAAGTTTGATATTTTCAAGGGCTCCCATAATATTCATTCACACAGTTCTTTTCTCACCTATTTCTGACATTCCCATTTCATTTGTAAACAAAGGCTTACAATGGAGAAATGACTTTATTTATAATATCATTTTTCAGACTTCCAATATATTTCATGGAATGATGGGCCTAAAGTATATATTAACTTCCAAAAGGTACTGTTTTATTTTTGAAAAGATTGCATTAGGATTACAGATAATTTAACTGTTTTACAAAATAGCTTTGGACAGCTATGAATTTCAAGGCTTAGAAAATGTTTAGACTTTCCCTTTTTAGACTTTCTCTTTATACCTATAGGCTGTTGTTCACATTCCTGATTTTTCTGTTTTCCAACTAATGTATGAAATCATTTTGTCAAATATTCAGATCGATATTTGGCAATGGAAAATAGCAGAGAAGAAAAAGTAAATTAAGAAGTGGCAGCCAGATATGTATTGATTGAGAAAGTAACAATAACTTGTTTCACTGTCATTGTATAAAGTTATGAAATTAATTATAATATTTTATTAATATTTCTTAGTTTGGGGTATGATTAAGTAAAGATAATTTGATCTCTTTAAAAGCTTGTTTTAATTTTATATTAATATGTTGATAATTTATACTACAATGTTCAGTAATGTAAAGCTGAGAAATAAACTCCCTCACTGGTGAATTTAAGGAAATCACTTAGCATAAGGTGAAGTCCTAGATTAGATCTCTTTGCTCCAACTTTTGGATTGGTAATTTTTTTACAAGGTAAATTGTCTTTATCATGGTCCATAAAGTTTGTGAATTCTATGAGCTTTGACAATAAAATTATTTCTTTCACATCAGTTGATATTTACATTTCTTTCCTTTTGCTTCATGTAAGCAGTTCCCTCTTTCCCTCTCATTCCTCCATTTGGATAATTTTTGGGACAGTTTGTACTCTATGACAAGAAGATCTAATTCTTTATTTTTCATATTCTATAGCTATTTGCTTTCCTATGGAGAAATCATAGCTAGGTTTAGACTGCTGGTTGCAAGTGATCCACTTATTGACACTTTATTTTTATTAGTTTATTATTTTTAAATTTATGTTACCTTTCTGCTGCTGTTCAGGTAGATAACAGCATTGTATATATGTGTATGCATATCTATATGTGTTTATGTATAAATATATGTGCTGGTATGTGTGTTAACATTTCATAGGCTCAAATCTATCATTTAAAAACACTATTGATGTTCCTCATCTCAATTGTATCCATTTCCCTCGTAGATTACTGCTATATTTGTAAGTTGTGGGAATTTAGTAGGTTATTTTGAGATTAATATAGGAAAATCTGGAAGTTTTAACATAGGAAAATCAAAATTTCAGAAAAATATTCTAAAACTTTCTGAGGGCCAACAGCATAATGGGAAAGTGGTGGTAGACTCCATTTGGAATCAAAGCCTTGTCAGGTTGTCTAAATCTTTTGGAAGTAATTTGAGCTCTGTGAATTCTTTCAATGAAACACCGACGCTTTTTCTAAAGATGCATATGAAGAAAAATGTTGAATTCCACATATTAGGAATGAAAAATAAAAACAGATTAACTAGGATGGAGAAGAAAAGTAAGCACAGAGATTTAGGAAAGCACACACACATATAACTTTTTGTTTCTACAGGAAAGGTAATGGAATAGAGTCATAATTTTTTTATTTCTATGGGAAAGGTAATGGAATAGATTCATAAAACTGGACAGTTACTCTGATCTGCCCCAAAAGTAGAATACATAGAAGAACTAATTTTCTATTTTTTAAAGGACAAAATAAAAGTATTTTTGTTGAATTCTACCCAAGTTATTTCAAGTGAATAGAGGTGAAGTGGTAGAATAGAATCCTGGACAAAAACTAGAGACCATTTCGAAATGAAGTAAAGAAGTCAAGGAAAGGTAATAGTTATAGAAATGTGTATGAAATAGAAATTTAAAGTTAGAAATTAGAAAAATTGAAAACTTACAATGAGAGGTTACAAGTCAAGTGAACTTTAAAATGAGAAGAAAAGAAACTTCAGGATTAAAGGAAATTCCACAATAGATATACAAGATATATTAGCTCTTCATGCCACTAGAAAAATGAATATTTTAAGAATCAAAAATAAATGATCACTGGGTGCTGGTGGCTTAGGCTTGTAATCTTAGCTACTCAAGAAACTGAGATCTGAAGATTGTGATTCAAAGCCAGCCCGGGTAGAAAAGTCTCCATGAGACTTATCTGGAATAAACTACTCAAAAGGGCTGGAATTGGCACTGTGGCTCAAGTGGTATGAGCACTAGCCTTAAGTACAAAAAGGTTCAGGACGGTGCCCAGGTCTGGAGCTCAAGCCTCAGGACCAGCAAAAAGAAAAAATGAACAGAAAAGAAAAAAGAAATGATGGCTAGGTACTGGTGGGTCATGCCTGTAATCCTACAGGCAAAAAAAAAAAAAAAGAAAGAAAGAAATGATGGCATTATGACAGAAAGTAAAACATGGAATTTATGCAGAAACTGTAAAATAAACATAATAGGATAAACTGTAGAACAAAACAAAAGCAATGAAGCAATCAAAGTACAAGTTCTTTATTTTTATATCCAATTATCAGGCCAGGACATAATAAGGAATTCCATAGAAACTATCACTCCTTTTACATGTGTTAACAGCTCACCAAAATATGAGCTAAAATGTACTAGATGAGTCTTAAATATACTGTTATCATACCACATGGTTTTTCTCTCTAACACTAATGGTTTCATGCCAAAACAGCATAATAGTCAAGGTGAATAGGTTCCCATTGGTCAATGATAAGGTCATTTGAGTATCTACATAAAGCATTGTTTGAGGTATGAAGGGGCATGACTGCGATACCTACAATCTGAAGACAGAGAAAGAATTACAAGTTCAAGGCCAGCCTAGACTATATAATAAATTCAAGACAAGCTTGAGTAACCTAGCAAGATCTTGTCTTGAAAATACAAAATGAAGTAAAATAACAATCCTACTTTTAGCTGGGAGCCAATGGCTTACGCCTGTAATACTACCTACTCAGGAGTCTAAGATCTGTGGATTGCAGTTTGAATGTGTACTAGTCATTTACATAAATATAACCAGTAAGAGTTTTACTATCTATAAAACCAGATTATCTGAGTTCATCATTGTTGGCCCTAAATAGAGGATGAACAGAGTTTTACTCTGTTTACACTTGTATATAACCGATTTTTAATAAGAACATTTTAGAAAAGATTTGCCTTAATTTGTAACTACAACTTTCATTCTATGTCCAGGAACAATTAATGATCCATTTAGACTTCTCTGAACAGACCTAGTCCATGGAATTTGATTATACCTTTAATGGCACATTTTTCTAGCCAAATTGTCTCTCTCTCTCTCTCTCTTTTCTTTTTTTCCGGTCATGGAGTCTGAACTCTGGGCCTGGGCACTGTCCCTCAGCTGTTCAGTTCAAGGCTAGCACTCTACCACTTGAGCCACAGTGCCACTTCTGGCCTTTTCTGCTTATATGGTGCTGAGGAATTGAACGCAGGGCCTCATAAATGCAAGGCAAGCACTCTACCACTGAGCCACCTTTCCATTCTCTCTTATAGTACATTCTCCATATAGATAAATATAGTTGCAAATAGCAATAATTAGTCATAGCATATTTATGAATTAAAAAATCAGTTTAAATCATGCAAAAATTCTCCTAGTAGACTGTTAGATTCTACTGTATGATTGTCAGGTACTTTTAATTACTATCATATACTCTTCACTTTTGCTACTGAAATGTGAATTTGAGGTTTATTAGGGTTCTGGTCTGCAAGTGATGCCCTTTCTTACTACAGAGAATAAATCAGTCTGTGTCAATTCAGAAATCAGGGGAAATTGAAACCATTTTGCCTTTCTTTTTTTAACATTGCTTCATTTCTTTTTCATTTGGAAACCACTCTATTGTGTGCCACTGTCTAATAGATGACCAGATGGTGCTGTTTGAAAAGTTCAATTTGGCCTGAAATCAAATTCCAATGAAAATAACTTCTGGAAAAGCTATACTAGTAAAACTTACATTTAAAGAAAACTTAACGTTGTTGCATTCATTTTGAAGTTATTTATAAATTCTCTTCCTTATTATTAAAGGAATCAAGAATAATACCCCTCTGTGAATGTTTTCCTCTATAAATTGAGGCTAATATAAAACAATATATCCTTATTTTTTTCAAAAGTGCTGTATTGAAGTCATTAATTATAAATTATCTCTGGAAATTCAACTTAGGCTACTTTAATATAGATATTGATTTGAGAAGATATTATACTTAGAGAACTAGGAGTAAGGGAGCAGACTTCCATGTCACCTATGCTGTTACATGGTGCATCTCATTCTTTTACACCAGCCTTGAACATGAGACAGTAAGAAGAAATGACATACTTGCTTCATGGATGAGTCAGCCTAGAATGTGAGCTAAAATTCTTAGTTACTAGTGCCGCCACTCTTACTCTATAGCCTATTTGGGGGCTACCGTTGAAAACAATAACCAGGTAACATTAAGATTCTTCCAATGATCATGCCCTAACTAATCCACTTTGTGTGAACAGAAAAGTGTCCTGAGGTTAGAACTTACATTTCATTGGAAGTAGAAAATTGCTTTGTCCTTGCATTAGAATATGGTCAAGGGAAATCTTTCTGGATAAGGAAATCCGCAATCCAAATAGATGACTTGGCAGGTAGAGTTGAGCCTTTCTCTGCCTTGCACTTCTCAGATGCTAAAATAATGGGACTATAAATCAGAGTAGCCATAGTATTAGAAAATGGCCCAACATAATTGGTTCCCATTGAGTCTTAATTTCTTTTTGCTTCTAAATTTCTTATATGACCACAACATAGATCCAAAACTGAGATCATAATTCAATACATAATTCAAGATAACTCAGAATCCATCTGTTGGTAAATTTAAATCAATGCACCTCTACTCTGGTAGGGCAGCAGTTCACCTTAACTAAAATCAACCCAGATTACCATGAAGGCTTTATCTGCCTACTCACATGTTCTTAGCTTAGGAGTCCAAAGTTTAAAAAAGTGATTCATCACTAAAGATTCCTAGCATCACAGCAAGGACCTACCTTATAGGAAAGGAGCAGCAACTCTGGGCATAAAACCATTGGCTATACTTACTCCATCAAATGTATTTTAGCATCAGGAGGTCACAGAAGCTGGAGTTGTGGTACACCCTTAGAAGATACAGCTTAAATTCTCACAGGGAAATGATTCCATGAAGATGTAATGACATCTTCTAGAGCACAATACACATACTAAGTAATAATTATAAACAAGGAGTTTATGGCATATCCTACAGATGCTAAAGTGTGTTCAGAATAGAGGGGATAGGAATTAGAGTGATCATCCTTAGCTTTACTTGCAGGACCTCATATGAAACAAAAACCCACATTCCTTCACCACAATGCTAGGTTCTAATGTATGTATACACACTGATTTCCAGAGACATGTCTACAGCAGGAGCCACAGCAATAATTACATAAAATTTCAAGTTACAATTTTCACCTAGCCACCATGAAGATAAGTTAAATCATTCTTCACGAGGAAAATAATCCTGACTATGAGGAGGAAGTAAGGCTACTGCTGCAAAACAGGGGTACATGTAGCATGTAGAAAGGGATGTTTGTCGCATGCTGGAGGGCTACCAGGACACCAGTTGATATTGTTTCAGAATTTGTATAATCACCAACAAGTTCAGCAGCCCTAATTCAAGAAGGACCAATAGCTCAAAACCCTTTGATTTGTGAGAAAAGATTCATTACCTGGTAAAAAGCCTCAATCAGCAGAGATGTTAGAGATGTGAACCTAGGAGGAGGTAAAGGATAGAGATGAATATTTGCAGATACACTTATGTGTGTTTTGTATGGATACTGTGATGTCTGGCTCTCGTCCTCTTTCATGGTTCAGACACTCATTCTACAACCTGTAGGAACGCTGGCAGTTGATGAATCATAGCTTAACCATTCCCACAGGGTTGCTTTTGTACGAGCAAGGAAACAAAACTCCATCCTTCGGCTTCAGCTCATGACATGCCCAAGGGACCAGCTTCAGAGCCGACAGTCTACACCTTTGTGAGTGTAGCATCATTTGATGACTCTCTCTGCACTATTTTTTCCTCATTTCCAAATGAATGTGTATGTGTGAATGTGTGTGTGTGTGTGTGTGTGTGTGTGTGTGTGCGTGCGTATGAGAGAGAGTGCTAAGGTTCTACAATTTTTGTGACTGTAGCATACTTCAAAAATCTCACTGCATTTTTTCTCTCATTTCCATGTGTGAGAGAAAGACAGAGAGAACACATTGGGAGAGTGGGATGGAGGGCTGTTAAATATTCTTTCATTCTTCAGTTAAAACCTATGTGCAAAGCCAGGCATCGATGGCTCCTGCCTATAAACCTAGCTATGCAGGAGACTGAGATCTGAGGATCGTGGTTCAAAGCGAGCCTGGGCAGGAATATCCATGAGACTCTTATCTTCAATAATCCACCAGAAAACCACAAGTGGAGCTGTGGCTCAAGCGGAAGAGCGGTCGCCTTGAGCTGAAGAGTGCAGGGACAGTGTCCAAGCCCAAAGTTCAAGCCCCATGACCAACAAAAACAACAACAACAACAAAAAAAACACCTACATGCAAATCTTCAGCACAGAGTCTATTTGTACAAACTGGACAACTAAATTATATTTAAAGCCTGTATATTAATCTGGTTTGTTAGTCTAAAACAACAAGTAATTTTATTACTCTATTACTGGTCTTATTTTATAAGGAATATTTTATGGTATATACACAATATTCTGATCTTATTTCCCAATTTGTTAAATACTGACCTTTGAATTCAAGTGTGTAGCCATGTATTTAAGTCATGAGAGGTTAGTTTTATGCACTTGATAATACAGCTAAGAAATTGAAAGGAAATTGTAGTGAGTGTTGGCTTTAAATTCCAGAGATGTAGCCATCTTCCCTCAGAAAAACTGTAAGTCATGAAATAGCTATAAGCCATTTATAAAAAATTACTTTATTTACATTGGATCCCAAAATATCCCCAAAAGCTGTTTTTTTTGGGGGGGGGGTGCAATTGTGGGGACTGAACTCTGGGCTGGGCATTGTCCCTCAGCTCTTCAGCTCAAGCCTAGTGCTCTACCACTTGAGCCACAGCACCACTTCCAGCTTTTTTCTTTTTGCTTATGTGGTGCTGAGGAATCGAACCCAGAGCCTCAGGCATGCAAGGCAAGCGCTCTATCTCTGAGCCACCTTCCCAGCCCCCCAAAAGCTGTTTTATGTCCTATAACATCAAATGTAATTATTCAGTTTCTAATCTTTAAGCTACTTGAAACCAGACTTCTGTGGCTCATGCCTACAATTCTAACTAGTAAGAAGGTAGCAATCCCTGGAAGAGTAGTTGGTTTGGAAAGTCTGACAGACTTCATTCCTAAAATAAACCACAGAAATATGCTGTGGAGGGATGGCTCAAGTGGTAGAGCATTAGCTAAGTAAGCAAGCAGGCAGGGTAAGAACAAAGTAAAGTACTTTTAAATAATTAACATTCAGTTAAAAATGGGCAAGAGGAAGGTGAAACATGTCATATAGGGCATATGAGGGCACTACCAAGAGGGGGGAGGAGGGTGAATGGAGAGGAGGATGGAAGGGTAAACATGGTCAAAATACTTTATGTGGGAAAATGGGATGAAGCTTATTGAGATTCGTTGGGAAAATTAAGAGGAAGTAGTAGAGGAATGACAGAGGATAAAGAGTTTGATCAAGATACATGGTACATATATATATATATATATATATATATATATATATATATGGATGTGACCAAATTAAATTAACATATAATTAAAAAGTGTGTTTGCTTTAAAAAATGTGATTATGTTCGGGTCGGCTATTATATTAATTAATCCAACACCCATTGTTCACTGATTATCCTGAGTTTCAGAGAAGGAAGCTTATTAACCTCCAAAATGTTCATCTTCCTTTAAAACCCACAGAACTTGTAACCCAGAGTACAGTCTGTGCCTCAGCATTCTCTAATAGCCTGCAGAAATGCAGGCTCCCCACACAGACCTTCAAGAAAGGAACTGGCATTTTACCAAGGCTTCTGCAGATAGTTATATGCACCAGAGAACAATTAATTTTAGCATTCTATCAGAATGGCTTCCTAATTCACTTTAAAAGAATGTGGACTTGCATGGAATTAGAAATTCTGTGGAGAGCCTGCAGGCTGACCACAAGCTAGGACATCTGGATTGTTTCTTGAAGACTTGGTAGTAACTTTTCAATTGGTAGTCTTCTCATGATTAAAGAAAATTAGCACCTCTTCTGCCATTAACTGTCCTGGAATTTTCTTTTTAATTGTCAAGTGATATACAAAGGAGTTATAGTTATATAACTAAGGTAGCAAGTATATTTCTTGTCAAACTGATTATCCCTTCCCTCATTTTTCTTCTACTCTCTTTCTGCCCAACCCCCCTCAAGTTGTGTATATCATTTCTAAGGTATTGCCTTGTAGATGTCGCTGTTGCATTGGTTCCCCTCGTCCATTGTCTCACCATTCTGTTGCTCCCTTTCTCTTCCCTAATTCAAATAAATATATATACAATACCAGAGTACCAAAATGAAATACAGTGACAGCAGCAAAAGAAACAAAAAATCACATAGTACATTAAAAACAACAACAACAGCAGCAAGGAAAAAAATTCTTGTGTCCATGTCTTAGAGTTAATTTCATCCAGCACCATTTTATGTGTTCATATGTGTATAGCCATTGAGCTATTCTGCTCATCTGCTAAGATTATTCTACACATATACTAATTATTGCCAATAAGGGACACCATGGGACCTATGTTTCTTTGGGTCTGCCTTACTTCACTTAATATGATTTTTCCAAGTCTTTACATTTTCTTATGAATGGAGCAATATCATTCTTTCTGATGGAAGCACAGAATTCCATTGTATATATATATATATATATATATATATATATATATATATATATATATATATATATATATATATGTTTATATATATTACATTTTCTTGATCCATTAATCTACTGGGGCGGGGGCATCTGGGTTGATTCCATATCTTAGCTATGGTAAATAATGCTGCAATGTACAGAGTGATGCTAATCGAAATAATCTCTATGAAATGGAGACAAGAGGTGTGTGTGTGTGTGTGTGTGTGTGTGTGTGTGTGTGTGTGTGTGTGTGTGTGTGTGTTGTTTGCTTTTTTAGTTTTTTTATTGTGAAAATACCATACAGAAGGGTTACAATTACATGGGCAAGGTAATGAGTGCAATTCTGATCAAGCATTGTTGCCTCCTCCTTTGTTTCCCCTTCCCATCCCTTCCCATCTCCTCTCCACTCCCACTCTGCCCCCCACTCCTCACCCCCACACCAAAGATGTATAGTTCATTTTCGTCATAACGTCTTGTACATCTCATTGGTGCAATGGGTCCACCTGTATCCCAATTTAAGCAATTTTTTTAGTATACTGTTTTCAGTTATTTATTTTGTCTTGCTTTTTTTTTCTCCTCTGGTTTATTCCCCATCATCACTGTTTCTGATTTCGGTACCCTTTGTCTTGTGTATACATTTATCTGATTTGGGGAGGGGAAAAGGAATCACAGAAACAGTGGGGCAAAAGGTGAGCAATGCAAGAGTGATACTTACTAGACACTATACCAGAAAAGAACTTTACAATGTGGGGGGAGGGAGTTCAGCTGGAAGAAAAGCAGGAGAAAAATGAAGGAGGGTGTAACACTGTTAAAAAAGAAATGTGTTCATTACCTTACTTATGCAACTCTAACCTCTCTGTACATAACCTTTACAATAAAATAAAATTTAAAAAGGATAAAGGAAAACTCATAGAGGAGCAGAAATAAGGGAAGTGAAGAATTTTGTATTTCCTAATGTTAATCTAGGTAGTGATTCCCTTCTAAGGTGACTGCATCCTATCCTGGAGTCCAACTGAGGAGTAGCATTTATTCACAAATATCTATGTTTTCCTTGAGCTCATTTATATATGGGTTTTTACTATCTGAACCTAAACACTATAAACTTGGGGAAGGCAAACTTCTTTTTTTGTTCTGAATGCTTAAATCACAGAAGGGAATGCCAATTAAGTATGTAAAAAGAATCCATTAATTACCTACTTGATAAATGAATAACATTCCAGACATGTAGTGCTAGCCATTAATAGTTTTATAGGAATATAAAAGTGCAGTTTATATGAATTCCTATAAGTTGATCTTTATATTCTGGAATAAGTCCATTATATATGCCTTATTTTTACCACTTTAGCCCCATGGAATGAACATTCGCTGATCATGCCAATTCAGCACCATTCTGTCTTGGCCAAGGATGTCCATTTGTTTCATTTGGATTGCAATGACCTCACTCTCCTATATTGTGTGTATTTCCTAAGGCCTGTTCCATACTAAACACAGCAATGTACACAGACAGATGCAGAGTTCCCTGCTGGGACCATTAACTCATATCTAAATGTGGTAGGAAGCAAGAGAAAGGGTTTTCTTCCCCATATGATGTGCTCTTGGTGCAATACTGGATTGGCACAATGCTGTACCAGCAGCCCTAGTTCCAGTGTGACCGAAGTCAGTCTCAAAAGTACTATGCTAGTTAGTTCCTCTTAAGTCTAACAATAGTTCACACTAGTTTACATTAAATTACACTAAAAGTAAAACCATGCATCTACACACACACATACACACACTCACACAATTTCATTGTTAATTCAAAAGCTTGATGACAAATAAAAGACAATGTTTAATTTGTAAAACAACTTGGTGACAGAGTTGGTTGTTGAAAGACACTTCTTGTGGTATGATTACATTGGAACAAAAGTGACAAGAAGATAACTTAATTGTTCAGAAATTAAAATGTTATCATCCCAAGGAAAGCACCTATTTGGTGAAGTGTACTAACAAAAAGGTACTGAGAGGAAAGGTAAAAAGACATAGTAGCAGGGTAAGAAGCAGGAGCCCAGGACAGGGAACCTTCAGTAAGAAAGCCCAGGGCAGCCCTGGCTCAAAGCTTTTGAGAAGGATAGTCAATTTAAATTCCATGCTGTAGACAAGAATAAGTCATCCTTTCTAGCAAGCCATCATAAGAAAGAAAGAGATCTACCCGAAACATAAATTTATCGCTACCAATATATGTAGGCACTAAAGTGATTTGTTTTAAAACTAACACCTTAAGCCTTTTAACAGTTTGCCCATAGGCAAAAAAAAAAGCAAACGAAAAAACAAAACAAAAAACCTGTTAGGAAATATAGTAGAATTGAAAAACCATGAAATAGTAGTACAATAATAAAACAGGAATGCACTTAACAACAATTTTTCACAAATGCTGTGGATAAATCTTTATTTTTTATTGAAGAACCCAAAGCATTGAATAGAAAAAAATACCTCATTTTTATGTAGGTAATAGTCCTAGGGTGACAATTCTCCTTACAGAAATTATGGAAACATCCTTTAGAGGTTTGTGATGATTTATAGCTCACCTGAAAACAACAACAGGGATTTGGATTTGGGCTCTGAGTTTGCTCTGCTCCTCACATTTCAGATGCTGGAGCATCCCAAGCTAGTGTTACCTTTCCATCCCAGAACTAAAGTTTCTCTCTCTGTACATGTACATTCTTAATAGCAGCTCAGCTGCCACTGAGAGCTGGGCTCATTCCCAATCCCAGGAGTACTATAACTGTGCAAGATTATGCTTAAAACCTTGGAGTCCTGTATGCTCCCCAAACATGAGGCCTTCTACAGTGTCACAATACAGAGGAAAGAATGCCTGTGTCCCAGGCACCAGTACCCTTACTGCTCAGATCCTAGAGAAGAGTCCTTCCCCTGGTGGCTGCGCTCCAGGCCTCTGCTAAGTGGCCACTCCATAGGTGCTACTCTTAAGATACTATCATTGTCAGGGAAATGTTAGTGAATGGCTCCAAATGGATTTAATTTATATAGAACATAAAATTAGCTATACGTTTTTTTTCCTGTTGGAGGAGTTGTTCTAAATGAAAGTTGAAGAACATTGTTTATGTCTAGATTTCACAAGAAGGTGAATTTTATACCACATAAATATGGAAACTTGTGTTACTATCATGGAATGCACTCAACCAAATCTATGTGGTGTCTACAACACATATAGGTTATATGTTATATGATACTTTATGTGATCCATTATTGATGGAAACATTATTATGTGAACTCAGTTGTGCAGGACTTGAGTTAAAATATGTTCTGGGTTTGTCTTTTTCTTAATTTTAAATATATATTTCTATTGTAAAGGTAATGTATTAGAGGGGTTACAGTTACATGAGCAAGGTAATGAGTACATTTCCTATCCAGCATTGTTGCCTCCTCCTTTGTTTTTCCCCTACCATCCCTTTCCTCTCACCTCCACAACTATACTCCTCCCTACCTAAGTTGTAAAGTTCATTTTTCAACATAGTGTCTTGTACATCTCATTGTTGCAATGGGTCAACCTGTATCCCTATTTTGTTTTTCCTTCCCCTCCCCAAATTATACCAACATCAAATACAGTGAAATGGGTTATACCATGGGGGAGGGACATACAAAGCAATGACAAAAAAATCACATGGTACCTTATAAATACATTAGAACAAATAGCAAGAAAGAAAAAAACACTTGTGTTCCTATCTTGGGGTTCATTTTGCTTAACTTCATGTTATCTGGTCAGATGTACATAGCTTTTGACCTTTTCTGCTTGTCCCAGACATTTTTAATTGTGCTGTTAGTGGTTCTTATTTTCCCCCTTGGTGTATTCCCTTTTGTCCTTGGTTTTGATTTCTGTATGCTTTGTCTTGTATATAAGTTTATCTGATTTGGGGAGGAGAAAAGGAAGCATAGAAAAGGTTGGACAAAGAGTGAACCAATTCAGCAGTGATACTCACTAGACACTATATTGGAAATGAACTATACAACTTGAGGGGGAGGGGAGTCAGGAGAGGAAAAACTGGGAGAATATGAAGGAGGGGGTGTTACTGATCAAAAACAAATGTACCCATTACCTGATGTATGTAATTTGTAACCCCTTTGTACATCCCTTTACAATCCCCTTTACAATAAAATTTTAAAAATGAAAATGAATACAAGTCCTAGTTTATCAATTGGCACATCTAATCCAAAAAACATTGCTTAGTGGATTCCCATAAGGTGTTTCTTTTTCCTGGTTATTGAAATCACAAACATTTTGATTAAGTCAGATTTAATTGAAAGGTAAAAACACTGGGATGATTATCACTAAAATTGAAATTACAAATTGTATTATACAAGGAGAACAAAATCAATCCCGATGATTTCTGTGAACAAAATTGAATCAATAGCATTTTTCCCATGTTGTTTTTATGCACAGTTCTAATCTTGATGACATTCCTCACTGCTAGCATTTTACAGGGAATAGTTTCAACACTGACTCCTTCATCCTTCTCAATTCCATTCTGCCTGCCACAGCCACATAATATTATCATATCACATAATAGTACAATATTAAGTGAAATCTGAAAAGTTGTGATTTTACAAAGCCTTCTTAAGGCACTTATTTGCATAGCACAATTATAGGAAAGTCATCATGCCCTAACTCGAATTATATTTTAACAGAAAAGACATTGTCAATGAATTAAGTATCAATTTTAGGAAATAATCAACCAGCATCTTTTTGAAGTATCTATATCATTCTGAAAATGTTGCAACATTCTTGTCTTTTTTTCTCAAAAAACTGACATTATGACTCAAAAAGCAAAATGGATTCAATACAAAAAATGTTCATGATACAATATGCTACTGGGTAAGTAATTTCAGTATCTTTGTACTTATTAGAGAATGTTCTGAATTACTCTTTTTTGGCTGAGAAAGGAAAAGTTTTAAAAAGTAAAACAGGGTTAAAGTTCTTCTTATGGCCATTTTCACTATTATTATAATAGAGCCAGAATGAAGAAAATGCTATAATAGAGTGTTCGTGAATATCTACTCACAGATATGCTAAACATTTTGTTTAGGCAGTAATTTTTAAAATTGAAGATGGACATATGGGCAGCAATCTTCCCAGGTCTTGAGAGTACAATAAATGATTAAGAAATGGACTCTGTTCTTAAAGAATTCTTTTTCTGGTGTTGTTTTCTTATTTGAGGAAAGTGTTATCTTTTGCTTGCTTAGATTTAGTAACTTCCTTACATCTGCATTTTTGATCATTCATCCTTGTATTGTCTAAAGCATCAACCTGAAATTCTTCAATGGTTTTGCCTTGTATCATGGGCTGTGTTATAATGTATATGTCACTTTAAGATGACAGAAATGTCTTATTATCTTGAATTTTTCCTGACCATTTTATTTATGTTGGAGACACATGACAAACTAGCACTTCATAAACACAACTTGTTCTTTCAGGACAGTAGGTCAAGAAGATTCTTTGACCATATTTCCACTTTGATATAGTTTTCTATGAACTTGACTCAGTCTCTCATTTGATCTATTTTGGAGATGATGCTTATATTTATGTTTCAGGCTGTGACTTATAAAGGTTCAGGCAAGTTGAGAGGCATTGAAAGTCATGCTGAATGTTTGAACTTAAGTGTGACAGTGGTGTCAAGCTGATGAAGGGTATGTTTTTGTTCAATCTTGTTTGTTTCTGTAAACTTGCTTAAAAGAATGTTCCAATACTGCCATTCCACCTGAATCAATGTTAGAATACAAACAGGAAACTTATACCGATAAGGCAGATTCGACCTGCACTATGATTATAAATAAAGGACAGCCAGGCGCTGGTGGCTCACGCCTGTAATCCTAGCTACTCAGGAGGCTGAGATCTGAGGATCGCGGTTCAAAGCCAGCCCTGGCAGGAAAGTCCGTGAGACTCCTATCTCCAATAAACCACCAGAAAACCGGAAGTGGCGCTGTAGCTCAAGTGGTAGAGCGCTCGCCTTGAGCTGAAGAGCTGAGTGACAGCACCCAGGCCCAGAGTTCAAGCCCCACGACCGACAAAAAAAAAAAAAAAAAAAAAAAAAAAACCCTAATAAATAAATAAATAAAGGACAAAAAGAGTTTGTGACAATTTATCCAAGTATAGAAAGCAAGCAAAATTATTCAAATAACTTTTAAAATAATCAATTATTTTAATTTTAAAAACATGTCTAGTAGTATATGATTTCTCTTTTGGTGGTGTACTCTGATAACATCTACAAAATAATGATTCAAGCTCTAAAATAGGACCGGTCCATGCAATAGAGATGAGGAAACAAAAATGTAGAAAATAGATCCCCCAAAATCTGATCTATTGAAATGAAAAGTCTAATAACATTAACAGAACAATAACAGTACTGAGTGAGTATTATCATTGGATCTTAAATGTCCTTCAAATATTTAGGCTAAGGGCTTAGTCATTAGGTTAGCTCAAATGGGAGATTGTAGAACCATAAGAAGTGGCCCTTAGAAGAAGTGAGAAGTCCTTAGGTCACTAGGTGAATGCCCTGGAAGGGATTATGGAACCTCCATACCTTTCCTTATTTATTTATTTGTTTGTTTATTAATTAAATAATTTTTGCTTAATCACTTACATTCTTAACTATCGTTTTCTGGCCATAAAATGAGTTATTGTGCTCTGCTACAAGTTTCTGCCATGGTGTTCATATGGCTTCAAAGCTGAGGGGATAATTGATCATGGCCTCATATCTCCCAAACTGTGTGTCCACTTACAACTTTTTTCTTTTAATTGATTATCTTAGGTGTTTCTTAGGTGACTATCATGAGCAACAGTTATTTCATATTTCCATTAAAAATAACACAAAAAATAGAACAGAAAGCACATCTAAAGGGCATTATTTTGATATAATTTATTATATTATGTTGATGTATTTTACTTATATTATATGTTTATTTATGCCAAGAATTCTATGAGATACCCAGGGCAGAAATAGCTTTTTTGTAGTACTATTTTTTGTAGTACTATTTTGGAGTAAATTCTTAGGCTAATAGTTGGTGTAACTATATATAATGAAAGCAGAAAAATGGAAATCTGTTCTTGCAAATCTAGAAATCAGATTTTACTAGTAGATGAATTAAGTACAATGTTTAGAAGTCCGATACAATAATTAAGAAACTTTCACTTTTCTAGGATAGTATAATAGTATAGTTAGGTAAATTTTTGAGAAATATTAATCTTTTTTGTTTCTAACCTTTCTCCTGTTGTAATTTTCCAGAATTCTTGAATATGTACAGTATACTCAAAATAGGAGGAAGCCTGTTGGACTACATTTGAATCTGAGAGCCAGTATCACGGTACACTCGCAATGGGAGCTAGTTAGGGTATTTAAGAACTAATAGTGAAGAAAGAAATAGTACATATGAACAAGTATTTGATGAAGTATTAATGGCAACCCATTATCTGATTTATGTAACTGCAGCCTCTCTGTGTATCTCCTTTATAATAACAATAGAAAAATTTTAAAAATAATGGCAAGCAGACTTTGATATTATATTTACCTGTCGATGCCTGGGGCATCTCTTAAATTTCTTTTTTTAAAAAAACAACCTATTCTTACTTTAATAGTCCTATTAGTGTATCATAAAGACTTAGTGCCTCTTCATATAAATCATAAACAGACTAAACAAAATAGCATGTTTTGGGAGGTGACTCTGTATTTCATCTTTCTCTATTAATAAGCCACCCATTATTTGAACAGATAGAAATGTTGGACCTGACCTTGTTATAACTCCCTGTTATGGATCTAGTGCTTTGTAAATCATGAGCTGAGGGCCATCACATTCGGGCTTCTGTTCTTACTGGAACTAGCTCAGTCAGTCTTACTATTCATCATGAACATTCACTTATTTTACTCTATAAAAAGATCTGATGTTTGCTTTTCATGTACCCTACACTATCACAAAAGATTTAATAGATTTTCAATTTTTAATAGTTTAAGTTAAACTAATAATTCAACAGACAATAGTCACATAAATTATATTTAACTTTCATTTATATTTTATTTCCATGCATAGAGTGATTTACATATACAATACCCTATGGGTGAGACTTTTATTGGATATTATGTAAAATAATCTTTAATTCATAAGTACTATCTGCAGCTCCCTGCAAAATCTCCCTGCACTGTAGTAATCCACTCCATAAGTCAATAGAAGTTAAACTGTGTAAAATACACAGTTTCCAGACACAGTGAATAAAAGAGATACAGTGTGTTCCATCATCTGGTATCTACAAACTTGGTCAGCTCTAAGATTTTTACAAATTGTTTTGCTACACGGGAATGAATTTCTAATTTTTGTTTGGGGAGCAGTTTACTGATTATGGGGTTATAGAACTGGACGCTGATAATAATCACTTTATCAAGAAGTCAAATAATATAAATGTCTTGTTTGATTTTTCTGAATGATTGATATAAAAATTTTGCCTCATCTTTACTCAGTCCTAAACAGAAACAGAAAAACTCAATTATATGTGTGTGAGAATATGAAATTTATATGTTTGTGAGATGTATATATACATATGAGATGTGTTTGTGAGATGTGTATATACATATGAGGTTGCTAGATGCGTTAACAACAAAAAGATATCCTATCTTACAATAATAACCATTAAGTTAGGTACACAGACACAGCAGTGTTTCCAATATATCCCCCAAAGTTCATGTATTCAAAACTTAATTTCCAAAGCCCTATATTGATGGTATGTAGAGGTTGGACCTTTAGGGGGAAATTACAGTCAGATGAGGTCGTGAGAGTGGGAAGGACATGATGGTAATAGTTTTATGAGAAGTGGAAGAGGGAAAATAACTGTAATACTAAGTGATACTCATTGCCTTATTATGAAGCAGTTTAAGAAATTCTTAATCAGAGATGGAGTGTATGCTGACACCTATGCTCTTGGACTTCTGTAAACATGATCAGGACTCAGGTAGTTTGTCACAGCAACAAAATATTGGGCTAAGGTAGACACAAAGGTGAAGATTACTTTCCTGGGTACCTTACAGGAAGGTGGCTGTGATAATAGTTTCAAGCTAAAGAGATGTGATGAAAGCAAGGTCTGCTATTTCAGAACCTTCTGCTTCTGAGAGAATGAGTGGTTGTTTCCTTTTCTGTCACTCTTGCTAGTTTGTTGGAACATGGAAATATACTGAGAGATAGGACAATTTTCTCAGAACCTACCAGCCTTCATTGGGAATTTGGGCAAACAGCCAGCTGGCTAGGAGAGGTGTGATTGCTGATTCCACTTGAGATCTCCTTCAGGAGGCCTGTGTTCAGGAGTTACATACTCACTTCTTTTTTATAACAGTCATACCGATTATTGTTGTATTAAATAATCCAGTAAAATAGTTAAATTATATTTTAACAACCCTTTCAAATGTTGTTGTGAAAATTCTAGTGCTTACCATGTGCCTAACTTGTGACACTTTTCTGTCATGGTCTATTTTTTGCTTGATCTATTAGTTAATAAAGGCTTAGCTAATACACACACACACACACACACACACACACACACACACACACACACACACACACACACACACACACACGAGTCTCAGAGTTGGTCCTGCCCAGCCTGGTTTCAAATTATGATCCTCAGATTTCAGCCTCCTACATAGCTAGGATTGCAGGCATGAAGCTTACTTACTTTTATTAAATGATTAACATGTTTTTAACTACAATTTCCATATTATCAATGGGTAAACTTTCTATTTTCTTGTTTGATATTATTTGTTTTTAAAATATGCTGCATTATCCTTAATTAATTTGGAAAATTATTCAATATGTTTTTGTTTAGTATTTACCTTAATGATTACAAGTCTCCTTAATTTGTCAAAGTGGATTTGATTAGAATCTATATAGAACTTAGATAATTTAAATTCTCTCTTTTCTTCAACTTAAATGTCATTATTTTCATATATCTTAAATGAAAACATCTGAATGTAGTTTTTCAGTAAGTAGGCACTAGACTTTAAAATTTTTCAACTTATTATTTTTCAACTTATTTTTCAATTTATTAACACTAAACCTCATTTATCTCAATTTGGGATTCAATGCACAATTATTTTCTTTCTTTTTGAAGAATATATATATATAAAGTCTATATCACTTAGTTTTGGGTTGTCTTTTATTGGATTTTTTTCAATTTTAAGAAGTTTAAAAATATTTGCCAAAACTAGAAAAGATATTTTTAAAAAGATTGACCAGTGCTGTCTTATTTGCAATGATACTAATAGAAACAGAAGTAATTTCTTTGTATTCTTACAGTCCCTCAAAAAGTTTTAGTACCCAGACATACTACCACCCTCCTCATAGACACTACTTTTAAATCTGGTAGGCACTAGACATTCAACAATGAATAATGTGAGAATAAGTTCCTTGTTTTAAATCTAATTCAGAGGAAAATACATATGTAGTATACAATATTTATGTATATCACAAATATAGGCAGTACAGAATTTGGATAAGGAGGGGATGTATATCTTGAATTGTAGATTTGAAAAGCAGGACATATCCAAATAAGATAAATTAAAAATTCCGCATCTAGAAACATCAGAAAGAACTATAGATTATGAAAGGCAAAAATATTATTACAAAGAAATAAATTAACAGTCTATTTCTGGAAAATGATCAAAATGGAAAACAGCATACTTCATACTTTATAATGATAACTCCAAGCATTATAGAAAAATATGTATTGTTCTCCACAAATGTAAATAGTACTTTACATAGGGTGCAACAAGGACTTCTATAGTTCATTCTAGAATCTGAATACATTTATCATTAATACATTTTCATTTAATAAAATTGTATTAAATACAGTTAATGAATTAAGAAATACAAAAATGGTTTATAAGCAAGAAAATAGTTAAACATTTAATATAAATAGACATGTAGATACATATATAATATATACATGTCTAAATATATTTGTAAATTATATTTATAAATATAAAAATATGTGAATTAAATATAAATATGTATATGCATATTAAACTGATTGTCAAAAATCTAGTTTGTGGAGTTACAAAAGGCTATATTCAGAGCAGCATTCTGAGTATCTTAGGGGAATGTTGTTAGAGTTAAAAGTTTTTGTAAAGTTATTTAAAGGAAGATGTAAATTATTAACTTTAGGCATTATTAAAATTCCTTGGGAATTTACAAAGAGTCTTTACTAAAAAGATAGAGATAGAATGTATGACTTTCAAGCATGTGAATTGAACATATGTAATAAATAACAAACAAAAATATTACAAATAAATTGAAAGAAGCAGGAAGAAAAAACATGTACAGATTAGTAAAGATTAATTACATTCAGTACTGATCAAAAACAGGGAAAAATAAAATAAAAATTTGCAAACAAAAAATTCACACACACATACAGACACACACCAACTCAGGCACACACACTTTGCAACTCTGTTGATATCATGTAACTTAGTCCTATGTTATCAGCTGTTTAAATCAATCATGATCTGCTGAGTGTTTTTCGACCACAGTTTTGTGAAAATGTGCCTCCCTGAAAGCAAAGTTTATCCCCAAATCATGACAAAAGCTAATGCAGTTAATTTCAATGACAAAGTGAAATTTTTAGATATGTTGAAAGGTAGCATGTCTTAATGGGTGGTGGTGGGGAAGCACTGTGGGGAAGATAAATCAGGCATTTACACTGTAGTAATGCCTTTATGCATCCTGGGGTTTTGTGGGTTTACCTTCAGTAATGGTCTCCTTGGAAACAGATTCCAGTCGAAACAGATTCACTGTAAAAACCTCTAAAACAACTTGATATTATTTCACACAAAAGAAAGACCAACGAAGTGAATTTACACTGATTATAAATCAATAGTCAAGACAGATGGACAGATCCATAGATGGATGGATAGAGAGAGAGAGAGAGAGAGAGAGAGAGAGAGAGAGAGAGAGAGAGAGAGAGAGAGAGAGAGAGAGAGAGAGAGAGAGAGAAATAAAATTGAGGAAGAGTATACAGTTGCAATAACATATTCATACTCTGTTTCTGACATTAGTTGCTCTATCATTAAAGGTCATTTGGGGAATTTTACATATTTTAAATATGAGAAGCCATTTCTATCCATGAAATATGAACGTTTAGAATTTATTAAAATTCCTACCATAACCATATCGATCATTCAGATGAGGGGATAATGTAACTTTTTTTTCTTCACTTACATTTAGCACAAAAACTCCATTCACTGACATTTCAAGTTATTTTATTCAGATCTTTTGGAAAGTGCAGCGCCTTCTCTTCTACTTTCTGGTTTCCTCTGGTTCTGATTGAAATGAAGTGCTGGCAGGCATCTGAATGGATGGCAAATGCACTTCACTCTGCTAATGCAGAAACCATCACTCATTATTACATTAAATAGCCTCTTCTGTTCTGTCATCTGTCTATCCCAAGTGGACATCAGTTAACCAGGATGCAGAACTACTGTAAGATCATTAATAAAGTTTACTATTGAAGAGATTTATAATTTCAAATAAATACAACATACCTTGGTAACTAAGTATCATTTTAAATGTGTCAGAGCCACATGTGAGCTTATTAAAATGAAGATTAGAGTCTGGAGGAAGATGGCAGAGGAAAAGCTGGAGGCTAAACAAGCTCTCACATAGAAAGCAGCTTTAGTGTTGCAGTGAACAGTCCTAGGCTAGAGAATCACACCAAGTGTGCCATCACAGTACAGAGAGTTTGGCCAGAGAGGGAAAATCCAGGCAGCTTGATCAAGGAGACAGATCTGAGCACTTGCTGGTAGCTGTGGTGGTGGCTGCGGCAGTGGTGGCCATGGCATCCATATCAACAGACAGAATCTGGGACCAAGGCGCCAGAAATCTTCATCCTGCTGATCACAGACCAGGGAACGGCCCAGGAACCAAGAGTGTGGCATGAGTAGAAACCTGACATCCTTTCTCCTTCTCATGGAACAGCAATGGGAAGGTAGCCCCTCCACCACCACTATAGGAGTCATTCAGCAGGTCATAGGAACCTGACCTGACTCTCCAGGCTCAGCTCCACCCAGATGAAAGTCACCCCGCCCAGGCAGAGATAGCTCCGCCCCCAGAGGAGTGACTTTCTCCACTGGGTATTTACCCAGTACCAGAGGTTGCCTCTCCCCACTGCAGCCTAGACAAACAATTGAAACTCAGTAAATATAAACCCTGAGAATGGCTCCAGATTGAGCTCTGTGAGAGTCTCAGGAGCGAGCTTCTAAAGGAAAAACTACTGATTGCTGATAGGCCTCAACCTTACCCAGAACATAGCCTCATCACAACAACTCCAAGCTAGAGGAAACAGCAATCTCCCTCTTTTGTGATACTCAAAGCAGATCTCCCTCCCACTGAACTAGCCTGGGAGGAGGATCAAAAAGTCCTGGATCTGCCCTTTTATCTGCCCGCCCAAAATAACTGACTTAAGAAATCACTCAAGCCATAGGAAAACCAAACAACACAAGCAGACCAGAGACTCCACCAAGAGACTGGTTACAGATATAAGTGATATACAAGATCCCCCCCCCCCAAAAAAATCAAAGAATGCTTTTTTCTAGTTATTTTTTACTTAAAAATTGTGTTTTTTTTTCTTTCATAATTTTTATTTTAAGTATGTATGTGTGTGTATGTGTGTGTGTGTTTTAAATCTCTTTTGACCTTTTGGTCCTTTTTCTTTCTTTGTTTCTTTTTTGCTAGACTTAATTGCTGTTCTGTATATCCCCATTATTGATTATTAGACCTTACCCTCATAGTATTCATACTTAATTCAGAAATTTATTACTCAATTCACAACCTCTTAGGTTTAACTTCTTTAATAGTAGTATTATTTCTTTTACTTATATAATTTTTAAGTATGCCTATTTTAAGATTTTTTTATTTTTATTTTTATATTTTTCCTTTTTATCTCTCTTCTCCTCTCATCCTATCCTTTTTCTCTCAATATCATTTCTTTGTACTTACATAATTTTAAGTGTTTCATTTTTAAAATTTAATTTTTTGGTTTTTTCTATTACTTTTTTTAAAATCTCTCTCCTTTCAATCTGTCCTATCCATTTCCCTCTCTGAGATTAGGACTTGGTTAAATTCACTCTTGCTTTTACTTCTCCAATCCCTCTAATCCTATTTTTCCCCACAATTCTTCCTAAACCTATTAATTTCTAGTCTGTTAAGTCCCTCTTTGATTTTCTTAGCCCATTAAGCCATAGTTGTTTGATGTTGAACAGATTGTATCTGTTGAACTAGATTGTATCTGCAGCCATTTTGACTGTGCAACTCCAGGACACTGGTTGATGCTTGCCTTAAAATAGTGTTCTAGCACAAAAGTGGTGTTACTTTCATACCAAATGGGCAAAACAAGCCAGAGAAACACAAAAAAATGGTAAGTCCGGATATCTCAGCTCCCACTCACAATAATGAGGTGACAGAATAGTTAATGAATAATCAGAGAAGAGTTCCCAAAAAAGCTCTGCAAACACCACTGGTAAACATGGTGAATGAAAAGATTGAAAACCTGCAAAGGATTCAGTTCCAGCATGATAGGGAGCGAGACAAGGCTAACCAAAGATTAATACAGGAACTTCACCAGCATGAGGAGGCTAACCAAAAATTAATTCAGGCATCTCATGAGAGTGAGGAAGCTAATCAAAGATTAATACAGGAATTGCATGACCAGGCTGAGAACAGTCAAAGAGAAAGACAGAATTGCATGAGCAGGCTGAGAGCAGTCAAAGAAAAATATAGGAGTTGTGTGAGCATGAGGAAACTAATCAAACAATAATATAGGAATTGCGTGAGTGGGATGAGAATAGACAAGGATCAATAGAGGCATTCATGGAATCCGTAAACAGACAGTTGAAGGAATCCAGGGTGAACACAAAGGGAATGCTGAATAGAGCCCATCAGAAGGAAAGATAGTCCAAGGAAATCATAACCCATCAACTAAGTGATTTGAGAATAAACACTAAACACCCAATTAAGGAAGTAAAGAAGTTCATAAAAGATCTAAAACAAAGCTCCAACAAAGGACTTAAAGCCATCAAAGCCAACCAACTAGAAGGAAAAGAAATAAAACCAAAGTAGAAAGTCTTGACAGTAGGTTACACCATGCAGATCAAATCTCGGGGATTGAAGACAGCCTAGATATTAGAGAAAGAACATACAACTATCCAAAACAAATCCAAGAAATATGATAGATCTATTCAACACTTGTAAAACACAATCAGAAGGCCTAATCTGAGGATAAAGGGGCTAGAGGAGTACCTAGAGACAGAAATTAGTGGTCTAGGAAATTTATTTAACAGGCTCCTAGCAGAGAACTTCCCAAACATGAAAAAGATAGGCCTATTCAGATACAAGACTCTTTTAGAACCCCATATAGACAAGACCAGAACAGAACATCCCACTGTCATAATCCACACAGGATCAATTCATACCAAGGAAAGGATCCTTAATGCTGTCAAGGAGAAAAGATCAATCACCTATAAAGGGAAATTAGAATCTTCTCAGATCTCAGCAGAGACAATTAAAGCAAGAAGAGCTTGGAATGATGTATGCCATGCACTAAAGAAAAAACAGCTATCAATCAAGAATACTGTACCTAGGGAAACTCCTTAATAATGGAAGGTCAAATAAAAACTTTCCATATCAAAGCAAAACTGAAGCAATATATCACCACCAAACCAGCCCTACAAAAGATACTTGAAGTTGTCCTACACATAGAAAACCAGCAAGACCACAATAAAGGCCAAGAAACCATACCCAAACTGAGAATCCAAGAACAATAGTAAGAACCCAGTTGTTTTAACACCCAAGAAGGTGGATAACATAGCAGGAATTACCAAACACCTCTAAGTCCTAACTCTCAACATCAATGGACTTAACTATTCAATTAAACCACATAGTCTATTTGGATTAAAAAGCAAAATCCTTCTATCTTCTGCTTTCAAGAGTCACGCCTTGCCCATAAAAACAAACACATTTTGAAATTGAAAGGCTGGAATAAAATATACCAAACAAAGGGACCCTATAAATAGACAGGAGATGCAATCCTAATATCAGATAAAATAGACATCAAATTAAAATTAGTGAGAAGAGATAAAGAAGGTCACTACATACTAATTAAGGGATCTTTCCTTCAGAAGGATATTACAATTCTAAATATCTATTCAACAAACAATGGAGCACCCAAATTTATCCAAGAAACACTACTTTCCCTCAAAGCTCACATAGATCCAAAGACATTAATTGTTGGGGACTTTAACACACCACTATCCCCACTAGATAGATCAACTTGGCAAAAACTCAACAGAGAAACCACAGATCTAAACAACTACATAGGTCAACTACATGTAACAGACATCTACCAAATATTTCACGCAGCAGCATCAGAATACATGTTTTTCTTAGGAGAACACAGAACATTTTCCAAAATAGACCACATTTTAGGTCACAAAGCAAACTTGTCCAAATTCAGAATCATTAAATTATGCCCTGCATTCTCTCAGCCAGCATGATACTTAATGGTGAAAAACTAAAGCCATTTCCTCTTAACTCAGGAATGAGACAAGTATGTTGACTCTCTCCACTTATCTTCACTTTAGTATTAAAATGCCTAGCTACAGTAATAAGACAAGATGCAAACATAAAGGGGATCCAAATAAGGAAAGATGAGGTAAAACTCTCCCTCTTTGCAGATGACATGATCTTGTAATTAACGAATCTAATGAAACTCCTCTCCCATATTATTTGAGCTGATTCGAAACTTTGGCACAGTAGCAGGGTTTAAATTTTACCCTCAAAAATCAATGGCTTTTCTGTATGCCAACAATGAGAAAAGTGCAGCTGAAATAAGAAAAGGAATTCCATTTGTAATAACCCCACAAAATTACCCTAGGAATTAACTTAATTAAAGAAGTGAAGGACCTCTAAGATGAAAACTTTAAAAACCTGAAAAAGGATTTAGAAAAAAAACAAAATTTAGAAAGTAGAACTTAGAAAGTAGAAAAACCTCCCATGCTCCTGAATTGGAAGGATCAACTTCGTGAAAATGGCAATATTTCCCAAGGCTATCTATAAATTTAATGTGATACCTATCAATATTCCAACCTAATTCTTCAAGGAAATAGAAGAAGCAATCCAAAAATTCATATGGAACAATGAAAGACCCAAAATAGCAAAAACAATCCTTAACAGAATGAACAGTGCTGGGGGAATATCAATACCAAGTTTCAAACTCTACTACAAAGCCATAGTAATCAAAAAAGCTTGGTACTGGCACACGAAGAAATCCCAGGACCAATAGAATAGAATTGGAATCCCAGAAATTAACTTACAGACCTATAGATTCCTAATCTTCGATAAGGGAGCTAAAAAAATAGAATGGAAGAAAGACAGCCTCTTCAGTAATTATTGCTGGCAAAACTGGTTAAACACCTATAGAAAACTAATACTAGATCCTTATATGAATAAACTCCAAATGGATCAAGGACCTCAGAGTCAAAGCAGACACCCTAAAAACATTACAGGAAGGATTAGGTGAAACCCTAGGTCTCCTTGGCACAGGCCGAAATTTTCTTAATAGAGACCTAGAAACACAACAAAACAAGGAAAGGTTGGACAAAGGGGAATGGATGAAGTTGCAGAGCTTCTACATGGTAAAGGACATAGCTAGCAAGATCAATAGAAAGTCCACAGATTGGGAGATCTTCACTAGCTATACATACAAGGGTCTCATATTTAAAATATACTTGGAGCTGAAAAAATTAAATCCCCCAACAACAAATCCTCAAAGAAACAACTGCCTTATAAATAAGTGGGCTAAAGTATTATACAGAAACTTCTCTGAAGAGGAAATAAGAATGGCCAATAGACACATGAAGAAATGCTCAAACTCTCTAGCCATAAAAGAATTGCAAATCAAAACAACATTGATATTCCACCTTACCCTAGTTAGAATGACTATAATCAAGAACTCTAATAACAACAGATGCTGGAGGGGATGTGGCCAGAAGGGAACACTACTGTATTGTTGGTGGGAGTGTAAACTTATTTAACCACTTTGGAAAGTAGTATGGAGGTTTCTCAAAAAACTCCACATAGAGCTCCCCTATGACCCAGCAATCCCACTTTTGGGCATTTATCCAAATGATTACAAACAAGGCCATACTAAAGCTACCAACACAACTATGTTCATTGCAGCATTATTTACCATAGCTAAGATATGAAACCAACCCAGATGCCCCTCAGTAGATGAATGGACCAAGAAAATATGATATATATATTCATTTATAGATAGATAGATAGATAGATAGATAGATAGATAGATAGATAGATAGATATGAATTCCCTGCCTCCATCAGAAAGAATGAAAACTTGAAAAAAATTATATTAAGTGAAGTAAGCCAGGCCCAAAGAAACATAGGTCCTTTGGTTACCCTTATTTGTAATAACTAGTATATGTCTGGGACAAGTAGAAAGATCAAAAGGTATGTGGTATGTGCATATGACCAGATAAGATGAAGTTAATCGAAATGAACCCCAAGATAAGGACACAAGTGGTTTTTCTTTCTTGCTATTGTTTCTAACCTATTTATAAGGTACCATGTGATTTTTTTGTTGCTTTGTATGTCCCTTCCCCGTGGTATAACCCCTGTTGTCACTGTATTTGATGTTGCTATAATTTGGAGAGGGGAAGGGAAAAAAACAAAATGTTCAAATAGGGATACAGGTTGATTCATTGCAACAATGAGATGTACAAGATACTATGTTGAAAAACAAACTTTACAATTTAGGTGAGGGTGGGGGTAGTGTAGTTTTGGAGGTGGGAGGGAAGTGATGGTAGGAGAAAAATAAGGAGGAGGCAACAATGCTTAATAAGAAATGTACTCATAACCAAAGAAGTGAAGGACCTCTATGATGAAAACTTTAAAATCTTGAAAAAGGAAATCAACACAGAACTTAAAAAATGGCAAAAACTCCCATGCTCCTGGATTGGCAAGATTAACATCGTGAAAATGGCAATACTTCCCAAGGCTATCTACAAATTCAATGCGATACCTATCAAAATTCCAACCTCATTCTTCAAGGAAATAGAAGAGGCAATCCAAAAATTCCTATGGAACAATAAAAGACCCCAAATAGCAAAAACGCTCCTCAACGGAAAGAACACTGCTGGAGGAATATCAATACCAAATTTCAAACTCTACAATAAAGCCATAGTAATCAAAACAGTTTGGTATTGGCATAAGAACAGACCTCAGGACCAATGGAATAGAATTGAAAACCCAGAAATGAACCTACAGACCTATAGCCATCTAATCTTCGATAAGGGAGATAAAACAATAGAATGGAAGAAAGACAGCCTCTTCAGTAAATGGTACTGGCAAAAATTGGTTAACTACTTGTAGAAAACTAAAGCTAGATCCTTATAGATCACCCTGCACCAGAATCAACTCCAAATGGATCAAAGACCTTGAACTCAAAGCAGACACTCTGAAAACATTACAGGATGGAATAGGAGAAACCCTAGGTCTCCTTGGCTCAGGCGGAAATTTTCTGAATAGAGACCCGGAAACACAACAAATCAAAGAAAGGTTGGGCAATTGGGATTGCATGAAGTTGCAGAGCTTCTGCATGGCAAAGGACATAGCTAGCAAGATCAATAGAAAGCCCAGGGTTTGGGAGAAGATCTTCACTAGCCATACAACGGAAAAGGGTCTCATATCTAAAATATACTTCAAAAAATTAAATCCCCCAACAACAAATCCTCAAAGAAACAACTGCCCAATAAATAAGTGGGCTAAAGACTTAAAGAAAAATTTCTCTGAAGAAGAAAGAAGGATGGCCAATAAACACATGAAGAAATGCTCAACATCCCTAGCCATAAAAGAAATGCAAATCAAAACAACATTGAGATACCACCTCAGTCCAGTTAGAATGGCAAAAATCAAGAACTCTAACAACAAATGCTGGAGGGGATGTGGACAGAAGGGAACCTTACTTCATTGTTGGTGGGAATGTAAACTTGTTCAACCACTTTGGAAAGCAGTATGGAGGTTCCTCAAAAGACTTCACATAGAGCTCTACTGTGACCCAGCAATCCCACTTTTGGGCATTTATCCAAATGATTACAAACAAGACCACACTAAAGCTACCAGCACAACTATGTTTATTGCAGCATTATTTACCGTAGCTAAGATATGGAACCAACCCAGATGCCCCTCAGTAGATGAATGGATCAAGAAAATGTGGTATATATATATATACAATGGAATTCTATGCCTCCATCAGAAAGAATGGCATTGCCCCATTTGTTAGGAAATGGAAAAACTTGGAAAAAATTCTATTAAGTGAAGTAAGCCAGGCCCAAAGAAACATAGGTCCTATGGTGTCCCTTATTTGCAATAACTAGTATATGTATGAGTCAAGCGGAAAAGGTCAGATAATGTGATGTTAGGAAAATGAACCTTTAGATATGTATTTTAATGTTTTTTTCCTTTATGCATGTGTTTCTAACGCATTTATAAGATTATTTCTTTGTTGCTTTGTATGTCCCTCCCCCACAGTATAACCTCTGCTTTCACTATATTTGATGTCAGTATAACTTGTGGAGGAGATGGGAAAAACCAGTTGTTTAAGGATACAGTTGGACTTGTTGCAACAATGAGAAGTAAAAGTTGTCATGTGGAAAATGAGCTGTACAACGTTGGTGCTGGGGTGGAGGGGGAGGATTGGGGGGAGGGGGGAGGCTGGGAAGGGATGTGAAGGGCAAACAAAGGAGGATGCTGCAATGCTTGGTAAGAAATATATGCATTATCCTGCCCATGTAATTGTAACCCCTGTGTACAATATGTTCACAAATAAAATAAAGTAAAATAAAATATAATAAAATAAAGAAATGTAGTCATTACCTTGCTCATATAACTGTAACCCCTCTGTACAGTATTTTACAATAAAAACTTATTAAAAATAAAATGAAGCTTAGATATACTCATTAAATTTGGTGTTGCTGGCCATTATAATTCTATCTAGATATAGTATTTTCCTAAATGAAACATCTCAACTTACACATTGGATTCATTTTCAAAGACATATCCTTTTTAAGTTAGAAACCTGAAATTAGAAGCATCTTTTTGCCTGAGGTAAACTTAATATTCAAACTGATTCAGCTTCAGCAATAGCTAAATGCAACTCAGGGACTACCCGTGAAGAAGTCTCAATTTTACAAGTAAATTTTAATGAAATAATATCATACATAAGACTCTTTTCATATAAGTATATCAGTTATTATTTCACTCAGATTTCAGTGGCAAGAGAAGCTGACTAGTTTATAGTGGCTTAATAAAAGTACAAATCCAGATAGAAATATGTTTTCCCATTGGAATAAATTATTTAAAATGTACCAGATCTTTTTTTTATTTTATTTTTAGTATCAAGGAGAACAGCAAAGTTGGAATTTATTATTTAACTTAAATAATGTTTTATAACAAGTAAGTAGAAGAATATTTTTTAAAGTTCTCTTTTTATACTTACTCCTCTATACTAGGTTACTCTTTTATGGTAAAACAATGTGTTCAGCACATTAAATTACAATACTAAGTGGGTTCCCAAGTGTCCACTTGCTAGATTAGTAAATAAAACACTACAAACACAATTATGTTTTCTTTACATAATTCAGTTTTAGCTCTTGATCATGATGTAGATTTCTTGAAATTTGTGATTTCAGCTGCTCATTTTTCTTTATTGTGAACTAATATTTCCTTTTCTCAATCTTATCCTCCATTATTGACATTTTCTTCTGTTCAATCTTGTCTGCTGATACTGTCCAGTTTTTCTTTTATTGGCTTATTGAGTTTTTCATTCTTAACCTTTGTTTGCCTTAAAAAAATAATTTCCATCTCCCTGCTGAATTTCTCATCTACTTTGTTTACTTGTCTAGGTCTTAGATTCATGTCCTAACTGTGCATCTATTTGTTTGAATCCTCTTTGAGTTCATTGATCATTTTTCAATGTAGGCATTGAATTAGTTTGATATTTCAGCCAGTTTATTATCTTTGGATTCAGTTATTGAGTTGTGAGATAAGGAAACAATGACGTTGTCTTGCTTTTTCATATACCTTGTGTATCTTACCTGTAATTTGGGCATCTATTAGGCGAAGTTTTTCTTTCACTTTCTATCAGATTAGCGAGAAAATTGCCTACCAAGGACAACAATTCATCAGTCAGTATTTTAATAGCACACGGAACTATTTGAAACATCAACTACCTCCCAAAATAATCATGTAGAGAAATAGAACTCTGGTACATAAAGTTTAATAGCAGCTTCAAAATGGTCAAAAATATAGGTATGAAAATTTAATTAAAGTATGAGATGAATGTGGAAAAAGGAAGGAAGTAGGAAAATAGGGAAAGAGAAGACCATACAGAGAATATGAGAGAAAAGTGTATACTTATACTTTCTAAGTCTTTCCATTTCCTTCAAAATGATATCATTCTTTGTGACCAATGAGTATGAGGCCAAAGGAGGATATTCTTAGGAGAGGATCACAAAGGCAAATATCTATGTGCATCTGATCACATAAAACAGTATTTATCAAAATGAACACCAGGAGGAAGGAAAAGAAGTTGTTTTCCTTTGTTGCTGTTTTTGTTTTCTTTTCCTTTTGTCTTGTTTGTCTGTTTCTTTGTCATTGGGTGTATAAGGGAGGGCACAGAAATGGAGGGATAAAGATGAACAACTTCAGTAGTGTTACTCACTAGACACTATGTTGAAAATGAACTATATCGCTTGTGGGTGGGAATTGGAGGAAAAAACTAGGAGACAGGGAAAAGGGGTGACATTGTTCAAAAAGAAACTTACTTATAGCCATTCTAACTGGAGTTAGGTGAAATCTCAATGTTGTTTTGATTTGCAATTATTTTATGGCTAGAGAAGTTGAGCATTTCTTCAGGTGTCTATTGGCCATTCTTATTTCCTCTGCAGAGAAGATTCTCTTTAAGTCTTTAGCCCACTTATTTTTCCGGCAGTTGTTTCTTTGAAGATTTGTTGTTGGGGGATTTAGTTTTTTGAGTTCTAAGTATATTTTAGATATGAGACACTTGTCCGATGTATGGATACAGGTTGACCCATTGTAACAATGAGATGTACAAGACACTGTGTTGAAAACAAACTTTACAACTTGGGGAGAGAGAGGGGAGATGGGGATGCGGGGAGGGAAGGGAAGATAGGGGAATTACAAAGGAGGAGGTAACAATGCTCGATAGGAAATGTGCTCATTAACCTACTCATGTAACTCTAACCCCTCTGTACATTATTTTTACAATAAAAAACGTAAGGGTTATATAACTGTAACCCTTCTGTACATCACCTTTACAATTACAATTAATAACTATTTTTTAAAAAGATGCATTGTACTCATAAACTGCTTTGTTATATAGTATCTCCTTTGTAAAAAGACTTAAAGATAATGTTTTAGAAAATAAAATCTGCAGTTGTGGGAAAAAAAAAAAAAGAAGCCAAAGAAAACAAAACAAAATAAATAGTCCACAGTTCTTGTTTCTAAGATGTGTCAGTGTTGGCTGTGACTTATCCAAGTGTCTAGCCGCCAATTTTTGGCCTGCAGAGATCTGTCTGTGTTTCCCTATATTATTTTACAGTTTCCCTAATTTGTTTTATAGATTCCCTTTGGAGCAGTGCTTGGGTGGGTGTAATTACTATGACAAGAGCTTCTGGGGGGATGGTACTGCTAGGTGGGCGTGACCTCCTTCAGGAGGACTTATCTCCTTCTGGGACTTGGGTCTTAACCAGTAGTACTTCTCAGGGTCCATTTCTCTTCTGGTGAGTGGAGACTCCTAATTTGGCCTGAGAGGCTGCTTGAGGAAATGTACCCATTCTTCCTAGGCAGGTTTTCTCAGCACACATGTTTTCCCAGTGGGGAAAGGGCTTACTGGACTCTGAGCTCCAGTTATTTGTGAGAGGATCCCTTTGTTACCTGTGCCCAGACTAACATGGATTTTTACAATCCTCCTACCTTCACTTTTCCAAAGTGGCTGGGAATGCAAATATGTACCACCACACCCAGCTTTTAACAAGTTAAAACAATTTTTGAGCTTTTTGTGTTCAGCCCTGAGACTATGTCAATCACCAAAATAGATTGGATCTCATTCTTAGAAAGTAATAAGAGAACAGAGAACAAAGCTAATGAATAAGCAGTGATAGTGGGAACTAACAGAGATTCTCAGAGAAGTTGAGAAGACAGTTTTCTTTTCTCACACTGTATCTGTTAAGGTCCAAGAAGACAGTTAACAGTTGCTAGAGGCAGAACTGAGAAGAAAAATGGCATCAAGAAAGCCACCAAGATTTTAGCAATATGAATATGAATGAACCCAAATGAGATATGAAGAGAGATAATAATGTTACTAAAGCCTAAGTTAATAGTAGGTCATTTTAGAGACAGCTGAACATATAAAGGAGGTGAAGCTGGATATGGGCAGGTAAGGGGGTTGGGAGAAAGTGTTAAGAGACAGAGAGGAGAGGGAGAAACAGAGAGAGAGAGAGAGAGAGAGAGAGAGAGAGAGAGAGAGAGAGAGAGAGAGAGAGAGGGAGACAGAGACAGAGACAGAGACAGAGACAGAGAGACAGAGAGACAGAGAGACAGAGAGACAGAGAGACAGAGAGAGCAAGAGAGGGAGGGAGGGAGGGAGGGAGAGGGAGAGGGAGAAGAAGAGGGAGAGGAGAGAGATTTTAAATACCCTATATAGGTTTCTCTTTTCTTAACAACTCCAGTCTCCTGTGAAGCATTCATAGTGACCAATCCTGGCCAAATGACAGTAAACAAAGGGATCCCAATAAGACAGCTTTTCATGTGTGAGCCTCCATGAACTGCAGAATGGACCAGTATGAAGTAAATGCTTATATTGTGTGTTAATTTTGATACTATAATGATAATGATTATTAATGAAAATAAATAAAAATAATTACAAAGCACAAAAATTTCATCCTTCCTCCAACATTCTCCCACACATACCCAATTCTTTTGGAAAACTAACTTGGTAAGAGAAAAATGACTCTTTATTATTGCGCATTGCCACACATGGTAGTAAATATTTTATATAATTATTCGAAGGAGTGTATATGCAATGGAGAAGTTGAGGCTCATGTTCGTTTAGTTCCATACCAAGGTTTAGTTCTATAGATGATTAATGACAACATTGAGGCCAAACCTGATGTTTCTGATGCAGAAATCAGGTTTCAAATGTTTGGTGTCAACACTGTCTAATTCAGGATGTTTGGAATCAACTATTACTCTGATACATTCAACTCAATCACATCCTTTAAAAAGCAGAGAAAAGTAAAATTAGTGCATCAAAATGAAATAAGAACAGTAAATTCAAAGCATATTTTGTGAACTATAATATTACTAGAGCCAGATTATTACTTCCCAAGTATAGAGATCTTCAAGGACCCATCTAGTTTAGAAGAATGTCCTGGAATCACAGATACCATCGGGTCATTTGCTTGTTTGCTTTCCTCTTTCCCAGGTAAACATAGTTCTATTTTAATAGTATCCTAGTTTGCATTTGTTCATTAGCTTCCTTTAATGTCTTATAATTTCTGGATTTACAAGTTGCTTGTGCAATGGCATTTCTCGCTACATGAGTTTTTAACCCTTCTTTACCTAAAACCCCTATTTTTGTAGATATTCATAGTTACAGTTTTCTGAGATAAATATATCTTTATTTCCTCCCAAATTTCAGGTCTTGGGTAATTCTCTACATTTGTATCAGGAATCTTCTTCTAGTGAATCCTGTGGATGGTTCAAGATGGATTCTAGGATAAATAAATATATAAAATACACACACAGATAGATAGATAGATAGATAGATAGATAGATAGATAGATAGATAGATAGATAGATATCCATTATATATATATTTGCTTCTGCAACTTATACTGGTAAGTTTAGAAGATTCACTTAGAATCCTAACAAGTTTTGAGAACAGGTGATTAAATTCACTGGTATTTTTAAAAGTCAGACATAGAGAATCTCCTTGTTATTTCCCCCATCTACAACTGTATTCCTTGCCTCCTTTGGCATATGGCTCCTTTCTCTATCTTCAAAGTCAGTAGCATGTTGTCTCTTTGTTACCAGAAGGCTACCTCTCCATTCAGTAGTCAAATTTCTATCCATGCCCTTCTTACAAGGACATCTACAGATCCCACCTGGGCAATCTGGGATAATTTATCCATTTTTAAATCTTCATTTTGAACACATATATAGTCTCTTTTGCCAATAAACTAAAATCTACTAGTTTAGAGTCAAAACCTTGATGTTTTGGGGGTTGTTATATGCTTTCCCACACTATTGTGCCTATGGATATGACTTATTGATCGTGGACTGTGTATGATGCACAGTACTAATTATCAAATGTAAGATACAAGCTAAACAAAGAGATAAAGAGTGAGTGAGAGAGAGCATCTTAAGTTTTAGAAAGTATCCAAGGTTTATTTCAAATTAGATTAAGGCCCTAAACAAGCCTCATATTGAACAAAATTCCCTGATGTATAATTAAGGGCTCATAAACTTGTTTTCTTTCATCTTAGAAGCTCTTGGCAATGAAGAATCGGGTCCTTCATGTATTTCAGTCAAATGAGCATATTTCAGGCTTTTCAGTGAGTCTGATTCCTCCTATTTTAAAGAAATGTTAAGCACACCAGGGCCTTTTTGCTTAAGGGTAGAATGGATATTTACAAGTCCCTGAGGGTGAGCCTTGTTCTTCCAAATCCGAGGCCACAGCATGGAGTGGGCAAGAGACGAGTGCAGAGTCTCTTCCTCTGTCCAACTTCTCCCGTATCTCCATTCTCATTGCCTACATCAATTTTTGCATAATACCTTCTGGTTTATGGATATAAAATCTACATTTCAAAGTATAGTAAAATATTTACTTATTACATACATAAAAATCTTCCCAGAAGAAAAGCTCAAATTGTTAAGAAAATCTGGGTTGTGATAATGGTTTTTTCTACTTAAGCTCACCAAACTCTCACATCCTAGCAGGATGCACAGTGGACAGTACACTTTTAAATTCAGCAAACTCTAGGCTGATCCAAACAAATGAAATTGATGCCAGTTATTACAACCAACTGAAGATCTCTGCTAAGTCCCTATCTCAAGTCAAGCTCACAAGATTCTAGGTATAGTTCTGCCTTTGAACCAAGGGCTCTGGATGGCTGTTTCATTGCTTTGGATGTACACTACATTCTTCCCAATATACTTTGTCTCAGCTTGAGAATCCTGAAGTCTTTTACTCATAGCAAGATGGCTTTATCACATTCTCTGAAGAATGATTCCCCTGTTATTTGTATCTTTCCTTTTTTAGTTCTTCAAACTGGCTTCCTTCACCTTATGTGATTTAAGACAAATCACAAGTGGTCACTGACAAGATAACTGAAGGTTACTATACAGGATCAATAGAAAGTTTGTGTGTGTCAAAATGTTAATTTATTTAATACATCAGAAGATTGGGCTTCTGAACTGTAATAGATTTTTATGACTCTTATTACAATGCATAGTTAGAAGATAAAAGCCAATGATGCCTACTAATATTTTGTACTCTGAAAATATGTTCTAAAGGCTATGAATCTAAATTACATATAATAATGCCAACAAGTGCTGTCCATCATAAATACAGTTATACATTTGACTTTCAAAACTCTGCTAGTAATATAGGTTGTGACTTTACACTAACTTATCCCTAGTCTCATAAATTGTTTCCTTTGTGATTATCAGAGCGTGGTGAGGTAAGATGAATTAAGCTTTTTCTATAGCCAATGAGCATTCCAAGTGCAAAGTTAGAGGTCAAAAAGTAGGAACTGGTAATAAGGTATGGTTTTATTTTGTTACCCTTGTCCTGGAGCTTGAACTCAGGGCCTGAGTGCTGTCTTTAAGCTCTTATGTTCAAAGCTAGTACTCTCTCACTTGATCCACAACTTCACTTTCAACTTTTTGGTATTTAATTGGAGATAAGAGTTTTAGGAACTTTCCTGCCTGGCTTGGCTTCTAATTCTCAGATCTTAGCCTTCAGAGTAGATTACAGGCAAGATACTTTGTTGTTGTTGTTGTTGTTTGTTTGTTTCTTTTTTTCTTTTTGTTAGTCATTGCACTTGAACTCTGGGCCTGGGCCCTGTCCCTGAGCTCTTCAGCTATAGCACTACTTCCCAACATACGGTTTTAATAACACAAAATGACAACAAATGAAACAAATGAGTCCCAGACACCACGGAAAAATTATGATACAATAAATCTTACTTTACCTAGAGAAAATTAAAATCAAGAGCAATTACATTTGCTTGCTTTCCTTTTGTTTTATTGTTTTCAGTCAATATTGGTAATACTTGCTATTACAATTTCTAAACTTTTTGTCTAAACTCTGTTAAACTTCTTTTAAATTCTGAAATTTCTAAAGCTGCAAAGTTTCAATATATAAATTACAGTTGAAAACTAGGCATATTTTTATGATGGATATCTCCAATTCAACTATCTTGGCTAAATGAGATTTTTATGGAATAATTTATGGGAAATTTAAAAAAGTCAATACTAAATTAAACCTACTAAAAGTATTCTATTATGAAAATCTTGGGGGAAAGTGTTATGTGACTTTAATTTCTAGTTCATTCAGTGGAATAAAATAAATTGTTCAGAAGTTAAAATTTGGAAATATCATTGTATCTCAAGAGACCAGGTTTGCAACTGAAAAGACCTAAGGTTATTGAAAAGTAGAAGTTTAAGGCAGTCAAAATAAAAAGTAAAGTGGAGGATTTAGAGTGAAAATAATTTTCTTTTTTATCAGAATTCTCTTACTTAGTAGTATTCCAACTTAATTGACTAGGTTTTTTTAGCTTAAGTATTCATATATTTCAGTATCTGAAATGGATGGCTGTTACTGATTGAAGGATTTAATTGTTCTCTTTGTTGAGCACAAATGCAGAGCTTACTCTTATTCAATCTGATTCTTCAATAATACATAGCAAGCCATAATTCACACATACAATTTCTATTCACTTCTAAGAACTTTTTCAAATAACCTCTTGATATTTCCCCTGGGTATTTCTAGCAATTGGAGTACGATGTACTACCTTATAAGCATAGCCTTCAGTATCTTTTGCCTTTGTGGGATCAGCATTTCTTGGATAAACTACATTATCACAGATTTGAAAGGCAATAGTCATTCAGCAACCACAGAAGGAAAATTGGATTTCAATTTGATTTAATATATGGAATTAAATTTCAATTCTTTGCATTAGACATAGGGTAATAACATAAATTTTAGTAGTGACCTAGTCATTCAGATATCTCAGGTATGTATTTGCACCCTAAGTTTAGGAAGAAAAAGTTTTTGTAGACCTAATTTTATTTTTCATCAATATTAGTTCCTCATTTTAACAACGGTATTGGTGTGTGTGTGTGTGTGTGTGTGTGTGTGTGTGTGTGTGTGTGTGTGCGCGCGCTTAACTGTAGACCAAAGGGAAAATGGTTTGTAACAATCCAATTCAAACTTGATGTAAGTTTTATTTTCAAAGGAAAAAAGATTAAATGCTTATTTTTTTCCCCTTCTGAGTATGTTGATGTTAGGGTTGGGTTAATAAAGCTCATGAGCTTGGGATTTTCATAACAGTTACTACTTATGCATGAAATTGAAATTGAGACAGTAGGGAAGGTATCTCCTTATGCCACAATGAATATTTCTATATATTTGACCAAATTTCTCCAGCATATAATTTTATTTCCCCAAAACTAAAACATTATTAGTGAATCTGAAAAATTCCCCAGCTGTTTAAATTCAAAATTCAGAGTATATCATTTCAACTAAATTTTAGTCTTTCTTGGATTAATGCAAATATGACTTGACAAATCACAAAAACTGTAATATTTAAAACCCAATAAATCTTGAGGAACTGTCTCCCCTATAAAATTTCTTATTGTAATTGAAAATAGTATGCTTTATATTTAGAAACTATTATATTTATATATTTAATTTAGAAAATTATAGGGTAGGAACTATAGAATATATTCACAAACATGTATATACACATATAAAACAGTTTGTAATAAGATTTTTATCATTATTTTTCCATAAAAAACAGCTGAAGAAAATAAATTTTGGCAGAGTATGCATCAAAAGAAATAACTTCATCATAAAATTTCATTTATGTGTTCATTATTATTCTCCCTAAACTGCCAGCACACATTCATTTTTTAAATAGAGTCACAAAGAATCTTCTTTTCGGAATCAAATTTGTAAAAGCTATTTGGAACATGCAGGAAAAGATGAAAAGAACCAACTGGGAACAAAATAGTGATCAGAATTCAGGTATTCAAGGTAAGTCACAACATACTATAACCCTAATTACCAATCTTTAATTAAGATAGAGAGATTTACATCCTAGATAAACCCTTTCTCACAGCTTTTGCTGACTTCAAGATGGAATGTTTTGATGTTTCTAGTTATCAGCTAAAGAGGAAGCTTATGATCTATAGGAATTTAAAGTCAGAAACAGCATATGTTCAATGTAAATTATAGGACAAATATAGTCTTCAGGGGCATTGTAGTTAAATATTGGAAATCAACAGGATAATTAATTCTTACAAAGTTGACAAATTTATAAAAATTCAATCGAAGAATAAAGAGGAGACTACTGTAATTTAACAGTGTATTTAAATGAGACATAGCATTCTGTTTTAAAGTAGATTGTTTTCTGAGACAAGGAAATGACAAAGGAGTTTAATGTAGTAAGATATAGGATTGTTATGGGTTAGCCTATAACCTAAATTCTGGCACAATTCTGAACTAAACAAATTCTATTTTGTCCACATTTCCAGCTACTGAGTCACTCTAACTTTGCTTTATTATGACCACAGCAGTTCCTTCCCAAGGGAGTTTATAATTAAACCTAGCAGACCACAGTTAAGTTAAAAAGTCCATTGATGAATAATGCTGTTGTTTTGCTGATTGTTTTAGTATGGCCTTGTTTATGATCATTTGGGTAAATGCCCAATAGTGGGACTGTTGTGTCAAAGGGGAGTTCTCTACAGTCTTTTAAGGAACCTCCACACTGGTTTCCAGAGTGGTTGAACAAGTTTACACTTCCACCAATAATGCAGTAGGGTCCCTTTTGGCCACATCCCCTCCAGCGTCCGTTGTTACTAGATTTCTTGATTATAGACATTCCAACTAGGGTGAGGTGGAATATCAATGTTATTTTGATTTGCATTTCTTTTATGGCCAGAGAAGTTGAGCATTTCTTCATGTGTCTATTGGCCATTCTTACATCTTCTTCAGAGAAGTCTCTCTTTAAGTCTTTAGCTCACTTATTAATGGGGTGGTTGCTTTTCTGAGGATTTGTTTTGGGAGGATTTAATTTTTTGAGTTCTAAGTATATTTTAGAAATGAGGGCCTTGCTGTTGTATAGCTAGTAAAGACCTTTTCCCAATCTGTGGGCTTTCTTTTAATCTTGCTAGCTATGTCCTTTGCCATGCAGAAGCTCTGTAGTTTAATGCAATCCCATTTGTCCAACCTTTCTTTGATTTGTTGTGCTTCTGGGTCTTTATTAAAAAATTTCCAGCCTGTGCCAAGGAATCCTAGAGTTTCTCCTCTTCCTTCCTGTAATGTTTTCAGGGTGTCTGCTTTGACTCCAAGGGCTTTGATCCATTTGTAGTTGATTCTGGTGCAGGGTGATTTGTAAAGCTCAAACTCTAGTTTTCTAGAGGTGTTTAACCAATTTTGAAAGCACCATTTACTGAAGAGGCAGTCTTTCTTCCATTCTATTATTTTTTAGCTCCCTTATCAAAGATTTGGTGCCTATAGGTCTGCGGGTTCATTTCTAGGTCTTCAGTTCTATTTCATTAGTCCTCAGGTCTGTTCTTGCGCCAGTACCAGCATTATTCACCATAACTAAGATATGGAAGCAACCTAGATGCCTCACCGTAGATGAATGGATCAAGAAAATATGGTATATGTACACACACACACACACACACACACACACACAAACACAAACACACACACAGTGGAATTCTATGCTTCCATCAGAAAGAATGACACCACCTCACTTGTTAGGAAATGGAAAGATTTGGAAAAAAAATCATAGTAAGTGAAGTAAGCCAGACCCAAAGAAATACAGGTCACATGTTTTCCCTTATATGCAATAATTAGTATACCTCTAGGATAATTTTAGCAGATGAGCAGAAAAGCCCAAAAGCTATGTACATATGACCATATACAATGATGCTAAGTGAAATGAACCCCAAGATATGAGCACAAGAGGACTTAATTTGTTGTTGTTCTTATTTTTAATATACTATGTGATTTTTTTTGTTTCTTTTGTATCTTCTTCCCCATGTTGTCACTGTACTTGATTTTGGTATCCTGAATTTTGTATATATATTTGTTTAATTTAGGGAGGAGAAGAGGAATAACATGATGAAACAAGGACACAGGATGACCCATTGCAACAATGATATCCACAAGACACTATATTGGAAATGAACTTTCCAACTTCGGGGGGGGGGAGTGAGGGAGGTAGGTGAGGGAAGGGATAGTGGAAGCACAACAAAGGAGGGGGTAACAATGTTCAAGAAGAAATGTGCTCATTGCCTTACTCATGTAACTGTAACCCCTGTACAGCATCTTTACAATAAAATAAAATAAAATAAAAAAGAAGTCCATTGAATCAAGTGTGGTATTCTCTGAGAGGAAGATTCAATGTTAACTTCTATCTATGATGAAGCTTATCACACTTCATGATATTATAGTTTACCCAGTAGTTGAAAGTTTCCTCCCAAACATTTTTGACTCAATTGTTCAGTATCACTATTAAATTTTTTATTTTATATTTTTCATTTCTAGAGAATTAACGTAGTTGGTATGTTGGCATTTTTTTCTAAGGCCTTTCCCTTATTTTCACATAAACTGAAGCCATGCAATCAGGCTTTCACTGTGTGATCTTAGTTATTCCCCATACCATTGAAATATTTATCTGAGATGTAGAAATGGTAGAAATTATTTTTTTAGACAGTTCAGGTTTCTTTAACAAAATACCATAGACTAGATGGTTTATTTGAAACAACTTTATTGTTCACAGTAAAAAAAAAATCCCTTATCAAGGTATTTGCACGTTCATTGTCTACTGGGAGTCCATTCTTCAAAAATGGTGCTTTCTACCTTTATAGGGCAACAGTCAGACTGTACAAGTGTTAATCCCATTAACAAGCACTCCTGTATCATGACCCAATCATCTCTCAAAGACTGGTCTTCCAATGTCATGACATCACGTTGGTGGTATTGTGACTCACAGATCTTCAGACCATAACAAGAGAGCTCTGTGGTTAAAAGGTTAGATGTGGTTAAACTCCACCATTGAGATCCCATAAGACTTTCTTTCTGGAAAACTTTCAAAGACATTATTATTTTTTCTTATGTACTCTGGGGCAGTACAACTCCTCATATATAAATTGTTACTGTTTATTTCTCTGAGTCAATCAAAGATAGTGTCTGTTCTTTCAAAAATTACAGTGGCAGCCATTTGGGGGTTGGACATCTGTAATCTTAGCTAGCCTGGAAGCTAAAGATCCTTTGAGCCTTGGATTTTGAAGCCACCCACCTCTCAAAAGAAAAACTAAAACTAAAACTAAAACAAAAAACCCTCCAATTTGAAAGTTGTACCAAAGCTTTCATATTAGTCCTGAAGCCTAAATATCACCACTGTTAGTATTCCCATTTTGAAATAAAAATTTATTATTAATCATGAGAAATGGAGATTTAGACACACACACACATACACACATGTTTCTTTTAGTGGCTTTGCTTAAACAAACTTCTTACTAATATCTCAAACTATCAATGTATTTTATTTAAGTAATACAGTCTTGGGGGAAATAACAGACATTTTAATGAGTATTAGAAACAGCTTATGTATGTCTAGCAACAATTGATGTCATTCCTTGTTATTGTGGTAACACTGGTTCTCTTTGTGACTGTAGAAAACTGGAAAAATTTTATGACAGCTGCTATTGAACTCATTCACACTGACAGTATGTTTAAATCGCTGTCTATTCCAGTATAGAAAAGATATTTGGAGCCATTTTTTAAAAAAATTAATTCTGAGCCCTTGGTAAGTTGGAATCTTTCCTAACTTGCCTTTATAAAACTTGATCTGAAAAAAAATGGATCTGAATCAAGTTACTATAAGTCTGTCTTCCGTGTTATTTATGAGAATAAGAAAAAAATCAAACCTTTTTTTCTTTTTTTTTTTTTTTTGTCAGTCATGAGGCTTGAAGTCTGGGCTTGGATGTTGTCTGTCAGCTCTTCAGCTCAAGGCTAGCACTTTACCACTTAAGCTACAGTGCCACTTCCAGATTTCTGATGGTTTATTGGAGATAAGAGTTTCACAGAGTTTCCTGCCCAGGCTGGCTTTGAACCCTGATCCTCAGATCTCAGCCTCCTGAGAAGCCGTGATTAAAAGTGTGAGCCACCAGTGCCTCGAAAAATCAAACTTTTATCCCCTAAAAAGTCATTAACTCACAGAATGCAATTCTTACAATAGAATATCAGAATTGAAATGGAGTAAGGCTCATGATTCCTGACCTTTGAAAACATAAAATAATTTAAAACCACATGATATCCACTATGACAAAATTAGCATCTCAGTAAAAGAAGGCAAAGTGTGCTCTGACCCAAGAATGTATTACTTGTTTTCCTCAGTAAAAGATACTGTCGATGAAACTTACACATTTCTTCCTTTTCTTTCTTTCCTTATGTAATAAAATAACTAGATATTGCATGCACCAAGCTTTCTCTATATAAATAAATATTTTTCAAAAGCGTAAGATTAAATGCTTGGAAAAAATTGTAACAAGAAAATAAATCCAGCCACTGTTCTCTCCAGTGTCTCTCTTCTTTCTTTTATATGACATGTAGTTGTAACCCTTGCTTCCCTCAGAGTTTAGTGTGCCATTTCCTACAGTATTCATTTGCTGGAAGTTTCTGATTTTGTCTTATGGAATGAGAATATATTGTTTAGTTGAATGAGGGAGATATTATTGGTAAAATGCTGAGAAGTTAGACACAGAAAAGCAAGTGTTTGCTCACACGGGCTTTTTCTGTGTAAGGTTTCTGCCACCTGCAAGACAGCGATTACAAAGGACTGTGTCTTAGGCTTCAGGAAGAAATAAGAATAGCAATTCAATCCCGTTTGTCCAAACTTTCTTTGATTTGTTGTGTTTCTGGGTTTCTATTGAGAAAATTTCGGCCTGTGCTAAGGAGACCTAGGGTTTCTCCTATTCCTTCCTGTAATGTTTTCAGATTGTCTGCTTTGACTCCGAGGTTTTTGACCCATTTGGAGTTGATTCTGGTGCAGGGTGATAGATAATGGTCTAGCTTTAGATTTCAAAATTCTAACCAATTTTGCCAGTACCATTTACTGAAGAGGCTGTATTTGATGTCGGTGCCTTTCACCTTGTATATACACTTACCTAATTTGGGGCGGGGAAGGGAAAAAACAAAATGCTTAAATTAGGATACAGGTTGACCCATTGTAACAATGAGATATAGAAAATACTATGTTGAAAACGAACTTTACCACTTCAGTGTGAGACGGGGGGGGGGGGGGGGGGGGACTGGGGGGTAGCTGTGGAGGTGAGAGAGAAGGGATGGTAGGGGTAAACAAAGGAGGAGGGAACAATGCTCAATAAGAAATGTACTCATTACCTTGCTCATGTAACTGTAACCCCTCTGTACAGCATTTTTACAATAAAAAACGTACAAAAAAGAATAGCAATTCAAAAAGGGGAGCAATGCAACAGCAATACTCACAAGAGAATATGTTGGAAATGATCTGTACAACTTGGGAGGGGCTGGAAGGAAAGGAAAATGAGAGAAAAATGAGGGAGGGAGTTGCAAGTTCGACAAGAAATTTACTCATGACCTTACTTATGTAACTGTAACCCCTCTGTATATCACCTTGAAATAAAATTAAAAATAAAATAAATAATGCTGCAATGAAAAAAGAACAAAAGGTAAACTAATTAAAAGAAAACTAATAATAGAAAAATTAATTTGAGTGAGCCTATGTTCCTGATTTTTAGTTACTTCAGACAGAAGGTGAGGTAGAAATGCAGGCTTTAATTTTTTTAGCCAAATGCCAAAACTTCTATGTTATTTTGGACTAAATCTGCTTTATGTCCAGATATTTCTTTTATTACACATAGTGACTTTGTTAAAAGAACATAAACCACATAAATGTTCTATAAGGATAGAAACACATGAGCAATTCTTCCATAAAATTGATGGGGGCAAGGTAAAGGGACAAAAATGATGACAATTCCTCTTTATGCAGCTCTTGGAAATTATCCTTGATGTACTTTGAGCATTTTGGCTATTAAAATAAGATCTTAATAGTAAAATTGATATAGAAATGTACCTGAACTTGTACTTGGAAGGTAATAGGGAACTATTTTAGAGGTTTAAATTTTGGAGGATGGACCAAGAAGATCTAAAAGGGAGTATCATAATTACTTTCATAACTGCTAGTAAATGTTTTATAGCAAATAATTTAAGAAAATAAAATGGGTGTTTAAATTTATTAAGGACTAAAGTATTAATGTATACATCAACTGAATAACAACAGCATCAACTGAGAAGTACAGCAATAACAAACACAGATAGTTTTATGTCTTACATAAATACTCCTTAAATATTGCAAAAGAAGTATATAGAGAGTAGCAATCATAGGTTATAGACAGATACACAGATGCACAGACACATAGAGACACAGACACATAGAGACACAGGCATACAGATACCACATATGCACATAAAAATGCACAATACAATTAAATCTTTATGACTTAGAGCAAAATAGTAAAATAATTATTTATTACATGAATACATAGTTACTTAAAAATATTTTTCAGGAATAACCTTATTTCTGAAGCTATTGGTCTAGTTGAATTTATTCGAATTGAGACTAAACTCCATATGTAGTGTTATCTTTTTGAGAAAGACGTTGTACCTTCCATTTCACATTAATATTATCTTGTATTTTTAATAGTCACACAATCTATAATTTATTTTAGAAGCATCAATATCAGTATGAATGGAAAATATAATTACATGGAAATATTCTGAGCTTCAGAAATTATGTGATATTTGAAAATATTCAAATTTCAGTATGTTGTTCACTGGAGAGAGAGATAAATAGAGGTTTATATATTTTCCTCAAAAGATTTCTTTTATTATCATCAAACTAGCAGTTATTGAAATTGGATCCATAGGTCTTTATTCAGTGGAGCCAAATTAAATCATAATTGATAGAGGAAGAAGGCTGTGATTTAATTTTATACATTCTTTCAAATTTAATTTAGTATCACATAAATGTATTTTCCATAGTAACTTTCTCATAGCCAGCAGCATTTTCACTTTGAAGAAAAAAATATATATAGTTCAATGAACAAATTGAAGGGTCCTATATTAGTCCATGGTTTGAATTACAGGAAAATAATGTAGAAGTGCTGAGTACATGGATTAAATCCTCCAATAAGATCAGAGCAGGATTCTTTGAAGATTAAAAATGATTGACCAATAATCATCTTGAAAACACTCTTGCTAAAGTCAAGATCATTCATAATATGATTAAAAGTGGTAAGGCTTACAAATTTGCTTCATTCAAGCATAATAGTTAGAAAGTTTATTTGCAAGTGGAGACTTAAAGACTTACACTTGGTATTACTAAAATAAGTATTCTCAGTCCTATGCTTATCTTTGGGTATGAAGTAAAAATAAGATTATGAACTAACATGGATAAATTTTATATTCATTTTATTGAAAAAAATATTAAAATAGAAAATGGTCTACACTGACAGTCATGGGTTTTAATACACTATGTCCTCTTTCTGCTCTTGATGTTCATTCATTCATTCATTCACTCATTCTGCAAATCTTTTTTGCTTGATTTTCTCCAAGAATAGAAACTTCAAAAGAGCAGGCTAATATTTGTGTCTTTGATTCTAGACTTTCATTCAGTCTGAATATTTTTCTAGTTTCTTAGATCCTGTTTGCTTGTGGATATGTGTGTGCACGCGCACGCACGCGCGCGCACACACACACACACAAACAATGAATTCTTTTGCCATATAAGTATATAGCTTTCTCCTAAGAATCTTACCCACATTCTTATAATATGCATATGGTAACAATTGATTTGATAAGAAGAAAAAAGAATGCACACTTATTTGTGGCATTTGCTGATTCGTTCAGCAGAATACATATTCTTAGCTGGGGCCAGTGATTTATGCCTATAATCCTAGCTACTAGAAGGCTGAGATCTGAGGATCGCTATTTGAAGCCAGCTCAGACACAAAACTCTCCATTAGACTCTTATCATCACTTAACAACCCAAAAACTGGAAGTGGAGCTGAGGCTCAAAGTGGTAGAGCTCTAGCCTCGACCAAAAAAAAAAAAAAGCAAAAAAAACACCCAGGCCATAAATTGAAGGCCTACAACCTACAAAAACAAAAGCAAAAACAATACAAAACAAAACAAACACACACATAACCACAAAACAAAACATATTCATGGTATGTATAACACAATCAGCTCATGAAATTCGTGAGCATCTAATAAGCAACTGTTGAACTGGTACTAGCTAGCTAGCTATAGCACACTTCTGTACTAATATTAGAGGAAAAATTTTCCTTTTGAGAACTTAAAAAGGAATTTCAAAAAATTTCCAAATAGATTTGACACCAGTATGTAGAAAGGCATTAAAAAAAAGATAGGGGAAAAGAATCCCTCAGATCCCAAATTAGTTCTCCAAACATACTGGAAATATAAGGCATGCTGCCACATCTGGCATTTTGTTTGGTAATTGGAGATAAGTGTCTTAGGATTTGTGGGCCTGGGCTGGCTTCAAACTGTGAACCTCAGATTTTAGCCTCCTTCTTAGGTAGAATTATAATTGTGAGTTATCATGTCTGTTTCACTTTTATGTTTACATATTACATTGTTAAATTTAATTTATGTATTGCTGTATTTTTCTTTTTTTAATTTAATTTTATTTTTTTGTGAACATACTGTACAGAGGGGTTACAATTACATGGGCAGGATAATGCGTACATTTCTTATCAAGCATTGCAGCCTCCTCCTTTGTTTACCCTTCACATCCCTTCCCAGCTTCCCCCCACACCTGGTCCTCCCCCCCCCCACCAACGTTGTAAAGCTCGTTTTCGACATGACAACTTGTACTTCTCATTGTTGCAACAGGTCCACCTGTATCCTTAAATGATTGGTTTTTCCCCATCTCCTCCACAAGTTATACTGACATCAAATATAGTGAAAACGGGGTTTATACTGTGGGGGAGGGATATACAAAGCAACAAAGAAATAATCTTATAAATGCGTTAGAAACACATGCATGAAAGGAAAAAAACATTAAAATACATATCTAAGGGTTCATTTTTCTAACATCACATTATCTGACCTTTTCCGCTTGACTCATACATATACTAGATATTGCAAATAAGGGAAACCATGGGACCTATGTTTCTTTGGGCCTGGCTTACTTCACTTAATATAATTTTTTCCAAGTTTTTCCATTTCCTAACAAATGGGGCAGTGTCATTCTTTCTGATGGAGGCATAGAATTCCATTGTGTATATATACCACATTTTCTTGATCCATTCATCTACTGAGTGAGGGGCATCTGGGTTGGTTCCATATCTTAGCTATGGTAAATAATGCTGCAATAAATATAGTTGTGCTGGTAGCTTTCTGCATGGCAAAAGACATAGCTAGCAAGACCAATAGAAAGCCCACAGATTGGGAGAAGATCTTCACTAGCCATACAACAGACAAGGGTCTCATATCTAAAATATACTTGGAACTCAAAAAATTAAATCCCCCAACAACAAATCCTCAAAGAAACAACTGCCCAATAAATAAGTGGGCTAAAGACTTAAAGAGAAACTTCTCTGAAGAAGAAAGAAGGATGGCCAATAGACACATGAAGAAATGCTCAACATCCCTAGCCATAAAAGAAATGCAAATCAAAACAACATTGAGATACCTCCTCACTCCAGTTAGAATGGCAAAAATCAAGAACTCTGACAACAACAGATGCTGGAGGGGATGTGGACAGAAGGGAACCTTACTTCATTGTTGGTGGGAATGTAAACTTGTTCAACCACTTTGGAAAGCAGTATGGAGGTTCCTCAAAAGACTTCACATAGAGCTCTCCTATATATTGCTATATTTTTCTGTATTTTAAAAATCTTTGCTTTTTGTTTTCTCTTTTTCTTCTCTATCTCTTTCCCTCTCATTTCACACATAAACACACACACACACACATACACACACACATACACAATACCTTTATGTGTTTTGTTTCCAAGTCAAAGAGAAATTTTAGGTTCATTTTTGCCTACGTACAAGTAACTTAGTATTTATGGCAATAATTACTAAAATAAGTAAATTTAACAGTAGTCAGGCTATTGTTTAATTTTTTGCCTAAAAGCTACTTTCTTCATGAGAAAAATGTCAGTCAAATGTGGAAGATGATTTCCCCATCATTAGCTGAAAGAGTCATCTGAAAATAAATATAATAGTGCTTGACAAACTAAATTTTAGATACCAATACTCCTTAAGAAACTAAATTTTCTATAGGCACAAAGTTATTATGGCTCATTTATTTCAGTCACTTGATAGTACATAATTTCTGAAGACTTTCATAACTACTACTTAAATGGTAAAGCAAAGGAACACTGATGGCAGTTTTCTCCAGCAGGAGGACAAAAGAGAAATCACAATACCTTATCCAGTCAGAACTCAAATGTACGGCATTTTCACAATTTAAAAAATGTAAAATAAAAAATAATAAATATAATAAAAAAATCAAATATATTCTTACTAGTCCCAGCTTGCAAATTACATATAACCAAAATGTGTTATCCTGCTACAACTTGCAATTTCATTTTTTAAAATTAATTATTTGTCAGTGAATATCAGGATCTAAAAGTAAGTACAGCAACTTTATGTGAGGATCTATGGTAATTGAACACATTAAACCCCACTCTTAGAACTTATAATAAAATAATATTTGCTATTAAATCTATGGATATATAAATGGGGCATAGATTAGGGGAAATAAGGCATTTGAAATATTTCAGCAGAAACAATTATTTCAATGAGAATTTTTTATGAGGATTTTTTTTGCTACAATTCTATATTTCTGTCTTTAGAATAGGATATCATATACATGTGTGTGTTTTGGATTGTATTAGAAGTTTTCTAATAATGACTAAATCAATCTATTATTTTAAACTAGAATTTTTATATGTCATGTATTTTATACATTGCAGGTACAACATCTATTAAAGTATAAATGCAATTTATCACTGAGTAGAGAATATTTCACATAACTATATTCAATTTTAACAAAAGCAATAGTATTTTCTTACTCCCAACATTATCATAAATTTGTTCTACAAAAGTAAATGAAAGCTGGGTGCTGGTGGCTCATGCCTGTAATTCTAGCTACTCAGGAGGCTGAGCTCTGAGGATCGTGGTTCAAAGCCAGCCTGGGCAGGAAAACCTGTGAGACTCTTATCTCCAATAAACCACCAAAAAAACTGGAAGTGACATTGTAGCTCAAGTGGTGGAGTGCTAGCACTGATCTGAAGAGCTCAGTGACAGCGCCCAGGCCCAGAGTTCAAGCTCCACAATGGACCAAACAAAAAAAAAAAGTAAATGAAAAAAGTCAGCTCTAAATATCCTAGTGTAATAAGTTTTCACCCATCTAGATGATGTAAGAATTTAAAATTAAGGAAACTCCTAGCAGCCAAAATCTTTTTCAATCTTTATTTTTATATTAATCATTATTTTAGTTTTACAAATTTTTATCTTACAATTTCATAATTCAGTAACATGTATAAGTTGGATGATCTGAATAGGTTAGCCAGTAGTCCCATATCCTTAAATATTCTTTGAAACTTTTCGTGGTTTTTATAACTTTTCATAAATAGTACATAGTTTTAAAGTAGAGTATATTTCAATACATATACAGATAAAATATTTATTAATTTCTATTATTACCTTGTGTTTAGAAACTTTGCACTTTTCTATTCTGGTTAGTCAGAATAACCAGGTTTTTATAAAATCAATTTTTTTAGAAAGAAGTTGACTGCAATGGAATAACGCCCTGGCAAGTACAATTCTGAAATGATTTTTAAAACTGTGCCAATTTGTTTTCTTTTTTGGGGGGGTTATAAAAGCCCTTTTATAAAGCCATTTTTAAACAAAACAAAAAACGTTTACAAAAGGAAAACAAAGATACAGAAAAAGATTAACTTGTTCCATATGTCCCCAAAGGAGGGAGGAAAAAGTAAAGGGGACAATGCCAACATGCTCAACAATAATGGGTTCTTTTTCTTTTTAATACAAATTACAAGCAAAGGATACACATACTGAAAACAAAGCTCAGGAGCAGACACATAGTCCTGGAAACCTTTCAATAAAAGCAAAGCAGGAATTTGTTTTGTTTATGCAGATACGTACAGAGACTGGGATATGTAAAAATTAAGTATCACAAAAGATCATCACACAAATTCTACCAATTCATGTTGTATCTATAATTCATGAACACGGTTAACAAAATCATGTTCACTTCAACCCCATTTTATTTAAATTAAAGGGGAAAAAACTTTAAAATAAAGTGGTTACATTCAAACTTTAACTTCCTTAGTACCATGCTGTAGATTTCAGCACTTTAAGGTATTGCAAGAATTCCCAAACCTCTGGTGTCTGATCATGTATCTAGTGACATGGCAGGATGAATGAAAAAGGGGAGGCCTGGTTTCAGCCATGGACTAATGAATTAATGAAGTTAAGCAGGTTCCTCTTTTACCCTTCCTGCTTAGAACAGAAAAGATTAAGGACTAAAACAAAACTGGGAGTTTTAGAGCTGGCATAATGCAGACTAAAAGATGAATCAAGGCAAACAATTACAGAGAACTTGGCTGCTGCTTAATCTGGTAAATCTTAGTCTTTTCTTAAGTCTCATAGGAATTAGGTGTATAAGGTTTGCTGCAACACGTTCATGGTAAACAGACTTAAGTAGAGCTCTTATTTACAAATCTTGTAACAAATACTTCTGGAGAAACTGTGCCAATTTGTGTTGTGAACTAACAGGTCTTACAAAGTGCTGAACAAACAAAGAGGGTGGTATGGTATCTTTAGAAGGATATCCAGGCTTTAAATAGTCTTAGATTTTAATATCTGCTATATTTGCTCTCTAGAGTTAAACATTAAGAATCACACTTAATTCTCCTAATCCTATGTTTCCTAATGTGTGAAATAGACTAAGAAGTGACTTCATATTATTGAAATTCAAGTAAGACGAATATTGATTTTTTTGTCATATGCTCGCCTTCTATTTTTTGTGAATTTTTTAAAATTTAGGGTCATGAAGTATAAATTTGTAAACTTGTGATTCTCATGTTTCCACTGAGGAAGCATGTAAATATCATAAAGTATTTATAACAAATTATGCAGACTAGCTATGAAAATTTCAAATTAGTATAGAAAGAAGTCATTTTTTACATACTAGAAAATATATTTGAATGAATAATGCATAAGCAATTCATATTTTACTATTTTATTAGCTTATTACAGAAATTTATTTCTCATGTAATCTGAAAATACTAATCTATTTATTTCATATTTATGTCATTCATTTACTAAGCACCATTGTGCATGGCAAATTCAGTAAAAGGAAATTGTCCAGCAGCTGAAAATTATTTATTTATAATAGATAAACACAGACATTTAGCTCTTAGAAAATGATTTTAGGATTTTTTTCTTAGATGGTGATTTTTGTTGGTGAGATGAAGTATTTCTTGTTTTGTAAAGGTTTGAAATTCTCATGTAATGACTTCAGATAGGTAATATGTTATTAAAATTGATCAAGGTATCAAAACTAATCAATTTTATACCTAGTGTGAGAGTACTATAAGTTTAACCTGACTTCTGAGTATTTTACTGCATCTTATCCTTAATAACACTATCCAAAATATTACATTAAGACTCCAGTGATAAAGCGTAATAAATATGTTCAGTGTCACCATTCATGTTTAATAAATTATGGACAATATATAAAATTTAATTACAAAAGAGGGTTAACATGACTTAAAACCCAGGACATAGTTTAATTTTGCTGCTTGACTTTCCCCTTTCTATAGTTTCTTCCTATACCCTTTCTTTCTGTCCATTATTCCTTATTTTAAAATAATATAAGAACATCTGTTTGTAGAATGATACAATATGATCATAGCATGTGAACTGTCCTTGACAGTTGTTATAAAAAAATTAGTATAGACCTCTGATGAATCAGATCTAAATAGGATTCAATCTCATCTCTACACTGACTCTTAAGTTTTCAAAAAGCACTATGCCTTATTGATTTAATAATTGGTTATATTAACCTGCATTATATGCACATACTTGCCTTTACACAAGGAAAAATGATCAAATCCTTATCACATATATATGAAATACGTTTTCCATCATTCAATAAAATGAATTAAAAATAATACAAATAAAAATTAGAGTAAAAATAAATAAATCAAGAAAAAGAAAGAATATAATATATGCAACATAAAAATAACTTCAATTTAAGTTGGAAAGATAGGTTAGAATTTTTCTGAGCCATATCAAATACAGAGGTTTTAACAAAGGGACTTGTAAGTGTAATTTAGCCATGTCAGAGACTCCAGCAATTTATATTTCATGCCAATATTCAACAGGAAAAATTGTGTCTTATTTGTATTCTTACTTTCAACACAATTTTTAAAACATGTGAGGAAATTTGTCATTATTAATTCTGTAGTTGCTCAGTACACGTGTGAATTAACATACCCATATATAGCACTTTGTCAAGTACATCAGTTTAAATGGTATAAATTATCTGTTATAATTGTCTTTGTCTTTGAATTAAAAATGCCTAAATATGGTAGCTGAAATTACCTTTTTGTGAATAATTATCTGCCATGAAAAGAAAATCTAAATTTTAATTGAAAAAGGATAAAAATTAAACTGGTAATCTAGAATTGAGATTTAGGCCTAATGATTCACTGAACCTCTGCTAAAAAAAAGAGGCTCCGGGGGAAAAATGTGAATTTTGAGAAAACCAGAAACAGAATAGAAACTATTTTCAAAAGCTCAGGAGCAATTAATGTAGGACAAGATGAACATCATTTTTAAATGGTAGATGGTAATATTGGTGGCATGGTCATAGATTTTAAAATAAATCATAGATTTATTTTTAGATTTTAAAAGAAATCATATTCATTATCATGTAAATTCTTGGATGGGATAATTTTAGGATGTTAAATAAAATAGAAACAATGTTATTAAGAATTTTATAGAGCTAAATGTATATATACTGATTGGTTCTTTATCTTCTATGTAGCATTCTTTTAGGTTTCTAGTCAAAGAATTACTTCCATTTTTCCTGGGAAGAATTATGTTAACAATTGGTAATCTTATCTTTCAAAAATCATATTGTAATTAGTGATTAAGTTGATTAGTATATACTACTTTCATTTTGTGCATTTGTGTTGTTTTTTCCCTTTTTTAAGTTTAATTCTTTATCCTTTTATCTCTTTATTATAGATTATAGACATTTTAGTTTACCTTTACACTTTCCCTTCTCTTACAAACCTTAACACTGCTGGCATATATCATCTTCTTCATTCATTATTTTAATATTTCTGGTCTTTTATAATACCTGATGATACTACATTTCTCCACACCAAAATAATGAATCATATTCCTACACACTAGACTTTTGTGTACCTGGAAACTTCACACTATTCTCCCCTTCTCTTGTTCTTTCTTACTTATCTCTTTTCATACCCTCCTTATTCTTGAAAATGAATTTATAAAGTATGTGTATTCTTCTAGCCTCCTACTTTATTAGAAAACTAGTACTTCACATACTTGTGTAGACAGTATTACCACTGGTAGTTTACTATTTATAAATATCAGCCTGAGTATTGAATTTGTGAATTGGTTAATGCTGAAATACTTCCTCAAGAGAAGAGGGATATAAACAATGCAGCTATTTAAATAGTAGTCCTGTGAGAATATAGAGAGTAATACAATATAAAGAGTTCAAGTGAATAAAACCTTATTGATAAACTTATTTCAATCAGTAAATGTCACCATGAGTTCAGTAACTTCACCATGAGTACAGAAGATACCCAAAGCATTCCTGCACTTAGAAGAGAATGAGACACATGAAGAAATGCTTAACTTCCCTAGCCATAAAAGAAATGCAAATAAAAACAACATTGAGATACCACCTCACTCTAGTTAGAATGGCTATCCTCAAGAACTCTAATAACAACAGATGCTGGAGGGGATGTGGACAGAAGGGAACCTTACTGCATTGTTGGTGGGAGTGTAAACTTGTTCAACCACTTTGGAAAGCAGTATGGAGGTTGCTCAAAAGACTCCACATAGAGCTCCCCTATGACCCAGCAATCCCACTTTTGGGCATTTACCCAAATGTTTATAAACAAGACCACTGCCGCGGACCGGGTTCTGTCGGGACGACGGAGGATACCTAGGGGAGGAACCTGGAATAGGACGGGGAGATGGCAAACAGACAACTCACACACATTAGGAGTGGATGCTGAGTGCTGAGTGCGATTTAATGCAGAGGATAACAAACTTTTATAGCAAAAGTCTCCATAAGAAAGGGCAAAAGGTTACATAATCTTGCTGCAGGGCTTCATTCTTGGGTGGTCACCAACTGGTCGCCTGATAGGCACTTGTTTCCAGCTTTACCTCTATTTTTAAGAAATACAATGGGTTTCGATGATTGTCACCAATTAACCACTACTTTTTTCTATAGAGGCCTTAACTGTCCCATTAAGATCTTTCCTGTTCCTTCTTTAATAGTAAGCACCAAGGAGACTTAGATTTAGCAAGTCTCTTAGTAAATGAGGAAGTTCTTTCTCCTAAGTAGTTATCTCAGCAATTGCCATACATTCTTTCTGTTCTAGCCGCGCCTACAACTTTTTGTAAATCTCTTACAATTCCTTCTGGAGTGACTTTGTGAAACCCCCAATACTTTTATATTTACTTATAACTTGTCTACTAGCCTCCATAAGAGGGGTTTCAGGGTAGCACTTAACTCTGGTGAGTTAGTCATATTTTTAAGACACTCATAAGATATTGCAGTCGTCAACACTCTTAAGAAAGAGCTTTGAATAAGGGAACGTTGACAATGAGTAAGTACAATGAGCAGTAGAAACAGTAAAAGATTAATAGGCACTCTTATGAGGAAAAGATAGGCAGAAACACATCTTTTCCAGGGGTTTTGCCAGCCTTTTCCCAGGAGTAGGCCTCTTAGAAGCCCTATTCTCCAAGGTAGACTTCGGTGAAGTCCCAAAACTTGGAGATAGGTTTCTGTAAAGCCCCATTCTCTGAGGTAGACTTCGGTGAAGTCCCAAAACTCAGAGATGGGTCTCGAGGCCCCTATCATGGTCTGATAGATGGTTTCCCATGCTAAGCAGACTCTACTGGGGTCGGCGTGGCATTTGCCCCTTTTTTTTTTTTTTTTTTTTTTAATTTTCACCAGTCCTGACTCCGTGTATCAATTTTATACCAGCTGTCCTTGTAAGCTCCAATTTTAAGACATACTCATACCATTTGCGACATACTTAAACTTTCTGAGGTTTGTCTTAAAGACAATCCTTACTTTTCAAATTTCCCCAATTCTCTTTCCAAGGCTTTCTTTACTTCCTTCTTTCTTTACAATTCCTTTCCCAAGGCTTTCTTTACCACCCTCTTTCTTTACAATCTCTTGTCCATCTTTGTGGCTGTAGTTTAAAACTGCCCAATTTTCCTTTGGCTTGCGGAACCTTTATCTTAGAACAGCTTTAAGGCACCACCATGATGCAGAAGCTTGCTAGATTTTAAGGCTAAGAGTATTACCTCTATTGATAACACACTCAGGTTATTACCATATCAGAGTCAAACTAGGCTGTGACCCTAGAGTGGATTTCCAGTCACTATGCACTGAAGTGCCTAAGACAAGCAAGCCAGTGATATCCATGTCCCCAATATCCACTGTGGGAATAGAGAGGGTTTCTGGATATCACCCAAAAGAATGTCCCACAAGATCTTAGATTTAGCAGCTTTCAACCAGGCTGATTCTACAAACATCGTTGCACCACCTACGTGGGAACAGATCCAGAAGTTGTGCGAAGAAGCTCGACACACTGTTGAGGCCACCGGAAATCAACCCAGTCCGGAAAACATGTTTTTAGCCATGCTTGCTCTTGTTTCTTTACAGGTGAAGTACACTTTTTGTACAATGTATTGGGCATATGTTCCTGACCCACCTTTGCTTCATCCCGTGGGCTGGACTCACCCATCTAACATAAAAGTGCTAATGAATGATACCTCTATACTAGGGGGCATTCCAGTGGGGTCGGAGGAGCCTATGACCTCCACGTATCTAGATTATGAGGGAAGATCTGATGTCACCCCTATATGCTTGGCTTTAAAAGGCCGTGCTCCTTTTGCATGCTTACCTGTTAACTACAGGACCCTTTATACTGATGCACCTGATAAGACTAATACTGCTTCTAGCAGTAAGAGGGTGATGTGGGAATTGAGTTTTCAAACACTTGGGTATGCTAATTACAATGAGACCTTTGATAACAATGTTAGCATGCCTTTTCCAAATTGTTTAACAACTTACCAGGATAAAGATCAATTTTGGGACAGCAGAACAGAAAAAGAACTTCCAACATGGTTGGATTGTGGATTTCCCCATTCTGCCTCTGTACATTGGCCTAAGGGTACTACAGATTTGGTATTTGATTTTTCCATTGCCAACCCAACTTATGACTATAAAAAATATTTGAAAGAAAATGAGAATGTGAAATTCACAGGCTATCGAGCTCCGGCTGACTCGGAACCGGTAAGGCGTTGGTTCACACCTGGATTTGTCACCCCCATGTGGGTTGCTAAATCTAGTCATTATGGAACCATCGTTACCCATAGAAATTTGTTTAGATTTGCTGCAGCTGCAAATATGGTATTGCTAAAAAAGCCCAAAACTAACCTACCAGAGTCAATTGCATTGAGAGCTTGTTTGTCTTATCCGTATGCAGCTTTAATTGGAAGTGAAAAGAAGATTAACATTACACATATAGGAAATTCCTTTTTAATTCAATGTTACTCTTGTCGACTGACCAACTGTGTTGATGCTTCCTTAGATAAAGAATTTTCAGTAGTAATTATTGTAAAAAGACCTGAATATGTAATGCTTCCTGTGAATTTACATGATGATCCTTGGTTTGATAATTCTGCTTTGCAAACACTTCGTGTTCTGTATGAATTAATACGACCAAAAAGATTTGTTGCGGCATTGATTTTTGGAATTGCTTCCCTTATAGCATTGGTAACTTCTCTTGCTGTATCCACCACTGCGCTAGTACAACAAGTGCACTCGGCGCATTTTGTTAATGAGTTAAATAAGAATGTTTCTCTAGCCTTAACAGAGCAGCAGATCATTGATCAAAAATTAGACAGCAAACTAGAGGTTTTGGAGGAAGTAGTCTTAAAGTTAGGGACTGAAGTTAATAATCTTAAAACCCGGCTGGCCACTAGATGTCATCAATCATTTAAGTACATTTGTGTTACCCCATTGCCTTATAATGACAGCTTAGATTGGGAAGCTACCAAAGTGCATTTACAAGGAATCTGGAAGGACAATAGTTTAACTCATGATATAGGACAGCTACAAAAAGACATCTCAGCCCTTAGTCAAGCTCATTTGGAAACTGCAGGGATAAATTCGTTAGCAGAAGACTTACAGAAAGGATTAAAAAGTCTTAATCCTTTAGATTGGTGGCACTATTTGGTTACATTTGGAGTCATAACACTAATTGTTATATGTGTTCTTGTTGTCTTTCCAGTCCTCTTCAAACTAGTCTTCCGCTCCATCTCCTCTATACGAGCTGAAATCTGGCACATCTAAAAAAAAAAAAAAAAAAAAAAAAAAAGGGGCAAATGCCACGCCGACCCCAGTAGAGTCTGCTTAGCATGGGAAACCATCTATCAGACCATGATAGGGGCCTCGAGACCTATCTCTGAGTTTTGGGACTTCACCGAAGTCTACCTCAGAGAATGGGGCTTTACAGAAACCTATCTCCAAGTTTTGGGACTTCACCGAAGTCTACCTCGGAGAATAGGGCTTCTAAGAGGCCTACTCCTGGGAAAAGGCTGGCAAAAACCCCTGGAAAAGATGTGTTTCTGCCTATCTTTTCCTCATAAGAGTGCCTATTAATCTTTTACTGTTTCTACTGCTCATTGTACTTACTCATTGTCAACGTTCCCTTATTCAAAGCTCTTTCTTAAGAGTGTTGACGACTCCAATATCTGATGAGTGTCTTAAAAATATGACTAACTCACCAGAGTTCAGTGCTACCCTGAAACCCCTCTTATGGAGGCTGGTAGACAAGTTATAAGTAAATATAAAAGTATTGGGGGTTTCACAAAGTCACTCCAGCAGAAGGAATTGTAAGAAATTTACAAAAAGTTGTAGGTGCGGCTAGAACAGAAAGAATGTATGGCAATTGCTGAGATAACTACTTAGGAGAAAGAACTTCCTCATTTACTAAGAGACTTGCTAAATCTAAGTCTCCCTGACCTTACTATTAAAGAAGGAACAGGAAAGATCTTAATGGGACAGTTAAGGCCTCTATAGAAAAAAGTAGTGGTTAATTGGTGACAATCATCGAAACCAATTGTATTTCTTAAAAATATAGGTGAAGCCGGAAACAAGTGCTTATCAGGCGACCAGCTGGTGACCGCCCAAGAATGAAGCCCTGCAGCAAGATTATGTAACCTTTTGCCCTTTCTTATGGAGACTTTTTGCTATAAAAGTTTGTTATCCTCTGCATTAAATCGCACTCAGCACTCAGCACTCAGCATCCACTCCTAATGTGTGTGAGTTGTCTGTTTGCCATCTCCCCGTCCTATTCCAGGTTCCTCCCCTAGGTATCCTCCGTTGTCCCGACAGAACCCGGTCCGCGGCAGGTGGCGCCCAACGTGGGGCCAGGAAGCTACCAACACGACTATGTTTATTGCACCATTATTTACTATAGCTAAGATATGGAACCAACCCAGATGCCCCTCAGTAGATGAATGGATCAAGAAAATGTGGTATATATACACAATGGAATTCTATGCCTCCATCAGAAAGAATGACATTGCCCCATTTGTTAGGAAATGGAAAAGCTTGGAAAAAATTATATTAAGTGAAGTAAGCCAGGCCCAAAGAAACATAGGTCCCATGATTTCACTTATTTGCAATATCTAGTGCATGTCTGAGTCAAGCAGAAAAGATCAGATAAGGTGATATTAGGGAAATGAACCCTAAGATATGTATTCAAATGTTTTATTTTCTTTTATGCCATTGTTTCTAACACATTTATAAGATTATTTCTTTGTTGCTTGGTATGTCCCTCCCCCACAGTATAACCCCTGCTTTCACTGTATTTGATGAAGGTATAATTTGTGGAGGGGAAGGGGAAAAACAAATCGTTTAAATAGGGATACAGGTGGACCCATTGCAACAATGAGATGTACAAGTTGTTATGTCAAAAATGAACTTTACAACTTTGGTGTGGGGGGGCGGGGAATATTGGGTGGGGGGGAGGATGGGAAGGGGAAACAAAGGAGGAGGCTACAATGCTTGATAAGAAATGTACTCATTATCAAGAAATGTACTCATTATCTTGCCCATGTAATTGTAACCCTTCTGTACAGTATTTTCACAATAAATAAAAACATGAAAATAGGAGACAAAATAATTCCAATATGCTTAGATAAATAATAGAAGCACTTGTACATTCTGTGTTCATTGTAGCACTAATCACAATAGCTCTGCTATGGAAGGAGCCCAAATGTGCAACAACTGATGAATGGATTAGGAAAGTGTGATATATATGTCTATAGATATATGTATCTATACTCATACATATATGTACATTATACATGTGGATATGTGTATGTTATAAACATGTAACATTTTGATTCTGTATGCATATATGTACATGCATTTATATTATGCATGTATATTATCTATACATATATATGATATATATTTATATAAACAGGGAGAGGAGTACTGTTTAACCACAAGGAAGAATGAAAACATGTGAAATGGAGTAAACTTTATAGATCTGCATTTCATCATACTAAGAGAAGTGAGATTCCAAAAAACAAAGAACACGATTTCCTTTATATGTGGATGCTAGACCCAAATTGTAAACACACACAAGATCACATACAATGTGTGAGCACATTTGCAAAATTTGTGGAGAGTAGGAAGGGTATGATGATGAGTATGTTAAATTACCATCTATACCAAAATATATTGTAGCTGTGCCTGAGAGGTTGGGAGTTGAAGAAAGTGAGATTAAGAAAGGGTTCAATGTGATTGAAGTATTGTAAATGCATATGTGAAATTCCACAGCAGAATGCTTTTTTTTGGGGGGGTGGGGTCCAGTCGTGGGGCCTGAACTCTGGGCCTGGGCGTTATCCCTCAGCTCTTCAGCTCAAGGCTAGCACTCTACCACTTGAGCCACAGCGCCACTTCTGGCTTTTTTCTTTTTACTTATGTAGTGCTGGGGAATCGAACCCAGGGCCTCATGCATGCAAGGCAAGCGCTCTACCACTGAGCCACCTTCCCAGCCCAGCAGAGTGCTTTTGAACAATTAATGTAGCCTTAGAAAATGAATGTTAGCAACCTGAGGATTGCCCTGTGTTTACTATGAGTGCTAATGGGATCAGGAAGGTTGAACACAAAGGGTAAAGGAAAGTAAATATGCATATAATTTATGTATATACACATGTGAAATGAAACAATAGAGCTTAATGAGATTGGTCTGGGAAAGGGGAGAGGGAGAAGCAGGGTAGTGAGAGGGTTTGTGTCTGATCTAGATACATACTATGAACATACAGTTACGTCAAAATGAACCCTCCCATGTCCAACTAATTGATGACAATTAATAAAATCAAGTAAAAAACATCTTCCATTGCACTGTCTTTATATTCCTGCCAAAGAAAAGAGTTTGTTAAAATGTAAGGGTGGATTTCAGGCCTATATTTAATTTAAATATTCTTCTGTCTATTCTTATGTCACTGTGTGCTGCCTTGATTACCATAGCTTTATAGTAACTTTGTGTTAGCTTTTGTGAAAACAAGTGAATTTCCATATAAAATTCAAATTTAGATTCTCAATCTCCACAAAAAGTCAAAGTGAGATTCTAAAGATTGCAATTTGCACAGCACTCCTATCTTAACTATATTTACTCCTCCAATCTGAGAACTTTCATGTCTGTTCTTTTATTTAGGTCATCTTGAATTTCCCTAAGTAATACTTCACGATTCTTTCATTAAGTTTATCACAAAGTGTTTTATTTGATAGGGTAAATGGAATGTTTCTTAATTTATTTTTTGCCTACTAAGAAAATCAACTTTTGCAGATTAATTGCTTTTACTCTGAAACTTTGCTATTCTCGTGTGTTGATTCTAGCAGTATTTTAGTGGGTATTTGTGGATTTTCTACACATGAGAGCTCATCATTTACAATAGGGACAATTTACTTTTTTCCTTTCCAATGTTTGTATCTTTCAACAATATTTTTAATGTTGAAAAATGATTAGCCACATTGCCAACAAGCTAAAACTCACATATTAATAGAAATAAACCACATGCTTAAATTCAGATTAATGCCATGTAGTTATATTCCATAGTTTCTGTGAATGTAAGTTGCTGATGGATTTACCTAAGGTATTTTAACTTTCCTCTAGTTAAAAATACCACTAATCCTGGAGTTTTAAAGTTTGAGCCTTCTGAGTGGAGCTAAGCAGATAAAAATAGAAAGGTATGGCTTAACAGGAGTGCTGAATCTAAGGCATCTATTTCATATACTGCAGTGTTTAAAATACTTTATCCTAAATTGTATCATAGTTTAATGCTCTCATATTAGCACATAAATATACATGAATATTAAGGACTAATTAACTTTATACAGCATCATCCAAATGATGACATGAGGCAACCATGACAAAATCTGTGCAAGGTTCATTTTTTTTTTCTGCTGGATATCTATACTGTTGTTTGGAAGTAATTGCAGCCATATTTATTGTTTAAGGGAAAGCTAGACAACAATCACAGCACGTAAAACTGGTGTGGAAATAGAGTTCCTAAGACATTACACAAGAAATCATAAAAACACTGATATGGTTGTTCTTTTCAGGTAGAACTTTTAAGTACGTTTTATAACCATGACAGGAAACTGATTTTTTTTTCATGGCACTAACATATAGTCCTTTTTCTTTCTGCAAACTATTATAGGCAGGAAAACTCAAAATTTGAGGTTGTACTACCATAACTTGTCCTCCAAACTATTTCTTTCCCTGTGTTCTATGGAGAGCTGTCTGCATGACCTGTGGCATGTTCCTGTCTTGGGGTTGAGTAAGTCCATTTCACAGTTATAACAGCAACCTTTCAATAACACAATATAAGGAAAAATGGGTAAACTTTTCACTAAGAAGATAAATGTAGCAATTTGGAAGAAAACATATACATTTTCTCAGGATAAATAGTTTTAATTTTCTAGACGGACTGACCTACTTTCAGTTCACATAATTTTTAATGTGTCATAAAAAATTGAAATAGAAATGAAATTTAGAAACTTGATGATATGATAGGGAAAAGGGCCGTGTGGGAGGGAGAGAATGCTGGAAGGGGTGACTCTGATCAAGATCCATTTTACAAATGATATAACAAACTGATTCCCTTTACTAGATAATAAATAAATATGTAAAATTGAAGATTGAAACCAAGATGAATCCTAAACTTCAAAAAAATTCATCTGTAGGTAAATTATTTCCCCTCCAGTCTAAGGAAGAATGGGACATAGTTAATCCTAATGAAGAATAAAATGTTATATATTTGTATAGGAAGTATCTAAAACATATTCAGACTTTATCTCTATACCACATCCTTGCAACTTTTATCAGTGGTCAATTATAGATTGCATTAAATTGTAAATTCTTCAAAGACTAACATGCTTGATATTGATTCATTTTTTATTTATTTATCCATTTATTTTTCAGATACTGAGAATTGAACGCAGAATTAAGCTATACCTTGTCCTTTGTTTTTACTTTCTTTTGTTTTTCCAGGTAAAGTCTAATGGTAACTTTGTCCAAGCTGGCTTCAGCTCATGATCTTCCTATCTTGGCTTCCTGAGCAGTTAGAATATGGGTATGCACAACCATACCCAGCTCTTTGCCCTTGCTTATTACATTTGACATTTAAAAGTTGTATACTTTAATACATTTAACAGACATGCACTCCCTTGCTTAAGATTTGTTGTGCATACTGTAAACTAAAGTTAAACATACTAATCTTCTGAATGATTAAAAAATGTTTTCTTAATGTTTCTAAAACTTCTAAAACTCCTGTCTACGAATTCCATCAAACATATTAATTAAATCACTATGGCTTATGTTTAAGTAGATAGTTTCATGGTAAAAATTCAGCTTCACATAAAGATTTTCTTTTTTATCTCCTTTATTTTTTGCTATTGTAATGGTGATGTACATACAGCTTAAAATTACATGTCAGGTAAAGAATACATTTCTTTTTGACCAATGTCAACCCTTCCTTTATTCTCTCCCAGATTTTCCTTCCTGTTCCTACCCTCAAGTTATATAGTTCATTTTCACATACTTTCCAGTGAGTATCATTGATGCATTTGTTCACCTTTGTCCCTCCATTTCTGTTTTGAGAAAGATTTTCATAACAGCTAATCACTTGTAGTTAGCCTGACAGCTACAATGCAGAGGCTAGGCCTCAGCGTCACAACTGCAGAGACTCTTAACATGAGATCAGGTCACAAATACCACAAGTGTGAACTTCACAATGAAACAACATCCCGTTTTTTTTGTTTTTGGCTAGTAGGAATGAATATTGTTCCTTTTCTAATGACAACTTTATGCCATCTTGCTTTTCCTGTCTCCTGAGTAAAATTAATGGGTGGTACATCACGAAGTATTCCTTTGCTCTTTGTCATGAGGTGAGAAGTTTCTTCTATCGTGATGTGCTGCCTTGCTGTCACACCAAAACAATGAATTATATCATGTTCATAGGTTAGAAACTCCAAGCCTGTGAATTAAAATCAACTTTTGGTCTCAATTAACTGAGGAAGTTCATTATAGTAATGTGATACTGACTGACACAATATCAAGGTGTATCTGACTATAGATTTGCTCCTAGCATAAGGGTACTGAGATTTAAAACTAATTGTGTATATGCAAGTGTGCACCTAATAGCATATTTCAGGTGTTTTTGTAATAAAAGAGAGAAATACAGATACATATGTAGAAAAAGTGATATGCTAGTCAAGAACCTAACAAATATTTAATAAGGACCATGTAAATGACTGAACACCTGAACAAAAACAATGAACAGTTTCTTTGGGTCTGGCTTACTTCACTCTATATAATTTTTTCCAAGTCTTTCCATTTCCTAACAAATGTGGAGGTGTCATTCTTTCTGATGGAGGCATAGAATTCATATATATGTATATGTATATATATATATATGTGTGTGTGTGTGTGTGTGTGTGTGTGTGTGTGTGTGTATATATGTATATATCACATTTTTTGATCCATTCATCTACTGAGAGGCATCTGGTTGGTTCAATATCTTAGCTATGGTGAATAATGCTGTGATAAACATAGTTATGCTGGTAGCTTTAATATGGCCTTGTTTGTGATCATTTGGGTAAATGCCTAAAAGTGGGATTGCTGGGTCATAGGGGAGCTCTATGTGGAGTCTTTTGAGGAACTTCTATACTTGTTTCCAGAGTGGTTGAACAAGTTTATACTCCAACCAACAATACATTAGGGTTCCCTTTTGGCCACATCCCCTCCAGCATTTGCTGTTATTAGATTTCTTGATTGTAGCCATTCTAACTGAGGTGAGATGGAATCTCAATGTTGTTTTGATTTGCATTTCTTTTATGTCTAAAGAAGTTGAGAATTTCTTCATAGGGCCCATGGTTTTCCTTATCTACAATATCTAGTATATGTCTAGGACAAGCAGAAGAGATCAAAAGCTATGTACATATGGCCATATAAGATGATGCTAAGCGAAATGAACCCCAAGATGAGGACACAAGAAGTTTTATCTTTCTTGCTGTTGTTTTTAATATAATATACTGTGTGATTTTTTTTGTTTCTTTATATGTTCTTCCTCCATGGTATAACCCCTGTTGTCACTGTATTTGATTCCTGTATACACAATTTTCTAATTTGGGGTGGGGGAAAGGAAAATAAAATGCTGAAATAAGGATACAGGATGACCCATTGTAACAACAAGATGTACAAGACACCATATTGAAAATGAACTTTACAATTTTGGGGAAGAAGGGAGGGATTGGGCAGTTAGGGAGGAAAGGGATGGTGGGAGAAAAACAAAGGAGGGTGTAACAATGCTCAATAGGAAATGGACTCACTACCTTGCTCATGTAACTGTAATCCCTCTGTACAGTATCTTTACAATAAAAATATATAAAAATAAAAAGTGAACAGAACTTTTGAAAAAACAGGATATAATGTAACTGGGATGTCATCATTCTTTTGGGTTGAATGAGAAAGCCAGGAAAATAGCTCTGAATTTCAAGACAGTGAAACTCACAAGAAAATCACCTCCCTTTATTTACCATCAAGCTTGGGTAAGTTCACAAAGTTGTCAATTCCTCTTAGTCTTCTGTTTCAGAAAGAGCTGGCTCTGTGGAAATGTTTAGGGTTCTGTATAATTTATCATATCCAAGTGTAATTTTTTGTCTTCAGGGTTATCTTAGGAGAGGATCATAAAGGATCAATAGCTATATGCATATGATCATATAAAATGATATTTATTGAAAGAAATGGATTTTTGTTATTTTTTTCTTTGTGTCATTTTTTTTTAGTTTCTGTACTGTGTGTGTGTGTGTGTGTGTGTGTGTGTGTCGGTCATGGGTCCTGAACTCTGGGCCGGGGAGCTGTCCCTCAGCTCTTCAGCTCAAGGCTAGTACTCTACCACTTGAGCCACAGTGCCACTTCCTGCTTTTTCTGCTTATGTGGTGCTGAGGAATCCAGGGTCTCATGCATGCAAAGCAAGCGCTCTATCACTGAGCTAACTTCCCAGCCCCAATTTCTGTACCTTTGGTTTTGTATGTAAGTTTATCTGTTTGGGGGAGGGAAAGAGGGAACACAAAAATGGTGGGACAAAGGGTAAACAAATGCAGGAGAGACACTCACTAGATATTCTGTCGAAAATGAACTGCACAACTTGTGGGCGAAGGGAGTCAGGAGGGAAAAACTGGGATAAAATGAGGGAGGCAGTGACACTCTTAAAAGAGAAAAGTAATAATTACCTTGCTTATGTAACTGTAACAACCCTTCTGCAAATTACCTTTACAAGAAAACAATCACATACATAATGAAAAAAATAACCCATGCAGATTTACTCTTATAAATATACTGTGATTGAGAGTGAAAAAAATAGTAAGAGCAGACTCTAAGGCACATAGGCTCCACTGAAAGTTTCTTCCATATCTGTTAGAAGGGTCTACTCTACATAAGCCTAATGTTTCTTTGGTAACTAGCCTTTGAGACACACAATGAGGACCTTAGACTTCAGACTGTTTACCATCTACAAGTTGTAGTTTATCTGCTCAAAAACATTTTCAGGGCAAGCTCAAGACTCTTTGCAGTCTGTGGAAGGCCCTCTCTGCTCTATCAGTTTGGTTTGTCATACTGACATCTGGTGGATGAGGCATTCTGCTCCCAAATTCTCCATCACCAACTTATACTTCATTCAGATACTCACATTGTACATCAAAGGAGTGTTTGAACTTCGATTTCCTTCCCTACTCCCTATCTCTTTACCAGTCTCCACTAATTTTCTAGTTAACTATTGTCTAAATAATTAATTTCTGCCTGAGGGTTCTCAAGTTTTCCTGGGCACTGGGATTACATATTGCATATACATAGGCATCAATTTAGGCTGGGCCTATATCTGATATTAATTTTATACTCTTGATTCATTTAACTGGCTTGGACAATTAAACAGAATACAATGAAAAGAGAAACTTTAAGAGTGAAAAGCAATCATATTTAAAGTGAAAGAAATTGCAGCATTTCTATATTTACGGGGAGTTGTGAACTGTGGTGATTGCCAGTGGATACCGTGTTATGGGTTCACTTATAATTGCAGCAAGAATTTTCAAAGCACATTCCCAATTAAATTAGTGGTCAAGACCTGGTGATCAATTAAATAAATCATATTAAAGGAACGAACTTAAATTATTCTTACTTCTGGTGAATTCTAAATTAATATTTAACTATAAATATCTCAATTAAAGATATAAACATTAGTAAATGAATACAATATGACATCTAAAGAGAAGCTGAAAGAGAGGAGCTAGTTTATCAAAGTGCATTTAATTAGGCTCAATAAAAATCACATGCTACCATTCAAAATCAATGCATTCATTACCTGACTTCTGTAAATGTAACACCTCTGTACATCACCATTACAACAACGATTAATACAAAATTAAAAAATAAAAAAAACAAAAAAAGTGTTAGATCACTTGAAAATTATATATGTATTTTAGATTTATATGAATATCAATGTCGATCATGTATACTACATAAAACATTTAAAGAAAATCATCTCATTGTTTATCTAACATGCAATCAAATTGATAAAATAAAGTAGAAAACAGCATATTTAGAAACAAGATTTTAATTAGTATATGAATAATAATTAAATTGCTGATGCATTGAAAAATGATTAATATCCATGATATTTAAAGATCTGAAACATCTTGTTAACAAGAAAATTGATCATAGGGGAGCTCTATATAGAGTCTTTTGAGGAACCTCCATACTGCTTTCCAAAGTGGTTGAACAAGTTTACACTCTCATTAATAATGCGGTAGGGTCCCCTTTTGGCCACATCCCCTGTAGCATATGTTGTTATTAGAGTTCTTGATTAAAGATATTCTAACTGGGGTGAGGTGGAATCTGAGTGTTGTTTTGATTTGTATTTAATTTATGGCTAGAGAAGTTGAGCATTCTTCATGTGTCTATTGGCCATTGTTACTTCCTCTTCAGAGAAGTCTCTCTTTGTCTTTTTTCTTTTATTTTTTAATTTTTAATAAGTTTTTAACTGTGAAAATACCATACAGAGGGGTTACAATTACATGAGCATTATCAAGCATTGTTGCCTCCTCCTTTGGTTTTCCCCTACCATTCCTGCCCTCTCGGCTCCACGAATACATTACGACCACCCACCCATCCTCCCCCTGCCAAAGTTGTAAAGTTCATTTTTCAACTTGGCATCTTGTACATCTCATTGTTATAATGGGTCCAACTGTATCCCTATTTAAAAAATTTGTTTTTTCACTTCCCTTCCCCAAATTATACCAACATCAAATACAGTGAAAACAGAGGTTATACCGTGGGGAAGGTACATACAAAGTAACAAAAAAATCACATTCAAGTACGTTAGAAACAATAGCAAGACAGAAAAAACCACTTGTGTCCTTATCTTGGGGTTCATTTCATCTATCATCATCTTATCTGACCTTTTCTACATATACTAGTTATTGCAAATAAGGGAAACCATGGGACCTATGTTTCTTTGGGCCTGGCTTACTTCACTTAATATAATTTTTTCCAAGTCTTTCCATCTCCTAACAAATGGGGCAATGTCATTCTTTCTGATGGAGGCATAGAATTCATATATATATATATATATATATATATATATATATATATATATGTGTGTGTGTGTGTGTGTGTGTATGTATATATATATGTGCGTGTGTGTGTGTGTGTGTGTGTGTGTGTATGTATGTATCACATTTTTTGATCCATTCATCTACTGAGGGGCATCTGGTTAGTTCAATATCTTAGCTATGGTAAATAATTCTGCAATAAATATAGTTGTGCTGGTAGTTTTAGTATGGCCTTGTTTGTAATCATTTGGGGTTCATTTCTTTAACATCACATTATCTGATCTTTTCTGCTTGTCTCAGGCATATACTAGTTATTACAAACAAGGGAAACCATGGGACCTATGTTTCTTTGGGCCTGGCTTACTTCACTTAATATAATTTTTTCCAAGTCTTTCCATTTCCCAACAAATGGGGCAATGTCATTCTTTCTGATAGAGGCATAGAATTTCATTGTGTATCTATACCACATATTCTTGATCCATTCATCTACTGAGGGGCATCTGGGTTGGTTCCATATCTTAGCTATGGTAAATAATGCTTCAATAAAGAGTGTTGTGCTGGTAGCTTTAGTATGGCCTTGTTTGTAATCATTTGGGTAAATGCCCAAAAGTGGGGATTGCTGGGTCATAGGGCAGCTCTATTTGGAGTCTTTAGACAAACCTCCATACTACTTTCCAAAGTAATTGAACAAGTTTACACTCCCACTAACAATGCAGTAAGGTTCCCTTCTGTCCACATCCCCTCCAGCATCTGTTGTTATTAGAGTTCTTGATTATAGCCATTCTAACTGGGGGGAAGTGGTATCTCAGTGTTGTTTTGATTTGCACTTCTTTTATGGCTAGAGAGGTTGAGCATTTCTTCTTGTGTCTATTGGCCATCCTTATTTCCTCTTCAGAGAAATTTCTCTGTAAGCCTTTAGCCCACTTATTTATTGGGCAGTTGTTTCTTTGAGGATTTGTTGTTGGGGGATTTAATTTTTTGAGTTCCAGGCATGTTTTAGATATGAGACCGTTGTCTGTTGTATGGCTAGTGAAGATCTTCTCCCAATCTGTGGACTTTCTATTGATCTTGCTAGCTATGTCCTTTGCCATGCAGAACCTCTGCAAACTTCATGCAATCCCATTTGTCCAACCATGCTTTGATTTGTTGTGTTTCTGGGTCTCTATTAAGAAAATTTCGGCCTGTACCAAGGAGACCTAGGGTTTCTCCTAATCCTTCCTGTAATGTTTTCAGAGTGTCTGCTTTAACTCTGAGGTCTTTGATCCATTTGGAGTTGATTCTGTTGCAGGGTGATGTAAAAGGATCTAGCTTTAGTTTTCTACAAGTGATTCACCAATTTTGCTAGCACCATTTACTGAAGAGGCTGTCTTTCTTCCATTCTATTTTGTTTACTCCCTCATAAAAGATTAGATAGCTATAGGTCTGTGTGTTCATTTCTGGGTTTTCAATTCTATTCCATTGGTCCTGAGGTCTGTTCTTGTGCCAGTACCAACCTGTTTTGATTACTATGGCTGTGTAGTAGAGTTTGAAATTTGGTATTGATATTCCTTCAGCACTGTTCTTTCTGTTAAGGAAATTAGGAATCCACGAAACATTCCTCAATACAATAAACATTGTATATGACAAACCTACAGCCAGATACTTAATGGTGAAAAAATAAAGCCATTTCTTCTAAACTCAGGAATGAGACAAGGATATTTACTCTCTCCACTTCTCTTCAATTTAGTAATAGAATGCCTAGGTACAGCAATAAGACCAGATGCAAACATAAAAGGGATGCAAATAGGGAAAGATGAAGTAAATCTCTCCCTCTTTGCAGATGACATGATCTTGTATTGAAAGAATCCCTCGAACTCCAGTCCCAAATTACTCCAGCTGATTCAAAACTTTGGCAAAGTAGCAGGGTATAAAATTAACCCTCAAAAAATCAATGGCTTTTCTATATGAAAACAATGAGAAGAGTGAGGCTGAAATCAGGAAAGTAACTCCATTCCTAATAGCCCCACAAAAAATAAAATACCTAGGAATTAGAAGTGAAAGACCTCTATGATGAAAACTTTAAAAACCTGAAAAAGGAAATCAAAACAGAAATTAGAAAGTGGAAAAACGTCCCATGCTTCTGGATTGGAAGATCAACATTGTGAAAAAGGCAATACTTCCCAAGGCTATCTACAAATTCAATGGGATACCTAGCAAAATTCCAACCTCATTCTTCAAGGACATAGAAGAGGCAATCCAAAAATTGATATGGAACAGTAAAAGATCCCGAATAGCAAAAACGATCCTCTCTTTTAGTCTTTAGCCACTTATTCATCGGGCATTTGTTTCTTGGAGGATTTGTTGTGGGAGGATTTAGTTTTTTGAGTTATAAGTTTATTTTAGATATGAGACCCTTGTCCGTTGTATGGCTAGTGAAGATCTCCTAATTGGTGGGTTTTCTGGGTTTTCTTTTTTTGTGTATTTTTCTTTATTATTAATAAGTTTTTTGCTTTTGTTTGTTTGTTTTTATTTGGTCGGTCGTGGGGCTTGAATTCTGGGCTTGGGTGCTGTCCTGTGCTCTTCAGCTCAAGGCGAGCACTCTACCGCTCGAGCCACAGAGCCACTTCAGGTTTTCTATTGGTTTATTGGATATAAGAGTCTTATGGACTTTCCTGCCCGGGCTGGCTTTTTTTTATTGTGAAAATACTGTACAGAGGGGTATAATTACATGAGCAAGGTAATGAGTACATTTCTTGTCAAGTATTGTTGCCTCTTCCTTTTTTTTCCCTTACCATCCCTGCCTTCCCATCTCCCTCCCCCTCTCTCCCCACTCCTTACCCTCCGTGGCCCCTCCTCAAAATTGTAAAGTTCGTTTTTCAATATAACGTCTTGTACATCTCATTGTTGCAATGGGTCCACCTGTATCCCTATTTAAACAATTTGTTTTTCGCTTCCCCTCCTCAAATTATACCAACATCAAAATACAGTGAAAACAGGGGTTGTACCTTGGGGGAGGGACATACAAAGCAATCATCTTATAAACATGTTAGAAACAATAGCAAGGAAAATATTGATCTTGCTAGCTATATCCTTTGCCATGAAGAAACTCTTCAATTCAAAAAATCCCATTTGTCCAACCTTGCTTTGATTTGTTGGGTTTCTGGGTCTTTATTAAGAAAATTTCGGCCTGTGCCAAGTAGCCCTGGTGTTTCTCCTAATCCTTCTTGTAATATTTCAGTTTGTCTGCTTGGACTCCATGTCTTTGATCAATTTAGAATTGATTCTGCTGCTGGTTGATATAGGGGGATCTAGCTTTAGTTTTCCATAGGTGTTGAACCAGTTTTGCAAGCACGATTTACTGAAGAGGCTGTCTTTCTTCCATTCTATTTGTTTAGCTCCCTTATCGAAGATTAGGTGGCTATAGGTCTGTGAGTTCATTTCTGGGTCTTCAGTTCTATTCCATTGGTCCTCAGGTCTGTTCTTCTGCCAGTACCAAGCTGTTTTGATTACTATGGCTTAATGGAATTCTATGCCTCCATCAGAAAGAATGGCATTGTCCCATTTGTTGGGAAGTGGAAAGACTTGGAAAAAATTCTATTAAGTGAAGTAAGCCAGGCCCAAAGAAACATAGGTCCCATGGTTTCCCTTATTTGCCATAACTAGTATAAGTCTAGGACAAGCAGAAAAGGTCAACAACTACATACATATGACTGTATATATCTGAGACAAGCAGAGTAGGTCAGATAATATAATTTTAAGAGAAATGAACCCCAAGATAAGGACACAAGTGGTTTTTTCTTTCTTGCTATTGTTTCTAACATATTTATAAGGTACCATGTGATTTTCTTTGTTGCTTTGTATGTCCCTCCCCCATGGCATAGCTCCTCTTTTCACTGTATTTGATGTTGGTATAATTTGTGGAGGGGAAGGGAAAAAACAAATTGTTTAAATAGAGATACACGTGGACCCACTGCAACAATGAGATGTACAAGACGCTATGTCGAAAAATGAACTTTACAATGTAGGGGGGGTGAGGTTGAGGATGGGGGATGTAGTTGTGGAGATGGGAGGGAAGGGATGGTAGGGAAAACCAAAGGAGGAGGCAACAATGCTTTTTAAGAAATGGACTCATTATCTTGCTCATGTGATTTTAACTCCTCTGTAGACTATTTTCACAATAAAAAAACTTATTTTAAAAAATGATGTTAATTGAAATAATCCCGAAGATAGGGATACAACATGTTTTTTTTCTTTCTTGCTGTTGTTTTTAATGTATCTAAAATGTACTATGTGATTATTTTTGTTTCTATTGTATATTCTTTCCCCATGGTATAACCCCTGTTTTCACTGTGTTTGACATCGGTGTATACATTTTTCTTATTTGGGGAAGGGAAAGGAAATAACAAAATGCTTAAGAAGGGAAAAACGTTGACCCATTGTAACAATGAGATGTACAAAACACTATATTGAAAATGAACTTTACAACTCTGGGTAGTGGGAGTTGGGGAGATGGGGAGGGAAGGGAGAATAGGGGAAAAACAAAAGAGAAGGTAACAATGCTCAATAAGAAATGTGCTCATTACCTTACTCATGTAATTGTAACCCCTTGGTACACTGTTTACAATAAAAATATAAAAAAATTAGAAAAGAAAATAGAAAAGCATCTACATGCATTCTTCTGCAAACAAGTTATAAAACTAATGAACATTGCACATTGTAGGTGAGAATGTAAGTTAATACAACCACTAAGGAAAAGAGTGTGAATATTTCTTAAAAAATTATAAATACAACAACCATATTATCCAAAATATCCAACTGCTGCAGATACATCTAAAAGGAATGAAATCAGAAGCCAGGCACCAGTGGCTCATGCCTGTATCCCTAGATACTCAGGAGGCTGAGATCTGAGGATCGCTGTTTAAAGCCAGCAAGGGTAGCAAAGTCCATGAGACTCTTATCGCCAATTAACCACCAGAAAATCACAAGTGGTGCTGTGGCTCAAGTGGTAAAACCCTAGCCTGGAACTGAAGAGAGCCCAGACCTGGAATTTAAAACCCATAATTCACAAAAAAAAAAGAAAGAAAGAAAAAGGAAAAGAAAAGAAAAAAGAAATATAATCAGTATGTTGAAGAGATTCTGAGAGCCTCTATCACAGCATTATTCAAAACAGACACTACACAGATTCAACCTGTCCCATCAACTGATGTATGCATTGAGAAAATGTGTGTTATATATACACAATGAGTACTACTCAGCCTTAGGGTAGGGAAAAGGGAAAGCCTATCATTTTTGTTGTTGTTGTTGTTCTGGTTGTGGGGCCTGAACTCTGGGCCTGGGCGCTGTCCCTCAGCTCTTCAGCTCAAGGCTAGCGCTCTACCACTTGAGCCACAGCGCCACTTCCGGATTTTTTCTTTTTGCTTATGTGGTGCTGAGGAATCGAACCCAGTGCCTCAGGCATGCAAGGCAAGCGCTCTACCACTGAGCCACTTTCCCAGCCCCAAAAGCCTATCATTTTGAGAAAAAATGGGGTTGACTAGAAGGATGATATGGTAAAGGAAATAAGCCAAAAACAGTAACACAATTTTCACAGGATCTCACTCATGCCTTGAATTCTAGCAAGTTTATCTGTAAGTAGAGTAGATTAGTGGTTATTTGGAACTAGTTAATGGAAGAATCATAGAGATACTGGATGAAAGGTGTGGAAAACATTAATTGAGGATGTGAAAAGTTCTAACTACAAAAAGTAACAATGAAAGATAATATATATGCTACTTAGTTAGATTTAGTCAATCTCAAGTATATAAACATATCAAAACATTATGTTGAATATAGTAAATAAATTCAATGTTATAAACTACTGTTGTTAATTTATGAAAACAAATTAAGCAAATGAAAGGAAAAATGCCATTTTTTTTCAGTGTTGATTCTCCAGCTTTGATAATGTTCACAGTTAATCTGAGATGGCGTCATGGAAGAAGTTGGACAATTTATTCATGCAACTTCTGGTAAGTCTATAATTATTCCAAAGTCAAAGTTCAGAAAAAAAAAAGCATGCTAACTAAAGAATCTCAAGTATATTTTAAATATAAAAGGAAATAAATTTCAAGTAAAAGGAAACAGAAGTCAATTTTCATTTTTGTATCTATTTTTTGGGGGGTGGGGGTCCAGTTGTGGGCTTGAACTCTGGGCCTGGGTGCTGTCCCTCAGCTCTTCAGCTCAAGGCTAGCGCTCTACCACTTGAGCCACAGCGCCACTTCTGGCTTTTTTTTCCTTCTTATGTGGTGCTGAGGAATCGAACCCAGGACCTCATGCATGCAAGGCAAGCACTCTACCACTGAGCCACCTTCCCAGGCCCTGTATCTATTTTTTAAATAAGTTTTTTATTGTGAAAATACTGTACAGAGGGGTTACAGTTACATGAGCAGGGTAATGAGTACATTTCTTATCAAGCATTGTTGTCTCCTCCTTTGTTTTACCCCTACCATCCCTTCCCTCCCACCTCCTCAACTAGACCCCTTTTCCCAGCCTAAATTGTAAACATAGTGTCTTGTACATCTCATTGTTGCAATGGGTCAACCTGTATCCCTATTTAAACAATTTGTTTTTCCCCTTTCCCTCCCCAAATTATACCAACATTAAATACAGTGAAAACAGGAGTTATGCCATGGGGGAGGGACATACAAAGCAACAAAAAAAATCACATGGTACCTTATAAATACGTTAGAAACAATAGCAAGAAAGAAAAAAAAACACTGTGTCCTTATCTTGGGGTTCATTTCTTTAACATCACCTATCTGACCTTTTCTGCTTGTCTCAGACATATACTAGTTATTGCAAACAAGGGAAACCATGGGACCTATGTTTCTTTGGGCCTGGCTTACTTCACTTAATATAATTTTTTCCAAGTCTTTCCATTTCCCAACAAATGGGGCAATGTCATTCTTTCTGATGGAGGCATAGAATTCCATTGTGTATATATAACCACATATTCTTGATCCATTCATCTACTAAGAAGCATCTGGGTTGGTTCCAAATCTTAGCTATGGTAAATAATACTGCAGTAGCACATTTATTTTTATTGCAACATTATTTACCATAGCTAAGAAGTCACTTTTTAAAGGATGACTCTCCCTAAGTAATGAGTCTTGTTGAGCTGCCTTTTAACTGAGATCTCAACTTTTATCTTTGTGTGTGTGTTTGTGTGTGTGTGTGTGTGTGTGTGAGAGAGAGAGAGAGAGAGAGAGAGAGAGAGAGAGAGAGAGAGAGAGAGAGAGAGAGAGAGAGAGAGAGAGAGAGAGAGAGAGAGAGAGAGAGAGAGAGGGAGGGAGAGAAAGTGAGAAAGTGTCCTGGGGCTTGAACTCAGGACACTCTTCTTGAGCTTCTTTTTCTCAAGGCTAGCACTCTACCACTTGAGCCACAGCACCACTTCCAGCTTTTTCTGTTTATGTGGTACTGAGGAATTGAATCCAGTGCTTCATTCATGGTAGGCAAGCACTCTACCACTGAGCCACATTCCCAACCCCAACAGTAGGTATTATTATAGACTGGATAACAAAACTAAAATGGATGCTTCTGTAGATTGAATCATACTGATTCACAATATTAGCTAAAAGGTACAGACATTTTATTTAATTAATTGAAAACCTCTTCTTATTATTGATGGAGAATTGTATTGTGAGGTTGAATGTCATTCATTAATCAGTTTTGTATGTTTATAACTGAATGGGCTAGTAAGAGTTACTTCTTAGGTGGAGTCACTGGAAAACACTTTTGGACAATATGTCTAGTGCCTAGAGTACCTTCCCCCCTGCCCCCAGGAGGTACACAGCTCTCCTCCATCACTCACTTCAGTCTTGATTAAATGGTTCACCATAGTCCCAGAAACAGAGTGCAATGACACTGGAATAAAACCATTATCAAAGATAATTTTTTCCTCCATTAAGTTTATTTGCCCACATATGTTCTCACAGTGATGAAAGTAACTAGTACACATGTACAGTTGCTTAATTTAAAGTATTAGTACAAAAATCCCAGAGAATGGGCTGGGAAGGTGGCTCAGTGGTAGAGCACTTGCCTTGCATGCCCTGGTTTCGATTCCTCAGCACCACATAAGCAAAAAGAAAAAAGCCGGAAGTGGCACTGTGGCTCAAGTGGTAGAGCGCTAGCCTTGAGCTGAAGAGCTGAGGGACAGCGCCCAGGCCCAGAGTTCAGGCCCCACAACCGGACCAAAAAAAATAATAAATCACAGAGAAAAATATAATATAAAAAGCATATCATTAGGTATACACCGAGAAAATCTAACACATTGGTTTTATAGGTGCCATGGAAATCTGCATTTTAATTAGTTTCCATGCAATTGTAATGTAGATGTACACACTTAATAACATTGTGCTTACTTAATATGATGAAAGGGAATGGTCAAATGAAATAAGCTAAATTAAACTAAACTATGATCAATAAACTAAACTATGATCAGTTGTTTTTGTTTTTGTTTTTGTTTTGTTGGTCAGTCATGGGGCTGGGCGCCCTCCCTCAGCTCTTCAGCTCAAGGTGATCGCTCTGCCACTTGAGCCACAGAGCCACTTCCGGTTTTCTGATAGTTTATTGGAGATAAGAGTTTCACCAACTTTCCTGGCCGGGCTGGCTTTGAACCTTGATCCTGAGATCTCAGCCACCTGAGTAGCTAGGATTACAGGCGTGAGCCACCAGCACCCAGCAATCAGTTGTTTTACAAAAGAGTTGTATATAACAACTGGAATTTCACATGGACTGGTTGTAAGCAGTTGAAGTTTGCAAGAGAAAAGAATCCATCACCTCTTTTTTCCTTGTTTTACTGGTAATTTGATCAGAGAATCTTAGTGGGTATCAAAGGGCATGGCTTAGTCACCATCATCTCATCCGATTGGCATATTGGAACTGATACAATATACTATCAATGTTGGTTGAGTGGGCACTTCAGTAGACAGATCTCCATTAGCTCTAGAATCTGTGCATGATCACACAAGGAATTTCAAATGCAACAGCCTGTACTGATGATAAGAAAAATCTGAATAACCAGACAGAAAATTGGAGGCAGTAATCGTGCATTCACTGATCAAATTTGGCATGCTAGCATTTGAATTCTACCTGAGGTAGAAAGAAAAAAAAGCTCTAAGTCTTTAAAAGCCACTGAGTTGTAGTAGTTTTACCTCTTGCTAGTACTATTATACTAGTTCTAGACTCCAAGTTCATTGTTAAGACTGTCAGATTGTTGTAAGGTTTACAAGAGGTAAAAGGATAAATTGCTTGGCAGAGCACCTGTGGAAAATATATGTACACACATTAGAGTGAATTTTTCTTTCCTTGTCTCAGTTTGTTTGACCTACTCACAGTAGGTCACTCACTCAACCTCTTCTCTGAATTTCAAGATGTGTGTTTAAATTTCAGTTCACTTCCATTAAAAAATCAATAATTTTCATAAAGTGCTAGAAAATGATGTGATATGAAAGAATGCTTAATTATAACTTATAGGAAAAATGATTTTGGTACTTTTTGTCATTAAAAATATTTATTATTTCTGGAACCACTTTTGGATCAAACCGTAAATAAGCACTGATAACTATTGGATTTCATTAGGAAATCATACCATAAATGTCAATAAAATTTATATTTTATTGTGAAACAGGATATAATCAAACAAAAGAAGCCAGTCAGGATGACAGCTTCTTGGAATACCAGATTTCAGGTGGCAGAAGGAGGATGACAAACTCAGATAGCCTGACTTACATTATCAGAGCCTGTACCCAAAGGAAAAAGTGTAATAAATAAATTGAATTTTAGTTATGACTCACTAATTGGTTTTATTTATTTATTTTTCTTGGAGCTTTCTTTACTTTGGAATAGAGAAGTTTAATTATCACTAAAAAGATAATGCTAAGAACCCCCAAAAGACACAGATTTTAAAGTAAATTTGGATTTGAAGAATTATATAAGAAAGTTGGCCTTCACTGAAGCAGTATTTAAGGGGCAGTAAGATGATTGCTAATCTCTCTCATATGAATTTGATTACAGACATGGAGAAAGATATGCCTCAAAGGCAGTTTCTCTGATATATACCCTCCCACCTCCATTTACCTATTTTCATCAGTGTTATGATGAATTCCTAGAGTATCCTTATAACAGCAGAGATCTTAAAACATCACTCCACATGACTAACTGTAACACTCTTCATCTACTAATCGTAAGTACAAAGCTTCCAATTATGTTGTCTAGGAAGGCTTTGAATGCTACAATTCAATGGATCCTTCTGTTTCAGCCTCTAGAGTAAAGGACTACACACATGAACAACTAGTCTTAGCCTTACCTATTAATTCCTAAAAGTAGTTGAGAAAATTTACAATTTAAAACAAAGCATCTTTCTGCTCATGAAGGTGTGAGACTATAACCTAGCCCTGTGGAGGTTGAACTAGGAGGGGAATTGCAAATCCAAGACCAACCGGGGTTACCTTGACTCTTTCTTGAGAAAGAAGTAGAGAAGAAAGAAAGAAAGAAAGAAAGAAAGAAAGAAAGAAAGAAAGAAAGAAAGAAAGAAAGAAAGAAAGAAAGAAAGAAAGAAAGAAAGAAAGAAAGAAAGAAAGAAAATGAGGAAGGAAGAAAGCAAGAAAATGAGGAAGGAAGAGAGGGAGGGGGAGGAAGGAGGGAAGGAAAGAAAAGAAAGAAAGAAAAGAAAGAAAATGAAAAGAGAAAGAAAGGAAGTGTAGATAAAATAAAAAATCTTGGCTTTTCCATCATAGTAAAACAAGATGGCATCTCAAAATAATCTTCCAATGTTTGGTGAGGGAGATTAATAATACCAACACAGAAAAGCAGTACAAACTGAAATAGCAATTTAAAGTGAAACATCACCAAATATTCTTTCCCTCACCTTATATTTATACAATTATAAAGTAATATTAGAGTACAATTTGCACAGAAAAGCAAAAATAATTTGCTTTATAATTTATTATAACTTTTACTTAAAAAGGTGAAGAAATGGAGAAAAACCTAACTCCAAATATACTTGTGTATGATATATAACTAGTTTGTATGAAACACTACCAATCAATAATAAGAATTTGTTTTTGTTTGTTTTAAATAGGGATACAGGTGGACCCATTGCAATAATGCGATGTACAAGTCGTTATGTCGAAAAACAAACTTTACAACTTTGGCTGGGGGTGGGGTAGGGTGGGGGATTGGGGGGGTGAGAGATGGGACTGGATGGTAAGGGGAAACAAAGGAGGAGGCAATAATACTTGATAAGAAATGTATTCATCACCTTTATGTAATTTTAACCCCTCTGTATGGTATTTTCACAATAAAAAAAATTTTTTTAAAGAATTTTTAGTTTTCCTAAATCTGGGAGCAATTGAAACTGGGTTTCACTTGGTCAGTTGCAGGCAGTTTTCGCTCATACTTTCATATTGCACATTTTCCCCATTAAAATTAGCATCAGAAACCACCAAGAGATAAACAGTGGCTGACCACAGACCTATCTCACTACCCTCAATGCATGCCTGTGACTAACAATGACAGCCTCTGAAACTGTCCCCATTGCAATGAGGGCTCAAGGGCCAGATGACTCCCTGGGGACAGGTAGGTAGGGCTCCACCTCTAATTTGGAGTCCACCTCTAATTGGCTTCTTATCTGCCTCTAATTTGGAGTCCACCTCTAATTGGCTTCTTATCTGCCAGCAGGGAAGCTTGATGACCCTTGAACTCTGATAATATATCTGACATTTGTTGATCTAGCTCCTGGCAGTGGAATCTGCTATCCAAATGCCTGGCTTTTGTGGAAATTAACCACAGGGCTAGCCAGCTGTGTTGCTTCATTTGAAACAAAATGTGGAAAGCAGAAAACATTATGTAAAATTAGGGTACACTCAGTTGGGTAGAGGATTTGGATAGTCACTACATTAAAGCAATAGGTAATGCATTTTTTATTGTGTATCTATAAAATTGTCTGGTCTCTAAAGTATCTGTATAACACTAGTCATATTATGAACCAGTTGGGGAAGAGGAGTTTAGAATGGCATCATTTAAAAATATTTTACCATTACACATTTCTTCTTGAGTATCAGTCACTTTTGGTTACCATTCTTAATGTGAGAAACAGATCCTTAAAAAAACCTCACGTATGGCTATTTGTGAATTGATATTGTAGTTCAACTATATATAAATATTTTTAGCACTTGCTTATTTTGGACATTTATGAAGGATGATTATGTTAATAGATACTATGCTAATTCTGTCATTTCTTAAATAAGTTTTACATAATTCATGCAGGCAAATGTAAAATGTAGTCTACCTTTACTTTATGTAAAAATGTCATTTTACATTTTAATATTAATAAAATTCCATATTTACATTTAATTTTTAAAATAAAAATATTTACCATTCTCAATTGATTTTAAACTACTTATATATGTCAATTAAGAAAATAGAGAAAAATTATAGTATAGGTGCTATCATATATTTTAAGAGTTTTAAATAAGCTTCAGAGAATGTTCATGGCTACATTTTCTTCATTTTAAGAACAAGAATCATATTTAACTTGGCTGAATGAACATAAGGCCTCAGGGATATCATTTTTAGTGTTACTTCATGTCAAACCAACACATTAAAAACTGTGCTCCAATATTCTAGGGCATTCAAGCAAAAAACATTCACCAAAGTAAAAGGCAATGTAGTTGTACTTTAGAGTAGTTTCCAAGTAACAACTATCCAATGGTTAGTCATGTGAAAACTTAGTAAAAAATGAAAAAAGTTATGAAATGGAACTATGTAGAATAATGGAACTCTGAATATTCTTGTATAGGTGTGTGTATATAATAATCTATAAATAACATAAACTAGTACATCAAAGTATAAGAGTTTTAGTTGCTATTCTGTCAAAAAACGAACTTTACAACTTTGGAGGCATGGGGGGAGGATCGGGTGGGAGGAGGGAGGGAATATGGGAAGGGATGGGAAGGGGAAACAAAGAGGAGGCAACAATGCTTGATAAGAAATGTACTCGTTATCTTGCCCATGTAATTGTAACTCCTCTGTACAGTATTCTCACAATAAAAAAAGAAAGAAATTGATCTCTCTTGGGTGTTGTTTTTTTTCTTTTGAAATGTATCCCCTAAATCTGTTTTGGGGAAAGAAGAGCAGCTCTGTTGAACATCTGTACCACCCAGCTGCACACTGGCATTTGGCTAAGCTTTGATTGATGATGTACTTGAATTTAGATTCACAAATGTGGCCCAAGGCCAGTGTTCCCTTATTCAAGAATGAAGATCAGTAAGTCTCAATTGTAAGTGTTTACTGGAACGGAGAATAAGGAGTTTCTCAAAAGATGCAGAGAATAAGCATGGATGAATTAATTGGTGTTACTACCCACTCATACATCTCACTGCTCAGTGGCAATATTCCTGCCAGGAAGAGGTCACTACTCAGTAGTGCATAAACATTTCCCTAACACGTACTGCCACTGCTATTTGCTGGGGTGCCACCTGGTTATTCTCAAAAGTTCTCTTTGGCCATTTAATCTCATGTGGCTTTCTCCGTGGAAGTGTAGGTTCTCCTGTTGTTAAATTAAAACTACAAGATGTAAGAATATAACATGACTTTATTAGAGATTCTTATAAAAAGTACATCAAAAACCTGATGGTCTGAAAAGTATTAAAAAGGTGAGATATCCAACAGAGTAATGAGCAGATGCTATTTTTTTAATGGAGCTTAATAGTGGTACATTTATTAACAAAAACTGCAGAAACTTTTGACTCCTATTTTCAAACCCATTTGAAATTAATTGTAGCAATTGTAACTTTATTCTGGACTTTTTCAGAAAAATTTCAAAGGCTGTATGAACTTTACCATTCAGTGAGTGACTATGTGTTATTCTAGATGTCACTGATGAGGGAAGGTAAAGCACATGGGATTTACCTCTGTGATCAATATCAATATAACTTAAAAAATTCCTTTTCTTTGTTAATGAAAGACTATGAAGCAAAATTTCTAAAAATTAATACCTTTTGAAATGATCAGCATACTGGAATTCTTACTTAGCAAGAGAAAAGTATTCAAAATTTATGACTATATATAATTTTAAAAGAGCCTAAATCATTGAACACTGTTTTAATTTGAATCTTAATAATAGGAAGGGTACTTTTTAGCTTTGTTATCCTGAGTGTTCCTATGGAAATTTGTTTTATTGGACCTGTTTCTAGCTTTATAGTTCTAGCTTACATTGCTGTTTTTATATCATAGTGATACAGATAATAATAATAACTACATGGCCACACACAGTAATTTTGATTAAATGAAGCCTTGTTTTGATATTATTTAAAGCCATAACAGCAATTGCACAAAATATGTTGGGTGAGATTGGCCATGCAGATTATATCCATAACTGAATCAGATCTAGAGCTGTAACCCTGAAAGCCTGACTCTGAGTGATTTTTTTCCATGTTGATTTCATTATTCTTACCTTACAAAGCATATGTCATATTCCTTTCCCAATCATTTATAGTATGTCATAGAATTTGACTTTACTGATGGTAGGCTAGAAATTATACCCTCAAATTTAATTATAAAATGTAAATCATTAAAGTTTGATGATATTAGAATACCTCTGAGAACATTGCCCAGAAACAAAAGCATACAAACTATTAAACTTTGAATTTAATGTTTTCTGTGAGTTTCTTTAAAAAGCTTTAAAAAATCAGGTTGTCCCATTGTAAAAATGAGATGTACAAGACACTATGTTGCAAACAAACTTTACAACTTAGGGGCAAGGGAATGGGGGAGGTAGGGAGGGAAGGGATGGTAGGAGAAAAACAAAAGAGGAAGTAACAATACTTGATAGGTACTCATTTACCTTACTCATGTAATTGTAACCCCTATATACACTATTTTTACAATAAAAACATTAAAAATATTAAAAAATAAAAAAATCTATGCTTATGCAATTTGCTTCAAATGCTCATTCAGAAAAAAGACTTTTCAAAGAAAGTAATAAGGGGGAGGGAAAGGATAGTGGGAAAACAATAAGGAAAGGGGTAACAATGCTTCACAAGAAATGTACTCACCGCCTTACTCGTGTAACTGTAACCCTGCTCTACAGCATCTTTACAATAAAATAAATTTTTTTTAAAGAAAGCAATAAAATATCCACAATTATTTAGGAAAAGAAATGAAAATAGTCAAGTACACTTCATAAGGTACACAAACAAAAGAAGATATGAATTCATAGAGAAAGATATTAAAATCTATGCCTAATTATCTCTCAAAGCATAGTCAATGCAAACCTGTTGCTCTCATTTGGTAACCCAATAAACCAATTACTTTTAATAACAACAGTATAGGAATTAGAAAAAAATAGGTAGAATTATGTAAAATAAGTAAACTAATATTGTTGAATTTAATTTTTGTTAATTATTCTAAACCATTCTTATAAAAAAGATAATAAAATAATAAAAAGGATGTACAGAATAATGTAATTCTGCATGCCTTCAATAAGAAAATATAAATTTTTTAATGGTAAAAATGAATTTAAATGAAGGTTAAAAATGTTTGTATATTGAGATTGTGTACTTTGCACTTCTGTGCTTGATAAATGCCAGGATTATTTTATTGTAATTACTATTTGGAGGCTCATTGCCTTCGCATCTCAGTTGTCATGATAATGTTAATTGTGTAGCACCTATCAGAAATTTAAAAGGGCAAACACCATGGTCCATTTGAAAACAGAGTTTGGTAATTACAAGAAATAACAAAAAGTCAACGTCCATAACAGACTTATGAAAAAAATCTTAAACCTTTTAATGATCAAATCATCTTATATGTTCTTTTGATCTGAGACAATGAAAATATAATATCAAGTTATTTTAAGTCTAGGCTTTCAAAATTTCATTAAAAAAACAAAGTTTCATTAAGAGGCATTCATAAGTAATTATAAATAAATGAAATGAAAGTTACATTTGCAATCTTAACCATTGGTAGATTATAAATAAGTTGTGGATGGATAGTTTATTCATAAATGATATATCATATTCTGATACAAAAATGTCTCCAAATATGGACTTTGAATTTTACCCTACATCAATCCATAAACTAAAGATATCTATAAATTAACAAGATTGGGGCTGGGAAGGTGGCTCAGTGGTAGAGCGCTTGCCTTGCATGCCTGAGGGCCTGGGTTCGATTCCTCAGCACCACATAAGCAAAAAAAAAACAAAAAAACAAAGCCAGAAGTGGAGCTGTGGTTCAAGTGGTAGAGTGCTAGCCTTGAGCTGAAGAGCTGAGGGACAGTGCCCAGGCACAGAGTTCAGGCCCCACGACCGGACCCCACCCCCCCAAAAAATTAACAAGATCATTTTGTAATGAAATATTATTTTCTTATAGTGTCAATATAATAATGAGTCATTAATAAACATTTGCAAGAGCATAATTTATATGTGCAAAACCTTCAGAAACTAAAATTAAAGTGAATTTGAACAAAAATTAGGAGAAGCTGGAGGAGGAAAAAGAAAGAGGAGTAAAGCAGTAAAAGGAAGATAAAGAATATGCCAACGTTAAAGAAGGCAGAAATATGTTCAACCTCTGTAGCCATAAAAGAAATGCAAATCAAAACAAGATTGAGATTCCACCTCACCTCAGTTAGAATGTTTATAATTAAGAACTCTAATAGCAACAGATGCTGGAGGGTATGTGGACATAATTGAACCTTAGTGCATTGTTGGTGGGAGTGTAAACTTGTTCAACCACTTTGAAAAGTAGTATGGGGGTTCCTCAAAAGACTCCACATAGATTTCTCCTATGACCCAGCAATCCCACTTTTGGGTATTTACCCAAATGATCTCATACAAGACCATACTAAAGCTACCAGCACAACTATGTTTAATGCAGCATTCTTTACCATAGCTAAGATATGGAACCAACCCAGATGCCCCTCAGTAGATGAATGGATCAAGAAAATGTGGTATACACACACACACACACACACACACACACACACACACACACACACACACACACACACACATAAAGGAATTCTATGCCTTCATCAGAAAGAATGACATTGCCCCATTTGTTAAGAAATGTAAAGACTTGGAAAAAATTATATTAAGTGAAGTAAGCCAGGCCCAAAGAAACATAGGTCCCATGGTTTCCCTTGTTTGCAATAACTAGTATGTGTCTCAGACAAGCAGAAAAGGTCAAAAGCTATGTACATATAACCAGATAAGATGATGCTAAACAAAATGCACCCCAAGATAGGGACATAAGTGGTTTTTGCTTTCTTGATATTGTTTGTATTGCATTTATAATGTACCATGTGATTTTTTGTTTCTTTTGTATGTTCCTCCCCCACAGTATAACCCCTCTTTTCACTGTATTAGATGTTGGTGACCTGCATCTTGTATATACACTTCTGTAGCTTGGGGAGGGGAAGGGAAAAACAAAATGCTTAAATAGGGATACAGGTTGACCCATTGTAACAATTAGATGTACAAGACACTATGTTGAAAAATTAACTTTATAATTTAGGTGGGGAGGTGGGGAGTGTAGTTGTAGAGGTGGGAGGAAAAGGAGGGTAGGGGAAAAACAAAGGAGGAGATAACAATGCTTGATAAGAAATGTACTCAGTACCTTGCTCATGTAACTGTAACCCCTCTACAGCATTTTTACAATAAAAATGTATTTAGAAAAAAAGATTATAGAGGAAAAAAACATGAGCAAAGAATTCATTTAAGTTTGAATGAATTTACAACCTACTGATTATATCTTTTCATAATACTAATTGTGAAGTATGTTTAAGAAGGATGAAACTGCCAGGCCCAACTAATTACTTTGCTAGTATTATATGTATTAAATAAATCCAGTTATAAAGTATTTACACTTGTTTTGCTTTAACTAATTAAATAAACAGCAAGGAAAATCAACTTTATTAGTAATTTACAGAATTTTATAAAGTAAATGTATTTGTATATACTATTTCATATTACAGTAGGTTATTTCCTGTTAATATTGGGTTGATGACCTATGTTCTTTTGAAACATTTGACTGTCAGTCCTGATATATTAGAGGACCCATAATGATGGGCAATCGACTCTAGTTAGTGGTTTAACTAATACCTCCCCATGATGCCTAAGGACAATGCTGACAGAAACTGGGTTATGCTACAAGGACAACTAATAGAGTTTGGTACAGTATATGAAGGAGTGAATCTCCATGGAGTAAAACAACAGTTTAGCAAACATAGAAAAGGTGGAAGGGCTTGTAGGAGGAGTCTGCATGAATAAAAACAGAAATGGGACAAAACCAGCCATTATACTAAATGATGTACATATGAGATAGTATTGAATTTAATTAGCTCTTAAGATCCAAAAGCTTTGGTTATAGAGAAACTATTATCTTCCTATAAATTGCTTTTTTTAAATTAACTTTCAGTAGCTGTACAAAGAGTTTCAATTCAGATGTCAGTTATGAGTTCAATGCATCTTGATCGATGTCTTAATATCAAGGTTTCTTAGTGATATTATTGGTGTGATTATAACTCATAAATAGAAACTTGGGCATCTTGGTTTCAAAAGGTGGCTAGTATTATTAATTACAGCCAAATTTCCTATATTTACCTCTGTAGTCTATATCCAGAAAAGTAGAAAAACTTTGAGCAAGAACTCTGAGGACCAGAGTATCTTGGAAGCAAAACTGGTTGCAAGCTGTTCAAAAGTAGTCAGCTTATCTGCTAATGCCTTCTTTAACCCTATGCCATTCTAGATTTGAAGACTTACACTAAATAAGCTTAGTCCAGAGATTGCTCATTCACTGGTAGAAATGTTAGTGTTTATTCTTCTTCAAATATAACAGATAGGGAATTGACATTTGCTTAATATTCTACATACCAGGAACACTTAAGTATTAGTTCTGTTGGCAATGAGTTACATAACAGGAAACACAGTTTGACATTTCATATCCTCCCTTTCCTCAGTTGTAAGATCAGACTTCTTTATATAAAATACATGGTATTCAAATTTTAGAGGTAGAAACCATTTTTGTCTCTTCCACAATTGAATTTGGAATGAGCTGGGTTGGAGAGAAAGTTATATACATAATAAGAAATTGCTCTCCTATCTAATTAGCATCACCTTCCCACCACTCTAGCTGCCAACAAAACTGGTTTTAAACCTTCTGTGTATGGATAACTTCCATCTAATTTGGGGACACTTGGTTTCTGACCCCAAATGATTTGATCATTAATGGTAGTAGAATTCAAGGGTGGGTAATCTACAGCCTGGGCTGTCATCCAAGTGGCTTGGAGAGAAAAGATAAATTGCATGGATTGATTTTTGTGTAGGAATACAGTGTAAGAATAGAAGAGTTAGAAACTGCAGAAGCTGAAAAATGTGAGAAGGGCCAAATTCATCAGAGAACTTCAAATATAAGATTAGAAAATAGCAGCTCTAATAGATAAAGCTATGAGATAAGAAAAATAGTGCAAGGTAAAATAAATGCTTAGCAGCAACAGAGAGTTAGGTAAATTGAGAAAGGGTGATAGAATAAATATCAGTGCTCTCCTTACTGAGGTTCTTCTTAGTTTATCCTCTCAGTTTATCTTTCCTTTCCTTCTAAATTTCTATTAGGGGAGACTCATATAATAAATGTTGCATTGCTTGAGGCATTTAAGAAAAATTTAAAACTTTTGAACAAATGAAATAATTTAAAAATCATTCCAAACCATGCACCTATTGCTCATGCCTATCATCTTAGTTACTCAGGAGGCTGAGAGCTGAGGGTTACAGTTTGAACCCAGCCTAGGCAGGAAAGTCTGGAGACCCTTATCTTCAATAAACTACTCAAACAAAGCGTTAAGTAATGCTGTCACTCAAGAAGTAGAGCGGTTAGCTTGATTCAAAGAAGCTCAGGGACAGTGCACAGTCCCAGAGTTCAGGCCCCAGGATTGGAAAAAAATAAAAAGCATTCCATGATATGTGAAAGACAGAGTCCATATATCCACATGGAATTTGAATTTTATTAAGTCCAAGGTATTTATAATTGAATGAATAATTTAGAAGATATTTTGAAGAACATTTTTAACATGAATATCACCTAGGCTGGAACATTTATTTTTATATCCTTAACTGGACAAGAACACCTTTTCATAATATGATATTTGCATTAGGTTCTAAGTAAAATTTAAGACTCTAAAATAAATGAACTTTAAAATATTAAAAATTTCTATCTAGTTAGCTAAATACACATTTATACATACATACATACACCTTGATACAGATTCTCTGAGCTTTGAAATTAAAGATGTAAATATTTCCATCTCCCTTAGAAAATTATATTCCTGGATAGCTTGCCTCATGTTTTTTTTCTTCTCTCATAATGTGTGCTTTGCTCTATATAATAGGAAGGACAAGCTTGGCAAATCTCATCTATCAGTGTCCATGACAGATGGTCTCTGTGTGGATATGGTCAGAGACAGTCATTATTTAGAGTAGAGAATGAGAGAAAGAGGGAGAATACGATAAGGTCTGTATTGGTCAGACTTTTTGTCATTGTGACAGAATGACAAAGTTAACAAAAAAGAGAGGATTTGTTTGGTCCATGGATATGGAGTTGTTTTTTTTTTTACTCCATATTCCTTGGCTTTATAGACAGTGGTCTTGCAGAAGGGCAGAACACCATGGAGGTATGAGCATATGGCAGAGGCTTCTTATTCCATGGTGGAGAGAGAGAAGAGATAGATACAGGAAAGGTGTAGGGCCTCAGTGACCTAGTACCTCAAGCTAAGTTCCTGTTCCCAAGGCTTCCAAATATAACCCCTAGTTGGAAATCAAGCATTTAACCCAGGACCCGTTAGGTGTCATTTTGTATTCAAATGATAACATTGTTCCTTTCATCCCCTAAAAACTCATGACCAACTCATAATGTAAAATGCATTTAATCCATCCCTAACAGTCTCTAGAGTCATACCAGTCCATATATTACTTAAAAGTTCAAATTCAAAGCCTCTTCTAAGACACAATCCCTTAGATGTTAGCCATTTTAAAATAAAACATAAGTGAAGTAAGCCAGGCCCAAAGAAACATAGGTCCCATGGTTTCTTTTATTTGCAATAACTAGTACATGTCTGAGATAAGCAGAAAAGGTCAGATAAGTTGATTTTAGGTGAAATGAACCCCCAGATAAGGATGCAAATGTTTTTGCTTGCATACAATTGTTTCTAACATATTTATAAGATGATTTCTTTGTTGCTTTTTATGTCCCTCCCCTATGCTATAACCCCTGCTTTCACTGAATTTGATGTTGGTATAATTTGTGGAGGGGAGGGGAAAAAACAAATCATTTAAATAGGGATACAGAAGGACCCATTTCAACAATGAGATGTACAAATCGTTATGTCAAAAAACGAACTTTACAACTTTGGCAGGGGTCGGGGGAGATGGGAAGGGATTGGAAGGGGAAACAAAGGAGGAGGCAACAATGCTTGATAAGAAATGTACTCATTACCTTGCCCATGTAATTGTAACCCCTCTGTATAGTATTTTTCACAATAAAAAAAACATGAGTTATATGCTTCCAATACACAACAACATATAATAAACATTTCTTTTTCAAAGAGAGAAATACTGCAGTGCCATAGTAAGGAAGGATAGGTCAAGCACCAGTGACTCTCACTTGTAATTCTAGCTAATGAGGATTAATTGTCTGCCAGTCCAGGCAGACAAATTCGGGAGATTCTAGTCTTCAATTAACCTGCAAAAAGCCAAAAGTGGAGGTGTGGTTCAACTGGTATCGTTTCATCCTGGAAAAATCTGCAACATGGTATCAGGAACATGGAACGCAAGAATGAGGGTGAGCCATAACAGAAGTGGGTTAGAGAAGGGTATAGTCCCCAAGGAAATTCTCCACTACCACCACTTACTCGCTTCTATTTACTCTCTCCCTAAAATTTCCACCAGCTTGGATAATAGCACCAACTGCTGTACCCAAGCAATTCACCCACAGACCTTTAAGAGAAATTTCATATTCACCATATAACATATACCTCCTTCTCTGTCGAAAGTGATCATTTAAAAAAAATCATTTGCACAGCTATCCTTTTAATCCTCCATCTTCCTCCAAAAGTCCACCATGGATCCAGCTACCCACAGATATTATTGAGTTGTGATATCTGTCATTTGGTTCCAGGGGGAATTAGGGGCTGTTTGCTTTTTCATTTTCTTTTTTGTGTTTTGGCTTTTTTCTTATTAATATAACCAACCTCTTGTAGTAAATCCCTGATATTTATATATTCTCTGATTTTCCCAGTCTGGACTTTCCAGGATAACAAGTCATGGAGTTGAGAATATTTCGTATTAATATACTTGCTTAAATGTTCTTTATTAGCCAGCTTATCTTGGTTTTACATTTTCCATATAAAATGAGGTAGACAAAGATGACACTTTAGTTGGCAAAATTATTGTTCCAAGTCATTTATCTGAAAACCATCAGATGTAAAATCTACCAAATACCTATCTATTATAATGTCAATCTGATAAAACAAAGCAATTAAATCTCTTGGTTGGTAGGAATGCTAGTGTTTTAATTTCTGATGCCAATTTATTCTTATAATGAGTAATGGTTGAACAAGTAAAATGAATCAAATAGCTAATGGGTCAATTATATAAAAAAAGTTGATTTTCCCAAATGTGTGACTTGGCAATAAATGAACAAGCATTTACTAAACAACCAATCTGAATGGGTATCGTGTTAAGTGTAGGTGTTAAAAACTCAGTAAGTCAGATCTAAGTTGTCCTACAGGTGTTCAAGTTAGTAGAGTTATGAAAAATATATATATTAAGCAAGAAAATATGCAAGGTGTAAGGATAGACTAAAGAAGGTGGTAGGAATGTGAGTAGGAAATATATAGTTATTTAAAAATGAGCACAAAAGGATTTATGAAGGATTTGTGAAGAATAAACAAAAAAGGGACATTTTAAAGGGACAACCATTTTAGAGAACTAAATATGAGGAAAGTAATGAAGAATTAGAATATCAGTGTACTGAATAGGGAGTTCTATAATTTCTTAAAGATAATAAAAACAAGATAGCTTAACATTTTATGCTTTTGAGTAATAGAGAAAGGTAGGCTGGCTTAAAAATTGGTATGATCTAATGGTGTGACCTAATTGGTGTAACAAGAAGAACTAATGCAAGAGGACTGAAAATGTGAGTCCTCCCAAATGTGTTAAAGAAATATTTAAATGTTAGAACTTTTATTGCATTGTGACTGTTCCAATAAGTTGTGTTAAAGAATGAGAAAACTATATGGCATTTATTTGTTAAGGTATATTTAAATCCAACACTAGAGAATATCTTTGAATTAGAAATATAATACAAATTAAGTTTCTGTAATAAGTTTAACATGGATGAAATTGTTTCCAGATCTAACCAATTGCTTATTGAGGCAGAGAAACAAATTGGCTAAGAGAAGAGATTCTGATCCAGAATATCTGGCTTTTATCTCAGGGTCAACTAGAAAATAATGACACTTTTTTAAATAAAGGAATACAGGTATAAATAGTACAATTAGATGCAAAGTTAGAAGAAAGGCAGTTATTAGAAGCCTGTAGGTACTCCATATCTTAGCTAATATCTTTTCAATGTTACCTGTGAAACACGGATAGCAATAATATCTAACAGTCATCAGGGTTTATAATCATCTTAATCTATTCAGGTTGTCCCTGTAAAGTAGCAAAAGTTGAATAACAATATATTCTCCCAGTTCTGTAACTCAGAAAGTCCAAGACCAAGGTTTACAAGGTTATAATCTCTCTTCCTGACTTATGAACGTCTGCACCCTCACACCACCCTTCATGGGTGTACAGAGGACAGAGAGGGAGAGGGAAAGGAAGAAAGGCAGGGAGAACAGAACCTGAGCAGCCTCTTTGCTACCTGTTATTCTAAGTAAACTAATCCTATTGGATCAGTGTCCCATCCATAATTTAACCTTAATAATTCCCCTATTCTGAATACACTCACAATAGAAGTCAAGACTGTAACATGCAAATTTGGAGAGGACACAGATTCAGTTTATAATGATGATGTGCCTAGAATTTGAAAAGAACTTAATAGAGTATCATCTCATCTTTATGCACACAAATGTTTTCCCTAGAACGCATCTAGGAAAATGCTGTTTCCAAGATAACACAGACTGCTGACTGCTTTGTTAAACACAGAATCTGAAGAGCTAAGTGTCTGAAAATAAGCAGGTACTATATTTTGAATGAATGAGAATACTTTAAGTACTTTACATGACTCGACATATTTAATCCATGTAGTAAGATAGATAATATTTTCCCTACATTATATTAGCATCTGTTGGTTATAGAAGAGAGTTCATTTTGACACATCTATATATGCATACAATGGGCCTTGATCAGACTCATTTCTTCCATTACACACACTCACTTCTCTCTCTCTCTCTCTCTCTCTCTCTCTCTCTCTCTCTCTCTCTCTCTCTCTCTCTCTCTCTCTCTCTCTCTCTCTCTCTCTCTCTCTCTCTCTCTCTCTCTCTCTCTCTCTCTCTCTCTCTCTCTCTCTCTCTCTCTCTCTCTCTCTCTCTCTCTCTCTCTCTCTCTCTCTCTCACACACACACACACATCTTTTCCCTAACATATCTGTGTAACCTTCAGTTTTCCATTTTCACAAATGAACATAATGTATTTTGGCCATATTCATCTTCGTTACCCTCTCCATCTACTTTTCCCCTTGCACTGGGGCCCACACCCTATAGAATACCTGTTTTAATTTCTATCAGTCATTCACTTACACTGGTTTTATTAGTCCATTTTTGTATATAGGGGCACTGAAATACAAGGTGATATTTCCATTTCTTATCAAAGCTCATATACAAAGTAGGTGACCTAGAGAGCATATTGTTCTAGCGGCTCTGTGCAGTAATCTGTGGATCATTACAAAATTGGCTCTAGAGGGACAGGGGGATTTACATGATGGTTCATAAAGTTAAGGGTTATCTTTCTTATTTAGGCAGAGTATCCAACTATGTTTGTTAATGTAAATTCAATGACAGCAAACCTTTAATGATCTTCCCAGAAGAAATATTTGTTTCATAACTTGAGAAAAATAGCTGTTTTGGTTGTAGCTGAAGCTCAGAAGATTGGAAATATTTCAGTATTGGCTAGTGCCAGTGTCATAAAGTCCTGTTGGAGTTACATGCAAGTCACAGAAATTCCTGGCTTCCCTTACTTTGCATTTATATTACATTTCTTGGCTCTATTTACCTATTTCTCTATTTACCTATATTCTCATTTGTTGCCATATTTCTATATTCCTGTTTTCCTGTGTCAACATTATTCCTCCTACCCTGTCAATATTATTTTATACTATACTCTGCTCTTTTTCTTATTTCACCATCTACACTTTTTGCATTCTATAGAATCATATTTTTCTTCCACTCAAAAATACCATCCTTGTTTTGGAAGTATTGAGGCTTCAATTCAAGAATTTTTGTTTGCTGGGCAGATGTTATATACATAAGACACATCTCCTGCCAGATTTTATTCTTTAGTATAGAAGTGCATATTCTTTATGATAACTTGCTTTTCTGTTTGTTTGCTTGGCTCTGTATGATAAATTTATATTATTTAGCAGTTACTCATGTTTTCTTGACATTACCCAAAAAACTGATGATTTTCCCAGCTCTCTCATTTGGGTGCTTCTGAATTGTGTTTAAAAGTATTCTCTTCTCTCTCTCTCTCTCTCTCTCTCTCTCTCTCTCTCTCTCTCTCTCTCTCTCTCTCTCTCTCTCTCTCTCTCTCTCTCTCTCTCTGTTTCCCTCTCTCTCTGTCACACACACACACACACACACACACACACACACACACACACACACACAATAAGATACCAATAGTACTGAGCCACAGTTTAAATGAAGTATACACTTCTATTTGATGATCTTATGGATACAAAGATACGTCATTCCTACATTACTGCAGGTCTGAAATATTATCAATATGTTTACATCCCCTAGACATAGAAACAAAGGCATTTGTGCTCATATATTTACTTTGGACATCCAGAAAGATTGCCAGTCATCACTACTTGCATTCTACCATGAGTTAATGAACAATTTTCAGTAACATTTTCTTCAGACAGTTTTCTTTGAAAAGACTTTTATTTCCTAAAGTGAATTTATTCATGTAAGTAATATGAGTGATTGAGCTTGGATTTACAATATCTTTGTAAATATAAATACGTGCAAAAATACACCCTCAAATATACATATATATGCATTTTATGCACATATGCACGTATGAGTATAAATAATTGGATGGTATATGATAACTATGTGTTTGACATAAATATGACATATTGCTTTCATAACATATCATATTATTTAATATTTAAATATTTAATCTTTCAAAGTTTCCTTAAAATGATTATTATGTTCATCTTTCATTATTCTTGAATTTCCACAGTGAATAAGTGGAAAAGAAAAGTATAAATATTGCCATTTTACCAAAGTTGCCTCTATATGTATTTTTTTGTGCGATTCTCCTTATTCTGTGATGAGGAAGAGCTAAACTTGAGAAAGCCTTACCTGAATAGAGAAATCCTTACTTCTCAAGTAGAGTACATACAGGAGAAAAAAATGCAGCTCAGAGCATATCCATTATGATCAACAGCCCATGCTAATGACATTCATTAAGCTAAATGAGCAGGAGAATGAGGACTCAAGCTTTTTAATTGAGGCAGATTTATTTTTAGGATGAAAGTCCCCCAAAATACATTTTCTTTTTTTAAACATGGAGTATCATTTTAAGACATGTAATTTAAACAACTGATTACAGATGAGAAATGCTTTAGACCCTCTGGAAATAGGAAATTAAACAACCACCCAAACCATCGTCACTTGCATAGTATTATGATGACTATTATTTATTATATGAGTAGTTAAATATAAAAATAAATAAAACATTATTCATTAGAGTTAATGACTCATCTTTGCAATTTCAATATCGAGTTACTTAACTATTGAAGATCACTTCCTTCTTTTCTTTTCTTTTGAGTGAGAATATCCATCATTTCTAATTAATGAATACCTACAAAAAATAAGAGCAGAGTGAAAACAGGATAATTGAGAAGAGATTTTATATACGTTGAGCTTTTATATATTCTGAGCTTCATGTATGTGCATTATATTGATATATATCCATGTATATATGTATACATATACATTATCTCTGTCTTATAAGTCTCTAAAATGGGAATAATAGGTTTGAACTCAAATACTATTCAAAATTCTGGTTCTAACTTTAGCAAATTTGCATCAGTCAAATTCCTTCACAAAAAATTATAAAAACTGGGAAACTCAGGAATTTATGGAGAATTTAAGGATCCACAAGGCTGGAGAGAATAAAACCACATAGATATTATACACATTTCATCTATACTCTACCTTAAAGCTATTTTCTGATTCACTTCATAATGAAGCAGAACTCAGGCCACAAAAGCAATCTCACTGAACTAAAACACAAGGCCAGACTAAAGCTCCAAATTTGATGAGACTTGAGAAGCAAAAATCCCCCAAATCATAGAAATACAATATAATTTTCATATATATATATATGCTAGAAATACAATATACTTTTCATATATATGAAAATGCTCCTAAATTTGGATAATTCCTTATCCTTGAATAAAAAAGATGAGACCCAAAATTAAAAGAAAGAACATAATGGAAAGAAGGAAAGGGAAAGGAAGGAAAGAAAAAGAAGAGAAAGAAATGGTAAATCTACAAGGAAAAGAAAAACAAAAGAATAAAAGTAATGGTAACTAGAATAAAAATGACCAAACAGAAATTTTATCAGACACACAAGTATTAGAAAAAAAGAAGTTAGAGATCAAGTTATGAGATATTGTCTCATTTAGCAACCCAGGTTTTTTACTGAGATATGTGAAAGTGTACAACTCAGGAATAAGGCCACAAATAAAAAATATAAATTATCAAAGTACCAGCAAAATGAATACAGAATAGTCTACAGAGGTTTACATAAACACTGCAAAGAATCATGAAAGTGTTTATAGGCTGTTAGCTGTCAGGTACATTAAATTCTCCTTGAAGAAAAATAGGGTATGTCTGAAGCATTGTAATTTTTTATATTGAGAGCCCAGTATAGAATAAAAAATAACTTGAAATATCAAACCATAAGAATAAATAACAACAAAATAAGTTAAATAAAACTGACAGAAACTTGGTATACAAATGTTAAAGGCTTAATATTAATTTTATCATCAACATACTCTGGAAAATTTGAGAGAACAACAAGGAATTGTTTTCAAAACTTAAATTTCATGCACATACAAAGACACACACACAGCATTATTTCTATTAAATTTTGGATTATTTCTTGAAATTGTGTACCAAGCATTAACACAAATCACAGAAAAAAGACTAAATATAGACAATTTTTCCATCACCATTTGTTGAAGAGTTTTTCTTTCTTCCAATCTGTTTTTGGCTCCCTTATCAAAGATTAGATGTCTATATGTTTGTGCATTTATTTCTGGGTCTTCTGTTCCATTCTGCCTCAGGCCTATTCTTGTGCCAGTACCAAGATGTTTTTACTACTATAGCTTTGTAATGCTTGAAGTTTGGTACTGATATTCTTCCAGCACTGTTCTTCCTGATAAGGATTGTTTTTGCTATTTTGGGTCTTTTATTTTTCCATATGAATTTTAGAATTGCTTTCTCTATTTCCTTGAAGAAAGTTGTTGAGATTTTGATTGGTATTCTATTGAATTTGTATATTGCTCTGGGCAACATTGTTATTTTTACAATGTTAATTCTTCCCATCCAGGAACATGGAAGGTTTTTCAATTTCCTTAAATCTGCTTCAGTTTCTTTTTTCAGATTTTGGAAGTTTTCACATTTTTGGTTAAGTTAATTCCTATGCATTTTATTGTATTTTGAGGGTATTGTATTATTGTATTTGGAGTTGCTTTCTTGATTTATGATATTTTTTTAGTTGCTGTTTTTGTTTTATTTTCCTTTTGCCTTGTTAATTTATATGTGTGAGAGTGGGAGGAACAAGCTGGAACAAGAGTGGTGTAAACTGTGCAGCTTTGGGCAGGAGGGAAAAATGAGGACAGAGGCAAGGGAAGGGAAGCCATGGTTCAAAAAGAATTATACTCATTACCTGACTAATGCAACTGTGTAGCACCCCTCTGTAGATCACCTCTACAATAACAAGAAAAATAAATAAATAAACACACTAGCAATAGTTTAAGTAAATTCTTGAAATGCAAGTTAATTTAAGTAAAAATCAATTTCAGGGACAATTAATTGTCAGAAAATATAAATGTGTATTTGGAAAGGGTAAAATATATTAAAGAATTGTTTATAACCTGGGAAGAACAAAGCAATTTTACATTGCCCATTTCACAAATTGCTCAATTAATTAATTATATAAATTATATTTATATTAAAATTATGTATAAATTATATAATTATATAAAAGTTGGCATGATATGTGTGTTCTGATTTCTAATTAAGATGTTCTAAAAATATGACTCAAAATATAGTATATGTGAACTCACTAAACACCCAACTGGATTTCACCAAGTTAAATGTGGATATCTTTTTTATTATGCTAATCATCTTTTTTATTTTCAAACATTATTTATCACATTGGAAATCTTTTACATATGCCAAATTATCCTTGACACAGTGAACTAGTTCCTGTGACTATGTGCTCAGCCTACTTCTTTTTTAATCTATTAGTGTAAATTAATTCACTTCATTTATGTTTCTTGATCTGAATACATCTAACACTCACCTCTCATTTCCGTCCATGTTTGAGTCACATTGACCTTTGCTCAGTTCTTTATACAAATATAATTACTGTGGCTTTGAGATCTTTAGTCATAGTTTTTCTTTAACTAGCTTAAAAAGACTAAAATTTCACTAGCAAGTATTCAAGCTTTTCTCAGGATTTAACATGCAAGCTGAATATGTTCCTAGTTGCAAGGAGACCATCAGAAATTCACCTATTGCAGATATACTCAGTTTGGCACACCCTGTCCTATTCGAATGTACTCATACATAATTAATGTGAGAACAGAACTGGCCTGCTTTATTTAAGCATAAACAGAATGTGATCATCCATGTTTTACTCAGTTCCATTAGCAAATTGTTGAAGGCTAAGGGAACAAATATATTCTGCAACATGTCTGCCCACATGTTTACTAACAAGAGAGTGTTAATTTTTTAAAGCAAACTCCTACATGGTGTGCAGTGGAGTGCTAGAACTTTACTTTTTATGTTAACCCTTCTTCAGATAAGCAGCTTTTGACTGCATATGAGATGGAGCTGATGATCTATGTTACAATCTCAGAGAATCCTATGCTTTTAGTAATACTTGTCAGATTTCTAGCCTAAAAGATTTATATTCCTAAAAGTATTTTGTAGCCTCTCTTCCATAAAGTCTAAAGACACAAATACATGTTTAATTTGTCTAATATTTGGGATAGAGGTATTATAGAGGTATTATATGCTGCATGTGTTCATCCTTGATCCTACATGTGTTGGTAGATAGGAATAGAGGCCATTTAGGACTCTAGGTCTCTGCTGGTACAAATGGAAATGAGCACAGACATTCTGGAAAGTGGTGCTGGAAGTTTAGAGTCAAGAATAACTAGCTCACTGGGAGTGGTGCAGCTCTCCTATAATCCCAGCACTCTGAAGGCTGAGGTGGGAGACTAGGAATTCACTACATTTTTACTCTAATAAATGACACACATGCAGTGATACTATTTTTGAAACATACTTTTCTCTGAATAAACAATTCTATGAAAAAACTCAAAAGATTATTTGTTATTACCATTGTTCATTTGTATATTTATTCACAGTGGCATATTGTAACTGCTTACAATGTGTTATTCTCTCTCCCACACCAATAACGTAAGAGGGAAAAGATGACTGAAGTCTTCTTAGAATGTTTGCATCCCATTTTTACTTTATTTCTAGGTGGACCACAACTTGGTGTGTTCATCTTTTATTCTAGATGTTTTCTCCAAGGGCAAAACTTTGATACATAGAACCTAAAGCTCTCACAGCAATAAGACAAGATGCAGACATAAAGGGGATCCAAATAGGGAAAGAAGAAATAAAACTCTCCCTCTTTGCAGATGACATGATCTTGTATTTAAAGAATCCCATAGACTCCACTCCCAAATTACTCAAGCTGATTCAAAACTTTGGCAAAGTAGCAGGTTATAAAATTAACCCCCAAAAATCAATGGCTTTTCTATATGCCAACAATGAGAAAAGTGTGGCTGAAATTAGGAAAGCAACTCCATTTGTAATAGCCCCACAAAAAATAAAATACCTAGGAATTAACTTAACCAAAGAAGTGAAGGACCTCTATGATGAAAAATTTAAAATCTTGAAAAAGGAAATCAACACAGAACTTAAAAAATGGCAAAACCTCCCATGCTCCTGGATTGGCAAGATTAACATCGTGAAAATGGCAATACTTCCCAAGGCTATCTACAAATTCAACGCGATACCTATCAAAATTCCACCCTCATTCTTCAAGGAAATAGAGGAGGCAATCCAAAAATTCATATGGAACAATAAAAGACCCCGAATAGCAAAAACGCTCCTCAACGGAAAGAACACTGCTGGAGGAATATCAATACCAAATTTCAAACTCTACTATAAAGCCATAGTAATCAAAACAGCTTGGTATTGGCATAAGAACAGACCTCAGGACCAATGGAATAGAATTGAAAACCCAGAAATGAACCTACAGACCTATAGCCATCTAATCTTCGATAAGGAAACTAAAACAATAGAATGGAAGAAAGACAGCCTCTTCAGTAAATGGTGCTGGCAAAATTGGTTAACTACATGTAGAAAACTAAAGCTAGATCCTTATATATCACCCTGCACCAGAATCAACTCCAAATGGATCAAAGACCTTGAACTCAAAGCAGACACTCTGAAAACATTACAGGATGGAATAGGAGAAACCCTAGGTCTCCTTGGCTCAGGTCGAAATTTTCTGAATAGAGACCCAGAAGCACAACAAATCAAAGAAAGGTTGGACAAATGGGATTGCATAAGATTGCAGAGCTTCTGCAGGGCAAATGACATAGCTGGCAAGATCAATAGAAAGCCCACTGATTGGGAGAAGATCTTTACTAGCCATACAACGGACAAGGGTCTCATATCTAAAATATACTTGGAACTCAAAAAATTAAACCACCCAACAACAAATCCTCAAAGGAACAACTGCCCAGTAAATAAGTGGGCGAAAGACTTAAAGAGAAGCTTCTCTGAAGAAGAAACAAGGATGGCCAATAGACACATGAAGAAATGTTCAACATCCCTAGCCATAAAAGAAATGCAAATCAAAACAACATTGAGATATCACCTCACTTCAGTTAGAAAGGCAAAAATCAAGAACTCTAACAACAACAGATGCTGGAGGGGATGTGGACAGAAAGGAACCTTACTTCATTGTTGGTGGGAATGTAAACTTGTTCAACCACTTTGGAAAGCAGTATGGAGGTTCCTCAAAAGACTTCACATAGATCTCCCCTATGATCCAGCAATCCCACTTTTGGGCATTTACCCAAATGTTTACAAACAAGACCACACTAAAGCTACCAGCACAACTATGTTTATTGCAGTATTATTTACCATAGCTAAGATATGGAACCAACCCAGATGCCCCTCAGTAGATGAATGGATCAAGAAAATGTGGTATATATACACAATGGAATTCTATGCCTCCATCAGAAAGAATGACATTTCCCCATTTGTTAGGAAATGGAAAGGTTTGGAAAAAATTATATTAAGTGAAGTAAGCCAGGCCCAAAGAAGCATAGGTCCCATGGTTTCCCTTATTTGCAATATCTAGTATAGGTATGAGTCAAGCGGAAAAGGTCAGATAATGTGATTTTAGGAAAATGAACCCTTAAATATGTATTTTAATGTTTTCGTTTCTTTCATGCATGTGTTTCTAACGCATTTATAAGATTATTTCTTTGTTGCTTTGTATGTCCCTCCCCCACAGTGTAACCCCCGCTTTCACTATATTTGATGTCAGTATAACATGTGGAGGAGATGGGGACAAACAAGTCGTTTAAGGATTCAGGTGGACCTGTTGCAACAATGAGAAGTACAAAATGTCATGTCAAAACCAGCTTTACAATGTCGGTGTGGGGGGGGAGGGGGGTATAATTGGGTGGGGGGAGGGGGGAGGCGGGGAAGGGAAGTGAAGGGTAAACAAAGGAGGAGGCTGCAATGCTTGGTAAGAAATGTATGCATTATCCTGCCCATGTAATTGTAGCCCCCCTGTACAGTATGTTCTCAAATAAAATAAAATACAATTAAAAAAAAAAAAAGAACCTAAAGCTCTCTAGTAAAGAAACTTGCCTTATATATAAATGGGTTTTTGTTTTTTAAAAAACAAGAAAAGATTTAGCATTAATTCTCATTGACTTCCTAGGTATATAGGAAAAGACCAAAGATGTTTAAAATAAATCCTTACATACATATTAATGTCATATATATTCCTCTTGATTTATTTTAGAAATACATTTCTGAGACTATCACATCATTTAGAGTAAATGTGGAACTCATCCAAATAAACAATTTCAAAATAGAAATTTGTTCTCAAGTTTAAAATTTAGAATAAATATCTCCCTTTAAATTCCTCACATTCAGTTCTGGTAGTTCATTTCCTGTATTGAATAGCTGAAGGTTGAAAATCATTTTGAAATATCTATTTCTGAGCCGAAGCGCAGAAACTTTTGGAGTGTATCTCCTTGGGAAGCCTCCAGGATCTATGAAGAATAAAGCTCAAGATTAATCATAGAGTATGAATTTTCCTTTAATCCCCCCCAAATTTGAATAACATGGATAAAATAGTGCCATTGTCTCCTTGCTACTTTGAGCTTTATAGAATGAAGTCTTTTAACTTCCCATAACTGTCATATATAAGCCTAACTGAAAAACTCATCAGAAGCATCAACAAGTAATTCATTAACTCTGCCAGTTAAAACTCCTCATTAAAGATCACTGTGCTTTGCCCCGTACTCACAGTTCATCCTGGGCTTACTCCTGCATCTTCCTACACGACAGTAGTGACATCAAAATAAGATACCAGATCAGATCCACACTGCCTGCTTTCTTCCCTTCTATTATCAACCCTTTAGGTAGAGCCCACCTTGGATTGCTATGTACAAAACTTTCCATTGGTACATTTTTTTTAAAAAAATCATCCTTAGAAATTCATTTATCATAAGATCAGAAAATGGATATAACCTATTCCATTTATGACAATTATTCCAGTTGTTAGCAAAAGCTTTCTTTCTATGTTGACAGAAGTAAAATATATCTTTAATCTTAATGTTGTCTCCTCAAACAGCTATCAATAAGTATATCTGAAATCAGTTACTCTTGTTCTGTAAGTACTTTGTTCTCAGGACTAGGAGTTATGAGCATGCGCTCTGGTGACAATGAGGTCGGAGTCATTTTTGGATCTTATGAACTGTGGGATGGTAAGCAAGAAAGTATACATCAATTTTCTCATGTATAAAATGAGACACATATACTGAATGATTGTTCATGTTATTAAACACACATAAATGCATACTACCACATGATATAAGCTTAGTAATTTAGGTAATTTAATATGAGTAATACTTGGTTTTCTTAAAATCTAGAACCACCAGTTCAGAATTTTTACTATATTTTTTGGCCATGTTAACTGACAGAAGTTGTATTGGTGATATGAATGAGGATGATGGACAAGTGATAACATGATTAATTTCTGAAACTTGGTTTGGGACTCTGAATTCATGACTATTTCTTTAAAATTTTCATTTGGGTATTTAAATAATATGTATTTACTTTTGTATATGTCCTGAGGCTTCAATAAAGATACTGGGTGCTGTCTCTGAGCTTTGTTTCTCAAGGATAGCACTCTACATCTGGCTTTTTGTTAGCAGCTGTTAATTGGAGTTAAGAGTATCACAGACTTTCTTGCCTAGGCTGGGTTCAAACCACAATCCTCAGATCTCAGCCTTCTGAGTACCTGGAGTATAGACAAGAGCCATTCTTATTTTTAGCCTTTTAATGTATTGCTTTATATCTTATTCTACATTTCAACTATTCCCACTTTTTTATCTGCTACATATTTACTATTCAAATTCTCTATCTTCTTAATCTTCTAAGGTAGAAAGTTGTCATAAAAGTGATGGTGAATAGATATTTTAGTGTCTGCAGCCCAGATAATAACTCCTTTAGAATCTTCTCAAATCTGTTCTGCAAAGTCAGCTATTGAATACATATATTTATATGTGTGAGCATGTCTGGAAATAAAGTTCACTTTACATGAAACTGAATCATAGTTCACTGATATCTATTCCTTGAGTCCTTACTATATCACGTTGCCCCTATTCAAACTTCTGCCCAAAGACAGAGGTTTATTAACTGACTCCACAGTCTGTTGCTCAATTTCAAATATCTATCCACACCGAATTTAGCTATTTTGTTTATAGAAATATATACTAAATTTTACTCCCAAAGCTGAATTTAAAAATAAAAAATCTTATTCTGCATCACTTAGGAAATGTAACTGAGCCAGATATAGCTTATGAAAGTTGTTGTAAATTACTGCATGAAAAACCATATAAGAATTTAAGACTCATGATCATAAACTAATTGCCAATTTTATTAGTGCTTGGAATGATCTGTCAGATTTAAATGCACAAACATGCACACATAACATGCATATACATGCACACATGTAATATGTATTACTAGAAAGGTAGAGAAGCAGACATTTTCTCAGGTTATAAAGTTATTTTTGAACTCATCTACTCCTTAGTTTTTATACAATAAGAATAAAAATTAATACATCTTTCACATAATTGAAAAGATCAATATTTACACTCTTTATTCTGGAGGTTATACACCACTGAAAGTGTAGAAATATTGTTTTCCTTTTAGTGTATCAGTTTTGTCAAAATGAACTTGAGAAAATATGTCACTTATTATTTTTGCCAAATAACAAGGGAAAATAAACAATGCTGACTCCCTCAATCAGCATCTCAAAACCCAAATGACTATTTTATATTCAAATGAATTTTGTGTTCAAATTTCTGTAAATTGTTAATTTTATTAAAAGTATAAAAATATTTCTTCTTTCTAACAATTCATATTTTATAATTCTTTCTCTTATGTGTATATATTAATATGCCTCTTAAAATGTTCTGTTATAGAAAAGAATTTCCTCTTTCAATAAAAGTGAATTATTATTTATGTTCAGTGTCCAGTTGTGATTATCATAATGTAACCTATGCTATATTCTATGCTTTCGGTTCCCAAAGAAAGATATTTTAATCTCCAGAACTTTTAAATATTATCTTATAAGGCAAAAAATAAAATAAAAAAGGATCTTCACAGACGGAATTAGAGGACTATGTTATTGAGGACTAGGGGCCCTTTGTGACCCTTTCCTGGAGAAACACAAAGAGACATTTTCCTTTCCAGAAGAAGAGGGGGAGAAAGCAATGTTAGCAGAGAAGCAAGACATCAGCTCACAGGCCACAGATAAATGAATCCCCTAGATGCTGGCATTTTCTCCCATAGCTCACAGGAAGTTCATACTTGTCACCATTTCTACTTCAGAAGAGTGGTGAAAATTTTGAGAAGTATAAGAAAAGTAATCTTTTGTTCTTTTAAACTACAAAATTCATGGTAATTTTCAAAATTTATAAACCACTGGAAACTAATAAAAAGATTCATCAGGTTTTTATTAAGAATTCAACATTACAATTGCTCTCAAAACATAAAAACAATCTGAAAACATGTATAGTCTCTAACGTATATTCAATTTTGAGAAATTCTTAGCGAGGGCATTCAGCAAGGTAATCATCCAGGGCCCCCAAAGATTTCATAGGTTCTTGTTTATGGAAGGTCCTACACGTTACTTCCCAAGCCATTCTCTCAAGGTTGAGTTTGCACCCCTGATGCTGTAATGCCTTGCTCTAGGACAAAGGGCAAGAAGATCATAAATGAGGAAAAGTCTACATGCTCAGAGTTCTGTAGCTGAACACCACTGCATGATACATACAGTATTCATCTACAATTGTTTTTAACATCAAAGTGGAGTTTGCAGTTTCCAGGTAAGCTGACACAAACATGATACTGATGAGAAAACAAAATGCTTTATCTCTGACTGAGGTGTCTCATGTCTTCCAACAGCATCCATAACAAACAACAAAATTATAAGAAGGTGTGACCATAATGTTTACAAGTGCAGTAGATCAGCATATATTGATATATATTGATAGTCATAGCTCAGTATACATTGCACTAGCTTAGTATATTGGTAGTCATAGCTGAGATTGTTCACAATGACAGACGGTACAAGATCAGCATGAGAAAGAGATATAGACAGAATGTCTACAATTTTACTGTATGGTCTTCTTTATGCTCTGTTTCTCTCCTGTATAGATGAACATTTGATAGTATGTCTTTATCCTACAATAACAATACAGAGACTATGTAACAATTTTCTTCCCAAAGAGGCCTACAGAGACTCAGCTACCGAAATTTTCTTGGTGTCTTATCACCACATACGACAATTCCAGTCTTGTAGAAGCATGTAGGTATGTGTCAATCACATGGGTTGTGCAGACAGTCTAAGAAGAGTGAGCCACTTGTACCAGTAAGGTGATAGGTTATATGGCCAGATTTGCAAATGAATTTAGACTACATGCTGTAAAATTTTAGCAGAATATCAACCCATTTTTTCTGCTTTCATTTCTAATCTTTGTTTTGATATTTATTTTGTTCAAGAAGTACAAAACAACATTGCTTTCCCAATATTTTTATAAACATAATTGACTTATCTCTAAGAGTTTACATTTTCTCTAATTCATGGGGCACAGCAGCCAAATGTGTTTTTATTTCCTACATGTGTCAAATATTTCATCTGATCAATACTTTCACATGGCTTCTCACTCAGATTGGCTCCAGTAGGAAGCCAATGACCAATGTGAGTTGTCTTGTTTGTTTGATTCATTCCCTTTGATTCTCTAGTAGGGCTCTTCCCAAAGCACTGAAACTGTGGAACATTCCAGGCTTTCAAGTATTTCTCTGTTATTCCCTTTACCCAGAAAGCTCGTGTCCTAAATGTCTTCATCTAAAAGTCTGCTGACCTACTTAGTTAGGGAAGGCTCTCCTCTTTCTTTGCCATTCTCCCCTCACAAGGAGATTATCTTTCCTAGAATCAATTTATCGCAAGTTAGCTTATTGAACCTCACTCTTCATTTAAATTTTAGTTTAATAACTCAAGGAGATCAAGATTTCTGACCCCTTTTGGCCAAGTTCTTGGAAGAATGACTGGCATATGATCAGCATCAACACACATTGAATCAAAGAATAAGGAAATGATTGACTGCAATTACAATTAGTGCTTCAAAATATTCTATAACTTATTTCTTTATCAAACATCAGTGACATCTATCTTTAATTTTTTAACTATTGTTCACATTATATCCCATTTGCTAATTCCTTCTGACAATTACCTTTATCAATATCTTATTCTGTCTTTCTTTGAGCTCTGCTAACTTAATTTTCCTAGATGTTGAACCTACTATTCCTCTTATCTCCTTCTCAAGCTGTTCTGAGAAGAGTGTCACTTTTTCTTTCTCAGCCTTCAACTGCTATGTTACAGACTAGCTGGATATTCTCACATTGCTAGACAAGTTGGAATATTCAAAGATGAATAATTATTATCCTTGTAGAGAATTTGTAAAATATATAATGTCCTGAAGACCTATTCTAAAAACAATAATTCTTTATATCACCATGAATGATTAATAAGCCATTAATTAACTTGTGATCGTAAAATAGAATGTAATATTTATCACAAACTTTTCAGGATTGTCATCATTTTCTATGATTCTGTTTTACCTACCTCTTTCCAGAATTGTGACCCAAATTTTCTCTGAGTTATTTAAATGTAAGCATTTCAATAATTTATGTAAGACTGAAGAAAAACTATCTTTAGTGAATGCTACACTGGTCTTAACTTACATTAAATCATATTTGGTACATTGCTTATTGCAATCTACAATTTTATCTGTAGTTTTTACAGATTTATAAAATGATACAACATCTTTAAATAGGCATTAATACTTGAATGAAGGAAGAAGACCAGATGATATTTAGAGTGTTGATATTTATCATAAAACTTTTTAAAAAGCCAGGGTTGGTTTACCCAAGGATATGACTATCAACACAACTCAAGACAATATAGATATAGTTATGGATTAGAATAATGGCTATTGATGAGCATTTCAATATCATACCATCTAGAAGCAGCTGAAAAGTTAATCATGTAATCTGATGAGAGTGTGGGTTCTCTCTTACTATGGAGAGAATTCTCCAGGACCAGTTTATTTTACGTCAAAATATAAGATATAATGTATCTGCCTTTCTGACTATTCTTTCTGTCTCTGATGATTAGCAAAAATCAAGTCCTAACATTGTCCTTTAGTTTCTACAAATAGGGATGTTCTGAGAATTAAAATTCTAAAGGGGTAGGGTAATGAGTTTGAGATCAGGAAGTATATCATATGCCTAAGACATACCAAACACACATTCTTTCACTTTGGAAAGGTAAAACATGAATAGTACAGCACAAGAAGAAAAGTGATATGTTATAAGTTTAACAATGGTTACTAGCATAATTTTGACCTGTATCACAAGAAAAGAGAAAGAAGTAAGCATTTGACCTGAACATTAAAGAAGATATTTTTAAATTTTTAGATAAGTACGTGTTAAATGCCATTCTATAGGAAGGGTTAATAATTAAATAAATAATAAGAAAATAAACATATACATATAAATTAGAAAGTTGAAGTCAAGCACACTGTACCATGCATCCACATGTATGAAACAAAGTACTTTTGACAAATAAGTAGATCAGAGGACACTTGGAGGACACAAAGATTGGTTGGATATACAATTTGTGGATTTATCGAATGAGTTTGAATTTTGTAATGTAGGCTATGAGAAGCTTGAAAATCTAATATCTAAATCTCTCTTAACAATAATCTGTCTCTCATTATTTCTTTTTCTAAATTTAAGAATAAAGTATATTTTGAAACATATCAAAAAATAAAAAAATATAAAGCATTTTTGTCAAAACAATCATTTTACATTTGGAGAAACTGGGGATTCAGACATTACTTGGCTTCTTCAAGGACATAGAGTTGCTTCTAATTGCAGTAACTAATCACAGTTATTCTGGTTGTGCCAGTCATTCCAGTTCTGCACAGTGCAATCAACCTCTATTGAGAGGGGAGTAAAGTCTTTGGTTTGGAAGAGGAGATTGCTGCAGAAGATTGATTGAACTCTTCTGACTTTTTCCTGTATAAAATTGTATTTTGTTTCAATTCAATTCCAGACAAAATTGCCATGAATTTAAAAGTATAAAAATCACCTCTTTTCTTTATTTATCTTTCTTATAATGTTATACTGCAGTGTAACATTTGGCCTTCCTAGGTATGGTGACACATGCCTGTAATCCCAGAACTCAGGAAACAGAGATGGAGAATCAAATATGTGAAGCCAGCCTAAGCTGCTTAGTAAGACCTTGTCTCAAACACACACACACACATACACACACACACACACACACACACACACACACACACACACACACACACACTCATTCAAGCATTTAGCGCTTCTGTCCCTCCTGCCACATGCGTTTCTTTTATTTTCCAGTTTAATTATTTTTAATGGATTTATATTTGCCAATTTCTTTTTCATTTGTCTTCCTTTCTACATTTTATTTTTTTGAATTTTTTATTGTAAAGATACTATACAGAGGGTAACAGTTACATGAGTGAGGTAATGAGTACACTTCCTATTGAACAGTGTTACCCCCTCCATTGTTTTCCCCCTACCATCCGTTCCCTCCCTACCTTCCCCAAGGTTCTTTTTTTTTAATTGTAGTTAAATGATTACATAATTTCCCAAATTTCACAGTATTGTGGAATAATGATGCTCATTTAAAGTCACAAGTTCATTCTAAATTTCCTGGAGCAAATTGTCTATCACAGTCTATAACATATAACGATGTACACAATACACCATACATGTGATCAGCAGCATGGGGATATTTAGTAGTGGTTTGACCAGATGAGTGGGAGCTCTTTGTTTCTTAAGTCCTGTTAATTTTGTTATATCACCTAACATTTTGGATTTAGCATCCACTTATCAGGGAGACCATGTACCGTTTGTCTCTTTGCTCTTGGCTTACCTCACTCAACATGATTCCTTCTAGCTCCATCCATTTCCCTGCAAATGCCATTATTGTTATTTCTAATGGCTGCATAACATTCCATTGTGTATAGATACCACAATTTTTGGATCCATTCATCTGTGGTGGGGCATCTAGGTTGTTTCCATATCCTAGCTATTGTGAACAGTGCTCAATGAATATGGAGGTGCATGTATCCTTGTATATTGGTTCCTGTTGTTCAGGGTAGATGCCTAGAAGTGGTATGACTAGGTCAAAGGAGGTCAATCTTTAGCTTTCTAAGGACCCTCCAGACTGCTTTCCAAAGTGGTTGTTTAAGTGTACATTCCCACCAGCAGTGTAATAGGGTTCCTCTTTCTCCACATCCCTTCCAGCATTTGTCGTTGGCTGATTTGTGGATGTGAGACATTCTGACTGGGGTAAGGTGATATCTCAGGGTTGACTTTATTTGCATTTCCTTCACCACCAGGGATGATTAATATTTCCTCATGTGTTTCTTTACCATTTTTATTTCTTCATCTGAAAAGTCCCTCTTTAGTTCCCTTGCCCATTTAGTAATTGGTTTGTTAGGTTTGGGAGGGATTAGTTTCTTGAGTTCCCTGTATATACAGGATGTTAACCCCTTGTCTGATATATCGCTGGTAAATATTTTTTCCCAATTAGTTGGTTGTCTTTCTAGCTTGGTTGCCATAGATTTAGCTGTGCAGAAGCTTTTTATTTTAAGGTAGTCCCATTTGTCGAGTCTCTCTCCAATTTGTTGTGACCCTGGAACTCTGTTCAGGAAGTTCCTTCCTGTGCCTATTAGTTCAAGTGTCTCTCCTACTCTGTCCTGCAGTAGTTTCAGAGAGTCAGGTTTAATGTTAAGGTCTTTAATCCATTTTGAGTTGATGTTGGTGCATGGTGATAGGCTGGGGTCCACTTTTAGGTTTCTGCATGTGGCTGCCCAGTTTTCCCAGCACCAGCGGTTGAAGAGGCTGGCTTCTTCCATTGTATGTCTTTGGCTCCTTTGTCGAACATCAGCTGGCTGTAGGCCTGTGGATTTATTTCTGGATCTTCTATTCTGTTCCATTGGTCTTCGGGTCTGTTTTTGTGCCAGTACCATGCTGTCTTTGTTATTATAGCTCTGTAGTAAAGTTTAAAGTTCGGCATGGATATCCCTAGATATTTTTATATCTTTATTACCTAGAATTGTTTTGGCTATTCTAGGTCTTTTGTTGTTCCATATGAATTTTTGGACTGTTTTCTGTATTTCAGTGATGTACATCATTGGGATTTTAAAAGGAATTGCATTGAATTTGTATATTAATTTTGGCAGTATTACCATCTTTACTATATTAAGTCGGCCTATCCAAGAGCATGGGAGGTCTTTCCATTTCCTAGTGTCTTCTGCAATTTCTTTCTTTAACTTTTTATAGTTTTCATTAAATAGTTCTTTTACATCTTTGGTTAGGTTAATTTCTAAATATTTTATTTTTTGGGAAGTTATTGTGAATGGGGTTGCTCCCTTTATTTCCCTCTCTTCTTGTACATTGTCAGTGTACAGGAAGGCAACTGATTTTTGTGGGTTGATTTTGTATCCTGCTACTTTGCCGAAGTGATTTATGATTTCTAAGAGTTTGGGGATGGAGTTTTTGGGATTCTGAAGGTATAGTATCATGTTGTCTGCAAAAATGGAGAGTTTAACTTCTTCTTTCCCTATGTGGATCCCTTTAATATCTTTTTCTTGCCTTATTGCCCTGGCTAAGGGTTCCAGGACTATATTGAAGAGGAGTGGAGACAATGGGCATCCTTGCCTTGTTCCTGATTTTAGGAGAATTGGTTGTAGCTTTTCCCCATTAAGTATAATATTGGCTATTGGTCTGTCATAAATGGCTTTTATTGTTTTAAGAAATGTTCCTTCTGTTCCTATTTTCTCCAGAGCTTTTAGCATGAATGAATGTTGAATTTTCTCAAAGGCCTTTTCTGCATCTGTGGCGATAATCATGTGATTCTTGAACTTGGCTCTGTTGATGTGTTGCATTACATTTATTGACTTACATATGTTAAACCATCCCTGCATCTCTGGGATGAAGCCTACCTGGTCAGAGTGTATGATTTTTTTTATGTGTTTCTGGATTCTGTTAGCTAGAATCTTGTTAAGGATATTTGCATCTGTGTTCATCAAGGAAATTGGCCTGTAATTCTCCTTTTTGGTTGGGTCTTTGCCTGGTTTGGGGATGAGTGTGATATTGGCTTCGTAGAATGAGTTTGGGATAGCTCCCGCCTTCTCTGTTTCTCTGAAGAGCTTGAGGAATATGGGTATTAGTTCTTGTTTAAAGGTCTTATAGAATTCTGCTGTGAATCCATCTGGTCCTGGACTGTTTTTTTTGTTGGAAGACTTTTGATAGCTTCCTGTATCTCGTTGTAGGATATTGGCTTATTTAATTGGTTTACTTCTTTGCTCAGTTTGGGCAACTTGTATTTCTCTAAAAATGCATCCATTTCTTCCTTTAAAGAGTATAACTTTTGAAAGTAGTCCATTAAGATTGGATATCTTGGGTACATGTTGTGATTTTTCCCGTGGCATCCCTAATCCTGTTAATATGGGTTTCCTCTCTTCTTGGTCCATCAATTTTGTTTATTTTTTCAAAGAACCAGTTTTTTGTTTGGTTAATTTTGGCTACAATTTTCTGATTTTCTAATTGGTTAATCTCTGCTCTTAATTTGTTTATCTGGCTCCGTCTAGTAACTTTAGGTTCCATTTTTTCTTGTTTTTCTAGCTGTTTTAATTCCAATATGAGATTATTTACTTGGTCTGTCTCCATTCTCTTGATGTGGGCACTGGGGGCAATAAATTTGCCCCTCAGGACTGCTTTTGCTGTGTCCCACAGGTTTCTTTGCAAGGTGTTTTCATTTTCATTGAGTTGTAGGAAATGTTTTATTTCTTCTCTGATCTCTTCCATTACCCAGGTATTGCAAAGGAGTGTGCTGTTCAATTTCCATGTATTAGAGAAATTTCTGCGGTATGCTTTGTTATTGAGAACTAGCCTGATTCCACTGTGGTCAGATAGGATACAAGGGATTATGTCGATCCCTTTGTATTTGCTTAAGTTCCTTGCATGAACTATGATGTGGTCTATTTTGGAGAAAGTTCCATGAGCTGCTGAGAAGAATATGTACTGTGTTGTTTTAGGGTGAAATACTCAGTAGATGTCAGTTAATTCCGCTTGAAGTATGGCCTCACTTAATTTGGTAGCTTCTTTGCCAATCCTCTGGCTGGTAGACCTGTCCTTTGGTGAGAGTGGTGTGTTAAAGTCTTGTAGTATTATCGTATTGGGATCTATTTTATTCTGTAATTTTGAGAATATTTGTTTAACATATCTGGGTGCACCAATATTTGGGGCATATAAGTTGATCATGGTAATATCCTCCTCTTGGATTGTTCCCTGTATTTATATGTAGTGTCCGCCCTTGTCTTTCTGTACTGATTTTAATGAAAAGTTTATTTTGTCAGATATCAGGATAGCTACACCTGCTTTCTTACTGGGGGTATTTGATTGGTAGATCCTTTTCCAACCCTTTACTCTGAATTTGTTTGTATGTTTGGCTGAGAGGTGGCTCTCCTGAAGGCAACAGATGAATGGGTCATGTTTTCTGATCCAGTCTTTTTTTTTTTCCATTGGCGAATTAAGCCCATTAATATTAAGAGAAAGTATAGAGAGATGCATTGTTGTCCCTGTCATTCCCTGTTTTCCTGAGTTTTTCTTCTTTCCTTTCCTCCAGTGCTTGTTCAGTTAGACTTTGATTAATGCCTGCCTGGGTGCAGGTCCCAGTTTCTGGTTGCTTTCTTCAGGTTGTGTCCTCCCTCTTAATATTCTTTGTAATCCTGGCTTAATATTTATATATTCATTTAGTTTTTCTTTGGTATTAAAAATTTTCAGTTCTCCATCGAATGTGAATACTGACTTTGCCGGGTATATCAGTCTGGGTTAGCAGTTATTGGCTCTCAGGGCTCATATGGTACTTTCCCAGGCCTTTCTTGCATTCAGTGTTTGTGTGGAGAGATCTGCAGTGATTCTAATTTTTTTCCCATTGTAGTATAGCTCCTTCTTCATTTTTGCTGCATGCAAGATTGTTTCCTTATTATTCAGATCTATCATTTTTACTATAATATGTCTAGTAGTGTTTCTCCTGGGATCTTGCTTGTTGGATGTTCTATATGCTTCTGTTATGTAGGTAAGATGTTCTTTTTTGAGGTGGGGAAGATTTTCACCGATTATCTTGTTGAATAGATGTTGCATTCCCTTGCTCTGAAATTCCTCACCTTCGTCCACTCCAATTATATGAAGGTTAAATTTCTTGGCATTATCTGCTTGCTCTTGAATTTCCCTTTGGCTTAATTTGAGTGATTTTTCCATATCTGTCACTTTTTGGTCCAGTTGGTGTATTCTGTCTTCTGTATCTGACACTCTACATTCCATATCATTCACTCCATTGACCATGGCTTCTATTGTGGTTTGCATGGATGAAATGGATTCTTTATGGATTCGATGTTGGTTCTCAAAGTACAGTACTGATCTCACCTCTTAATGAAGTATGCACATGCATTTCTTAAAACAAAATATAAATATGAACTCTCCTAAATATGACTTCACAAAGACCTGAAGGCAAGGGAAGGCATTGTCCCTTTGAGATTTTCAGAAGAAGTAAATTTAAACCAAGTTGATTGTGTCCTTAGAATGTAGACTCTTATAATCCTGAATTTTGAATATACAAAGGTGGAAGGAGGAAATACTTAAGAATGGTACCTTGATTTCCCTTAAGTCCAGAGGACTACTATTAAGTTTGCTGCCTCATGGGACATTATCTCCCTGGATGTGTGGCATGCTTGCTATGACCTTAGAGTACTTAATATCACTCTTGCCTAAGTATATGATTACCAGTTTAATATGTTCCTCAGCAAAGTTAATTATACCCGAGGGGACTATCTGTCCATAGCAAGGAGTAGTGGGCCACTCCATTTTGACTGACGGGTACAGAGAAATAAATGTCAAGTCCTGCAAGCACAGGCACTCCAATATCATACTTTGGTTTTCAGGGTCCATGTCTTCCCTTTATGGACCAAGATTTAACACAGGAGTCATGGCTGAGAGTTCCAATTACATTGAAGTTTGATCAAATTCTTACTTGGTCTCCAACTGCTGACAATTGAGGACTCCTGGTTTCCCTCTTCTTTCTTAAACTTGCTATTCTTTTTCTTTTCAGTATATTTTAAATTTTTTCTGTCATTTAGAACTTCTAAGTTTACATTTTCTTGAGCCCATTTGCCTTTCCAGGGCTGAGAAAGGAAACGCATATATTTCTTTCTGTCTGTGCCAAATTCTGATTCCCAAACTTCTCAAATAGTCCTTATCTTTCTTAACACACTTCTCCATTTTCTCTCCGCTCTCCAATCTAATCCTCTTCAACTTACATTGGATTTTAAAAATCATACCCTCAGTGTCTTTTACCTTTATTGTTTATTTTTATTTCTTTCCCATTCCACGGTCTGAATGATTTCTGTTGCTTTGTTTTATGTTCTAGTAATCCTCTTTCCTTCATGTCAAAACTTCTACAAATTCATTCATTAGCATTCTGTCTTTTATTTTTTTTATTTGTAGAAGTTCTTTTTTACACTCATTTTATATAATTATTTTGTAACCACTGTTTAAAGGAAAACCTCAATTTTTTTAGTTTTTTTAACCAGATGAATATAGTCACATGAATATCTGCTAATTATTTTTTTAATTTACTTCTATTATAAAGATTATGTACACAGGGTTTACAGTTTCATATTTCCAGTAATCAGTACCATTCTTTTTGAACATGCTGAATGTGATAGAATGCTAGTTCTCTCTGAAGTCTATCTCAATTATTCTGGAACTTTCCCTGTATCTTTTTCTTTACAGGCTGGCCTGAATGTGCTTGGGGCTCTAGAACATTGATGTTCGCATATGTGCTTTGATATTGGTGCTAAATATCTCTTTGCTGAAGGAAATACCATTTGCTCCTGCTAGGATCCTAAAGGAAACTACCTACTTTTGATGACAGAAAGTAGAGGGTATACAAGTGAAGATAAAAGATTAGAAGCAAGCTGTGATATCTGTGAAATGATAAATTTTCAAGCGTATTATACAAAGGCAAACAACTAAGCACAGTGTCTGGTGACACTATGCATGTAGAGCACTTGCCTTGTGTGTCATAGGCTTTAGTTAGATCACCAAACATTGAAAATAATACTGATAGTAGAGTATGATGAGAAATGTATGAATGATCAAAGTTCTTTAATATATATTGGAAATTCAATGGATAACACTAAAACATCATAACTCAGAAGCTGGAATATATGAAGATAGTCTAAAGAAGTATTGATATATTTTATATATTTTCCTATGTGATATGTGCATGAATATGAAATATGATAAAGTGCTACACACAAAAAACTAAGATGTGCTAAATTTTAAAACAGATTTATATTTATTTCAGATGCAGAAAATTTCTGGAGGTTGAACTCAGGCCTTCATGTTTGTTAGGCAGACAATCTACCACATTGACTTTTAACTATGCCATCCTATAAGATATGAAATATTTTTGAAGTCTTTATTTCTGTTTACCTTTCAAATGAGATTTTTAAAGTTATAAGACATGAAGGACTAGACACATAATATCTCTTCAGATATTTTCTACAACTATATCATATGGCCGATTCTGCCATAGTGTACAATTTATACAGTGCTTCTGTTTTCTATTTGTAATAATATTATAATAGTCATAATTCTTTTCTTTTTCTTTCTGGTACTGAGGTTTAAACTCGGGTTCTTAAATTTGTTTAGCTGCACGCCATCCAATTTTTCTCTGGTTATTTTGGAGATGGGTTTCCTGCAAACTTTTCTCCTGGGCTGGCCTCAAGCCACCATCCTCCAATCCCAACATCCCAAGAAGTGAAGATTACACAGATATAAGCCACAGGGCTCTTTTCTTTGTGTGGTTGTTGATGTCTTGGTCAGTTTTGGAGAAAACCAAATCTTTTCTGTAGATTTACAGTTCATTTGTAGGTATTAGAGGACTTTTAACAAAATATTCTAAAGAATTCTTAGGAACTATTTTAGATATTATTATCTACACCCTTAATATAGAAGGACAAAACAACTTATAGTGTTTAAAGGAATACTTAGCTGAAATCATTTTAGTATATAAACTTTGTTATACTGTTTATAATCTCTCTAATTAATGTCATAAATAAAATGGACTGTGTATACAACATAAAATTAAGCTGTAAAAATAAATTTAGGTTTTGATAAACGCTCATGATGTTTGTCGTTCAGCAACAAAAATTATGCAGTAACTTAAATGAATAATACATTTACTCAGTATAAAACACTTAATACTACTAGAATATTTTCAGAGTGCAAATACAATTTTATAAACAACTTCTACAATTTTGAAGACCAGTCTTTCAAGTGTGTTTTCAGAAATATACAAATGACTATGTCATTAAAAAAGATTACTCACACATTCTAATTTTAATATAAAAGTATGCCTATTATATAATATTAGAATCTCATCCAATAATTAAATCTTGAAATAGTTTAATATTGAGATTAATTTATAAGCATTTTTATTTCAATACATTAAGGATAGAAATTTAAACTTTCACAATTATATTGTTTCAAATGAAAACCAAAATTTTAAATTATTGCACATCAATGAAATATGAAATTCCATATGGTTCCAGGTTACATGCTTTTTGTGTCTCATAAATCTTAATTCATAAATATATGAAACTTGTGGATAAAACTCTGTTATTAAACAAGTAGATTTTCAATGTCAAAATATAAATAATTTGAAGACATTGATTTTCCCCTTTATTTTGCATGTGATCGTTCTAAAAAGAAATTAGTGGATAGACAGCATGCTTTTCAGAATTTAACTTTTAACTTATACTGATACTTGAAGGAAAGCAAAAGAAACAATTTCAGCTTCTAGATGCACATTGCGAATATAAACTCCCCAGGAGTGTTCTATCCCATGAATAAAATAATTGACTCCCTTTTTCATATGTATATTATGACTTACTCATATATGATTACAGTATTTATATGGGGAAACAGGAACTTTGAGGAGGGTGGATGGGGTTGGGATTGATGAGGAAATATGGAAGGGCTGACACACTGGTCAAGGTACAGTATACACATAAATTGATATGTTAAATTGAAATACCTCTGCACAACTACTTAAAGATAACTATAATCATTAAAATAATAATTTTAGTTAACATTAATAGAATAAAATAAAAATAAAGCTCACAACATTAACTTGCAATTTGAAGAAACAAGTTATAATGGTAAAAAGATACATGTCTTGATGATCCTATTTTAAGTATTTTGGACTAGGAATGTATAAGATATAAAAAATAATTACTCTATAAAAAGAATTAGTGAACAGCAACTTTTATGTGAAATTTCTGTTTACACATATTCTCAGCAAAGACAAATTAGATTTTTGAGAGCCATGGGTTCTATTTGCTTTTCTCTTAGCCTGGGTCTCAGATAGACAGTTTGTATCATGCCATCTGGACAGGGGACAGGAAACAAGCAAAACAAAATCCACTTCAAAAATCTCACAAGTTATATATCTTGTTGAGGAAAAAACAAAACAAAACAAAACATTCATGTTTCCTGAGTCTTTTTAATTATTTCACCAACTCCTGATCCTTTGATTCATTGATACATTCCTTCATATTTCTGGATCTTTACTTCTTTAAAAACCTTGCCTTTCATGAGGCTCTGATACTTTAAACAGTAACATATGCTTTGGAATATATTTAAACAGATATGATTGTTCCTGAGAAAAGAAGTTACTTCTATTCCTCAAGGAGTTCTTCAGGTAGGGCAATATAATCTAACAAGTAAATCATTTCAGAAATCACATAAAATCTGGATAAGGATTTTAAATGCCTTATAATAAAAACAAACAAACAAAAGGTAATTTTTGGAGGAGTATTAAACACATGGTAAATGGTTATAGGTATTTTGTTTTAATTCTTTATGGCTTTCATGTGAAGAAAAAGTATGTATCAGGCAAGTTAAAACACTGGTGGACAGTCACAACCTTTTTCACCTGAAGAAGCAGAATGAAGATCCTGGGAGAATCTTGCTCCTAAGCAAGACAGTGGAGAAGAATTTTAAAATACAGAGGGCAAAGAAAGAAGCACCAAGCTCTATATGTAAGCTTGTCTAAATATGTGGTAGTAACAGTTAATCATAGAAGTACTGGTAACGTTCAAAGCAATTTGCAAGTAAATAAGGAAAACTAAGATTTGAACTTCTTACTCAAACAAGCAAGAAATTGGTTGTAATTTCAGTAAAACAAAGTAAGTTTTGCAAGTGTAACACCCTTGATACAATAAAATGCCTACATTAAAAGAAGTAGATTAAAAATATAACTTATTCTTAAGGAAAAATAGAAGTTAATTTCCAGATGTCAAATTATCTGACAAGAATATTTTTGTTTCCAGTTTTATTGCAATATAATTGGCAAATAATGTTAAGTCCTCCCAGGTGATGATTTGATGTGCACATGCATTGAAAAAGTGATTATCACCAGTAAGTTAATGAACATATCCATCATTTCACATGATAATCATTGTGCACTTAAAATCCACTCTTTCAGCAATTTCAACCATACAGTAAAAACATAATTGATTACATTTATAAATAGTTCATATTAGATTCCCAGAATATATCCATGTTATAATTTGCACCCTTTGCTCAACATCTCCCAGTTTCTTCCCACATCTGGTCTCTGACAATGACCATCTCTGTGCTACTTTTAGTTTGACTTTATTAAAATCCACTTATCATTCAGTATTTGGATTTTTCATTTAGCATAAAGCCGCCTCCCTGCATTTCCTCATATTATGGAGTCAAGATTTCCTTCTTCTTTATGGCTGAATAGAAAATATACACATACATCTACTAATGAGTGTCTCTACCACCTAAACTTGTCTCACAAGATAGTCATAAAGCTAGCAGGTTTTCATTCTACAAATTGGCACAACAACAATTGGTCAGAGGAAAACAGAATCTAATGAGAAAAGAAAAAGATCATCAACTCAATCATTCAACAAGAAATATGATAAAACAATAATTTAAGACTTGTAATAAAAAACTATAAATTTCTCTGCAGTTAATTGTATGCAGAAAATTGTCTGAAAGTGAACAATTAGTATGAACTGCATAGGATATATAAGTACTATATATCTATGAACATTAAATATAAGAACATTACTTACCTTATAATAAAATGAAACACATTACTGTATTCAAAATTTCTAAAATGCAGGTTTGATTCAAACTTACCTTTGTGTATTAGTGTAGCAAATCATACAGTGAAGACACTCAATATAACAATATCTGTTTGCTTTTATTTATGTTATTGTTGGTAAAAGTTATGAAAAATATTTAAGGGATGAAGAAGATGAAATTCTTTAAAACATTTTGCTTTTATGGGGGCCATGTGGTTGGTAGATTTTATTCCAACCAATAACTTTCAGAATATGTTTTTGTGGGCAAGGTGTGTCTCTTAAAGACAGCAAATAGATGGATCTTACTATTTGATCAAACTAGACAATCTATGTCGTTTAATTGGAGAGTTAACCCCATTAATATTGAGAATTAGGATTGAGAAGTGTTTGGTAGTTATTTACCTTCTTAGGGGCTGTGCCTCCTGGGTTCTTACTATGATTATATGATTCTCTGTTTAGGGGATATTTTTCTGCCTTTATCATGTTCTTGTTAGTTTTCTATCTGTAGGATATCTGTAAGTATCTTTTGTAATGCTGGACTGGTGGAGATATATTGTTTCAATTTTTCTTTGCTGCAGAAGTTTTTTTATTTTTCCCTCTGTTATGAAGGAGAGTTTAGCTGGGTACACTATTCTTGGTTGACAGTTGTTTGTCTTTAGAGTGTGGCATACATCATTCCAAGCTCTCTTGCTTTCATGGTTTCTGCTGAGAAATCTTTTTTTTTTAATATATTTTTATTGTAAAGATATTGTTCAGAGGGGTTACAGTTCCATGAGTAAGGTAATCAGTACATATCCTATTGAGCATTGTTACACCCTCCTTTGTTTGTACCCTACCATCCCTTCCCTACACATCTCCCAACTCCTCACTCCCTAACCCCCTCCCGAAGTTGTAAAGTTTGTTTACAACATAGGGGCTTGTACATATAATTGTTACAATGGGTCAACCTAAATCCTTATATAAGCATTTTGTTATTTCCTTTCCCCTCCACAAATTAGAAAAATATATATACAAGATGCAAGGCACCTGGATCAAATACAGTGACAACAGGGGTTATACCATGGGGGAAGAACATACAAAAGAAACAAAAAAAATCACATAGTACATAATAAGTACATTAAAAACAGGACAAGAGGGCTGGGAAGGTAGCTCAGCGGTAGAGTGCATGCCTTGCAAGCATGAGGCCCAGGGTTCGATTCCTCAGCACCACGTAAACAGTAAAAGACGGAAGTGGCACTGTGGCCCCAGTGGTAGAGCGCTAGCCTTGAGCTGAAGAGCTGAGGGACAGCGCCCAGGCCCAGAGTTCAGGCCCCATGACTGGCAAAAAATAAAAATAAAAATAAAAACAGGACAAGAATTATAAAATCTCTTGTGTCCTTATCTTGGGATTCATTTTGCTTAACATCATCTTATATGGTCATATGTACATAGCTTTTGACCTTTCCTGCTTGTCTTAGACATATACTAGTTACTGCAAATAAGGGAAACCATGGGACCTGTTTCTTTGGGCCTGGCTTACTTCACTTAGTATAATTTTTCCAGGTCTTTCCATTTCCTGACAAATTGGGCAGTGCCATTCTTTTTGATGGAGGCAAAGAATTAATTCATGCATACACACACACACACACACACACACACAAACACACACACACACATACACATACACACACACATTGCATTTTTTTGATCCATTTATCTACTGAGGGGCATCTGGGTTCGTTCCATATCTTAGCTATGGTGAACAATGCTGCAATAAACATAGTTGTGCTGGTAGCGTTAGTACCTTGTTTGTAATCATTTGGGTAAATGCAAAAAGGTGGGATTGCTGGGTCATAAGGGAGCTCTATGTAAAATCTTTCGAGGAAAGTCCATACTGCTTTCCAGAACTCTTTAGTAATTCCAATTCATTTTCCTTTATAGCTGATGCACCTTTTCTCCCTGGCAGCTTTAAGGATCCTTTCTTTGGTCTCAATTGATCCTGTCCAGACTACAATGTGATGGTGTGATGTTCTGTTCTAGTCTGGTCTATTTGTTGTTTTAAATGCTTCTTATATCTGAGTGGGCCTATCCATTTTAATGCTTGGAAACTTCTGTGTTAGGATTTTTTTAAAACAAATTTCCTAGTTCTTTAGTTTCTGCCTTTAGGCTCTCCTCTACAACTGTTAGCCTTAAATTAAGCCTTCTAAAGGTGTCTTCTATCTGAAGATTGTATAATTTGTTTTGAATAATTATTTTTCTTCTTTCTCTATAAAGTCCAGGCTATCTTGAATTCCAGAAATTTCCTAAATAGATTAATGGATCAAGAATTCTGTGCTTCTAGCAGAAAAAATGGCTTTGTCCCATTGATAAGGAAATGGAAAGACTTGGGAAAAAATCATATTAAGTGAAGTAAGCCACACCAAAAGAAAGGGTCCAAAGATAGCCTATCCAAGGATAGGATCCTTGGAGTTTAAACTTGTTCAACCCCTTTGGAAAGTAGTATGGAGGTTCCTCAAAAGACTCCACATAGAGCTCCCCTATGACCCAGCAGTCCCACTTTTGGGCATTTACCCAAATGTTTACAAACAAGACCACACTAAAGCTACCAGCACAACACTCTTTATTGCAGCATTATTTACCATAGCTAAGATCTGAAACCAACCCAGATGCCCCTCAGTAGATGAATGGATCAAGAAAATGTGGTATATATGCACAATGGAATTCTATGCCTCCATCAGAAAGAATGACATTGCCCCATTTGTTAGGAAATGAAAAGACTTGGAAAAAAATCATATTAAGTGAAGTAAGCCAACCCCAAAGAAACATAGGTCCCATGATTTCCCTTATTTGCAATATCTAGTATATGTATGAGTCAAGCAGAAAAGGTCAGATAAGGTGATGTTAGGAAAATGAACCCTAAGATATGTATTTTAAATGTTTTTTTTTTTCATGCATTTGTTTCTAACACAGTTATAAGATTATTTCTTTGTTGCTTTTTATGTACCTCCCCCACAGTATAACCCCTGCTTTCACTGTATTTGATGTCGGTATAATTTGTGGAGGGAAAGTGGAAAAACGAGTCGTTTAAATAAGGATACAGGTGGACCTGTTGTAACAATGAGAAGTACAAGTTGTCATGTCAAAAACGAACTTTAAAACTTGGGGGGGTAGAGGATTGGGTGGGAGGGGAGGGAGGATGGGAATGGAGGGGAAGGGTAAACAAAGGAGGAGGCTACAATGCTTGATAAGAAATGTACTCACTATCTTGCCCATGTAATTTTAACCCCTCTGTACAGTATTTTCACAATAAAAACAAAGATAAAACTGAGATAAGGGAGGTTCCAGGAAGATGGCGGAGGAAAAGCTGGAATCTGAACAAGCTCTCGCATAGAAAGCAGTTTTAGAGTTCCAGTGAACAGTCCTAAGCCAGAGAATCACACCAAGTGTGCCATCACAGGACAGAGAGTTAGAAAAGAGAGGGGAAGCCAAGGCAAAAAGACACATCTGAGCGCCTGCCAGCAGCCGCCGCGGCGGCGGCGGTGGCAGGGTCGTGGCGGAGTCTGCAGCCCGGGCCATAACTGAGCACTCACACAGACAGTCCTGGACGAAGGAGCCAGATGCAGCGGGCGAGAGGATTCTACTCAACACCAGCAAGAAACGACAAGGAGCAGACATCTTCATCCTGCAGTTCACAGAAAAGAGACCACCCAGGATCCGAGACGACCCAGGATCCAAGACTCGAAGTGAGTAGAAGCCCGACATCCTCACTCCTTCTCAGGGAGCAGAGGAGGGAAGGCCACCCCTCCCCCCCAGCACCGGTGATCTCCATCTTGGATACCGACAAAGCTCAGAGGAGCTGCTAGCTCCAGCTCAGGCCTCGGAATAAAAAGAGTCATTTAGCAGGTCACAAGAACTTAACGGCGAAGTGACCTACCAGAATCGGCTCCATCCAGGGAAAAGTCACCCAGCTCAGGCACCAGCCATTGGAGTGGCTTTCCTCACTGGGTAACCAGAGCTACAGGCTGCCCCTCCCTCTAGCAGCCTCCACAATCAATTGAAAAACAGAAACCCTAAGAACGGCTCCAGGCTGGGCTCTGTGTTAGCCCCAGGAAAAAGCCACTGATTGTTGAAAGGCCTCAACCCTACCCAGAACCTAGTCTCACCACTGCATCCTCCTCTTTTGTGATTCTCAAAGCAGATCACCCTCCCAGTAAACTAATCTGGGAGGGGGATCTCAAAATCTTGGGTAAAGCAGAGCATTTTTGTGCCTGTTCGAACAAACTGACTTAAGAAACCAATCAAGCCACAGGACCTCAACCTGACCAGAGACTCCAACAAGAGGCTGGTTACAGACAAAAGGGAGATACAGGATTCTTCCCACCCTACCAAAAAAAAAATCAACAAAAAAAATCAAAGAACTTTTTTTTTTTTCTTCTTCTTCTTTTCTTTTTTTTTCTTTTTTCTTTTTTTGGTACCTTATATATATATATATAAATTTGTTTTCCTTTTCTAAAAATGTTATTAATCTTTAATTTTTGCCTTTTTTGAAAAAATAATTGTTTTCCAGTAACTTTTTTTTCCTCTTATAATTTTTATTTTAGGAACACATGAATGTGCGTTTTCCTTTCTTTTCTTGTCTTCTTTCTCTTTTTCTTTCTTTCTTAACTATCTTTTTGTTTTTTTGTCTAGCTCTACTGAACTTCTGATCTTTTTTCTCCCTTTCTAATCATTTTCACCTTTTCTTCTCTTTTGATCTTCTGTATGTGACTTAACTCTTGTCCTGCACATCCTCAGATAAACCCGTAGTTAACTAGTAGACCCTATCCCCCATTGTGTACACACTTAATCCACAAATTTATTACTCAATTCAAAACCTCTGAGACTTAAATTCCTTAATAGCAGTACTACCTCTTTATACCTATATAATATTTTAAGCATTATTTTAAGCTTTTCACTTCTCCTCTATGTCTCTACCCTTCTATTAATATACTCACATTCCTCTCTAAATAGATGATCTTTTAATCTCCATAATAATATTAATTTTTACGTTTCTATTTTTTTCTGGTCTCTTTTCATTTCCCTTTCCCATTCTTTTTTTCTCTCTCTCTCTACATGCATCCTACCCAACCTATTTCCTGCATTGGGATTAGGACATAGTTAACTCTCCCTATGCCTAGCCACACCAATCTATTCCTATTTTTTACCCGCATCTCTCCCTAACCCTAATAATTTCTGGTTTTCCAAATTCTTCTCTGCGGTTCGAAGCCCATTAACATATAGTTGTTTGATGTTGAATAGATGTATCTGTTGAACTAGATTGTATCTGTAGACTATTGACTGTACAAATGCAAACTTTGATTGATGGTTGCCTTAAGATAGTGTTCTAGCACAAAACTGGTGCTATTTTCATCTCAAATGGGCAGAGTAAGCCGAAAAAACACTAGAAAAATGGCAAATCCGGATATCTCAAGTCCCAATCTTGATAATCAGGGGTCAGATCAGATAATGAATAATCCAGAGGAGAGTTCCCAAATAGCTCTACAAACACTGCTGGCAAACATGATAAATGAAAAGTTTGACAACTTACAAAGGACTCTGTATGAGCGTGAAAGGGAGAGAGAGGAGGCATCCCAAAAGCTTATACAGGAATATCATGAGCGTGAGGAAGTTACTCAAAAACTGATACAGGATTTGCATGAACAACTTGAGAATACTCAAAGAGAAAGGGAGGAATGGTGTGAGCAGGCTGAGAACACTCAAAGAGAACTGCAGTAATCCTACGAACGAGAGGAAAAAGAACTACAGGAATCCCATGAACGGGAAGAAGCTAATCAAAGAGTAATACAGGAATTGAGAGACCAGGTAGAGAATACACAAAGATCACTAAAGACATTCATGGAATCCATTAACAAAGAGCTGAAGGAAGTTAGGGAGACCACAAAGGGAATGCTGAATGGAACCCAACAAAAGGAATGGGAGTCCAAAGAAACCATAACCAATCAACTAAGCGATTTGAGAACAAACACTGAACACCAAATTAAGGAAGTAAAGAAATTCATACAAGACTTAAAACAGAGCTTCAACAAAGAACTTGAAGCCATCAAAGCTGACCAACTAGAAGGAAAAGAGATAAAAAACAAAGTAGAGAGTCTTGACAGCAGGTTAGACCATGCAGAAGATCGAATCTCAGGGATTAAAGACAGCCTAGATATTATAGAGAAAGAACATACAACCATCCAAGACAAGTCCAAGAAATATGATAGATCTATCCAACACCTGGAAGACATAATCAGAACACCTAATCTAAGGATAATGGTGTAGAGGAGCACCTAGAAACAGAAGTTAATGGTCTAGGAAATTTGTTTAACAGGATCCTAGCAGAGAACTTCCCAAACATACAAAAAGATAGGCTTATTCAGATACAAGAAGCTTTTAGAACCCCAAATAGACCAGACCAGAATAGGACATCCCACTGTCACATTATAATCCACACAGGATCAACTCAAACCAAGGAAAAGATCCTTAAAGTTGTCAAGGAGAAAAGGGTAATCACCTATAAAGGGAAACCAATTAGAATCACCTCAGATTTCTCAGCAGAGACAATCAAAGCAAGAAGAGCCTGGAATGATGTATGCCATGCCCTAAAAACAAACAACTATCAACCAAGAATACTGTACCCAGCTAAACTCTCCTTCATAACTGAAGGCCAAATAAAAACCTTCCATAGCAAAGAAAAATTAAAACAATACCTCTCCACCAAACCAGCCCTACAAAAGATTCTTAAAGATGTCCTACACATAGAAAACCAACAAGACTGCAACAAAGGCCAAGAAACTGCATCCAAACTGAGAATCCAAGAACCATAGGAAGAACCCAGTTTTTGCAGTCCCCAAGAAGGTGGATAACATGGCAGGAACTCCCAAATACCTCTCAGTCCTGTCTCTTAACGTTAACGGACTGAACTCTCCAATGAAGCGACATAGACTGTCTAATTGCATTAAAAAACAAGACCCTTCTATCTGCTGCCTGCAGGAGTCACATCTTGCCCGTAAAAACAAACACATTTTCAAAGTTAAAGGCTGGAACAAAATCTACCAAGCAAACGGCCCCCATAAACAGGCGGGAGTTGCAATCCTAATATCAGATAAAATAGACTTCAAATTAAAATTCTTGAGAAGAGATAAAGAAGGTCACTACATACTAATTAAAGGATCTCTCCTTTCGGGGGATATTACAATTCTAAATATCTATTCGCCAAACAATGGAGTACCCAAATTTATCAAAGAAACACTACTTTCCCTCAAATCCCATATAGATCCAAAGACATTAATTGTTGGGGATTTTAACACACCACTCTCCCCACTAGATAGATCAACTCGGCAAAAACTCAACAGAGAAACCGCAGATCTAAACAACTGCATAGATCAAATAGACTTAACAGACATCTACCGAACATTTCACCCAGCAGCATCAGAATACACGTTCTTCTCAGCAGCACATGGAACGTTTTCTAAAATAGACCACATTTTAGGCCACAAAGCAAACTTGTCTAAACTCAGAAACATTGAAGTTATACCTTGCATTCTCTCTGACCACAAGGGATTAAAATTAGAACTCAACACCAAAAGCCACCAAAGAAAGTCCGGTATCACATGGAGGCTGAACAACACATTGCTGAATCATGAGTGGGTCATGGAAGAGATTAGAAAGGAAATTCAAATGTTCATGCTATTCAACAAAAATGAACACACAAATTACTAGCTCCTCTGGGACACAGAAAAGGCAGTACTCAGAGGCAAGTTTATAGCTCTGAGCTCCTACATCAACAAATTGGAGAGATCGGAAACTAGCAATTTAATGACACATCTAAACCTCCTTGAAAAAGAGCAGCAAGATAAACCCCAATCCAGTAGATGGAAAGAAATAATCAAAATTAAATCAGAATTAAATGAATTAGAATCCAAAAAAACTATAGAAAGAATCAACAAAACAAAGAGTTGGTTCTTTGAAAAACTTAACAAAATTGACAGACCCTTAGCAAATCTTATAAGAAAAAGAAGAGAACACACCCAAATTAATAAACTCAGAGATGAGAATGGAAACATCACCACAGAAACAACCAAGATTCATAACATTATAAGGGAATACTTCTCAAAACTTTATGCTAATAAGTTTGAGAACTTGACAAAAATGGACCTCTTTCTAGCAAATATTGACATGCCAAAACTAAACCAAGATGAGTTAAACTATCTTAACAGGCCCATATCAAGCAGTGAAATAGAAACAGCAGTAAGAGACCTCCCAGCTAAGAAAAGTCCAGGACAAGATGGTTTTACAGCGGAATTTTACAAGGCCTTCAAAGTAGAGCTCACACCAGTACTCCTCCAACTCTTCAATGAAATTGAAAGAGAAAGCTCACTACCCAACACATTCTATGAAGCCATCATAACCCTTATCGCAAAACCAGGCAAGGACTCATCAAAGAAAGAGAACTATAGACCCATTTCTTTGATGAACATTGATGCAAAACTTCTCAACAAAATTTTGGCCAATCGATTTCAACAATTCATCCAAAAAATAATACACCACGATCAAACAGGATTCATTTCAGGGATGCAAAGCTGGTTCAATATATGCAAATCAATTAATATTATTCATCACATCAACAGGAGCAAGAATAAGAACCACATGGTTATCTCAATAGATGCAGAAAAAGCATTCGAAAAGATCCAACACCCCTTCATGATGAAGGTTTTGGAAAAATTAGGAATCCATGGAACATTCCTCAATACAATAAAGGCTGTATATGACAAACCTACAGCCAGCATTATACTCAATGGTGAAAAACTAAAGCCATTTCCTCTTAACTCAGGAAAAAGACAAGGATGCCCACTCTCTCCACTTCTCTTCAATCTAGTATTAGAATGCCTAGCTACAGCAATAAGACAAGATGCAGACATAAAGGGGATCCAAATAGGGAAAGAAGAAATAAAACTCTCCCTCTTTGCAGATGACATGATCTTGTACTTAAAGAATCCCATAGACTCCACTCCCAAATTACTCAAGCTGATTCAAAACTTTGGCAAAGTAGCAGGTTATAAAATTAACCCCCCAAAATCAATGGTTTTTCTGTATGCCAACAATGAGAAAAGTGTGGCTGAAATTAGGAAAGCAACTCCATTTGTAATAGCCCCACAAAAAATAAAATACCTAGGAATTAACTTAACTAAAGAAGTGAAGGACCTCTATGATGAAAACTTTAAAATCTTGAAAAAGGAAATCAACACAGAACTAAAAAAATGGCAAAGCTTCCCTTGCTCCTGGATTGGAAAGATTAACATCGTGAAAATGGCAATACTTCCCAAAGTTATCTACAAATTCAATGCAATACCTATCAAAATTCCACCCTCATTCTTCAAGGAAATAGAAGAGGCAATCCAAAAATTCATATGGAACAATAAAAGACCCCGAATAGCAAAAACGCTCCTCAACGGAAAGAACACTGCTGGAGGAATATCAATACCAAATTTCAAACTCTACTATAAAGCCATAGTAATCAAAACAGCTGGGTATTGGCATAAGAACAGACCTCAGGACCAATGGAATAGAATTGAAAACCCAGAAATGAACCTACAGATCTATAGCCATCTAATCTTCGATACAGGAGCTAAAACAATAGAATGGAACAAAGACAGCCTCTTCAGTAAATGGTGCTGGCAAAATTGGTTAACTACATGTAGAAAACTAAAGCTAGATCTTTATATATCACCCTGCACCAGAATCAACTCCAAATGGATCAAAGACCTTGACCTCAAAGCAGACGCTCTGAAAACACTACAGGATGGAATAGGAGAAACCCTAGGTCTCCTTGGCTCAGGCCGAAATTTTGTGAATAGAGACCCGGTAACACAACAAATCAAAGAAAGGTTGGACAAATGGCATTGCATAAAGTTGCAGAGCTTCTTCATGGCAAAGGACATAGCTAGCAAGATCAATAGAAAGCCCACGGATTGGGAGATCTTTACTAACCATACAGTGGACAAGGGTCTCATATCTAAAATATACCTGGATCTCAAAAAATTAAACCCCCCAACAACAAATCCTCAAAGAAACAACTGCCCAGTAAATAAGTGGGCGAAAGACTTAAAGAGAAACTTCTCTGAAGAAGAAAGAAGGATGGCCAATAGACACATGAAGAAATGTTCAACATCCCTAGCCATAAAAGAAATGCAAATCAAAACAACATTGAGATATCACCTCACTTCAGTTAGAAAGGCAAAAATCAAGAACTCTAACAACAACAGATGCTGGAGGGGATGTGGACAGAAAGGAACCTTACTTCATTGTTGGTGGGAATGTAAACTTGTTCAACCACTTTGGAAAGCAGTATGGAGGTTCCTCAAAAGACTTCACATAGAACTCCCCTATGACTCAGCAATCCCACTTTTAGTCATTTACCCAAATGTTTACAAACAAGACCACACTAAAGCTACCAGCACAACTATGTTTATTGCAGCATTATTTACCATAGCTAAGATATGGAACCAACCCAGATGCCCCTCAGTAGATGAATGGATCAAGAAAATGTGGTATATATACACAATGGAATTCTATTCCTCCATCAGAAAGAATGACATTGCCCCATTTGTTATTAGAGTTTTTTTATTATAGCCATTCTAACTGGGGTGAGGTGGTATTTCAATGTTACTTTGATTTGCATTTCTTTTATGGCTAGAGAGGATGAGCATTTCTTCATGTGTCTATTGGCCATCCTTCTTTCCTCTTCAGAGAAGTTTCTCTTTAAGTCTTTAGCCCACTTATGTATTGGGCAGTTGTTTCTTTGAAGATTTGTTTTTGGAGGATTTAATTTTTTTGAGTTCCAGGTATATTTTAGATATGAGTCCCTTGTCTGTTGTATGGCTAGTGAAGACCTTCTTCCAATCTGTGAGCTTTCTATTGATCTTGCTACCTATGTCCTTTGTCATGCAGAAGCTCTGCAATTTTACGCAGTCCCGTTTTTCCAATCTTTCTTTGATTTGTTGTTTTTCTGGGTCTCTATTAAGAAAATTTTAGCCTGTGCCAAGGAGACCTAGGATTTCTCCTGTTCCATCCTGTAATGTCTTCAGAGCGTCTGCTTTGACTCTGAGGTCTTTGATCCATTTGGAGATGATTCTGGTGCAGGGTGATATATAAGGATCTAGCTTTAGTTTTCTACAAGTATTTAACCAATTTTGCAAGCAGCATTTACTGGAGAGGCTGTCTTTCTTCCATTCTATTTTTTTTTAGCTCCCTTATCGAAGATTAGATTGCTATAGGTCTGTAGGTTCATTTCTGGGTTTTCAATTCTATTCCATTGGTCCTTAGGTCTGTTCTTGTGCCAGTACCAAACTGTTTTGATTACTATGGCTTTGTAGTAGAGTTTGAAATTTGGTATTGATATTCCTCCAGCAGTGTTCTTTCTGTTTAGGATAGTTTTTGCTATTCGGGGTCTTTTATTGCTCCATATGAATTTTTGGATTGCCTCTTCTATTTCCTTGAAGAATGAGGTTGGAATATTGTTAGATATCACATTGAATTTGTACATAACCTTGGGAAGTATTGCCATTTTCATCATGTTGATCTTTTCAATCCAGGAACATGAGAGTTTTTGCCACTTTCTAAGTTCTGTTTTGATTTCCTTTTTCAGGTTTTTAAAGTTTTCCTCATAGAGGTCCTTCACTTTTTGGTTAATTCCTAGATATTTTATTCTTTTTGGGGCTATTACAAATGGAGTTGCTTTCCTAATCTCACCCACACTTTTCTCATTGTTGGCATACAGAAAAGCCATTAATTTTTGAGGGTTAATTTTGTACCCTGTTACTTTGCCAAAGTTTTGAATCAGCTTGAGTAATTTTGGGAGTGGAGTCTATGGGATTCTTTAAATACAAGATCATGTCATCTGCAAATAGGGAGAGTTTTACTTCTTCTTCCTTTCCTTGGATCCCCTTTATGTTAGCATCTTGTCTTATTGCTGTAGCTAGGCATTCTAATAATAGATTGAAGAGCAGTGGAGAGAGTGAACATTCTTGTCTCATTCCTGAGTTTATTGGAAATGGCTTTTGTTTTTCACCATTGAGTATAATGCTGGCTGTAGGTTTGTCATATACAGCCTTTATTGTATTGAGGATTGTTCCATGGATTCCTACTTTTTCCAGAACCTTCAACATAAAGGGCTGTTGGATCTTTTCGAATGCTTTTTCTGCATCTATTGAGATAACCATGTGGTTCTCATCCTTGCTCTTGTTGATGTGATGAATTATATTAATTTATTTGCGTATATTGACCCAGCTTTGCTTCCCTGAAATGAATCCTGTTTTGTTTCTTTTGTGTGTTCTTCATCCATGTTATTACCCCTATTGTCATGGTATTTGATTCTGGTACCCTACACCATATGTGTGTATATATATATATATATATATATATATATATATATATATATATATATATATACATGGATATATATATATATATATGGATATATATATATATATATATATATTTATATATATATATATATTCTAATTTGTTCAGGGAAAGAAAAATGACCAAATGCTGAATCAAGGATACAGGTTTACCCATTGTAACAATGAGACATACCAGACACTATGTTGAAAATGAATTTTACAACTTTGGAGCAGAGGAGGGTAGTCCTGCGGAGGTGGAGTGGGAAGGCATAGTAGGGCAAAACAATGGAGGGCTAACAATGCTCAATAGCAAATGTACTCTTTTTAAAAGAATCGTGATTGTAATAAAAGCAAACAAAGGCAAACAGATCCAGGCATTCATAATAAAAATCTAAAATACTCACTGATAACATTAGATGGACTAGCCTGATTTATAACAACAACTTCAGCTTATGACTCATTTTATGTAATTGTTAATATCACCTTATTTACTCATAATTATTACATTTTTTAGATTTTGTTACAATTGTTCTACTCATCCTGTAAATAGGCAAAAAAGGGGAAAATTCATAATATAAAATACTTCTAATATAGCCAAATATTGATGAGGTTAATTTCTTTTACAAAAGGACAACTAATAAATAAAAAATAACTGTAGAGGTACAACATTGTTTCATAAGTCTTAAACAGTAAATCTTGACATTAGTTCTTACTAGATGCTATGAAAAGTATATGAAATATTGTTGTTGAGCCTAATTACTGGTGGATGTGCTGACAGCAACTGAGAACAGTGGTCTACCACCAAGAGTAGGTGTGTTTTATACAATATTTAAAAAGATCTATCACCTACAAAATATTTTGCCAAAATTTAATTAAAATAGAAATTTTAATTTAATTGAATGGGAATAAGGAAGGAAGGAAGGAAGGAGGGAGGGAGAGAGAGAGAGGAAGGAAGGAAGGAAGGAAGGAAAGAAGGAAGGAAGAAAGAAGAAAATATAAACCTCAAGATTCAGTTACAAAATTGTAAAAGTAATCCTGTTACATAGTATCAAACAGCATAGCCAAATACAGATTGTGAAAAATTGTATAGACTGAAGAACAATTCCTTAAATAAGCTAATGGCTTGGGGGAAGGTGTGAACATTGATGTGGAAAACTGCTGTGTGAAAGTAAAGAATAAGTAAGAGATATTTTGAAAATCTCAAATATTTGGAAACTAAATAAAATTTTTCTTGTCATTCATAGATTATAAAGCTATCAAAGAGAGATCTGAATGTTAATATAAAACAGGTTTAGCCTCTAATTTTTAAAGCATGAAGAGATATAAATTGGGAATATAGCTCCAAGGTAGAGAAGTTATCTAGCATTCATGAGGCCCTTGCACCAAGCACAAAGAATGAGGGAAGAAAGGGAAGGATGAAGAGAGGGAGGGAAGAAAAGAGGGAGAAAGAGCGATTTTGAATATTTATGAAAATATAATTGATAACTTGAACAAAATAAACATATAAACTAAAAATTATTCATCAAGATGAAGTAGATTGTCTAAATGGCTCATAAATTATTGAACTATAACTACATTTTAAAATTTTTTCACAAAAACAAAGCAGCATCAACTAGGACAATATAAACACTTCTGTACTATTCTCTGAAACTACGAATAACGTTTCAGGAAAACAGCAGAAACAAATGTGTAGTGGAAGTGGTGTGGAAGGAATGTCCTTGTCATATGAAGCCAGCGGAATAATAAAGGTTGAGAGAGGCGCAAACACTGAGAAAAGCATTCTGTACATTATCCTCATTTTAAAAGACAGATATTGGTAAGGAAGTTGAAAGACGGGCACATAATAAAAGATGGTAACCTTAGCAACAAAGTAACCGTAAGCCCAATCCACTTGTGATCATGATCAACACAAACCCACACTAAAAGCCCATCGGAACAAAAGATTTGTATATTTCTTGGATGAAATGGTCTACTTCAGTATGTACTACTTTACAATGAGTGACTTGTTGTCAAGAAATATTCATGATACATACAAAAAAAAGAAATAAAAAATACATTTCAGATAAAGTAATCATCCAAACTACATTCTGATAAAATTCAGATGTTGAAACAATTTGCCATAGAATTTAAAATAACTATGATTAATATATTAAAGGACTCCATACAAAGCTAAACAATATGCAAGACTATGTCATTATCTCTTGGGTGGGATTGAAACTCCAGGAAAAATTAAAGGGATTCATGGAAATGAAAAGGTTCTTACAGAGATAAAGAATACCTTAAATGTCAGATGAAGAATTCATCAGTAGACTGAGCAAAGACAAGAAAATAATGTGACTTTGAAGAAGGTCAATAAAAAATCAGTTAAATTTTTTAAAAATGTGAAAAATAATTTTGGGGAAAAAGCAGAATAAGCATTAGTAACTGTTGAACAATGTCAATAAGACATAATTGTTTATATGAACCATTTACCAGAGCTAAGATTATAGAAAAATTTCCTCTTCATATGCTTCTTCACAATGTTTAAAAAAAATGTTGTCTTTTTGATTGCTATTCTAAAAGATTTGAATTGTTATCTCCTTGTGATGTTGATTTTATAATGGGTCATTTTAAAAAGTAGGGGGGAATAGGTGGGGGGATGGGAGGAAGCTGGGAAGGGATGGGAAGGGTAAACAAAGGAGGAGGCTACAATGCTTGATAAGAAATGTACTCACTATCTTGCCCATGTAATTGTAACCCCTCTGTACAGTATTTTCACAATAAAAAAGTGAGCCTTTGTATTATTTCTATTGGGCTATGAAATAAATAAAATCACATATTTTAATGAGGACACTTTATGGAGATCATTAGGCCATAAACACTAAAAGGAGTATAGTAACTATTATTACCTTGTTGTTGTTTTTGTTGTTGTTGTTGTTGTTGTTGTGTGTGTGTGTGTGTGTTTGTATGCATGTACATATGCATACTGGTACTAGGTATACCTTGGTACTGAGACTTGAACTCAGGGGGTCAAGCTCTCTCTTGACTTGCTTGTTTTTGTTTTTTACTTTTTTTATTATTAATAAGTTTTTTATTGTGAAAATACCATACAGAGGGGTAAAAATTACATGAGCAAGGTAATGAGTAGATTTCTTATCAATCATTGTAGCCTCCTCCTTTGTTTCCCCTTACAATCCCTCCTCTCCCATCACCCCCCTGTACCCCCCCCACCAAAGTTGTAAAGTTCGTTTTTCAACATAATGCTTGACTTGCTTGTTTATGATGGTTATTTTACCATATGGACCACATCTCTAGTCCAGCAAAGTGCTGGTTTATACGAAGTAGAGTCTCCTGGACTTTTCTACCTACATTGGCTTTGAATTTTAACACCCAGATCTCTGAGTAACTAGGATGATACCATGTTAATTTATATATCAATAGCTATAAATTTTAGTTGGGTGTTTATTATCCAGAAAATATGGAGCAAAAATATTCTCTAATTCATTTCTTTAAAGGGGCGGTGGTATATAAGAATAATAAAATAGGTCTGCAGGGTCTGTCACACAAGTCAGCAGAAAAATCCCAACATTCCAGAGTTATTTTTCCACAGACCATTTATCATAAAACAATGTATGTGAAAATTAGATGTAACACTGCAATGTTTTCATTCTAAATACTGTTTATAGACTATATATTAAATCCTAGAAACTATGAGAAACATTTTCTGTTTTGTTTATTTAGTTCTCACAAAAACTAGGTTGTCATTGTTATTCCCATAAAGAGAAAAAAATTGAAGTTTAAAGGTTTTCAGAATCCCACATACATAAGAGCACTGAGTGGCAGGTCCAAAATGTGATCAAATATTGGACTATTTATAAGTAAATGATTATACCATGAGGTCACTTACTTGAATGCACCTTAATAAATTATATGCCATGCTTTGATTTTTCAGAATTGTAAGATTTCTTATATATAAAGCTGTGGGAATGAGTCAAAACTTAATTGATGGACCATTTTAGATACCTATAGTCTTGTGAAAATGAATATATAAATATCTCTTTCACATGGGAAAACCCAATAAATGTAGTGCATATTTGCAAAGTAATAACTAGAGAAAAGATACAAGTATTCCAAAAGCACTAGACAAATAATGGTAAACTAGAAAAGTGATCAGAGGCCAAGGCTAAATAAAATGTGTGAAACAAAGATATTCTAAATTGAAGGGTCATAGATCATAGGATTCTAATGCTAGAGATTGAAAAACTCTCCAATAACTATCCATTGTTACCAAGCCTTCTGAAATTGTCTGGAGACAAGTCTTACCTTTTTATTCCCAAGATAACCAATGCAAAAGAAATATAGGCAATCATATGAAATGATGCTTATTGAAATAAACTCCACGAAATAGAAACAAAATTTGTTCATTGGACGGCTTTTTTCTTCTCTTTTTTGTCACAGTTTTTGATTCCTGTACCCTTTGTCTTGTATATAAGTTTATCTGATTTGGGTCAGGGAAGGGAAGAACAGAACTGGTGGGACAAAGGCTGAACTAATTCAGCAGTGATGCTCTCTAGACATTATTTTGGAAATGAACTACACAACATGGCGGGGGAGAAGGGGAACAAGGGAAAAACTGGTAGAAGATGATGGAGGTGGTGACAGTGTTCAAAAAGAAATGTACTCAATACCTGACGTATAACTGTAACCCTCTGTGCCTCATCTTTACAATGAAAATTTAAAAGAAAAGAAAAAAATAGAAACGATATATAGGCTTGGACGGGCATATCTTCCAAGTGAAGGTAGCTCAGTGCTTGCCTAACATGTGGCAATATCCTGGGCTTGGTCCCATCAAAATATGGCAAAATAAATTTAAAAGAGGAATATTAATTCAAAATATAATTATCCTTCAACAAATCAGCTGATGCGGCTTCTCAAATGGCCCTTGAAATGTCTCAAGACAGGAAATCTTTTTCAGAAATGTTGAATTGGGTTCCTACAATGATCATATTTTTTTAAAAAATTGTCAAAAAAAGAGAGGAAATGAGGAAGAATGCAAATAATCAATATCTATATATAAAAATGGAGCTAGGAAAATTAAGGGATTGGGTGGGTTTGGTAGAGCGGGAGGAGAATGAGGAAAGGGGTGACAATGGTCATAAAATGACAGATTGAATTAAAATCCTTTGTACAACTATTTAAAGATATTTTTTAAAATTCAGTCAAGTTTGAAAAATCTGACACAGTCTTCCTCTTTCATGTGATGGTTTTTCAGCTGTACAGACCATCATCCATAATCCAAGAGACAGTTTAGAATTGTACAACATGACAATGGATGCACTTAACAGTTACGGCTTTCCTTATTTTTACCCATATCAGAAGCTATCACAAATGTACAATAACATTATTTTCAAAGTTAGCATTAGGGCTGGGATGTAGCTCAGTGGCAAAGCGCTTGCCTAGCATGTGCAACGTCCTGGGTTCGATCCCCAGTACCAAAAAAGAAAAGCCAAAAAAAAAACCAGTTAAAAAAAAACCCAATCAAAGTTAGCATTAAAATGAATTTCACTTATCTATTGGAAATTACTTAATATGTAAAAATGCTTTTGCTCTTATATTATGAATACCAACATCTTCTCTGGACTGTTCAACCTAATTAAGTTTTGTATTTAAAAAACTTTAAATATAATAGTTATTTGTATCAAAATGAACCATTTAAAATGAAGCATTTAAATGAAGCATTTAAAAAAATTGTTTCTTAGATTTGGAAGATGAGAATTTTGTCCAGAGAAAGTAAGTTCTGCACTGACATGTATCTACTTCACACCAAGAGAAAAATAGTAGCCTATGTTAGATATTTGTATATTTTCCAAAAGTGGTTTTTTTTTGTTACTTGTTACATTAAGCTTAAAATATCATTTGTTAAGGGCATTTAGACCATTAGAGTGCTGTCTACCTTGTCTCTCTGTGGGGATGCATCTGACCCTGTGGCAACTGTGTATTCATACAATCCATTAGACATAGAGGTCACTTGACAAGTCTTTGGAGAACAATTTCAGATTACACAAAGTGAACCAAAATAATACCAATTCAACAAGTTTTGAAATGCAATGTTTCCTTTACTGGTCGCTTAGTTTTTTTTTTTTTTTCTTTTTCTCTTTTTTTGCCAATCCTAGGGCTTGCACTCAGGGGCTGGCTCTAGCTCTTGTATTCAATACTATCACTCTACCATTTGAGCCACAGTGCCACCTCTGGCTTTCTCTTTTTAGAAAAAAATAGGATTTTATTGTAAAAATACTGTACAGAGGGGTTACAGTTACATGCGCAAGGTAATGAGGACATTGTAAGTCATAAGCCTTGAACTCTGGGCTTGGGCTCTTCAGCTCAAGGCGAGCACTCTACCACTTGAGCCACAACGCCACTTTGGGTTTCTAGTGGTTTCTTGGAGATAAGAGAACGTCTCAGGGATGTTCCTGCCTGGGCTGGCTTTGAACAGTGATCCTCAGATCTCAGCCTCCTGAGTAGCTAGGATTACAGGCCTGAGCCACCAGCTCCCAGTTGGCTTTTTTTATTTATGTGATATTAAAGAATTGAATCCAGGGCTTCATGCATGCTAGGCAAGTACTCTAACACTAAGTCACATTCCTAATCCCATCTCTTACTTTTTATTGTGATTTTTCTTCATTTTGAAACTCGATGATGCAGTAAGATTAGTTTGAATTTAATCAATCGTGCCTCTACAAAGGCATCTCTTCTCAGTTTACTAAGAAAATCTGGAGTTTCTCGCAAGCACATATGTATTTCCAGGTATTTTTTAGTGTCTTTATGGCCTGGCCATCTTCCAAACTCTGGACCCAAACTTTAAACATCCTTCTCTTGTGTATGGTATATGTTCATATGGGCAAACATAGTGGGAGAAAGAATGTTGCAAAATTGAGACACTGAGCGAGGCATTGAAGCACACACATATAATCCCAGCTACTTGGAAGGCTGAGCACAAGACCGTCACGTTCCAGGGCAGCCTGAGCAACTGAGCTAGACTTCGTCTCAAAAAAACATATTTTTAAAAGATGAGGGTGTAGCTCCGTGGCAGTACATTTGCCTAATATGTGTTAGGTCAAAGATTTAATATTCAGTATTGTAATGAATAATGAAATCAAACAATCAATTAATTAAAAGAGAGCACCATGATACAAATAATAATGTTTATAAAGAAAAATGGAGCTAGACAGGGGACTAGAGATGGTCAGGATAGTCCTTATTCTTAAAAGAGAACAGTTTAGCAGAAAATGAAATTATATAAGGAAACAAAACACACACTGGGGGAAGAGTACAAGTAGAAAGAGGCATGTGCAAAGGCCCTGTGGAAGTCAGACTCACAATGAATGCAACAAAAAATGAGATCTCAGACTTCCATCTTAGCCCCACCCCAATATCTAATTTAGCAGGAAGGTCCTCCAGAGGCAAACATGCCTAGGGAAGGGCTCTTTCATGATCCCACTGGATACTCTGGCTTCACTAAGAGTTGAATTTTTGAAACTGATTGTTATTTCAAACTGTGTCTGTCTAAGCTCTTTTTTCTTTCTATCTACATAAACACACAGTGGTAAACAGCATTTCTTAGAAATGACTGAATCACTCGACTGTTAGCACAAATTGAATTAATGTTCGCCTAATGGAATGTAGAAATAAAAGTAAATGGTAAAACGATACAGATGACTGAGATCTTGCCTCAACTAATTTGCACTGAAAGCTTTGGTTCACTGAAATATAATCTTAATTAAGTATCTTGTTCATAAGTCTCATCCAGAATCCAGAATAGTTCCTATAGGGAGTAAAGTCATCGCCATTGTCTCCTGAAGTATGACACAATAGCTAATTTTCAGTTTCCATCTTCAAAAGCTGGTGTATTTCTGTTCTTCCCAAGAGTTACATTATGTTTAACTGCTTTGTAATTACTTTATTCATATAAAATCATGTTCTTAGATTACACAGTAGGATCATATGGCATTACTTTTACTTCTTATTCAATTACTTGTCACATTTTAATCATCACTTATCTGACCATTTATTTGTTTCATGGTTAGTTGGAGATAACTAATAATTGTATTTCACTGCTCATACATCTTTCTATGACATCCATCACAAACTACATGAAAATTTACATCTGTTTTTACTTCAAGATGGTTAAAGTCTTTCTAAAATATTTTAAGTAAGTTTTTAATAATTGTGTAATTTTTAATAATTTTAATAATTATTTAAAATTTAATTTCCTTGAAATTTAATAATTATTTAAAAATAATGAGCTATGTCAGCAGATTTTCTATATAAAACTTTTTATGTTTTAGCTTATTATTTAGGATGTATTTGACAACAAAGGTGACATCCAGACAGAATTTGTCGATTTATTTGTCATTTCAAGTTTCTATGTACATTATGTTGATCAATAATTATCTCATACTTCTAAAAGGGAAAAATTATCCTCTATGGATACAAATTATTGCAAATAAGGGAAACCATAGGATCTAAATTTCTTTGGGACTGGGTAACTTCACTTAATATGATTTTTTCCCAGTCTTTCCATCTCCAATCTTCTGATGGAAGCATAGAATTCCATTGTGTATATATACCACATTTTCTTGACCCATTCATCTACTGAGGGGCATCTGGGTTGGTTCCATATTTTAGCTATGGTAAACAACGCTGCGATAAACATAGCTGTGCTGGTAGCTTTAGTATGGCCTTGTTTGTGATCATTTGGGTAAATGCCCAAAAGTGGGATTGCTGAGTCATAGGGGAGCTCTATGTGGATTCCGTTGAGGAACCTCCATACTGCTTAGTGTACATATAGGATAATCTTATGAGATGCGCTGAAAAGCTCAAAAACCATGTACAAATGACCATATAACATGATGCTAAGTGAAATGACCCCCAAGCTATGGACACAAGAGATCTTTATTGTTACTGTTTTAAATGTACCATGTGATTTTATTATTTTTTGTTGTTGTTTCCTTTATATGTTATTTCCACTATGGCATATCCTCTGTTGTCACTGTACTCGATTTTGATACCCTACATCTTTTATATACATATGTCTAATCTGAGGAGGGGAAGCCCAATAACAAAAAATGGAACTGAGGACACAGGATGACCCATTGCAACAGTGATACCCACTGGACAGTATATTGGAAACGAACTTTACAATATGGGGCGGCAAGGATGGGGAGGGGAGGGAAAGAGTGTGGGAGGTGGAGAGGGAAGCAATAGTGGGACAACAACAAGAATGGGAAGGTGTAACAATGATGGACAAGTAATGTAGTCATTGCCTTACTCATATAACTGTAACCCCTCTGAACAACATCTTAACAATGAAATAAAATTTAAAGAAAAAATGAAAGGGAATAAGATAGTTAAACATTTTCTTAATTGGCCAGAAAGAAATCAGCTTGACTGAGTAAATATAACTTTTATTTTAACATTATTTTATTTTAGAATTAGTATTGAGTAAAAACTAAATTATTGTTTTCAAAACTGCATTTATTTATTTATTTATTTATTTGGTTAGTTAGTTAGTCAGTCGTGGGGCCTGGGTGCTGTCCCTCAGCCCTTCAGCTCAAGTTGAGCGTTCTACTGCTTGAGCCACAGCACCACTTCCAGTTTTCTAGTGGTTTATTGGAGATAAGAATATCATGGACTTTCCTGCTCTGGTTTGGCTTTGAACCAGCGATCCTCAGATCTCAGCCTCCTGAGTAGTTAGGATTACAGGTGTGAGCCACCAGCACCCGACCAAAACTACATTTTTATGTTTAGCATACTTATGGTGTTTAGTAGTCCTTGTGATAGGAGGGAAATGATAAAAAGGTATTACCATGTGTGCACACTTCTAATATACCTGTCTGGTTGGATATAATGGTCTATTCTTCTTGAAAACTTCATTATATCTTTCCGAGGATAGAAGAAACATTTAGCATTCTCTGTGTCTTTAAAGCCTAGAAGAAAGCCCAAAGAAAGTAATCATACAAACCAGAGATACTGCTCAAAGGTAAAGCCTTTGGCCAACATGCATGAAGCCTGTGTATGATCCTCAAAACCGAAACACACAAACGAACAAACAAAAACATGTTTATGTCTTGTATTATGCTAAGAACTCGAATTCCTCTTCAAAATTACCTATTACATTTGAAATAAGACTTTGTCCCCATGTTGACTGACCTATTCTTCTCTTTTTTACTTTGTTTCATTTGTTTTCTTTTGGGGGCTTTCACTTGTATCCAACTTTTACATGTATTTCCATACTGCATATGGATACCCATTTGCCTTGCTTTATTTCATAAGATAATACTATAAAACAAAACACTGTAAAAGTACTGTACATAACCATGAAATCATGTTGAGTTGTTTTATAATTTTTGTCATTACTTCCAGGCATTTTCTGGGATCTTTAATGGCAGAGTCAGAAAGGACTAGGACAAGTAATAGACATCTAAAATACTGGAGAGTTCCCTATCTGAGTTTCATCTCTTTTTATGTCCAGTATTTTATTGATATTTGAATACATATCACTATTCATATGCAATCAATATACTTGATTCCATTCATAAAGGCATCCTTCAGTAATATGAAGAAAAAAACTCTCAAGTGGAATGAAATATTAGAATCTGGAACTCAATGTCCTTATTTAAGTAAGAAAATCATTTCCTCTAATGACCTAAAATTTTACCAAGGCAGAGAATTGTTGATCGTTACCAGCTATACATCAGACAGACACCAGGTATCTAGAATATACAGAGAGCTGAATATACAGAGAGTTAGGTTATTCATTAATTCTCCATAATGCTCTCTCATGTCTTCTTAACTTGTAATCAGCGGCACTATGTTAAAAAAAATGTATACATAGCAAATAGTTTTGGAAGAAATAGTTATGTCTCACTCGGGGAGCAGGGCAGGTGGGCTCTCTGTCTGGAATAATAGAGACAATGTCTTCTTCTTCTGTGTCATAGATTATGTAGTTTATTGCCTGTTATAAAGTACTTGAGTTTCTTAAATCTAGAGTTGTGGTCATATGTACAGCATCCATTCAGACCACCCGGCATACCTCTTCAGATTTTTTAAATTACATTTTTATGATAAAAATGCTGTACAGAAGGGTTATAGTTATATGAGCAAGGTAATGAGTACATTTCCTATTGAGCATTGTTGTTGAAGTGGGAGGGAAAGGAGGGTAAGGGAAAAACAAAGGAGAAGGAAACAATGCTCAATAGGAAATGTACTCATTACCTTGCTCATGTAACTGTAACCTCTCTGCACAGCATTTTTACAATAAAAATGTACAAATAAACAAGCAAAAACACATACAACGACAGCAGAAACAATTTAGCATTATTTCATTTTACTTAATATGACAAATAAGCTGTAAGTAAGTTACAGTGTTTGCTGTTTATAGGCTTGATATCAGTGAATCTTTTCAGTTTGAAAGACAATATGTCAATGTCATCCTGCAATATTTTGGGAGCTTATATCTAGTTCCTTTATTTTTTCAAGAAAACAAAAATGAGACCTAGATTCAAGACTGATTAGTCGTGCTCACTTCAGCAGCACATACACTAAAATTGGAGCTATGCCAAGATTAGCACAGCTCTGCGCAAGGATGACATGCAAATTCACAAAGTGTTTTATAATAAAAAAAGAGACTGATTGGTCTTTTGTAAATATATGACATTATAATTAATATGACTAAATGCTATGGAGATAATTACAAAGGAAAAACTGATTTTCATGATTTTCATATAAAATACAATCATTATATAATTATAACTTTATTATAGTTATTTCCATATCAGCAGTTTTAAGTTTGTCTTTGATAACAGTATAGTTTATTATAGTAAGCTCATTATGTGTGGTAATGACATGTTAAATGAGCTTGTTCACAGACAAGTGCAGGGTCTCACTTGTAATAGATTAATATTGATTGTAAGAGGCAGCCTCTTGTTTATTGCAAAGGAATTAGCTCCTTAGGAGCTGATTGCAGATTATATGGAGCTGAAAAATTCTCCAACGAAGTTTTCTGTAATGAGACATGTTGAAATTGTTTTAAATTTAAAGAGGAATTTGCAAAGTGTGTTTTCTCTACAAGGAAATGGATTTGGAATAATTATACTTGCCATGTTTTATTTCTTAGCGAAAGCTGAAGTCTCCTTTTTGCCAAATACTGCAAGATAAGAAAAAGAAAACAAGGCTCATGATAATTATGTGTTCTACTATGATGCAAATCAGGATTGTCGATTATAACTAATAATTCAAAGTTCTGTATGACTCAAGTTCATTTATTTAAAATACTTAAAATATTTTGTACAATGTATATTGTTTATTTAATGAGTAGATTATAATACTGAATGACTAACAATATAATTTATTTTCATTGGTCATCTTTTAATTTCCAGATACAGTTGAAAATGTATTAAATGAATTAAATTTTTTAAAGAACATTGACTTCAAGGAAGATTACAGCTTAGAATGAGAATTTGTATATTTTCATGTATTAATGGCCTTTTGTTTTCAATAGTGTCTATCTCCTTTGCCCATTTTTAATTGGCTTTTCATTTATTATTGATTCTTTGGGGTTTAGGCTTCATAGTTTGTTGTGTGTTGTAGTTATTCCCTTGTCCGTTGTAAAGCTGACAAAAAAAATTTCCATGCTATAGGCTGTTTGTTTAGCTTAGAGATTAGATTCTTTGTTTTATAGAAGTTGTTTAGCCTGGTTTATTCCTATTTATCCATTTTCTTTCCTATTTGCTGAGCCACATGAAATCTATTGAGAAAGTCTCTACCTATGTCAATAATTGCTAATGTTTGCCATATCCTTTCTTGTAGTAGTTTCAAGGTTTCAGGTCTTGCAATGAGGTCTTTTACATACTTGGAGGGATACTAATACAAAATTGATACACAGAGATTACATTTCAGTCTTCTGCATATTGATGAAGTGGCTTTTTCCTAAATACAATATTTGCTTTTAAAAAGGACAGATGGCTGTAGATGTGCAGATTTGTTTCTGGGTATTCTAGTTGATTCCATGGGGTTTCAGATCCTTTTTAATGCTAGTAACAAGATGTTTGCGTTACTGTGGTTTTGTAGTGTAGTTTGAAGACTGGAATTGTCATAGCTCCAGTATTGTTTTCTAGTTGTAATTCAAGATTTCTTTGGCTACTTGGGGCCTATGTGTATCTATATGCCTTTTTTGGATTATTTATACCTCTGTAAAGAATTCCCTTGGATGTTGCATTGAATTTGCAGGCAATTGTTAGCAACATAGCCATTTAGATTATCTTAATTATGCCAATCTATAAATGCAGGAGATCTTTCCACTTCTTGGCATATTTATTGTATTTTTCTCCAAATATAGTATAGTTCTTATTGTAGATGTCCTTCATCTCCTTATTATTCATTTGTGTGTGTGTGTGTGTGTGTGTGTGTGTGTGTGTGTGTGTGTGTGTGTGTGTAAGCAACTTTGAGAAAGTGCAAAAGATCAACACAGAAATTAGTAGATTTTCTGTATCCCAACAATTTGGATATCTTTGATATGTTTCTCTTGCCTAATATCTCTGACTAGAAAATCCAGTAGTACATCGAATACAGTGTAGAAAGTGGGAGTCTTTTCTTATTCCTGATTTGGGAGGACATAGTTACAGTTGTTCATCATTGAGCATAATTTTGGCTGTTGGTTTGCCTCCTTTTTTTCCACGTTTCTCTAGACCTTTCATCATAAGAGGATGTTAGGTTTTTTAAAGGCTTTTTTCTGCATTTATTGACATGATTATGATTCATCTTAACCTTCAATTTCGTTAGAAGTTACCAATTTTCATTATTTTTACACATCCAATCTTTGCCTCATTTCATGTATCATTTCCCCCACACTTCTCTTAGAATCATTAAGTTGTATGAGAGGGATTCACTTTGACATGCCCATGTAAGCATACAATGTACCTTGATCCAAGTCCCTCCATCATTTTCATACCCAAGCCCTCTCCTTTTGCAAACAATTTCAACAATCTTCATTATTCAATTTTCACACAGGCACATAAGGTACTTTGACTATACCTATGTATCTTCTCTCTCTACTTGCCTTTCCCCTCCCACTAATACCTACACATAGGACAGGATTCTACATTCTGGTTTTCGTGATGTCAAGTATTTAAAAAGGCTTTTCTATATATGCATATTTCATACATGCATATATGGTATTTTAGTCAAATGAAATCTCTAGGCTATTACTTTTTTGAGTACATAAGTTTATCATTAAGAATAAAAGCTAATATCATGACTATTTACTAAATAAACAATCCAATCAAAATAAATTAATCTAGATTATATTATCATTCAGAATTCTCTATGCTAAAGAGGCTTGAATTCAGAGCTTCTCACTCTTGATTGGCTTTTCCATTTAAGGCTGGTGTTGTGTTCTATCATTTGGGTCACACCTCTACTTCTGCACTTTGCTTGATTAATTTGTTTGCAGGATTAGATTTCAGCCTCCTGTGTGGCTAGGATTAGAGGCATGAGCCATGAATGGCCTCCAAGATCCTTATTCTTATGCTATTTATAACAATCATTCCATTCATTAGATAGTGTGGAAAAGAGTTTTTGTTGTCTTTGCTTTCTTACTCACACTTTCATTTCATTATAGGCACTTCTATAAAAATTGATCCAAGAGATCATAGCATATATCAATTAATCGAATTATTGCCATTTAATACTCATTACAAATTACACTATCCTTCTAAGTAAAATTGCGAAGCTGGCAAAAGGTAAAAATCCAAGCTACTTCACATTATTTTGCCTATCCAAGATAAGGGTTGTGTGCACTCCTCATAAGTATTAGGGAAAAGCAATTTTCCCTGACACTTTCTGTAAATTTATGTAAGTTAGGGTGACTTGCGTTTCAAGTTATTTTATTTTTAAGGTGTTGATATTTATATGAAGTAGAAGATGAGTGCAAATAACATTCAAATTTCTGAGCTGGAATGTTTGTCTTTAACAGGCACTATTATACTCTGGGAAAAGTACTCGGTCCTTATGTTGCAACATCAAAAATGAGTAATTTAGTGTCATACTTATAGAATAAACTTTTAACTACCTTAAAAAGAATATAGTATTTGTTCTTGAAGAATTAAGAATACTTCCTCAGAATATTCCATTGTAGTTAAATAATCCTTGTGTAGTGCTTTCAATATAAAACATTTGCAAGAATAGTTGGCTTTCAATATTTGGATTTAATGGATTTTTACATAAGGTTGGGGCCTCCTTTTCAAGTTGCTTAATTAAAAATTTAAAAGAAAAAGATTTAAAGGAGATTATTTTCTGGACCAAGCAACTAAACTAGCACCCTAAATATAGATTGAAAGTCATAGTAAGTCCCCACATTGTATTGATGGGTAGCTGTATAATGTCTTGGATTTTAATGCAATTTCATCTAAAATGTTAATTTGTTATTCTTTTATTAGTGCTGGTAGAGAGGAGATGACTCTAGCTCAGAGTGAAAGGAATTTGCTATTCATGACATAGCAGGAAAAGTTTCACTTTTGTGTTGGTGCAGCAAAATTGGTAATCATCTGTAGAAAACTAAACCTAGATCCTTATATATCACCCTGCACCAGAATCAACTCCAAATGGATCAAAGACCTCCATGTCAAAGCAGACATCCTGAAAACATTACAGGAAGGAATAGGAGAAACCCTAGGTTTCCTTGGCACAGGCCAAAATTTTCTTAATAGAGACCCAGAAACAAAACAAATCAAAGAAAGGTTGGACAAATGGTATTGCATAAGGCTGCAGAGCTTCCATGGCAAAGGACATAGCTAACAAAATCAATAGAAAGTCCACAGATTGGGAGAAGATCTTCACTAGCCATACAGTGGACAAGGGTCTGAGATCTAAAATATACTTGGAACTCAAAAAATTAAATCTCCCAACAACAAATCCTCAAAGCAACAACTGCCTAATAAATAAGTGGGCTAAAGACTTAAAGAGAAACTTCTCTGAAGACGAAAGAAGATGGCCAATAGACACATGAAGAAATGCTCAACCTCTCTAGCCATAAAAGAAATGCAAATCAAAACAACATTTAGATTCCACCTCACCCCAGTTAGAATGTCAATAATCAAGAACTCTAATAACAACAGGTGCTGGAAGGGATGTGGCCAGAAGCAAACCCTACTAAATTGTTGGTGGGAGAACTTGTTCAAGCACTTTGGAAAGTAGTATGGAGGTTCCTCAAAAGACTCCACATAGCGCTCCCCTATGACCCAGCAATCCCACTTTTGGGCATTTACCCGGATGATCACAAACAAGGCTATACTAAGGCTACCAGCACAACTATGTTTATCGCAGCATTATTCACCATAGCTACGATGTGGAACCAACCCAGATGCCCCTCAGTAGATGAGTGAATCGAGAAAATGTGAAATACACAAACACACACACACACACACACACACACACACACACACACACATGCATGCACACACACAATGGAATTCTATGCCTCCATCAGAAAGAATGTTTGTTTGTTTTATGTAGGCTGTTTTTGAACTTGAGTTTATGATCCTCTTGAGTTCTGGGATTATAGGCAAATACCAACATTTCTCAGATACTTATTTTTGTAAAGTACTGAAAATGGTTATGAAAGTTTACTCTGGAGTAAAACTCAGCTTAAATTGTGGGGAAATCCAGCCTTTTTTCAGTAGAGATTAGTATTCTGAAGTTTTATTAGTTATAGTTATCAATTGGGGATGCAAACTATTAAGTATATTCTTTTATTTTTGTCTCACGAGAGAAGTGTCTTATGCACAAATCTGGCCTGTGATATTAAGCTAGCAGACCCTAGCCTGGTGAGTCTTCTTAGTTCTTCCAGCTCTGTAATACTGCTGAGCCAATTCCACCACCCTGCTTCTAGGTGGTCTCCCTTCAACATTCTAGAAACCTTATCACATCACTATCTTCTCTCACCCATATTCAGAATTTAAGAAAGGAATCTTTGGCATAATCAATGCATCCCAAAATTACCAGACAGTATAACAGATTTTAACTATGTTCATTTGGAACTTCAAATTCAAACATACTTTGGAAGGTGTAGTGGTTTGTGCCTATTTGCCCAGGACTAAGAAAGTCAAAACAATCGTCAACAGCTATAACCTAGATCTGGGATAAGCTCCAAAGCCTGTGAACTAAAGACTTCCTTCACGCTGGAAGAGGGCAGAATCTTTAAAACTTTAAAAGGCCTGCAAGGAATTCTTCTGGTCACTGGTATATCTTTGAAAGGAATAGTGGGACCCCTCCCTACCCCCTCCTCATTTGCTGTTTTTAAGTCCAGTTTGTGAGATGAACAGCTTTGTTCATTTACATACTCTGACTAGGGCAGAACTACCACAGTCCAGAAACAATGGACCCAACTAATAGTTGGCTTTTTTTCCCACAGATGCATATGTGAAATATCATATTTCAACTGGATTTTAATAAAATATATTACTTTAACCTTTTGAGTTTGAAGAAGAGTGAGAGAATGAGAAGAATGTGACAAAATATGACAAAGGAATTAGGAAAAACATTCCAGGGTCAAAGAGAGCTAATTAACTCAAACATATGGTTCATCTCACTCTGGCTAGAGCTAATTGCCTTTTATGCACTCCAGCTGTTAAAAGTACTATGGTGTGGCTATTCATGTGAACATAAATAGAAAAACCATTAGAAAGTATTGAAATCCATGAAGCGTACTAATTTTTACACAATAGAAATCATTTCCCTCTAGCTAACATGGTGTTCCAGGATATTAAATGTTATGATGAATTTGAATTACGTATTTGAAAATGTTCCTCAGATATATTAGTCTTTATTTTATCTCAATAAAAACACTATGAAAAATACAATACCAAAGATGATTGGGTTCTTTTTCCGTTTCAGAAATAAATAGTTAAATTAGCTAGTAATTTTATTTTCAAATTTGGTGTAAAATGTGCAGAAAACATAATGGATCTCCATTATACTCTGGGTATCCTGATAAGTGTATTATTGAATATATTTTTTAAAAGTCCCTTTGTGAATATATTATTTATCTTAAATGTATATTTTGGAGTAAGAGAAAGACAGACTACTTGAGTTTGATTGAGACCCATATATTTACACAATCTCTATTTATTGAAACAGTTCCTATCTGAAATAATTCATATAAGGAATTTTTAAGTAAAAACATTAAAAATGAATCATTTCATCCTTTCCTAAATGAAATATTTTTCTATTATTAACCACTAAGTAGAAAGTGTCCTTGCCAATATTACAGACGTGTGTACCTTCAACTATTATCCTAAATTTGGGGTAGTAAATGAGTGAAACCTACTTGTTATTTTCTGATAAGGTGAAGTTCTTCCTCATATATCTGCCAGAGGCTCCTTCTACATGATATTCTCAAAATTATTACTCAAACCTCATGAACAGTGGTTTTCCAATCTGGGTCTACCTCAGAACCCCAGGGGCCTTATTAAACACAGATTGCTGGCCACTCTCCCAGAGTTTCTGATTTATGAAGTCCCAGGAGAGAATTAAGAGTTCCCTTTTCTAACAAGTTGCATAGATGCTGATGTTGCTGGTTCAGGTACACATTTTAAGAATCTCTATATTTGAAGATATTTTCCCTGAAACTCCAAACTCTGGCCAGTAGTATATACGAGAAGAGCTCAGTGTTAATCACCTAAATGTTCCAGCAGTTAGTGATAGGTTTTAAAGTATTCTCAAATACTTTCTTTTCTTTTACAAATTCAGTAAAGACAAGACAAGAAAATGTAATTTTCTTAGTATTGACCACAGAATCAAAGTCTTGGTCCATCATATGTATGTATGATGCAATCATTTTATATATCTATATCTATATCTATCTATCTATCTATCTATCTATCTATCTATCTATCTATCTATCTATCTATCTATCTATCTATCTATCTATCCAGCCACCTAATTATAAAGCAGAGATGTAAAATATTAAAAATATATTAAAGTATTTTGAATTTATTACTCATTTATACATATGTTATTGACTCACTTTCACACCATGTTTTATATCCTAAAATCAAATATCCTAAAAAATAATTATGTGTTATGGCTGTACAACACAGAATTATTATCAGTCTAACAATGATCAATTAAATGTTTCAAAATATTATGTGCATTCATGTATATGCATGTACACATATGTGTGTGTAGTATGTATGTCATCTCTCAATCTAGAGAAAAGGAGCATCAGATGAAGCAAAGATGCCATATCTTTGAGAATTCAATTGTTCATTCACCCATTCTTCAACCAGTAGGTGTAAAGGAAGAATAATCTTCTAATAAGGTCTATATGCCTAGAATATTATTGTGGGGTTTCAGCGTGCTTGAAATGGTATTCACAATGATCAAAACCATCAAGATATCTCATAGTATTATATTGTATTACAGAGCATTATAGTCTCATAATAGATATTATAATATTATATTGATATTCAGAATTATCAAAACTCTCAACTAGGCATAAGGTATCACAAATATTACAAAAATAATAAATATAATTAAAAGGTAATTTATACTTTATATAATTTGACTATTGTGACATCAAGAAGAAAATATTTTGCCTTTAAATTGGATTTTAATATAAATGACAATGTGTGGTTTGTTCCACAAAATTAATAAATATATGCCATTGCTTATTTTCCAATTTTATTGATTTAATAAATGGAGATTCTGAATTGTACTTTCAAGAATTATTTAGTTCCTCTCCCTTATCAAAAATGTTTCACTTTAGTACTTTTTATTCCTTAATAATGGGAGCGCCCATGGCATTTAATAAATTTTATAAATTAATACAAAACAGATCAAAGACACTTCTATTTTTTTATTAGTCAAACTTTCCTGTTGAGTTAACTGGGAGACAGACATTTGGCATCACAATTCTTTTATAGTAGTTCAGAATAAACTTGGCTTTCCTTAAAAGAGTAGGAGTGACCTTCAATGTCTTAGAATTTAGATTTCTCAATGAACTATAAATATATGCTTTTCAAAAATTATTGTAATTATTGATATACAGAGGGGTTACATTTACACCCCCTCTCTCATTTCCTCCCAATTTTTCCCTTGTGATGCTCCTCCCCCAAAGCTGTATAGTTCATTTTCATCATCGTGTCACTGCTGAATTAGTTCACCCTTTGTCACAACATTCCTGTGCTTACCCTTCCTCACTCCAAATCAGATAAACTAACATACAAGACAAAAGGCACAGAAATAAAAAACAGCAACAAAAAGGGGGGGGACAGAAGAAAAAAAAACTACAAGCAGTGCAATCCTCATTTCCATTTCTTGGAGTCCATTTCGATAAACATAATTTTAAAAATATGTATTTTTATTGTAAAGATACTGTACAGAGGGATTGCAGCTACATAAGTAAGGTAATCAGTACATTTCCTATGAAGCATTGTTACCCCCTCCTTTGTTTTTCCCCTACCATCCCTTCCCTCTTCATCTCCCCAGTTCCTCTCTTCCCTCATCCAAATTGTAAAGTTCACTTTATATGACCATATGCACATAGCTATTGAACTCTTGATCCTCTCCTAAGAACGTCCTCCTTTGGTCTCACTGTGTGAATGTGTAGAGTCCTGTTTATCATGTACAAGTATAATGTTTTTTGTCTTTCACTATCTATTGGGTTTACTGGTAGATTATAGGCATATTGTAATTATTACCAATTCTGGAAACCATGCACCTATGTTTCTTTAGGTTGATATTACTTTGCTGAATATAATTTTTTCAAGTCTCTCCATTTCCTTACAAATGGGTTGTTGTCATTCATTCTGATGGAAGCATAGGATTCCATTGTGTATATATCTATATCTAGCTATCTAGAGATATCACATTTTCTTCATCCATTCATCCACTGAGGGGCATCTGGGTTGATTCCATATTTTAGCTCCGGTAAACAATGCTGCAGTGAACATGGTTGAGCTGGTTGGTTTAGTGTGGCCTGGTTTGTGGTCAGTTGGATAGATGTCCAGGATGGGATTGCTGGATCATAGGGAAGCTATATGTTTAATTTTGTGAGAACCTCCATGCTACTTTCCAGAGTAGTTGACCATGTTTGCATTACCACCAACAGTGTAGTAGTATTCCCTTTTAGCCACATTCCCATCAGCATGTGTTATTAGTGGTTAATATATACATTTAATTAACAAATTTTTTAAAATTTTTTAATGTCAACTGATGTAAAGAGGGGTTACAGTTACATATGTAAGATAATAAGTACATTTCTTATAGAACTTGTTACCCCCTTCCTCATTTTCTTCTACTTTCCATCCCCTCACTAATCCCCCCCACACAAGGGAAATATTTTTAAAAGAAGGAACATCATTCACAAAAGTAAACAACGAAAAGCCTAACCTCCCATTACTACACTTTTGTTGTGTCTGTTTGACATAATTGCTGCATTTTTCAATTAGTTAAGAATAGTCATTGGGTCACTCTGAAGACCACACGGCCTTATACAAACAAGACTTTTACTTCCTCCCCACAACTGCGTCATGAAAACTCAGGCTCTTACCAAGCTTTGCTCAGTAGTCAACATTAAAATGCATTCACAGAGGATGCAGTAGTTTAGCATATATGCTCTCTCTTGTCTCTCTCTCTCTGCATGTGTGTGTGTGTGTACATTTGATAAAGTTTCTTAATTTCACTGCATCACACCTTTCCATATCTTAAGTGCAAATGTTTTCTAGCAGTGCTCTGTAATATTAATTTTAATCTTACTATTTCAACCTTATTTTTCTAATGTGGCAACATGTGATACCCAGTAACTGTGCCTTATACAACTTCTGTACAATACACTATCATTGTTACTGTGTCACCACATTGTAAAAATGTATGTTATAAACAGCAGTCACTTTTAAAAGCAAACAAATAAAAAACTGTAAGAATATTGGGTTTAATCCTTATAACTCTAATAACTAGCTAACCTCTCAGCAGTTAGAAAGTGCTAATACAAATAAATATATACTAAATATTTACTTACTTAGTAAGCAAAATTATTCTTTTATATAAAGTTAGACCCTGTCTCAATAACAGTAATGTTTTATTCAATTGTGATTTTCCAATGCAAAATACATAGAATATTTACTTCAAAGACACTAAGTCCATGTTGGTATTAAATAAATTGCACTTTTCTTAATAAATTGAAATGATTAAAAATCCTAAATTATTATTCAGCCATTGATCACTAAAATTCAAGTTTTATTGACCTAAAAAGCTTCACTACTTCACTAGAGTAGAAATTGAAACTAGGTTTTTACTTACAAATTAATTTTCTATTAGCATAATTTTATTTAATAGGGTGAATGAATGACGTTATTAACTAATGCAGAGACTCTAGGTAAAGCTAACTATCCAATATCTGTGTGAATTTGCATAAATGCAAAGTTCATCAATGTTATCATGTCAAAGCTGACTTTAGTCTTGACCTTCTAAGTTCTAAATTTTTGCTATTTATACTTTATAGTACTGTTTATGAATCAACTTGATCCTTTGTGTCTCTTCATCTCTTTTTATATCTTTATCTTCCCCATTTCTGCCTGTTTCAAACCATAATTCTTTTATAGGAGGCATTATCTGAATACCCAGTTAGCTCTGTGCTGATACTGGCTTCAGATGCTACTTGATTTCTGACCATTCTTTTACCTACTATAATTCTTGCCTCTATGACTGAGTCAAATAGAAAATCTGGTAACCTAACCACTATTAAAGAGCCAAAGTCCATGTAGAAATTGATTGGGAAAGTAGGCTTTTTTAGTCAAAATGGTATGTACATAAATCCTAAATTTCTATATAAATAGTCCCCATTTTCAGAATGTTTGTATGTGATTATGAATTATATATTATGATTATGCAATGAATCTTCATTGTAGTTTTAGTTGTCAGAGCACACATTATTATCATTATTTTATATTTTCAATTATTCATATGACATAAAACCAAATAGGCTATGTGTCATGAAACCAACATAACATAAAAGAAAAATATTTCTATGTATTAAAAATAGAAAATATTCACTGTGGAGCAATGGTAAATATTTGAGGCTCATGCATACTCACAGCAAGCATCAATTCTGACATTGAAAGAGAGCATGAGGTTTTTGATTTCTTTTTGACCATCTTTTTAAGTATGACTTAGGATAAATTTTTTATTATTGTCAGACACACTGGGCAACATGTCTAAAATATAACTTTCTATATTTTTGGTATTGCTACCTAAAAATAAAGACATAAACAAAATTTCAAGTAAAAAATGCTCTGATGAAAGAGTTTTGCAGGATTTATTGTCTAATAATTCAATGCAAAGTAATGTGTGTATAATTAACATTGGTAGAATCCTCTCTTGGTGTATTTGATCTATACCTGATTATTTATTTATTTATTTGTGTGTATGTATGTATGTGTTTGTCTACCTTTAGCATTCTTCAAAAAAATTAAATGACATAAAATATTATTGCCTAGACAATTTCCACCTGGAAACTATTCTTTCATGTTTTAATACATAAATGGCCAAGAAGATGACCGTGTAGAAAGGCACAGGTTCCAGATGAAATCTACCTAGAAGGGAAACAGATGGTATGCTCCACAATATTCTGAATGTACTATTTCATATTGATCCCTAAAATTTAGTCTTTGAACTCCTAATAAACTGAACAGTCTGTGTTTTCTTCCTTTACTTTTAAATTGTGGAATAATTATGTGAGTGCTTAAGGTAAGTTCTTAACTTGCATGATACTTGTTGCCAAAATCTTGATCTAAGTAATAAATACAATGTGTAAATTGAATTTGATAAAAACATATAATAAGCAAAAAATAAACCCAAAAGAATCATCAGCCTTCTTGCCTTCAGGCCTCTCTGGCTGTCCCTCCTGCTTTCTCCTAGCTGCTGTTAAAGTTCCATCTGTTCATCTGGTAAAGTCTCCTTAATGCCATGGCACTCATTGGCTGAGGAAAAAGATATGTATTCAAATGTTTTTTTTTCTTTCATACATTTGTTTCTAACGCATTTATAAGATTATTTCTTTGTTGCTTTGTATGTCCCTCCCCCACAGTATAACCCCTGCTTTCACTGTATTTGATGTCGGTATAATTTGTGGAGGGGAAGGGGAAAAACAAGTCGTTTAAATAAGGATACAGGTGGACCCGTTGCGACAATGAGATGTACAAGTTGTCATGTCGAAAACGAACTTTACAACTTTGGTGGGGGAGGGGGGAGGATTGGGTGGGGGGGTGGGGGAAGGCTGGGAAGGGATGGGAAGGGGAAACAAAGGAGGAGGCTACAATGCTTGTTAAGAAATGTACTCATTATCTTGCCCATGTAATTGTAACCCCTCTGTACAGTATTTTCACAATAAAAAATAAATAAAAATTAAAAAAAATAGCATGCACAAACAAAAAGGCTTCTAAATTCGGTGAAATTTTGGCTCAAATGTAAAGCATTCAAAATCTGAATGTGTAAAACACACTTGAATACAAACATAATTGTGCCTATTAATGGCCTTAATGTAGGCACATAGAATGGTATGGTTTATAATGTGTATGCATGTACACACACAGTCTTGCATAATTGTCCCAATGGAGAAGTTACAGCTTGTTTGAGTCGAGAATGTCCTATGGGAAACGGCTAATGAAACATTGCAAAGGAAAGATTGGAGGTAATTTCTTTTTCAGGTCCACTTTTATTGTGTTTATTTTGTTCAAAATCAGTGTCCTAGAGGTAAACATCAACTTTACATGCAGTTTGGTTAGAAAAATAAGTTGTTATTTTTGCTTACCTGAATTAATGTTTTGAAGCCTTATATTAAAGATTTTTTTAAGGTAAGGATTTCTAGAGAATTAAGGAAAAATATTTTGCTAAATTTGAAGCAAAATAAGTTTTGTACTAAATTTAGAAAGAATGAAAAGTATGTGATGTGAAAAGTGCTGCTGTGGGCTGGGAAAGTGAGTCAGTGGTACAGTGCTTGCATTTCATGCGCGAGGCCCTGGATAAGCAGAAAAAGCCGGAAGTGGCGCTGTGGCTCAAGTGGTAGAGCGCTCACCTTGAGTTGAAGAGCTGAGGGACAGTGCCCAGACCAGAGTTCAGGCCCTATGATTGACCAAAAAAAAAAAAAAATGCTGATGTAGGAGTCAGGATTTTTCAATGGCTATTGTCAAAGTTACTCATTTTATTCTAAACTGTAACATGAAGACTTTAGAATTCATAGATAGATAGATAGATAGATAGATAGATAGATAGATAGATAGATAGATAGATAGATAGATAAACTTTAATAAAATTTAGTGAGCTTCCTTAAATGTGTATCCATTATCAACTTCACTCGATTTTCCCTGGAATTTTCCAAGATAGCAATCTTCAAACTAAAATAAGAATAAAGGAAGATAAGAGACCTGTTGCAACAATGAGAAGTACAAGTTGTCATGTCCAAAACGAGCTTTACAACGTTGGTGTGTGGGGGGGGGGAAGGGGGAGAAGGAGAAGGATTGGGATTAGGGGGGAGGGGGGAGGCTGGGAAGGGATGTGAAGGGTAAACAAAGGAGGAGGCTGCAATGCTTGGTAAGAAATGTACGCATTATCCTGCCCATGTAACTGTAACTCCTCTGTACAATATGTTCACAAATAAAATTAAATTAAATTAAAAAAAAATAAAATGTAAATCACATGTATAAAAAAAAGGAAGATAAGAAATTTACTTTAAGCTGGTGCTGATGGCTCATTCCTGTAATCCTAGCAACTCAGGAGGCTGAGATCTGAGGATCATAGATCAAAGCCAGCTTGGGCATAAAGGTCCATGAGACTCTTATCTCCAATAAACCACTAGAAAGCTGGAAGTGGTGCTGTGGCTCAAGTGGTAGAGCGCTAGCCTTGAGCTGAAGAGCTGAGGGACAACGCCCAGGCCCAGAGTTCAAGCTCCATGACCGACAAGAAAAACAAACAAACAAACAAAAAATATATATATATATATATTCAATTTTCTTTGGTAAATAACAAGATATAGGAATTTAGATGCTATCAAAGCATATGGGATGGGCTGGGAAGGTGGCTCAGTGGTAGAGCGCTTGCCTTGCATGCCAGAGGCCCTGGGTTCGATTCCTCAGCACCACATATGCAAAAAGAAAAAAGCCGGAAGTGGCGCTGTGGCTCAAGTGGTAGAGTGTTTGCCTTGAGCTGAAGAGCTGAGGGATAGCACCCAGGCCCAGAGCTCAGGCCCCACGACCGGACCCAAAACAAAGCATATGGGATTTTTCAGCAATTTAAATTTTAACAATGTCTTTAATATTCTATTGTATCCTTAATTTGCATTTGTCTGTAATCACTCATTTTTAATTGTTACTTGTTATTGAGTTTTGAGAATATTTTGTGTATTTTAAATAGAACACTACAATGAGATATATTACTCACAATTGTTTTTGCCAAATTTATGACTTGTCTGTTTATGCTCTCAAGAGAGTATCTGAAGATTAGTACTTTAATTTTGATAAAGTAAATGTCTTCTATTAATAAATTATTCTTTCAGTGTTAAAGAATTGCACAAAGGTAAATAATTCCACAGTTAAGGAAACTTTATGCTTCCTTCTATGTATTTTACAGTTTTATGGTTTCTATTTAGGTCTATCATCATTTGGAATAAATTCATCTGAGTAGAGGTATAGATAGAATTTTTGGTTTGGAGAATTTGGGGAACAGGGATTATTTTTCTGTTCCAATTGTTTTTTCTCATAGATTTTCAATTATACTAGCAACATTTCTTGAAAAGCTTATCTTTCTCTGCAACACATCTAATAGCAATGAAATGATATATTTATGGATTTTTTATCATTATTATAATTTCATAATTATATCAGTAAGTGAAAATCTCTTCAAATGAGGATTTGTCTGTTTCTTGAAATTTGTATCTGATTTTTTTGGCTCTCAGTGTATTTTAAAGGAGAATCTTATTGTTTCACTAGCATCATTTTAACATATCTATTTATGTGTATAACGCCTCATGATCATAGTCTTCCTCTCCATTTTTCTTTACTCCATTCTCTTTACTCCTCATCTTTTCCATACTACTCTCAGCAAGTTTCTTTTTTCCTTTCTTCCCTTTTTCACACATGAACATAGGGAGTATTTTGACTATATTCACCCTCCTTTCTCTTCTCCATTTCTTTTTTCTTTTTTCTTTTTTATTTTATTTTTTTTGTGAACATACTGTACAGAGGGGTTACAATTACATGGGCAGGATAATGCGTACATTTCTTATCAAGCATTGCAGCCTCCTCCTTTGTTTACCCTTCACATCCCTTCCTAGCCACCCCCCCACCCCACCCCCCAATTCTCCCCCCCACCAACGTTGTAACGCTCGTTTTCGACATGACAACTTGTACTTCTCATTGTTGCAACAGGTCCACCTGTATCCTTATAAAAAACTGGTTTTTCCCCATCTCCTCCACAAGTTATACTGACATCAAATATAGTGAAAGCAGGGGTTATACTGTGGGGGAGGGACATACAAAGCAACAAAGAAATAATCTTATAAATGCATTAGAAACAAATGCATGAAAGAAAAAAACCTTAAAATACATATCTAAGGGTTCATTTTCCTAACATCACATTATCTGACCTTTTCCGCTTGCCTCATACATATACTAGATATTGCAAATAAGGGAAACCATGGGACCTATGTTTCTTTGGGCCTGACTTACTTCACTTAATATAATTTTTTCCAAGTTTTTCCATTTCCGTTAGAATGGGGCAATGTCATTCTTTCTGACGGAGGCATAGAATTCCATTGTGTATATATACCACATTTTCTTGATCCATTCTTCTACTGAGGGGCATGTGGGTTGGTTCCATATCTTAGCTATGGTAAATAATGCTGCAATAAACATAGTTGTGCTGGTAGCTTTAGTGTGGTCTTGTTTGTAAACATCTGGGTAAATGCCCAAAAGTGGGATTGCTGGATCATAGGGGAGCTCTATGTGAAGTCTTTTGAGGAACCTCCATACTGCTTTCCAAAGTGGTTCAAAGACCTCCAAGTCAAAGCAGACACTCTGAAAACATTACAGGATGGAATAGGAGAAATCCTAGGTCTCCTTGGCTCAGGCCGAAATTTTCTGAATAGAGACCCGGAAACACAACAAATCAAAGAAAGGTTGGACAAATGGGATTGCATGAAGTTGCAGAGCTTCTGCATGGCAAAGGACATAGCTAGCAAGATCAATAGAAAGCCCACGGATTGGGAGAAGATCTTCACTAGCCATACAACAGACAAGGGTCTCATATCTAAAATATACCTGGAACTCAAAAAATTAAATCCCCCAATAACAAATCCTCAAAGAAACAACTGCCCAATAAATAAGTGGGCAAAAGACTTAAAGAGAAACTTCTCTGAAGAAGAAAGAAGAATGGCCAATAGACACATGAAGAAATGCTCAACATCCCTAACCATAAAAGAAATTCAAATCAAAACAACATTGAGATACCACCTCACTCCAGTTAGATAGGCAAAAATCAAGAACTCTAACAACAGATGCTGGAGGGGATGTGGACAGAAGGGAACCTTACTTCATTGTTGGTGGGAATGTAAACTTGTTCTTTTCTCCATTTTTAATTCCTTTCTCCAGTAGTGCCCTCTTACACAGACACACAGACACAGACACAGACACAGACACACACACACACACACACACACACACACACACACACACACCCCTTTTTTTTCAAGTTGGTTTTATAATGATAAGGAGATAGAGTCTAAGGGATTTTTTTGCCAAAGCTGTCTTCAAACTATCATACTCCAGATCTTAGCCTCTTGGTATCTAGGATTTTAGGTGTGAGCCAATGGTACCCAGCTGATTTGTGTAATTTAAAGATTTTTATTTTGTAAATAAACACTCAGAATAATTTGTCATCTTGGTAACTCCTTTATCAGTACAAAGTGAAAACAGATTTTGTTTAGAAATATACTTTGTCTCATATTTATGTGCTAGTTAAAACTATTTAGATAAGTGCTAGTTAAGTATATCTTACTGTTTATAAGTTAGCATATTTGTATCAGAACATGTAGTGTAGGATTTTTGTAAGCATTAAATAGTGTTTTTTTATTTCAATCTAGTTTGAGAATTGTGGTCTTTTGCTTGCAGTATTTAGAATATATTTGTGTGTACAGTGATTATTGTACAACTGCATGCACTTATTTTCTATTTTGTTTTTATTTTTCTCCTGGCCTGCTCCCTTTTTCTTGTTTGGATTGACTATATTAATGATTTCACTTTGTCTGAATAATTTTACAATCCATTTTATCTCCTTGGCTGTCTCAATTAGAATTCTGTTGCATTTTTAATATGACATGAAAATATAAATTTTATATTACAATAAATTATTTTTGAGTGTATCTCTATATAGAATTATATTATATTTCATATAGCATAAAACCTAACAATTGTATAGCTTCATTTAATATTGACTTGGATGCTGACTTCTATTCCCACTGCTGACTCTAAAAATTAAAGTTCTGTTTCTCTTGTGGTTCATGAATTTCTTTGGAAGTTTACATTCATTAAATTGTTTTCTGCGAAGAGTCTATAAAGCTCAATTTTAGACATGCTTTTCCATGTAGAAACTGAATTTACCTTTTAAATTCTGGAGGACAGTCAAAAAGTAGGCAAAAATTAAGCTAAAATTTTCTAGGTTTTGCAAATATGGGTTTTGCAAATATTATTATTAATGATATGAGGAAGTTTCATTGTGATAATTCCTTCCATGCATAATGTACTTTGAGCCAATCCATTATATTTCTATTCATTTTAATTCCTTCTCCCTCTCCATTTGTTCTATGGTGTTTAGTGGTTCTCACTATGCCATCTCATGCATTCAAAAGAACACTCAGATGAAGATATTCAGTTGGAAAACCTTCATGTGATTATGAATCACTGAGGGGATGTTGTTTGGGATTAAATCTTCATTCAAGACTTTTTGAAGAAGAAAGATTATTTCTAATTCCTTTATGAATAAAGTTCTCAGCTGCAAGTTTCCCAATTCATATGAATGTTAGATTCCCCACAGTAGAAAGTATTTCTCCTGAGCTTTCTCTCCTTCCTTTTTCTTAATATAAAAATAAAATTCAGGAGCCAAGTCTCAGCAAAATGTTCTTCAGATGAGTTAGTTTTTTAATATCTTAGTAGTATACACTGCCTTTTAGAGGATACAAAATATTTTATCACACATTTTAAATTGTTTTTATCTTGAGGTCATTTAGTGAATCACCTCTCCCAAGCTACAGTAAATAGAAGTGTTTGTTCTCACATGACTAAATTCTGTGTCTCAGATGTCCATGAAAAGTCATTTGTACATTTTCAAGTATTACTTTCATATAAAATAAAGATAATTTGCATATATGCATATTTGCATACATAATTGCTTCCAAGTCTATTACATACAAGGAAAATATCTGATGTAAAAATAGGTGTTATGCAGTTCATTTAAAATTTTCATTTTTATATGATAGTTGAAATGTATGAAACAAAAACTGTCAGAAGTTCTTAAGAAATACAGATTGCAGAACATTTTTGATACTACAAACATCTTCTCTTATGGCCTGATTTGATTAACAGGAACCTAATTTTTCTCTACTTTTTATCTCTAGAAAAAGCATTTAGACCCGATGACCCAGCACTACCATTTTTGGGCATTTACCCAAACGATCACAAACAAGGCCATACTAAAGCTACCACAGCACAACTATGTATATCGCAGCATTATTCACCATAGCTAAGATTTGGAACCAACCCAGTAGATGACTGGATCAAGAAAATGTGTGTGTGTGTGTGTGTGTGTGTGTGTGTGTGTGTGTGTGTGTGTGTGTGTGTGTGTGTGTGTGTGTGAATTCTATGTCTCCATCAGAAAGAATTGCACCACCCCATTTGTTAGGAAATGGGAATACTTGGAAAAAATAATATTAAGTGAAGTAAGCCAGACACAAAGAAACATAGGTACCATTTGCAATAATTAGTATATGTCTAGGGCAAGCAGGAAAGGCCAAAAACTATGTACATATGACCATATAAGATGATGCTAAGTGAAATGAACACCAAGATAGGGACACGAGAGGTTTTATCTTTCTTGCTTTGTTTTTAATGTACTTATAATGTACTACGTTTTTTTTGTTCCTTTTATATGTTTCTTCCCCCAAGATATAACCCATTTTCACTGTATCTGATGTCCATGCTCTGCATGTTGTATATACATTTTTCTAATTTGGGAAGGGGAAGGTAAATATAAAGATACAGGTTTACCCATTGTAACAATTCCATATACAAGACACTAAGTTGAAAACGAACTTTACAACTTTGGAGAGGGTGGGGGAGGAGTTGGGAGGTGGGGAAGAAAGGGATGATAGGGGAAAAACAATGGAGGGGGTAACAATGCTTGATAGAAAATGTAGTCATTACCTTATTCATGTAACTGTAACCCCTGGTACAGTATCTTTACAATAAAAATATATACTAAAAAAGCATTAGATTATAAAGTAGTATTTAAAAATAAAACAATAATAGTAAGCTAGAGCCAAAGAAACATAGACTGCATGCTTTCCCTCATTTATGGTAACTGGAAGGTGCCTGTAAATTTACAAATAAATACACTGAATGACTAAAATAAATAAATGAAACTGGAAGTTGATAAATTATATGGGACCCTAGTCATTAACATACAGAAACCAAGAGAAGCGATGCACAGGAGTGGATTACAAAGTCTCAATAGCTATGTATAGATGATCATAAAAAATAAATTCTATGAAATGAACTCCAAGGAAAGGAACCAATTGCCATTGTTGCTGTTTTTGTTTTCTTTTCCTTTTGTCTTGTTTGTTAATTCATTTGTATTAAGGAGGGTAAGGGAAGGCACATAAAAAGTAGAACAATGATGAACAAATATAACAGAAGTTATTTAGATAAAGAAGTACACCCAAGGCCTCACATGCCAACCAGACTCTTCGTAAGACTTTGTAAAATTCTCCTAAGTATACACAGTCTAATAAAAATGTAGGTTAAAAATACAAAAAAATTATAATAACCACACCCAAGGCTCCTTTGCCTAAATGAATATTCTACTATATGGAAGTTAATACTATCTTAATTCATAGGGAACTGTTTGTGGTTCTTAAATGGATCTGATTGAAATTTATGGGTGTACAGATTACAACAAACTAAACTGAATGCCTGTGCTTTTCCTCAGTCAAACCCATCTAAATGTGCTAAAAGGGAGTATGGCACAAATTATGACCCTCCTGGAGAGGAAGCCTATTATCTTTTATCATGACAGTTGCAAATACAGTAAACAATGAATTCATTATTATTACTGGATTTCAAACCAGAATAAATCTTTAATGTTGTATAGTAATACCATGCAAAAGAAATCAACCATGATAGCTCTTGGTAATGCTTTTGTAATGAAATACCTGGAGTTGCATACCAATGGCACTGTAAACTGCACTTAAAAGGTTAGTGATTATGACTCCTTTGAGGACAACAGTGAAGTATTACTACTATTTTCCATTTCAAAAGGAAATATAAATTGATGGTCATGAACCAAATTTCCTTTCTAACTTTTTTTTGAAGGAAGATGGATTTGGCATTTAATATATCACAAAAGCTCAGTAATAGTTTCATTTTCACTCTTAAGTAGGAAATATCCTCTGTATTCTAACAAATATAAAATCTCATGGTAAAAAGTAAGCAACTATACAGTTCTTCCTGACTGTCTTCAAACAGGAGGATGTCTACACATCTGGAAAGGGCATATTTTCCTTCTTTTTTTTCTTTTCTCATCTGTTCCAATATAACAAAATACCTCAAGTGTAGAGGCACTGGTGGCTCCTACCTGTAATCCTAGTTACTCAGGAGACTGATATCTGAGTACTGTGATTTGAAGCTAGCCTGGGAAAAAATGTCCTTGAGACTCTTAACTCCAATTAAGCCAGAGTGGAAGTGTAGCTCAAGTGGTAGAGCACTAGCTTTGTGCAAAAAAAGTCCTGGGTTCAACCTTAAGTACTGTCACATGTAACTGAAGAAAAACAATCTATAATCACTTGGTTTTTTTTTGTTGTTTATTTCTCACAATTCTGCACCTGGAGTAGGGATCATTGGAGATAGGGCATCTATCTCTTGAATAAGCTAGTCTGGCTGACTTGCTTGTAACAGGCTTTTAGCCTTACATGTCCTTACTGCCATGGTGATGCTGATTATTGGCTGGAAGTAGAACCGGAGATCCTCAGAGGCCTCATTTTTTCTCTGAGACCTGTTGTGGTTTGCCTAGGCTAGCAAATTCTATGTTTGCTATCATCTCAAAACAGTTTCCATTCAATTTCAAGTGTATTTTGACCAGAAGTTTTTTGTAAATCTAGTAAACAGACTTTCTCATGGCTACAATAGGTTTATATTAACATATCTTAAAAGGCCAACACTAGTTGATATTTTTTTTTAGTATGACTATTGCACATTAAACTATTTCCTTTTTAAGCAAAGATTTCATTTCCGTGCAGAATCCAGGACATACTGATTTATCAATTAAGGTACTCACTTCCTCTCTACTTTTGATGTATTTACTCATCACAGAGTTTGGAGTTCCTTTTGATGTCCTTAAATTATTTTTGTCTCATTTCTAACATGTATCTGACTTGATACTCTTTTCTAGTTTTCTGTCCATATACTTCCTATATTACTCCATATTGTTATTGGATTGCTCATACTTTGATGTATTACTTTCCCATACTCGTTTTGAAATTAACAAAACTTTAAAAACAGTATTACTAGTTGCAATATGTATGAGCTTCTTCTCTTTGAACTTATTTGAAAAAGGATGTAAAGCACTTATGAAAGGTATATTATTAAATTACAGGTATTTTAAAATATCCATTCTCTGGCACAGGTAGTAAGAATCATGGTGCAGTATTATGTTTATCTTGACATGATAAAACTTAAAGAAACAAAAACATGGAAGGAGAAAGGAAGGAAGGAAGAAAGAAGGAAGTAAGAAGAGAAATGCAGACCTAAGAAGGCATAAATATCCCTAATTCTTCATTTATATCCTATGTGTTCCTACCATTCAAACATGTAAAACAAGGTCAAACTACAATTGTGACATAGAAAAATAGTATAGGTAATGTATTATTGAATTACAGAAGGAAAATCAAGTTAATTCTATAATGATGAAAAACAACAATAATTTTAGTAAGCTTTTAAACATAAGTAATTTACACTGGCTTTCATTTTTATAATATCTGGGTCTTTTTATATGTATGTTAAGGAAAATAACGTAACATTGTCAAAAAAGAAATGTAGTCATTACCTAACTTATATAACTCTAAACACTCTGTATATATTTTCATAGTAACAAAAAGGAAAAAAAATAAAATATAACATATCTTATGGGACAATATTTAATAATGTCCTATTAACTGAGTTTAGTGTTTAAAATATTTTGAGGCATAAAATATCAACACAAAATAATACTGGTGAAGTTTGAAATTGTTTTATTGAAAAAAGGAATTATTTTATTGTATCAAATCTCCAGAATAGGTCAAACCCCAAAGAACTTCGTGTGACTAGTCTATGTGAAAACTTATTGGGCACTTGCTGATAAGGCACATCAATTCTGTGTTTTATCTTCCATAGAAGCCTAAAGATGTTTGTTTTAATTGCCCATGATGGAGCAGAAGTATTTTCTGGTTGTATGCTTTGTCCAGTCACTAACTTTACTTATCAGACAAATAATTTACCTGTTTGGGGAAATGATGACAAGCTGTGTTATCAGGGTATTCTTTCTCCTTTTTCTTTACTTCTTTCTTATCCCTTTTCCCTTCTTCTATTTCTCCTCCTCTACTTCTTTTCTTCTTTGGTGCTGGGGATCAAACCCAGGGTATTATACTTGCGAAGCATACTCTATGACTGAACTACACTCTTGGCTTCCGTTGATTTATTTATTTGTTTGGGACAAGCTCTTCCTCTTAGGCCAGACTGAAACTTGCCGTCCTTCTATCCCCACTTCTCAAATGCTGGGGATTCAGGTTCTGTGTTACGTAGTTATTTAACTTTATTAGTATATTTTATCTTATTTTGTATTTTATTTTAATTTTTGAGACAGGGAGTCTCTGTATACTCCAAATTGGCCTCAACTTTAACAAGTACGGAGGTTATAGCTGTGAATCATCACTACCAGCTTGATCCAGTTTTTTATTTTATTGGGTTTTTTTGTTTGTTTTTGGTCAGTCAAGGGTCTTGAACTCTGGGCCTGAGTGCTGTCCCTGAATTCTTCAGCTCAAGGCCAGTTCTCTACCACTTGACTCACAACTCCACTTCCAGTTTTCTGGTGGTTAATTGGAATTAAGGGTCTCAAGGATATTCCTGCCTAGGCTGGCTTTGAACTGTGATCCTCAGATCTCAATCTCCTGAGTAACTAGAATTACAGGGGTGAGCCACCGGAGGCCAGCAATCCAGTTTAATTTTAAAGGAACCACTCTTCATTGTATAGTCCAAATTCTTCAAGCTAACTTCAGTTGCAATACAAAGGTATTTATTTAATCAAAATAATCAAAATTATATGAGACCTTAAATTATAATTTTGAAGAGACAATGAATGGTTAGACACCCAAAGATGTTCATTCACTAAACATTTAAATTGCTTTAGGTGCTGCACATAAATCCAGTAAACAGCCTGGCTGTTGTTGTGGCTCTGAAGTCAAAATTATACTTGGGGATACTAAGCCCTGGGTATAGTCAAAATAAAGAGTAGAATGATGAGTTATCAAAGGATGAGTGATTGAGGCAAGATGAAGGATTAGAGGAAATTTTGGACAAGAAATACAAGACTTTCCATTAGCTGGAGAACAAATTCAGGAGATGTGTCTTGTAACTGACTGACTGTACATAGGTAACTACACATAGTATGCTTTAAAAATGTATGAGAGTGGAATGGAATGTGTTCTTATCACCAAAATGGTAACCATATGTGGTCCTTAAGCAGAGTTAGTCATCTTACAATATAAATATAACTCAAAACAATGTTATCCATAGGAAATAACATAAAATTCCGTAAATATTAAAAGATAAATTTAAAACTAGGTGAGTGGTAAAGCCAGAAGATTTATAAGTGTTATTTTGTTATATAGGCTCTTTCATTCAGTAAGTCAAAGGAACAATATTATGTTATGTTTCTTAGCCAGGCTGGGAACTAACAAAGTAAAAATATTTCTAGATTGCCTTTCATTTCTAAGACCTGCCATATTGTGCAGTATAAGTCTCTTGTTGATCTTGACTTAAAATATATACAGGACATAGGGTAGAGTATAACTTGATTTACTTCTTATACCATAAGTGTTGATTTAAATTTCCTAGCATTCCTCTCCGTGTTCATCATTATATTATCTCAAGTTGACATGGCATAAATCTTGTCCATTGTAAATTTCATAAAAAAGACTGTATATTCAACCATCCAACATAAACTTCTAATGAGTTTAAACTTTTAAACTTAAGGTTAAACTTTTAGCCATAAACTTTTATAGGAATAGTGAGCAAATTAAAGATTATAATAGAAGCCAGGCTCAAGAATGGGAATTTTTACAGGATAAATATGCTATCTAGTCAACCAGACTAGACATATTCTAGGAAGAAAAGGAGATATGCAAATCCCAAAACATTACAAAGCCTGGAGTTAGGACAAAGACATGCAAATGGAGAGTGAGTAGACTGTCACTTTAATAAAACGGGAGGAACTTCAAATTTAAACTGGGATGATTCTAGGGACAATTTCAATATAGGAAGCCAATGAGCCAGAAAGGAGGAAACTGGATTGTATAATTAGGTGATGAGAGTGTTTCATAAAATCAGAACCTATGTTATAAATAAGTGGTTTAGCAGTGTAAAGCATTTTTATATCATTTACAGAGTTTTAAACTGACAAAGCAGTTCCCTAAAGGTAGGCAGGCTTGGCAAGCATTTGCAATGGTGAAGTCTGGAGAACTTACAGGTTAGGTCTCTAATACAAGAAGGAGGAGGGGAAGTAATCAAGGACACAGCTCGTCCAGGACAGACTCATTTACCTGTATACCTGAGAGGTCTTGGCCTTTGAGTGGAAGGCAAGGGTGTGGTCATCTGTGCAATCAATAGATGCTTTTTATTGGGGCAAACTTTCTTGAATGCTTATATCTTTTCATGGAAAACACCCCATTTAGAACCTAAGACAACAGTTTAGAAAAACCAGTGTTAGCTTCTGAAAGTGAAGAAGGAGAAAGATGGAGAGCAGGAGTCAGAAAAGTGATAATAAGACAAGAACAAAGAGGACAAGCAGGTGGTATTACTTGATAGTGATCCAAAGGAAACAAGGAACAGGACAAGTTCAGATTTTCTTGAACTAGTGTGAAAAGACTGGTGGGAAATGAAAGAAAATAAAGAGAACTGGCTGTACCACTCCTATAGGAAAAAGTTTATAGCTAATGATACAGAAGTAGAATTGGATCTGATGGTTTAAAGCTTTAGTAGAGAATTTCCAGATTAACTTCTGACTGGGAGGTTTCTATAGATGATAAATTCTCTACACTTTTCTCAAAACACCATTATGATTTAAAGTGCAGAAAATTAAAACATTAATAAGTTGCATTTACAGCATAACTAGAAGATAAGGAAAAGGAGAACTAAAAAAGAAGAGGCAATTACATTGGTACCAGAGCCCACAAGTATATAAGTCCAAGTGGAACTACACATCCCAGTGGGGAATTGAGTAGAAAATACAATGAGAATGAAGAATTTATTCACAATAGATTTGCTTTAAAATATTTAACAAATAAAACACAATCTACAAAACATTTCTGAGATATATCAAAGTATATTTGACAAGTTGGAAGACAGAGCATGTTCTTGAAGAACAAAGCTCCACTTTTCATTCAATATACACATTTAACATGAGTTTGATTAAAAACAAAATGTTGCCACTTTTCTGTTTCTTTGTTGGGCTCTGCATTAGAACAAATGCAATTGTCACCTCTCCCTCTCAATCCAAATTAATCCATCCCTTTGTCTTATACTATCATTGAGTTTATCAGAAAGCCCCAAATTTTCAGATTTAAGACATACAGATACCTAAATTGCATCATTGATTTACAACTCAATGCTTACAATTCCTTCTCACCAGAGCAGCCAAAGTAGCCTTTTTTAAGTAAAAATATCTAGTCATATTGCCCTACCACTTATTTCAATGGTGTACACTAGGTATGTGAAAAATGACTCCTCAACTTCCTCTTATTCCATCTATCTTTTAAATAAGTGTTGTTCATCGAGTATGCTATGTAATTGAGTGTCTGTTCACTTTACTTCCTTATTTCTGCCAAAAACTCATCTTTATTTTACTATTCACTCTCCTTTCTTCCTCTCAGAGACTGTTCTACCCTATTCAGATGTTCCCTTTCCAATGTAATATCTATCACATTATATGATTTTTAAAAGTCATCACTTATAAAAGTTTTCATTTTTGGATTTATATCCTTGTATTTTTATTTAACATATGCATGAATCTGAACGTGAATCTAGCTAGGAACATAATTATCTTATTCATATTATTATTTATGGCAACACATATTAAAATGAAAATTCTTTCTTGCCTTCTATCAATACTTAGACTGTGAAAAAGTTCTTAAACTTTCACTAAACATAGCTATTGGGCCCAGGGTTTCTAATAGCTATTATGGAAAAATGATATACCCTTGTAATTAAAGAGGGAATTCTGAGTCACAATTCCTATTTAAATGATTACATTGAGCAGAAGGCAGAACAAAGAAACACTCACATGTTACAGTATAAATTTAATACCACTTTACCAAATAAATCGATTTTTCCTTGTTCAATCACATCCATATCTAAAATATATATGTATTAGGGAAAAAGGATCTTCAAAGGAGAGACCGTGAGGAAAATAAAAGTCATTAGGTAATGAAACGATTTGTGATTTTTATTTTAAAATAGCAAATACTGTACCCCTATAACATGTGATAAGAAGAATTAAATAAAATAGCAAATCAAAGAAAACATCCCCTCACTCATGGATAATTCCTGTTTCCTAGCACATCAAAGCAATATGATTGAAAAGGGTGTGAGCTTTCACAGTGAGCACATCCCTGGGCAGCAACTGAGCTGTAGAATCGGTACTGCTCAACTCCATGTTCACATCACTGAGTTTCAGTTGTCAATGACACGTATAATGTGTACAGGACAAGGAACAAAGATGGTACCTCTTCTGGTAATTCTCTTGAGATGAAGAAAAAAATCACTGAACTACTGTTCTTACATCTCTTTTACTCACATGTTGCATTCCATATTGTGACAGTTAACCTTGATTTTCAACTTCGATAGACTGAAAAGCACCTGCCAGATTTATACACCTATGGGTATGTCTGAATTATTTTCCAGAAGAATTAACTAAGCCAAGAAGACTTACCCGGAGTGCGAGTGGTAATGCCGCTCTGGAAGGAACCTGAATAGGATAAAAGGGGACAGAGCAAAACAAATTCATGACAGTACAGGCATTCACTTTGTTTCTATGCTGATTTGTTCCATCCGGTTTTTCCCAACTTTATGGACTGAAGCGTCTGAAATCATGAACCAAATGAATCTTCCCTCTTTGAGTTACTTTGCTCAGATATTTTGTCAGTGACAAATATGAACACAATAAACATTGTCTGGCTTCTCTAGCCAGTCATTCATTGGTCAAGGATGTAAAGACGTGTTCAGTGAGTGAACTTATCAAACCTACCCAGAAAGCCCAAGGACACCTTCATCTGGTACCCAAGTGTTGCACTGAAAACAGATGAAAAAAGAGGACAGTTTGGGACTTTTTTTTCTTTAGAAAAGTCTACAAATTAAACCTGACTTTTGATCTCCCACATCATAAATAATCCTTTCCATTTCACAGCTGGTCCTCTAAAGATCATGTCTGATGCTATTTGATAGTGAGGTAATCAATTCTAGAGAGCCTTCCTGTTGATATATTCTCATGCACTCTGAAAATTCATGCAAGACTAATTCCTAACAAAGTCACAGAAACCTCAGCATTGACACTTAGTAGCCTAATGTGCTTTCAAAGGGATGGATGATCAGTTTATTTGAAGAGTCAACATTCGGTCACAATGAATGAAAGCAAAGATTGTAAAGTAGACATGGCAATTGCCCAGCCATTAATCCTGCCCCAATTGTTTCCAGAGTATTTTTCCATTTCTGTTTGCAAAGCAGTAATGCCATGGCTTAGAAGAGAAATCATGTTGCCTTCCTCTTGGCAACTTTCAAATGACAGAAAAAATTTTCTAACACATTATTTTTCTTCTAGTTTATCTCATCAAATGCATTTCTATATTTTTTTCAGTGATTCTGAGTCATGAAATTGTATCTACAAAGCCAAATGAAAATGTCTGAAAGCCTAGAGGTCACTCAATACAACTTTTCTCCAGATGATAATAATACGTTGTTCAAATTTGTAGATGGCAAGGCAACAACTGGCTTAAGAGACTTTAAATAATTGATCCACCTAGAAACTAGGAAATTGTTAAAGTTTGTGATATTTGGCAAGCTTTAAAATATTCACTCTGTGAAAACAAAATATAATACTAATCCTGTGATTTAGGGGTAATATGAAATATTCATGGAATATCTTTGTTAGGCATGGAATAAAACATTTCAAAATAAAAGTGCAGGAGAATGGCAGTCTGTGTCTATATATCTGCATAGTTGCTAAGATGTATTAAATACTTTAATGAAAATGCTCAGAAAAGTTGATCTTGTTTTGTCTATAATTTTAAGAAATTGTCTTTCCAGTGAGATAATTCTTGTATACAAGATTATGTGCTAATACACTGAACATTTAACTACATTCCCATAAAATACCACATCAGTTAGAAAGCAGCTCTAAAGATTTTCAGGGGTGACATTTGTACCATTTAAATTACTTACACATCTTGAAGTATACCTTTCTTCAATGATCCCAGCCATTAAACTATTCATCACTTATTCTTCATATGTGTTCCCCATAGAAGTACTCAAAAATAATATGTACTTGTAATTCTACCTTGCATTGTTTATTGCTTTTCTGAAATAATTTTAAATAACCTACAGTTAACTATTCCTTAAAATGTAGACAAAATTCTGTGTTCAATTTGTTTATACTTCTTAAATGTTACTAGTCAAATTCTATTTTTCCTTGGTACATTTGTAGAATTTTATATCTTTCTAGTTATTATTTCTCAACCAATAGTCAGGTACAATAGCTGTGACAATCATTTCAAATAAAATGAGGCTTAGATCAGGAGGATCATGGTTCCATTGTAGCCATTATAGCTCACAATATTCCATCTGAAAAGTAGGCTTGGAATATATTCTCTTTCTGCCTCTCTCTTTCTTCACATATGTATGTGTTTGTGTATGTGTGTGATGGAAAATAAATACACAAAATGTTATCCATATATTTTAAAAAAGATATTTGTGGAAGTATTATTCATATACCACTACATTTGAATTTTTATTTGTTTTTTGTTTTCGGACAGAAAACATAAACAAAAGGCATTCTGCTTGTTCTCCAGTCTCATGAAATACTATAAAACTCAGTAAAGTACATATATCCAAACTATTAGGGAACACAGAGAAAGAAATGCCTGATTTAGACTTAACTTTAGGAAAAGTTAGAAGCAAAATAGACGATTTATTTATTCTGAATTTGTAGGATAAGTGGCATACTAGCTTAGTCTCAAAATTTAGGAGCAACACTCATTTTAGGAAGCAAAAATAAAGTCAGATGTAAACATCTTTCTGGTCTTCCATTCATTTATGTCTTCACACACACACACACCACACACACACACACACACACATACACACACACACACATACACAAAGAAAGACAAAGATAAAATTGCAATGTAAAGCAATATATTTAGATTTTTAATCTTATAAATTCTTTGCTGTTGCATAGAATCTGATCAGTTCTGTGAGCAATAAAAGTCGTGTTTAAAATACATACATGATAAAAGAAATACACACTCTAAAATAATAATAACTACAAAGCTTGGGTAGTAATTATAGGATATAAAAATGTTACCACATACAACAAAACTATTTAGTGGGTTTATGTTTATTTGCTTATCTAAATGGATATAAATACACTTGTGCATGTGTTTTACAACAAATCTGTTCTGATAACAAATTTGTATTCCTAAGCATCTGGTTTTGTCAGAGAAATAATTTCCAAGACTGCTGACAGAGTCAATTTGTACATTTTGTTTCTTCCCTCAGAAGCTGTACTTCTAGTTTCTTTATTCTTTACCAGCTCAAACAGCAGAACCACAGAACAGCACTGAATATGATAGCTGTGAATACACATCCCAAGTGATCTCCAATAGAACTCAAAAATTATTATTGTAGAATGGCAGCCAAAGTCACTTTATTTGGAGTAATTTTATACTCTATATAAACATATATAAATATACTTTGTAAATTAGCCATGATTTTTAAAGAGCACTGAAAAACAGGCATCTCTTTGGAAAACGACATCTCTTTTTCTTCATTAAAACTATTAAAGTACATTCACTGACACAGAACTAGAAAGGTTCCTCTCACAGGAGCATTCATTCAGCTAATAAATGTCTTGAGCATCTCCAGTGTGTTGGATAGATTGGTGCATGTGGGAAGACATTGTTTAAAAAAGCAGCCATGATCCCACATTTCATGACTATTCAGTCCATTGAGAGAGATGGAAAACATACAAAGTAAGCAAAGAAGAAATAATTGCATCATAAGATGTGATACTTAAAAATTAAAATAGTCTGTGTTGAGTATAATACCCTGAGGGTGATTTCAGGAGGTAAAAGAGAGAATGGCTAATACATAGTGATTGTGAAAAATGAGACATTTAAGAAATGAGTTTAGAGAAAGCATCCTTTAGATAGTCTATTGCCAGTAAATATGCAGTTCTTTATAGGTATACATATCTATAATTTATTTGAAATAAAATTGGATGCTATTGTAAGAGTATAATGCAGAGTAATAAAATCTGGAAATTTATATTTTAAGGATGTCTTTGTGATTATCAATATAAAATTGATGAAATTGTTTAGGAAGTAGCAATAACACACCTAAATTAAGTAACAGAGGGGGAAGTAGCAGAGAGATTTTAAATACCTTTTCAAATATTTAGAGAGATGATTTGGGGAAGGAGTTTGGAGGCTTAGAACAGAGACCTGATTCTCAAGTTACTAGCTTAAGAGGTTACGAAAGTCTTGTCATTCTTAGAAACTACTGGATTTGAGAGAATAATTCCTTGGTAGGGAATTTTAGGTACAAATAAAAGGTTTGCTTCTGAATCTGTCATGTTTTAAATAATCATGAGATATATAGACACAGGTTCTGTGATTAGAGTATGACAGAAAGTGCTAGACTGTGAATATAAACAGTATATGAAATTAGAGGTCAAAACATCATGTTGCATACCTTAACTAGGTACAGTTTTCAGTTGTCAATCAACCAATGAAGAAGCCATGGAAATGAATGGATCACCAAACCTGAATTTAACAAGAAAACCAGGACTTTGGATACAAATTTTGGCCATCTCTGTCAAAAGCTTCCAATGGTTTTCTATTCAAATAGGACTGAGAGAACCCAGTACAGATTACAATGACAATCATAATGGACAAGTGAAGGAAGAATTTGCTATAAATTAGTTAAAGACTGAATGGGAGGTCAATAAGTGATTTCCTAGGTAGAAAGGCTTATGTTTCCTATGTAGGGTGACTTGAGAAAAGACACAACAATGGGAGCCAGCAGATTTTACTTTTAAATAGAAAATAAAGATTGTTTTTCCTTATATGGGGAAGTTTAAATTAGCTTATAACCTTGTGAGTTAATACATGGAGTAGTATGTTAGTATATTCAAATGTGTGAACTGAAATACAGTAGATTCCAGGGAGAACTCAAATAGCGTGTAATTCCTTAGAAAGGCAAGGGAAAGGTTCAACAAAATGAACACCAGAAAAAGTGCATACTTGAAAAGGATGGGGTGTAATTAAGGGGAAAAGAGTAAAGGAATGAAGAGGAAGCAGAGAATTAAGTCAAGAATTCATTATATATCCTACAAAACTAAGAAAATTGAGGAGTGAGGGAAGAGGTGGACTGGCAAGGATGAGTGGGTATGTTGAAAGGGTGATATTGATCAGGATGCACTGTACTCATAAACTTCTTTGTTAAATGGAAACTCCTTTGTAAAACTACCTATGAAGAATAAAAAATTTAAAAATAAAAGTAGAAAATACTGAATTACATATATAAGCTATTTGAAATATTTTATACACCCAATCACACACATGTGCATGCTTGCACACACACATTAATGGCATCATTTTTGCAGGACAGAGAATGAATGAATTTAATATTCAATCCCTTAAAAATGAGAGGAAGCAGAGAACAGAGCATGCATGGAGAGATGGATTCTTTTCATTAGTAGGGAATATTTCATGCATGAAACCAAAAGGAGGAAGGTTTATTAATAATAATGATATTGTATTTTAAAATGTGAGGAAGATACATGTGGAGCAATACCTAAATGTTGACAAGTTAAATATGGGGACATTTAATACATTCTGAAAAAAACCATTTGCAAAAAGTATTAACCACCTTTAAAAGAGACAGAAATCACTTTGAACGAGATGATTAAATAAGCTGATTTTATTCTGCTAGCATTACTGTTGATAGAGGCCAGAGGCCAAGAAAAGATCAGATCCTCAGCTCTGCTGAGACACAGATCTGGGAAGTGGGAGGATTCCAGGCTGTCTGTGTTGCTAACTGGCTTGACCCCAAAAAATGTCTGGATACTTTCTTCTCTTCGTGATAGGAATTATTTGCACACTTGGAACGAGGCACTATTAGAAGACAGACTCTCATTTGCACTGGGAGTTAGAAGGCCACCTTCCTGGATGACTGCATTTCAAAAGCTGGCTCCCAGATCACTGACAATGATATTTTTGTCTTGGAAAAAAACTGGCCAGAAGCTTTTTTTTCAAGACTTACATCTTATAGAGGCATAGAAAGTATTTTTGCAAGTTTTTTTTTAAATAAATGCATTACGAAAAAGAAGGTTAGGAGCTTAAAGTCAAGGTCTTTCTAAAGGTTGTCAAATTGAAAGGACCAGAAAGTAAGTTTAAATATCTATATAGAAAAGCACCAGTCAGAAGGAAGGGATGGTAGGGAAAAAACAAAGGAGGAGGTAACAATGCTTGATAGGAAATGTACTCATTACCTTGCTCATGTAATTGTAAACCCTCTGTACAGCATTTTTACAATAAATAATGTGTTTTTTAAAAGCACCAGTCATAAAAAATTAAGTATCCTAGAGAAATAGTCATACATTCTAGTTGTATTTCCTTCATCATTAAGATCGGGCAATAGATTATATATGTAAATTTGTATATGTTACTTGAATATATGATTTGTGATAGGACCTCAGCTGCAGACTTCCCTGGTTGCATTTGCAATTCTAAATTATATGTTTAACTTCACTGCAGCTAATGCCTGGTACTTAAGCATACTTCACAATTTCACCAGTTCTTCACTTAAACTAGAGGTTATACTAATGCTTAACTAAGGTATATGTCATTAGACAGTCCTCACACAAAATTTTCTCTCTATTTTTGGTAGATTCCCATATCTTGGAGGCCAAACAATTTCAATTCTATTCTGAGACTTTTGTCCAAATTGAGCTTTTTGCCTCCATTCTAATTGATATGTTGGGGAAAGCAAGTATTTTCAGTGAACAAGGCATAGGAAGTACAATTCCTTCTATCCCATCTATAACGGCAATGCTAGAGCCCACCAGAAGAAATACTGAAGAAACTACCTAAAGATGATGAATGCCACATAAGGTACATTGAAGCTTACCAAAAGAAAAAGTCCAGTGGTGGTGCTTATCCTGTTCACTTTATCCTGCACCAGGTCACTGCAGAGAGAGGGGTTTTATAGGTTAGGTGACTTAGCAGTGGCATCATTAGTTTGCTTTCCTTATACAACCAGCATTCCTAGGAATTACTGTCATACATGTGTGTACAGACCTGTCTTTCTCAGTACCTTCCAATTGTTCCCTTGGCTTAGCTAGAGGTATAGAAATCAAAAAGAGTATTCAGAGACATGTTATTTGAGAATCTTCTATTCCCAAAAATCACATATCTTCCTAACCCATAAAAAACTGTGACCTGCTTCCAGGGCCTGTATTGTTACTAAACAGATAGATGATAAATGAAAACTAGATAGATGATAGATGAAAGATAGATAGATAGATAGATAGATAGATAGATAGATAGATAGATAGATAGATACATACATACATACATACATACATACATACATAGTAGATAGGTAGATAGATAGATAGATAGATAGATAGATAGATAGATAGATAGATAGATAGATAGATAGATAGATCCAAATATAGAGTCTAGTTCCAAAAAGGCTAATTTCATTTTTATATCAGTTGTCAAAAAAAGTAATCAGATCCTAATCATTCATTAAAGATTATTGATTCACTTGAAAATTCTTGTGTTTCAGTTCTTTCATGCTCAATTTGCTACTTTAGCCCAGATTTTAACTCCTATAGGAAACAACCACTTTACCTACCATTGATCTTCATAACAATTTAGAAAGAGTGCTACTCTTATATATAGGGAATTGAAACAAAGAGAAATAACTGGCTTGAGGTCATTTCCAGTATATGATCGTGCAGAATTTTCAATCCCAGGCATTTTATCTGTAAGGCCTAAATGTCTGAATTTACATCAGTTCCCTACAACCCAAATCTGATAAAAGTAAATTTTGATATGCAGTGTAACAGATCAGTCATCATTTGCATTCTAAATGACAATAAATTTCTAAGTACACAAAGAAAACCACAATCAAAATTAAGCCTACTGGACACTTCTAAACCATTTTTTCCCCCCCAGGGCTGAGAACAGAACCCAGGGCCTTGCACGCGGGGGAAGGCACCCTTCCGCTGGGCTAAACCCCCAGCCCCATCCATTTTTATTTTTTAATAAGTTTTTTATGTTTTTTATGGTTTTTTAATAAGTTTTTATTGTTGCTTTAAGGATACAGGTGGACCTGTTGCAACAATGAGAAGTACAAGTTGTCATGTCCAAAACGAGCTTTACAATGTCGGTGCGGGGGGGGGGGGGGGGGGAAGGGGAGGGGAGGAGAAGGATTGGGATTGGGGGGGGAGGGGGGAGGCTGGGAAGGGATGTGAAGGGTAAACAAAGGAGGAGCTGCAATGCTTGGTAAGAAATGTACGCATTATCCTGCCCATGTAATTGTAACTCCTCTGTACAGTATGTTCACAAATAAAATAAAATAAAATTTAAAAAAAATAAGTTTTTTATGGTAAAAATCCTGTACTGAGGGGTTAAAGTTACATGAGCACGGTAATGAGTACATTTCTTATCAAGCATTGTTGCTTCCTACTTTGTCTTTCCCCTACCATCCCTTCTTTCCCATCCCCCCTTACCCCCCTCCTAAAGTGTAAAGTTCGTTTTTCAACATAGTGTTTTGTACATCTCATTGTTACAATACAGGTTAAACCATTTTTAAAATAAACTACATTAATTGATCTTTAAAGTCAACTCATCTTGGAAGTGGCGCTGTGAAGAGCTGAGGGACAGCGCCCAGGCCCAGAGTTCAGGCCCCACGACCGACCAAAAAAAAAAAAGTCAACTCATCTATAACAATATGTTTAATATCCTTTATCTTAAAACTTTATTTTATGCTAGATAGGACGTGTACTCCTTACCTTACTCATGTAACTGTAAATGTTTACAGTATCTTTACAATAAAATTATATATTAAAAACTTTATTCTACACATTTTCATGTAGTCTATAAGGAAGTTAATAATGTTTTACTCATCAAAAGTCATATATTCTAGACAGCAAACACAAGTAGGAAGTAGAAATCACTAATGAATAAAATTTTTATTTAACTTTGTTAAAGATCGGCAGAAAACTCTGACAGAACAACTACGTTTACTGCTAGGAAACACTAGGTGCTGCATTTGTTTAGACTGCCTTGCTTTTTCTTTTCCTTTTTTGTCATTCTTTCTTTTTTTCATGAATTTTTATTGTAATTATTAAGGTGATGTACAGAGAGGATAGAGTTGCATAAGTCAGATAAAAAGTATATTTCTGTTTGAACAATGACACCCGTTCCCTTGCTCTCTCACAGTTCATTGTCTAGTCTACGCATAGAAGTTGTATGTATAGTTCATTTTCAGCAGTGTCTGGCGAGTACCACTGCTACATTTGTTCACCCTTTGTCCCTCTATTTCTGTGTCCCCATTTACACTCCCAAAGATAAACAGACAAGACAGAAGGAAAGGAAAAAAAAAACAGCAACAAAAACTTACCTCTGTTTTCATTTCCTGGAGTTCATTATTATAACTATCAATTTATATGATCAGATGCACTTAGGTATAGTGCCTTTGTGTTCCTCTCTTAAGAATATTAATTGGTCTCCCTCTGTGTGAATGCCTAGACACCTGTATAATTTCTCATGGCCCAGTATATTGTTTTTTTACCACTGCCCAGTAGTGGAATTGCTGGGTCATAGGTAAGTGTGGTGTTTAGCATTCTGAGCACCATCCCTACTGTTTTCCAGAATGGTTAAACAAGTTTATACTTCCACTAACAGAGCTCACATTTAGCCACATCCATGCCAGACTTTTGTTATTTTTAATTTTCTTGATATTGGCATTCCAGCTATGAGGAAGTGAAATCTCAATATTTTTTGTATATTTTTGTTGTAAAAAATGCTCTCCAGAGGGGTTACAGTTACATGAGCAAGGTAAAGAATACATTTCCTATTGAGCATTGTTTTGATTTGAATTTCTTTTATGGCAGAGATGTGTCCATAGGCCATTCTTACTTCTGAGAAGTCTCTCTTTAAGTAGCCTATTAACTAATTGTTTCTTTAGGGATTTATTTTTTGTGGGTGTACTCTTTTGAGCTCTAAGTATATTATGGATATTAGGCCCTTCTCTGATGCATAGCTGGTAAAAATGTCTTCCCTTTCTGTGGGCTTTCTATTTCTCTTGCTAGCTATGCCCTGTCTCATGAAGAAACTCCAGTTTAATGCAATCCCATTTATCTAACCTATCTTTGATTTGTTGTGATTCTGGATCTTTACTGAGCAAGATTCAACCTATGCCTAGTACATAGTGTTTTGCTTACTCCTTCCTGTAATATTTTCATGGTGTCTTGCATTACATTTAGGTCTCTGATCCATTTTGAATTGATTCTGGTGCAAAGTGATATATAAGGTTTTAGCTTCAGTTTTCTTCATGCAGATAGTCAATTCTGCCAGTACAATTTGTTGAAGAGGCTGTCTTTCAACCTGTGTTTTTGGCTCCTTCATCAAATATTAGATGTTTATAGTCTGTGGGTTCATTGCTGGGTCTTCTGTTTTGTTCCATTGGTCCTCAGGCCTACTCTTGTGCCAGTACCAACCTGTTTTTATTTCTATGGCTTTGTAATAGGGTTTCAAGTATAGTATTGATATTCCTCCAACACTGTTCTTTTGGCTAAGGATTGCTTTTGCTGTTCGGGGTCTTTTATTATTCCATATAAATTTTTGGATTATTTTCTCTACTTCATTGAAGAATGTTGTTGGGATTTTGATGAGTATTACATTGAATTTGCAAATCTCTTTCAGCAGAATTGCCATTTTCACGAGATGCAATTCTTCCAATCAAGGAGCATGGACTTTCCATTTCTTAAGTCTCCTTCAATTTCCTTCTTCAGATATTTAAAGTTTTCACAATAGAGGTCCTTCTAATCCTTGTTTTTTTCCTAGGGTTTTTTTGTTTTGTTTTGTTTTTTGAGGCTATTACAAATAGGGTTGCTTTCTGGATTTCAATTTCAATACTCTCATTGTTGGCATACTGAAAATCAACTGATTTTTGTGGGTTGATTTTATACCCTACTACTTTGCCACAGTTTAAATTCAGTTCAAGTAACTTGTGTGTATGGGCGGGGGGAGGGGAATCTGTAGGGTTCTTTAAATGCAGGATTATGTCATTTGCAAAGAGGGAAAGTTTTACTGCTTTCCTTGTTTAGATCCCCTTTGCATTTTTCTCTTGCCTTATTGCTTTTGCTAAGAATTCCATTATTATATTGAAGAGGTGTGTAAAGAATAAATGTTCTTGTCTCATTCCTGATTTTAGAGGAAATGGTTTCAGATTTTCACGATTAAGTATAATGTTGGATATAAGTACATAGCCTTTATCATAGTTAAGAATGATCCATATGTTCCTAGCTTCTCTAGAGTTTTTATCACAAAGAAGGTACTCGATCTTATCAAAAGATTTAACTCTATCTATTAAGATGATCATGTGGTTCTTGTCATTGTTTCTCTTAATGTGTTCTAGATCATTTATTGACCTATATATATATTGAACCAGCTTTAACACTCCTGGGATGAATTCCATTTGATCATAGTGTGTGATTTTGGGGGGTAGTTGTTGAAAGCCTTGCTTTTTCTTTAAGCACACTGCAACTTGCTGTTAAAAGCATGTGACTACACAAACTCCTAGGCATTAAGGAATGTCCAAGTCATCATTCTTTATCAGGAATAAATGGATTCTAGATCAGGTGGTTGGCACATCTTTTCATCCATGATCTCTTACAAATAAAAAGAACTCTTCTGAAAACAGGTGGTCCTGAAAATCTGTAGATAATTAAGCAAAATGAGACTTGTGGACATCTTGGCACAAGATGTAAACCTTAATTACATTTTAATGACAACTCTTATTATTTTATGTAATTATATTAGGTGGTAACATAATATTAAAAGTACTGGTATTGATTTGGAATATATTTCTCAAGATTTATAAATACTAAAGCAACAAATGTTATAAATATTAAAGCAACTAATATTTGAAGATTAAATGGCTAGCAGAAATTTCTTTCATATACAGAGCGTATATTTATAATTATTATCTGTTGCAGCTCTTGTTGTTTTAAAGTTTAATTGAAAGAGTTTTTCTGTTAAAACCAGTTCTGTTATTCAAAAACTTTTTAAAAGGTAAATTGAAAGGCTTTTAAATGGCTTTTTAAAGGCTTTATTCGATATCATCACTTAAGAAGTCTACTTATGTAGTAAATTCAACAGAAATTATAATTCATTCTTTTGCTTTATTATAATTTTAATGCTTTAACCTGGTAGTAAACTAATTTTTTCAAATATAAAATTTCAAAAACATAAATAGATGAACTTATATTCTAGTTTCACTGAAGTAATTTAACCATTTATTAAACTATGATATCTAATTGAGCTTAATTAAGTCAATGTAATAAATTATCTCCTCGTCCATTAAAAATGTTCTTATTTTCCAAAGGTTATAAGTTGAATTTTTTAATTTAATATAATTTATTAAGGTATCAGAATTAATATAATTTAATGAATTAAAGTTAATTTTTGGTATAACTTTATGCATGAATAAATACTGAAAATTTATATTGTTTCAGAGTAAATTGAAAGTAAATTGTGATGTGTACTGTTTTATTTATGCAGAAGAATAAAGAAGCATAATAGTAGAATATATGCCTATTTGGTGCTTAGAATGGACTGCACTTCATTTTTCTTACTGTTCTGACATCACATAAATGACCACAAATTGTCTAGGCATTACTGAGAAAGAATACAGTCTCTCAACTTGCCTATGTACCCAGTGGCACTTAGGTCTTCTTCGTAAACACAGTGGACCATCAGTTTCTCCATTTCAGTAAATAATGCAGCCATCATCCATTCATTCCTGCAAGAAATTTGATGGCTCTATCTACCACCTTCTCTGAAATTCTATTACCAAAGCCTATTGAATACATTCCCTGGTCATATCTCAATCTTATCTATTTTTCCTTGTATGTACTGTCTTCCTCAGTCCACTCTCACCTGTATCAAGCCTACCCCATAGAAAGTATAAAATTTTAAACTATCAAGTTTATGATGAAACTATTGTGGAATATAAGAGTTTATAAAACACAAAACCAGAAAATACTTGCTGCAATGACCAAAAACAGCCAATTTTACATATTTACACAAGTAAATACATATGAATATATATGAGCCTTACATGAGAATATTCTTAATTGCCTTGTTTTCAAATAGTCAGAACTGGAAGCAGCTCAGATTTCCATCAAGAGGATAAATAAACACACACATACACACAAATTTATACAACAAAATACTTTTCATAAAGTCATAAGAGTTACTGATATACTCAGTATGTCTCTTTCTATAAACATTACACTGTACTCAAGAAGAGTGAATAAAAGCACATGTTCTGTGATTCTATATGCCTGAATTCTACAATAGGAATAACAAATCCTAAAGTAAAATAATCAGAGCACTGGTTGTTAATATGAAATGTAGAGTGAGCCAAACAAGGAATTCACTGTAAAGGAGCAGAAGGTGATTGGCTGAAGTGATTGAAATTATCTGTATCTTCATAGGGATTTGACATAAGTCAGATTTATAATTTTCTCACCAATGTAGAAAAGTCAAAAATAGTGTATTTATCTGCATATGCTATTATCTCAAATATGTACATATGTGTAATAATTGCTGAAATTAATGACATTCACAGTGAAATAAATGCTAAGAGGTAAAAATGCAATTGATGTCTAGAAAAAATATTGGAAAAGTATTGACTATAAAAGAAAAACTGGGGGAGACAAAGGAGGAAGCTACAATGCTTGATAAGAAATGTACTCATTATCTTGCCCATGTAATTGTAACCCCTCTATACAGTATTTTCACAATAAAAAATAAATAAATAAATTTTTTAAAAAGAAAAACTGCTGGGCTTCTTAAAAGGGGTAGTAGTTACATATCTTCAACCTTGGTTAAATCATATATACCTCTATACTACAATGAGTAAACTTTACTTTTTGTGGACTATACCTCATTTTTAAAATGTAGGTAAAATTAAGGTGTGTACATAGATGGCCAAATGAATGGATAAGCAAAACAAACTACTCATAATTAGAGAATCAAGTCATTTGGTATTTGGACATTAAATGGGCAAACCTTTTTAACTTTTGCTTATTTTTTAAAAATTTTCTTTATTTATTGTAAAAATACTATACCGAGGGGTTTTATTTTTTGAAAATTTTCATAAAAAGTATTTGGAGAAATATGTAAATCTGACGAGCTTGTATTTTTCTCATATGTGGGAGCCTATGATAACTCTTCACATTCTGGAGACTTTCTCTATTATTATATAAAAGACACACATATTCCAAATATCTCCAGGAGCCTTAAATTTCACAATCATTTCCTCCTCAGACTCCAAGATCTGATAGTATCCTGTTCAAGCTTTATTCTTTTAGAATCATTAAATTATGATCTAAAAACTTATCCATAATACAAATCATGTGATCTAGCTATTGGCCTAGTGTAAGTACTCAATAAAATATGTACCAAAATACACACAAAAATTAACTAAGATGTATCTTCAGACTTCATTTTAAAGTCAACCATGAGTTTGAAATGAAGTTAGAAGTTTATATCATTTCAAAGCCAAACATGAGTTAACATTTTTCTCTTTGTTATTTTCTATTTCTTATAAGGGTGGTAATGATTCAAAGCATTAATAATGAAGTCACATTAAATAAGACTCTAGAAAGTTATTATTTTGAGAAATGATCAATTAGTAGACTATCCCAGGTATTTTCTCTTGTTATAGCAAGATAATTCTGACAAACATTTCACTTGATTATAAATTTTTATTTTAGAATTTTAAGGAATGTAAAAACAAGTATTTAATTAATTGAATTAATTTCTTTTACTTAATTTTAGTTATAGAATGTCATAATAAAATATAAAATTACAATTTAAAATAAAAGTTTCAAAAATGGTACCAAAGAACAGTATGGGGAAGAATAAAATAATCCCTATCTATTGAGATAGTTACAAAACTTTTCTAATTATAATGTGTGCACAATTTACAGAATAAAGATTGCTTCAAATTGCTCTATAGGCAAAGGTCAGTACCATAGGTACTGACTAGTATTTACCATTAACTTCACTAAAGAACAATAGCACAAAATTTTGTTGCCCAACTCTTAGATAAATACTAAGGAAATTAAATCACCTCTCCTCTCCTCTCTTGTCTTCCCCGCCTCTCTCCTACCCTCCTCTCTCTTCTTCTGTCATCTTCCTACTTTTCCCTCCTCTCTTTTCCTGTTCTCTTTCTCTCCCCTCTCCTTCTCTCCCTTTCTCCCATTGTCTAAGTATTTGGAACAAAAGAAAATCTGCTTAAAAGGACAGATAAACTATTGAAATGTATGAAAAGATAAAGGCGCTTTAGAAATTATGTAGTCATATTTAGAGAGATTTTTTTGATACCTATAACATGAAATGTTAAATACTTCTACAACATGCATTAAAAATCGTCTATTTTGTAATAACTCAGATGTTGGAATCATGTTAAAAAATCAGACAAGCTTTATCTCACTTAGGGAGTTTCTACATAAGAATTCACTGTAAGTAGTATTAAACGTGTGCAAAATTCAACTCACATTTCAATTTACTAAAATAACATGTACTTTTTCACTGGACTAAAAAGATGTGAAGGAAGAATTTCTACATTGAACAATTAGCTATGCAAGCTATATCCCAACAGATTTCAATTGGAATTGCAAGAGTAAGCCAAGTTTAACCTGGTGATTTGAGATGAGGGAATCAGGGAATTACTGAAAGATTGAAGAATAAGAGTGTAAGAATTTTACTCAATGTAAATTCCTTCTACCCCTCTATTTTGCAGCATCTGTGAAAAAGCAATAAGGAAAGATGAATTCTCAAGTGAATCATCTATTCCATAGAGCCTGCTACACAGATAGTTAACAGAAATGGCAAGACTCAATTTACTTTTTCTGCTCCCCAAAACAAAAATACCTTCATTTGAGACAAGACTCCTATTCTCATACAAATCTTTATATTTAATATGTAGCACTTTGAGGAGAAACAAATAGAAACACAGTGTTTTATTTTGTAGCAGTCTTGTGGAAACCTCCCAGGAAAACTTCAAAACAGTGGTTTCATGACAGTCCGGATTTTGGTGAAAGATTAGTTTTTGCACAAAAAAATAATTGTGTGGTTCCTCAGATGTGATCAGATTCAGCGATGTTAACGTATTCTAAATTAAATTAATGATAAACCAGAATGTAAAGTAGAATACCAATTTATCTGTTTCCAAGAATGATAACTCTAATCTCACCAAAATGAACACTTTTTATGATAAAAATATGTTTTCTCTAATTTTATAAAAACAAAAATGGAATGTTGTTTACAAAAAATTTATTATTCTATGGGGCTGGGAAGATGGCTCAGTGGTAGAGCACTTGCCTTGCATGCCTGAGGCCCTGGGTTCAATTCCTCAGCATCATATAAGGAGAAAAAGCTGGTGGTGGCACTGTGGCTCAAGTGATAGAGTACTAGATCTTGAGCTGAAGAGTTGAGGGACAGTGCCTAGGCCAAATTCATGCCCCACAACTGACACAAAAAAGAGGAATTTTATTATTCTAAGCAGTTTCTCTTAGACTAGGACATTATCCACACACCTCAACTCCTCCAGCCCCCCAAAAATATAAACCACAGATTTTGTTAGGCAAAATTATTATTGATCATTGGTCAAAATGTTTTGTCATTGGTTGAAATGTTTTCTGTCTCTTCTAATACTATACAAATAAGCAATTATTTAGGTTTATTATCCTCCAGATTCTATCATGAAAAGTAAACAATGGGGGGGTAGAATTGGATGGGGGGCGGGGGGAGGCTGGGAAGGAATGTGAAGGGTAAACAAAGGAGGAGGCTGCAATGCTTGATAAGAAATGTACTCATAATCTTGCCCATGTAATTGTAACTCCTCTGTACAGTATGTTCACAAAAAATAAAAATAAATTAAAAAAACAAAAACAAAAACCTCACAATGCATTAGATGTTAATAATGACCCTAAGTAATTTTAGCTATAAATGTCATCATTTAATTCTGGGCAGAGACATTTTGTAAAAAAAAAAAAAAAAAAGAAAGAAAGAAAGAAAGAAAAAAAAAGAAAAAGAAAAAGAAACAATCCCTCAAACATATTTTTTGAGACAAGAATCTCACTGGGCTGCAAGTCTGTCCTCAAAAGATCCTCTCACTTCAACCTCATGTACAGTGAATATATTTCATGACAGCCCATGTACATGAGCAGTCTCTAAAAGTGATTTCAACCGCTAAATATTGAATACTTTCCTCATCAACAAAGCTTTATGTTTGGGCATGTAAATTCCTTAAAAAGAGAGATTTAAAGTGGCATCATGTGCTGCCCACACCTGCCACTGACCACAGAGAAATCCTGTAACCTTTTTACACAATTTGGAAGTGAAAGACATCTGAGCTATATTGAAACTTCCAACTATGCTCCCTGATAGTTCAAGCGAACCCAGAGAGGACTTTTACATCAAAATGATCATGTGAATCAGGATGTAACAGATTTAAGCAGAGAGCTTAAACATAGTGTTTCTGCAAGACATTAACAACAGTTTCTGAAGTGGCACTGTACCTCAAGTGGTAGGGCACTAGCGTTGAGCTGAAGAGCTTAGAGACAGCCCCCAGCCCAAAGTTCAACCCCACAACCAACCAACCAACCAACCAACCAACAAAACAAAAGTTACTTCTGAAGAAGATTCCAGAGTGGGGATCTGGGAAGCGTGGCTAAACAAGGCTGAATAGTTTCATGTGATTTATGTCTATGATTTTCTATTAATAGAGGATGAAATTATTACCACTTTCTACTCTATTTGACTATGGAGTTCTACTCTTGTAGAACACTTTAATAACAAGCAGTAAAATTACTGTTTGAGAAATAAAACTTCCGTAATATACATTTACAGTCAAATTTGAAAATAAAAAGAATAATTTCAGTAACATCTAAAAGGCTTTTGACCTTATTTATCCTTGCAATTAGCACCAGAAAAAGATATGGAGAATTGTTTGGAGAAATCTTTTATGATAATATGTATTTTATGTATATAATATTTAAATATTAAATGGTGTTGCTACCCAGAGAGAAATGATACACTTATAGCATTGCTTCTCAGGCTATCAGTAACAACCTTAGGTCAAGTTCACCTTACAGAGTTTGAATTCCTAAGACTCTCTTTAGACTTACTGAATCAGGAATCAGGGTTTGAAATGTACATGTCATCTTTTATTGTTGTTTGTTTTGTCTCTGCTGTGGTTTGAACCCAGGACCTTGTATTTCTAACCCTGAGATATATGCCTAGCCACCTACTGTTTCCTTTACATGTACATTGAAAAATATTGTAATGCCATTTAGGCTCAAAACATTTTTGGAGATCACTTAGTATCCATCATGATATTCACGCAATGTCCTAGTCAAAAAGAGGGAATCATAAAGATTATATAAACTCTAGTATGTATTAGCAATTCCAGTATCCCCCATTTCTGCCAATCATGTCATATTAGTCCTGGCTTATTTGGTGGGTTTTTTTTTCCAGTTTCAGTTAGTTTCAATTGACCATGGTTAGGAGAGTTTAACTAGATATTCTGAGAGAGATCACAGAAACCATTTATTACAGTATATTGCTAAAGTTGTTCTTTTTTATAACTGGTTATAAATATTAATCTCTTACTGTACTTTATTTATAAGTGAAACAATAAAATAAATCTATGTATATGAATAAAGCATTGATTGGTCTATTGTTATTTGCAGCTGTGGGTGCCCATTCAGGGTTTTGGAGCACTTTCCCTATGGATATGGATACACACGATATATCCAAAGAGACCTCTTCGTGATAGTGACACACATCAAATTCTTAAACTAAGTATACTGTTTACACAAAGTAAGTATAATGTTTATACAAAGCAAAGAACAGGGTTGTACATTCTGACTCCATTCTCATTTTTCTATTATCTTCCCTATCTCCATCAGAGAAGAATCATATAGATCCCAAAGATATATAAAGAACCCAACAGATTTTCAAATTTGAGTATTTGAAAATAAGTTAAAGTAAAAATCTGGCTCATCAAGAAAACCTGGAAGAAAATGAAAAACATGGAATTTTAAAACAGCTTTAACTTAGGTCAAATTGAAATACTGCATCTTACTGCTGTTAAAATTAACACTTTAACACAAATCTCCACATATTTACACAAAAAGGAAGTGGGTCCTTCTACATCCTCATCTCCATCCTTCAAGTACTTACAAATACACCTGTGTTAATTACTATTTATCTCTGTGACAACATGCCTGAGATAAATAACTTAAGAGAGGAAGATCTATTTTGGCTCCTGATTTCTGAAGTTTTACTGCCTCCTATGGGAGCAGTAAGTTATTCTGGAAGTGCTTGGTGGAGGAAAGCTGCTCACTTCTTAGCAGTCAGATTCAGAGAGAGAAAGGAAGGGGCCAGAGACAAGGCATACCCTGAGCAACCTTTGTCTTCTCACCAGGCTACATTTCCTAATAGCCCATTGCCCTGGTGGCATAGTTAACTGATAAAGTTAACACATTGCTGAGACAATCACTACAGGTCAGAACCAGACATTTGGGGAAAAAGTCTCAACATATAAGTCTTGGAAGACAGGGCTGGGAAGGTGGCGTAGTGGTAAAGCACTTGCCTTGCATGCCTGAGGCCCTGGGTTCGATTCCTCAGCACCACATAAGCAAAAAGAAAAAAGCTGGAAGTGGCACTGTGGCTCTAGTGGTAGAGCGGTAGCCTTGAGCTGAAGAGCTGAGGGACAGCGTCCAGGCCCAGAGTTCAGGCCCCACGACCGGACCCAAAAGAAATAAAAATAAATAAATAAAAATAAATAAAAAATAAATCTTGGGAGACTTCATATTAAAACACTGTTACAGATACATTGACTTAATTAATCTTCCAGTTTTACATTCAGAAAATTTGTACCTTTTCCACTGATACTTATTCATAAATCTATACCCATTTCTATCATGTCTCTTCTTAATCCCAAAATAAAATCATAGTTTCTTTAGTATCATTTAAGTAAAGCATCTAATGTGGTATTACTTTACAGATCTCTTCACTTAATTTTTTCCAGGTCTTTCCATTTCCTAACAAATGGGAAATGTCATTCTTTCTGATGGAGGCATAGAATTCCTCTCTCTCTCTCTCTCTCTCTCTCTCTCTCTCTCTCTCTCTCTCTCTCTCTCTCTCTCTCTCTCTCTCTCTCTCTCTCCTCTCTCTCTCTGTATATATATATAATATTTTCTTGATTCATTCATGTACTGAGGGACATCTGGGTTGGTTCCATATCTTAGCTATGGTAAAGAATGCTGCAATAAACATAGTTGTGCTGGTAGCTTTAGTATGGTCTTGTTTGTAATCATTTGGGTAAATGTCCAAAAGTGGGATTGCTGGGTCATAGGGGAGCTCTATTTGGAGTCTTTTGAGGAACCTCCATACTGCTTTCCAAAGTGGTTGAACAAGTTTACACTCCCACCAACAATGCAGTAAGGTTCCCTTCTGGCCACATCCCCTCCAGCATCTGTTGTTATTAGAGGTTTGTGTTTGTTTGTTTGTTTGTCGGTCATGGGACTTGAACTCTGGGCTTGAGTACTGTCCATCAGCTCTTCAGCTCAAGACTAGTACTCTACCATTTGAAATACAGTGCCACTTCCGGTTTTCTGGTGGTTTATTGGAGATAAGAGTTTCATGGACTTTGCTGGCCCTGTTGGCTTTGAATGGCAATCCTCCCATCTCAGCCTCTTGAGTAGCTAGGCTTACAGGCAAGAGCCACCAGCACCCAGCCTAGAGTTTTTGATTATAGCAATTCTAACTGGAGTGAGGTGGAATCTCAGCGTTGTTCTGATTTGCACTTCTTTTATGGCTAGAGAGGTCCATCATTTCTTAACGTGTCTATTGCCCATTTTTATTTCCTCTTCAGAGAAGTTCCTCTTTAAGTATTTAGCCCACTTATTTATCGGGCAGTTTTTTCTTTGAGGATTTGTTGTTGTGGGATTTAATTTTTTGAGTTCCAAGTATATTTTAGATATGAGACCCTTTTCCATTGTATGGCTAGTGAAGGTCTTCTCCCAATCCATGGCTTTCTATTGATCTTGCTAGCTATGGCCTTTGCCATGCAGAAGCTCTGCAACTTCATGCAATCCAATTTGTCCAACTTTTCTTTGATTTGTTGTGTTTCTGGGTCTCTCTTAAGAATATTTCACTTGTGCCAAGGAGACCTAGGGTTTCTCCTATTCCTTCCTGTAATGTTTTCAGGGTGTCTGCTTTGACTCTGAGGTCTTTAATCCATTTGGAGTTGATTCTGGTGAAGGGTGATACATACACATCTAGCATTCTTTTTCTACAGGTGATTAACCAAGTTTGCTTGTACCAATTACTGAAGAGGCTGTCTTTCTTCCATCCTTTTAACTCAGGAATGAAACAAGAATGTTCACTTTCTACACTTCTCTTCAATTTAGTATTAGAATGCCTAGCTACAGCAATAAGACAAGACGCAAACATAAAGGGGATGCAAATAGGGAAAGATGAAGTAAAACTCTTCCTCTTTGCAGATGACAAGATCTTGTATATAAAACATCCCATGGATTCCACTCTCAAATTTTTCAAGCTGATTCAAAATTTTGGAAAAGTAGCAGGGTATAAAATTAACCCTCAAAAATCAACGGCTTTTCTGTATGTCCACAATGAGAAGAGCACGGTTGAAATCAGGAAAAGAACTCCTTTTGTAATTACTCCACAATAAATAAAATACCTAGGAATTAACTAAAGAAGTGAAGAACCTCTACGATGAAAACTTTGAAAACCTGAAAAATGAAATCAAAGTAGAACCTGGGAAGTGGAAAAACCTTCCATTCTCCTGGATCGGAAGGACAAACATCATTAAAATAGCTATACTTCCCAAGGCTATCCACAAATTCAATGTGATTACCTATCAATATTCCAACCTCATTTTTCAATGAAATAGAAGAAGCAATCCAAAAATTCATATGGAACAATAAAATAATACCTCGAATAGCAAAAAAATCCTTAACAGAAACATGAGTGCTGGAGGAATATCGATATCAAATTTCAAACTCTACTACAAAGCCATAGTAATCAAAACAGCTTGGTACTGGCACAAGAACAGACCTGAGAACCAATGGAATAGAATTGAAAACCCAGAAATGAACCCATAAACCTATAGCCACCTAATCTACGATAAGGGAGCTAAAAAATATTTATTAATCTTATAACTCTTTGAGTTTTTGGCTCTAAGAAAAGTAATTTCATGTTTGAAAGAACTAATATTCAAATGGTATCATTGCCATTTAGAGAAAATAAGTCAATTATAAGGTATTTGATTATAAATATGAAATATTGGATGTAATGGTTAATTGAATACTGTCTCTATAAATATCTTTTAGCTAGAAATAGTTGAATGATTGTTATAATCTAGGCTACAATCTCACATTATATTAAGCACTGGTTTCTCATTCATTTACTGCTTACTACCACTCATTTAGATATATTGATATCCTCATTTTTAAAAATTGCATAGCTGCACTTAGCATGGTTAAATAACGTGGCCAAGTTTATTTAGCAAGCCTATTTATTAGAAATAAAATGAATTTCCTCTAATTTGTGTTAAGAAATCAACATAGCATCCTATAATGTGATTGGTTTTATAGCAGCTGTAGATCACAGCTACAGCTGTCTGGTTTGCAAAGGACATCTGCATATCTAGCTGTCTCTGTAAGCTCTTGGCATTTTCCTGTAACTCAGAATTATCAGCTTTAGGTAGACAATGAGCACATCACTGTTTGTGCAGTGCAATGTGGGCCATAGCTACTGTTCAGCCTTCCAGTCTCACCCTGTTAGACATACCAGCTGTTCCTCCTTCTCGGCCTCTACCACATTTTAATAAAGCTCTGTTTTTAACCTATTTTATGGGAATATTCTCTCAATCTGACAATAATAAATTTCAAAGGAAAACCTAAATGGCCAAAAATAGGTCTGTGATACTCAATGTCATAAAAATTTAATTTTGAGTGAGAGGCGCAAGAACAGAAAATGACAAAAATGAATCATCAGATTAATTTTTCCGGAAGAGCCTGTCATTGAGTCAGGGCTGCTTCCTTCCTGTCTCCTTAGCAGCTTTCTCTTCAATTCAATCTGTTTTTATTTCACTCAGAGAACCTCCATAGAAACACAACGAAGGGACTGGTCAGAAGAGCTACAGACATATTTGTGACTCACCCTTCATTAAGTAGAGAATTGGGTTATCTACTCCATCAGAAAAAAAAGAATAGTATAAAAACTCCTTCCATAAAACAATTGCAATCTACTCAAAAAGATATGAGATATTCACATGCATATTTACATATCAATGCCATTTATAATCTTGCAGTTCATATTTAGTGCCAAAGGTTGCCCAAACTAGCTATTAAAAATGTAGCATATTAGGCTGGGAAGGTGGCTCTTGCCTTGCATGCATGAGACCCTGGGTTCGATTCCTCAGCACCATGTAAGCAGAAAAAAAATGTAGCATATCGGGGGCGGGGGAGAATGGGAAGGGATGGGAAGGGGAAACAAAGGAGGCTACAATTACAATGCTTGATAAGAAATGTACTCATTATCTTGCCCATGTAATTGTAACCCCTCTGTACAGTATTTTCAAAATAAAAAATAAATAAAAAAAAATTTTAAATGTAGCATATCAAGATGGCATTTTAGTGATCAACAAATAGTATATGAAGCATACTCATACTGAAAAAAAACTCATTTTTTAATCTGAAATGAAAATTTAACCATTCAGTTTCTCATAGCTCAACCTCCTCCCTAATTTTCCTATTTTTTTTTTTTTTGCTGGAGCTTCCAAACTACTTCCGAGTTTATCCAAGGTTTTATTTCAAGTATTCTTTGCAATTCAGGTAGGGAAGAATTTATCAAATAATTTGTTTTTAGGTCTCAATTCAATTATTTGGATGAATAAGATTACAAATATGAACGAGATTGCATGTGTAAAAAAGTCACAATTTCTGCCATTATCAAAACCAGTAATAACTTACATTAAGTATAAATTAGAGTAATTAAGCATTGAAATACCAATATATCATACCACAACCACTAAAATAAACTTTATATTAATTTTTAATACTTAGATATTGTTTATAATATGTAGTAATTATTAATATTTCCTCTATTTTAGTTTTTCATATTCTTGTAAAAATACTCTTCATTGATCATTTAATTTATTTCATTTTCTTCTTTCACTGGGTAGATTAATTTATTTAGGTAAAATTCAAAATTTTAAACCTATCATGAATAGTCATCTAAAGATTTTTAATTGAAGTCTATCATCTCTAAAAATCTACCCAATGTAGATTAATAAATCAAATTCATTTTCAGGTGAAAAATGGGTGATAGGTTAAGTGAGTTGACAGTCTTAACCAATACCTTCTCTAAAATATTGCATATAAACCTAAGGTAATTACTTTATAGTGTGGAATTATATTTGCTGCTATACTTACACAGTTCAGTGCATTATTATGAAGTGTTAAGTGGGCTGCTATGTGAATGGAAAATCCTATTTTTTTAGCTACTACTTTTAACTATTAGGTCAACTAGATTTTACTTCCAAAGACCAAACAAGTATTTCAAACAAAATCCACCTAGATGCATAGCCATTAGCCTTTAAACTGAGCCACAATAACCCTGCATTGTGAAGTTCACATTTTGTCTTATTTCTGCCTTATAGTACAGGTACCAATCTGTATAACAACTAAAATACACTAGAAGTCCGGGCACACTCAATCTGATATATCCTTGTTCTCAGTCACTCATTCTAGAGAATGTGAACTGCTATATCATAGGACATTCAAGCAATATGGAGGAGTGAATCAGAAGACAAGGAGCCAAATGCTTCTGTCAGTGCCATGGAAGACAAACATGATCGTGAGTGACTACCTTGTGATCCTAGTTCTCAAGAGACTGGCATAGAAGGATCACAGACTGATGCTTACCCTCAGCTTCACAGTGAATTCAAGTAGCACCTGGGTAAAAAAGAAAGACCTTGTTTTGACTTTGACTCCCTCATAAAGAAGATATACATCAGTGAACCATCTTGGATATAGATCCTTCTTTCAATCAAGCATTTTAAATAACTTCTACACAAGCTAGTATCATATTATATCTAAGAGAGACTTTGAACCGGAACAACATAGGACTCTTCCTGCTTCTGGGCAGAGTCAACATGGTTACACCAACCTCTGATTCCAACGTCACTCTAAAACATCCAAGATTTAAAGTATTACAGATTATCTCACAATGTGAAAGTCAAGACTGTACTTGCCATTTTGTTGTATTGTCATAGCTTACAGTCTGTCTTGAAATCTAAGAGCAAACATCTTCCAATAATTCTGTTTACATGTTTTCAAAAAACACTGGAGTGGTTTGCAAAGTCAAACTATTCTCTGGCAAAAGAAGAAATAATTTTATGATCATGCTGTAGCAGAGTCCATGTTATTTGTTTGAAAAAGTCCTTGCTTCTTAGTTGGATCACATTTCTTAGCTTCCTCAAAGCATAGGATGGGGTTCTAATATAATATGAACAAAGTTGATGTTGATAGATATCTAAGCATACCTCTGTGCTGGCTTTCCACACTTGCTCTTCCTATTATTTCTTTATTTTTAAATGGTAATTTTTTTATTGTGAAAATACTGAACAGAGGGATTACAATTACATGGGCAAGATAATGAGTACATTTCTTATCAAGCATTGTAGCCTCCTCCTCTGTTTCCCCTTCCCATCCCTTCCCATCCTCCCTCCCCCCGCCCCCTCACCCAATCCTCCCTGCTACTCTCCCCCCCCCCTCCACACCAAAGTTGTCATTTTTCGACATAATAACTTGTACATCTCATTGTTGCAATGGGTCCACATGTATCCCTATTTAAACAATTTGTTTTTCCCCTTCCCCTCCACAAATTATACCGACATCAAATACAGTGAAAGCAGGGGTTATACCATGGGGAGGAACATACAAAGCAACAAAGAAATAATCTTATAAATGTGTTAGAAACAATTGCATGAAAGAAAAAAAAACATTTGAATACATATCTTAGGGTTCATTTCCCTAACATCACCTTATCTGATCTTTTCTGCTTGTCTCTGACATATACTAGTTATTGCAAATAAGGGAAACCATGGGACCTATGTTTCTTTGGGCCTGGCTTACTTCACTTAATATAATTTTTTCCAAACCTTTCCATTTCCTAACAAATGGGGCAATGTCATTCTTTCTGATGGAGGCATAGAATTCCATTGTGTATATATACCACATTTTCTTGATCCAAAAATAAATGATAATTTTTTAATTGTGAAAATACTGTACAGAGGGATTATAATTACATGAGCAAGATAATGCGCAATTTCTTATCAAGCATTGTTACCTCCTCTGTTTCCTCTTCCCATTCCTTCCCATCTCGCGCCACCCCCTCCCCCACCCCCCGCCGCCAAATTTGTAAAGTTGTTTTTTCGCCATAATGTCTTGTACATCTCATTGTTGCGATGTATCCCTATTTAAACAGTTTTTTCCCTTCCCCTCCATAATTTCTTTCTTAATAACCAAATGTCCATAATCTATTATATACTGAAAATTCCAAAGATGTAGTACCTTAACATTTGTGAATGCATACATTAGTAGTATCCTTCACGTCAACCTGTGGCCCACCAATGTTGGATTCAGGGCACATTATTTTACATTGTACTTTGCATGTTTGAGAAATATACGACAAGTATTCATTTTAAAGTATAATGCAGAATGGTTTCACTGCCCTGACATTTCCCTGTACTTTTCAATGCTCCCTTCCTTCCTCCAAAACCAATCTTTGAAATGTCTTTGTAGTTCTGCCTTTTCCAGAATGACAAGCAAATAGAAGGATAAACTATATAGCATTTTAAGTTGAATCTCTTCCCTTAACAATACACATTAAAAGTTTACTTCTGTATCGTTTTTAATATGTATTTTATTAGAATGATACTGTACAGAGGGGTTACAGTTACATGAGCAAGGTAATGAATCAATTTCCTATTGAGCATTGTTACCCCTCCTTTGTTTTTCCCATACCATCCCTTTCCTTCCCACCTCCCCAACTCCTCCCTTCCTCTCCCACTAAATTGTAAAGTTATTTTTCAACATAGTGTCTTGTACATCTCATTGTTACAATGGATCATCCTGTATCCTTATTTAAGCATTTTGTAACTTCTCTTCCCCTCCCCAAATTAGAGAAAAGGTAAATACAAAATACAGGACACCAGAATCAACAGGGGTTATACCATGGGGAAAGAACATACAAAGAAACAACAAAAAAAATCACATAGTACATTACAAGTACATTAAAAAGAACAGCAAAAAAGATAAAACCTCTTGTGTTCCTGTCTTGAGATTCATTTCATTCAGCATCTTCTGTATCTTTCCTGTCTCATTCGAATCATCTCTTTATGTTGTTGAATAGTATTTCATTGCTTGGCTATGCTGGAATTTGTTTATCCATTTACCCACTGAAAGATATTTTGCTTGCTTCTAAGTTTTAACAATTATGAATGAAGCTGTTACAAAAATCCATGTTCAAGTATTTAAGTGGATAAAATTTTCATCTCCTTTGAGTAAGTAGAAGCATAATTGTGATTAGATGACATAGGAAGAATTGCAAAGAAACTGTCAACATATCTCATAAAACAGCTGAGCCATTTTTCCTCCTTACCAGCCATGAATAAGAGTTCCTATGACTCCAAATCCTTGTCAGTATTTGGTATGGTCAGTGTTTGAGAAAGTTCCAATTTTAGTAAGTGTGTAGTATTAACTCATTGTTTTAATGACAATGTACAATTTTCTAATGACCTATGTCAACCATCTCTTCATATATGTATTTGCTATCTGTAATAATTTTTGTAGAAATGTTTGATCTGATTTATTTTACTTGGATGGTTTATTTAGCTATTGTTGAGTTTTAAAAGTGCTTATTTTTTTCAATACCAGCTTTGTGTCAAATGTGCATTTTACAAATACTGTCTTCTAATAGGCTTACAAGGCTATTTTTAAAATATTTTAACATTTTTATTATATTTTATAAAAATATGATATATGTTTAAGCCATAAATCATTGATGTCACACACTTAAAGAAAATATTCATAAAACTTATATGATAAAAAGTTAATTATTAAAAAGAGTCTAGTACCTATCTAGTATTACAAAAGAGTCTATTAGTTTCATGTTGATTCAAGACAATTCTTGTAGTGTTTAGAACATGCCAAAACCTTTTGTATGATATAATTTTGTCAGACATAACAGAAATAGTAAACTTGATTAACATAATTAACGTAGGTACTTCCATTGTGGAAAATAATGTGAAAAGCAATAAAATGTGTATGTGGGACATTTTACATTCAAACTTTACAAAGAAGATCATCTTATGATGCTAATACAACAAAAATAATGTTTCACTTAAATTTCATTTGGTAGTTAAGGTCCTTTGTACTTTCATAAAGACTGAGCAGGGATCATACTATATTAACAAAAAACATGTTTATGAACCTTAAATCAATACATCATGTAGAAGAAGCCAATTTCACTTATTTCATTTGTAAATTGTCCACAAAGGAATCTATTCACTCTTTTATGAAAGCACTTTTATTTGAGAAAATAATCAATGATCCTTGTCACCCACGTTTGTCTTAGATTTCTTAACAACCTCAATTTACTTCTAATTTCTGTTACTATTAATATGTGTTGTATAGAAAGACATCAAGAAATAAAATTCTTTTTCCTTGAATAAAATTATGTGCCACAGTGTCAGAAGACAGTAGTTTCTCAAATATTAACAAGATCTCCTCTGCAAAATGTCTGATCTTCCATCTTTGTATGCAATACTGTAGTAATAAATTTCCTTAACTTACAATGTAGTCTTGTCCAACTCTGAGTAGATCTCCTTGTTTAATAGCATTTCTAGATATTTTGACATAATCGTTTTCTCATTTTTTCTGAGTTTTATAAGCAACCATGTAATACATTTCTTGTATTCCAGGCACTCTTCCAGGAGCTGAGTATAAATAGCAAACAAACAAAAGTAAATAAACATCTCTTTCTACATTGTGTTTGTCAGTGTTGATCCAAGGAGCACTGCTACCAGTGGCAGAGAAATTGACTAGCAAGTGAAAAACCCTGGGCTTCAACCCCCTACTACCACCACATATGTCGCGTGTGTGTGTGTGTGTGTGTGTGTGTGTGTGTGTGTGTGTGTGTAAATACATCTTGGGTGGGGACTGGCACAGCTGTGTGGTAGAGGCCTGATGCAGAGAACAAACGTGCATGCATTACTTGGATGTTTATAGCAGAGATAACAGGAATAGTAAGATATTAGTTAAATAGTTGACCATCAAATAACCTAAGCTCTTCCATCCATTAACTATGCATTTGGCAAGTTATCATAGTGAAACAGGAACCCGTTTGGCAAGCTTAGAACAGAGCAACACAATTTATGTTTCAATGAAATCTCTGACACGATATCTAGAACTGACTGAAACAGAATAAATGAATAACATGATACCTAGAACTGGCTGAAACAGAATAAATGAATGACACTTTATCTAGAACTGACTGAAACAGAATAAATGAATTCAAACAAAATGACTTTTTTCAAAAGAAAAGCCACCTGAGAGTCAAAGGTGGCATAATTTAAATAGATAAGTATCTTGGAAGGCAATCTGCAGGAGTAATTTGGAGTTTGATTTTGAACAATTTTATTTGAAATGCTTATTATGTAGATGCCTACTAAATATGTTTGACACTTAGAAAAAAATTTCTTGGCTGCAAAGGTAATATAAAAGAAAACATTTCATAGTGAAAAGATGAGATCTGAGGGGTGTATAATATTGGCATTATACCTGTCTGTAAGGAAGGGACATCATGAGGTTGAGGTCAGATGAAGCAGAACCTTGTCCCGATTTAAAAAATTTTAAAAACAAAAAACAAAAAAACAGATTGACTGAGGTTTCCAATGGCATTGAATGGAGTGAGAAGAAACTACTATCTGAATCAATCTAGGAGATTCACAATTTGAATATTATTTTTATTTAAAGTCCCTCCCCCACTGTATAACCCCTGCTCTCACTGTATTTGATGTTGGTATAATTTGTGGAGGGGAAAGGAAAAAAAACAATTGTTTAAATAGGGATACAGGTGGACCCATTGCAACAATGAGATGTACAAGTCGTTATGTTGAAAACGAACTTTACAAGTTTTGGTGGGGGGGGATGGGAAGAGGGGGAAAGGAGAGGGGAGGGGAGAAGGGAGGGAGTTGGGAAGGGATGGGAAGGGGAAACAAAGGAGGAGGCAACAATGCTTGATAAGAAATGTACTCAATACTTTGCTCATGTAATTGTAACCCCTCTGTACGGTGTTTTCACAATTAAAAAAAAAAAAACGAATTAGATACATGTTGGACTTTTCATCCAATATCAACTCTATCACTTTACCAGATAAGTGAGCTTGCATGGCATTTTAAAAATGAATGTAACACTGACTTCCCTCTGTTATCTTCACCCATATGTAGTTGAGAACTGTGAAAAAAAAAACTTGTGGCTATTCTTTTCTTAACATTTTATTGTTTCTCTTTCTTTTAGTGTCAAGGTGAAGTACAGAGGGATTACATTTACATGAGTAAGGTAATAAGTACATTTCTTGTCAAACTTGTTACCCCTTCCTGTGTTTTTCTACTACTTTCCCTCCATCCTCAATCCTCCCCTACCAAGTTGTACAGATTATTTCCAACATATTGTGTTGTGAATATTGCTGCTGCCTTGTGAATATCGCTGTTGCGTGGTGGCTATTCTTTTTTTTGTTTGTTTGTTTGTTTTACTTTGTAATCAGTATATTAGGGAGACATTCATACACTTCAGTAATTGCTTAAATTCTTGTATCCAGATTTAAGTTTATGAACATATGACTTTAAACATACAGTTAAAGCTATCCATTGTAATTTGCTATCCTACCAACATTGAATTACAGTTACTTTGGAGCAAATGGTTTAATGTAAGCCTGTAACATATATGAGGAACACCTTCCTAGGTTATACATGCGACTTCTCAATGTACAGGTCTTTTCAATTGTTTGGCTATTCTTATTAAGATAAAACTTTTTAAAACCTCATGTCTTCAATTACATTTTCTTTCTATTTTAAATATGTCATTCACTGTGTGTGCTCTCCCTCCTCTAAATCATGAGACTGCATTTCTAATTTCTCTATAGGTCAAGCAAGTAAACACTTGGCTTTGCAGGCCATACGGTCTCTGCTGAAATGCATCCAGGCTGCCTGACAACAGCCACAGGCTTCTGAGATGATGGCTAAGTCGAAGAGGAGGGCTAGGCTCCCCAGAGCCTCACTTACAAAACCAGGAAAGGGAGACCCCCATTTACTCCAGAATTATGATTTCAGAGTTTTCATTTTATATTTAACATATAACATTAGTTATTGAATTTTGCAAGTATTAGATTCATTCCTGATTCAGTTGCTCTAATGGAGATCCTAGGAATATGAATTCTTAATAAGTACCTCTATGATTTCAGATTTTTATGCTTCTAAGAGAAGGGAATAACTACCTGAATGAACCAAGTGAAAATGCTGTAAACCTCCCTCTGTTAAAGTTTCTTGCTTAGAAAAAGTTGCAATTAGGAGGTGTAACATAACAAATGATTCTGTTTACTTTCGTTACTGTGTTCCATCTTGCAAATATTTTCATTATGTATCTTCTATAACTGCATTTCTATAGCTTTGCCTGGTCCTTCATGTCCATATTTAGGATTAGATGTCTGCAGCCTAACATAATACCATATTTGTTGCCAAAAACCTTTCCCCCAAGTAATGCAATCACTCTCCTGTCCTGTGGAGAGTGTATCAAATTGGATAAAATAGATGTGAAGGATTGGAGTGATTGTAGTCATTATTTTGTTCTGATGTAGCTTTTAAATCTTTTTCTGATATAAAAGGAAAAAGTGAATGCATTTCTTTTCAGAGTCACCAACGATGCATTTAAAGTAAATAACAGCAATGCCCATCCACTGAGATCTCTCTAAGTAGAGACCCATTACAGAAAAAAAAAAAAAGCAATTTGCAGAAGCATTAACCAAAACCTTTCTGGCAGCCATAACTAGTTCATTACAAAAGGCTTCTCTGTACTTCCTACATTCCTCCTCAAGAAACACTTGCTACTGAAGTATAAAAAAAATCACTGGAGACTTCAAACATGAGCACATTCTCTAACTATGTGATTTTCTGAACAGGTGCTGGTTTGCTCTGATTCATCAGAGCAGTAGTTCGGGAGGATCCACTGATAAATTCCTTCACCTTTCTCTGTCATTAAGAGCAGCTCCTGGAAGAGTGAAACATCTGGCAGCCTCCTTTATTGATGCGAAGGGTTTTTTCAAAGACCTACTATCTTGCCCTTTGGCATAGACTAGAGTCTTCATATATTAAATTTTTCAATGCATTTCTTACAGATATAGAGATACTATACAAGGGAAATGGATAAAACCAGATGAATGTAAATGATTGCACACTTTCTAGACTAGGAGAGAAAGGAATTTCTTAAGTAGAAGACCTTAATTGCTCTAGTTGCAAAGTTAAAATTTTAGATATAATAAACTATTTGAACACATTATGAAACTCATTGTATGAAGTAGCATGATTCATTCAGAAAAATTATGAAAAGTTTAATTTCACTGTAAAAGAATATAAGGTCTCTATTAAACTGAATCAGTGATGGTCTGTGAAGATGATGTTACAACTCTGTTTTATGTGTGTGTACTAGCCCTGGGACTTAAACTCAGGGCCTTGGTGCTATCTTTAAGCTTTTTTGCTCACGGATAGTGTTCTGCCACTGGAGCCACAACTTTACGTCCAGCTTTTTGTTACTAATTGGAGATAAGAGAATCACACACTATCCCATCCAAGCTGGCTTTGATCTGAGTCTCCTAAGTATCTAAGGTTGTAGACATGAGCCTCCAGTGGCTGTCATGGGTTACAACTTTTAACAAAGCAATGTAGTCATGAAATGGTTGAGATTTTAGGAAGAAATTAGAAAATATTGTTCCACCTCTGTTCACATATATGAATGTGCACATGAACAAAATTTACATGGTGTTCTGGCCATCGTAAAATGGAAAATGGAATTGCTTTATTTTTTTTTTTACAAAAGGAGAAATGAATAATAACAAAACAAACAGAATAATATAGGAACATAATTTTTGTGGCAGAGTAGACACTTTTTGGTTTGTTTGTTGTTTTCTGTTTTTTGTCGGTCAGGGGCTTGAACTCTGGGCCTGGGCACTGTCCCTGAGCTCTTCGGCTCAAGGTGGGTACTCTACCACGTGAGCCATGGCGCCACTTCCAACACATTTTTTTAAAGGTTTTATGTAAAGGTTTTTGTGATGAACATGCATTATTTAAAATGACCCATGAAAGAAATAGCCAGAATAAATGCTTTTGCCTTGATGGTCAAATTTGGAAAAAGAAACTATTTCATACTTATCGGAAGTAAATATTTTAGAAACATTCTAAACTTGTGGCTCACAAATCCACAGCAGACTATCCTACCCCAAAATGCTTTGAAATATATCCCAAATTTTCCAATGAATAAATAAAAGCTGTGAGGGGGATGCTAAGTTGTAATAGTAATAGTGTAATCTTTGACCCCAAGCTGAAATATTATATACTAGTCAACCCTTCAATAATAAAACTCAGCAGTAAGTAAAGTGAATATATTTTTCCTTAAATATTGAGGTTTCTCAAATTTCATTCCAGGTACATAATTTGGGGAGGGGGCATTACTATCTATTACTGGAAAGTGAAAGGTTTCTGTGGCTAAGTAAATATTGAGAAATCCTACTTTGAAAATATTTGCATTTGAAAACACATGCTTAGTAATCTAAAATATATTTTAAATCTTTGATTACTAAGCCAACTTTCTTTCAGATTGTCCTCAGAACTAGGCATATCCAAAGCAAAAATATTAGAACAACTGTAGGTTATAAGCAAAACTTATTCCAGAAATATTTGAAAATTTAAAAGATTGCTAACATCAATGTTGAATTTATTTCTTATAACTAAATATGTTGCTACCTATTTTAAGAAACAAAATAACTCTACCATGTTTAGAATAGGCATGTTAAAGTAACGATTGATGATAACAATGACAGTTTCCAGAGAACTACTTAAATTTTCCATGAAGTAAATTGTACTTCCAAAAAGGACTTTCCATTTGAGAGCTGATGAAAGAAAGATGAGATTCCCAATGTTTTACCAATGTACTTGTAAACTAAATAACTCTTGTGTGGTCATGACCCATTACCACTTGAAAAATCCCAGGGCCTGTCTGTAAAAGAGATTATTAAACATATAAATCACAACCTAAAACAAGAGGATATACCTAATTATGTAGAACATAAGAAAATAAATTAAAGCTCTAGAATTTGCTTTTTTGCTATCATTCTACACTGATCAAAAATGAAAGCAAACATGCACAGATTTATCATTTTAAAATGTTTTAAGATTCATGCAAACTCAAAGAAGTATATGATAGCTAAATGATATAGTTACCAACATTTACTAATCTTATCAATGCTTTTATTTAATTGTGAATCTTAAATACATGCTTGATAACATCTTAGAAACTCTGGTAGCTGAACATTCGTAATGAGGAGCCAGAAAACCCTAGTTTAATGATAAAAATCTAAACTTTCAGTTTCTTAAGGTTGTGAAATCACAATGGTATTCTATTTTCCCACCTTAACAATGTATGTTTTATTCTTATGCTGGAAAATACAGCAACCAATATTTATTCAAAGCCTTAAAATGTCTATGTATCAAAATTAAAATAATTTATCTGAGATTAAAATTATTAAAATTATAAAGATACAGCCACATAACTAGATGGCCTCATAATTCCTCCAGAATTACAATAGGAAAATTAAGAAAGCTGGAAACGTGTATGCTGCCTCATGTCCTGAATACCAGCTAGTAAGCAAGGATATAGAGACCAGAGGTTTGTAGTTCAAACCAAGATAAGGAAAAAATTTGAACTACGTTCACATCTTAGAATCGTTTGCAAAGTAAGAGTAACTACAAAGAGCACACAATAGCATTTAGAATGGAAACCATAGTTCTTAAAAGAATCCAACAACATAAAAAGAAACTGTATTATCTTTAGAATTTCTTTCTTTTAATTTTTTTTGCATGTCGGCTGCAACACCGGGGCAGGCCTTAGAATTCTTTATAATCCCACTTGTATTTTAAATTATTTTGGCTATTTATGTGTATATTTTTTTTCTAGAGAACAAAGATGTGACAAACCTGGGACTCTAGAATATTATATTATGAAATTTTTAATTTAAATTAAATGCCCATGATAACAAAAACAACAACAAAAACAAACACTGCAATAAATAACAGGATAGAACTTTCCCCCCAGCTTCAATTTAAAACTGCATTAAATTCAACCTCCTCCAAAAACTCATCTAGCTTTCAAATAACCAACTTCATTTTGTAAACAAATACCCTGAAAGTTTAGTTTAAACTATCTTTGGATAGATAAGTTTCTACATTTACAAATTTTGGTTTTTATTTCTGTAGTATCCCCAGATGGTTAAGGAAATCATTTACTACAAAATAGCAGGACAGTGAGTAAACAGGCACCATTGTCAGTTTTGGATTCAGAAATCTGAAGGAAAATTAGCTTCAGAACAATATAACACTTTTTAAAATTACAAGTATTCTTTTCATCTTTAACCTCTTTCCTCTTAAAAACAATAAAAGTGCTATGAGCTATTATTTTCCATTTTTTTATCAAGAATTACAGGGAAAATATCACTCTAAACACTCTGAATAGCAAGATAAATTGTTGTAAGCTTTTAAGAATATAAATCAGCAATACTAATTAAAGTGAATATCATGCAGATCACTTCACTCTAAAATTCCATAAAAGTATAAATATATATGGTGGAAGGATTTTGGGTACCTGTGGAAATGGAAACTAAATTAATGCTTCCATTTAAAATTGTATATATTCATCTTTATATACTTAAAGAGATACTCTATTCTTAAAGATATATTATATACAATAATATTGGAGATGGATATATTTTTATATTGTTTCAGTTTTATAATTAGCATTTATTATCTACAGAAAATAAAGCAATATTTTTATTTTGGAAAATAAATCAAATTATCCAGTTACTCTTCCATATATGCACTTATGTCATATATTTCTCGTATATGAAAGGAGAAATCAATACCTCAAGATCCAGGGTTGAGTTTAATAGTCTACAAGTTCTAAACTGTACAGTATCCTAGTATCATGCCTTCCAACCTTAATATGTCCCTTGATTAAAGTATCAAATTTAAATCCCATAGCTTGGAGGACTTTATTTTACAAGGATATTAGAAACAGGAAATTTTATTCCAGATTGTGTTTCAATCGTTGTTATCAAATTATTTTTACTTATTATGAACTAGCTCATTGGATATACATATTTAAATTTTACTAAACAGAACATAGTTGTGTACACCTGTCCTAGCACTGAGAAGGCTGAGACAGGAAGATTGCAAGTTCAATGACAATTAGAACTACATAAAAACCTTGTCTTAAATAAATAGGGAAGGAAATAAATAAATACATAACCAAGCTGATTGGAATCTTTCCAATGAAGATTCTGCTACACAATGAGTAAATAATATGCCAAATGCACAAAGCTTGATAAGACCTAATTGAATTTGGATTTTTTTCTGGAGAGCTAATATATTGAAACTATATGTCTTAAATCAGGAGAGAGTAAAAGCTAGGTTGTTTTGGCTACTCTGCCAACAAGAAGCTCTCTTCTAGATGAGTTTAGCAGTTTACAACATCTGTCTCATTAAGTTCTTCTAAGTGATCAGATATCTTCATCACTCATTCTTGATGTTTGTGTTAGCCCATGTAATCATACTCAGTATTAATTTGCAAAGAGTCATTCTTCATTTTTTTTTGGTTCGCTCATGGTGTTTGTACTGTATTTTAATAAGAAAACAGCACTGGTCTTTGGTTTACAGTGAGATACTAATAAAACAAATGTGCTTTTGCATGCTCTTAGGAAATCACATCTTAATAACAAGTTTAGTATAAAAGCATCTTTCTGGGAAGGGGAAGGGAAAGGAGAAGAGGAAGGGGGGAAGAAAGTTGCTTTGTATGGTTCCATGTTAATTAAAATACTGTGGGGGAGGGACATACAAAGATGTTCAATAAAAACATCTTTCTCTAAAACCACATTTTGCATACAAAATTCTTCAAGGGACTTAAAACCTTCCAATAATTTACATTGTTTTTATCATAGCATTTTTTAAAATTTTATTGTCAAGGTGATATACAGAGGGGTTACGGTTACATAAGAAAGGTAATGAGTACATTTCTTGTCTAACTTGTGAGCCCTTCTCTCATTTTTTATCCCTCTTTCCCTCCCCACTGACTCCCCAAGTTGTTGTACAGATAATTTCCAACATACTGTTTTGTGAGTATTGCTATTACATAGATTCCCCCTTTTTTCCTTTGTCTCATCATTTTTTGTTGCCCTTCCCTTTTCTAGTTCAGATAAATGTATTTTTTAAAGTTAACCACAAGTCTATATTGGCTTCATTGTGCTTCTTTCTTGTTAGCCTTTGTGTTCCTTATTATTTGTATCCTAGGATGTTTAGCATAAACACACTCCTCTCTGTGAGCATGAAGAGAGGCCTAAAATTTATCATCCTCTCCCTGAAGAGAATGGGCAGAATACTGTATTGAAGCTTGAAGGCTGCTATTCTTGTGGTTTCCTGCTATCTCTGAGAACAATGCAGAGGTATTTCAATACTGTACTTCATGGTTAGACCTTATTCACCATGTACAACAGAATAGTAGCTTAAATGGATAATTTCATTGAAATAAGGGCTCTGTGCCAGCTGCACAAGGTTGAGGAGAATGGTAACTAAGCTGGTTAGGACATAGCTTGGTAAGTGCAGAGTGTGAGAGGCCAGTGTGTAAACACAGTATTAGGACTCAGAGCCCCCATTCAAAGAGAACCAATCTGTCAGTGCTCGTTTTTACACACAATTAGCAAATGCTTCAATATCACCTTCTTCCACAGTCAAAATTAAAGGCACTATTCTTTTGCCTTTTCACACAAAGTGCCATGCTCACAACGTTGAACTCTTTAGACATTTTAGCAGTCTACAAGTGATTGTAAAGTCCTTCTATGGACACCGTTCAGTAGGCTCCTGAGGGAAGAGAAAAGCTATTCTGAGCGAAAAGCAAGAAACCCCATGGATTCCCATTCTTCCATCTGTCCTTCAAAGATACCTTCTACTTTATGTCATTTGCCAAAGGGGCAAATTTGCCATGAGGAGCCCACAATCAACCATTCCTATTTTGGTAATTATGATATCTAAAGGACTGCCATACTTATTTTTTCTTTTCTTTTGTCTTCTACAAACTTTAGATTTGTTTTCTCTTCTTGTTCTACATTAAAAAATAGTGGTTTTGTATCTTTCCTGTTTTCTAGTATAAGATGAAAGAACATAGATTTCTATTCATAGCACAAAGTTTCAAATATTAGGTATTGTTTATCATTCAATTTGTAATTTGGGAATAAGGCTAGAATAAACCATCTCACTTATTCTATTTATCACTATCTATAAAATCTTAGCTTGTGAACCAAGGAAAAGAATTTATATATATATATATATATATATATATATATATATATATATATAGCTATATATATATAGCTAGACTAGAAAAAAGATAATATGAGGTGTTTTTTCTATGTAGAATTGAAGGCATTTGTCAGATAAAAATATCCATTAAATTCTGCCTAACTCTAGATCAGAACCCTATGACCATCATAGGATTCCTTGGATAGAATCCTGAGGAAGGATTAAGAGTATAATTAAACACCACTGACATAAAGGCTCAGAGATGTGCGCTCATATATTCTACCAAGAAACTGTTGCATACCTGCTTATCATTTGTGTACAAACCACCTATTTGGGGTGCAATTTTCTCCAATGAGTAGTATTTCACATTGTAAAGAATTTTCTTACCTCAGGGTCCCTCTGATGTAGGCAGCCTTATAAAGATGCTAATTCATACACTTCATTGATTAATATTTCTCCAAATGCCAGGCACAGTGCCTGAAATATGAGGAATTCCATAATTCTTTAATTACTGGATACATGAGTATCTTTCCCCTTTTATCACCAGACTGAAATGATTTCTACAACAGCTCATCTGGACAACAGTAAAGCCTGCGGGGAGAGGAAATATTTCTCAAAATAATAATAACATAGTGCTTATTTATGCATATCTTGAGCTAAGAATAAGCCTCCTAGCTTACAGTTACTTTTTGTAAACTCACAAAACCTTATATTATAGTTGGAAATTAAGTATTTTTAAATGTTTTAAAGATAAATAAAAGCATATATAAATTAATGAATATGTAATAAAAACAGTGTTCACATCAACTATCATTTAAACCATTTACAGAACAGATTATCATTTGCATAACTTAAAAGGTAAGCTTAATTTGAGTGGTTTTAAGGAATGAGTCAAAAGTGACAATGTGTCTCAACTACCGAAAATGTAAGGAAGTATCTTCATTGGTGAAACACACAGTAAAATAAAGTTTCATAAGAACTAGGACCACTCCCTAAATTGAGATGTGCAAGGATCCAGAAACCTGGGATTGACACAAAGAAATGATGCCCACAGCATTGCTGTAAGAGGGACTGACCACATTTCACTTTTCTTTTCTTCTATTCTTCTGACATCCCTTTGTGTTAGGTTACAAAAAGTGCTAAATTTATGGAAAAAGACAATTAAAATTGAGTCTTAGACATGCTCTATTTTGACTTAATTTATTTCACCCTTTTTCTGTATATACAATCTTAAGAATTGGTCAATATGCTTAGTCAGTATGATAATCTTTTTATATCAGTGTTGTGTTTTGTGAGTGATAGAGAAAAGAGAATATGCTGTCCATGCACAATCCTAAATAGCTTAAAAGTCTTTTCTTTTACAAATGTACACAATTTTTTTTTGTCAGCCATGGGACTTGAACTCTGGGCCTGAGCACTGTCCATAAGCTCTTCAGCTCAAGGCTAGCACTCTACCACCTTGAACCACACTGCTACTTCCAGTTTTCTGGTGGTTTTATTGTAGATAAGAGTCTCATGGACTTTCCTGCCCAGGCTGGCTTTGAATAGCAATCCTCTGATCTCAGCCTCCTGAGTAGCTAGGATTATAGGCGTGAACCACCAGCTCCCAGGACAAAGATTATTGTGAAAATTTTTTATTCCATGACTTATCTTTAAATGATTGTTAAGGTTTTCCATGTTTTCCATTAAGTAGATGACAAAATGAGGTAATAAACTGTATATCACTTTTATATTTTATTTGTAAAATTTTCTTCAAAATAGTGAAACTATTATCTCAAAACTTCCCAGAGCGTCCTGTTTACTCACCTTTTTGTAGCCCAACATTTTTAATGTTTAACTATTTTTTGTCTTATTCTTTATTTATTGAGACAAAGTCTTGTTACGTTAAACAAGGTGGCTTTGAATCCCCAGTCTTCCTGCTTCTGCCATCCCGGTGCTGGTATTTCAGGTATCTGTCACCAACTCCATTCAATCTCTGACCTTTTTAATATTTACTAATTATGTGGATGGGATTATATCATTGTATTTTAATTTTTAAAATTTGGCTTATACATCACATTTTTGTTGACATTTGCTTTTTCCGTCACTAATTTTTCTTCTACCAGTTACTATTATTTTGAAAAAAAAATCTTTCAAATTCTTGAATTTGCTTTTACTCTTCGTAGATATTTTAAATGTGTAATTTCAAACTGTTCTTAGTGTTAAATTTTTCATTGTTTGCCTCTGCCTCCTGTATGCTGAAAGAGTGCTCTTTTAATATAGCATTTTTCATAATTATCTTGTTTGTTTGGGGCTTTAATCAATATGGGCTTGGTCTTCCTAATGGGTAAATAGTTCCTAATTGATTATTTATTAAACTTGTTTATTAATGTCAACTATGAGATCATAAACATGTTCTATATTTTTTCTGTTAGTTTATAGTTTTTCTTATCTCTATAGTCTATGAGTACTCTCTAGGTAGAAATTATGAGCACTGTATGCATTATGCAAAATAGATGGCAACTCTAAAGTGATAATTGCATATCACTCTTATGCGTTAGGTTATGCACAGTTGAAAATCATAATATATCATAGAAATGTGTCTTAGAGACCACTAAGGTAGATATATTTTGCATTAGATATATTCTCTGTCCAGCATTGTCCTTCAGATCCTGTATATGGAGAAGAAAATAAAAATCAATAAAGTTTGTGCACATACACGCTCCCAACTTTTTAAAGGTCAATCTTGCAAAATTAGCACATCTCACCTCGTCTCGTAACTGCAAAGCAACACACATTAAAAAGTAGAAGTGAAAAGTTTTCCAACAGAAGAAATATTGGGTATGTCTTTAGACTCAGTCCATAAATTTGTCTATGCATTTCAAAAATATAAACTTCGTGGAGGAGGGACCAAGATGGTGCTGGAACAGTAGGGAAATGCCACAGCTCTCTCCAACCAAATAGAGAGTTCGGGCTTCAATGCTCCATTTCCCCAGGAGACCAACAACAACAAAAAGGAGATGACTCAGAGAGATACAGGAAGTGACCAAAAAAAAAAAAAAAAGAAAAGGGAAAAACTTCAGAGCCTAGAAGAGGACGGTAAAGAGGGAAGACCCTCCCCCCTTGCTGACAGCGGTGCTCACTGGGCCCCTCAAGCTGTCAGGCCTGGCTCAGGACACACCAGGGACCACAGAGCCACAAGTGTCCCAAGGCTCCCTGAAGACTCCCAAGAGCCGAAACACAAACAGAAAACTCAGAACACAGAACCTGCATGAAGACCCTCCCCTCCCGTGGCAGGTGCCTCTGCCCGGCCAGTGAGCAGCCTAGCCCAACCTGGAACAGTAGTAGGAGCCAGCAGCGACAGCGAACAACCCCAGGCCCAACTCACAGTGTAGGCCTCTGCCTGGCTGGTAAACAGCCTAGCCCAACTCACAGTGGCAGCGGTGGTTAAATGACCCCCAGACTCGCGGCTTGGCCCCTCTCTGCACCCGCCTGAGGGAACAGCCCTGCCCAGCCCAGGGCTGCGGCGACAGCGGCGGAGGCGGCAGCAAACCCCCAAACTGGCAGTTCGGGGCCGTGCCTCTCTGCACCAGCCTGTTGTAAGCATCCCAGCACAGCCAGGGATGGCAGTGGCTGCCGTGGCAGCAGCAGCAGCAGTAGCGGAGGACCCCAGACTTGAGGCACGACCCTGAGTCTCCTGCTCTGGCCTGTGGAAGCAGTCCAGCCAGGAACAGGAGTGGCAGCGGTGAGGAACCCTAGACCCATGGCTCCGACCCCATCAGCATAAACAGTGGCAAAGGTGTGAAACACAGACCCAGCCTGTACCACCACCCAGCATAGCCCACAATCATCTCAACAAACACGGAACAGAGTGGTGATCAGCAACCTACAGTGCACAAAAACAGCAATCAGCGACAACACTGCTGGACAGCTCCCAAGCAGTATCAGGATAAGTGCATACCCCACCTAACTCCCCCTGCCACGGAAGACCAACATTGGTGGTGACCCCTCAGAACTTGACGTGGACCCTCCCCCCACACGCCACCTGGACTACAGGTCCCAAGGAAGCTGTGCATTGTGCAAGTGCACCAGAACCAGTGGAGACACCCTGCCCACCAGGGCTTGACCAAAAACTCCCCTGGGAGGGAACTCAAGCAGGTGGAAACTACCCAGGCTATCCAGTTGGCAGTTGATGGAACCCTACCTGCATCCTAGGCAGGAATCCTAGCTATCTTAACTGCCTGTCCCTGACTGGTCAGGATCTGAGTGCACACCCCAGCAGAGAGCAGAGTGTGTCTGCTCACCACAATCTAACAAGCGTAGGCCCTACTTTGGTCAGACCAGCCTCTGGAAAGCAGCCCCTCCTACAACAGAATCTTGGACCAGATAAAGTAGTCTCCACCATCCCAGTGCCTAGAGCAAGCCACATCAATTGACCCAGGAACAAATCCAAAACCAAGCAAAGCTAACCACCAAGTGACCAAAACAGAGCCTGGAATAGGTCTCCAATAATCCCTGAATCGACATGGGAAAATCACAGTGAGAATTTACAAGATTCATCAACGGCCAAGATAATAAAGCAGACTAAAAGGCCAGCAACCACACAGGAGAGAACACCAGTGGAAGCAAAAAAGAAATTGAAGACAAACGCTACATCAAAGATATGATAGAGGCAAGAATTAAAACAAGAAATAGATTAGAAAATTAAAGAACAAAAGAATGAGCTATAAAAAGAGATCCAGAGCTTTAAATAAGAAACTCTCTCAAAAATAGATGCAGTACACACGTCACTAAAAGATGAGATTAACACTCTGAAAGGAATCATGTAGAAATTATAAATGGCTCAATTTCCTCCATGCAAAATTCAATTTCCTCAACGCGAACCATGATGGAATCACTTAATAGCGTGGATGAAATGGAAAACAGAATATCAGATACTGAAGACAAAATGCAGGCACTGGAAAAAAATTACAGACATGGAAAAACCCTCAAAATATGCCAAAGGGAAGTCCAAGAACAAGCAGATTGTGCCAAGAAAGTTAACCTTCCTATAATTAGGGTGGACAAAGGTAAGGAATACCAGAATAAAGGAGTACAACCCTTATTTAATAAGATCATCACCAAAAATTTCCTCAGTCTTAAAAGAGAAATCTTACTTACATAACAGAGGCCTACAGAACACCTAACAAGCAAGATCCCAGGAGGAACACTGATAGGTACATTATAGTAAAAATGCTCGATTTTAGCAGTAAAGAAGCAATCTTGCATGCAGCAAAAGCAAAGAAGGAGCTGTACTACAATGAGAAAAAATTACAATCACTGCAATCTCTCCACACAGACACTGAATGCAAGGAAAGCCTTGAAAAGTACCATCTGAGCCCTGAGAACCAACAACTGCCAGTCCGGACTGGTATATCCAGCAAAACTAGCATTCAGATTAGATGGAGAAACTATTTTTTTTTTCTGTCGGTCACGAGACTTGAACTCTGGGCTTGGGAGCTATCCCTCAGCTCTTCAGCTCAAGGCCAGCACTCTACTGCTTGAGCCACAGTGCCACTTCCGGTTTTCTAGTGGTTTATTGGAGATAAGAGTCTCACTGACTTTCCAGCCCAGACTGGCTTTGAACTGCAATCCTTAGATCTCAGCCTCCTGAATAGCTAGGATTACAGGCATAAGCCACTGGCACCCAGCTAACGTTTTTAATAGTAAAGAAACACTAAATGAATTCATGAACAATGAGCCAGAATTAAAAAGAATATTATGAGAAGGATTAAAATCTGAAGAAAGCAATCAAGAACAGGGATCCATAATAGATAAAGATCATTAGGAGAGCAACTTAGTAAACACAGGAAGAAAGGAAAGAAGAAAAACTTAGGAAAGTAAGAAAATGACAGAAAAAAACAATATACCTCTCTATAATAATCATAAATATTAATGGACTCAATTCACCAATCAAAAGAAAAAGAACTGTAGATTGGATCAGAAAACAAGATCCATCAATGTGCTGTCTTCTAGAGACCCACCTCACAGGTAAAGATAAAAGCAAACCCTGAGTGAAAGGATGGAGGAAGATCTACCATGCAATGCCCCTAACAAGAAGGCAGGAGCTGCCATTCTGATATCTGATAAAATAAACTTTACATTAAAACCATTATGAAAAGATGAAGAAGGTCACTACATATTAATACAGGGAACAATCAAAGAAGAGAATATCACCATTGTCAATCTATACACCCCAACATCAGTGCATCCATCTGTGACGTGGGTCACAGAAGAAATTAAAAAGTTCCTACAATTCAATGAAAATGAAAAAGCATCACAAAGAAACCTATGGGACACATCGAAAGCAGTCCTGAGGGGAAATTTTATTGCTCTCAGTGAGCACAGCAAGAAAACAGAGACAGAGCAAGTAAACAATCTCATGATGCAACTAAAACTTTTAGAGAAACAAGAAAAAGTTGAACGTAAAGTTGCTAGATGGAGCTAGATAACCAAAATAAGAGATGAAATTAATGAGATAGAGACTAAGAAAACTATAAATAAAATTAATAAAACAAAAGGCCGGTTTGTTTAAAAAAATAAAATTAATGGACCACTATCAAGATTAATTAAAAAAAGAATATGGGAGACCCAAATCAATAAGATCAGAGATGGCACAGCAAAAATTACAACAAACATCCAAGACATCCAAACAATTACAAAAAAATATTTCCAGACTCTATACTTACTAAGGAAGGAAAACCTAGCAGAAATGGATGAACTTCTAGAGAACTACAAATTGCCCAAACTGAATCAAGAATAAATTAATTAATTAAATATGCCAATAATCTACAATGAGCTAGAGGAAGCAATCAAAAGCCTTCCAATAAGGAAAAGCCCAGGACCATATGGATTCATTACAGAATACTATAAGACCTTTAAAGAGAAACTAATACTCATACTCCTCCAGTTCTTCAGAGAAATAGAATCAGAGGGAGTAATCCCAAACTCATTCTATGAAGGCAGTATCACACTCATCCCCTAACCAGGCAAAAACCCAACCAAAAAAGAAAACTACAGACCAATCTCTATGACAAACACAGATACAAATCTCCTCAATAAAATTCTAGCCAAGAGAATCCAGAAACATATCAAAAAATCATTCATTATGACCAAGTAGGCTTTACCCCAGAGATGCAGGGATGGTTAAACATATATAAGTCAATAAATATAATCCAGCACATCAACAGATCCAAGGTCAAGAATCACATGATTATCTCCATTGATGTGGAAAATGCTTTTGATAAAATACAGCCCTCATTCATGTTAAAAGCTCTGGAAAACATAGGAGTAGAAGGAACAATATGACAGACCAACAGCTAATATTATACCTAATATGGAAAAACTACAACCAATTCTCCTAAAAACAGGAACAAGACAAGAATGCCCACTCTCTCCACTCCACTTCAATACAGTTCTGGAATCCTTAGCCAGAGCAATAAGGCAAGAAAAACACATTAAAAGGATTTGCATAGGGGAGGAAGAAATTAAACTATGTCTTTTTGCAGATATGATTTTATACCTTTACGATCCCAAAGGCTCCATTCCCAGACTCTTAGAGCTTATAAACTACTTCACCAAAGTAGCAGGATACAAAACTAACAAACAAAAATCAGGTGCCTTTCTGTACACCAACAATGTATAAGCAGAAATGGAAATCAAGGAAACAACCTCATTCACAATAACCTCAAAAAAATAAACTATCTAGGAATTAACATAACCAAAGATGTAAACGGTCTATTTCATGAAAACTATAAAAGCCTAAAAGAGGAATCATAGAGGATAGCAGGAAATGGAAAGACCTCCTGTGTTTCTGGATAGGCAGAATTAATATAGTGAAAATGGCTATACTGCCAAAATTGATATACACAATCAATGCAATTTCCATTAAAATTCCAATGATGTACTTTACTGAAATAGAGAAAACAGTCCAAAAGATCATATGGAACAACAAAAGACCTAGAATAGGCAAAACAATAATAGACAAAAGAAACAATGCAGGAGGGATCACGATACCAGATCTCAAGCTCTAATATAGAGCCATAATAACAAAGACAACTTGGTACTGGCACAAAAAGAGACCTGAAAACGAATGGAACGGACTGGAGGACCCAGAAATAAAGGCACACACATACAGTCAGTCAATATTTGACAAAGGAGTCAAAGACATACAGTGGAAGAATCACAGCCTCTTCAACTATTGGTGCTGGGTAAACTAGGTGGCCACATGCAGAAAACTGAAATTGGACCCCAGCCTGTCACCATGCACTAACATCAACTCAAAATGGATTAAAGACCTTAACATCAAACCTGATACTCTGAAACTACTGCAGGACAGAGTAGGAGAGACACTTGAACTATTGGCACTGGAAGGAACTTCCTGAACAGAGTTCTAGGATCACAACAAACTAGAAAGGGACTGGGCAAATGGGACTACCTTAAAATAAAAAGTTTCTGCACAGATAAAGAAAGAACAACCAAACTAGAAAGAAAGCCAACTAATTGGGAAAAAAATATTTACCAGCAATGTATCAGACAAGGGTCTAATATCTATTATATATAGGGAACTCAAGAAACTAAGCCCACAGAAACCAATCATGAAATGGACAAGGGAGCTAAAGAGAGACTTCTCAGAAGAAAATATAAAAATGGCAAAGAAACACATGAGGAAATGTTCATCATCCCTGGCTGTAAAGAAAATGCAAATAAAAACAACACTGAGATACCACCTTACCCCAGTCATAATGGCCCACATTGTAAATTCAGCCAATGACAAACGCTGGAGGAGATGCAGAGAAAGAGGAAACCTACTTCATTGCTGGTGGGAATGTATACTAATACAACAATTTTGGAAAGCAGTCTACAGATACCTCAGAAAGCTAAATACAGACATCCCTTATGAGTCAGTGATACCACTCTTAGGCATCTACCCTGAGCAACAGGAACCAGTATACAAAGTCAGATGTACCTCCATGTTCATTGCAGCATTGTTCACAATAGCCAAGATTTGGAAACAACACAGATGCCCCACTACTGATCAGTGGATCCAAAAATTGTGGTACCTATATACAATGGAATTATCCAGCCATTAGAAAGGACAAAATAATGGCATTTTCAGGGAAATGGATGGAACTAGAGCAGATTATTTTGAGCGCAGTAAGCTAAGAACAAAGAGACAAATGGCACATGGTCTCCCTGATATGTGGATGCTAAAGCCAAAATGCAAGAAGATATGACAAAGTAAACAGGACCTGAGAAAGAAAGGACAGCCCTCACTTTGTCATATCATTACTAAATGACTCCATGTTCTTGACCTTATATATAGTAGATATATGCACACAATGGAGGGAAGACAGGAGGAGGACACAGAATAAATGGGGAACGGAACAACATACAACAAAGGGGCCCATCAGCTACACTGGACATGGAAGAAAAAGAACTAAGCAACCCAAAGACAGCGATGGGAAGGGAGGAATGAGAGGGAAAGAGGGAACAGCCTACACGAAGGGAAAGGAAAGAAGTGTAAACACCAACTGATGTGGAAAAAATAATTTGTATTGTCAAAGCTCATACAATTCACAAACTGTATAGACCATGATAATGACAATGTGCCTTGTAAAGGTAAAAATATGTTTGCGATTTTTAACTATCACTATTCCACAATACTGTGAAATATACGAAATTTATGTAATCACCTAATTTCAATTTTTAAAAAAGCGAGAGAAGGGATGGGTTAGGAGCGATGGGTGACAATGTATTCATATACTGTTTTGTAGAATGGGAACTTCTTTGTACAACCACCTTAATAATAATAATAATAATAATAATAATAATAATAATAAATAAAAAGAATAAACTAGTGCTCAGAGAAGCTGACAGTGAAAAAATATATAAACTTTGCCTAATCACATGTACAGTTCAACACCCATACAACTGAAGGAAAGAAAGCATACAATTCTATCAGAACTAAAATATTAACTATACTTCTACATTTACCAAAATGTAACCACTCATACTATATTAACATTGGTTTTGGACAACATAAAATAAATTGATACTACTTTACCTAATTCTGTTAACAATATTTTGGTAAAGCATTAGGGTTTTTCAGTTATTTTGTCAGTTATTAAAAATGAGGGAACTGGGGGCTGGGAAGGTGGTTCAATGGTAAAGCGCTTGCCTTGCATGCCTGAGGCCCTGGGTTCGATTCCTCAGCACCACATAAAAAAAAGGAAAAAGCCAGAGGTGGCGCTGTGGCTCAAGTGGTAGAGTGCTAGCCTTGAGCTGAAGAGCTGAGGGACAGCACCCAGGCCCAGAGTTCAGGCCCTACGACAGGACCCAAAAAATAAAAAAATGAGGGAACTAATGTTCAGAGGATAACATTATTATTATAGTAATTGAATGCTAGGAGTTGTTTTGTTCCTGTCCAGCACATTAACTGTTCTAAACATAGACAAGAAGGAGCAGTGAAATTTTGTCAGTGAAAAGGTAAATAAAAGGAGTGTGTTAATTTATGCTAATTTTATTAGTCTTTCTTAGTATAAGGAGCAAAATAACAGCCTGATTAATACAATTGAATCAACAAATTATTTCTTAAGTTGTAATATTCCCTAATGCTTGCCTTGCTCATTCTTGCTATTTTATTCAATCGTGGAGGCTAAATTCTGAGTCTTCTTTCTGAATAGTGGAAATCAGTGAATCACTTAGTATTCTGTAGCCAAATATTTGTGTATTACTTTATGATCTATTCCCATAACATGGATTTTAAAAATCTCTCATTGTGGTAATGGCTTTCTTAGTATTTGCTATGTGCCATTTCTGCTGTTATGTATTTATGATTTTGTAGTATGGAATATATTGGTTAATTAAATTTTAATGTCTCCATCCAATACACTATATGAGTTACAGAAGTAAAAGCTCAATTCTGAAGGACTAGAGTTATTCTAGGAAGGAAGGAATCAAATCAAGAAAAGAAAGATGAGAGGGAAGAAAGAGAGAAGGAGGTAGAAGAGAAAAGGAGGGGGAGGAAGAAGAGAGATGGAGGAAAGTGTGGAAGAGGGGAAGGTTTTTACTGAAGCTTGGGTGTTACTACCACATGTTTCTGTTAAATGTAACCATTATTCAAAGAAAAAAAATACAGCTCCAGCAGCACCAAGAGTTTGAAAAACTTGTTATATCTAGTCTTCCAATATTCAGTACTGATTATTTAATAATGAAAACAAGATGAATTAATCCTTGTTGCTTGTGGTAAGTATGATGATATAGGAATTATTGTACCTATTTATTACTTTAACAAGAAGAAATGTGATAGGAAATGCAACCACTCAACAGGATACTACACTTTGAAATCCTGATCAACAGTACCTCATAAAATTGTCCACTGGAAAAGCCTCAAATAATTCTTCCCAAGTGCACTTACTTTAATGTTTCTTGTAGGAAATAAAGCTGTTATCCTTTCAGTCTGTACAAAATTTCACAGTATTTTATTGAAAGTAATCCTATGATCTACTGGTATATGGCATAAAAGTCATTTTATTCTTGCCTTTCTGAAGTTGGCTCCCATAATATAAGAATTAAGAAAAGTGCTAATCAATGATCTGATTTATAGTGTCTCATAAAAAGCAGGATGTATCATGACCCAGTTTTCAGAGTAGACACTAAGTTATATTGGAAAAGAAAAGTGGTATTCAGTTAATTTACATAATTGAGTACAGAAACCAAAAGCAATGAACACATTAAAAATATACATGAGAGAGGAGAAAGAGAGAGAGAGAGAGAGAGAGAGAGAGAGAGAGAGAGAGAGAGAGAGAGAGAGAGAGAGAGAGAGCGCTGGGAGTGGCTAAATTTTAAAATAAGCCAGCATTATAAACTAGTGGTACAATCCTTTCACAAATTTTGTGAATATATATATATATATAATGCATATGTTTATATAATGTGTACATATATAGATGTAAATATAGATATGTATAGACATCTATATATGCAAACACATACTAAAATTTATCTAAAGGCATAATATTACTGGGGAATGGGAGCACATTTCTTCCAGTAGGTATATGTTAGGAATAGTTAAGAGATTCAAAGAACTGAGTCACTAGAGGAGATGCTTTCCTTCTTCTTGATTTAATTAAAGACTTCCAGATATGTTTGAAGTAGTATTTTCTGGTGATTGTGCTGGTTGAAATGACTGTGACTGGAACAAGTCCTCATGAATGTTGACTTTTACAGCAGCTGAGGTCCCAGTGATCCTGGCAGCTGAAGTGCAGTTTCCTCAAGGAATCCACAGTGTTCACAACAGTCTAGACAACAGTCTGTTCAGTCACCCAAGAAGAGGCGGTTCAATTAACACCTTTGTAGTGAAGCAGGAAGCAAGAAGATATGTAACAGCTGTCAATCAGAGTCAATTTGCAGGGTCTCCAAAACCTGAGCTTATCTGAAGTAAACGTACATTTTAAAGGTGCTTACAACAAAGACATCTCTAACATTAAAATTTTCAGTGGTACTTAAACTCCTAAACAAACACCTCCAGAGAGAGTTGGATTCCTATGAATAGTTTCAAAGCCATCCACCTCAATAAGATCATCAAGTTTGCACATGTTCAAACATATGAAAAGGAATCAGATGAGAAAATATAAAGAGCCAGTAAGAATAGAAGAAGCTAGATGGATTGGATCATTAAAGATGGAGAACAATGAATGTCAGTTTATTAAATAAATCAATGATTGATTAAGACACATTGTACCAATAAAAACAGACATTGGAATAGAACTGAAACCACTTTGTACACTTTGTACTAAATGATAATATCCATTTTATGACTAATGATAAACATTTATATGAATGTTTCTCTCTAGGTCTATTAGATAGACATAAGAAAAAGAGGTTTGACAAGGTTTTTGTTTTTTGTTTTTAGTGTAATGATAGCATCGATCTTGAAGTTGTATACAAGGGAATGATTCTGAATGGTCATGGAATTTAAGATAAATATGAGAAATTAAAGAACATGGGTAAAAGTAGAAATTTTGATATAATAAGGAGGTTTAATCTCCATTTGAGATTGGTGGAATTGGGTGGAAGAGGTAAGTTGGAATAAGGTCTTAAAAGGAACAACTCAGTTACAATAGCTTGGTTCTTGGATCTGTCCCTATGCTATGTCACCCTGATCAAAGTAAATGAAGTTCTAAGTTAACAGACATTATAGTGACCAAGGCAAGGTTTAATAATATTCAGTTTGAGTAGTTTACACATGGAAGATGTGATCACTGGAGAAGGTGGTGCTAGAAGCCAAGGGTGCATGAAGGCAACAATGTGTCAAAAATAGTTTGGAGAGCATGAATACATCATTATAAGTCAATGGAAAATATAACCTTTAGAGGTACAGTATGAAAACATACAATTCAAACCTGGAAGTTTAGAAAGGAGGGAGGGTAAATATATGAAAAGAGTACTGGAGGTCAAAGAGTAACTCCCAGAATCCCTTCTGGACTATTTTACTATAGGTGTAGGCCAACAGTGTCTAAGCCATATCTTACCTTATCTTTTTAGAAAATCAAGTGAAATTTTATAGGAAACTTGCAAAGACAAGAGCTCTACACCCAGCAGCTAAAATACAAAGTCAGAAACAAGAACAGGGTAAACATGCAGTCATGAAAACACTCGAGAAGTCCCAGTGTCAGGAATGATACCTAAGGGCCAGATGACCAAGAGTAAAGAAAAGACAACAGGAGGACACAGTGAATGTTTGGAAATCCTTTATTCAAATTTTCCCCGATAAAGAAGTGTTAACTTTATTATTTTTCTAACACTACTAAAGATTTGAAATCCAAGGTTTTATCCATATACTACTTTGTTAAATGGCCACTCCTTTGTACACTACTTAAAGATAAAAATAAAAAATAAAATTTTTTATCTTATGTAATAATAAGTAAAGCAAACTCTGATCATGAAGTTAAAGTTTGGGTATTTAAAAGTATAATCCAGTGTGCACAATTTGCCTATAGGTGAAACTGTCTCTTTTACTTAAATGCTTCTTGTGATTAAATAGGCCATGAGCTATCCAGTTCCACTAAGATCTAACAAACTATCATTTGCCAAATGGAAAATCATTTAGAGCAAGTGATTCATGATGAGAAGTGAGTAGTGGGGAATTTCTCATAGCCATAAGTATCTTCATGAATGCTTAAAACAAATGAAACATCCTAAATGTTTTTCTCTTTTCTGTATGTTTTCCCACTTTAATTTTTAAAACTAAGTATATGTTCCAGAGAGAATAATTTCTTTCTCATATTGTTATAGGACAATCTATTTAGCCTCACTTTCCCCAAATTTTATGTATAATACTTAATAGTAAACTTTTATATTATGTATAACAGTATACATTTTACCACCTTACATTTGTAGAGAATGATAATCATTAAATAATAGATATACATGGGAAAATAAACAATAAATCAATACCCATTCATAAAAAATACTTAGCACAGTAGAAAAGAAATTTTCTGAACAGATAATGAACATTTACAAAAGCCCGAAATTAATATCGTATTGCTAAGAAGCTTGATCTTTTCCTAGCAAGATAAAACGCAAGGGGCTAGGATTCTGATTCAGTGGTAAAGAGTTGACCTTCCATACACAAATCCCTAAACTAAATCCTAAATCCTAAAATCATGCACACACACACACACACACACACACACACACACACACACACACACACACACACACACACACACACACACACACACACATTGTTCCTCTATGCCTTGTAGTTTAGGGAGAGAGGAAGATGATTAGTTCAAGGTCAGCCCGGATCAAGACCCTATCTCAAAAAGATAAAGAAAATACAAATTTTAAAAGGCAAAGGTATATCTTCTCAATTTCTAGCTAATGACATAAGACAAGAAAAGGAAATAAAATGTATACAAAAAGAAAAGGAAAAATAAAACTCTGTCTACAGTGGCTGTATTGTCAAAGTAGAAAACCCTTTAAGAGCCACAGTATCATTTATATTACCAGGAGAATATAAACATTTCAGTGTAACTCTAACATAACAATCATAAATATTGAAGTGAGGAAACCTACAAAAACTCAAAATCAAATAAAAGAATAACAAAACAATTTGGATGGTCTGTATTCAACATTACTAAGCTAGTAATCCTTCCCAATTTGATCTACATATTCAGGGTAATCCCAATCAAAATCAAGTCAATTTGTAAAGTTTAACCAATTGAATCCACAGTTAGGTAAAAAAGCAAAGATCCTAGAATAGTCAACACAATATTGTACAGAATAAACAAAGTACTGACACTAGTCAAATTAAAGCATTACTATAGACCTCTAGTCCACATGAGTGATACTGTTGAAGAATAGATAAGTACATCAGTGGACCAACATAAAGATCCCTAAAATGACCCAAACAGGTAATACTTAACTCATTTCTGTCAAAATAACAATGATAATTCAGTGGGGGAAAGGATACTCTTTCCAATACATGATACTGCAACAACTAGGCTCATCTATATGAAATGTGTAATAAAGACACAGAGCCTAACTCCTTTACAAAAGTTGAGGTGAATGAAGGAGAGAAGGCAAGCAGAGAGGATAAAGGAGGGTGAAAATGGCCAATACTTATATGCATGTGTAAACATGCAACAATGAAGTTTGCTGACACTTGTTTGGGAAGGGGGATAAGTGATAGAGGAAAGTGATGGATAGGTAAATCTGACCAACTACATTGTATGCATATGTGGACATATCAAAATGAAAACCCTGTACAACTATCTGTTGCTAATAAAATGTAGAAATAATTAGCTCATATGGCTCAGAGATCTATACCACATGCAAAGTTATAAAATAAAGAAAACCTAAATAATCATGGGTTTGGTGGTGACTTTTGAGATACAACCTGAAAGGCATGATCCATGAAAGAAGTAATTAGAAAGTTAGACTTTATTGAAATTAGACTCTGCTGCTTTGCAGAAATGTGCATTCTTACTCAAAGCCTGTGGTTGATTTTACCCTCTCTCTGGGACATCTCAGTTTTAAATATGGAGAACAGGGGGCTTCAACAATTTCTATTCCGCAAAATAAATGAAAATTTTCAGTGTAATGGGTTTTGCCAATGTCATCTATGCATATATTAATCAGAAATTTTTGTGTGAAATGAAAATCCTGCATAGTCTAATGAAAATAACATGTTAACAATTTCACTGAATTCTCTCTCATGTACACAAAATGAATATCTATTTTAGACCTTAGCAGGCCATTGACTCCAAGCCTACCTCTGCTTCACACTTGAGGTTATGCGAAAGTAGCAAGAGAAAAGTTTCACCCATACCTTCCTTATTCTATCAATACAAATCCATTTTAGCTACTTTGAAGCATAAAATCTTGCAAAACTGACCTACTACATATTTTGAATTTTTAAGTTTGCAATGGATAGCTTTAAGTAGCTTACCATTCTAGAAATCTGTAATGTCAGGTAATATATTTTTAATAATAAAAACATGCTGCTTCTGGAGTTACAAGATATATTTTTATTACCATGAAGGCCTAGATATATCACTGATCATCACAAAAATATACAACTCCATAATCGTACATTTTATATGTATTTCACTCTGATTTATGATAAATGCATGACTAAAGGACGACTAAAAACACTTTAGCAATATATAAGGCATTTATTTCTGTGATATGGATAAAACTGGTGGACAAGTGAATTTGTGCCTATAAATTAGAAATTTGTTAGTGGCCATACTTAATCAGTTGTTGGAATTACCCATTAATGAGCCCTGAATAAACCTTCTCAGAGCAATTACTTTGAAGCTATTATGCTGAATTAGGAAGGAGCCAAATAGAACAGGGTCAATTGGTCTCTGCCCTGGGTCCTTCACAGCTCTCAACAATTGATTATGAACTTACCTAAAGCAGACTTCACTGGAGAAAAGACTTTGAAGTCATGTGGCTTAAAGACAATCTCAAGTCATCACTGTGCTTAATTTTGATTTTATACATGTGAGATATCCAGGGAACTCAAACTAAAATTCCCTTAATTTCTAAGAGAAAATGGGCAGCATAAAAATTTATGGAAGACTTTTTACTGTCAGATCTAGTCCAGAAGTCCTTCTTTTTAGATGTTAATTTTACAAGAATGTATTGCACCCTTCCACTGGTGGGGATAGGGCCTCTGAAATCAATGAGACTCATGTGGCAGAATAGCCAAGAGCCAATGCAAGCAAGTACCTTAAAAATAAAGTAATGCAACTTGCTACCATTCCATTTTCTATCACTGCTCCTGAAAAGCACATTCAGAGCCAGAGCCTTGTACCCTGACACATTCCTCCACACCTTGTTTTCTCCCTGTCCTCACGGGCTCTTCCTGCTGAAACCTTCCCAGCCACACCCTGGGTGACTCAGAGCAGACAGTGCTGAGCCTTACTGTCCTCTCCTGTGCCTGTCATGGCATTTCTCAGGCTACTAATACACCATAAAATTTAAAAAGACAATTATATTGTGCAAATAAATTTTTTCACAAAAATTATGTCTTTTTTGTGATTCTATATATACAATATGAAAAAGCACAATGATTCCAGTGGAGAATAGACCAGTTATTATCCAGGTTAGGGGTATGACAGAAGTGGAAAGGATAACAGCAGCCTGTGGTCTTGGGTTAGTTCTGTATCTTGATTGTAGTGGTGTTAACATTCTTCCCATGGGATAGAAGCATACAAAGCTATATTTATACAGAACCATACATAAATGACTTGGACACGTAAAACTGATGAAATCTGAATGAATTCTATAGATTGTACTAATTCTAATTTCCTTGTATTGATATTGTATTGTAGTTAGCAGTGGCCAAAGCTAAAGCATTCATAAGACTGTCTTGTAGGTGTTTGTAATGATTTTTTGTGAATGTATAATTACTTAAATATGAAAAGGTTTATAACGGAGCCAGGCCCCAGTGATCCATGACTGTTGTCATAGATATCCCAAAAGCTGAAATCTGAAGGTTCATGGTTCAAAAACAGCCCCAGTAAAAAAAAGTTTATGGGACTCCAGCTATTATCCAACACAAATCAGGCCAGAAGGCATGGCTTGGGTGGTACAGAGCAAGCAGAACAAGCAAATCAGATAGGAGGAGAGGTCTTGAGTCCAAACCTCTAGCACTGATAGAAAAGATCTTAAAGGATACATTAAAATTAGTAGCATCAATGAGTATGCAAGATTAAAATGACTTTTAAAATACTTATTTTCTTTCATGGACAGGGAGAAAATATACTGAAAAGGCAAAGGGCTAATTTTATCATCTTAATGGTGGCGTTAGTAAAGCAAAGAAATGCATTCATATGCACTAGTGTGTCCTGTTTGTAACTTACATGTACCAGGAAGCAAAGCTGGCACCTAGCATGACCACTGTTTCTGGGAGCCCCTGCTGGGCAGAGGCTGGCAGCAGATAATTACCACCACATGAGATAATGGCACATGATTCATGTAGATTGAAACCCACTGGGGCAAGGAAGCTGTTCAGCTGAGGCCCCACAATGGCATTTAAATACTTACTGTGTAACAGCTGGTGATAAGGCCCATGTTAGATCGGCACAATTTGTTATTCTTCTCTCATTCAATGCAGTATGATTAGCTTGTTATTAGTGTGTGCTTAGGCAGAAATTTTATAGCTGTATTATCCACACAGATTTATAGTATATAAAATGGTGTATTGTGAATCCTTATTATTGTATTTCCTGTTTTATAAAGAAAAATCTTAGAAACTTGCCTCAAAGACTTGCCTCTAACTAAAACAAGAGAGGAGTTTTGATATGGAACAAACAATGAAGTGATGGCAGCAAGGGCTGACCTTGCTCCCAACAGATGCCAGGCTTCCCGCGGCTGGTAATCTTGATCATTCTTACTCAAGTACAATGGGCAGGACACTGATTTAAGAATCCAGAATTTTATTTCTTCATCATCATCTTTGGGCAAATTTATAAGACTGTTGAATCCCCTTGAGAAGTTTCCTTTACAAAGATATAGCAACACATTTTCTGTAATGTTCTGTTCTATGTTTGTAATAATAAAAATCATACAAAGTGGCAGGATGATAATTTAGGAAATAAATGAGTATTTTTTTCTAGCATGTATTTTTTCTGGAAAGATTCAGCAAGCATTTAATTTGCTATAAGAGGGTGAAAGTAGGGAGAAATCAAAAAAGAGGGAGAGAAATATAACCTCCTTCCCAGCCAGCAAACAGAAGTTAAAGATCCCTGTGTTCTAAAATTCTTGAAGTGGCTTAATTCTTAAGTATTAGAGCATTTGCCTAGACTGCACCAGTCCAGGAGACCATCTCCATCACCATAAATAAATAATTGAAATTCTAATGCTTGATCATAACTTGCCCAGCTGAATATGAAGAAATTGGTAGTGTTTATCATTCCAAAGGATTCAGGGAAATCCAAAATCAGTCCAATTTTTATTTTGTGTGAGAAATAAAGTTTGGAATCTACATGGAGGCATTTGTCATGACTAATGTCCCTACTTGTTTCAACCTTCCAATAGAATCTATAGCTATAAAACAAATTGCACATTGAACTGGAAAGAATATCTCTTTGTAAAAGTCATTCCATTTGTCACAAGAACAAAATAATCAATTGCTTTTCTTAAATAAAAGAAAACATAAGTTAATAAATCAGGAAGGACCGAATGGATTGATCTTTTCTTATACCACCATTGATTGATCTGTATCTCACTTCATTTTGCTTGGTTGAGCCTTCTTGCTTTCTTGTCTCAATTTCCATAAAATTACTCACTCTTAATTTTTCCTACCCCTTTAACTAATCAATTTTAGTAAACTGAATGAGGATTTCTTCTCTAATTTTTAGTTGTGTTTCTTGCAAGGCAGATAAATTTTATGTTTCTTGTCACATTTTATTAGTAACAATTATACAAGGGAGCTTCATCCAGTCTCAATGAATTCTATTGTTTCATTTCATGTGTATACATAAAGAGTTTTTGTCCATATTTATCCTCCCTCACTCTCTATTCACTTTCCCTACTACCACTGGTATTCATATCCTGAACAGGACCTGTTTTCCTTTCTGTTATTCATTTTCTAAGTATATATTAATTGTTCAAATGGTTTTTGATTGGATCATTTTATTCTCCATCCTACATTCTTACCACAGGCTACATTGCCCTCTGCCAAACATTGAGTGACCTCTCTATGAGGCAGTCTCTAAATTTATGTCTTTCACTCTAACCTTCTTTTGTTCTTCAAACACATGAACCTTTCCATTATATATGCTGGCAGTATGGCTAAACATTTTATTTGGTGCTTCAACATCTATGACTTTCTTAATGAGGAAGATTGTCCCTTCTATGATCAGCCAATTTCTGAAGATAATACACAACTCACTTTAAAAAATCTATTTTATTAGTTTGCTTTAGCTACTTTGATTGTCATATACATGCATATATTCATATATATATACACACATATATATATACTAATTATACATGGGAAGAGTATTGTTACAGCTCCAGGTAACTCACTTGTGAGCTTACCTTTGTCATTGCAGACCAAACAATCCTGAGTCCCTACCCAAGCTACCTCCTGTTCTGATTCTCTGAGTCTCTTTTCATCTGTACCAATTATTCCAGGCCCAAAGACTAGAAGCTAGGGTGGTTCTGAAACTCAAAAATATACTACTAGCTGGACCTGCTTATTCTCCCTTGTTCAGAGGCCCTGATGTTTCTAACTGTGACATGAAAGGCATGCCTGATTGCCTGATTTCCTGTTCCTAGAGATTTGCCAGTATCACAAACATTTTCTTTGTGTGTGTGTGTGTGTGTGTGTGTGTGTGTGTGTGTGTGTGTGTGTGTGTGTGTGTGTGTATCTACTTTCATCTCTACTTCTACCACATTTGCTAAACTCTAAACATCTACAAATTTTGGTTAGTATTATTTTAGTAGCCCTCTAACTTTCATACCTATTAATGTTCTAATATAGAACATTATATAGAAGCAACTTACGTGTAAACAGCTTATATCTAAATATCTTTCCTTCATGTTTACCTTGAAGTTTGTTCTAAGGCCTTCAATACTCCTTACAGGCTTCAATGTCATGGATTCTCCTCACATTTCTAGTCTTATCTCTGTACCCCTCTCTCCTGGTCATTGTATTTTTTATTGAAAGGATTCTAGGCCTTTTATGAACTCAATACATTCTTTGTCAGTCTCTTAAATAATGCCTACTTACATTTCAGATGTTAGCCAAATGGCAGTTTCTCAAGGAAACCTTGCTAGCTTCCATCTTGCCTCTTTACCATTCTCTGTACTTTCCAAAGATATGCATCCATATTTATATAGACTTAATATGTTTCTTTCAATTAGACAGGCAGAGACATGAGTGTCTGTGTTCTAAATTTACCTGGTGTAGAAGCCAATAGGATTATATAGCAAATGTGCTCATAAATAATATTTAAGACTTTATTGCCTTTGTAACATATAGAGCATGAATTGAGTCAGGTACTTTGTAGTATGTTACTAAGTTCAAGGACAGGAAGTCTAAAAGCAAAATTATTTATTGTTTCTGGTGAAACAAACATTACAAAAACAAGAAGCCATATTTTGATATGCAGTTATTTGCACGGTAAGGGACAGAACACCTACAATCTTACTACACATAGATGACCTATTGGTCATCTTACAGCAAAAGCAGCATCTGGAAGATTCTGAGAAATAAACTGCTGAGTCATCATCTGCATTTAAACAAGACCCCAAGTGTTTTAAGCTCTGACCCCTTGCATCTTCATATTTATGCCATTAGAACTTTGATAAAATATATCAGTCTTTTATTAGGCTGAACATAATAGAACATATCACCAATACAGAATAAACTGAACAATCAACCTTGATTTCTATCAATTTACATGGAGATTCTTTATGGGAAAATGCACAGGCTAAATCTGAACACCCATTTGATCAGGACAATTTTATTGGACTAAAAAAGCAAACAAACAAAAACCTTCAAAGTCAAATCAATAGAGGAAACAGATGGCAAACAACGTCCCAGTTTAAAACTCAGTCTGTGAAGTCATTGTACATGATAATGTGTAATACAAGCAATAAGCTTGTAGCTGCTCCTCTGGAATACACCTGAACACAGACATTTCTGAAAAGTTTCACTTTGATGACTGAGTCACTGTGTGCAACTGTAGTTATCAAAAGTGATTTCTAATTATTTTGGCTTCCTTCTGGTAAATTACTAGAGAAAAGTCAAATTTACCATATGGTTTGCTGATACACTAATATTCACAAGCCCTCTATAGGTGCAGTTAAGTTGCAGTCAGGTGCTCTGTTTGCTCAGGCATGATAGAGCAACCACTGATGAATACAACAGAGGAGACTGGCTAATTTTATTAGCCACTAAGAATTCTACTGTGAATAATTTGATATGCTTCATGGGAGCATTCATCCCTCAAATACTTGTGAGAGAATATATTTTTCTTGCTTTATTTTATTTATCTTGAAGTAGTTGTACAAAGCACTTTGCTAAATGTACTTTAAATGCAAACTCCCCTTGAAAGTAACACATACACTGATAATGTGATACCACAAAAGGAGCAAGACTTTCTTCCAAGTTTATAATTGGGGCTTTGCAGGATTCTTTTTTCCTACCATGTTTTCACTGTTACTTCTTATTTAGTGTTGCAGTATTTCCTGTCACTCTTACCAAGAAAGACATCAATCCTCCCCCATAGGTTTTGGGAAGGAAACCAATATGACAATACTACTCCGACATGTTCCTAATAGGCATTTAGAAGTCCTGTGACAGAATTCTTTTTCTTTTAGTCAAGAATGATACACAAGCCTGTTGATCACTGTCACCACTTAGAGAAGAGTTAGCAATGAATGTGCTCAAGTTCCTTCTCATATTCCAAGAGACACATTCTATGTGGAATCACAGACATTTAATGAGAGCAAAAGCTTGGTAGAGGGCATATTTCTACCATGCCATGTTCAACTATAACCTGCATTCATTCAATTACTCTCCCTTTCCTGTAACATCCTTTGGATTGTTTTTTCTTTTTTCTCCAAAAAGTTAATATGGACAGGTCTGTTTTCTTTTTCATAGGACTGTTTGAACAGGGCCTCATGCTCGCTATGCAGGTGCTCTACCACTTGAGCCATGCACCCCACAATGGTCTCCCTCTAGTTATCTTTAAGACAGGATCTCACTGTCTGGCCAGAGTAGGCATAGACATTGTCCCTCTTACTTTCAGCTCCCACATAGCTGAGGCACACACTAGTGTGCCCAGCTTTTTTGTTGAGTTGGGGTTATTGAAGAACTTTTCATTGGCTTGGTCTCCCATTACAATCCTTCCAATCTTTCTCCCAAGCAGCTAAGATTACAGGTGTGAGCCACATGGCCTAGAATAGAGAGCATTCAAAATGCATTCTCTGTCCCTCTAGAAATACTTTGGCTGAAAGTTGCAAGCATTTTCTCCATAGTTTTACTATGAATTGTTTATAAGAAAAAAGATTGCTAATTTTGGGGAGATGTGTACAATTTTTCCAGTTCTCAAACATATAAGTGTATGTTCCCTATAATGCTGTAATAATAATTCCCTGAAAAATATCCCTAATATTTGGAAAGAATTTTAGAGATTCACTGTAAAGAATGGGAATTATTTCTAAACATGCAAACCAATTTCCTTGCAATATGCCTTATCTGTGCTTATGCATAGATATAAGCAATATGTAATGTGAGTGCTGCATTGGTAGCAGAAGTATAATAGGATACAGTCCAATATGAGCACATGCTTTGAAGTCACACATAAATGAAATGAGTTCTATGCACTTCTCATCACCTTGGGTTAATCTCAAGATACCTTGTTTCCCTCTGTGCGGTGGGGATTACATCCCCATTACCAAATTTCTATCAGGATTGAATGAGGAAAAAATAATCTATGAAACTGTCAGTTCAGTGCTTGCTTGGCAAAATAAACACTCAATAAAATATAGCTGTTGTTTAGATATATTTTAAACAAAAATGACTTCATATACTTGTCTCAAAACAGCTCAGCAGGTCTATGAGTCCTTGTTGATCATTGGATTCAAATAATGACTCATTTAATGAAAATATTCCTTTTGGAAGCAACAGAATCACCCACAGGTATAATAGTGAAGCTCTGTGATGCACAGCATATCACTTCTTATTCGAGTTCAATGATACAACAAGAATACCAAAATAGCTAACGAGTTTCACTGTGTGTGAATAAAAAGTAGAATTCTGAGCTTTTGAGTTTTTGTAAGATTTTCTACAAAAAATAATATTGTTATAATTGTAGAGATCAGTAGACCAGGGGGCTAAAATGATAGGTTTACAATTGTTACTTAGAATGGGCTTTTACCCACTATAGTTTACTCCATTTCCATTATTGTTTTGCATTCATTTCTAGAATGTGCATTTACTTTCCCTTCAGTAGTTGGATGCTAATATTCTCTTAAAAAACAATGTATAATAATTTCACAGAAAGAACTTTTAAACAAGCAATTGTGTTAAGAAATTAGAACTATATCTATCACTAATAGAGTATTATTTCAATTTTTTTTGAACTCAGGCGCTGTGCTTGCTCCACTTGCTGGTTCAGCTGATGCTCAACCACTTGGGACATGCCTAAAGCCCAGATTTTTGCTGATTATTTTTCAGATGGAATCTTAAAGACATTTCTTTCCAGGCTGGCTGCAAACCTTGATCCTCTTAGCATTAGCCTCCTAACTAGGTAAGGTTACAAACACAAGCCACAGGTACCTATCTGCTTTTAAATTTTCATATAATGTAACCATGTTTTGTTCTTGATCTCAAAAATTAAAGAGATTGTAGATAAGTGATGGTAAAAGATATAGGTAATATTTTTCTTATTCTCATTGCATATTACTGTGGCCACTCAAAAATTGTATGAGAATTAAGTATTAATGCTCAGCCTCTGCAAAAATATCATACAAGCTTGCCTCTCCCATTCTGATAAATGATGTAAATTACAAATTAAGAATATAATTATATATACTTCCAATATTTGAGAGTTTGCTGTTATAAAGTGGTCCTCAAATGAAAGCAACTGGAGGCTCCTAACCCCCCCCCCCGGAAATCATCAGTGCTGAAGAAATTGTGGGCCAAATCCACCACATTTGCTTTTCTATTTTCCTTCATCAGAATGATTGAAGTTTACTTGTAGCTCATGTCTGCATAAAGCTCATGTATTCCAAATCATTTTCTTTAATAATATACTCTATATTTTGGTAAGGAACAAAATAATGATTGGTGATCAAAAGAGTTCTATGAAATATCTGAACTGAATCTTACGAAACAATGCTACCATTATTTTTCAGTGGCAAATAGAGGGAACAACAGATGACAGTGGGGAAATGGAATGGTCACTCACTGAAAAATTATGTAGATTTCAGATGAATGTATTTTTATTCTATTCAACTTAAAGTAATATCTTAAATGTTATGATATAAATTATTTTTATATTAATATGAAAAGAATTCTATTTGGAGGTGTTTATATTTGGTCATCTTTTGTTTCAGGATATTTTTTCTGGATTTTTGTTGGTGGTGGTGGTGGTTGGCTGTGTTCTTTTGTTTTATGGTTTAGGCCAAGTCCTATAGCTGTCCCAAGGAGGAAATATTGACATTACTCTTCAGTACCTAGGAGAGAGGAAGGCTCATGACTGAGGGACCAGTCTTCTGGGCCTAGTGTTTCCAATGGCAATGTGGCAAGGAATTCTAGGTTAGAAATGGTTCAAGTCCATCAGACCTGAAACTTCTTCAGTGGGTGAGCTGAATACTTTAACTCGACTCAGGATCCCTAAATGTTAATATTATAAGGCTGAATTAAAAAAAAAATCTCACTTGAGGATTGTCAGTATTTCTACACTAAATTTATCCTCTCTTTCTGTTTTGATACTTAAAATGAATTGTTGTGAGGTATGTAAGCTGAGTATTTCTTTGTTGGATTTCTATATTTCTAGGTATTTGGTTTCATCCTGATATTTAGCAGCCTTGAAAGTTTGACTTTTGTTTTTCTTTTTATCTTTTTTCCTCACATTCTTTCTGTTTTTTTTGGGGGGGGGTAGGGTTGGGAGCTATGTTTTATTTTGTTTGTTTGTTTTAATTTTAAGTGCTGGCGATCAAACTCAGAGCTTTAATCATACTAGGCAAGCACTCTAACACTGAACTGTAGGCTGGAAACCAGTTTGATTATTGAGCAGATGACTCTAGAAGATTATACCAACCAATTCACATGAAAATGAGTTACAACTAAATTGCTTTATTTTTTATCTTACATTAAGAAATATATCTGCCAAGATGACAGGAAGTAATAATAGCTATTTTCTGGACACAACATTTCCGTCCTATAGGAAAAGTCACATGACACCAAATTATAATCAGAATATTGCTTTGGTGATTGTATAATCACATCAGGAAAAGTAATCTCAATGATTTTTGTGTGTTTAATGGCATGGCAGTACAACTGAAGATGGCAATATACAAAGTTTGCATCATCTTTGTTACTGAGAAAAGTTTTGTCTTTGTCAGTTTCCAGTCTTCTGGAGAAACCAGTTTATCTGACTGACACTCTGCCCACTGCCTTTCTTAAATTTAATTGCTCTTCTTGCTGTGTTTAGAGTATCAGTCTGCTTATCAGTTACTTTCATGAGATTTTGTGCCTTTACATTAGAATCTACATAATTTTAGAGTAAGGGACCCTTTCATTTCCTTGCTGTCAAATTTCTGCAAGAAAATCCTTTATATCCACTATCTATTTACTGAAATGATGGTAAAAATCATCATCACCCTCTTAAACAAATTTGTCTGCAAAAATAAAAAAAAATGATGACTTTTGGGCCAAACATTGTGGTTCACAACTTACAGTCCCAGGAAGCATAAGAAGTATCTTCATAGTCTGAGCTGGCCCATTCAAAAACACATGGAAGAAGACAATATCGTTTTCTTTAATTCTGTATTAAATGTGTAGCTACAAGAATTAAATTAAGGTAATGTATATTATAAATCAACATGAAAATTCTTTCAGATACATTGTATTTCCTATCACAAAATATTGATATAAGGATTTAATGGCTTTGGAGGATTTTTTAATTTTAATTCTTATCATTTAATTCTTTCAATGTGACAACCATGGACAAAGCAATCAGTTCATAAAGAATGTTATTTTTGTAATTCTCTGAGAGGGAATTAAAAGGCTAGGCTATAGACACAGCACCCTGAAGAATAATTGTGGGGAATTTGCAGTCAGTATAAGAAGCATAGATTTAGTTTCTTTTAGTTTCAGACAAATTATAGAAGAGCAAGTATGGTTAATGTAAGGAAGAGTGGAGCTTGTAAAATGCAGCAGAATTAGGAAGACACAGATAAGTGCATAGGGAAAGGGAACCTTGTCTCACTTCAGCCAAGTGATGATTATGCAAAGGATGGATACTTGATGACTCAATTAAGAAAGAAATGGTGCTGGGCACCAATGGCTCACACCTATAACATTTTTTATTTAGGAGACTGAGATCTGAGGATCAAGATTCAAAACCAACCTGGGCAAGAAAGCATGTGAAACTCTTACTTCCAATTAACAAACAAGCAGAGCAGTAGCACATGTGACACAGTGCCAGACCTCAGCACAAAATCTCAGGGACAGTGCAAAGAAAGGAAGAAGAAAAAAAAGGAAGGAAAGAAGGAAAGAATGAAAGAAGGAAGGGAGGAAGGAGGGAATGAGGGAAGGAAGGAGTGAGGGAGGAAGGAAGGAAGGAAGGAAGGAAGGAAGGAAGGAAGGAAGGAAGGAAGGAAGGAAGGAAGGAAGGAAGGAAGGAAAAAAAGAAATAAAAGGTACTGTTTCCAACAAGTTTTACATGGGGAGATGCTGGATCATTCTCATCTTTCTCTTCAATATCTCCTTGGGTGTTAGATTCTAAACTCATAGGTAAGGACTACGTGATTATTGTTGCTCCCCCAAAAAAACATCTTTCATACACTCCACTAAGATTCAGGTCAGTGGCTTCATTACTTCACTGGGCATTTCCTCTCAGTTGCCCTACAACAAAACTACTTACTGAACTGCCTCAAAGTTTCATATGCAGTTGTGCTTTCTCTAATGTAGTCACATGTTTTTTTCTTCTTAATTTTTTAGTTCTGTGACAGTAGCACTAGCTACATCTTCTCTCCCAAAAAGTTGTCATCTCTTCTCTGTATCTCAGTGCCATAGTCACCCATCAAATCCAGTAAACATTGTACTTTATGAATGTATATATGTATTACATTTTAACTCTATTCTTCTGTGATTTGCAAATGCCTTTGTATGCTTTAATTGCCAACTTCTATTACCTAATTTCTTCCCAATAGTTTTATTCTACACTAGCACATCTTTTATAATGTAAATAAGTAATTCCCATATCAAATCCAATGACTATACTCTCTAACATGAGGAAATCAACAGTCTTTACTAGAAGAACCTGCCCAACTTATTGCAAAGACAAGCCAGCTTTTAGTTATTCTACACTTCCCTTGGGCAGACAGTGAGAGTATGCAACCAGTAATTAGAATTTTTCTATAAAAATCCTTCTTTATTTGATCAGAAATGATTGCATGACCTCTTTTCTCCAAAGGTTTCTTGCAAAACTCCCCAATATTGTATGCAAATTATTTTAATGCATTTGTTTATTTTCTAGAGACTACTGAAGCTACAGTACATCTTGCTGGCTTCCTTGCCATTTTATAATTTTAAAATTCTTAAAAGTATTGAGGTTTACTTTAAAAAAAAACTTTGTCATGCACTGTTAAGCACAAAGATGAAGAAAGTAGGTCAGGTTTCTGACCTGTTAATCTTGCTTTAGTTGTATTGATACACAAAGGCACTGTGAGGCATTTAACATGCATATGTAAGAACAAGAAATTCAATAGCAATGATGAAAGGTTCTCTCCATTTGTATCTTATGTTGTTGCTGTTGTTCACACAGCAGGATGATTTTGACAGTGTGGAGGACACAAGAAAAATAGATGCTGCTACTGGCTAGAACCTCATAAAGCAGTTCCATATAAACAAATACATGATTTATGGTTTAAGATACAATGTTTTTCCCATCAAGCATCAACTACATGATCAACTAAATGAAATACAAGTTCCATTTAGAAGTGGTAATTACCTTATTGTAATTAATACAGGATATCTAAAAAATATAATTGTTATCAGTCTCTTTAGTAATTTTACATGGAACTATATATTAAATGTTAAATCATTTATTTAATGACAGGAATTATTTATTATCATACTAATTAATGTAATTTCATCTACATGGTCAAATACAGATACAGCAGATCACTAAATTTTTTTAATAATGGTGCTTGTCTCAGAATGTCTACTAGACAAACTTGAATCAAACCAGGGAACATATAATAATTAGCCTTTATTGAAATAGATGCCTCATAGTACTGAACCACCTTTATTGTAATTGCTCACTATATCAAGAAGATGCTTTTGTGCCAAAAGCCTATTTGAAACTCAGAGTTCTTCCCTATGTTATTTATCTGAAAAGTAAGAAATAGCAACTCTACATTTGATTTACAATTAACTTCTCTAACTCTTTTCTTTATGTTACTTGAACTCAGTATATTCTTCCACGGCCTACTTTTAATCTCTCTTATAAGTCTTCTGTCTGATAAAATTAAATTCCAGCATAAAATATGTAAATTCAACAATAATCCCAATTACTTTCTAAATTTATTCTGGAATTCCATCCTCAATAATAAGCACATATTGTTTTGTATTTGAGGAATAAAAATACACTGAATAATTATCGACTTTAATTTTACTTCCAGATTATAATTTAATTTCAAGAAGGAAAATATCAAACTCAAGTAGCATACAATTATAAAACAATTTAAACACAATAACATTGACTTTTCACCCTAGATTTTTTTTAATCTTTTGAGATTCAATGGGGGGAGTTATTATAAACGTAGAATTTAAAAAATTTAGACTACATTTCATATTAGAGTCAAAGACTTATACTGCTATCTAGTGGACAAATTGAGTAATTTAAAATTACTGTTCTGTCAAAATACATAGTACTGAAACATTTGCCATTACTTTTTTAAAGGTCATTAAAAATGGCTTACTGTAAATTTCCTAGGATAACCAAGTATAAACACTACATTATACTTGCTTACAGAGGCCAAGATAGGAATTCTTTCATTGCAAATGAAACACTCTATGAATTATTTTGCCACAGAAGAAATAACATATTAAATATTTTTTAGCATGCTAAGATGTTATTCTTCCACTTGAGCCATATCCCCGCATAAAATGATTTTAAAATGGGAACAATGAGCAATCCTTTCTTCAGAAAAATAACATTTAACTAATGACCTATTTCCTATTATAACAAAATATTAAAACATAGCTAAAGCTACACTCAGTCTGGAGAAATGGAGCAGCTGGTTGCTATTGTAACATTAGGCAAAAGATGAAAAGACAATTAACAAAGAAAGTAGTGCATTCTCCAAATTTAGAGACTTTTCTAGCACTGTCACCATGCAGAGGAAGCTGGAACATGTTGAAATGTAATGGCTAACTTGCTACTCTTCCATTTGCTTTGAGAAACCACTCTCTCCTGTGGGCATGTCCCACTCAGAGATGTGAACTAAAATGCATGGTCACCCCATGCACTCAACAAAGTTCACTTTGCTTTTACCTATGCAGAGAAAAAACACATTTACTTTCCCTCTGGGGTCATTTAAACTTGATTTCCCTAGCAATAATCTCAGGGATTTGGATTTTTTTGAAGAATGTCTTAGTTTACAAAGATTTTAAGTAATTAATCATTTACATATTTGTCAATAAGATGAGTGTGAATACACAACTTTAAACCCAAATATGTTAAATATATTATGGTTCTTTTATATACTTTATCGACTACTTCAATTGAATCAATGTATTTAAATAAAAATTATTATTGTAAACACTTGCTGGTGGAGATATGGCCAAAAGGGAACACTAGTACACTGTTGCTCAACCACTCTGGAAAGCAGTATGGAGGTTCCTCAAAAAATTATGACCCCTATGGCCCAGCAATTCCATTCCTCGTCAATCCAGTTAACTACAAACCAGGACACATTAAAGATACCAGCACAACTTTGTTGCAGCATTGTTTACCATAGACTAGATATGGAATCAACACATATGTCCCTCAGCAAACAAATGGATCAAGAAAATGTGGTGTATATACACAATGGAATCCTGTTTCAATCAGAAAGAATTTTTTTGGGGGGGTCCAGTCATGGGGCCTGAACTCTGGGCCTGGGCGCTGTCCCTCAACTCTTCAGCTCAAGGCTAGCGCTCTACCACTTGAGCCACAACGCCACTTCCGGGTTTTTTCTTTTTGCTTATGTGGTGCTGAGGAATTGAACCCAGGGCCTCACACATGCAAGGCAGGCACTCTACCACTGAGCCACCTTCCCAGCCCCTCAGAAAGATTTTTTTTAATTTATTTTTTTATTGTGAAAATACTGTACAGAGGGGTTACAATTACATGGGCAGGATAATGAGTACATTTCTTATCAAGCATTGTAGCCTCCTCCTTTGTTTCCCCTTCCCATCCCTTCCCATCCTCCCCCCACCCCCCACCCAGTCCACCCCCCTCCCCACCCAATCCTCCCCGCCCCCCTTCCCCCCCCCCACCAAAGTTGTAAAGTTCATTTTCGACATAACGACTTGTACATCTCATTGTTGCAATGGGTCCACCTGTATCCCTATTTAAACGATTTGTTTTCCCCTTCCCCTCCACAAATTATACCGACATCAAATACAGTGAAAAGCAGGGGTTATACTGTGGGGGAGGAACATACACAACAACAAAGAAATAATCTTATAAATGTGTTAGAAACAATCGCATGAAAGAAAACATTTGAATACATATCTTAGGGTTCATTTCCCTAACATCACCTTATCTGAGCTTTTTTGCTTGACTGAGACATATACTAGATATTGCAAATAAGAATTTTTAAGGAAATGGAAAGACTTGAAAAATTTTATATTAACTGAAGTAAGCTAGACCCAAAGAAACATAGGTTGTATGGTTTCCCTTGTTTGTTGTAAGTAGGCCTATGTAACTAGACCTACAGTAAGTAAACACAATGGATAGTAAAAGATCAAAAAAAATCATACTTGGACATGATCAATTAAACAAGACTGTCAATATTCGCACAGTGAGACCAAAGGAGGCCATGCTTAGGAGAGGATCACAAAAGTTCAATAGCTATGAGTATACGATCGTTGTTTATTGAAACCCAAGAAATGGAAACAAGAAGTTTTTTTGTTATTTTGATTTGGGGGTTTTTGTTTGTTTGTTTTGCCTTTTGTTTTCTCCTTGGTTACAGTTTTGGTTTTCTGTACCTTTTGTAAGTTTATCTGTTTGGAGGAAGATAAGGTACAACCCAGAAACAGCCGGACAAAGGTTGAACAAGGGCAACAGTGATACTCACTAGACACTATGTTGAAAATGAACTATGCAACTGGTGGGGAAGGTATGGAAAGAAAAACTGGGAGAAAATGAGGAAAGATGTTACACTTATCACCTGATTCATGTAACTGTCGACCCTCTGTACATCACCTTTATAATAACAATTTTTTAAATTATTATTTTAGAATTTATATATTACTAATTTTTGAGATATCTTTCCCTAATATTATTCAATGGTAAAAAGAATTAACACTGAACCCCCACAGATCCTTTCAATAGAACTAAAACCATACCTGTGTGGCAGAGAGGGCATGATGATCTTAATCTTAGAATGACTCTAAAGATACTTGAGTACATCCCAAGTGGAGGGTCATCAGTTGCTTCATCAAGCACAGGGATGTGAGAATGATGGTATCAAACCATTTCATTTGGAGGGAAAGGCTAGCTGGAACTGTTTAGCAAAATCTTGTGGGAAGTATTTGCTGGAACACTAAATGCAAATTTTGCCAGCATGTGTTTACTTCATTCACCCACACATGCACATCCTCCAGGAACATGTAGGAATATTGGATGTCATCATGAGCAGTGATGCCAGAAATGAAAGTTCAGTTGCAGTTTCTAATGACTTGTGTTCTGTATTATTTTATAGTTATGTGATTTAACAAGCTACATAAAAATTAATGTAAAATCCATACACACTGGCAATATTAAGTATACCTTGTTGCTAACAACCATTTACTGCATATAAGAATTTCCATGGTTTTCGACATAATGACTTGTACATCTCATTGTTGCAATGGGTCCACCTGTATCCCTATTTAAACGATTTGTTTTGAACTTTACAACTTTGATGTGGGGGTGGGGGAAGGATTGGGTGGGAGGGTGGGGAGAGGATGGGAAAGGATAGGAAGGGGAAACAAAGGAGGAGGCTACAATGCTTGATAAGAAATGTACTCATGTATGCATTATCCTGCCCATGTAATTGTAGCCCTCTGTACAGTATGTTCTCAAATAAAATAAAATAATATTTAAAAAAAAGAAATGTACTCATTATCTTGCCCATGTAATTGTAACCCCTCTGTACAGTATTTTCACAATAAAAAAAAGAATTTCCATGGTTTGATTAACCCATGACCTATCAATATGTACAATTGTATTCTGTGTGTTTGTACAAATAAAATGTCAACCAAAAATAAGCTTCAAAAATGTATTTGCAGAGTAAATGAATCTTTGAGTATTGGTGACTTGATTAAATTATTTGCTCAGTTCAAAACTCAAATATTCTTAATCAGTAAAACAAATGAACTTTATAACTTGGCGGGAAGGGAGTCAGAGGAAGGGAAAGTTAGAGAAAATAAGGGAAGGGGTAACAAAATATTAAATAATAAATGAGTAATAACGTATAGCTCTATATTGAAATAAGTGTCCTTTCATACTTTGGAATATCAGCCTTTGGGGATTGAGTTTCCGATGCTTGGATCCAGGTGAGCAGAATTTAATAAAGGAGAACAAACCCCACTCACCACAGATGAAGAGAAATAGTTCCTCATGACAGTCCTATCTGGGTAAATTGCCTTTACTCTGAACAGAATATTTGCCATTATGTATTTGTTTCTAAAATGGCATCGTACAAAATGAAAATTTTTTATGTTCATTTTCAATTCAACTTCTTCAACTTATACTTAATGTAATAAAATTTTCCTTGTTCCTACTATTGCAATTAACAAACATCCATACTGTTTATAAGTAGGTTAGCATTTTCAAGAGAAAAGCAATATGCCAGATATGCATGTAACTGTGATTATTTTTACTTAGGTCTCATTTGATAACTGTAAGACACAGAATTAACTTCCTAACATTGAGGTTTATTACTCACCATATGAAAAAAATATGGTCAATTTGGATTTTTCATGTTAACTTTCTTGATATTTTTATTTTGTTAAGCATAATATTGTAGCAGTACAAAGATCATTATTAATACTTTTCACAAGCTAATATTTTAGTTGTTTTCTCATTGCAAGTATTACAGATAAATCTTACAATGGTGAATTTGTCAAAAATGTTGGCAATTTATCTTCAAAGTAGAGATGTTTACCTAATAAAATTATGATGTGCTGTCAATGTACCAGTGGCTTCTGTCTATAATTCTAGCTAGTCGGGAGGTAAATATTGGGAAGGTCCTGTCTGAGGCCATGGCCATATAGGTGTATCTCTATCATTCAGATTACAGCAGGAAAATTAAAGCAGAGTCTAGGCTGATCTGGGCGAACCTCTACCTCAAAAATCATTAGAGCAAAAAGGGCAGGAAGCATGTGTCAAGCTATAGTATGCCTCTCTAGCAAGCACAGGCTCTCAATTATTATAACTTTTTATACTTTCAATTGTGCTTTGAAGTTTATATTTTAAGAGATTGTGCAAATGAAAAATAATTATGGTAGCTTTTCTTTTCAATTGAGTATTTTCCCGAAACAAAGTTTAAAAGTCAGGGTCTTGTGCTTGCTATACTGACCTTCTGCCTCTCAAATCAAATCTCCAGACTGGGTTTTTGCTTGTTACTATGGAAACAGACTTTGCTTGACTTTTCTTCCTGGGCTGGATGTCAGCCTCCACAATAGCTAGGATTACAAGTGTGAGCCATGGGCAGGTGGCTTTTGATTAAGGGTGTTTGTTCAGTAGGTGTTAGTCCTGGGGCTTGAACTCAGGGCCTAGGCACTGTCTCTGAATTTTTTTTTTTTTACACAAAGCTAGCCCTCTACCACTTGATCCACAGCTGCACTTCTGATTTTTTTTTTTTTTTGGTGGTTAACTGGAGGTAAGAGTCTCATACTTCAAATCACAATCCTCAGATTGCAGCCTCCTGAGTAGATAGGATTACATAAAAGAACTGCCACTGAACTATTTTTCAGTAACTTAAATACTTTTGATCATTTGGTTTTTGTTTCCTTAACAAGAAACTAGAGCAAAATAAAACACCTGCATTTCTAGCTATGAATCCAGAAGAAAAAAAAAAACCAAAAATCTAATTATTTCAAAACAAAGTACTTAACACACATGTCTATATTTTTATAATGTTTGAAAACACTTTTTTTTTAACTTTTTACCCATGACCCCTTCACATCACCCTTCCTGTTGTTTTCTTTGTACTGATGCAACATACACCTTCCTCAGCATTCAGCATTCCACACGAGCTTGTTGACTGCAGCACAGTAAATCTGGGCTGTGTTCTGTTCCACAGAAATGAGCATTTGTCACATCACTATGCGTCACTGCTGCCTGGCCTGCCAGGCCAGGTTCAAGTGCTCCAGTGTCGGAGGCCCATCACAGCAACACTGTGATACATTCAAATAGCAAGCCAGAGCTGACCAGCTGGATGGAAAAGCACAGGCTCCCCATAAGGCCCTCTAATTCTAATTTGAGCAACATCAAAAGGAAAACTGTTACATGAGGATGGGCCAAAATCTAGCAAATCATTACTAAGATATTGCTTTCCTTTTGCTTTGTATTCAAAAATCCTTTTTAATGATTCCTGAGTATCCACCCTAAAATAATGTGAATACTCTTAACAAACTATGTTTTATGTAGGAATATTGCTGAAAATTTACCCACGAATTTTTTTTTTTCTGAAAGCCACCAAATCAGCGTTTATTAAGCTACCTCTCGACCACTAATTTAGAGTCTTTCTGGATTTGGAGGGTCAGGAATCTTTCATAATGTGACTTACTGAAAATTACAAAATTAGTTTTGTATATGATAATCTTGCTGTTAACATTAATCTAATTTTGGCATCCACTGATTGGCCTATTTGACAGATTTCATGCAAGCAGAATTAAAGAATGCATAGGATTTTATGACTAGCTTCTTTCACTTGGCATTGAGATTTCAAACACATCATTGGTTTCTCCTGATACTCCAGGAATTGAGTCTTCCTTCCTTTCCATAGTCAAATAATATTTCACTGTATAAATGTACTACATTTTATTCATCAACTCATCATTCAGTAGACAGTTGAATCATTTTTGTGAATAATGCTGCTATGTGCACAAGTTTTTGTCTAGTCAAATGGTTTATACCTCATTCAGCACATACCCAGAAGCCAAACACTTTGATCATATTGTAACTCTGTGTTTAACTTTCTGAGAAACTACTGAACTGTTTTCTGTTAGTTTGACTTCTGATTCTAACAATTTGATGTTTCTCATTTATTTTCATTGTATAGCAAACCATTAGCTTTGCCAGTTTCCTTGTTGTTTTACCCCCCAAAGAGCCACCTTGTGGCTTAATTGATTTATTATTATATTTATTATCTAGTCTCTTTTTCATTAAATTCTGTTTTACTCCTTATTTTGTAATTTCAACTTGCTGCATATCTACTTTAGGTCTGCATATGAATGAAGATAAACATTTTTGAAAGTCTAAGAATGTCTTACTTGGCTCTCAATAATTTTATTCAGTCTTCAGAAATTAGGTCAAAAGCTTTTCCAACTTTATCTCAATAATCTAATATCATCTTTGGCACAAATTATCACCAAATGTAGGAATAAATTGTTATGCAAACTACAGTGTATATATGATATGTATATATAGACATATATGTGTGTGTATACAGACACACATATATACTTGCCTGTGTATGGCATGCATGTATATATATGTATATATATGTATATATAAGCATACATATATTTACATATTTCCTCAAAGTAATAGCAAATAATTTGTTCTTCGTGGAAGAGAAAATGTGGAATAAACTCAGCATAATAAACATTATACTGGGTGATACAAATGAATATGGCAAAACTATAAAATCCAGTAATGAATAATAAATACTAAATTCAAGGTAATGTTTCTACTGATAAAAAGACAAAACAAACAAGATATCAAAATCTATATGAAGGTTTTTATGAATATGGTTAAAAAATGTAACCTGATAATCAAATGCATTTGGTCTTCATATCAATATTCTTCTTACACATTTTTATTATTTGATATCTATACTATAGTTAATGCTAACAAATAAAAAATAATATACAAGAAAGAAAAGGCATATGTCATTTTTCAAGTAAAATAGCCAAAGCCAAATGTTTAATGACTAGTTCAATGTCAAGCAGCTTAATAATTAATAATTAACTCTAAGACTTAAGGTCCATCTAGAAAATACACTAGTACTAAAAGGAAAATTCCTTAAAGCAATCAAATTGAACAGAGTTAATTTGAACAAAACAAGCACAACAAAAACAATGTACAAATAGGACAGTGCCAAGCACCAAAGCGAATTCTGAGAACTCTAGTCAACTATATAATCAGACAGCATTTACAAAGAAAAGGAAATTAAGGCATTGAAAACACCTTAAGTCAGCTTTAGCTTAGTCAACCAGACAGTCAGTGGGTTATACTTTAATTAGTTAATTGTCTACAGGGTCTCCTTGGACCAAGCAAAGCTGAGTTACTGTGATTAAGTTTACAATGTTTTCTTTTGTTGGGCCAACTTTAAATGTCCTATCCAAACCCATGACTTCCCAAAATTGCATTTAACACTTCCAAAACAGTTTTAATAATCATAATGTATACTGCTAGTACAACAAGTTTTTGCATCATTTAACATTCTTATTAAATCTCCTTAAAAGTACAGCAGAGATAATGTCTACTAAGATTTATTCATTTTTTTGGTTTATTTAGTTCCATGTCCCAAAGCCAGGTATACTTTTCCTATTGCACATAAACCTTCTTGAAATTTCATTTTGTGTTGTCTAGGTGTATGTATAAGTATTATGTTATATCTGTTAATGTGCCTTCAAAAATTAATAAGAGACTAGGTGCCAGCGGCTCAATCTGTAATCCTAGTTACTCAAGAGACTGAAATCTGAGGATTATGGTTCTAAGCCATCCTGGGAAGAAAAGTCCATGTGACTCTTATTTCCAATTATCTTCCAGAAGACAAAAATGGAACTGTGGCTCAGTAGTACAGTGCTAGCCATGAACAAAAATGCTCAGTGACAGTGCCCAAGACCTGAGTACAAGCTCTAGGACCACAACAGAAAAACAAGATTGTATTCATTAGCGTGCAATCGATTTGTACATTGAAAAAGCAAATACATATGTGAATGTACGCATATACACATATTTCCTCTGATCAACAAAAAAATCTGGTAAATATTAAATTTTTCAGATTTTGTTGTTCTTAAAAGTGATTTTTGCTGAAGACTTAGAGATATAGTTCAAGACAGAAACTCAGATACACCTGGTCTTGGCAATGTTTAGATCAATAGTTCTCAAAGTGTGGTTTCAGGACCATCTGTAGCAGCAACAGCATCTTTACCACCTAAGAACCTGCTTGAAATATAAAACCTTTGTAACTTGTGTTGTGATTCATGTGTATGTGTTTTTGGTGGAAGCCTTGAGGGTCACTCCTCTCACATATAGCCATGATTGAGAACTATTGACTCCAAGGCAAAGATGCAAGCCTGTGACACACAAGAATCATCTTCAGAAAGTTGAACACATTGTGATGTCCAAGGATCACCCTAAATCAACTTCAACAGAATAACCAAAGTTGGAGTAGGAGACTGATACTGTAAAATAATTTCCCAAATACATATAAATTGGAACCACAGCTGTTACATCACAACTGTTAGGATAGTTATTTTCAAATACAAAATAGAAACAAAAGATCCTAAGTGCTGAAGTGTAGGAAGACAAAAATGAATGCTAGTACATGAGGTAGAGTTGCTTTGGAAACAGGATAGGACCTCCACAACTCATCAGAAATAGGTCTCCTATATGATCTAGCAGACCTACTCTGGGGAGTTCAAAATAATTGAAATCTGGATCTTGTCTCTACAGTATTCTCCTTTGTTTTTTTGCAGCTCATTGCCAGTAGCTTCCAACAGTCGTTAGAGATATCTCAACTCTCCTTTGAACAATAAATAGATAAAGAAAAGGTAGTACACAAGTACATGTGAATATGGATTATTAAGAAATAATGTGTCACACTACATAGAAGGCATATAGTACTATATATAATGAAATGCTATTCAACATTTTAAAAATGCAGTCATACCACCATAACAACACAGATAAACCTGGAAGTAATTCTTCAAAGTGAACTGTCAGTCATAGAAAGAACAATCCTATTTGACTCCACTTACACAAGGAATGTAAGATAATCAAAGTTATAAAAAGACTAGAGTGGGATTAGAGTAAAAAGAAAGAGGAATTATTGTTCAGTAGTTATAAGGTTATAGTTATAGAATATGAATATACAAGTTCTAGATCCCTGCTGTGTGACATAGTACCTACAGGTAACACTTGCATTATATACATTTTATAAAACAAAGTAGTAGGTTTATGTCACAGAGGAGGGGCATAAGGAAACATGATGATGGTTTCACAGGTATTACATATGTCAATACACACCAAAATGTATGTAATAAATACATGCAGCATATAGATCATCCCTCAACTTGAAATCAAGCTTCCCAGACAATTTTAATATGTAGCCAGTATTGAACAACACTGGGTAGATGCTTTAAGTCTAGTTCTTCAAACCCTCACACTCTCCAACTTTGGCACAACTTAAGTATATAGATTAATACAAGATAAACAAAGGGTATGGATAGTTCAATCTCATTAACAAAATCACCATCATTGTGAGATGTCACTTCATATTAAATGATTAATTTGCAGTAATTTTCAAAGAAATTAGTGATGACCATTTCCTGCTTTTAAAAAGTCACTTTGTTCATGTTTTAAGAAAGGAAATATGGTCCTGTGAAAAAAAGTCCCTTCATAGAAGCACCAAAAGAAACAATTAAAAAGGTGCCATCCTTGTAATCCCAGAACTTGGGAGGCAAATACAAGAGGAAGATGAGTTCAGTCACCCTGGGATACATAGCTAAACACTGTCAAAAGAAAGAGGAAAGCAAGAGAGAGAGAGAAAGGGGTGGGAAGGAGAGAGGGGGAGAGGAGGGTGGGAAGGAGAGAGGAAAGGAAGAAGGAAAGAATGAACTAACCAGAGGAACAGAAACAAAATAGAAACAGAAAGAAACAAAGGTATGTGGAACAAATAAAGTACAGCACAGTAGGATGACTACAGTTTACAATAATATGTATGAAGAACTAAAAAAGGGATGTTCAAATTTTCTCAACACAAGAAAGGACATGTATTTAGGAGCTGGACCTATTATTAACCTTAATTTGATCATTTCATATGTATTTTGGACTATCATACTGTATCTCATAAATAATATGCATTATTATATGTCAGTTAAGATGTTCAATTAAAATAAAAGAAACACCATTATTGTCCAGTGAAATATGAAGTATTTGTGAGAAGACAATACCACTTGTAGAGTTCATGCTTTCCAAGCAACAGAAACAGAAATTGGACATTACTTATATGTGGGCAATAACTGATTCTAGTTTTAAAAATTTCATAAACCAATCTGACCTGCAGTAGTATCATTACAAAGAGAACTCTACCAAATAGAGACAGAAGATATTCAATGTCTAGAGAATTCCCCCTCCTCAGTGTTATCTGGTTCTATGAAAAGTATTTTATAGCTTCGTAAATTATAGATAGATAGATGATAGCATTAAAAATTGGTTGTTTTCTGTAGAAAGGCAAATCTTGCCTAGAAACGGCTATGGTGAGTTCCTTCTGCACTGTAAAAATAGCTTATTCTGTCTACATTCGCTCATTTATTTAACCACATATCTTTACCCCTTCTTCTTGAACTAGTTTTGATATCTTACTAGTTTCAACATTAATAAATAAAATAAGCACATCTTCATTTTTTGTCTAAGAGAAATAAGATTTTCCAACTTTATAAAATTATATTTAAAGATACAATTTATTGTAATTATTATGAAATTATTTTAAATAATTTCAATTATTTTGACTTTGAAAGTCAGGATTGGCTAGTAGAATATATTTTCAAAGGAACATTTGAGATGTTCACTAATAAAAATAATATGGAATGGTTTGCTCTTATTATATACAATAGAAATTACAAACTGATTTAAATCCAAAATTATTTTTTCCTAACGATTGATATGGCAGCTATATTGTGATAGAAATAATGTTTGTCATATTTTAAGTATAAACTTTTTTTTAAAAAGTTGCTTTTTTTCTGAAGAAAGTATCTAGATAAGCCACTAGGTGGCAAAGTAGCATTTTGCAATGTCAAATTTCAAGGAAGGCTGAACTAAGTTCAATGTTATTGTAATTGAAAATAGGAATTTTCACTGGATTATAACTTGAAAACACTTATTAAACATTTCTTTATGTAAATTAACTTGTGAACCATCATTGTTTTAAGGGAAAGAAAACAATCTTCACAACTACTCTACAAACAATAACAGAAGTAAAATTATTAGGATAAAACTATTTCACACTTTTGCCTGAGCAGAACTCTGATCTTTAGCTCTCTACCTCTGCCTCCCACATAATAAGACTATAGGCTTGCACCACTCCACTCAGTTATTTTGTTGTTGTTGTTGTTTTGGTTTGGTTGTGATACACTCTTGCTAGATGACTAAAGCTAACCTCACACTCCTGATATTCCTGCCTCAGCCTCCGGAGTGCTAGGATTACAAACATGCATAACCAGGCCTGACAGGTTTTCATTTTTCCCATTTCATTTTTTCTTTTTCTTTATTGTCAAGGTGATGTACAGCGGGGATACAGTTCCATAAGAAAGCTAATAAGCACATTTCTTGTCAAACTTGTTACCCCTTTCCTCATTTTCCCCCTACCTTTTCTCCTACCACCGGCCCCACCCACACTCCTGCAAATTGCACACGTCATTTTAATTCGGCAAAAATTGCTTTAGATGCTATACATTTTATATGACACGATGTCAGTACAAATCTTCTCTGTGTGTGTGGAGAGGGAGGGTATCTGTGTCTGTGTGTCTGTGTGTAGTATCGGGGACCAAACGCTGGATTTCACACTTCTTCTGAGCCCTAGCAACATACCACAAAATCTGACCATACACTCTACCAAACTCTGTCCAGCTATTAAAGCTTGTGTAGCCAGGGAAGATCCAGGAAACCTGGTGAGGAAACAGGCAGAAACGGGGAAAGTGTCTATTCTTGGTAATACTGCGCCTGGTAGGATTTGAGAGTATGCTCTATGCTGCTGCTCCCTCCAAAGCTGCTATCACTCTGAACAGAGCAAGCAGAAAAGGAAACAATCAAGCTTGGAGCCCCAAAGAGCTGAAGTTGGAGCTGGCAGAACAACTAAGAATTGAAAGAGAAAGCCCAAAGCAAGGGAACTACATGCAGAAAGGAGGAGCCCAAATCAGAGCATCGACTGTTTCAATTCTTGGTTTACCATGAAGTTGCTCAGAGGAGCAGGCTCAGAGGAGGCCTGCAGAGACCCACACTGAAAAGGAAGAACTATCTGGAAAGTGAGAGACTGAATAGAAATATTAACTGTTGTTACTATTGTTTTATTAGGTAATACACAGTGAGAACACAGATTTGCTGTTTGGCTCTGTAAACAAATTATAAAACCAACTATTAAAAACTATAAAAGCAAACTATAAAATATGTTATATAAGACCTCTTCAAATAATAAATAAATAAATACAACTTTTAAAAAAAAGAAGACATTTTCATGGGAATGCAAGACATTCCAGAGCCACTGCAAAATATTAGCATAGTCTACCTGTTCAACCAAAAATTATCAGACATGCAAAAACAGAGTAGTGTAATTTCTGAAAGGTTTCATGTCTTAGATTTAGCAGCGGAGACTTCAAAGTAACTGCTATCATTATGTTTAAATGATTAAACGAAGGTGCCACTTTAATGAATAAACCAATAAGGGATTTTCACAGAAAAAAAGCAGCAGTATATCTGATGTTAAAATACAACGAAAATGAAAAATTAGGTAGGTGGCTATAGCAGTAGGCTTGAGATTACAGAAAAATCTGTAAACTTGAAGATAATTCAATAACATTATCCAATCAAATGCTTAGCATGGTGGCATATACCTGTAATCCCCGCTTATCAGGAGGCAAAGGCATTTAGATTTGGACTTCCACACCCTGCCTATTCATAGTTAATGAAACTCTATCACCCAACAAAATATAATAATAACAAAAGAGTGGCGTATAAGTGATGGAAGACATTGCCCTTTGAATATATGTGTTACTTTGATGCTAAAGTAGAAATATTAATGTTAGTGACTGCTCTGACCATTTTTCCTTCTAAACAAAATCATGCCAATCTTCAGCCCCAATTGGACCAACCCCATTATCTTAGACAGAAATTGGAAACACTGAAGATGGGGAAGGAAGTCAATCATAGCAGGAAGTCAAGGCCAAAGAATGCCAAGAGGTAGAGTCTGGGTGATTAGTTGCGTGTTACATTGAATTTGTGGTAGGTAAGAAATGGTAAGCACAATTGGAAATTGAGAACATGAAACAGCAAAGGCAAGAAGGTAGAGAAATGAAGTTAGAAAAGACCTCCATATTCAACATGCCTCCAACTGAGCATGCTTGATATTTGTGGAAAACTGTAAGCATTAAACCCCAGAGCCCTATAGAAAGGGATTGTGAAAAGACTTACACAGTAAACAGTGCTATGTTTGCTATGTTATAATTTTTTCCCAAGGTTCTTTTGATAGTTGGTATCAACTGGAAGCACAGTTAACATTTTCACCTAAGCCTTCTACCATGGTAACATTTATATGCAACACACTATGTTTGTTAAGCTGAAACCGCATTTTTTCCTTATGAGGTTGCTACTTACAAATGTCATCTGCACATTTCATTGCTACCAGCTCATTAAATCACTAAGCAAATATTTATTAAGATCTTTTGTATTCAAGGCACGTTATTACCTGTGGCTTTCTGACGGTGAAAATTTAGCAGGAACCACAGGAAGATACTAAATGAGAGAAATATTATCAAAGAAGAAAATCAGTTTGCCAGCTAATTTACAGCTTCTACATGCCTAACCACAGAAAGGAAATAAAGGAAAATTGCCTATTTGAATGCCAATTCTTCAGAGAATTAAGACATAAACAATCAGGGGAGACAAATTTAGCATGCCAGAGAAGAGTGAGCCTAGGCAGAAGAAATAGCCAACATCAAAGCCCTGCTGAGAATGTGCATTTAACAGCTACATCTTAAGAGGAGAAATTACACTGCTTAGGGAATGAGGGGTCAAACCACAATATCTTCACTCAAAGCTCATTTCTCTTCCTAAAGCAATGGAACAGTTAGACAAAATGTGCCGAGATGACAGTCTACGTAAAATCAAATGTTCCTGCTCAAGTGCCTTCAATATTTACTGTTGTAGAACAAAACATTCTGTAAGAATAGGAACATAGATAAAATGGAATATCAGAAAAGTTATCAAAGAGAAGATCAAGTAATGATATGGGAAATGTTAATGATACATTATTTTAAAATGGCATTTGCAGAGTATGAATATAGTTTATCTCTTTCTCCATTTCTGCTCCCAAGTTAATAGTTAAGTTTGGTCTCTGTAGGCTTTGCTTGTGAAAAGAGATGTAAGCTCCAAGGGTGAGTAAGGGGATATTTCCAGGGCCAGTGTCTGTGTGTGGCATAGCATAAAATCTCAGACTGAAAGGTGAACTTGTCCTAGGAGGTATGCTGACACTAAATGTGGGAACACAAGAAGAGTTCTGAGGACTTTGACACAGGAAGAAGGGGTTTGGCTCAGCATCTCATGGTGTAAGAGAAGCCAGGAACATTTCCAAGAGGGAGTCAGCCTGCAGAGTAGTGCCCTGCCAGAATGGAAAGAGAAAGTGAAATGAAATAATAATAATAATAATAATTGATGATGATCATCATGCTGATTTACATATAAAGATGCTGATAAAATTAGTAAGTGTATTAGAGATGAGTACTGCCAGGTTTCTCACTGTTAAAGAATTATGATATACACAAGAGAAAATGAAAATAAACCCTGTGGTGCTTGATTGAAATTGGAATTGTATTCCAGTCAGAAAGGGATTTCTACTAATTGGTGTTAGATTGGAATTGGAATGAGATACTAAGGTTAACTCATGTCTGAAAGAGAAAAAGGAGAGAAGGAAAGAGAGAGAATATATACGTAAATTTGTGTAATGCAATATTCTCCCTTTATCCATGGCTTAGCATTCTGCAGTGTTAGTTACATACAGCCAACTGTGGTCTAAAAATACAGTACAGTATAAGAAGATACTTTCAAAGAAGGAGGGGGAAAGAGAGACATAAAGAGGTCACATGTGAATAACTTTTATCACAGTATGCTTTTATAACTTTTGACTTCATCATTATTATTGAAAATCTGCTGAACACAGTCTATAAACTAAACCATAAATAGGTATATATAAAACTAAATATGATATATTAAATCTATTTAGTACTAGATGAGACTTTAGGTATTCACTGGAAATCTTGGAACATATTCTCTGTAGATGAGGAATAATTGCTCTCTTTCTCTCTCTCTCTCTCTCCCTCTCTCTCTCTCTCTCTCTCTCTCTCTCTCTCTCTCTCTCTCTCTCTCTCTCTCTCCCCCCCATACACACACACACACACACACACACACACACACACACACACACACACACACACACACACACACACACACTACTTTGGTCAGCCTAAGTTGCCATAACAAAATATTATACCCAAGTTATCTTAGAAATCACAGAAATTTATTTTGTGCCATTCTAAAGACAAGATAGGCACCCACACATCAGATTTTATGAGAACTTTTTTCCTGACTTGCAGACAGAAGATGCTTTCTTTGAGTCAACAGGTGGCCTTTTCTCTTTCACTGAATGTTCATGTGGAGAGAAAACGGTTCTTTCCCTCTCCCTATAAAACTAACAATCCCACCAAATTAGAATCCCACAATTATAACCTCAATTCACTGAAGAGTTTGTGAAAGTTGTATCCCCAAATACAGGTATATGAGAACTAGGGTATCAACATATCAATAGGTGTCACAACGCAGTCCACAACATACTTGTATATAGAGATATATACACATGTGCAAGCATAGGTACACCCAGCCTCCAGATCTTCATTATTTTGTTGTTGTTGGTGGTCATGGGGCTTGAACTCACTCTGAGCGCTGTCCCTCAGCTCTTCAGCTCAAGGCTAGGGCTCTACCACTTGAGCTACAGCGCCACTTCTGGTTTTCTGGTGGTTTATTGGAGATAAGAGTTTCACAGACTTCATAGTAAGTGAGTCACTCTTGTAATCCTAGCTTCTCAAGAGCCTAAGATCTAAGGATTGATTTTGAATCCTACCTCAGGAGAAAAATCTGTGAGACTCTCTCTCCAATTAACCAGCAAATTATCAGACTGTAGGTATGGTTGTAGCTATGGTGATAAAGCATCATATCTGAATTCAAGATCCAGTACAGGCACAAAAATAGGCTTATTTTTAAGAGAATAATAATATCAATGATATTAGTCCCTTATAATTCATTAAATAAAATAGGAATCCAAAACTCTATAATAGTAAACATGGGGCCAAGTGTGGTGGTAAATGCCTCTAGCCTCTAAAAGGAACAAGGTCTGGCCACACTAGCCAAAGACCAAGATCTTACCTGGAAAACAAACTAAATGCAAATGGACTGGGGATGTGGCTCAAGTGGTAGAAAACTTTCCTAGCTGAATTCAATCCCTAGTACTGCAAATAGCAGTGCAGTAGTGGCAACGGTGGTAGTTGTGATGAACTAATAATATACATTACGTCCATGTATCATACAATCTTCTGTTTCTCCCTGGTTTTCCCCCTCATCTCACTCTTTTGGGTGGCCCCATCCCTTTCCTGTGGCTACCCTATGCTCCCCATCTTCAGTCCCAAGAACCTCTTGTCACATTCTAGGCAATCGCTCAACTCAGCCAATCTTCAGTCTTTCTCAGTTCTCCCACTCCCTGCAAACCTACATCCCAAAAGCAAACATGCTTAATTAAATTTATTTTCTTACTGTGTGCCCTAACTTTTGCATGTGTTCCAACCTAACTACTTCATCATTAGTACAACACAAATCACTGGCAGCTTTCCTTTCTTCTACTAAACTTATTCTGACATTCATCAACTGTGTATTTAAGTTCTATTGTGCATTAGCATAAGACAAACAACCCTTACTTTTATGTAACTTATAATACAGCAAAGACTGATGAATAATTTACTAAGTAATTAAAAACTGACCTTATAGAAAAACTGTGGTAACCGACATGAGGAAAGCTATAGGAGCCATGAGAATAAAAGATCACAATAAAAGATTTAACCTGGAGGATCCTAAAATTTATCCATAAGGCAATTGTACTTAAGCCATGGGATGAAAGGAAGTACTTTTGATTTGTGGGATTAAAAACACAAAAGCTCCAGATGATGCCTACTTCCCATTCAAAATGTTCAGGGCAGGATGAGGACAATGCGCTTAGAAGTGAACACGCCAGGAAAGCTGAAGAGCAGTGAGGGGGGCACAGGGAAGCGGGTTAAGAGGCACTTGGGCGTGATGCAACATGAGTTGGATGCTGGGTGAGAAGGAGAGAGAGAGGAGTTGAAGATGGCTTCCAAATTTCTGATTTTAGTAAGCGCTCTTATGATTGCAGCTATTTCCTTTCAAAGAGAGCACAGGAGTGATCCCAGACTTGTAATGGAGTGAAGAGGATAGCACAGGTTTGCTTTCAGCTTCTCATACGATGCTATTTATTTGTCTGTGGAGCTTCTTGGTGACAAAGAGAGCTCAAAGAAGACATGTGATATAAAAGAATCAAAGGGAGAACCTACACAACAGTGATACGCACAAGACAATATGTTGGAAATGGTCTGTACCACTTGGGGGAAGTGGGGGAGGGAAAGAGGAAAGGGGGTAACAAGTTAGACAAGGAATATACTCACTACCTTACTTATATAACTGTAAGCCCCCTCTACATCACCTTGACAATAAAATAAAAATAAAAATAAATTAATTTGGCTTACCCCTGCAATTCTAGCTACCGAGAAGGCTGAGATCTGAGATACATGGTTCAAAGCCAGCTGGAGCATGAAAGTCCATGAGACCCTTATCTCCAATTAATTAACAAAAAGAGCTGGGAGTGCAGCTGTGACTCAAGTGATAAGGTGCTAGCCTTGAGCAGAAAAAGATAAGGCACAGTGTTCAAGGGCCAAGTTCAAGCCCCAGGACTGGCATCAAAAACAAAAACAAAAAAACTAAACAAACAAACAAAACCACAAATACTCACACATTTGTATACAGCTATGCAGAGAAGAAGTTTCTGAAACTGAAGAGTCAAGACCTTTTATACCCAGAAGCCTAAGAACAGAAGTCTTTCTAAATGTAGGAAGTTATTTCCTGTCATAATTTCTCCTCTCACATATGAAAGAATAAGGACTGAAATCCAGCCATTGGCATTAAGTATTCAAAAATTATCATGCCTGTGGAATAGTCTATTCCACACTTTCAAACAGGCCAGTCAGTGAGTGGACTAGTACACGGTGTGGCCATATCAGGAGCCATTTCTGACTGACTCATCTCCATTTCATACCAGTTCACCACAGCATTTCTTCACCCCACCAATTGATCACCCTCAGAGATACTAACCTATTTTTCCAACTCTAGCTTGAATTTCTCCCCTCCACAAGCCCTTCTACTTTATGTTTTGATATATAGTTGCAATCATTCATAATCATAATCACTGTGATTCTTATTCTTTTATTTTATTTTTTGGTCTGCCAAGGGGCTTGAATTCTAGGCCTGAGTGCTGTCCCTCAGCTCTTCAGCTCAAGGCTAGTGTTCTAACACGTGAGCTACAGTGGCACTTCCAGTTTTCTGAGTGGTTTATTGGAGATAAGAGTCTCACTGACTTTTCCTGTCTAGACTGGCTTTGAACTCTGATCCTCAGATCTCAGCCTCACAGGTGTGAGCCACTGGTGCCCAGCTTCACTGTGATTCGCTCTCTCTCTCTCACTCTCGATAGATAGATAGATAGATAGATAGATAGATAGATAGATAGATAGATAGATAGATAGATAGATAGATAGATAGATAGATAGATAGAGATAGAGATATATAGGTATAGATATGTTTTTAATTGTAAAAATACTGTACAACAGAGGTTACAGTTGCATGAGTAAGGTAATGAGCATATTTCCTTTCAAGCATTGTTACTTCCTCCTTTGTTTTTCCCCTACCATACCTTCCCTCCCCACCTCCCAACTCCTCCCACCACCCCCCCTTCCAAAGGTGTAAAGTTTGTTTTCAACAGTGTCTTGTACATCTCATTGTTACAGTGGGTCAACCTGTATCCCTGTTTAAGCATTTTGTTATTTCCCTTCTTCTTCCCCAAGTTAGAAAAATGTATATACAAGATGCAGAGCACCAGCATCAATACAGTGAAAACAGGGGTTATACCGTGGGGAAAGAATATACCGAAGAAACAAAAAAGTCACATGGTACATTATAAGTACATTTAAAACAATAGCAAGCAAGAAAAAAACACTGTGTCCCTATCTTGGGGTCCATTTCGCTTAAAATGCATAGTTATTTCTTCCTATAAAATAATCCTTGTCCTTTAGGGACACAGATAATGTGGCTTGCCTGCACAGTGACTTGCACATGGGGACACTAATATGTGTTTAGCTGTACTTTCCAGATTTTCTATTACTCATGAGTTGCTTTTCAATGGATTTTTTATTATCTTGTTTTTCCTTTCATGTGCATTTCTGACAAAGGCTGACAAGATGTTTCCAAGTGAGCTCTGCCAGGTGTCGCCTCACTCACAGTCACCATGGATACGAGTTTTGCTGTTCAGTTTTGTGAGTCAGAAATCTTAATCTCACCAGTTAATCTAATGGAGACACTAGGTTCTAGAAAGTATTCCCAGCAACCAAGTTACCCAAAAAGATGCATGTGCATAAATTCTTACCTAGTCCAGAGATGATATGACACATCTATGTACTACATGTTCCAAATGCTAAATGATCTTGACACAAGAAAATAATAAATGTAAAATATTTAACGTTTTCCATAGTTGATGTGTTGCAAAAAGAGAAAAAGAGTGAGGCAGGAAGCTGTGGATGCAATGATTGTACAAGATGAACTAAGAAACACATGGTGCATTTGGATCAGAGACCAAGGTATCAAATCTAACTACAAATCCTACACACTGAATCTCTTCATCAGTGTGAGCATCTTCCTTTTGTAATGATGCATATTATATACATTTCCACCCAGGTACATAAAGTGTTTAGGTCCACATTTGCTGCCTCTATTGCTCTCCCATCTTCCATCCCCGCCCCCCTCACCATTTATCTCCTCCCTTTCTAACTTCTTACAAGTCCTTATGTTGAAAAATGAACTTTACAACTTTGGCCGGGGTGAGGAGGATATGGGGGAAAGAGGGGAGTGGGGGAGGAAATGGGAAGGGATAGGAAGGGGAAACAAAGGAGGAGGCAACAATGCTAATGCTTGATAAGAAATGTACTCATTATCTTGCCCCTGTAATTGTAACTCCTCTGTATGGTATTTTCACAATAAAAAAAAAAAAAAAGAAATCCTCTCTTGAAGCTTCTTTGTGTACAACACAGCCTATCAGATAGAGCAACTGTGAGAATCAAATGATTCACACAATGAGTGAGAACAGCCTGGGATGATATCTATAGGATAGTAGGAAATACAAGGTAAATATTTATTCTCATTTCTTCACCTTTTGGTATGCCAATATTTTTTCCAGTTCTACATTATGAGAAAATGTATACGTACTCTTCTATCCACATTACTTTCGTGACTGAAATATGGAGAGTATTTTATTTTTCAACATTATTGTTAGAGGTCGTGGGGGCTTGAACTCATGGCATGGGCGCTGTCCCTAAGCTCTTTTGCTCAAGGCTTTTTTTTTTTTTTTGCTACCACTTTGAGCCACAACTTCACTTCCAGTTTTTGAATGGTTAATTGGAGATGAGTCTTAGGGGGACTTTTCTGCACAGGCAGGGGCTTCAAACTTCAATCCTCAGATATCAGCCTCCTGACTAGCTAGGATTATAGGCCTGAGCCACCAGCGTCTGGCATTTTTCAACACTTAAGGAATCATTGAGCTAACAGATTCTAGTGACTCTGGAAAGTAAATACTATCATTTCATTTAATGTATACACAGAACCAACAGGTTGACCTCATCTCTAAGCCCAGATTATCAAAGCATGACAGAATATCCAAAAGTTAGCTCTGGAAAAATCAAAGTGTAGGTGAATATTCTTAGACCTTTTATATCTAGGAAAGCAGAATTTGCAAGTGTGTTGTTATCGATGTAAAACAAGATCAGGCTCTGAGACTTACTAACCTGCTGTTCTGGTTAAGATCATATATTAACTTGAGTGGGCTATGGCATCCAGACATTTGGCCAAGCATTATTTCTGCATATATCTGTGAGGATGTATCTGGATGCAACTGAATCAGTAAGCTGAGTAGAGAGAATTATCCTTCCTAGTGTGAATGAGTTTTATCCAATGATTTGAGAGCCTGAATAAAACAAATGTGCTGTAACGTCTTTTACCAAGAAAGAAGTTTTCTTGTTTGACTTCATTGACTGCATTCTTTCCTGTCTTTGGGAAAGAACTGAAATATTAGCTCTTAAATCATGGGCCTGCTTGCCTTCAGATTGGGACTGCAGTATTGTATCTCTGATCCGGACTATGCAGTCAGCCAGCCAGTTACAGATTTGGGGCCTTGTTAATAACCATAAAATGGACCAGTTTCGTGTGTGTGTGTGTGTGTGTGTGTGTGTGTGTGTGTGTGTGTGTGTGTGTGTGTTGTGAATATATACACTATTTACTCTACTGCTTTGACTTCCCTGGAGGAACTGAGGAAATGAGAGTTTGGGTAGGGTGCTAGGTACTCTGTCCCTTAGTGTTGATTTCTGCCACTTAGTGTCTCCATCTACTTTAATTAATGTAACACCATAAAAACATAGATTTTCTATGCATATTTGGAAGCCTTGCCTGGTCTGAATATGTTGCAGGGCACACAGGTGAACAGATTTCTGCTTTGTTTCTCTACAGCTAACATCTATTGCAGATTTTCTTTCCCTGAAATATGTAGTAGTTACATGACTTCTTTTTTATATTTACAGCATTACATAATTTTGTAATTTTTTTACAAGGGAACTACATAGATTAGTTATGTTTTATTGAAGATACCTTAAATTTCAGTCAGCTAGCCATTATCAGAATCTGTACCACCTTTTGTTTTCCATTATAGAATTTGTTTTCTATATAAAAATTAAATCATTACCTATAGTTCATTTTGCATAGTCTCTGGAATGTATACTGCAGGTGAACTGTAGTATAAATTTTTCAACACAAAAATTGTGTACTGAAGAACACAAATCTGTTGCTTTGAAGACAACACAAATCTTAGAAAATTAGTAAATATAATGCACTTTAGTTGATCATATAATATTTATTACAGACTGTAAGTTCTGACATGAATTTTCTTCTACCAGTTAAACTTGATAAATAAATAAAACTCTTTTATCTATCTTATAGCTAATGGAAAACAAATAAACATCTTTCTTTGATATTAATCATTAATGTTAAATGATTTTGAAAAAATGGCAAAAATCATGACTCTCAGACAGATATAAAAATGAACAAATATTAAAATGTTATTTAGTAATCAATGACAGAACTAGACAGATATTAAAACTACTTCAAACAAGAATCCAAAAAGCAGACACATTTGTAGATGAAGAATATTGAACAAAAATGTACATGTGATACAAAACTGTTTTCTGCAAGAAGGGAAAGGGAGAGTGGGGGTGGTACAATGGAGCCTTTCCTTAATAAGAAATAAGTTTTTCTATAGATGAAAAAAATCTGTATTGTTATTAGTTATTTAAACCATTGCAAACATCTATAATTAGGATCATTAGTCAAAGAGGTATCTTATAGAGTCCACGCAATATTATTTTTCACAGAAACACAAATATGTCTTTACATTTAAAATATATTTCTTAATCTGCTTTTGAAAGCTATCTGTCATGGAAAATTTCAATCTTTAAACCTGCTTGGTAGCTTTAGTATGTACCAACCAGACATTTCATAGAATTTCTGAGGAATCAGTAAAAGTCTCATTCCTCCATCCCAGTCAGAGGCACATATCACTTCAGATGCCTAAATTAATTCTAAGAGAAAATTGTCCAACAGTCCAAATTCTGTGAGCTTGAGCTGGGGACAGCTCTTAGGAGCTGTGAGAAGTAAAAAGAAAGAAGCTAGACAGTAAAAAGAAAGGAGCTAAGATTCCCAAACAAGGAGCATGTATATAGTATATATTCAGTTATAATAAAGTTTATGGTTTAACTGAGCTGAGTCATGCGGAGTTTTCTGTTTGTAGTTTTTTCCAATATGAATAAATTATTTTACTGAGTCTCATAACCTTTTACTACATTGACTCTATTTCCTGTTTGTATCCCATTGCTTCTGATCTATGTCTAATCAGTCATACTGTTAAAAAAAAAAAAGCACACAACAATAACACACTCCCACACATGCACTAAAACTTTTTCACAACAATCCTATCAAATGGGGAATAACGTATTTTGAACTTATTGATGAAAATGCTGAGCATTTCATTGGTTACATGGCCTAGCCATGAAGCTATTAAATAGCTGAAACTAAATTAATTTTTTTCAGTGAGATTTTTATTGTTACAGCTAGGCAATGGCTAGATGTCAGAGTTACCAAAATGAAAAGAAGAGATCAACTGAGGCTAGCATTAAACATAGTTATTCAGGGACATCATGGATCTAGACTAAAAATAACTTAATTTATAAGCAATTAATCAATTTGACCATTAATCAATGGCTAAGTTCCTTTGTAGATTTTTTTTACTCTTTTATTACAATGAACTTTTGATTTCAATGGACAGGAATATAAAAGCAACTCTATTCATTGTTCTTATATGTTCTGAGAATAGGTTATCTGATTTAAGTTTTCAAATCTACACATGCATGTTAATGCTGTATGATTTCAAACATTTAAGAAATATTGTCTTCTGAGATATGGATTTAGATCAAACTGTATCTGATGATTACTTTTTCTAAAGATAGTTATCTAGCTATTTTTGTCCAAGAATTTCCTAATGCATTGGTTTAAATTATGAATGGTTATGGAGTAGGCTATTGTGTTTCTCTTGATCATTTCTTGTTGTTGAAAGCATACACTGTAGAAAAAAAAAAAAAGAAACACACATTCTCAGTCATCCAATGCTTAAGCTTTCATCAGAAAGTGTTCCTCCTCTGTCTCGATCCAAGGGTGAATGAGATTACGATGGGAGGTGTAGAAATGCCTGCATATTTGAAGAGGTGGAATGTGCCCTCACTCTGAATTCTTCAGGGAACAGGTATAAGCTTTGCAAAAAAGGTATGTCCTGTGTGTTATGGAATTACAACAAGTGGGGGAGGTGTTCCAACTGATGTATTTAAGCAATTCTCAGGCCCTTAGTTAAACTTGGTTACTTGTCAGAGTGTAGTTTGTGTTAAACCATAGTAAATAATCAACACGATTTCCTCCACACGATATGCCATTAGACGTTGCTTCCCTAAAGAGTTTGATTAGATCACAGCTTTTTTCATAGGATTCTTTCATGTATACATTTCACAACCAATTATTTATTTACTTATGTTTCTTTAAATACTAATTCAGATTTGCACACACAGCTTTTTGAAAGCAGTAACATCAGTGTGCATCCATAATCAAACACATTGATCTTTAGAGAACAACTGTTCAAAGACGCATTGCTTGGCAAGTGCAATGCTACACACCTGTATTTCCAGTACTTAATAGTCTGAGGGAGAAAGATGAGATGGGGATTTCATAAGCTTTCTTTTCTGGGCTGGCCTGGAACTTGGATCCTTCCAATCAGCATCCCACATAGTTGGGAGGACAGATAGGCATCATCAACTATGTTTAGTAATTAATTGAGATTGCTTCTCGGAAATGTTTTGCTCAACCTGGACTAGCACTGTTATTCTGTCAAAATTAGGCTTGTAAAAGTAAAAAGAATCAAGCAACTTTAAATAGTCACATTTTACAATTCAATGATAAGCCTCCATGGTATTTTCATCAATAATAGAATGAGTCAACACAAATTCATCACTTTAAGGTAGAAGGGCATTTGCATGCTAATATGCTATCCCTTATTCTAAAATTATGGTTCCAAATTCTACTGTGCTTGTTTAGCCATTTAAGTTACTGAATATTACTCTTACTACTTCAGATAATATTAGATTTAGCTTTGTTTCCTTCCTGTTTCAAAAGCTGAAGCACTGAGTTTTTATATTACAGGTTTCCTTTATCAATACCTGAGAAGCAGCAGAGAGAAGTTCATTTTAAAGGTACAAAAACATGAATAAAAAGATTAGGTTCTATCTACCAAATCTCCAAACTGTTTCAGAGAGAATAGTTGTGACGAAATTAACACCCACCAAGGGCATTTGTGTCTGTAGTCTTTAATTCATCTCCAGTGTTGGAGGCTGCCTGCAAATTAAACTGAATGCATAGTTTCTGCCTCTTCAATTCCTGATGTGTCAGAGCTCTTCCTGCAAATCGTACCTTTGTTGTCTTAATTTCAGCTATTTTCTCTCTCTTTTTCTGTTCCTTTTGTCATGTCTACTTGTTATCTCCCCAGTAATCAATTGTGCCCTAAGTCAAGAAATATGATTGGGTGGCTAACACAAATAGATTGTTTTGAGCAAAGTAAGAAACAGAAGATTGTCATCACCACCTACCAACCCCTCAATAGATTTTTCAGAAAAGACACCCATATGAAAGCATTTATACGTATGACTTAATCTTCTTAAGGGTACTTTTAATATTCTCAGTAATTACTGTATTCTAATTTACTTGTTTGATTGTTTTTTGTGCTCTTTGAGGAGGAACAATTCAGCTTGTTTTCTTTTAGTGTTTTTCAGAGCAATTTTATTTCTTTAGACCAGGCACCCAAATATCTCCATTAACACAAAGAGCTCTATTCTTCTATTCAATGTGAAAGAATTGTACAAATAACCATCCATTACACATCACTGAATTGTGAAGAATAAATAGCACCCTTGAAATACCAAACACATTATTTCATATTATGCATATCAATCACTTAAAAATCTATTGTCTCACACTTCAAACTTTTGCATTGGAAAATGTGAGCATTGACATTTATAGAATATTAATACAGTGACCACCATAGATGATTTTCCACCTTTGGCATATTACTTTTAGAGTCTATAGATTTCCAGAAACGTCACATCATTTTCTAAACATTTTAATTATTTTGAAACTGGAAAATGGAAGAGTCACCAGACATTATATCTAATTTATGAATTCCCAACATCATTGCAAGAAGTAAATGAATTGTGCCCCAAAGAGATCCCAGTCAGACATAATTTTACACATGGATAAACTTCTTTCCTCAATCACCAGTAAGTTGGCAAGAACATTATCATGCATCCATTATTTTTATATTTTAGTTAGTATATAATTCAATTCTTATATTTCAAGGATGTTTTTTGATCATAATATTCTATTAATTGATCAAATGAGCCAGGTTAGATTTGTATTTCTTGAATGTAAAGCAAATATTAGAGTAAGTACTGATGTGTTTGATTTTCAATTGGCCTTTCTACCTTGTAATCCTTGTGATGGTATAAGGTGAACAGATTCTCCTTTCAGGTAAATCTCCTATGACACTATAATTTCTTGATGGTATCTGAGTTTGTGGCCTAGTGACTAATACATAGGAGATACAGGTATATTGACTCCATCAGCGCTAATTAAATCATTTGTATAACAAATTCTGACAGGTTTTCTAAATTGTCAGAAAACCATAGATTTATTGCAGTGTACATTCCTACATTCTTAGTCAAGATCTCCAAGGAATAGGTATCAAACCTGTTTCCTGTTTGGACTGCTAGATTTCTGTAGATGAAATTAGTAACTACAGGAAATAGACAAAAGTATATTTGATAATGCGAACACATTCTGGTTTGCATTGTACATATTATGTTCTTGTCAGAGTCTCATTCAGAAATTAAGAAGTCAGTGTACCTGCAGGAAGCCCATTTCCTCTACAGCCTGGCATTGCCAGCATATTGCTTTGACGAAAGTCAAGTCCTATGCTTAGGGTAGGACCACTTCACAGTCAAGCAGTAGCTTCTAATGGCAGAGGTCAAGTGGGATAGATTGCACTAGGGCTTGCCTGCAGAAATCTGTGCCTGCATCCTTATGAAAGAAATGGGAGCTCAGAAAGAGCTGTGTTCCTCATCAATCCTCCTGCCCCTTTTTCTCACAGGTTGTCCACCTTGTCTTCCTTGGAGATACCAGATCTGAATCATTATTCATCTTATACCAATTAATGGTCCATGGCCAAAAGAAACACACGTTTCCTAGAGTATGTAGCACTGCCCACTGCCTTTTCTGACCCAATGTCTCTTTCTTCCCATCTTCTGTTACTGTCATTACTGGGGTAAGTCTTGGAGGGCAAAGCATGGAAAAATCGATGTAAGAGAACCATCCAATAGGAGTATGGATACAGATAAAATAAATAAATAAATTTCTGACATCTCTATGATATTCCTTACCAATCCTTGGTCAAATTTGTGCTATAAGAATTGTCCTAGTACATCTGCATTGAGAGCTTATAGCCGACAACCATATATTCTACAGCAGTAGCTGTGTTGGGGCAGGTGGATTTGATGGCCAATGCCTCCTGATTACCAATGGAATCTATGTCTTCTCTAGCAAAGAGTGCCATCTATGCTTTATTTTAGCACCATCTATGCTTTATTTTAGACTAGTATACTATCTTTTTTTAAATGATAATCTTACAAAGTAGAATAAACTCTATTACATAGAAATGCTGGTCCTTAAGCTAATACTTTTATGGATGTTTACAGTAAGAATATTTGAGTCATTTCCTAAATTATTTCCCAAGTTAGAAAATACCTGATATGATACTTTATTCTAATTTTAGCTTTCAATCTCTTTGATGTTTGGAATGTTGATGACTAAACGGAATTACTCATTTTAAAACAGCATTATTTTCTGCATTAAGATTCAGTTTGCATTCCTGCAGGAAGGATATTTTCTTCATTTCTGATTCTATTTTTAGTAAGCAATAAATAGGATAATATTTTATGTCAATGACTTGTGAGTTCTATATGGATTTACAAAATCAATATACATGTTAGAAAGCTTTTATTGGCATTAAATTTTATTCCAAGCTATTACTGATTTGTAATGCTATCTCCCTTAATTACTCCAAGAACAAATCAGTCTACCTTAAGTCACTTAAAGCCCCTAAGTACTTACAATTAGTATTGACTAAATGAGGAATTTTAAATTCTTGGATAGATAAATGATCAAAAAATTTCACAATTTATCTTACATACAAGTAATTATTCATCTTAAATTAGGAATGTACAAAATATGTAGTAATCACTAAGTTAGATGATAGGAGAAATTTGATTATAATTTTTTTAAATATTTCAATAATTCAATATAAGGTACTTTCTAAAAGTGGCTATAATATCAAGAACTTTCTAAAAGCAAAATCTCTACTTTTGCCTCCTTAGTTTTTTTAACACAAATTTTATTAACATACATTATACACCCTATGCATAATAGTCATTCAAATGACAAGTTTTACATATCAGCGAATATATACAGAGTATAGTCAGCCTCTAGACAAAGGACAGAAATACTACAGATAACATTCCTTTTCTGATTAAAAAATGTGGAAGTAGGTATTTATATAAATTTGTTTAATAAAAATAATATATTTCTGGGCTGGAAAGGTGGCTCAGTGGTAGAGCGCTTGCCTTGCGTGTCTGAGGCCCTGGGTTTGATTCCTCAGCACCACATAAGCAAAAAGAAAAGAGCTGGAAGTGGTGCTCTGGCTCAAGTGGTAGAGCGCTAGCCTTGAGCTGAAGAGCTGAGGGACAGCGCCCAGGCCCAGAGTTCAGGCCCCACAACTTGACCTCCCTCCCAATATATATATACTTCTGAGTTCATTTTAAGTATAGTTATTTAAAATCATTTCTTTAGAATACAGTGATATGGATATCTAAATTTCACATTTATTGCTCAGGAGTGAACAAAAACAGAAAACGAATCCCTTTACTTGAAAGCTGTCTTACTTTGACAGTCTTTTATAGGCTAGATCAGGCACATTGAGGAACCTAAGCAACTCCATTTTACTTAAGACCCCATCTCAGTTCTGCGACTTAACTCGTGACCCATTTTAGCCCCAATGCCAGGAATTTATGACAGAAAGCCATGCACAAACAGTTCTTGGAGCCATAGATGGTGTTCGCTTAAGGCAGGATGTGGAGATGTCTGAAATTCCAGAACAGCCCTCCTAGGGTCGGGTGATCATTATCTAAACCAGAAACACTGCAGTTTAGCACGTTTCCTCTTGTGGTGCAAGCCAACCAGTTTAAAGTACATCTTTGTACCTTGTTCTAAAGTACCTTGATCTAACCAACAACCTGTTTCTGGTCCTTTCCCGCTTTGTGTAGTGCGCCAGTCATACTATAGAGTTGTTTTATGATTTTCCCGAGATGCGCCAGTCATACTATAGAGTTGTTTTATGATTTTCCCGAGATGCGTAGTGATTTGTTACAAGATGCTATGATGTATGCAAAGTTCCTGCCTTCCCTAAAAAAATGTATACAAAGTGCTGTAACCCGGGCTCGAGGGCTCTGTCTCAGCGTCATTGGTTGGCTGCTGTGTCCGCCTGAGGACCAAGCTCGAGATTGCAATAAAGACTCCTTTGCTTTTACATCGGTGACGGTAAGGATTTCCGAATTTGGCTTTACAACATAAATGTTCAAAAAATATCATTTTGAAGGAAAATTCACATAATTATTACTAGTTAAATTTTACTAGTAAAATTTCATTTGTCTTCTTAAGCCAAACTGGAACATGACACTTAGTAACACTAAGCGTCCACATTTTTTTTGAGGTTATATGTTATCATTTTTTTTAAATTGAGAGAATACCATACAGAGGAGTTTCATTTACATGGGCAAGATAACAAGTACATTTCTTATCAAGCATTGTTGCCTCTTCTTTGTTTCCCCTTCCCATCTCTTCCCATCCTCCCCCCACCCCTCACCTTTCCTCCCCCCACCCCCCACTAAAGTTGTAAAGTTCGCTTTTCGACATAAGGACTTGTACATCTCATTGTTGCAATGGGTCCACCTGTATCCCTAGGTAAACAATTTGTTTTTTCCCTTCCCCTCCACAAATTATGACAACATCAAATACAGTGAAAGCAGGGGTTATACCGTGCGGGAGTGACATACAAAGCAACAAAGACATCATCTCATAAATATGTTAGAAACAATTGCATGAAAGGACAAAAAAATTTGCAGAGCTTCTGCATGGCAAAGGACATAGCTCGAAAGATCAATAGAAAAACCACGGATTGAGAGAAGGTCTTCACTAGCCATACAACAGACAAGGGTCTCATATCTAAAATATATCTGGAACTCAAAAAATTAAATCCCCCAAAAACAAATCTTAAAAGAAACAACGGCCCAATAAATAAGTGGGCTGAAGACCAAAGAGAAACTTCTCTGAAGAGGAAGGAAGGATGGCCAAAAGACACATGAGGAAATGCTCAACCTCTCTAGCCATAAAAGAAATGCAAATCAAAACAACATTTAGAATGACTATAATCAAGAACTCTAATAACAACAGATGCTGGAGGGGATGTGGACAGAAGAGAACCTTACTATATTGTTGGTGGGAGTGTAAACTTGTTCAACCATTTTGGAAAGCAGTATAGAGGTTCCTCAAAAGACTCCACATAGAGCTCCCCTATAGCCCACCAATCCCACTTTTGGGCCTTTATCCAAATGTTTACAAACAAGACCATACTAAAGCTACCAGCAGGACTATGTTTATTACAGCATTATTTACTATAGCTAAGATATGGAACCAACCCAGATGCCCCTCAGTAGATGAATGGATCAAGAAAATGTGGTGTATATATACAATGGAATTCTATGCCTCCATCAGAAAGAAGGACATTGCCCCATTTGTTAGGAAATGGAAAGACTTGGAAAAAATTATATTAAGTGAAGTAAGCCAGGCCCAAAGAAACATAGGTCCCATGGTTTCCATTATTTGCAATAACTAGTATATGTCTGAGACAAGCAGAAAAGGTCAAATAAGTTGATGTTAGGGGAATGAACCCCAAGATAAGTATTCAAATTTTTTTGTTTTTATTTCCTTTCAAGCGTCCACATTTTTTAAGAGAAAAGTGTCTCCATGTATTCTAGGCTGTTTAAATGCTGATCACCCTGCCTCCACCTCCCTAGCACCATCATTGCAGATGTGTATCACAATATGGCTCAACAGCTTCCTTCTAATGAACAGTATGTAAGAAAGTTCAGAGCATATACTATGGTCAGGTTTGTAAACTATTATCCAATGATTTCCATTAAGTCTTCATATACAATCCATTAATAAGCACTAATAAAATAGTTTACAATATTCCATTCTACTATAGAAACAAAAAAGGCAAATTTGTATTGCTTCCAATGTAAGTCTCCTTTAATAGTCCTTTGCTACAAGGCTTTGATAGTTGCACAAAGCGTAACATACTTATTTTTTGTAGCAGTAGCTCATTAGCACTATCTGCATACAAAGATCTATATTAGGATAATTGTAAAATTAAAAGTAGTACTGTGGACAATAGGCTAATACACTGCTGAAAATAAAAAAATCAATTTAATATTATAAAATATTAAATAGGTATAGCAAGAGATTGAAATAAACAAATATCAATTTAACCATTATAGGCAATTAATGCAGATGCAAATAAAGCATTAGAAACAGTTTGAAGGATGGTTTGTACAGACCACTAGGTGACACTGTTTTGTGATAAACTCCTTGAGTGAAATAATTCATATCTAATTTATAGCTTTTTATGTTTCTTTTGTAGCCACATATTGAATTGGGAAGCTAACTAATTATATTTATTAGGTGTGTTATATTTTACCTGGAATAAGTTAAACCAGCACAATAATGAAAGTAATACCATATTTAAAAGAAGTGATAAAGCAGAGTTGATTAATATCAATGTAAATGTTGGGCTGTTAAAATCAACCAATTATCAATCAGTGATCAAGGGATGTATGAACTGAAACCTTCAGCAGTTGCAATGCATGCAGTAAAATGTCTTTATAAGCATATTTAAACTGTTCATCATTTGATTCCAAAGTACCTTCCCTTCTTACAAGTGTTTATAGAAAGTGAAGAGTGAAAATACAAACACGATGATACACGAAAACTTCCTGAATGCAAATCTCCTTAATTTGTCAGTTAGCATTATGTAGGGGTCCATATCAAAGCTAAAGAGGGTGAGATTTTCTTCAGATGCCATCGACTTATTGATATCCAAATACAAAAGACACTTTTCTTATAAAAAGATAAGTATTAAAGTCTGCTTTTATTCGTTCCTTAAAATGAGCCTAAATAAAATCATTAATCTCATGTCAGAGTTAATGCTCTGTTGGACTTACATGTAGCATTTTCTTAATAGCTGTGGAAATTTGGTAGAAACTTGTAAGTATGTGAGAATTTGTACTTTTTAACTAACACAAAAGTTTAAATAATTATTAACACTCCTTTGACTGCCCAACAAGATAATTAAAGGACAAAGCTTTGAAGTCTAAGCTATTATTGTTAATAGACTATTGTAGAGTTAGATGATGATAATAAGCTGTCCTCCGATATCCACAATACTATATTGTCATAGCACAAGGTGTTGTATTTTTAGTTGTTTCTTCCTATATAATATCTCAAAATTTGGTAGCTTAATGGTACTAACCATTTGTCTCTATCATTCAGTTTCTTAAGCTCAGGAATCCAGGAGTGGCCTAGTGGTACAGTTCTAGTTCACATTTTCTCACATGGTTGTTAAGCTGTCAGCCAGGGCTATAGTCATTTCAAGTCTCAACTGAAGGATCCACTTCCAAGTTCATGATCTCTTTTCAAGCATCTGTTTTACAGCCATCTTTGGTTGCAATCCGAAGGTTTTCATTTCTCACCAGATAAGCTTCTCTATTGGTTTGAGTACAATTCATGTAGCTTGTAGGCTTGAAAAGGAGTAACATGAAAGTCAGTGAGCACCTGACAGAAGTTACTGTCTCTTCATAAGTGGCTTACCATTGTCACTCAAGCAAGGTGACTGTACCCTGGTACAAATACCCATGGGTGTGGAATCCTGGAAGTTATCTTAGAAACTGCCGAGCACATCAACACCAAAGTCTTCACATATCTCCTAAAGTTAACTAATGGTTTTCTAAAATGAATATTGCTTTATCAACTTTCAACTGATGACACAACTGATGTAATTAAAAAATATTCATAAAAAATAAAATTAAAATTAAAAAAATATTCACATAATACTAGCATAGCACCAGGCTACTGATTTTGTGAACTATACATAGAACAGTGAAGAGTCTGTTGTTGTATTTTATATCATCTTGGCAGATTTTCTGACTAATAAAAATGAATCACTAAAATAAGACAGAATAGCTTTTTTTCTAAAGTTATTTATTTCTTCTAATTATAATTGTTTATGTTATATAATACATAATCTTGGCAAAGAGATGGCTTATTGTGAATTTGTCTAAAATACTTTTTTTCTATATAAAAAATAAAATTTCCCTGACGAATCTTGTTGAAATATGATTGTTTTAGTTTTACTTCTCAGTGCACACTGAAATGTTCAAGAGATTTGGCTGCACTATTTTTGCCCATTTTACTAATTTTTCTGATAAAACTCCTTTGCTTTTTGCCTGTCCCAAGTATGTATTTCTCCATATGATATACGATTGACATATATATTTCCAGAAAGTGCCAATTAAAACTTTCACATTTCATTTTATTATCCTCTAGTGACTGGGAAAATAATTCCCCCAGAGCCTGAATGACCTGATAATTGATTTTGGCATCTAACTGATATGTTACAGGTAAAATATGTCATATGTAAAATACCTTACTATGCAAAGGGAAGACTAATTTGACCACACATATCCTTTCCTTCCTTTTGAAGACCATTTCATGCCCTTTAGAAACACACTATGCTTTTTTCTTTGTTGTTGTCTCATTGCTACTTTCAATACATTCAGACTATATCCTCCCGTAAGTATTTGGTTATTCCATTAGACCCTGTCACATGCAACATGATTATGGTAGAATTTCTGTGGCCTCTTGGGAAAATGCATGGATTGGAAAGGTTACAATTCAACCCTATACCTTCAGCAATAGGATTTCATAGCTTCAACCTGATTATTATGTCATAAAAACTAAAGTTGGTGAGGTCAAAGGAGAGGTCAACACCATTTCCCTAGTCCACACCTCGCTTACCTAAACTAGTCTTGTTATGTTTGCATACAAAGCTAGAAGAATCTATTCAAATTCAGTCCAGAGCTAGGATGATAAAAATCAAACTATATCAGAGTTAAAACATAGAATACTTCTCTGCATTCAGAATTTACAAAAGCATTTATCTGCCTGTCAGATAAACAAAGCTGTCATAACTTGAGAGGAAACTATGTAAAGGTTTTTAGTTCCCTTGAGAAGAGAGCAGAAATTCTGTGACTTCTCTCAGTAATATGAAGTTCTGACATATCCATACTATATAGGTTAAGGACCTGAAAGATAAAATTATTTTATTCTGATTGGAGCCCAACTGATGAACCAGCAATACCAGCTGTGAATAAAAATAAGAAAGCCACAGAACCTGATAACATTATCTTGAAATTTAAAGACAATCACAATTACAAATATCAAAGACCAAGGCCACCCTGGAAAATAAACATGCATACACATATACAATTTATTCTAATCATTCCTTGGTTAGCTGTGAGAATATAAACATGTTATGTAATTTTTTTCCTTCTTCTTCAAAGAAAGGGCACCAGTTAGTATAAGTATTGTATTAAACTTCGTGTTTGAGAAGTAAACTATTTACATGCCTTCCGTAGCATTCCTTTCTGGGACTACCAAATGTTAGTCTTGTTCCTTTTCTAGGAGCTGTTTCAGAATCAATAGGAAGTTCATACGTGAGTAAATTTTCCTTGTCTGTTAGTGATCTAATTGACCTTCTCCCTTTGTGGAAAACCAGTTTTTTCTCCATTTGAAGTTTGTCTCAACATTCTTTTATTTCATAATGACTTGTGCAGTTTTCTCGTTTCCTTGGAATCAGTTATAACATCTACCTGATACCTTCATGTCTTATAAGAAAAACAAACTCACTAATATGCACTTGTTTTTATATTAATGTAAGTTTTAAGTATACCTTTTTCTCCAAAATTAGCTTTTAATATGTACAGAGTATGGCCCATATTAGAAATTCAAGAATACAAATCCCAGTCCTGCTTTTATGTACTCTTATTTTATTTTGAATTCTTCACACCATTATATTTTCACAAAATTACTGCCAAATATATTTTAATAAAGTACCAAGGTATGCGATGTATATTAGTGAGTCACAAAGATATTCTATCTCTCAAGCATTCACCTCCCACAAGCCATGAGCCATATTTATAAATTTTTTCTCTAGTACTTACCTCTGAATTTGTGCAGCTATTTCATATCATCAGTTTTAGAAAGTTCCTATTGTGTTCATGCCATGATGAATTAGAATCTAGAACTCTCCTACCCTGACTGTTCAAATATTATTTAGAGCAGTTCAGTATTTATCATTGTATGTTGTATGAATGGTGCTCCTGAGGGTCTATAAGGTAGGAACAGGAAATAAATCATTCTCTATCATGCAAGCATTATTTAGTTTTCTACCAAATAGTGAACTTCAATTATTCCGTCCTTTTTCATGTTATATTTGTTAACTATTGCTACTTAACAAATGACTTAGAGCAGCAGTAAACATTTATTATCTTTCCCAACTTGTGTGGGTCAGGATTTCAGAAGTGGCTAAACCTGTAATTTTGGTTTGGAATCTCTCATGAGGTCATAGGAGCCTGGTCAGGGCTGCAGTCACTTAAGGACTTGAAGTGAGACTGGATATTACCTTACTTACAGGGCCCTTTATGGGCTGCTTGAGCATCTTTGTAACATGATGGTTGCCTTCTTGCAAAGTGAGAAAGACAAATGTGGAAAGAAGTCTTTTGTGATCTAACTTCAGAAATTACACTATCATATCTTTAGGAAACAAACAAATGGATGGAATTCTTTGAGACATAATTAATATACCACACAACCAGCCTATTAAAATTATTTTTCATAGAGAGGTCTAATTCTAGTTTGAGTAGGCCTTGAATGCATTATCCCCCTTCCTCTGCCTTCCAAGAACTAGCATTGAAATATACAGCACCATACCTGCTAACGCACCCATCTACCTTATTCAATTTAATGGTTTTTAGCATATTCAAATATATTTTCAGCCATCACCACAGACACAGCCTTCACAGCCACACACCACAGCCTTCTCTCTTCTATTTATCGCCTCTCCGCAAGGCATGATGACAGGCTTCTAGGTATATCTGTAACAGAAAATTCATTAACATAGACTGCATGTGTTTACACACCTTTAATTTGAAGTTTGTATCCTTAAATCTTAAAATGTGTATACTGTTGGTAACTTATTCTTTTTTCCCTTTCCTCTGTAACATAATAAATGGATGCTGAACCTCATGAAATGATTAATTTTCTATTATTTCCATGTATGTGTGTATGCATGTGTGTTATGCGTGTGTCTGTATATTGATGTTTTGGTCCTTTATCTTTCAATTATTTTATTTCATGTATTTTTATATTTTTGTTCTCTTGGGTTTCTTCCCATAGTATTCTAATTTTGTTACATCTTCTTGAGAATAGTAAACTTTTCACACTAAAATATTTTTTCTGAAGCTGGGTGCCAGGTGGTGGCTCACTCATGTAATCCTAGGTACTCAGGAGTCTGAGATTTTAGGATTACAGTTTGAAGCCAGCTCTGGAAAGGAAACTCCAAGAGGTTCTTAGCTCCAACAACAACAACAACAAAAACTACTCAGAAAAAACTGGAAGTGGTGCTGTGGCTCAAGTGCTACCTTTGCAAAGAGGTTCGGAGAAAGTGCCCAGACCCTGAGTTCAAACCCCAGGACTGGACAAAAATAATCTGTAAATATTGTTTATGTTTTAATATTAGTTGCTTAACCTGTTTTATACCTTTGCTCAATTATTTATACCTTATTTTTAAATTAATTTATTCTTAAAACATTAGCCCACATTAGCCACTTTCATTGTAGCATTTCCATCCGTACATAAAATGTACCCTACCAATCCCTTCCTCTCTATTAGCCTCCCTTATTTCCTCCATTCCACTTTAAAAACAATTTCAACTGGTTTCATTGTTTCTATTTTCATACACCCAGAGTAAGTATATTGATCATAATCACTCTCTCCATTTATATATTCAACTTCACACTGATTCTACTCCTTAACAAAACCTGCCACATTTTCTTGTAAGCATCTTTACCAAGGTAGTTAGATAAGTCTATATTATATTATAATGGAAATAATTCCTTTTCTTACTCTCTTGCTCCTAAATACCATTTTTAAAGTTTTCAGTGAAATTTCTTGTACCATTTTCATTATATAGACAAAATAGATTTTGATACTACATCCTCCCCATTATTTAAGATACAGCAAAAATAACAGGAAATATAATATTTAATATTAACTAAAGTCAATGGTCTCAACTCTCCAATCAAATGACATAGAACAGCAAGTTGAATTAAAAAGTAAGACCCAATGATTTGTTGACTACAAAAAAAATACCTCAATGACAAAGACAAATATCAGCTTAAGGTTTAAGAACTAAATAAAAATTCCAAGTTAATGAAACAGAAAGTAGGCAAGAAAGGGTATATTTATTGATTACTATAGTTTTAGTAAGATGTTCTGAAGAAAATAAAGCTGCAGTGTAGGATTAATAACATAGGTTTTGCAAAAATAAACAAAAATATTCATTTCTAGTGTTTCCATTTGTAGTAGGTACATATTTTTCAGGAGGAATAGCCTCTTCCTGGAACGTACATCTTCTTAGACTGTAAGTGTGGCCTTCTTTGGAAATACTGCCTATGCAGATGTGATCAATTTAAGATATGATCATACTAGATTAGAGTGGACACTACAGCCAACCTGACCACTGAACCAATAAGAAAAGGGAAATTTATAGAAAGGAATGTGAAGACAGAAATAGTGAGTGGAATGATACATCTATAAGCCAAGGAATAACAAGGATGTTGACAAACACCAGAATGTAAGAGACAAGGAAGTGACTTTCCTTGGAAAATTCAGAGGGAACCAAGTCCTGCTGACACCTTGATTTCAACTTTTGCCCTGCTGAACCATGAGAGAATAGACATCTGTTACAAGTCACCCAGATATGGTACTTCAAGGTAGCCCTAGCTAACAAACACACCATTGGCACATGAAGATGAATGTAGAAACAGAAAGATTAACTTACTTTTCGAAAAACTTGTCTCAGATTGATACTCCCTTTTTTAAAAACCTTGGTGTTTTTTTGAGTATCAGAAGACTCCGACAGCTCAGAGCCCAGCACCTTTTCCCTGTAATCCCAATAGCACTGACAATGTTAGCAACACCACATGAACGTTGTCTCTCATGACCAGGTCAGCTAAGGCAACACTAACAGTATTTTTTTCCTAGAAGGGTAAATTAAAACTCTTCTTCCTCTGATGATAAAGATAAATTGCAGTTTTATATCTTTAGCTAATTAGTAGTGTAGATAATGACTGTTTTCATATATAATTTTGGAGCCTGTGCAGTTTGATGCCTTCTTCTCTACAGCTGGATTGGCATGTATTTTTCTTTTATGCTTACAGAATTGTCTTGATGTTCTTATAATTTGACAGAATTTTTTTTGCCTCAAGACTAGTGGAAGATTGAAGGAAATAAAGAAAACATGAAGACAACGCCAGAAAATGATGAGGTCAAAAAGCAAAGAGTCAACTTGATCAAATGTCACGGAGTCCAAGTAAAACACTGTGTGGAGAGTGTTTTATGTAAAGGTAGTCTTCAGTATCTTGAGAGAGGCTGTGAGCAGGCAAATCGCTACAGGCTTATAACTGAATTATAAGTGAGGAAATAGGTAGGTGTGGAATATTCTGCTCTGTCAAGTAGTTTGGTTTTGACAGGAAAGAAAAGGGCAGTTACGGCGTAGTATTTTTAGAACAAAAACACTGGGAGTGTTTACATGCAAAAGGGAAAGAAACAGTCTGACAGGAAAGGGTCTGTGTAGACGAAGTTGAAGACATAGGAAAGATGGAAATTAGAAAAGAGGGACTGATGGACCTAACAAAGGTAGAGAGAGTTGATAAAGGATAAAAAGGAGAGAGAAAAACATAGACACAGATAATTAAGAGATAACAAATCATTAGATATTTTCTTGAGCACATATGGATGTGAACAACTTGTATGGTTTTTAGTTTTGTGCACAAGCAAGTCTCTACAACTAAAAAAATAAAATAAAAAGAGTGAGTAGATGCATGTTTGTGTAGTGGCAGTTAAGTGGGAAAGAATAGGAAATTGAAAACTCTTGACTTTCTGTGGATTTAAAATCAAGTCATGTGTGAAGTACACTAAATTTAATAACCTGAAAGTTTTATGTCAAAGTCAAAATAGGAATAAAAATTATCAAATGAGCAAAAACTCCAAGAACTCTCTTTAAAGCAAAAGGAAGAATCACTGAGCACATGGCTTCTTAGGGTGCCATTATCAGAAATTATGGATTTCATAGAGCCTAGCCCTCTTTTATTTTTAGTTCATTTACAAAAGAATAAATGACAGGTACTGACTGTGGTTCAGACACTAAGAGATCAGGAGGTTCTGTTATTTTACCTCTGAAGACTTTAAGTATCCTGTTTCGATTGAAAAAATAAACAGTGCTTCCTCTAAAAGACATCCATTGAGGATGTGGCTTTAGAAGACAAAAGTTTTACTATTTTTGCCTAAGTACATGCTCTTAAGGATCTAAGAAAATACTCATGAAAATTATATTTAACTTTCCATCTAGTTGCACTATTTTATTTCAGAATAAATAAAACCTGGTAAAAGGAAATATATGGAACCTCTAAATAAAATAAAACTTTCTGACATAAATTTCAAATATCAGTAAAACTAGTTGCTTGAAGCACTTTATGCAAAATTGCTTTCTGAAAAGAGAAGTGTACTCATCAGTTAAGCCAATGATTTATTCAATCCTATCAATTAAAGAAACACATTTATAATTGAACATTGCACAAATGTTCATCAGAACACCAAGACACATAATAAGACTGTTGTTTACTAAAGTAAATCTTACAGAGATTTTTATGAAGCCTAAAAATTGAAGAGGCATTGGGAAGGTATTTTCGCATTGACGTTTATATTCATAAATTCCCTTCTTGATTTTATTATGCAGATAAGAGTATTTCAGAGAAAATGGGGAAGTGCCACAGGTACAATTTTTGTACTGACTTCAGGAATATACTACATGGAATTCATCTCATTTCCAAGCAAAATTACAATGTAATTGGTGCAAATCAATCCAAGCTTGAATGAAAACTCTGCCTGCTATAGCAGATTAAGAGATGGGTAATGACGAAAGAGCAAAGTTGCATTAAATGTGTTACCTGATTTTTGGCTTTTATTTTTTTCTACTGAGGATTGTTTCTGAATGAAATTTAGTTGTGCAAATGAAAACACAATGACATGTTCAAGAATTCTTTTTTTAAAAAAGGCTAAAAATATAGAATTATGGAAATGATCCCAGCCTCATTTAAAAAAAACTTTCTTATACTCATGCAAATGAGACTGCTTAACTCAAAGATTAGATACAAATTGAGGGTTCTGATTACCATAGAAAAAGAAGAATTGGATTTTTTAAATACCTTTTTTTGTAATGTATCAAGGTAATAATATAAAGCGTTTCAAGACATATTGAGAAATAAGCAAAGAGTGAGCTGAAAGAATTGTTTCTATTCACTGCATAATTAAATGATAGTGAACATTAGTAGTAAGGTTTAGGATAAAATTGAAACTTAATTACAGATTAGGAAGGAGTAGAGCAAAAGTTATGCTCAGTGTTATCAAGCGTCTTTGTGTTACTATTAGGATTAGGGCTATCGGTAAAAAAATAATATACATACAGTCTACATTGTATTTCTATTGCATAGCACTCATACACACATAATATATATTTATTTAGAGAGATTTTTAATAAATAATTTTTATGACAAAGATACTATTACTCTTACATGGAAAATGCAACTAGCCATCTTATCTTATCTATTCTCCTAACCATAGAGATATTCTGTATTTCCATTTTAAAATCTTTACCCTCACCTCTATTTTCACTACTTATTTTTCTATTTTTCTACTTATCTTCCCAGAAAAAATGCCTTTTGCTTAATCTAACATAATTTCTCCAATTCATCCATTAAAGTTCTCATATTTAACTTTGTTCTCTTTTATCCTCACTCTATTTTTTCAAGGTCATCAAGATCAGACTTGACAATTCCATAGGAATTTCTTTACTTTCAACCTACTTGGCTTTTGGTCAGAATCCCAGGCACTGGCAATGATGATCTTCTGGAAATCTCTCCTCCTGAACCAGCCTGTACATAATCATTAAGGACATTTCCTCTTACCTCACTATCACTTCAAATTCAATCTCTGATTTGGGTCCTCTTTTGCTCTTTCTGATTTAAGCTCTCATTTTTCATAATATTCATATTTTTTTTCTAGGTTATTCCTTTCTTTCCTGTGGCTTTAAGGCATTCTTTTTTTTTTGGGGGGGGGGGTCCAGTAGTGGGGCCTGGGCGCTGTCCCTCAGCTCTTCAGCCCAAGGCTAGTGCTCTAGCGCTTGAGCCACAGCACCACTTCCAGGTTTTTTCTTTTTGCTTATGTGGTGCTGAGGAATTGAACCCAGGGCCTCAGGCCTGCAAGGCAAGTGCTCTACCACTGAGCCAACTTCCCTGCCCGTAAGGCATTCTTCTCTATGACCTGAATCTCTACCTGAGTTGACACAACCTTTCATGTGTTAAACTGCCTGTCAGATATCTTCACATAGATACCTAGTAGGAGTGAAATGCTTACACATCCCTCTTCTTTTGTTTTCCATCTTACAATATGGCCTTGGCCAATTTCTCAAACAGAACAAAACAAGAACAAAAAATTTTAACAATCATGCTCAATTATTTTTCCTCTAGACCATACAATTCCTGGCATCCAAATCAATCATCAGGTCCTGTTCACACTCAGAGTTACCACTGCCATTTTTTTAAACTTCTTTTTGATCTTTTCTGAAATAGTTACTATCCTTGCTTCTCTGTGTGTCCTTTTAAAATAAATTAAATTACATCCTACTCTGCTTTATCCTCTCAAACTGTTCCCACTCCGTTTTCACATCACTAAGCTCTTGTCCATCTCACAATACAAATATGTCCTCCATACCCTCTCTGAAAGATGCCATGGTTCAGCTCCCTGGCTTCATTATGCTATTTTAGTATCCATATTAACTTCATTTTTGAGCTATCTATGAGTTTCATAATGTATATTATAATGTACTATGTAAAATATAATGTAGTTATAACTTATAAAATGAGTCTTCCAACATTTGTAAAAGCTAAGTCATTTCTAGTTTTCTGAAGAAATATATTATGGTGAAAATTTCATCTCTCTAAGTAAACTTCTTTATAATTTAAAGCAGTAATTTTTAATAGAATACAAGTCTTTGGATTTAATTCATTTAAATTTCTTGTTTATTTCTGTCACTTTTGCCTGTATTTGGGAATATACCCTAAGGACAATGTTCCATAACAAAAATAAGTGCATGTGCAGGTACCCTAAGGGCAATCCTGTTGAGAAAACACATTAGCTCTGTACTGTTGTCATCTATTTAGGTTCTGTTCAGGTGTTTGACAAGATGTGTAATGGAATGCTTCTTGGACCAGCTACAGGGAAGCCTTCACTCTCTGAGAACCCATCCTCTTTCATCCATTCCACTATACTCTAGAGCAGAGGAGATAAACAAAGTCAGACTGTCTTGCTTCTTCCAGTGTGCTTCTTCCATATGCTCAATATTTCAGTATTGGATGTTAAGTATGTATTTCAGACACCAATATTCAGTACCTCAGGGTCTTATTAGGTAGTTTTGTTTGTTTGTTTGTTTGTTTCTGAGTAGTTATGGGACTTGAACTATGGGCCTGGGTGCTATCCCTCAGCTCTCAGCTGAAGTCTAGCTCTCTACTACTTGAGACACAGTGCCACTTCTGGTTTTCTGAGTGGTTTATTGGAGATAAGAATCTCATGGACTTTTCCTGCCTAGGCTGGCTTTGAACCATGATCTTCAGATCTCAGCCTACTAAGTAGCTAGGATTATAGGTGTGAGCCACCAGCGCCCTGCCTATTAGGTAGTTTTCATAGGAACATAGCACAGGATTCAAGTTAGTGTGAAGTAGAAAATAAACATTTATTATTTCTGGAAAATTTGTTTTAGAATTTAAATTGGTTGATTGGGGGGGGGGCAGTAAGGCATTAAAACAGTCTTGGTATATGAAAATTGGCCAAAAGAGTTTGAAGGAGGTAAGAGACCCAAGAAAGAGACATTTAGATCCAGGGTTACACAAACTGCAATTTATTGGGGCCATATGGACAGAAGCATGTCTTGAACAACAGTAAGACAAAAAGATCCTTAAATCTAGGGGAGAGAGGGAGGGGCAGAGAGAGAGAAAGAGAGAGATAGAGATAGAGAGAAAGAGAGAGAAGGATCTTTTATGCTGAGCTTGACAAAGGTATAAATGGCTACCTGAAAAACCACTCAATATGCCTTGCTGTTCAATTACTATACCACCTTCACCTGACTATCTCATTGATCACTTGTCCAAAAGGACTTAGGAGATGGCCAATAACACGTGAAGAACAAAATAGCAATCACAACCAAGACGGCTAAATTCCATCAAATGGATTCTCCACATTTAAGCTACTTCCCACCTAAAACTAAACACTATGACTTTCTTGAGTAGTACAGTAATTGCAATATATTTGTTTGTATTTTGTCCCCAGGTCCTTTATTGGAAGTTTTACATAATTGTAACTGAACTTATATAAATAATAAGTGAAATCCAAACAATGTTCAAATTGTAATGTTTCAGCCTTTTTTATAACTCAATTGAAAATCTAGTTTAAAGACACCCCTTTCGCATTATTGCTGAACTGTCACCTGGAAGCTTTGATTCTTTTCTGCCTCTGCCGAGACTGATTATATAAGAAAGGATATGCTAATTAGTTCCTCCCAAAGAAAAGTTCCTCATCTATAATTTGGGGACAATAAATCCTATACTGTCTACTTCACAGAATTCTTGGAATCCTAGAGAAATTTTAATAATAAATACAACAAACTCTACAATAGTTACTGAACAACTGTTACCTATACTAGTAATCTTATATTCCTATATTAGGAGTCTTAAAATTGCAAGCAGTAGAAATCAACTCAAATTATCAAGGGAACACAAGGTGGAAAAAGGATTGTATTGTAAAAACACAAAAACATGGCCCGGGAAAGTGGCTCAGTGGTAGAGTGCTTGCCTTGAGCTGAAGAGCTGAGGGACAGCGCCCAGGCCCAGAGGTCAGGCCCCACAACCGGACCCAAGGGAAAACACACACATACACACACACACACACACACACACACACACACACACACACACACACACACACACACACACAAAACAAAACATTTCCAGGGACATTTCAAGGTTTCCCAAATAAGTGGAACCAATTATTTCTTTTTTTGGGGGGGGAGGGGGTCCGGTCGTGGAACTTGAACTCTGGACCTGGGCGCTTTCCCTCAGCTCAAGGCTAGCACTCTACCACCTGAGCCACAGCGCCACTTCCGGCTTTTTTCTTTTTGCTTATGTGGTGCTGAGGAATCGAACCCAGGGCCTCAGGCATGCAAGGCAAGTGCTCTACCACTGAGCCACCTTCCCAGCCCAGAACCAATTACTTCTTAATTCTTCTCTTTTATTTATTCTCTATCCAAAGCATTATGTAAAGAAATAAAATAATTTTTTTCTGTTAATTCTTACATGAAAATATGGCTGCTCACAAATCTATAGTATTTTACTGGTCTACCTAAAAACACTTAGATATCCTGTATTTCTACCTGTGTATTCATAGGTAACCAAGCTAGGCTAGACTACAAGTAATCAATGATATGAAATAACCATTGGTTAAATGGAGATATTCTCCCATGTATTAGAGAGACCTACACCCCCACCTTCCCAAAAATGATGTATCCTCTATGTATCCAGTATTTTCTTTTCTTTCACATTCCCAAGCACCTTTACACATGAGTGAAATGAAAAAGAAAATGTATTATCCTAACAGACAGAAGGAAAATTTCTCTGAGGGATGAAGCTATTTAATTGCGAGGGGAAAAGGACACTTTGGTAAACCATTTGAAAGAGAAGGGGAGGCCTTGAGTGCATTGGTACCACCTGAGTCCCAAGTGGAAAGTAGTGCTTAGGGTGCTCTGAGACAGAAGATAAAAGGCACCAAATATTGCTCCTAAATGCATTAGGGAGGAAAGAAAGGAGAAAGAGTGCAAAAGAAAGGGACCAGACTCGCTGTGCATTAGATCTCTATGGCATAAAGGACTTGTGCAAATCTGTCTTGTAGAACATTATCTCTTCCAGTGCTTTCCATGTCCCACGTTTAAGAACAACATCCTAGGGGCCTGGCTTACTTCACCTATTTGCAATAAGTAATGTATGTCTGAGACAAGCAGAAAAGGTTGGATAAGATGATGCTAAGCGAAATGAACCCCAAGATAGGGACACAAGTGGTTTTTTCTTCCTTGCTATTGTTTCTAACGTATTTATAAGGTACCATGTGATTTTTTTTCTATTGCTTTGTATGTCCCTCCCCCACGATATAACCTCTGTTTTCACTGTGTTTGATGTAGGTATAATTTGGGGAGGGGAGGGGAAAAAACAAATTGTTTAAATAGGGATACAGATGACCCATTTCAACAATGAGATGTACAAGACGCTATGTCAAAAAACAAACTTTACAATTTAGGGGGGTAGGGGGTGGGGGTGTAGTTGAGGAGGTGGGAGGGAAGGAATAGTAGGGGAAAAACAAAGGAGGAGGCAACAATGCTGGATAAGAAATGTACTCATTACCTTGCTCATGTAACTGTAACTCCTTTGTACAGTATTTTCACAATATAAAACTTAATTTAAAAAAAGAACAACATCCTATAAGTGAATTTTAGCTCCACTTGTGTAATTTTTGTTATTTTTGGACCTTATTGGACAATGTTTGCAGAGAAATATCTTAATGAGGAGACAAGGAAGAGAGAGAGAGAGAGAGAGAGAGAGAGAGAGAGAGAGAGAGAGAGAGAGAGAGAGAGAGAGAGAGCAGACAGACAGACAAAGAGATAGAGATAGAGAGCAGACAAAGAGACAGAGAGACAGAAAGACAGAGAGAGGTGGGCAGAATTGACATATCTGGACCACATCAGTAAGGAATAGATGGAATGTATGTTAAAGCAGAAGCAGAGTGCATAGCACTCAGGATCTCAGGATGACAAGGGCTGGGAGTCGGCAGCTGATCTGGGTTGTAAATGCATTTCCTATCATCTTCCCAAGAACTTATCAAGAAATTACAATAGACGTCATTACTGTTTGACAGATGAGGAAGCTGAGGATAATCATTTACCCAACAACCTATTGCAAATTAGTCTCAGAGTAGAAACAAAGTCTATATGACTCTTCCCTGAATAGACATATCTTTTTGCACTTTCCTTCCTTCTTTCATCTATTAGGAGAGTGACAGAGCAGTAGCTGCATAAGTTAGTGGCAGAAATCAAGAAGATATTGCTTTAAATGAAATGCTTTTAGCACTTTTATGAAACCACTAAGATTGCCTTTTAGTCATTTTTCCATTCATTAAATATCTATTTGTTGAAGTTATACTCTGTCGTGACAGGATAGGTGAAAATTCTTTGCTAATGAGTAATAGTAATTTGAACAAAGGAAACTTCAAGTCAGGAAATCAAAAGGAGAGTAAATGCAAAGGAGGGACTTATATTTCATAGCATCCTGCAAGTTTTTTATTTTCCTAAAGTGCCTGAAATTCCAGTAATATACAAGGTTTAACTATGGTTTTAGCAGTCAAGGTGACGAAGGGAGAATTCAAGATTAACTATATAACTCTCATATATATGAGAGTGGGAATGTAATGACCTATCAATCTTGAAAAGTATCATGACAGTGTCATGAAAATGTTAAAACACAGAGGAGTTGCCATATGACCCAGGAGTTCCATTCCCAGTGAGAAGGTCAAGAGAAGTAAAAATAACTATTTAAACCACTACTGTTGCATATTCAAATCAGCACTATTCACAGTAGTGAAAAAGTAGAAACAATCCAATTGATAACTAGATAAACAAAATTCAGCATATCCATATATAGAATACTTATATTAGGCAGTAAAGAGCAATTGTTCTGCCATGATATAATATGGCCACATATTGTATGACTACAGTCATATGAACAGTCCAGAATAGGCAAGACCAAAGACAGAAAGAAATCAGTAGTTTTCAGGAGTTGAGGCCAATGAGGAATTAAAAATGACTAATAAAGAGGATAAGTATTGTTGGAGGGGATGATGAAATGTTCCAGGGTTGTTGGTAATGGGCATACAACATAATGCCTATATTAAAAAAATTCTGAATTCTTCATTTCATAATGGTGATCTATCCCAATTGAATAAAACTAGTCACTATAATTAGCTTATAAATGTATAATTAGCTTATAAATGTATACACTTGGCATGCAAGTGTATGCAAACATTAACTGAAATATGGTAGATCCAAGAGAGAAGTCAAATAGTATAATTCATTAGAAAGGCAAAGTCGAAGTTCAGCAAAATAAACACCAGGAAGCATGTACTCACAAAGGGTGGGGTGGCATCCAGGGAAAAGGGGCAGACAAATGAAGAGAATGGGAAGAATGCAGACAGGAATCCATTGCGCATCCAATAAAATTAAGAAGATTGAGGGATGGAGTGGGTAGGGGAGGGATGGGTGAGAATGTCGAAAGTGATTACATTGGTCAAGAAGTGCTGCATTCATAAATGGCCTTGTTACTGGTAACTGCTTTCTACAACTACTTAAAGATAATTAAAATAATAAAATTGTTTTTCTATTTATGTACCAATAAAGGACAACAAAACCTGTGCCAAGGGGCTGAGAGGTTGGCTCAGTGGAAGAGTGCTTGCCTCGCATGCTTGAGGCCCTGGGTTCAATTCCTTAGCTCCACATAAGCAAAAAAAAATGGAAGTGGTGCTGTGGCTCAAGTGGTAGGGTGTGAGCTGAAGAGCTGAAGGACAGCACCCAGGCCCAGAGTTCAAGCCCCATGACTGACAAAAAAAAAAAAAAACAACCTGTGCCAAAATGAGCACTAAACACAATACCATCACAGTACTTTCATTGCTGCATTTTCCTTTCTGATGTGTCCCCATGTTGGTCACCACTTGCTTCAGTCACTCCTTTATGTTAGAAACAATCTCAACAGTCCTAAGGAAGATGGTCTTCTAAGAAAGAACCATGCATTGCTTTACTTTTCCTTTACCAATGTTCTGCTTCAATTTGTGGTATTCCTGGTACTGTCCTCAAATTTTTGTTTTGGGGGAAAAAACACCCCAAAACAAAAACCTGTTAGCACTATGTGGAGTCTTTTGAGAAACCTCCATACTGCTTTCCAAAGTAGTTGAACAAGTTTACACTCCCACCAACAATGCAGTAGGGTTCCCTTCTGTCCACATCCCCTCCAGCATCTGTTGTTTAACTAGAGTTCTTGATTATATCCATTCTATATGGGGTGAGGTGGTATTGTTTTGATTTGCATTTCTTTTATGGCTAGAGAGGTTGAGCATTTCTTCATGTGTCTATTGGCTATCCTTCTTTCCTCTTCAGAGAAGTTTCTCTGTAAGTTTTTAGGCCACCTATGTATTGGGCAGTTGATTCTTTGAGGATTTGTTGTTGGAGTGGCACTGTAGCTTAGTGGCACTGAAGTTCAAATGGTAGCATTCTCCTTGAGCTGAAGAGCTGAGGGACAACACCCAAGCCTAGAGTTCAAGCCCCACAACCAACAACAACAACAACAACAACAACAAAAAGGCAAAGGAAAAGGATTTGTTGTTGGGAGATTTAATTTTTTGAGTTCCAAGTATATTTTAGATATGAGACCCTTGTCCATTGTATGGTTAGTGAAGATCTCCCAATCTGTGGGTTTTCTATTGATCTTGCTAGCTATGTCCTTTGCCAAGCAGAAGCTCTGCAATTTCATGCAATCCCACTTGTCCAACCTTTCTTTGATTTGTTGTGTTTCTGGGTCTCTTTTAAGAAAAAGTCAGCCTGTGCCAAGGAGACCTAGGGTTTCTCCTATTCCATCCTGCAATGTTTTCAGAGTGTCTGCTTTGAGCTCCCCTATGACCCAGCAATCCCACTCTTGGGCATTTACCCAAATGATCACAAACAAGACCATACTAAAGCTACCACCACAACTATGTTTATTGTAGCATTATTTACCATAGCTAAGATATGGAACCAACCCAGATGCCCCTCAGTAGCTGAATGGATTAAGAAAATGTGGATATATATATATATATATATATATATATACATATACATATATATACATACACATATATACACAATGGAATTCTAGGCCTCCATTACAAGGAATGCCATTGCCCCATTTGTTAGGAAATAGAAAGACTTGGAAAAAATTATATTAAGTGAAGTAAGCCAGACCCAAAGAAACATAGGTCTCATGGTTTCCCTTATTTGCAATAACTAGTATATGTCTGAGACAAGCAGAAATGGTCAGATAAGTTGAGGTTAGGCAAAATGAACCCCAAGATAAGGACTCAAATGGTTTTTCTTTCTTGCTATTGTTTCTAATATATTTATAAGATGATTTTTGTTGCTTTGTTTGTCCCTCCCCCACAGAATAACCCCTGTTTTCACTGTATTTGATGTTGGTATAATTGGTGGAGGGGAAGGGAAAAAACAAATCATTTAAATAGAGATACAGGTGGACCCATTACAACAATGAGATGTACAAGACATTATGTCGAAAAATGAACTTTATAACTTTGGTGGGGAAGGGAGGGGAGAAGAGGGGTGTGAGGGGGATTGAGGGGGAGGAGATGGGAAGGGATGGGAAGGGGAAACAAAGGAGGAGGCAACAATGCTTGATAAGAAATGTACTCATTATCTTGCCCATGTAATTGTAACTCCTCTGTACAGAATTTTCACAATGAAACAAACAAACAAACAAACAAAAACACCTGTTAGCGGTTTCCTTGCATATGGTAGGTCCATCTTTCCTTTGTTTTAAAATGATCAGTGCTTGAAGTAAGACTTTGAGAATTATTTTTACCTTTTCCTTTCTAAGAGCAAGAAAGCGCCTTTCCAACCTAAATCTTCTTTCTCTTCTTAGAGTCTTGTAAAAGGGACATAATAGGGATTATAACACCCTTTCCTCAGTCACTTTGCAGCCACACATACCCAAAGTATAGCCAGTTAAAGGGAAGAGGATAAAGCTCTGGTTGGAGTTGGAGAGCTAAGCAGCAGCTTTTAATACGAATCCATTACAAGTGTGGCAATCAATGTGCTTGGATGAGCTTGTGGAACCCAGGTCAGTTCTGAGCCCATTTACCCACCAGGGGGCCTCAAAATCAGAAACTCTCACAGTAGATCTACCTGAGTCTGTCTCTTTTTAGAATTCCAAAGCATGATATACAAGCAAAGCAGGGGGCTTATGAGTACACTTTCAAGAAACAGAGGTCTGAGACCCATTTTCTATTTAAGGCTGGAGCTGATAATAAAATTGTGAGGTTGAAGGTAGGCAAAGGAGGGAAGAAGACATAATTCATTTTGTCACACTTGTTTTTCCTTACTTACGTATCCTGCAAATCAGATTTGGGATCTAATCTCTTTCCAAATTTGGCTGATTGACTCATTTTTTTTCATGCTGTGGGGCTGGAGATATGAAAATGAATAATTTCATGTCTCAACGCTTGACATTCATGGCACTTTTTTCCATTTTGTGACCTGGAACTCTTAAAGGCCTCCTTTCTTTAAAAAAAAACAATGCAAAACCTATTTTGTCCCTTTTAACCCCTACTTTATATGTAGCCTAATAAGATATTGCTATTCAACAAATGTTTGCTAAATTCCTTAATATCAGTAGTTGGAACAATATGGCTACTAAGAGTAATTAGAAGAGAAAAGCTCTCTGATCTTCTCTGAATCCTACTGGCCTGGCTCCTACTCCCAGTTCTCCATCAGCCCAGCTGTCACAGTTCCTGCTGAGCTGAACAAGAGACACACGTGTCAGCTTCACAGCTCGAACAGAGAACTGCAGTGAAAGGAAAACGGCTGAGCCAGCAGGAAGCATAAACAGAGGGGGAGGTGACAGTATAGCTATTTTTTAATCCAATGTAGTAAATAAACACAGACTTTATCAAACCAGGTAGCTCTTTCCTTGAGAAGCCAGGCTTTGCTCCAATCTTGGCTCACTCAAGTTTTAGCTTCCTATATTAGAATAGGATTTTTGACACTTCCATGGAGTCAAATAAACATAAGAATAAGGGAAGACATGTCCTCATTCTTAAGCATATTCTCAGAGTTATGGAAACACAACGCAAAAGTAATTCATACAAAATTTTATTATTGCTCACCAAGCTGAAATTTGGTATTGTTTCATGGATTTGACTATAAAGTAATTTTATTATTTTGAATCTTATCCACTCCCTTCATCTTTGCCCTGGAAGCTCTCAATTTCCCCTGCACTGTAAGTTCTTTCACTGGCCTATTTAGGTTTTATGCTTTGATCTCACAGTGCAGAAAGAAAACAGTACTGTAATTATAGGCACATGATGAGATAGATACTATGTTATGCGTCATATTATGTAATCATTAAAACATTGAAGACATCTCCAGTTTTAAAGAAGAAGTAGGGGCTGGGAAGGTGGCTCAGTGGCAAAGTGCTTGCCTTGCATGCATGAGGCCCTGGGTTCAATTTCTCAGCATCACATAAGCAGAAAAACCTGGAAGTGGCGCTGTGGCTCAAGTGGTAGAGTGCTAGCCTTGAGCTGAAGAGCTGAGGGACAGTGCCCAGGCCCAGAGATCAAGCCCCACAACTGGCAAAAAAAATAAAAAAATAAAAAATAATAAAAGAAGAAATGGACACAAATATCAGTTTAGAAGTAGATATAGAATAACTTCAGAATGAAGTCTGATTATCAGTTGGTTATCACTGCACAGTGATATAGGCTCTGGTCCTGTCTACTTTGCAGTCCTCTTTGTCTTATCTCCTGCCTCTTACATCTTCATTATTGTACTTCAGTCAACTCAATTTCTGATTATTTCAGTTACTTTGTTAACTTTGGGTTCTTCTGTCCAACATCAGTTCTACCTAGACTTTGGACTTAGCACTCCGCCAATGAGAGAAACAAGACTCTATATGCTATTCCCCTAGAATTTGATGCTCAGCTCTGAATCATTACCCTAAACATTCCGCTGGAAGGAGCCATCTCTTTCTTCAGAGTGATACCTTGCTGTGGCCTTTGGGGTGCATCCCTGATAACACCTACATTTTAGGCCCTGTTTTAATGAGGGTGTTCTTAGCATAATACAGAGCAAGCTGGAGAAATAGACCCAGGCTGTTGTCATAATTTCTGCCTAATTCAGGACTCTTGAGCAATATCTGCTCAAGTTGTTATATGCAGAGGTCTCTATAGGCCTGGATGAAATCTCAGAGCTGCACCTTGGTTTAAGATTGTTCTTGCAACAGATTTCCTCTCTATGTCTTCTTCCCAGTTTGAGATTTGTACCATATTCAAATATTTCCAAATGTACTATGTCTCCCTTGTTCTTCACATGCATTTCCTCCAATAAATTAGAATCACATGTAATTATGTCCCACTACCCACCTCTCAATAAACTCAAATGGCTCTTATAGTTTCATATCTGCATAGCACATACAGCTATTTAATTTTTATTCAAGTTAATTGACATATTTACTTATTTATTACTTACTTATTTATATATTTTAAGTTTTTTATTGTGAAAATACTGTACAGAGGGGTTACAATTACATGAGCAAGGTAATGAGTACATTTCTTATCAAGCATTGTTGCCTCCTCCTTTGTTTCCCCTTACCATCCCTGCCCTACCATTCCCTTCTCCCCAAAAAGTTGTAAATTTCATTTTTCGTTAATCTCATTGTTGCAATGGGTCCACCTGAATCCCTATTTAAACAATTTGTTTTTTTCCTTCCTCTCCACAAATTATACCAACATCAAATACAGTGAAAACAGGGGTTATACCGTGGGGGAGGGACATACAAAGCAACAAAGAAATCATCTTATAACAATAGAAACAATAGCAAGAAAGAAAAACCATTTGAGTCCTTATCTTGGGGTTCATTTTGCCTAACAACAACTTATCTGACCATTTCTGCTTGTCTCAGACATATACTAGTTATTGCAAATAAGGGAAGCCATGGGACCTATGTTTTTTGGGCCTGGCTTACTTCACTTAATTTAATTTTTTCCAAGTCTTTCTATTTCCTAACAAATGGGACAATGCCATTCTTTCTGATGGAGGTTTCCAAGTCTTTCTATTTCCTAACAAATGGGACAATGCCATTCTTTCTGATGGAGGCATAGAATTCCATTGTGTATTATATACCACATTTTCTTGATCCATTCATCTACTGAGGGGCATCTGGGTTGGTTCCATATCTTAGCCATGGTAGATAAAGCTGCAATAAACATAGTTGTGCTGATAGCTTTAGTATGGTCTTGTTTGTGATCATTTGGGTAAATGCCCAAAAGTGGGATTGCTGGGTCATAGGGGAGCTCTATATGGAGTCTTTTGAGGAACCTCCATACTACTTTCCAAAGTGGTTGAACAAGTTTACACTCCCACCAACAATGCAGTAGGATTCCCTTCTGTCCACATTCCCTTCAGAATCTGTTGTTTAAAGTTTTTGATTATAGCCATTCTAACTTGCATGAGGTGGTACCTCAATGTTGTTTTGATTTGCATTTCTTTTATGGCTAGGAAGGTTGAGCATTTCTTCATGTGTTTATTGGCCATCCTTCTTTCCTCTTCAGAGAAGTTTCTCTTTAAGTCTTTAGCCCACTTATTTATTGGACAGTTGTTTCTTTGAGGATTTTTTTGTTGAGGGATTTATTTTTTTGAGTTCCAAGTATATTTTAGATATGAGACTCTTGTCTGTGATATGGCTAGTGAAGATATTCTCCCAATCTGTGGGCTTTCTATTGATCTTGCTAGTTATGTCCTTTAATATCTCTTTTATTACTATATCCACCTCTACCTCATTGCAGTTTTTCTAATTCATTACTTCTAGTGGTTGAGAGTAGTTTGTAACTCATTATAGATCTCCAACTGGTATTATGAATGAATTAATGAATTTAGAAGACTCTACTTCTCTAAATTCGGCTTCTCCTCATGGTTTGGTTTCTTTAGAGTTTACTATTTTGGGGGTGAGGGGAAGGGGTCCAGTCATGGGGCCTGAACTCTGGGCTTGGGTGCTGTCCCTCAGCTCTTCAGCTCAAGGCTAACGCTCTACCACTTGAGCCACATCACCATTTCCGGGTTTTTTCTTTTTCCTTATGTGGTGCTGAAGAATCGAAACCAGAGCCTCTGCATGCAAGGCAACACTACCACTGAGCCACCTTCCCATCCCCTAGAGTTTACTATTTTAGATCCTGGAAACAGACAATATAAGAGGCAAAATATCTGCCCTTCTGAATTATTTTCAAGTGAAGAAAGACAGGTAATAAACTTCCACAAAAATATACATGCTATATGATAAAAGTTATAAAGAAATTATAGTAGGTAGTAAAAGAATATGGTGGGTGGAAAAAGACTTCCCTCCCTGATATAGTGACATTTGAACAGAGATTTGAATGAAATAAGGGAGTGAGTCAAGCAGCTATGTGTCTGATTGTTTCAGGTAGGTAGAATATAAGTACAAAGACCCAATGATGGCATATATTTGGAAGCTCAAGGAATAGCCTAACAGTCAGTAAGATTGAACCACAGACACCAAGAGTAAGAGTGATTGGAAATGACATAGATGAAAATGAGTGGATATGGTGAACCTGGTAATGCCTTATATGATATAATAAGAAATTTAGATGACATTTTTTTTTACCAGTCATGGGGCCTGAACTCTGGGCCTGGGCACTGTCCCTCAGCTCTTCAGCTCAAGGCTAGTGCTCTACCACTTGAGCCACAGGGCCACTTCCAGCTTTTTTTTTTTCTGTTTATGTGGTGCTGAGGAATCGAACTCAGGGTCTCATGCATGCAAGGCAAGCACTCTACCACTAAGCCACATAAAAAATTAGATAGAATTTTTCTAAGAGGGAAAGCAAATGGATACCTCCAATTGACACTTCAAAAGGATAACTGTAGTTACTAGGTAAACAATAACATACCATAAGGTAGAAGCAGAGGAAGTAGAGGGCAGGTTAAATAGTTCACTGATAGTGTGGACTAACCGTAGATATACCCATGTTAGATGAGAGGCACAAGACTCTGACTCCATTTGATTGTAGAATTAATTGAAATTTGGACACAGATTGAATACACAGGTTTTGCGGGAAATGAAAGAACTAAGGATGTTTCCAAGTTTTGAACTTGAACGAATGGAAGAGTGGAGTTGCTTATTATTGTGCTTTGCTCAAGCTAACTTTTGCTTTTGTACAGCTAGAGTTACAAGATAAGCAAAGAATAGAGTCTACCAGATTTCAAATTTCTCCTGTTGAGTTAACAGTGGTCTTTTTTGAAGGTGTAAGAAAGAGAATAATTGTCCTGATAAAAATGGAGTGTAAGCTGAATAGAAACTACCACATGACAGGGTATGAAAGACAGAGAAATGACACAAGATCAGTGGATGGAAGGTCTCTTTGGTATTGAAGAAAAAAATGATGACAATTAGGTCAGAAGGTATGTGACGAAGCATCGGAGTTAAAGCCACAAAGTGGGGTAGCTGTGTTCTTTGCTCTTTACTATAGGAAACTACTTTTCTACTCCTGACTAAGGTTTAAGAAATCATGACAAAAATGAATAGTAAACTCTATACCTTCCTTTCCAACTGGTATCTCACCTGCCTACCACATTCTATGGTTAAAATTTGTGGTTCTATTCAGTCAATGTCTTTAATCTCAGTGTTTGCCTACTTCTTGGTCCTCCTATATGGTAAAGGCTCTATTCAAAATAGTATATCAAAATGCTTTGCTACATGTGTCTACCATCTGTCCTTTAGAAATCCATTAGTGTATAATCTAATTCAATCCAATTTTGTTTATATCTTGATATTAAATTAGATGCTGAAGGACTTTCTAATATGTGTGTAGTTAAACACAGAAGTTTGAATCACTCTAAGATTACTTGATTATATGCCTACAGCTTATAATTGCTATTGACAGTTCATTTTATTTATATCTTTCCCAATGCATGTTTTATGCATGAGATAGATGGGAGGAGGAGAAATTCATATACATGTATATATCCTTTATTTACATATTATTGTTGTCACTGGCCTCATCAACTCATCAACAATAATCTCAACATATACTTAGCAGGAAGAAACATCTCCAAAATTAATTTTAATTTGGAGTAATTAAAATTCTTCAAGTGTTAAAATATATCAAGGAAAGTTGGTATTTTGTCACAAGTGCTTACAAACTAGTTTGAATCTCAAAGTTGGACTTGATCTTAAAAGTTCATACTAATGGAGGTTGTACCCAATATGAGATCAACTAATCTTGATTTTTACATTTTAATCAAGAATGAACAAGCTTTTGAAATTACCTATTTCCTTTTGTTGGAATTGTATATAACTTTTTCTTACCCAAAGCAAAATTTTACTTTCTGTAGTTTTTTTATTTTCAATACTTCTACATTAATGATACAAAAATGATACACAGAATGGCTATTGTTTCTGTCCTCTCCTCAGTTGTTTGGAAATAACATTGAGATCACTTGGATCTCCCATTCCTAAATTAAATTCCACTAGTTCCTCCAAATGCACTTTCTGACATAGTTTAGATTTCCTTTAAAACCTGATGCTCTCAGCTAAATATGTTCTAATTTGTGTCTTAACATATGTTTGTTTCTTGACATATGATGCTCAGAATTATTCAGCAATAAAAAGGAATGAAATAATGAGACACTAAAACTTAGTTTAGTTTGAAAACATGTTAAATGAAAGAAGTCAGTTATACAAGACCACATACTACATGATTTCTTTTATTAAAATGTACAGAACAGGGAACTATGACAAAACATTAGATTAGTGATTGTCTGAAACTGGAAGAGTGGAAGAATTAGGGATGATGACTGAAGAGTATGGAATTGTTTTTTTGGATGTAGAAAATGTTCTACAATGGCCTGTGTGCAACTCTTTGGATATATTAAAAGTTACTCAACTGCACACTTTAAATAGGTAAATCCTATGGAACAAGATTTATATTTCAATAAAGTTGTTATGACAAATATGACATTCAGAAAGGAAAACAGTACTCTGAGAGAGTACTTTAACCTCTGTAATTTAAATTGCACTCGTTCACTCTTTATAAAAGCGATGAGTTAATAATGTCTACTCCACCCCCTTGACAGGGTTATTGAATCATAGTTTGCAGCTCATAATTATGTAAGTTGTTAGTTCTCAGAATTACCCTCTTACCACCTCATACTCCATTGCTACTACCATCCCCTTGTTGCTAACTCTTTTGTTTTACACATGATGATTAAAAAGCCATTTCCTAACCCCTGGAGAATCTAGGGACAGTTAGTACTAAACGTATTCAGTTCAACTCTTCATTTTAATATTTAAATCTCTCTTTTGATTTTGTTTTACATGTCCTATCAGTGTCAAAATGCATTTCTATGTTAGTTGTTAACTTCTATCTATATTAATCCTTTAGCTGGTGGTTCCTCTGAAACAAAATATTCCTTATTTTAGATTGTATGCTTATGTCTCCACAAAACTCCTAACTTGAAGTCTTAACACCCAATATGATGGTATTTGGAGAGATCTTTGGTAGCTAAGTAGGTTTAGATGAGATTATAAAGTGGGATTAGTGACCTTGTCCTAAGGCTTGAATACTCGGCCTGGGCACTGTCCCTGAGCTTTTTTGCTCAAGGGTAACACTTGAGCCACAGTTCTACTTCCAGGCTTTTTTTTTTTTTGGTCCTCGGGCTTGAACTCTGGGCTTGGGAGCTGTCCCTGACCTCTTCAGTTCAAGGCAAGCATGCTACCACTTGAGCCATAGCACCACTTCCAGTTTTCTAGTGGTTTATTGGAGATAAGGGTCTCTCGGACTTTCCTGCCCTGGCTGGCATTGAACCATGATCCTCTGATCACAGCCTCCTGAGTAGCTAGGATTACAGGTGTGAGCCACTGGCACCTGTCAACTTCCAGATTTTTGTGCTTAATTGGATATAAGATTATCATGAACTTTCCTTCTTGGGCTGGATTTGAACTTTGATTCTCAGTAGCTTCTGAGTAGCTAGGACTACCATATTCCTGTCCACAAATGTCCTTTTTTCTCTCTTTTTTCCTTCTTTTTTCTCCCTGTTTTCATCACCATGTGAGGATACAGCAAGAAGCTGACCCTCTACAAGGAAGAAAGCCCTTCCTGGAAAAGTCAATCAACTGGTATCTTAATCTCAGATTTACTGACTTCAAGAAATGTGAGAAATTGTTGTTTATGAAATTTTGCTGTAGAAGCATATACTGACAAACTTTAAATCACACACCAATTCTGTCATTACTTCCTTCAAAATTTTTTCCAAATGATTTTCTCCTATAATTTCTGCACACATTGATAACTCTCTTACATCACATCCTTTTAGAAGTTTTACTTCATACAAGGCAAATTGGCAGTTCTTATTCTCTGTGTATTTTACATTTAACTCCTCATTCCCTTAGCAAACTTTTCACTGGCTATAGGCAATATGTATAATATTGTCAGTTTTCCATTTCTCCAAAGCACAGCTTTTGCAATTGTTTCTACCAGTGCTCAGTCATAATTAATTCCTCTTTGACTAAGACTTTTGGTCCTACACTCTACCTGGTGAAGCAAGTAGTTATAAATCCACTGTATAACTGCAGCAAAATAGTAGTCACCAGACACTATGTTGGAAATGAGCTATATAACTTGTGACTGGGGGGGAGGAGATTGGGAGAAAGTGAGGAAACATTGTCCAAAAGAAAATGTACTGTTCACATGATGAGTTATGCAACTGTAACCCCCTGTACATCACCTTTATTGTTATTATAAATGATTTTAAAATGTAAAAATGTTCCTTTCAAACTAGTCGTCTCTTGTAATATGTTTTTGAACAGAGCTTCAAAGTTGATTTTTTTGTTTTCTTTTTTTATTGTTAAGGTGAAGTACAGAGGAGGTTTTAATTACATAAGTAAGGTAATGGGTACATTTATTTCTTGTCAACCTTGTTACTTCTTCCTTCATTTTTCTCCTATTTTCCCTCCTCCCAACCCCCTTCTCAAGTTGTACAGATGTTTCCAACAAATTGTCTTGTGTATGTCGCTGTTGCATTGGTTCCCCCTTGTTTTTTGTCTCACCATTCTGTTGTTCCCCTTCCCTTCTCTAATTCAACTAAATATATAAACAAAGATTTTTACAACTAAAACAATGAAAACCTCGTAGCTAATCCTAAATAGCTAGTACACAAACACCATTGAATGTTAATTTTATTACATTTAATCCTAGAGTTCCTGGTGAACATCCAATTTGCCAGGAGTTAAGGGTAGCAGTTGCTCTGTTTTGGTTGTTATTACATTACAAAAGTCTGTCGTGTATGTTTTGAGCCCAACAGGGTTTGATTATTGTAGGAGAGCCAGAAAGAAATTGAGAAAAGGTAGCTAACTGGTATGCTGGTCTCAATGATCCACCTTAAAGCTACTTTGCCTGCATCATCAGTCCAGCTTACGTTTAGAAAACTCAAGGCTGTTTTTCCAAAATTATTATGTAGAAAACAAAACTTTCAGACGGAAACAACAATTTCTTTAACAACAACAACATAGAAATATTTTTCGATACTAGTTTTGTGGTCTAGTCAATGTTTCCTGTGTATCTATCAGGTGTACCAGAGCTACTGGGAGAGACTAGACATTCATTTATTCCTTCATTCATTGCTTCTATTTCCCTGAATCTCTTGCTGGAAGATTGGTGCAATAGTGTGGAACAATTCCTCGTTGTATGCCATCAATTATCCCATAAATAATAGTCAAGGAAACTAGGTACTGCATAAAGGAACGACATGCCCACTGGTTGGTGTAGGAGCTCCTTAACAGGGTCATAAATATGGATTTGGAACTCGGCAAGGGAGCTTACTTGTGTACTCAAGGGGATCTGCTCCTGTCGGAGAACAGACTTGTTTGTGTGGGTGTGTTTTATCGCCCTTGTCATTTCAAAATACACTTTTGCTTCTTTGTCTCACATTTTCTTAGAGTGAAGAAATCCTTCAAAATGGGTTCTGTTAAGGAAGGTGAGAATGGATAGAGGACAGGAAAGCGAGAGGGAAGGCAAGAGAAAACACGAAGGAAGTTGATCCTGGTTTCCCCTGCGATCCCTTTCACCAGGGCCCCGATTCCTCTCCAAGCTCCTCTGGGCTCCCCCTGTTTGCCCCAAGGCCAGCGGTCTGGGCCAACCTAGCCAACCCCAGCACCCTTCCGCGGCTGCGGGCGTCGGGCATGCTCCGATGCCGCCCAGCCCAGGACTGGCTTCTTTCCTTCCAACTTTGGCAGCTCGCCCACCGGCCCACCCCACCCAAAAGGACAGGCACACACAGATTCCCAGGCACGGCGAGGAGGGGCGAAACCACCCCACTCAGCCGCGGAGGGCGCGGGCGCGGGGCAGGGCGAGGGCCAGGAGGCCACATCCCGGCTGGGCGGCTCCGGGCTCTGGGGTAACTTGCAGGTCGCGCGCCTGGCATGGCCGGGGGTCGGGGGTGGGGGGTGGGGCCGCGGGTGGGCGGCGAGCGCGCGCCCGGGGGGGGGTGGGCGCTGTCCGAGGGCACGTGCGCGGGGGCGGGCGGGTGCACGCGTTGGGAGTGGTCGCGGGTGGTGGGAGGGGCCGGCCGGGGCGGGGCCGCGGCGGCGGCGGCGGCGGCGGCGGCGGGCGCGCGCGGACGCTGGAGAGCTCGCCCGGGTTTGGCGCGGCTGCGGCTCGGCCGGCGGCGGGAGGGCCGTTAGCGCTTGAACCCCCGAATCTCCCAGGCCAGGACTTGCGGGGCGAAGTAGGGGGGTGGGTGGGAGGGTGGTGTCTCTGAGCAGCCGCCGGACTGTGCAGGTGAACGGCCGCCGCCTGGGGAGACTCCGAGTAGGACGTGCCGGGAGCGGTGTGGCCACCGTCGGGAGGTGTCCGAACGCCCGCCCGCCCGCGCGCCCGCATTGAGCCCGGGCGCATTCACCTGTGCTCGGCCCCGGCCCCGGCGCTCCAGGCACCATGGGCTGCACGCTGAGCGCCGAGGACAAGGCGGCGGTGGAGCGGAGTAAGATGATCGACCGGAACCTCCGCGAGGATGGCGAGAAGGCGGCGCGGGAGGTCAAGCTGCTGCTGCTCGGTGAGGGCCGCGGCGGGGCCCTGGGCGATCCGGAGCGGGGAGGGCGGCGGGCGCGTCGGTCAACGTCCCGGGGAAGGTTCGGAGCGGACCCGGAGCCGGAGCCCTGGCTGGAGCAGAGCCGAGGCGGGCTCCCCTCCCCGACTCCCCCCCCCACCCCCCTCCGCCGGCGCGGCTCCCCGGGCGGAGAGAACTCTCCACCCCGGGCCCCGTGCCGCGTGGGGAGCCCGGGAGCGCGTGGAGGCGGCGGGGCGCGCGCCGAGACCCTCTTTGCTTTGAAGTTGAACTCAGCCGTGGGGAGGGGCGGGGGGCGATCGTGATACAACATAACCCCATGGACCCCCGGGGTTGTGGAACACCCTTCATCTGGGGTGTTCCGCCCGGGTCATCTTTGTTGTGGTTGTGTGTTTGTTTATTTTTGGAGTATTCTCTGTCGGGGGTGGGGGGAGCGCCGCGCTGGGTGAAGTCAGCGAACCTTTGTTGGGGTCTCGGTGGGCTTGGCTGTCTCGCCTTTCAATTTCCGATGGCGTCCCCGAGAGCAAAAAGAGCACGGACTGTATTGAGCCTACGCGAAGGACGGACGGCGCCGGGCGCTGGGGTTTCAGATGGTTGGGGGCATGGAGCATGCTGAACTCGGGGTGGCGTTTGCGCCAGTCGTGAGAAAGGGAAGATGCTCCCGGGAAGGAAACCGCCGGGAAAGGAGCGACAGGGCCGTGGGGACAGGGTGGGTTCTGATGAGTGAGGTTTGCCAAGACCAAGCCAGGCGTTCATGTGTTCCTAGCAGCACCTTTGTCTGGCTGAAATCTCAGGCGGAGGTCTTTTCTAACTGCTTGAAGCCGACTGAGCACAGTGATCGGAAGGAGCCAAGATTCTGACCGTGGGTTACATGAAGAAAAAAAAAAGTCACAGCTTTAAGATTTCCAGTTTCAGGGAGTTAAGGCTTCCTTTCGTTGGCCTGTTTTCTGCCCACATGCCATCGTTATTTTGGTGGATGAAAGATTTCTAAGAATCTTCATTTGCACTTCCAAGCCTTTGCTGCATTTTTTAATAACAGTTGTAAGGAAAGAAATATTACTGCACAAACCTGTTTTCAGTAAGCTTCTGTGTCATTGGTTTAATGACCGCAGGATTTTCCCCCCTTACTCTCCATTACTAGTAGGTTTAGAAGAACCAAACTTGGCAGGATTAAAAGTAATAATGATCTGAGTCATTCTGCAAGCACACTGTGAAGTAAGTTCGCATTTTAAAGACCTGGGTACTTGTTGTTGTTTTGGGTTTTTTTTTTCCCCCACCCACTTCAGCCTCTGACAGCAAACACTGTTAACCCAATTTTTTTTAAATTAATGAGAACGTTGTATTTTGACTAAGTCAGTGGATTTTTAAAGCACCAACCATAGAAGAGACACACCTGAGAACGGAACCTGAGGAACCATTAAAAAGTTATTGTCTGCAGTTTCTGTACCCTGCTCTCATGAATTACCTCAGTGAGCTTGTGCGTGACTCCGAGCCAGTCATCTACCATGGTTATGGCAATTGGAAAATGAGTCCTCTTGCAGTGGTGGTTTATCTTCTGATAAGTAGATGACTTAGAAATGGGCTGGGGTAAAGGTCAGCAGAAGACAATGTTCAAAAGAGATAGGTTTCTTACCTAGCACTACTGGTATGTTGGGCTTGCTAGTTCATCGTTGTGCAGGCCGACTCTCCTGCTTTGTAGAATGTTCAGCATCTTTAGCTTCTACTCGTTAGATGTTAATAGCAGCCCTTTAATCCGTGACCCTCAAGTATTGGCATATGTTCCCTGGGGACAGAATTTCACCTCTGAGGAGAACCATTGTGCTAGTTAACAATTAAATATAGTTGGCTATGTAATTCAACCCAAAGTTAAGCCTCTGCAGCCCTCTGTGGTGAGTTACGAAAGAAATGTACACTAGTTCTCATTTTCACAAGAACATAGGGAATTCTTTCTCCACACCGGTGACATTAGGAATATCTCAGAATGATATTTAACTAAATGATATGTAACTAAATTCCTCCCGTGTATTTTCAAGTTTTTATTTTTCCATGTTTTTTCTTCTGTCTGTAGGATTATCTCATCCCTGTTTTGCTGGGCTACCCTCCTCATCTGCCTTGTACTACGCTGTTCTCCTCTTTTCCCACAGTTCCAACACTAGCTTCTTTAAATAGAATCCTGACTTATTTAATAAATTCGTGGAATAATTGAAAACGTTTTTTCACCCCCAAATTTCAAATTTCACGTTATCAATAGATTGTGACCTTTGGCCCCTTCTGGGTGTTCAGCATCCGCCTGGAGTCATTCCCTCTAAATGATGGCAGTGGAATGAACTGGAGATGAAAAATGGTTTCTAGGTAACCTGTAATCAATGGCATGTTTGTTTACATCAGTTTTATTTTTTCTTCTTCCATTGTTTTCCCCATCAATATATATTTAAGGCATACAACTCTCCAAAGTACATTTAAAAGTTTCTTAAATACCCTATTACATTTAAGATGACAAGATTACAATTCTGTTGTAATATATAGTTGTGTGCTCCTATTGTATTAAGAGATTTGTACATTATGAGTAAGGATTTGTACATTATGGTACTGGATGCCTAACTCCTGTGATTTACATCATAGATGTTTCACCGTTCTAATTAATCCAGTAAACTAAGACTGGGACCCCAAAGAAATTAGAGTTTGGGTAGTTTTAAGTCTTACAAGGTTAGTTTTCAGATTTCAGAATTATGATACACTGCTTATCCTTAATAAATCATATTTTAACCATGATTTTCAAAGATTTAAGGTATTAGTTTATGACACCGTAATTTCTCTGCATTAATGGCTTCTTAATTGAAATTTCACTGTAAGGCATAGGGTTAGATTTTCTTTTCTTCCACCTCACTATTCCACTATCTCAAGTCTTCCCTCTACCCACCCACCTTCACTAGTGAGTGAACAGAAATCCACATCTTCATCTTTAGCTTAGTTTAAATTTAACAGGGTTGAGAGAGAATAAAGAGAGGAATTGGAATACTTCAATGGGTATTTTTCCATGGCTATCAGAAGCCAGCTTTTGGGGATGCTGTATCATTAATCTTTTCAGTCTCTTTGAACTTGTCCTAGGACTACTTTAGTTGGGAAATTCTGTCATTGCAGGAGTTGTAACTTTACATTCTTCAGTTATTTCATCACCTTTGGCCCAGGATGTTAGGTATCAGTAAGCTTGTTTCCTTGAATAAATGGATCTGGTATTTCAACGTGGCTTGCATGCTTGTCTCTTCCTGATTGTCTTGTATTATTTTAATAGAAGCTACAGGTAGTATAATAGTAAGTCGAATGTACTTGTTTTCCTAAACCTGATTTTCACTCTCACACGTATGGTAGAGTGCTAGCCTTGAGCAAAGGAAGCATAGAGACAGTGCTCAGACCCTGAGTTCAAGCCCCATGACTGAAAAAAAAAAAAAGGAAATTGTTGTCTTCATTGCCTGCAGAATAAAATTTTTCTCTTATATCTGGCTTTCTTTTAGTCTTTGTACTGTTTTCCTCAGGCTTTCCTCTAGTCATAGACTATTCAGAGAAAGTTATCAATTCTAATGTATTTTCTCTAGGCTTCTGGTGTTGTTTAGTCTGTTTTTTTTTTTTTTTCCTGCCTGTTTTCCTACTACTGTGGACAATTTAGGGGCAGAATCTTTACATTATCTTTGTCTACATAATAGTCCATCTATTTAGTCACACTTTAAATAGTGTTAAAAATCTGTTTTAAATTATAGCTTTGGTATGGGCTTGAATCTTTGGGAATCAGAAGTGGACTGTGGTTGTCCGAAGAGACATGGTGTAACCATGCAGTCTGTGAATGTGTACCTGAAAATCCAACATTTTTAGTGTTTATGGCAACATACAACTACCTACTAGTATGCACAAATAGTAAAACTACACGATGACCAAAATAAATATACAGCATCTAAAAGCAATTGAGTTGAATATTTTATTTTCCATATTTATAAGAGGATGTTACAAACAGATTATTTGATAAATTAGGTAAGTTTTAGGAAATCACAATGTATACTTGTTGAAGTATGTCTGTGGTTTTTTCAGTTATGATCTGATCTACTAAATATTTTTGTAGGGTAGATCTCATTTTTTATTATTTATTTTTGATCTCTTTTCTATAAAAGCATTGGTGAACATGTGGCATTTATCAAGATTAGTAAATACAATGCGTACTTTATAGGACATAGTAAAGGATATTAGGAAATACTATAATGACTACCTTGTAGACTGACTACCTTTAGAAGGTATCTTAAGCCTGGAAAGGGATTTCCTATGCTTTTAAATAAAACGTTGACTACCCAGTCACAATCTTAATTTTTATTCTGTTATGTATTTCTTACTGCCTTGGAAAATTCAAGTTATAACACATTGAAATAAAGTGACTTGAGTGTGTTGGCTACATTTCTAGGTCACATATTTCTTACCACATGTCCTGGCATGCATTCGTCCAGTGGTACTACCCAGAGTATACTGTGTGGTGAAGTATTTGAGCTTATGAACTAAGTAAGTTTCATAGTACTTGATCTTGTAATGTTTAGTTTGTTTTCTGTCCCAATTTGTTGAATAATAGTTAAAAGACTTGCAAGAAATAGGAAAAAATAACTGTAAAAATGGCTATTTATTTACCACACATTTAGTGGCCATGTATAATTTAGAACCAAATAGAATTTTTTTATACAGTTCTGGAGGTTAGAAGTGGAAAAGTGATTTTTACTGGGATAAAATTAGGATTACAACAGAATTTCATTTTTTTCTCCAGCCTGTCTAAAGGTTACCTGCCTTCATTGTCTTAAGGGTTGCTTTCCCCATCTTCAAAGACAGCAGGTAGTTTGTCTTGTGCAGCTATTTTTCCTGACTCTCTCTTTCAATTATGAGGACTCTTGTGGTTACTGTAGGTCCACCCATGTCTTCTAGGTGAACAACCTAATTTCATGATTCCTGATTATATCTCCAAAGTTTCTTGTACCTGGGATATATCACTCCTGGGTTTCAGTGATTTAAGCTATGTCTCTTTGGGACTCCTACCCTACATATCCCAATCTATGCTTTGGCCCACCAAGATCCAAATTTCTTCTTCATATAAAACTCATTTATTGTCTTTTAATATCTACAGATCTTCAATTCATTATAGGACCACCTTCAAAGCTAGTGGTTTAATTGATGAATGAGATTCTGGGTATAGTTAATACTGGGATAAATCTTTTACATTTATGAACCTACAAAATAGAAAGACAGTAAAAGGATAGGAGAGACACAGTATGGACATTCCTTATCAAAAGAAAGAAAATGGAAATTTAAAAAGGAGTTGTTTTGAGAACTTTCAAAACCTTAGTAGATTTCAAGTCCTGGGAGCATTTCTTTGTGACTCTGGCAATTTCTGGCCACAAGATTCTGTCCTGTCACCATCTTAGCTTCTAATGAAAGGTAACAAATGTTTGTAGCCTGTTTCTTCTTCATAGAAAGGTATGTGTACGTTGCTTCATTTTGTATTCTCACTATTTTCTTTCTACTAACCCCTTTTAATTATAACCAACCAGGAAAACAAACCCTGACCAGGTGCTTGGGAATCATCTTGCAAATATCCATCATCACAGCTTGTAAGGTTTGCTCTGAACATGACTGCAGGATATTATTCTGCTAAGCTTTCTATTTCTCTATAACAAGTGTTCCCTCCCAGTCCTGTAGTTTCTACTGAAATATTCTTTCATCCACAAATTCTCTAGCACCACTTAAAGTCCATGTATCTGTCAACAGTCTGTTTATGGTAATTTAGAAATTTTCTAAGGTGAAATATACTTTTAACTTCTTGGTCCACCTTGCTAGGAAATACATTGTGTAGCTTTTAGTGTCATGTCAAGGCCATCTCAGCCTTTTCTAGCATGTTCCTCAGAATTCTTTCAGTCAGTCCCTGTCCATTAACCAATTCCAGATCTGTTTCTCCCTTTTGAGATATTTGTCACAGTAGTACCCCTCTTCTGAATATATTCATTGATATTTATGTATGATGGAGTACATAATATTTATGATTTCATAATTTTTAATCATGTATAACATCAAAATGGTTATCCTAAAATTGCCATTGTCTGGCATTCACATATTGAACCCATGAAATTTTATGCCTGTCATGTGAGACAGTAAGACTTGCATCATTCTCCATCTTGTCAGTGAAGTTTTTCCTGACTTTCCTGTTTAATTTTTTTTTGTCAAACTGGTTGTTGCCTCCAACTACGAGTGTGGATCCTTTAGGGCTTGCTTATCATCTTGATGGAATGGAGTATAAAAGCCTTTTTATAAATGTTGGTTAGAATGGATAGATTGGTGAACAATAGATTTGATTAGAGGTCCTCTAAAGAGAAAGAACTAAAACATTTTCCTTGTACCTTGGGTAATTTGAATTTATTATAGTAACTGAAACCCACTACATTGTTGCTAACAAAATTCTAAAATTTAGTTTTGGGGACCAAATTCTTCTTTTTGCATGAAAATTACTGTGATTCTTGGCAAAATGAGCAATAGAGTGAAATGTAATATGTGTGTGTGTGTGTGTGTGTGTGTGTGTGTGTGTGTGTGTGTGTGTGTGTGTGTGTGTGTGTGTGTGTGGTGTATGACATACTACTATTTAGTGCTTAATTGGAGTTAAGAGTCTCACAGACTTCTCTGCCAGGGCTGGCTTTGAATTTTGATCCTCAGATCTCAGCCTCCTGAGTAGCTAGGATTACAGAAGTAAGGTACTGGTGCCCGGCTGAAAAGTGATACTCATGCATGCATATTCTAGATACTTTGTTTTCAACAGAATTGGTACGTTGCTGCTTCATATTTGACTACTTTTTTTAAGTGAATACTTGTACAAAGAAGTTTATAATATATTCTCATGAGTATATAGGCCACACAAAATGATGTGATTATGAGTAATCTTGGCTCTCAAGAGCCAGCAGAGTACTCACCTTCCAGACTGTTCCTTCTGATTTTTCCAACTTTATGTGGTAAAAATGATTACTAGTGGCATTGGTAAAGAATGTTGTATGTTTTTGGTATCACTTTTTGCTTTAGGCTTATCAAAACTTTGCACTCTATATAAGGAAATAAAATATATAAAACATAAAATGTATAAAATAATTCCTCATAATGGCAAATGGGGAAGAAATAGAACAGTGAGAGATGCTGAGGGAACTGACCTTCAGTGTTGTTTTTGTTGGGTGGAAATGGACTGAGCCTCTCAGAGGCAGTTGTAAACTTGTCAGTTTCCTTCATGTATTTCCCAGCCTACTGTTTGATCCTAATTGGCTCATGGCTCTGCCTTCTCCAGAAATACAGAGCGACATTTCTGAGAGTTGTTTTCTTCCATTCCCTACTGATAAGGAATTTTGTCTTTCAAAGGTTCATTTAGCTCTCTAGGGAGACTACACATAGGTCAGACAAGAAAATTAACCAAAAACTCTAGGGTTAATATTTTCCTTTAAATCTTGGGCAAGTTTGTCAGATTTTTTTCTTCACTTTTTCTATAAATAGAAGAGAATAAGGGTTATTATTCGAAACACTTTCAAGACTGAAACTAGCCCTTGCTTACAGTTTGATTCATTAATGGTCTTTTGTTGGCTTTTCTTAGCAAAGATACATGTATAGTAGAGACTACAAGAAGTAAAAATCAAATTTGGTTACTAGTATTTAATCCTACCATAGATTGCTTATAGAACACAGATTTCTTCCTGGGCCTAGACCAGGCAGATATTTGTACTTAAGAATTTGATATGAAATGAATTTCAGGCAACTGAAAGACTTCAAAAAAGAATACTCCATTTTAATTGTTCCTTATTAGAATAAATACAATGATTTCTTACAGATTTTCATTTTAGCATTCTTGCAAATAAAACAAAAGCTGTTAGTGTTCATTATAAAATATTTGAATGGATTCAGAAGAATGTGTTTTTTTCTAATGGAGTTTATGATTACTTGCACATGATTTAAAGTCTTTCTGAAATTTCTATATTTTTGATTAGAAGATTTTTCAGTGAAACCCTCCAAAAATTGCTTTTAAGTGAGACATATCTGATGAAAAGTGGTAGTGACCTTGATTTAGAAATGATGAGGAATTAATCTGGGGTAGTATTTGTGTCTTGTAATAAATTATAAAAGAAATCTCTTAAGATCTAGCCTGGACTTATTGAATTCTTTCTAAGGCACATATGTTTCAGAGCATCTTTCAGTAATGCTTGTGTCTAATCTTTAGTATATACTTTTCGTGCTTGGACACATTCTCTTTTTGGCACCCTTAAGACTTACTGATTTTCTTCATGGTATGTAAGAAGCATAAAACTTGTAGGCAAAGCTGCCTACAAGGAGTTAGGAGAAAATTGCCTTGTAAGAGTTAGTTGTCCGAAAGTATTCTAATTTCAGCAAATACATTTATTGTATGGTTTATAATAGGTCCATATATGGGAGCTCACAGAGATTTCAGAAATGGAACATATCAATGGATCAAATCAAAATGTGTATGCAAGGGTGAATGGTTAACTGGGACTGGGGATATGGTGCTCCCCTTATTCAGGATGACTGCTCTTCACGTGCCTCTGTTCATTCCTTCTCTGGACCCAAGAGGAAAAATCACCCCTCTTTTATGATTAATATTCTGTGACCTCTGGGCCCTGCCTGCAAGACTTCTCTGTCCTAGTTCATAAGCAGTAAAAGTAATACAATTCAAACAAAACATAATTCTTAATTTCTTATTTCTTCATTTGAACATTACAGAATATTAGTCTGAATTTTTTGAGTATGTTTCTATTTATTCTTCACATTGCTTTTCTTTAAGTTAGGGACTTTTCCATTGATAAGAAAGTACTTATGGGACGCCTATAATCCTAGCTACTTAGAGGCTGAGAGCTGAGAATTACGGTTCAAAGCCAGCTGGGGCAGAAAAGTTCCCATGAGACTCTTGCCTCCAATTAACTGCTCAAAAACTGGAAGTGGAAATGTGGCTCAAAGTGGTAGAGCCCAAGCCTTGAGTCAGAGAGCTCAGAATGTCACCCAGGTCCTGAGTTCAAGTTCCACAGAGGACCAAAAGAAAAAAAAATGACAACCAAGTACTCCATAGATTAGAAGAATTGAGAAATATAATACCCATGTAACCCACCTGTCCATGTTTATTTGGAGAGACTATGTCTTATGTCTATTCTCTCCTCTCCTTCTGGATGGATTACTTTAATGCATGTAGTTTGGGCTTCTCTAACTTCTATTTTTAACTATGTATGTCACTCTGCCTTTAATTCTACTCATCTTCATTTGGTCTGTTCAGAAATCACCTAATGTGCCTTTTACTGTGTTGACTTTTCATTTTAACGGTGTTACATTTCACTCCTAGAAATTATTTCTAATGTTTATTTTAAAAAATTATTCTCATTTTTAAAAATTACCATAATGATTTTAAAGCTTGAAAAGTTCATTTGGAGTTCAGCTGTTCTTGTCTGGACTGTGTCTGGGATATGAGTTCTGGCCTGGCTTAGTGTTCAGTCCTGTGCTAGGGAATATAGAGAAGAGGTTGCTTTTTTTTGTTTTTGTTTTTTTCTAACTTACTTTAGCAAGGTATGTCTAAAACTGAATGCATTATTTCTCATAATTTATTTAACTGCTTGCTTCTTTCTCTTCTTTTTTCTTAGTTGGTGGTACCTCTAATCTTGATGCCTCATTTATTTTCTCACACAGAAAATCAAAAGCTTTGTATGTTCTTACTATTTTATTCACTCTCCGGCCTTATATTTTGTGGCTCAGTAACATGAAATCAGTTGCTTCCCACAATTGTGTGTGTGTGTGTGTGTGTGTGTGTGTGTGTGTGTGTGTGTGTGTGTGTGTGTGTGTGTGTGTGTGCGCATGTGCATGCATGCTTGGCACTTGTGTTTGCAAGGGTCTCCTTAGCACTGTGTTACGGATCCTCATTAACTTTTCAGGCTTTGTGAACTTGCTTCTCTGTTGTATCAACTGCTGATACATGGGTGTGCCTGTAAGTCCATCATCTCTCCCATCAGTCACTGCCAGGACCATCTCTTATTATCTTGGCCCTACTTTGTCTCCTATAGTCGCTGAGTCCCTCCCCAGTAGCCCTTTCTGCAGCACCAGTTTGTTAGCTACCTGGAGACTTCTGCCTTCTCCAGCCATATCTAATGATAAGAAAATCACACATATCCCTTCACTGGTGCTGAGAGAGGTCAGCCTGGCTGTTTCTTTGCAGAATGTGGAGACTTTCTCATCCCAAATGGGCTGCTCTGATTTAGCACACTGTTTATTTCCTTTGGCTTGTCATTCATCTCTGGAACTTTGGTACAGAAGGAGCAAGATAGACTTCTGGCTTTATTCCTCTCTCAACCCCATTTGCTTTCTGTGATGCTATTAGATGATTTGCCCACTGCCTACAGTCTTATAGGCATTGTCTAGGGTCACTTGGGAAAATAAGCCACTTGTATATACCTCTGTTTCTATCTGGATGAGACTGTTGCTTCTCTCTTTAGTCAAGAGAGAATGTAAACAGACTAATAGTTTTCAAAACTTTTCTAACATTGCATTATATATCCTCTGTTTTAAGTTTTTTTTTATTAAATTAATTCCCCTGCACAATTATTCCTGTTACATTGTTATTTTTCTTTTGGAGCCGCTATTCTTAATCTTTAATATGTATATAAATAATTTCAGATTACTTATTTGATTTGCAGTGCTGGTAACCAAAAGTAGACCATTGAACATAGGAGACAAGTGGTTTACCACTGAACTCTTCCCCAGCTAGATTTTGGATTCAAGTCTAAAGGGAGGCTTGAGATTCTGCATTACCCACAAGATCCCAGACAGGGCTGCACTGCTGGCATACAGCAAGTCCATACTTGGAGAAGCAGAGTTTTGGAGAAGTTAATCTTAAAAAAAGCAACAAGCAAACACATTTTCGATGTCTTAACTGGTTTCTGCCAGATTCATGAAAGCTACCATAATCTTTTTTTATTTTAATTATATTTTACATCATAGAACAAAGGGGTTAATTCAGTTCATCATGTCAGTATATGAATACAATGCCTCTTGATCAGTGTCATCCCTACCACCGTTCTTGTCCGTGTCTATCAATCTCACTCCTCTCTTCATATTACCTGGCTCCAGTTTCACATCTGTACATTGAATATTATGACTGGAATTGTCAAGCTTAATCTTATCAGTAAATTATTTACAGATGTGCCATGTGCAAAATAGGCTATCACTACATTTTTTATACATTTGCATATGTGCACACTTAAATATTGTCCCATAAGCCTCTGATGTTAGTCTGGAATCTTGCTTTTGTAGTGTGTCTTGTCCAAAATTACTCAATGTTTTCTGAAATGTAAGCATGTACATTCTGAGCAACAGAAATGAATTAATGATAATCATGTCTATATTTATAAGTGTGCAAGAAATTTTTAAGTGAAGTTCTTTTGATGATAGGATAATTTAGGCCAAGTTGAAAGTGTCCCCTAATGTTTTTATGATTGTTTTCTTCTGGTAGTTTTCATGATGAAATTACTTTGTCAAAAGTAAATAAAAGTTTTATTGCTGTAAACGGAATGCTTATGTCCCTAACAATTCATGTTGAAGCCATAATCTCCAGTGTGATCACTGAAAGTAGGGTCTTTGGACAGTCATTAGGGTTAGATTTGAACAGGATTGTTGGACCTTCATGGTGTGATTGAAACAGATCTTGAAGGCACCCTGATCTTGAAATTCTAGTCTCTAGATGTGTGAGAAATAAATGCTTATTTTTTATGACACCCCAGCTATAAATGCTGTCAAAGCATCCCTAACCAACCAATGCCTTTTTAGTGTGCAAAGATGCTATAGTCATCTGATGAAGCATATAGTAATTGATGTTGAAATAATTTGTTATGTTATTTTTGTATAACTTACTAAAGACACATTCAAGATAATTTTCTTTGCCTTTGGAAGAGAGTTCTGATCTTAACAAACAAGACTAACCTTTATGTTAATGTTTAGTGATAACTAATTACAAAATATGAGCTATTTTGTGATTCAATAAAACCAAACTATTTTCTAGCTTCTTTTTCTCATTTTTTTTTTCTGGTTGGGCTTGAAGTTAATCATCACATCTGGTTCTTATAAAGCATTTGTGATTCATTCAACATAATGTATAAAATGACAGTTCTATGGTCCATATGTTCTAAATATCAGGGAATGGAGTAATCCTTGGGAAGCTGCTATGAATTAGAGGAAACATTCTTTAAACATTTGCCAGTAGGTCAAAAATACGGTTGTTCAACTAATTTCATTATGAATTTAAGAATTAGGAATGGGTTCTTCATACTTTCTCTCAACCCTTGGTCATATAGTAGATCAGTTTAAATTTTGTTTTGAATGACTGCAATTTACTAGCCAGGTTGAATTTTGTTGTTTTTGATCACCTATTCCAGAAAGTTCACAGCAAATACTAAGTATTGAGCTTTACAGTAATTCATACTGTGTCTAAAATTTCACAGTTAATTTCTGAACAGTTATCAACTGGCAAATGTAGATCATTGTAGACTCAGAAGCACATCCATAATGGCTTAAAGCTCTAAGAAGTAACTAGTGTTAGAGAGTGATTTTGAGTTAAATATAAAACTCTTAATGTCTCCCTTTAGAGAATCAGCAGGACATAATTGAGACTTATGTCTGTTGTTAATTGTATTTGGCTACTTAATTATGCTTTAATCATCAATGAGCAGGTGTTTTAAAATTAAAACGTGAAAATATCAAACTTTGTAGGATTATTTATCTAAATACCAGATAGGGAATTTAATGTCAATTTTCTGAATGTAAACAAAATACTGTTTGGAATTTCTAGAATATGAGGAAATATGTACAAGTATGATATACCTGTATATATATTTTTTACTATAAATACATCATCAAATAAGCTGGCTATCCTGTGTATAATCTTATCAATGTAACATTTAGTGATTAAAACTGTATCAAAATATGTATCTTTCAAAAATATACATTTATGTTAAGTTTACCTTTCAAGTTATTTGTTCATGAATATGTACATATTCAAGAAATTCCAAACAATCTTTTTGAAGACTAGTTAATTCTTCAAATGAGATAATGTATATTTCATTGACACAGGGCATTTTCAAGGATGAATTTACAATTATTGAGTTTATAATAGTGTATGTGCGCGCCTTAAACACTCAACTTTTTTTCTCATAGTGATTTTTTGTGATATGGATTCAAGATTGCTTCATACTTCACTGTTATTCCCTCACCATAGAGAAAAGGACACATTCTAAAATTTTCTTGGGCATCAAGTAATTACAAAGTGTTTTTCCCATCCAGCTATCTCTGTTTCTATAATTTCATACTTAATAATTACATATTCTCTAAATTGATACCTTTAGTGTTAGATAAGTAAGTGTTTGGCTGATGTCTAATGAATAATGTTGATTTCAGGTTGGGTTCTTTATATGCTAGGAAGACATACTTCCTAAGCTAGCTGTAGTAAAGGGAATATTGTAAGAAGACTCAAAGTGTCACAAAGCTGAATGTCTGTTAGCTCCTTGGTCAGACACTAGAACTCTTGTCATGGACTTTGGATTGGTATGATATCACCAGAATAATTTTCATATCGTCTTCTGATTCCTACCTTCATGAGTTCTAAGCTCAGTTCATATCATCACTGCCCTAAGCTCTTAATTGACATTCAAAAAGCAGATCTGAACTTCAGTTCCTGCTTCTCTCCTCATGGAGTCCTTTGACAGGTTAACATGGGGCCTAGCAGTCTACTCTTGTCCTCAGAGTTTTGTAGGGCATATAGAAGTCCCTACCCACTTCTCTGCAAAGTCATGGAAAGTGCTTCCGAATGTTAAAGTTAGGATGCTGCTTCCAAATCCTGTATATGCCCAGTACTAAGAAACCAAAAAAGAGGTTTTATCAAGCACTTCTCTTTGTGATATTTATATTAAAATAATCTTTCATATTTTGGAGTGCTGAGTCATCAGAGCAGTATATTACTAATTGATATGTCAGTTCAATTTAAATAGTATTATGAAGTAGGAGCAATTTAGAGTAGAAGAAATTATGGGTATTACTCATATTGGTTCTGGTATTTAGGATTTATTTTTTTTTGGGGGGGGGTCTGGTCGTGGGGCCTGAACTCTGGGCCGGGGCACTGTCCCTCAGCTCTTCAGCTCAAGGCTAGCACTCTACCACTTGAGCCACAGTGCCACTTCCGGCTTTTTTTTTTTTTTCTGCTTATGTATTGCTGAGGAATCGAACCCAGGGCCTCATGCATGCAACGCAAGCACTCTACCACTGAGCCACCTTCCCAGCCCCCAGGTATTTAGGATTTTTAAATGTTGATTCTCTATAAAATATGTATAATTATTCACCTTTGGGAAAATGCATATTTGAGCAAGTTTCTTTTTCACTGGAGTTTCAGCAATTAACTCATATTATACGTCTTTTTCACTGGAGTTTCAGCAATTAACTCATATTATACGTCTGCATTTTTGTTTTATTATATATGTATCACTTTATATTTTCTTTAAATTTTATTTAATGGTTATATAATCCACTTTATAGCTCTTCCATAATTTAATCACAAATGTTGAAATTTGAGCTCTTCCAATTAGTAGTCATATTTTACATAGATGGCCATATGCATATATCCTTAATCGTGTTCCTGATTATTTTGTTAAATTACTAGGTTAGACATGTTGTTGAGCTGTTTTAAGACTTCTGTTCATGGGAAAACCATAAGATGGATCCAGATCGCAGTAATGTTTTAGCTCTTAAGGAAGATGCTGAATGCTTAGATGTTTATTATCTAATTTTCTACATATTTTATATGACAATAACATACATAAATAGGCAGAAATTTTATAATTGTAGGTCAGTTCATGTTAGTCTTGTCGTATCATTTTCCAGTGCTTCCACATCCTCTTATTTCTCAAGCTTTGTTTATTCGTTATTTGCATTGTATGGTGCATCACCCTTTTTATATTTCATCTTCATACAAGTTGGCCTGTTGTAATCTCTTCCTACCTGCTGGTCTGGCCTACATAATTTCCATTCAGAATGACAGCTTTGATCTTATCAATCATTCCCCATAAGTCTCTGATTGTTTACAGGAGAGCACCCTGTTTATTAACATGGTATTCAAGAGTTTCCGCCTGCCTTTGAGTATTTCCCATGACTCTCCTTTGCTACCCTTTTAGTCCTTCTCAGGATTTCCTGTCTCATACACATTTGCTCCTGCTGTTCGTCTTCCTTAGAATACCTAACTGTTCCCACTTTTGTCCATCTGTGTCTGTGTACAGAATTTGGTATGTTTTTTTTTTTTACTCACAATTGAGTATCTGAATCCTAAATATAATCATTCTTCAGTATTGCTAATACAAATTTAAATGCCTTGCAATATCACTTGTGTATACAATTATGCAAACATAATTAGCTTTGTATAAATTCATGTTTCTCAGTTTTAAGCACACCCGATTCTGAAAATTTGCATACAAAGGTACACACTAGTGGAATTTTCATTAACGTACCTTGTTCTGTGCTGGATGTGACACCATTGAGGAGGAGGCTGCCTCTGCGTTTGGCATGCCTACTACCAGATGGCTCAGATGCTTCAGTTTCTCCACCTTTTTCTCTCATTGCAAAACCCTCATTCTGGAAATGGATCCCACCTCAGTCAATAAACTTTTCACTGAGACATGTAGGAGATCACGAATCATAAGGCTAATTAGCATTCTTATCCAGGGCTGCTTCTAAACATGAGAAAAGTGCATCTGTACCCAATTTTAAATTGCCTATGTGCAGATAATCATTCAATAAATACTTAATTAGCTATTTTCTGCTATAGGTTGTAATATAGAAGTCTTTCCTTCCAGAAGTTTAGTGGTAGAAGAAAAGGCAAGCCCTGGTATGTGGAAAGGATAGATGTCGGAAAGTGGCACTTTAACCTTCTACAGGAAGACACGTGAACCTCAGAAAGAGAACTAAGGGGCTGGGAATGTGGCTCAGATGTAGAGTGCTTGCCTTGCATGCATGAGGCCCTGGGTTTGATTCTCATCACCACATAAGCAGAAAAAGCCGGAAGTGGCTCTGAGGCTCAAGTGGTAGAGAGCTAGCCTTGAGCTGAAGAGCTGAGGGACAGCGCCCAGGCCCAGACTTCAGACCTCACAACTGGCCTACAAAAGGAAAAAAGAGAGAGAGAGAGAAAGAGAGAGAGAGAGAGAGAGAGAGAGAGAGAGAGAGAGAGAGAGAGAGAGAGAGAGAGAGAGAGAGAGAGAGAGAGAGAGAACTGAGAGTTCTGCAGATATTAAAGGCTTAATACTTTCCTATACTTAAATCCAAGGAGAGCTTGAATCTTACATTATTTCATGTGGACATCTGCAACTCTGATGTTTGAGTGGTTTTCCCCACTCGGGAATAAGACCTGATCAAGTGAATGTTGAGTAAATATAATACACTCAAAGAGCAAATTAACTATAACTTACACTAGTAATAATTGATATGACTAATCAAGTGTTCAAATCAGATACTTTTAAAGGTAAGACTAAATGTTAAATAAATGTTTTATAAAGTGGTGTGTTTTGTTTATTTGATTGTTTTAAGTGAATGTGAGGAACTGGTTTCTGTATGTAATCTGGAGATAGTAGAAATTCAGATTTTTTTACCTTATGTCTTCAATATTTAGGACTGAAATATTTCAAATGAACTTCATTAAAAAAAAACCCCAAGGCAATGGAGTGTCCTGAATCTTTGAAGAGTTAATTACACTTAATATACTATATTTACTGCACAATGAATATAGACTATTCTGTTTCGGAGGCATTTTTTAAAATCAATGACTGGAAATGGTGCTGTGGCTCAAGTGGTAGAGCACTTGTTTTGAGCTGAAGAGCACAGGGACAGCGATGAAGCCCAGAGTTTAAGCCCCACAACTGACCAAAAATAAAAATAAAAATCAATGACTTTGGACTAGAATTCTGATGTCAACAACTTGATTGTGAAGAGAATAGACAAATTGTTTGTCATGTCTGACATAGTTTTAAAGAAGAACCAAACTGTTTTAACATTGTAGTACCTTCTCTCTTTTCTTTCTTCTTCCCTCTCTTCCTCTTTTCTTCCCTCTCTTTGTTCCTTCCTTTATTGGCAATACTGAGGATCTAACTCAAGATCCCTATGTGCTTCTTAGGCAAGCATACCCCACCCAATCTCTTCTTTTTACATATTTTTACACCCTAGATTCCAAGTTATGATTGTAAAATATGTATTTTTAAAAGTCGTAAGCTGAAAAAAATTTGAATGTTGCTAAGAAACTAAAAGTCTACTCTAGAACTCTTAAGAACACAAAAATCACAAAACCAGTAATTTGTTTTTATAGAAAAAATATGATATTTATGTTTTCGGTTAGTTCTAAAAGCTCATTTGGAAGTTAGACTCCTGAAATACATTGTAATTGTTTTTATATTCTCAAATGTAATTAGTTTGTTTCTATTTTTATTTCATTGTTCATTAATTAAATGTTAAATCTCAAGAAAAAAAACCAACAGCAGTAATCTGAATTAATATTTTCCTTGAATGCCAATTTGTCTCAATCATTACATTGAAAATTAAAAATATTTGAGCTCTGTGGGCTTACTAGGATTATACTCAGGGTATTTTTTCTGAGATAGTCTAGAAGAAAAGAGATAGAGTAGTTTCCTTCAAAATGCTAAAATAGTAAAAATATATGTGACTATTTCCAGTCAGTTTATTTGAAAGGCCTTAACATATAATAACCTAGATGCCTTTCTCCAAAAGCCACATGAAAAGACATGACCTTTGTGTCATGGTCAAGAAGTAAAAGATTAGTAGATAGAAAAAGAAAAAAAAAACTCCTTTATTATTATTTCTAATTTTCTTGCTTCTAACACATTACCTACTATTCCTACCCTTAGTCTTACGTTCTGTGTGATTGAGTTCATTTTAGTTTACACCTAATAGTAATTGAGGTATCCAGACACCTAAGTTTTAGTGGAAGTGGATTTGTGTAGCTATTGAATGGATTTTTTTTAAGAACTAGAAGGTATACTTTATTTCATTTGCTATTTTTATGCTTACAATGTATTTGAGTCCTGAGATGTATCATTTTTAGGATATATTTTGAAGCATCTGTGTGAATTTGGTAGATTTTGTGTGGCTGCAGTTGTGAAAATTAGCATTGTACTGGGAACTTAAGGATTTGAGAAAGAAAAGTTCACATTTCTCCTAATTGTATGAAGTCTGCCTGTGGAAAGCATGGCAGAGACTGGTGATCATGAGATGCTGCAAAACTTTTGTGTATGTTAATTTCCACACTGAAGTTACTGGGCAGTTGCAGTATTCTGCTTCTTATTTGAATGTGTCTTAGATAAATTATATCCTAGGGTATTTTATGTTCTTCCTTACAATCATGTAGCTTCATTATTGGCAAATAACACAGTTTAATTAGTGTACCTTTTCAGTATTTTCTTTATCCATACTAAAGGAAATAGTAAATATATTTTATGACCAAGAGAAAACTGTAAGATATCACTTAAAAATGGTATTTTTCTCAAGTTGCAAGACCTTAAAGACGCTTGACTATTAATAACTGAAGGTTTGGGATTAGAATGTCTGTCTGGGCCATGGTCCAGAATTACCAGAAGGGTATAATTGTGAAAGACTTGGAGTTATAATTTACAGATAACAATATTTCCTTGGTTATATTTTTCTACAAAGTATTGTTTCTTCTCTAATGAGATGGACTATTGTAGGACAGATGGATTGTTAAACAGTACAGAACAAATAATACATAGATCATTCTTCCCTTTTAATCTGCTCTTGAACTCATTTTAAAATGTGCTGTTTATGTTATAAATATGTTTCTAAATACAATGCAGAGAGTTTTCAGAGTTATTGACTCAATATGTGGGATGGTGCAAGCTTTGAATTATTGAGCTCTTGTTGGTAAAAGTAAACGTTTAATGTTTTTGTAGTCTTCAATCAGGGATGGGGAACCTATTTTCTGCCAAGTACCATTTGGGTATTTATAACACCATCGACCATATAAAACTGTCAATGCAGGCAGTTGGGGTTGGGCAGCAGATGAGAAATGACTGTGTCTGTCCAGTGACATACCAAATGACTTCTCAGGCCTTAAAAGGCCTAGGCCAGATAGTCCTCAACTGTGTCTGACATGAATAAGGGCAAAACATTCTTAGTTGATATTATTTTTTGGATATTTTCATCATAGTGATTTTCCCTTGCACAAATAACTCATTTTTTGTTTTAATATCAATTTTAAATTATTTATTTTATTTTTTGCCATTACTAGGGCTTGAACTCAGAGTCTGGGAGCTGTCCCTTTGCTCTTGTGCTCAAAGCTGGTACTCTACCACTTCAGATCTGGCTTCTTGGTGGTTAATTGGAGACCAGAATCTCACCAACTCTTCTGTCCAGGCTAGACTTGAACCCTCATCCTCAGATTTCAGCCTTCTAGTATCTAGAATTATAAGCATAAGCCACCAGTACACTGATAAATAATTCTTCATTTCTATCAGATTTTATTTTGGTATGTTCAAGGTCTATATTAAGTTTTTATGATCACAGAGTTTTGTTGTTAAAGGTTTTGTTTTTATTTATTCTGAATTCATCCAATTGCATCACGATTAATTTTAAAGACTATGTGCTTACTTTCTTTAAATATATTTTATGTAGTCTACTTTTCAAGACTGAACTCATAGTTATTAAGGTGTCAGAGTCACTGAGTAGGCTGGTGTCTTTATTATTAAAGATCAGTGAATATAATTGAGGTTTTGAAATCTTAAGTAGCAGTGGTATTCCATGAGGAATGATAACAGAGTTATGCAGTTAGATGTTTTAAGTAAAAAAAAAAAAATCACTGTCACTGAACAGACTATTAGGAAGCTAATGTAAGTATCAGCAGGCAAAACTGCTTCTCCCTTGACATTAAAAAGTAAGCTGTTGGAGCAAACCTTGATTATCCCAAAATGTTGTATTCATTTGTATAATCCACTGAACCATGTTCCCCCACCTTAAAAATTATGTTGTGTTTATATTCATCAAGCATTTATTGTACACTTACCATGTGCTGTGTGTCCTGATAGAAGTAAAGGAAAACCAGGAACAGAATAGTCATCTACTCTGGTTCTAACAGTGAGTGAGACACTGTTCTATATGGTAAAACAAACCCCTCAGCCCTTATATATTACCTGTCTACTTTCTCTAAAGGAGGGCTTCTGAGTAGAGATGGAATTGTTGCTTTCTAACATTACTTTTTAGAGTAGTTGTAGATTTACAACAGTATTGACCAGAATAGGGTGAGTTTCCTTCATTTTACTTTATTTGTGTGCTTGGAGTCTACTCTTAAAGGCTTCAGACTGACCTCAATTTAAATCTTTTTTTTTTTTTTTTTGTTGGTCATGGGGCTTGAACTCTGGGCCTGGACGTTGTCCTTCAGCTCTTCAGCTCAAGGAGAGTGCTCTACCGCTTGAGCCACAGCACCACTTCTGTTTTTCTAGTGGTTTATTGGAGATAAGAGTCTCACAGACTTTCCTGTTGGGCTGGCTTTAAACCCCGATCCTCAGATCTCAGACTTAGGAGTAGCTAGGATTACAGGCGTGAGCCACCAGTGCCCAGCTTCAGTTTAAATCTTATTGACCTTGCTTTAATTGGTGGCTGATTATGGTATATTTCTTACATATCTGAGGAATTCATCTGTGAAGTCATAAAGCACCCGCATACAGGATTGTGTGACAATTAAAAGAGTATGTCTCTAATGGTAGTTTAGAGAGCTTGTTAGAAGTACAGTGCTGATTTTAACTTCTCTCATATGGTTGGGTCACTCACTGCTAGCCATCAGTTAATGAAGAAGTCCCTCCTCTTACTTTCCTTCATAGATCATTACTTAGTAGAGGTTATACTGTACATCAGCTCCCTTCAGCTGCTCTGGGATGCTCTTTTAAATGATTATATCAACATCAGCATCATTCAAGTGACCTTTGTATACTGTAGGTTTCTCTGTTTTGAGTTAAAGTAATTGCAGGCATTTCTCCTAGAAACTAAGAGAGAAGCAGACCTGCTAGCATATGTAACCATGCAATTGTCAGCAGGGTGGAGATTAAAATTCAGCACCCCACAGAGTAAAGTGCCTAAATTCTCCAGACAGTACTTTGGTAACTACAAAATCAGGATGAGTGAAACCAGAAATGTTGTAAGAACTTTTCTGTTTAAAAAAAAAAGCACACACACACACACATATACATGTATACAATATCTGTATCTGTCATTGTACAAGATGGGGTCTACTATGTTCAACTTTGTGTTTTAGATGGATAGTTTGCAGATAACTGGATTATATCATGGTTTTTACATCATGGAATAAAGTAAATAAGGAGAACCTCAGTTTTAACTCAGTGTTTGGAAATTGACCATCCACCTTCTAGCCACTTTTGGTTACAGGTTTCAAAGATTTCCACTACATTTTAAAATAAGTACTTGTAATATCTATTGCAAATAAGTCTTCATTATTAGATACTTGTGAATGCAGTTGGGCTTGGTGACATATGTCTACAATCCTGCTACTTGAAAACTAATGCAGGAAGGTAGTGAGTTGTTGGCCAGCCTGAATTTATAGTTGGGTCCAAATCTCTCACACACACACACACACACACACACACACACACACACACACACACACACACACACACACACACACACACACACACACACACACACACACACACACACACACACACACACACACACACACACACACACACACACACACACACACACACACACACACACTTTATAGATAGCTGGCTGCTGCTGGCTCATACTTGTAATCCTAGCTATTTAGGAGATCTGGAGGATGGCAGTTTAAAGCTAGTCTGGACAGAAATGTCTCTAATTAATCAGCAAAAAACTAGATTAGAGTCATTATTCAAGGGGTAGAGTACCAGATAAACCAACAATGTGGGTAAGTTCAAGACCTGAGTTAAGGGTAAAGAAGTATGTAGATATTTGCCAGTGTTTCTATAGTGATCATTTAAAAATTAAGACATTGAAAAAGTTCTTTTTTTTTTTCTGGTCATGGGGCTTGAACTCTGGGTCTGGACACTGTCCCTCAGCATCTTCAGCTTAAGGCTAGCACTCTACTACTTGAGCCGCAGTACCACTTCTGGTTTTCTGGTGGTTAATTGTAGATAACTGTCTCATAGACTTTCCTGCTGGGGCTGGCACTGAACTATCTTCTTCAGATCTCAGCCTCCTGAGTAGCTAGGATTATAGGGTAGAGATCTTGTATATACATTTTATCTAATTTGGGCAGGGGAAGGGGAATAACAAAATGGTGAAACAAGGACACGTTGACCCATTGCAACAATGAGACTCACAAGATACTATTGGAAATGAACCTTACAACCTGGGGATGGGGAGGGAAGGGATAGTAGAAGAAAAAGGAGCAGGTAACAATGCTCAACAAGAAATGTGCTCATTACCTTACTCATGTAACTAACCCCTCTGTCCTGTGTCTTTACAAGAAAATAAAAATTTTAAAGAGTATTATCTTGAGTTATTATTGTAGCATTTTATGATACCTTTATTAAGGAGAATATTTGATTAAGACAGCTTGAGTAACTCCAAAGGAAAGGCAAGGAGTATGTTTGTTAAAATATTTCTCTTTTAGTAATAATTCTGTTGTTTAGAAAAAATTTTCTGAAAACATTTGTTAGGAGTTGATATTGTATAGTATACTACCTGTAAAACAGTCTTCAGCCAAACACATAATTTCCATAAATCAAGTAAAGTAGCTTCCTGGTTACAAAATCACTTCCTAGTTATAACTAAGAGGTATTAGAGAAAGTTTAGATTTTAGAAGTACAAGTAGTGCTTTTTTGAATCTTAATCTGTGAATATGAATTGTAAATTCTCAAAAAATAATACACACCTTGTTTAACTGTGTAGGTTGGTACCTACCAACGACTTGTTGATATTCTTCATATAGAGTTTATCAACTTGCTATGGTCTTATTACCTCATTTGATTCTGGGTAGGTTTTAGCAGTCAAACATCTTAAGTATTGGAGGAATTGTAGGTACATTATGAAGGTATGTGCTTATGTTTTGGTGATTAGTTTGTGTTAAGAAGGAAATTGGGTTTTAAATCAGCAGCCTCATGTTACTTTGAGAGATGTTTAAGAGATTAATTGAATGTAGTTGTAGTGATTGAAGAGAAATTTGTTAGAAGATGTTGGTTTGGAGATGAGAGATTTTGCGTGTGGACTACTTACCTCTGTCTATGTCAGTGAAAATTTCTACTCATTAATCTAGTTCGTAAGGACAGGTAAGGATTTCTTTAGTAGTTGTATATCTTTAGAAGTATATTATAGCTCTGTGATATAAACTCACTGGGTTCTCATTTAATTTAATTTAAATGTACATTAATCTATAATGTTATTTTTGCTCAAACTGACTTGGTTTCTAAAGTGGAAGCTTGACAGTCTAAAATGTCCTGAGTCATAGACTGAAGAAAAATTGAATCCAGAGATTGTTGCCATTGCTTGGTCTATTTACCTACTGAGATAATTCCAATTATCCCCCCATCTCTTGGCTGCAAGAATTGTGTAGCATGAGTTAAGTCACCAGAAATATGTGCTCTATTGGCCTACTTATTAACTCACTTCCGTGTGAGTGTCCTAAGGGTTCTATAATATTGAACCTTTTAATTCATGTAAAGGCACTTTGAACTGAATTCTTATGTCCCCTCAAATTCTGCTAAAGCCCCACTTCACACTATGAAGGTATTTTGAAGTGGGTTTTTGGTGAGGTGACTAACCGGGGTCATGGAATTGATACTCCACCCGCAAAGAACTCCTCTACAATGAGAGACTACAACAAGGAAAGTAGCTATCTATTATGATCAGTAGGAAAGCCATGGCCAAGAACCTGACCATGCTGGCAATCCTACTTCACACTGACAGCCTCCAAAACTGGGAGAAATTGCTGCTTGTTCCTTAAACCTAATCTGTGGTATTCTGTTGTAGCAGTTTCGGTTGATCAAAACAGTTTTCTAGTGGCACAGGAAGTTTGCCTGGTTCTTTCTCTAAGGCATTTGTTTTCAGTGCTGCTGGAAGTCCCTGAGGAGGTTTGTATGGTACTCGTTTTGTAGATGAGGAGACATGTACTCATCTCTTCTCATAATTCTCAACCTGGAGGTACTCAGCTGTATGTCAGGGGTAAAACAAGAACAGGAAAAAAGGAATGCTGCCTTCCACCATTTGTTTTTTGTTGAGGCATAGGGAAAATTAGCTGTTTTTTTTTAATTTTCAAATTTAGGTTTTTCTGAAAGTTTTACTCTTGGTGCTGTCACTTAAGGAGCCATGGAAACTCTCTCCACTTAGAAGGAAAACTTGGGATTTGTATGAATACTTTGCAGTTGGGGGAGAGGCATCTGAGACACTTGCCTGGGAGAAGTGACAAATAGTCCTTGTTTAGCTCTCTCTCTCTCTCTCTCTCTCTCTCTCTCTCTCTCTCTCTCTCTTTCTTTCTCTCTCTCTGTGTCTTTTTGTTTCTGTGTGTGTGTGAGAGAGAGTGTGTGTGTGTGCGTGCGTGTCTAAAATTCCATTTTATTCATCCACTAGAAAGAATGATATTACACCTTATGGAAAGACCTGAAAAAACTTAAGTAAAGTATATTAGGCCCAGAAATTCAAAGGATGTATGTTTTTCCTTACATGTAGAAGCCAGATTTACCTTGTAAACTTTTAAGTAAATACATTGGATGGTATGCAAGTGTTTGCACATGTATTACGTGAACCGAGGCCGATTGAAGAGAGAACTCAGTGTAATTCTTTAGAAAGGCAAAGTCTAAAGTTTCATAAAATAAACACCAAGAAGCTGATATTTGAACAGTGTTGGGTAGAGTCAAGGGGAAAATGGTGGACAAATGAAAAAGGAAAGAATGATGTCAGAATTGTGGGGGGGGTGGAGTGAGGGAGGTGGGGGAGGGAAGGGATAGTGGGAGAACAACAAGGGAGGGGGTAACAATGCTCAACAAGAAATGTACTTATTGCCTTACTCATGTAACTGTAAACCCTCTGTACAGCATCTTTACAATAAAATAAAACTACTTAAAAGAGAATTCAATATATATACTACAAGACTAGAAGAGTGAGAGAAGGGGTGTAATATTGTGAGGGATTGGGACAGAATCAGGGAAAGAGGTGGCATAGATAAGGATGCTTTGCATTCATAAACTGGTTTGTTACATGGCAATTCATTTGCACGACTACTTAAAGATTTTTTTTAATGGAAAATCATCCTTGTATAGTTGTGCACTAGAATTTGGCCTGGCTGGATGTGATGGATGGGCTTTGAAACACCGTGTGAGAACAGACAGAAGAGAACTGAAGTGATCTAAAGTGGAGGAAAATGGGAAGAAAGAGTGAATGTATGAGAGTTAGTACACACAACAGTCACAAAGACCCGGGAGACTCAGTGGGGCAGCCTGAAGGTGGTCTAATACATTCTGGTTTCATTTGTCTCCACAGGACTTGGTTTATTCCTTTGCCAATAGATGTGTCAGTTGTCTTTATTACAACATCTGAAAGGGCTTAGCTATTAGCATACCATGATCCCTATCCCATCCCCTTCACAATATTGTTTAAATAATTTTAGTCCCATCATCATATCTTTACTACATTATAACAGACAACTCAGCACCCACTGGATTCTGTGGGTACCACTTGGGTTTGTGGAGTCAGGCTGCATTCTGAGTACTAATGTTACACCATGCTGGATTTCTGTGCATCCTCATAGTAATATGGTATATTTATATGTAGAGTCTCCATATCGTCTGTGTTTTCCTAATCATATTCAACTGAAATGCACTAATATATCTGCTTTGCTCAAACCACTAATACAATTTTCTTAATGGGACATTTTTAATGTAGGTTCTGTACTTTACATACATTTTAATACATGTAAAAGCAGTTTGTTTTAGACAGGCCATACTGACTTTTTGAAATAGAAGTGTTAATTTTCTTTCCATCTTTTGACTCACCTCATTGCCAAAGAGTAAATTCTGGACATCATCCACATGTTGGCACTACAAGCTTATAAAGCCTTGTTTATGTAGAGGTTTGCCACTGGATACTTAAAAAGCATTGTTTATATACAGGTTTGCCACTGGATACTAACTCACCAGAATCCAATCTAGCATAATTTTTAAAAATTCCACCTTTACTAGGATTGTTTTTAATCTTTATTTTTGTTTCCATTTTTCCTTTTTAAATTTATTTTTATTAACATGCATTAGTTGTTGACATTTCCAGAGTTTTTTTTTTAATACCAACTTTACTGAGATTGTGTCTAATCTTTTTTATATTTCCTTTTTTTCTTTTTACGCTTATTTTTATTAACATATATTACCTGTTGACATTTCAACAGGTTTCATTGTTTTGTTTTCATGCATGCAAATAAACTACCTTGGCCTTGTCCCTCTTCATTCACTCTTTCAGTTAACCCTTTCTCCCAGTGCTGCTCATCTCCAGGTCAGAGATTTTTATTTTCTTTTCATTCCCCACCTCCCCCAGTGTGCATGCGTGTAAATAATAACACTGTATTTTTGTATTGAGCCCAAGAATAGCATGAGACATACAAGTAAAGCCTTGCTGCAGTGAGGTCACTCTTGGTCTCAGATGCTGCCATTCTTTGGCTTCTGATTGATAATCCTACATGGGAACCTGGGATACTTCGTTGGCTTTTCTGAATACTTACAATGTTTCTGTTAATGAGGTTGCTTTAAAATAATCAGAACTTGGCTCTCAGCCATTTCCATTTCCCACTTCCCACTTTAATTTGTGATGTTAGTCCATTTCTCTTTTTTCTTTAACAGGCTTGGTAAGTTTTTAGAATCAGTTTGATAAGTTTGTAAAAATACCAGCTATGGGAGAAGTGAGAAGGATGACTTATAATTGCCGGTTGGAAATTTCAGAGCATTAGAGCCCTGCCAACGTCTTTACTCAGCCTGTAAACAGTAAGGAGAGGCATCAGAGAAAAGTGTTTATGGGAGTTTCAAGTCAGAGCTCATGAGAAAAAGCTGAGGAAGGTATTATGTGTTCCCAGTGAGGACTGGGGATATTGATGGCTCCTTTATGTAAGGATATATTTTGGTGGCCAGCTGCTTCTCACAACCCACAGAGACCAAGCAAAAGGAAATGGATTGAAGATGTGTTACTTAAGCATTTATCCTGAGTATGAATGGAATTTTATGATTCTAAATATTATTTGTCTCTGGAGTGATTTTTGAAATAAGTTATGATTTCTCTCTGCTCTAACTTCTAAAAATAACCAATTTTCATCTGTCAGAAATATTGGAGTTTTAGTGTTCCTAAAAGCTAACAGATAACCAGTGACCTTCACAAGTCCTTTTCTTGCTCAGGGACAGTCTTTTCACAGATCTGTCCTCCCATGTAGACCTCTGTTACATTAGATGCAGCTTTGTTCTTTCTGTCATTTAAAGTGCCGTTAGTATTCTATTTTGAATCTGCTAATGGAAAAGTGGTTGTGCAGTTAGTGTACTATTCTCAGTGTAAAAATAAAACTTTAGTTCATGTCTACAGCCAAAACAGAAATACTTCATGTAGTATTTCAGTAGTTTAAAAACCATGAGTACTTGGTAAGTTATACATACAAACAAAATACTAAATTAAGTGTTTTCAGTTACTTTATCAATTGCAGTGTCTCTCCTGTTTTACCTTACTTTGAATTTCAATGGGAATTAAAAACAGTGGAATTAAACTAATATGAATTTTGTCTTCTGAATCTCTGTTTATGGATGGTGTGACATTGGACAGGACAGGTTACTTAAAGTCATTGTTAACCTCAGTTTTACCATTGATAATATAGCATGGGAATGGCATTGTTCATGTTAAAAATTAGTGGACTGCCAGGAGCAGTTCAGAAGGTTGAGATCTAGAGGTTATGGTTCTAAGCCAGCCCAGGCAGGGGAGTTCTTGATACTCTTATCCCCTGTTAACCACAGATAAAAAAGAAGTGTTCTTGTTTCAGCATTTTGTTACAAGGATACAGGATGACCCATAGCAACAATGATACCCAAAAGACACTATATTGGAAATGAACTTTACTATTTTGCAGGGGGAGGGGGAGGGAAGGGATAGTGGGAGAACAACAAATGTGAGGGTAACAATGTTCAACAAGAAATGTACTCATTACCTTACTCGTGTAGCTGTAACTCCTCTGTACAGCATCATTACAATAACACAAAACTAAAACAAAAGGACATAGAGCTGTGGTTCAAGTGATATTCCGCTTCGAGAGAGAAAAGCTAAGGGAAAGTGTCCAGCCCTTGAGTTCAATCTAGTACTGGCATGAGCACACACACACATGTATGCACATGTGCACATGCACACGACTCTAGTGGGAAATGAATGCAAAATGCTAAGTACATTGCATATTTCATAGTAAGAACTTAATTATTTTTCTGCACTAGCAAAAACAGTATAGTGTGCTCATCACTGTTCACTGGGCATTATGCTAAGCCCTGAGCATGGAAAGAGGAAAGTATTCATTGTCTACTCTGGGGAAATGTCATGCTTACATGGGAAATGTACAAACAAGTAATAAAAGAATGATCATAGAAATAGAAACTTGTAGAAAGTGCAGTTAGATTAATTTTAGTTGGTCTTTGGGGAAAACATAACTTCCAAACTGTTCAAAACAAAACAAAAAAAAGGTTAAAAGACGTATTACAAGCAGTGACATCATTTTTTAGGTTCTTTTCTTTGTGCAAAATAGTTTGAAATGTTGTCTTTACAAACATTTTCAAGGTTAGCAGTGGAAATCCACGTTTTGTTTGCTTGGGAATGAATACAGAACACTCTTGGAGGCAGGGCAGAATCACGTCAAGTGTGAATATTTACACGTTGTTGTTAACTTTATATTCTCAGTCGAATATTACATTCAGCAGAGATGTTGGAATTAGTCATACTGAATTCTGTTTCTAGTTTGTTTCTTTAACTCTACATATGATCATTTTGTTTGAGGCCTTTCAAACTGCATTGGAGTTTGATAGTAATATGATGTTTACAAAGTTCTTTTCAGTTTTCATTCTCCCCTCCTTATTCTGATCATTAATCATGGTGTCCTCAGTGGAAGAAGTGTTACACATAAATCTTCTGTGTGTTCTGTTTGATAAAGTAAACACAGTGACTCTTAAAGAGTAACTTACTCCAGTCCCCTAAGTGGGTAGCAGCTTGACAGGTGCTCTTTGCTGTTATTCTGGTTTTTTTAAAATCTTATTAGCAATAATCAATTATACAAGGGGATTTCATTTTAATATGTTCATTATTGCATACTCTGATCAGACTCACCCCTCCATCAGTCTCCCTCACCTGTCCTCTCCCTGCACAATCCAACCTCATTCTGCATTGTTTTTACACATAAAATATTTTGACCATATTAATCCTGTTTTGCCTTCCTTATTTGCTCTCTCTCTCTCCCATCGGTACCCCTACTTTGGACAGGAACCATTTTCTATTCCTTCCCTTCCCTTCCCTTTTCCCTTTTCCCTTTTCTCTTGTGTTTGCTAATTGTTCAAAGGGAAAATTTCACCATGCATATATAGTGTTGTAATAAGAATGAACCCTGGTTTACTCTCATTTCTACTATGGCTGCAACCCCTTACTCATCAACAGGTTACTATCTTCTTTCACAGAGGGCACATATTCATCTATTGTTCACACTCTAACATGTTCTCTTCTATCCCCTCAAAGAGTTCTGCAGTTACAAATATGTTTGTATATGTTGCACATATATGAATGCATATATATGTGCATAAGTTTCTATGAACTTTTATGTATACGTTTATCATTTTATTCTTCAAGGCTATAAGTCTTGAAGACCTAAAACTCTACAAAGTCTACAGAATGTTCGTGTAATGGCAGATTTTTTACCTCCAAGGTATGTTTTCTTGAGATGTGAGTTGGATGGCAGTGTCAGTAAGGAGGTGAATGGATGGCACACTCCTGCTACTCTTTCATAACTGAACTTCATCTGAGAATCATTGGCGATGTCATGGGCTTCGTGGATTTGGGAAGAAATCTTGGAGTTAACCCTGGTTTAGCCTCCCTGCTACGATGAAAATCTGGGTAGTGTGTATTCAGCCTCTGAGTAGTCCTACATGGATTGAAGAAAGATAAAAACATGTGTTTTTTTTCCCCTTGAAATGCTTAGCATTTAGTCAGAAATTTAAAGGTACATTTACAGTGCCCATAACATCTGTCAACAGGCATATGTACTGCTTTTAATTAAAATGGTCATAACCAGACATGGTGGTGAACATTTACAATTCCAGCTACTTGGGAGACTGAGATAGGAAGAACAGAAGTTCAAGGCCAGCTTGGGCTACATATTGGGACTTAGCCTCAAAAATTGACAAAAGATTTTTTTAATTAAATTTAATTTTATTTTATTTGTGAACATACTGTACAGAGGAGTTACAATTACATGGGCAGGATAATGCGTACATTTCTTACCAAGCATTGCAGCCTCCTCCTTTGTTTACCCTTCACATCCCTTCCCAGCCTCCCCCCTCCCCCCTAATCCCAATCCCAATCCTTCTCCTTCCCCCCCTTCTCCCCCCCCTCCCCCCGCACCAACGTTGTAAAGCTCGTTTTGGACATGACAACTTGTACTTCTCATTGTTGCAACAGGTCCACCTGTATCCTTAAACAACTGGTTTTTCCCCATCTCCTCCACAAGTTATACTGACATCAAATATAGTGAAAGCAGGGGTTATACTGTGGGGGAGGGACATACAAAGCAACAAAGAGATCATCTTATAAATGGGTTAGAAACACCTGCATTAAAGAAAAAAACATTAAAATATATATCTAAGGGTTCATTTTCCTGACATCACGTTATCTGACCTTTTCCACTTGACTCATACATCTACTAGATATTACAAATAAGGGAAACCATGGGACCTATGTTTCTTTGGGCCTGGCTTACTTCACTTAATATAATTTTTTCCAAGCCTTTCCATTTCCTAACAAATGGGGCAATGTCATTCTTTCTGATGGAGGCATAGAATTCCATTGTGTATATATACCACATTTTCTTGATCCATTCATCTACTGAGGGGCATCTGGGTTGGTTCCATATCTTAGCTATGGTAAATAAAGAGAAACTTCTCTGAAGAAGAAAGAAGGATGGCCAATAGACACATGAAGAAATGTTCAACATCCCTAGCCATAAAAGAAATGCAAATCAAAACAACATTGAGATATCACCTCACTCCAGTTAGAACGGCAAAAATCAAGAACTCTAACAACACCAGATGCTGGAGGGGATGTGGACAGAAAGGAACCTTACTTCATTGTTGGTGGGAATATAAACTTGTTCAACCACTTTGGAAAGCAGTATGGAGGTTCCTCAAAAGACTTCACATAGAACTCCCCTATGACCCAGCAATCCCACTTTTGGGCATTTACCCAAATGTTTACAAACAAGACCACACTAAAGCTACCAGCACAACTATGTTTATTGCAGCATTATTTACCATAGCTAAGATATGGAACCAACCCAGATGCCCCTCAGTAGATGAATGGATCAAGATTTTTTTTTAAAGATGATGTGTGGGTTTGTGATGGCTAATGATGATTGGCAATATGGTTGCTTTAAGGGGGAGCCTAGCTTAGTAAAAACACACTTGTAAGCTTATAGTCAAGGGCATCTCTGAAGAGGGGTTAACTAGGGAGAAAGACTTGTTTTAAATGTGAGTGAACTCTCCAATAGACTAGAGACCTGGACAGAAGGAAAAGGAAAATGGCAAAAGCATGTTTTGCATAAACATTCTGTTTCTCTCTACTTCCTGGCCACAAGGTGAGCTGGTCTACCAAACCCACATCTACCCACATGTACATGGTGGACTAGAGTCCCTGAAACTTGGAAGCAAAATACATGTTCCTCTCTTGTTTTCTTAAGGTGTGTATAGTCATAGTGACACAAAACTAAACACAGTGTTCATGTGGGTAGCAGAGTCTGATGTTATGAGCATTTTCAGTTCACCAGTAGTTTATCCAGGCAGTCATGAAAACACTGTGCAGAGTACAGGACAATTTGTCATTAATAGAATTGTTTTGTAGAGTACAGCCAAGAGTGTATCCATCTACTCTAATCACCCAAAGATGCTCTTAAATTTTTCCATTACAGGCCCTCAGCTCACTCCATGGGATCTTCAGCCAGCTTCAGGATAGTTGCCTCATGCCAGAGAACACATGGACCTGTGTGTTTGAAAAGTGCTCTAGACAGCTCTACTATGTATTTAAATCTACATGTTTTTGTTTGTTTTATGGAATCTTTTTGAGGGGACGATGGGAACTGTATTGAGATTTAAAATCATGGCTTTGCACTTCAGCTTCACCTTTGGCAGGTTTTGCTTTAATTATTTTTCAGATATAGTCTCATGCCTTTTTCTCAGGCCAGCACAGCATTAATAAAAAAGAACCAATTATTTGAATAGCAGAGTTCTCTAAAGAAGATATATAAATGGCCAATATATCTTAATGCTGTGCTGGTGATCGAACCCAGGGACTCAACTCAGTATGGTGAGTTACTAGTGCTTTATCATTGAACCACACTCCCAAGCCTCTCTGATTTTTACTTGGTTTATTTGTCATTTGCTGTCAAATTATAGGAGTTCTGCATATTCTGGATATTAATCTCTCACCAGGTAAATGATTTGCAAAAATTTCCTTATTACAGATATTTCCTTATTACTGTGGGTCACCTTTCATGATTTTTTTTTAATCTCTGTGATGTACAAAATTTTTATTTTTATATCTAATTTACTATTTTTTCTTTTGTTGGTGTACTTTGGTGTAATGTCCAGTAAATCATTGCCAAAAACTGTTTCATGAAAATTTCCCCCTATATTTTCTTCTAAAAGTTCTGTTAAGTTTTATTTCTTATATCTAGGCCTTCAGTCTATTTTGAGTTAGCTATGGATATGTGTGAGGGAATAGATATCTAGCTTATTCGATTTTTAAACTTTTTTTCTTTTATGAGCTTAGCTATTTTACTATTTCGATTTCTTAATCTTCTTTTCATACGTAACTTATTTCCACTTATTTATAAATTATACTGATATGTAGCATGTATTTTTAAAATATGTACATTTAATTTGTAAAATTTTCTACTATTTTACCTTTAGTTAACAATTTTTTCAGTTTTAATTATCATATATTTTACATCCAATTTTTTTTTTACTTACTGAGTAGTAAATATCAACTTCGGGTGCTATTTTCCCTTCTAAGATGATTATGCTTATTATACAGTGAGATATGATCGTTATAAAAAGAACTTTCCGATCAGATTTATAAAATGTCTGAAAATGCAAATAGTACATCGTGGTTTCAGGGACACTAACATTTTATGTAAACTGGATTGATGGATTGTGTATATAGATATTCCTTGTATCCTATACAGTTAACTTACATAGAGCCATCACATTTTTAAACATTTTATTATCCTTATGTAGTTGTACAAAGGATTTGTCATTCAACAAAGCAGTCTATAAGTACAGTGCATCTTGTTTGATGTCACCTCTTTCATCTTTCTCCCCCATCGCTCCCAAGACCATTCCTTCCCTCAGTTTCCTTAATTTTGTAGGCTATACATTAAATTTAGTGACTAAATTTTTTATGTCTTCCTTTCTTCCTTGGTCTGCTTCTCTCCTCTTAACCCTTCCCTCCACCTTTTAAGTGCCTGTTTTCTGATGTTTATTTTGTTGGACTCTGAGGTAGCCTTTCTACAGAATTACTCCTTTGAATTTCCCCTGAATCTACCATATTTCAGTTAATTCATTTGTGGATTCTTGCATACCACCTTAAAGTGTTTACTTGTATATTCATAAATTCATTCAAGCTTCCACATATGAGAAAAATGTAATCCTTTATCACATTGGATAAGTGCATTTATTATCAATGTATTTGTATCATACATAGATCTAGATATATAAAGTACATATGTTTATGTATGTCAATAGATGTGTATATGCGTGTATATGTGTGTGTGTGTAAATGTATGGTTTAATGACTCTTCTATTGCTAGGCAATAGGTTAGTTATACTTTTTTCATGTTGTTAAAATTCATAAATGTTTTCAGACCAGTTGCCACAAAGAGTTTGAATTTAGGATTGTTTTGGTTTTTCTTTGGTATTTGCAATGTTACAGCAGCTCTGCTCCCAGCAATATATGGGCCCACTTTCACATTCACATATTTCTGAACGTTCAGCTTACATTTTTGGTTTTACTATGAATATTTTTCAAGGTAACAGCTTATCTGATCATTATGGCTACAGCTTCTGTATATTTCTCGCCTATCAATTCTTTTGTTTCTTTCTTTCTTTCTTTCTTCCTTTCTTCATTTTTTTTTTTTTTTTTGGCAAGTCATGGGGCTTGAGTTCAGGGGCTGGGCACTGTCCCTGAGCTCTTTTGCTCAAGGCTAGTGCTGTTCTACTTTGAGCCACTTACCACTTCCAGTTTTCTGGTTAATTGGAGATCAGAATCTCTGGGCTTTCCTGCTGGAGTTGGCTTTGACCACAATACTCAGATCTCAGCTACCTGAGTAGCTAGGATTTTAGGCATGAGCCACCAGTGCCTGGCTGTTTCTGTTTCTTATTATTGCTTATTCTGTTGTCATATTTTGATTGGAGTATTGGTGCCGTCTTACCTGTTTTAAATGTAATGACACTTTTTCACTATTATCTATTTTCATCACTGTGAGAGAATTAAAAAATGAATGATTTTTCTCCTTTGAAATATCTTTTGGTGTAAACCAGGGAACAGGAACCGTGTGTTGCAAGGTTACAATTGTGGGAGTTCCTGTAGCCTTCACAGGACTCATGGCTGGCTTGACCTTCTGTTTCTTCTCTAATGGCAATCTTCCTGGATTTATTTCTTAGAGTTCTCTCATGACTCCTAGATGACTTAAAGACTTAGAACAGTTGAAGTCTGTAGATTTGTTTCCTAAATTTTTTTTTCCTAAGGGAATATTTTACTAGTGTAGTATCATATTCAAGTAAAAGAAATAGATCACGCTTCTATTTGTTTTTAGACAGGCTCTTGTGCTTTTGTCCAGCCCATACTCAAACTATAGTCCTCTTATTTCCACCTCCCAAGTGGCTGGGATTATAGTGTATACTACCAGTCCCTGCCCCCACTTTTGTTATTTCTTAAAACCTAAGTATACTGAATTATTAATAGCATACTGAATCCAACCTCAAACCTGATGATAGATCTAGAGGATGTTATTTGTGTAGTTCTGAATATATATATATATATATATATATATATATATGTATATATATATATATATATATTACTTTTAACTCACCTCATCCTCACATCTCACAGGAGGTGTATTGTGGCATTGTTCAAAAGACTTTTGAGAAGGAAAATCTGCATAACTATTGAAACATTTAATGTTTAAGATTCTGTAGTCCTCAAGCAGTTGGGATAAGACACAAAAATGTTGTTAAATTAGGACCCAATACTTCATTCTCTTACTGATGATCATATTAAAATTTTTAAATAACTTGTGTAAAGTCTCTACCTACATAAACCTTTCCTAATTAGCAGCTAGCATTTTACCAAGGTTTAATCAGTCTTGACAGATTTGATGCAATATTTATCCTCATTATAAATGAAATAGATAATTCCTTGTTTGTTATAGAGATTACTAACTAAAATTTACTAACTTGTCGCCTTCTTGAACATTGTTATATATTTTTAGAGCTCTAGGTTTCTGCTTCTGATTTGAGGGGACTAGGTTTAGGCTGTATCAGTATTTATCATTTTAGGATCTCTTTAGTTTGGTGGAGACAGAGATGAAGAAAAGCAGGAAGGCTTGTCTTAACGTTGATTCAGTTTTGACTTTGACCCTTTTCAAATGGCTATAACCAGAATGAATGAGCTCACACAGCAGTCACTTTAATTTTAACGTAACTTCCTAAGTCAAATAATGTTAATGATTTCCAGAGCTGTAAACTGTAATCTAGTAGTTTTCAGGTTTTGTTCTAGTTCTTTTTAACTTATATTTTGATATAAATGACTTGGTGAAATTCTCTTTCCCTCTCTCTCTCTCTCTCTCTCTCTCTCTCTCTCTCTCTCTCTCTCTGTGTGTGTGTGTGTGTGTGTGTGTGTGTGTGTGTGTATTATATCACTTGTGTGAAGAGGGTAACAATCGTATTGACAGGATACATGTTTGTAGATTTTTACATCAAATCATTAATAGATGATTGTTGTTCTGGAGATACATTTGCTTCCATACAACTGTTGTTATTGACCTTGAACTCTCTTTAATGTCACACAGTATAACTTTTCTTTGCACATAAGTGCTTTTCGGCTCTTGATCAAAGACATCTTATTTCCTTTGATCTTCATTCCACTTAAACATTATTTTCTACACCCTCTCCTGTATATAGTCTTGTGATTGTCTTTCCTAGAAGACTAATGATACTTGATATTTTAGTAGATTGTGTATTTTGGTATTATTTATACTCAACACATTTTATTTCCTTTCATTTTTCTATAAATTTGTATTGTTATTTTCTTACTTTTCATTAACTTAGTCCTCCCAATGAGCTACACTCTATTCTCTAAATGAACTCTTGTTGAGACGTGTTAGTGGGAGGTGTTGGTGTTTTAGGAAAGCCATTCTTATGTGCTAAACATTCATTCCTTTTCCTTACTACACAATCTGAATTGTTTCCTGCTACCTGTTCTCCACTTCCTGTGAGCAAGGACCACAACTCCTATTCTACAGATGGTCCACATGTCTAACAGGATGTCTATCATATGGGAAATCCTCAATCCAATTTTGAATGAATAGGTGTTGTAACTTCCTTTGCATCACTATCTCCTTATAATCTGGGCTGAACTTCAGATAATTAGGGGATCTATGCTTTATTCAACTTTGGCTTAATTTTCCCACATAGTGTTTGATACAAGGGGCAGAAATACTGGCTGTGTGAATTAGGTCAATTATTTTACATGACTACCTTGGATATAGGAGAAAAAGTGAAATGTATTTAGATGTATTTAAATGTATTGCTCTAGCGTGCTTAGATGCTTTGCTAAGAAGTTTGCAGTAGGGTTGATATAGTCTTCAACATCCTAGAAAAATAGTTCTGAGAGGAAATGGAGGTAATTAAATTTTGAATTGATATTCAGAGGGAAGTTTCCTCTGTGCCGAATTCATCTGTTAAAAACAACCAGTCTTAAGATGAAATCTTAAAAATAAGATAAAATAAAAATTACAACAGTACCTTGAATACTTTTTTCAGTTGAAAGCATATTAGTAGAATTTGTTTTCAGCAATTTTTTGATTGTACCATCATGGCTTGTTTTTTTTTTTAACAGTAATTCTCTGTTAGATTTGTTCTCCCCCCCCCCAACCTATCAAAAATGGATATGTCCTAATGTGTTTTTCAAATGACTGAGAATGTAAAGTATTCTTTGAGTTCTTAGTTTAAAGCTTCTTTGCCTTCCTATTTTTCCCTCCCCTCACCCAATTCAGTAATATTCTTTTTGTAGCTTTCCTCATTCCTTATCTTTCTAAGGTATTCAACAATTATCAGAAGGAAAAAAATTAAAAAATAAACTCATTTTTGCATATGTTGAAATCAAAGCTAGTTTCTGGCCAATGGGATTTGAGTAGAATTGATGGTAATTTCTGGATTTTTTTTTTTTTTTTTAGTGAGAAAAGGTCATTCCTGTAATGGTATGGGGTCACTCTCCCCATCCCCCAGTGGCATCCAGCTCCTGTACAGATGGGATCATGAAGAGCTATGGGACACTTGAAATGGAAGTCATGTTAGATTATGCTTCAAAACCTGTTACTTACTTATTAACCCTCAGGGTTACAATAGTTGGTTCATATGACTGCCTACATGGAGATGGGAAAATTATTTTAATTTGTCTCAACTCAGGCTGTCTCCTGCTAATTAGTATTAAAAAAGTAACAAGTTGTTCAGAAACTTCAAAAGTTAAGTCTAATTTGTGTGTGTGTTGCCAGTACTACTGGGGACAGAATTCTAGCACTCTCACTTGGCTTTATGCTCACAGGTGCTGTGTTACTAGAGCCACAGTGCCATTTCTGGCTTTTTTTTTTTTTTTTGATTGTTAACTGAAAGTGAGAGTCACAGTTTTTTGTTTCTCCAGTCTGGCTTTGAACTGTGCTCCTCAGATATCAGCCTCCTGAATAGCTAGAATTATAAGAGTGAGCCACCAATGCCTGGCTTCAAGTCTGATCATTTGATAAGTTCATTTTAAATAATGTGTGGATAGCAGTGTTTTATCAACTGACACTTATTTCCTGTTCTTCTCACTAATTCCTGTGAGAGACAAAGTTTAGGTACATGGGGGGGAAAGACTGGTTTACGTGAGCTCATTCTAGCCAAGAGAGTCTGGATTCTTAGATGTGATAAACTCTGCCTCCTCTGATGGCATCAAGCAAGATGCCATTGGCTAGAGGAATGGAAATCTTGGTGCTTGCTTGAAGTTCTTTACCCAAGTTCCTTGTAGGTACAGGTCTTGAATCACTGGCTTAGCTAGGTCTTTGTAGTGCTACAGTCTTGGTGTTTGTCAGTTCTTTTGCTATATTGAGCCATTTAATTAGCCTGGTGTCTAACAACTTGTTACTAGTACTTAGAAATTGGAGGTGGTTGGGTTAGGAAAATGACTTGAGATACTTTTGTGTTTCAATAGGTTATGATCATTTTTAGGAACTGGGCAATAAGGGGACTCAATCAGGGAGAAAGTTTAGGGGACAAATGGAGGCAAGGATATTCAGGAAACTTTTGAGAGTAAAAGTTATTTGCTGTGACTGGAGTGTGAGATTTATGTGCATGAGTGATAAGAGAGGAAGGTGGGTAGATGCAAATGAGTCTAAAGAAGATGATTTTATTCAAGTTTCGTCATGAGAGAAATGCGGCTGAATTTTTCTAAATAAATTACATAATTTTGATTCAGTCTTAGGCACAATGTAAAAATTTGGAAATTGCAGAAATGTTTGAGAAATTATGTCATATTACTCACATAAAAACACTAGGCTTTTCCATGTATTTTTTTCCCTGCACATTTCTTGTTATATGAATGTATATGTATTTATAGATCATCTATAGGCCTATGTGTATCAGTTGTTCATCATAGTTTTTTTTTTTGAGGGGGGGTCTGGTCTTCAGCTCAAGGCAAGCGCTCTACCACTTGAGCCACAGCGCCACTTCCAGCATTTTTCTTTTTGCTTATGTGGTGCTGAGGAATCAAACCCAGGGTCTCCAGCATGCAAGGCAAGCGCTCTACCCACCTTCCCAGCCCCCCTCCTAGTTTTTATATTTTGCTTTATTTGTTCTTTTAGAAAGTCACTGTATATGTAGTGCCTGGTACACAGAGGTTTATGAATGATTGAATTATTTTCCTGAAGTGAATTATGTCCCTGGGAAACAAATTCCCACACTACTCCAGGACTCTTTTAACTACCTCCTGCTTCTTGTCAGTGCTTTTGTTTTTCTTGCCAATTGATGTATTGAAGACATCTATGCTTTGATTCTCATTAATTATGAATACTCTCTCTTTTCTGTAGTTTTCTTTCCATTGTATTCATGATCTTAAATACTATTGATTTTTGTACTACATGTTGGTGGCTCATGACTATAATCCTAATTATTCAAGAGTCTAAGCTATAAGGATTGTGGTTCAAACCCAGCCTGGGCAGAAAAGTCCATAAAATTCTTATTTCCAATTCATTAGAAAAAAGCTGGAGGTGGAAGTGTAGTTTAAATGATAAAGCATCAGCTTGAAGAAAACGGAGAGACTCAGGTCCTTAGCTCAAGCCATACTACTAGCATGAAAAAAATACACACACACACACACACACACACACACACACACACACACACACACAGAAGCTTTTTAATTATACAATTATGTTTATATGCACACCTTTGTTTATATTATTAAATTTAACCAACCTTAAAAACATCAACATAATGTTGGCTTTATATCAGTGAAACTTAATTTGACTACAAGGACCTAAAGAAGGTCTCTAGTCCTCCTTTTTCTTTAGCTCAGTCCATGGGTCTGGAGTGTAGAGTTATAGAAACTTTGTTCCAGTTAGTTGGCTGCAATATGTGGAATAGTTTGGAATGGTTACTAGAATGACAATCTGAGTTAGTAATGGTCCTGTATTCAGGGGAGAAACAAATTTCTGTCTTTTGGAAGGAAGGAAGCTAGGCTCTCATTTTAACACCTAAAATGGGAGTTTGGGCTCTATTTCCTTCTATGTTTACATTTCAGAGTTGATTCCAAGATCTTCTGGAATACACTTTAGGCCTTCAGGCTATCAAAAGGCCTATTTGGTTTTAAGAGAACATGCATTCATCTCATAGGGAAAGAAAAGTACTTCTAATTATAAATTTCATAACTAAATGCTTCAGGGAAAAGGAGGGAGGGGAATAGCTTGTCCTTTTAACTTAGAGAACTAAACCTCTAATTCAAAAGTATGTTCACTACTTTTCTTACCCTTTTGTGCTCATCTTAGGAGCAGGTTCGTCTTTGTAATCTCATGGTAGAAATGTGATAAACAGTGTGACCTAAATGCACTAATAGTTTAGTTTTATTTCATTTAAATAAATAATTTGTTTTGTCTTTGTGAAAACATTTAGAATGGTTAAATTCTACATAACTAATTGGGGTTTCTGCAAAGGAGACCTCAGCTGGCTTTAGCAGCTTATCAGCCAGGAAGAGGTGAAAATGTGACATAGAATACATGACAGATTAATACAAGCATTTGGTTTCTGAAGTCAGACTTTTTTTTTTGGTTTTGTTTTGAAATTCTGCCAGTATTTAAACTTTAAAGTTGCCTACAATTTACTTCAACAGAATTGGGGCAGTGACACATAATTTGATTGTAATTTTTGTATAGTAACTTTCATGATTCTGATGAAGTTATGAGGATATAGCCAGTAATTACCTGGGTAAGATCTTGATGAGTTTCCAGTTTTCCCTCACCTCCTTAATGTCCCCTGCCAACTAGCTGTAAACATTTCCCTTTCATTGATCCCATTACTGATCTCCTGTGCTTTTGAAGGGCCCCCAAGGCCCAAACTTCCTTTCCTATAGGTATGACCTTAGGTGTTCCTTCACCCTTGAAGCATCTCTGTTCACTTTCCTTTCTGTTAAGCTTCACTTCACACACCTACTGGGCTCTGCCTTTGCTCTCGAGATGGAATTTTCCATCAGCCACTTCCTCCTTGAAGGGAGGGGGCAGGAATGGAGGGCTCCTCTCAGTGCACCCACATTGGACATAATTGTCACTAGTCAAACATGACCACATACAGGCATTTTTAGCAGGCAGGGGTGACAGACCCTCTTTCCCCCCCTGCTGTGGTGTCCTTCACTTCACCTTGAAAAAGGTTAACAGATATTTACAGTTCACTTGGTCACCTTGACCTACCAGGCCTTATGACCTGAATGAACACACACTTAGATCTTTCTGTTACATGCTGTGTCTGGATTTCTTTTGAATTTGCTCTTGGTAGAGTGAGAGCTTTTTTTCTTTTTAAATTACATTCTGAATTTAAGTGAAAAGTAATAACTGCCTGGGTGAACATTTCTCAGAAAATATGCCCTTTACTCCTTGCTTCATCCCCTTACTGTCCCCCTGTGAGTTGTGGTGTTGTTTTTATTTTAATATTATTGGTGCTTCTAGCCTTCTTCAACTTGACTGTTCTGAGATTACTGTAGAAAACAACCTTTGACTCTTTCCTGTGCGGGTGTACAGAAAGAGAGTGTCAGTATCTAGAATACTAAAGCCATCACCATATGGCATTTGTGATGTTCTTGTTGCAAGTCTCTGTATAAAAATGAGGATTGAAAATTAATTACATAAATTACTAAGCTTTGAAAGATACTTGCTGGGTTTCTACTTCCAGATAACTATTTCACAAAGAGTGCCTTGCCTCTAGTAAAGAGAATAGAAATCCAATTAATAAGATTGCCATCTCCACTCTTTCATGTTAAATAGACTTCACAATTTCTAAAGCCATAGGCCACATGCTCCTTACTAAGTAAGCAGTATTCCCTGTCACCCAATATTTTAAGAAATATAAAATGATTTTGAATTTAGAGACAATACCTAACATCAAGAGAGGTTCCCCTTCCCCCATCTCATTAAGATTTAAATTTTTTTCTCTTACTCTGCTGCATGGCTCTGAGTTATTCTCAGCCAATATCACTTGAACCTTTCTTGGCCATTGAGTTATTTTCCTCACAGAATGGAACATGGGTGGTTATACATGTAAGCTCTGTGTGTGGACACAGATTGGACATGTCCCCTCACTTGAATCAGGCAGCTCCTGATTCAACTTGTCACAATGTAGACACCAGTGAAGCTGCTACTGAATAACCCTCCTAGAATCTGCCTACCCCACAGCCTTCCCACAGTGGTCTGAGTAGATGAACCTGGATTAGAGAAGTATGTGAAGGCCATAATGCTGATTCATAAATAATGGGTTGTTTATCTTAATTGGCAGATGCCCTAAAAGATTCAAAGGCTGTCTGTGAATGAGAATGAACACCCTTTTTTGTTTCCTCAGTGCCTGATTTTCTGTGTACTGTGAGGGCATCTTGGAAAAATTTCTGAACTGTCAAATAATGAGTAAGTTTGCAGCAGTTGTCTTTGTAAATTTTTCAGATAGGCCCTTTAACTAGAACCCAGTATGAGATACCTCGAATGATTTGTGTGTAGTGGTGTGTCTGTCTACTTGGGTGTTTTTTGTGCCCGCAAAGGGAAAGGAATAGAGAGAAAGTTGAAGCCTGGAAGCTTACCACCGAATTGTGTAGGACCTTAAATAAATAGCTTAAATAAATGCAACTTCATGTCTGGTTAACTGTGTCTAGCACCAGGGAGATGCTGTGAATTCAAGTAGAAATTTGTGCACTGGGAAAGGTAGTAGGAATCACATGCACAGCAGGTCAGAAGATAGAGATGGGTGATGGAGAAACACCAGGGTGGCAAGAGGAAGCAAAATAAATTGCATTTCGGTGGAGCAAACACTGTGTTTAAAGGTTTGAGGCATGAGCAGCAGTGGGGCTCTTAGAACATTACATTGTACAGTAAGGCTAACATAAAGCACTGTAGGAAAGTCTAGTCGCTGAGCATCCCAGGCTCTGTCTCTCAGAAATTAAATGCCTCCAGGACATGTGATTGTGGCCAAAGAGAACATGTGTTTTCCTCTTTTTGTGTCCTGTGCTCAGATGTTTTCCACATTACACAGAATGTCAAAAGAGCCCAAATCAATTGTTGCTGTGGTTGGATATAAAGATAGCTGCTCTAGTTATGTGGGAAGGGCAGTAAAGTGGGCTCTACCTCTCTCTGTATGTGGTCATTGTGCTAGTAACATTTCATGAAGTAAGGTATAATAATAGGACTCATCATGAAAAGACCCTGCATTTGTCCAGAGTGAAGTAAAGTTTTGACAATGGCTCCTGTTTTTGTGACTCCTAGGAAAAGAAGGTGACAAAGCCAAGAGACTTTTGGTCTCATACTGGCAGATAAATATGCTGGGTTTTATAATGGTGATTTAACATATATTGCACAAAATATTATATTTTTACTTTGGTTATTTTGTTATTTATGACAAGATTTCACTATGTAGCTCAGGCTGGCCTTGAACTCACTTTGTAGAGCAGGCTAGTCTCTACCTTCTGAATACTGGGAACACAGGCATGTTCTGCTTTGCTAGCTTTTTAATTTTTTTTTTCATGTGAATTCCTGACACCATTGTCATTTTGACTCACTAGAGTCAAAGTTAAGATCATTGGTTAAACAGTTAAATCCTATAAAGAGGAGCAAAAGCTTGAATCAAATTTATACTGCTTCAGTTTATAAAAGAAGATTGAATTTTTAATGTGGTAGAGAATTTACAATCAAGGCAATTTTCAGTTGAGCTATTGAACTTAAATATTATGAAGTGGTACACAAATGGACTTATTTTGGAAACCAATAAAATTCATCTTTCTTTTTTCATAAATTTTATTGTACATTTTAAAGATTCATATGATATTAAGAGATTCATATAGGTATATAGTAAAGCAGTTACTGTTGTAAAAATCCAAAATATAGGGCTGGTAGTATCTTAGTTGCAAAATGTGGCCCTGAGTTCAATCTTCAGCACCACAAAAAGTAAAGAATAAGAACAAAAAGAAATATATTCAATACAATATGCTATTATTAACTGTACTATCTGTAGTACTCTTGTACATCAGATGTTTATGCTTGTTCATCCTACAAATTTGCTGCTTTGTATCTCATATTACTATAGAACAGAATTCAGCTATAAGAAATACTTGTGTGTGTACACGTATGCATAGCTCATGTATGGGTGTGCACAAACTCATATGTATACCTGTCAGGGCTGGGGGAAAGTAAGTATGTACCTAGCAAGCTAAATGATACCTTATGATACCTAAATGATACCTTAATTAGAAATAATTTATTTTATTTTTTAGGTGCTGGTGAATCTGGGAAAAGTACAATTGTGAAACAGATGAAGTAAGTCAATTTAAACTATTGATTAAAAAAAATCTAATTCTACTCTCTGTCAAAGAAGTGAATGATTTTTTTCTTTGATCTCCTTAGAATTATTCATGAATCTGGTTATTCGGAAGAAGAATGTAAACAGTACAAAGCAGTGGTCTACAGCAACACCATCCAGTCAATTATTGCTATCATTAGGGCTATGGGGAGGTTGAAGATAGACTTTGGTGACTCAGCTCGGGCGGTAAGTTATCAGAGTTGTCGGAGAGGCCTGATGAATAAAAAGAATTACTCATGTGATAAATACCATACAAAACAGTATAAGCTTGTCAGTGATCCGGAATGTTTTATACAAGTAGCCAAAAGGACAGAAGTGAGTCAGGATCCTTAGATGATAGTGAAATCAGAATATACAGAATCGTGTACTCCCTTTTATACTTACCCAGCCCATCAGGTGATTTGGATAATTTAGTAATCACTGTCATATGTTCTGTAACATGTTTTATTGGTGTAATAATCACTTTTCTTTACAGTGACATAGTATCTTAGCAAAGTGACCTACAAGGAGGAGAGGGTCAGATTCATAGTTTCAGAGGTTCCAGTCTATGGTCAGCTGACCATTGCTGTGAGCTAGAGGCAAGGCTGTGGAGTGAAGAGGTGGCTCACTTTATGGTGAACAGGTGGCAGAGAGAAAGACTGGAAGGGGAAAAAGTTAAGAGAAACCCTTCAAAGACAAGCCTCCAATTTCCTATTTCCGCCAGCCAGACACACCCACTATGAACTCATTGGTAAGGTTAGGTATCCTCATGATCCATGTATCAAGTGCTAGTAGATGGGGAGACTAAAACATTGACACATGACCTTTTGATGTCATCTCATAGCCAACCACAATGATTGGTGCCTCTCTTTTACTGTAACAAAATGTGTGTTTTGTTTTATATATTTTTTGTTTTGTTTTATATATATATATATATACACACACACACACACACACACACACACACACTTATGAGAAGAACAAAGGTAGACAGTTTTCACTTATAGGCATGGGAGTTTCAGTTCTTGTTTGCTGGCCTGTTGGTATTAGGCCTGGGGAAAGGCAGTACACTATGTTCAGAGCATGTAGTATAGGAATCTGCTAACCTCATGGTCTCTAGGAAGCAGTAAGTGAGAAGGGAAGAGACTAATATTCTATGATCCCATTTGAGGGCATACTCACAGTAACCTGTGACCTTTTACCACTTTTCCAATGTTCTGCCATCTTCCAGTTGTCAGTAGTTTGGGTAGTAGTAGTTTGATCCTTCATCCAAGATAGGCATCAATGTCTCACACCCATGATCTAGCTACTATGGAAAATGAGATTTAGAATTTCCATTCAAAGGCAGCCTGGGAAGACAGATCCTTGAGACGCTTTTCTCCAGCTAATCAGCAAAACCAAGCAAAAAGTAGAGGCATGGTTCAAGTGGTAGAGTGGCCAGCTATGAGTGAAAAAGTTAATAAGAGAATGAGGCCTGAAGTTCAAGCACATTTTTTTCTTTTAAATAAAAACCATATGTATCAGGGGCTCTTTGGAGATAGCCTGGTTCCATTCTTTATTTTCCCGGTAAAGAAATTGGAACCTACAGATTTCATGGTGAGAGGAGTACAGTCCAATTAATCAAGGCCCTGTGCCTGTGATTCATTAGTTGTCCCAACGATGTGTTTTTAGTTTCATTGGAGGCTTTCCTGGTCTTAAGATGCTGTGTTTTCCTTCTTTTTCTTCAGACCTTGTTTGTTGTGTAATCTGTTTATTCCAAGTTTGTTATTCATTTCTGGGCCTCTTACTCTCATATAGTAACTGATTAAAACTTGACCTCAAGAAATACTGAACCCTAGCATAAATTTAAAAATTTTCTGGTACAGGTTAGATATTCTATTATTGCAGTTCATTTTTATCATTCCTTAATATTTCATGTATTTAATATGTGTATGTAGTCTCCCTACTAATACTGTCAAGATTTTCTATTAGTTGACTTACTTTTTCCATTTAACCAAAAGTATAAAACAATGTGATTAAAATATCTACCACTTCAAGTTCTTTTTTAAAATAAAATGAATAAATTTTAATATGTACATTTGAGGCTTGCAGCATGATGTTGTGGAATACATATAATAAAACTAACATTTCACACAGAGTTTCTTCTTTGACAAGGGCAGCTAAAGTCTTACTTAACAAAAATTCCTAATATAGGACTGTGGGTAGATTGTTTTGCCTAGTACGCACAAGGCCCGGAGTTTGATTGCCAGTACTAAATATACATATATTCATATACCTAACACAATTTTATTTTATTAACAACAATCTTTAGGTTGTCAAAAAGTCAAGGTAACAAATCTTGCTAAGGGTATGAAGCAAAAAGAAGAAAAGGAACCCCACTAAACTTCTGGTTATAATATAGATTGGTCCTTTCTTTATGGAAAACAGTAGAAAGATTCCTAAAGGAAAGATTCCTAAAGGAGATCTAATATATGATCCAACAGTCAGGCCCAAAGAGTTCAAAGTCAACACCCTATCATCATATTCACACCTCTATATTTGTTGCATATTCAGATAGGGAGATAGTGAGCCTAAATGTCTGCCAATGGATGGATACTTTCCTGTCATTCTGGTTTTTATTTTTATTATTTTATTTTTATTTATTAATTTTTTTGTCGGTCGTGGGGTTTGAACTCTGGGCATTATCCCTGTGCTCTTCAGCTCAAGGCAAGCACTCTACCGCTTGAGCCACAGCACCACTTCCATTTTTTTCTAGTGGTTAATTGGAGATGAGTCTCACTGACTTTTCTGCCCAGGCTGGCTTTGAACTGTGATCCTCAGATCTCAGCCTCCTCAGTAGCTAGGATTATAGGCCTGAGCCACATGCGCCCAGCTTTGTTTTTGTTTTTTAATCACCCTTGGGGCTTGAACTCAGGTCTTGAGCTATTTTGCAAAAGGCCAACACTCTACCACTTGAGCAACAGCTCCACTTCTGGATTTTTGGGTAGTTAATTGAAGATAAGAGTCTCAAGGACTTTCCTGCTTGATCTGTCTTAGAACCGGAGTTCTCAGATCTCAGCCTCCTGAGTAGCTAGAATTATAGGTGTGAGCGACTGTCCTTGGCTTGTCCTTCATATTTTATATCATATATTTCTGTCTTTATTGACAGAGGTTCTATTATACTTACAAAGAACACATAAATAATCAATATTTCTTGATTCTATTAATATTATATACATATATCTCTAAAGTTCATAAGCATGAAAGTTGTATTTGTATTTAATACATATTTCAATAATTTCTGCTTGTGATAAAATAAAACTTACGGTTCATGCTAAATTTGTTGCAGATTACTAGATTTTTTTTCTTTTTAATTTCGTTAAAATTACTCATTTTTAGGTCCACTTCTTTTTTTAAAAAAAATTTTAAGGGAAAGATAAAAATGATTGCCTGTTTCCTTGTCTTAAGCCATTGTATGTGTGTGTGCGTGTGTGATTTTAGAGATGGTGTTTCATATTTACATATTTCCTAAAGTAATCCTTCATTGTCTAAGTTTGACTTCATGAGCTGTGGATGGATTGTTGAGTCCACTAAAGTTCCTGAGGAATGCATTCAGGGTGAACTGACTTTGACGAGGGGCTTGAAATATGATGGAATGTATTTGTAGAATGGGGGAGATACTCATCTTGTTATTTCTCTTTTCCTTTTCTTCTCCCACTGTTTAAATTTTTTCTCTTTATTTGACCTCTGTATTTTTTATTTTTGCTTTTTTTTCCAGGGGGACAGTTGGAGAGGGGACCTGGAAGAGATTATGTTAAGAAAATGAGCCAGATACAGAGAGGGAAAAATATCTCATGATCTCACTTATATGTGAAATCTAAAAAAAAACCACGGAGACATTTTTGAATGCCATGAAGTATACAGTTTATAAATCCACCCTCTGAAGTCTTTTTGGCTTTTCTTTAGACTCCTTCCTAGAAAGTTTGAAGAGACTATGATTTGATGACCTGTAATGAAGAGTATTAGTCTTCACTGTCAAAAAGTTATTGAAAGCTCAATTTAAAATCTACTTAAGCTGGGTGCCAGTGGCTCATGCCTGTAATCCTAGCTACTCAGTAGGCTGAGATCTGAGGATTGAGTTCAAAAACAACCTGGGCAAGAAAAGCTGAAAGACTCTTATTCCAATAAACCATCAGAAAACCAGAAGTGGCTCTGTGGCTCAAGTGCTAGCCTTGAACTGGAGAGCTGAGGGACAGTGCTCAGGCCCAGAGTTCAAGCCCCATGACTGACCAAAAAAGAGAGAAAGAGAGAGAGAGAGAGAATACTTACTTGAAAAGTACTTTATTTAAATGGAGAAGTTATGTTTGGTATAGTTTAAGAAAAGTAGTCAACCTTAGAACTTTCTCATGAGAAGGTAATTATCTGCAAAATTGAATAATTTTTTTACTGCAGTTGCATTAATGATGCTAAGAAAGACTGATGAACATGAGATACAGGGTTTGTTAAGGATATTGTGCACGTGTTGCTGGCTTGCATGCATTTCTCTTGTGGTTTACTAAAAAGGGAAACATATGCTTGAATAATATGTTCTCATGCTGAGAGACTTAATTATTTTTCCTGATGAGTTCCAGCTGAAAAGAAAACGTTTCACAAATTGGCAACAAGATGAATTCATATTGTCAGCTAGTGCATTCAGCTCTCCAGTGTCACCAAATGCAAGGTCTCTTCTAGACACTTAATCGTACTATGTTTCATCACTACAAGAATCTACTGCTATTCTTGGGGGATTGGCTCCAAAACCCTCAGTAGATAACCAGCTTTTGAAAATGCCCAAGTCTATTGTATAAATTGGCATAGCATTTGCATATGATCTATACCTAGCACATCTTCTTATATCCTTTAAATACTTTAAATATACCTAAATACAATGTAAATAACATGCAAGTAGTTGTCATTCTGTGTAATTTAGGGAATCATGACAAGAACATATTCTGTACATCTTCGGTTTAGATACATTTTCCCCTATATATTTTTTATGTGAAGAATCAATAGAAGCAATCCCCACAGATATCAAAAGGGTAACTGTACTTTGGAAGAATGTCCTTTCAATAACTATGGATTAGTCATTTAATTAACATAGGATGATGAGACCTGTAGCTTTATGTTAATTGAATGGAACTGTTCCAACTGTGAAAGGAACAACTTTTCATTTTCCTGTCCTTCCTTCCTTTTTCCCTTCTCCCTTTTTCCCTCCTTTCCTTCTTCCCTCCTTTCCTCTCTCCCTCCCTCCCCTTCATCCACCTGTCTTGTCTGTCTCTCTGTCTCTCTATATATGTCTGTCTCTCAGTCATCTGGAGGCTGTAGAGTTGTTTTTATCAAGAAAAAGTAGCTGCTATCTACATGTCACTTTGGAGTACTTAAAATGGGTGCAGTCCAAATGAAGATGTGCTGAATGTATAAACTACACAGTTTTGAAGAATATGTATATATACATATATTCAGATATGTGTATAAGTAGTGAATTATCTAATATTAAGTTTATATTGCTTCCATGTCAAAATAATATTTTTGTATATTGGTTAAATAATTATATTAAACTTAATTTCATATGAGTTTTCATTTTTATTTTCTTTTCATATGAATGTTTGAAAATTGGGATTGCCTTTAGTGACTCATATTTCTGCCTGACAAAACGGATGAAGAATAGTTGATCACTTGTGAATCAGAATAACCAAATGTTAGAAGCTTCAACACAAAGCAAACTTGAATTAACTTTATTCACAGTATTTTATCATCTAGAAATGTTTATATCCTTTCAACATGCTGTGAAGAGGTCTACTCCTAAGCTATGCTTATTTTGTTCTCTATGCCTGAGTTAGTAAATACCTGCTCCTGTCATAAGTTTAATATGTATATTCTTCAAGTTCTTCAAGTAATCTAAGGTTATTCTGTAAGTCTGCTTACTCCACATTGTCTTCTCCCTTCTTTTAATTATTTTGCACCTATAATGCATATCAGAAAACCAACACTTAATTACATTCTACAACATTTACTTGCATTCTACTTTTAGAAAAGCTATAATGGTATTTAGATATGGTGTTTCTTGGATTAAAAACATTTTGAGGATGGAAGTTAGCTATAGATTCTTTTTGTTTTCTCAAAACCATCATTAGTTTCCATCCCTTTGCATGTCACAATTTAGTCATTCTTTCAGCTTCCTAATGCCATACAACATACATAAAATTCTTGTGATTGATGATCATGCATTTTTTGGTTTAGCCAGTTTTTAAAGTGGTGCTTTTGAAAAAGAAAAGCTATGACACATCTATAAAACACTTAAAGAAACTTTTTAAAATCTCTAATCTCTTCCTTTCCTTTCTACATATTTTGTTTTCAAATGTTCAGGATGATGCCCGTCAACTCTTTGTGCTTGCTGGAGCTGCTGAAGAAGGTTTTATGACTGCAGAACTTGCTGGAGTTATAAAGAGATTGTGGAAAGACAGTGGTGTACAAGCCTGTTTCAACAGGTCCCGGGAGTACCAGCTTAATGATTCCGCTGCATAGTAAGTAATCATAACTTCAGAACCAAACTATGGTGAATAATGACTTGCAAGTCAAACAGACCTACAAGCCAGTTTTATTGCAGAATTGACTGACATATTCTTGGTACAACTCAGATATTAAGGGTGACACTATTTGAAAGCTGTGTGTGTGTGTGTGTGTGTAACTATTTTGTCAATGAGATTCCTTTTTTCTTACAATTTGATAGGTCATTGTATATATGGAATTTATAGCACAGATGAAAGTAATGAGGGATTATCATCAACAAAATAAAAGGAGTTTCTTAATTCGGTCATTTCAATACATAGAGAGTATTCTTAATCTAAAAATCCAGAAAATGCAAAAATCTATGATACTTCTGGTTTCAGGCATTTCGGATAAGTTATACTCATCCTGTAGAGGTGACACAGGCTATAATATTTCTATGCCAGTATAGCATCATATCACATACACTTCACTGTAAAACATTTTCAACTCTGTCAAATATTCAGAGATTGAGGAACTATGACAAATAAAATATTCAGAGATTGAGGAACTATCATCATATTTAAGCATGTAGAAGGCCCTTGGTTAGACCTATAGAACTAAAAAACTAACAAACAAAAATTTAAGAACTCCTTTTGTTTACAAGACCCAAACACCACTTTAAATTTACAATAGCTTGTACCTTTGGCAGTGAAACTGATTTTATTTATTTTCAGAGATACTGCATTTGCTTTAGTATTACAAAAGGTGGCATAATACTCCCCATGCTCTAACTTAGAATTTATTCTAGTCTTTTCATGTGAGATAGTACATACTCCCTTGGGCTTAGTTTCCCAAGAATTAAGACATGACCATTCCTGTCTTCATTCTGTTTTATAGTTTCTAATGTGATTGATATTCCCTGTTGCTCATCCAATTATTTTGTGTTTATGTTTATACCTCTCATTCATGAATCCTTCTTTGGTCACTCAGTTCTACATTCTTCTCTCCATACCTGGACTTTCTGTGATTATCATTTCCAGAATTTGACACAAAGTCACTTTCTTTCTTTTTTTTTTTTTTTTTTTTGATCCAGTCTGGGCCTGGGCACTGTCCCTCAGCTCTTCAGCTCAAGGCTAGTGCTCTACCCCTTGAGCCACAGCTCCACTTCCGGCTTTTTTCTTTTTTGCTTATATGGTGCTGAGGAATCGAACCCAAGGTCTCTGTCATGCAAGGCAAGCACTCTACCACTGAGCCACCTTCCCAGCCCTCACTTGCAATCTTACAATGCATGTTGTGGTACTATTACATTTTTATATCACAGCATAGTTGACAGCATTGTCAGAGTTTTAGATGAATGACTAAGAGCTGTCATTAGGGATATTTATTTCTAGAGGAGTAGTAGATAGAATCCACAAACATGCACTTTTTTCTCATGTGCAACCTAAGACATAAATTCACATTTTACCTGAAGCTTCCTTGTTCTTCCTCCAAAGTTAGGACTTTTAAAATCCTTAAAAAAGGCTTGTCACTGGTGGCTCACACTTACAATCCTTGCTACTCAGAAGGCTGAGATCTGAGGATCATGGTTCAAAGTCAGCCTGGGCAGGAAAGTCTGTGAAACTCTTATTTCCAATGAACTACTTAGAAAAATCCAGAAGTGGCTCTGTGGCTCGAGTGATAAAGCTCTAGCCTTGAGCCAAAGAAGCTCAGGGATAGTGCTCAGACCCTGAGTTCAAGCCCTAGGACTGGAAAAAAAAAAGAATCTTAACAAAGAAGGAACATATACAAATAAACAGAGTTGCATAAAAAAATATAATGAAGTTTTATGTTTGTTTCAACTCAAGGTTTCTCACTTTTTAGGCAGATGTTTGTATCCTCAAGGTAAACCTCCTGCATAGTTTTGTTCTAGCTGGTTTTCAGATAGGGTATGTCATTCTTTGCCTAGGGCTAGCTTCAGTCTATAATTGTTTTACCTATACTTTTTGGCATAGTTAGGACATGGTTCAGAGTCATTAGCTTGTAGTGAAGAATTTTAAGAATTGAACCAGGATATTCATTAGTTTAGGGGTTGTTTATAAAGTTACTGTCTCTGAATTGCTGTACTTACAAACCAAAGTGTACAAATTAAAAAAAAAACACTAAAAGATATGTGGCTGGGAAAGTGTGAACATTGTTATTTCACTAGGCAGTGTATGACATGAAAGCTTAATTTGGCTGTTTACACCATTACACAGAACATAAAAAATTTCCAGTGTGTTCAGCATACCTCATGCATTGACAAATGTTTTCGTCTTTGTTTTGGTGATCTTCATTGATTATACTTACTATTAGCATGTTATTTTGATGTTTCTTCAGCTATCTGAATGACTTGGACAGAATAGCACAAAACAATTATATACCAACTCAGCAAGATGTGCTCAGAACTAGAGTGAAAACTACAGGAATTGTGGAAACTCATTTCACTTTCAAAGAACTTCACTTTAAGTGAGTACCTTTCAAACAGGATTTACAAATTCATACTTAAAACACATTGCTTTAGAGGTAAAAGGCATAATAATAAGCATAAGCATTTAGAACATTTTGGGAACTGGAAAACTTTCCTTAAATGATTGAGCAACAAATTGGGACAAAAAAAAGCAAAAGGAAGGACTTTACAGGAAGAATATTTTATTTTTCTGAGAGAAAAAAATAGGCAAATGCCTTTTGCCTCTAATTGTTACAGTAATGTAAGAGAAAGTAGGGTATTTTCTGTTTTTGTTTTTGTTTTTTTTGCTTTTATGTTTAAATAAAAAATATTTCTCGGGCTGGGAAGGTGGCTCAGTGGTAGACTGCTTGCCTTGAGTGCACGAGGCCCTGGGTTCGATTCCTCAGTACCACATCAGTAGAAAAACCCGGGAGAGTGCTGTGTCCCAAAGTGGTAGAGCCCTAGCCTTGAGCTAAAGAGCTGAGGGACAGCGCCCAAGCCCAGAGTTCAGGCCCCACAACCAACCAAAAAAAAAATACTCTAATGTACCATAGCAACCTTGGGGAAAACTGCTGTGTGTAGTTAGGGAAAAAAAGAGAAAGATTCTTACTTGAGGACTATGTGGTTACTTATGGAAATACTGACAATGAGGGTGTGTTTTTAAAATTTTTCATGGACATTTTTATTCTTAGCAAGCTGATATTTGCAATGTTTCATGATGAAAAATATGTATTTGAAGTGTATGGAATATGAGCTTTTTAAGGTCTCCAAAGAGAAACATTGAATTTTAGCTGGCAGCAATGGAAAGAATCTCGGGAGTTCATTTTGCCCTCATTTTATAATAAACCAAACTCACAACAAACCAGTAAATTGTTAGACTGAAATTTACAAAACTATTTTTCTCCTTTTCCAATAAATACCAATTTTCAAGAAATTAGAAAAACTGGTGGACCTAAATACAACTGAATCTAATGTGTTAATTTGAAGATTCTTCTTTTCTTTCTTTATTTTTTTGGGGGGTGGTGGTTACTGGGTCTTGAACTCGGGGCCTGGGTACTATTTCTTAGCAGTTTCTTTGATCTGGTTTACTTCACTTAATATGATTTTTTAAGTTCTTCCATTTCCTTACAAATGGCCTGTGCTGTCATTCTTTCTTGTGGAAGCATAGAATTCCATTGTGTATATATACTACATTTTCTTGATCCATTCATCTACTGAGGGGCATCTGGGTTGGTTCCATATCTTAAAATATATTTTGAACTAAAAAAATTAAATCTCCCAAAAACAAATCCTCAAAGAAACAACAGCCCATTAATAAGTGGCCTAAAGCCTTTAAAGAGAAACTTCTCTGAAGAGGAAATAAAAATGGCCAATAGACACATGAAGAAATGTCCAATATCCCTGGCCATGAAAGAAATGCAAAACAAAACAGCATTGAGATTCTGTCTCACCCCAGTTAAAATGACTATAATCAAGAAATCTAATAACAACAGATCCTGGCAGGGATGTGGCCAAAAGAGAATGCTACTACACTGTTGGTGGGAGTGTAAACTTGTTCAACCACTCTGGAAAGTAGTATGGAGTTTCCTCAAAAGACTCCACATAGAGCTCCCCTATGACCCAGTAATCCCACTTCTGGGCATTTAACCAAATGACCACCAACAAGGCCATATTAAAGCTACCAGCACAACTATATTTATTACAGCATTATTACTACTACTACTACTACTACTATTATTATTTTGCATGTCCTGGGGCTTGAACTCAGGGCCTAGGCACTGTCCCTAAGCTTCTTTTGCTCAAGGCTAGTAGTCTACCACTCGAACCAAAGTGCCACTTCCAGCTTTTCTGAGTAGTTTGTTGGCAATAAGAGTCTCACAGACTTTTCTGCCCTGACTGGCTCAAACTGTGATCCTCAAATCTCAACCTCCTGAGTACCTAGGATTACAGCATGAGCCACCAGCTCCCAGATAATTCAGATACTTTAAAAAGTGTCTAGTGGATGCCAGTGGCTCACAACATTGTAATTTTAGTGACTCAGGAAGCTGAGATTTGAAGATCCTGGTTTTAATCCAGCTTGGGCAAAAAACAAATCCAAGAGACGTATCTCCAGCAAAAATCAGAAGTGGCTCAAGTGGTAGAGCACCATCCTTGAGTGGAGAAGCCAAGAGAGAGCATAAGGCCAAGTTCAAGCCACAGTTTCTCTGTCTCTCTGTCTCTGTCTCTCTCTCTTTCCCTCTCCCTCTCCTTTTCCCTCTCCCTCTTTTTCTCTCTCCCCTCTACCATCTCCACACACACACGCAAACATCAGTCAGTCACATTTTCCATGTACCAGTTAAATGTCCTACAGAAGGGACATCGCACCACAGAACACAAAGAGCTTGAACAGTGTGTGAGTTCCCATGAGATTCAGTATCTGACTCATTCACCTTAGTTAGATTCCCCATATTAATGCCTACACATTCCCTACAATGTATACATACTAGTTAACATGTATTATGGAAAATAAAAAATTTTAAAATCCTAGAAGTAAATGTGTCATATATGTGCAATCTTTTCTTTTTTGATTTTCTTGCTTTAACAGGAAGGGCTTTACTTTATGTTTCATTTTTGTTTCTTGTTTTTTGGTTTTTTTTGTCATAATGGTTAAGGTTGCTTTTTAAATTTAAATTTTGTTTTCTTGTAAAGATGCTGTATAGAGAGGTTACAGTTACATCAGTAAGTTCATGAGTACAGTCTTGTCGGCATTGTTACCCCCTCCTTTGTTTTTCTCCCACTATTCCTTCCCTCCCCTGTTTCTCCACTCCTCCACTCCCCAAAGTTATAAGGCTCTTTTCCAACATAGTCTCTTGTGAGTACCATTGTTGCAATGGGTCATCCTGCTTTTAAGGGAAACTACAGTTGCAGGCCTGTGTTAGATGCAGCCAGCTCCCTTCACAGACCTGTTCAGAGACTGAGCATGCCCTGGGTTTTCCGGATCTACCGAATGCTGGGTTAAGAAAAAAGTAGATTTATTCTATATATATTGTTTATGTGAGTTAAACTTTTTGGTTTGTTTTGAGAAAAAGTCTTGTGCTGTGGGCCTTGAACTCCTGATCCTATTGCCTCAGCCTTCTCAGTGCTGACATTATAGTTGTATCTCAGCATGCAGACATTTTCTTCTGAGAAGTAGCCTATGTAATGGAATACCTGCCTAGCAAGCAAAAGATCCCAGTTGCATCCTCAACCCAAACTATTTTGTTCTGCATTCAAGTTTTAAACTAAATATCCCTTGTTTGCTTTATAAAGACTATTTCACTTTTCTCTTTTATTTTGACTGAAAATGTTATGATTCAAGATAATCATTCCATATAATGATTTAACGTGGATTATGTATTACATTTTGCTTCAGGTATTACCAGTACTAGAAATAAATGTGCCAGAATGTTAGAATTTCTAAAGCATCTTAATAAGAGGTTGCTAGTCAGAGATTAAAAAAAATAATTATCAGATAATTTCCTGGAAAGCTCAGTAACAAGTTTAAAGATAGTTAAATAGCTTTAGCTATACATACTCTGATTTCTTCCATAGAATTTTAAAATATAATACGTGTTACTGTTACTTATCACTGATTTACCAGTGGCTTACATAATTGAAGTTTCCAAAGGACAAAAGTTCAATTTCAGTTTCCCATGGCTTCTTCACCCCTCCCCCCATAAAAATTTGTCTAGCTTTTTAAACTGAAGATACAGATCATAATTAGTTCATCTGGCAGTATTTATTTAGTACTTGAATACATAATATGGTTTTGCATATGCTTTTACTTCTTTAAAAATTCTTTTGAAATCTCTCAGTGGACAATTTTTGCTGCTGAGGTTTCTCACCAGATCATTTACCTTTTACTGTGCTTGTTATACTTCTGTAATATTAAATGACAATATCATTTGTCTATAGGACAACTGTCATTTATCCTTAAATTATGAAATGATTTTTAATTGTAAGGAAGTTCACCATTAGAATAAGTCTATAGAATGTACATTTTTAAGCTGGTGCACCTGAGATTGTTTTTTTTTTTTTTTTTTTTTTGGTTTACTTAATTTTTTAATGACCATGGTCTGAAGAAAAACTTTTATTTTGGTAATGTTAGGTTCCACTGCAGACTGAGTAGGGAATATGTAGTGGGAGAGTTAGCATCTAAGGATTCTGGGTTTATATATTCCTATTAAGAAGCTATGAAAACCCCATTAGGATTCCTGACACTCTTGCCCTTCATTGGACACTTAATAAGAAAATGAGTTATTGTCTATTTAAGGCTTTGTATATGGTGACAGATGGCAGTGACATGTGTTAAATCAATTATTTGGTACTTAAAGCAGTTACTTAGTTCTATATGAAATTGCTCCAAATTTGATTCCTTGCACTCTTAAAATATTACTTACAGATTGTATTTACAGCCTGCACATGTAGCTAAGCATCACTAGATAATTTTTCAGAGTTGTCATTTTAACATTAAGCAAGCCATAGGATTCAGTGAATTTGACTGATCCACAATTCTTGTAGGAAACCCATTTGTCCAACTCACTCCATTTTGACTCCTGGAGTGAGGTACAATGTCATGGAATATATATTAGTGACTTTTTCAGATGGCTGACTTAAAAGATAACCACCAGTTTGTCTAGAATTTCAAATAAACGGTCTCATTTGCGATCTGTGCTCCTTAAATCGCCAGCTTTACTAACATAGTGGCTCCAGCTTTCCATTTTGTATGTTGAATATGCCTGAAGGAGAGCAGAAATGTGTTTAGAATCATTCCATAGAGGATCTGTGAAAGTAGTCTGCACTTTTTATCTCTGTGTGTATTTCATGTTGGAATTCTTCTTCTGATTTTAACTGCAAAATATTCTTTTTTTAGGTTTTTAAAAAATTTTTTATTATGAAAATACTATACAGAGCAGTTACAATTACATGGGCAAGATAATGAGTACATTTCTTATCAAGCATTGTTGCCTCTTCCTTTGTTTCCCCTTCCTATCCCTTCCCATATCCCGCCCTCCCTCCCCCCCAACACCAAAGTTGTAAAGTTCGTTTTTCCACATAACGACTTGTACATTTCATTGTTGCAGTGGGTCCACCTGTATCCCTATTTAAACAATTTGTTTTCTCCCTTCCCCTCCACAAATTATACCAACATCAAATACAGTGAAAGCAGGGGTTATATCATGGGGGAGGGACATACAAAGCAACAAAGAAATCATCTTATAAATATGTTAGAAACAATCGCATGAAAGTAAAAAAACATTTGAATACTTATCTTGGAGTTCATTTCACCTAACATCAACATATCTGACCTTTTCTGTTTGTCTCAGACATATACTAGTTATCTCAAATAAGGGAAACCATGGGGCCTATGTTTCTTTGGGCCTGGCTTACTTATTTTTTCCAAGTCTTTCCATTTCCTAACAAATGTGGAAATGTCATTCTTTCTGATGGAGGCATAGAATTCCATTGTGTATATATACTACATTTTCTTGATCTATTCATCTACTGAGAAGCATCTGGTTGGTTCCATATCTTAGCAATGGTAAATAATGCTGCAATAAACATAGTTGTACTGGTAGTGTAAACTTGTTCAACCACTTTGGAAAGTAGTATGGAGGTTCTTCAAAAGACTCCACATAGAGCTCCCCTATAACCCAACAATCCCACTTTTAGGCATTTATCCAAATGATCACAAACAAGACCATACTAAAGCTACCAGCACAGCTCTGTTTTTTGTTTTTTTGTCAGTTGTGGGTCTTAACTCTGGGCCTGGGCGCTGTCCCTCAGCTCTTCAGCTCAAGGCTAGTGCTCCAGGCACAGTGTCACTTCTGGTTTTCTGGTGGTTAATTGGAGATAAGAGTCTCATGGACTTTCTTGCCTGGGCTGTGTTTGAACCGTGATCCTCAGTAGCTAGGATTACAGGTGTGAGCCACCGGCACCCAGCTTGCGAAATATTTTTATATATTTAATTTCTGATTGTATTATCAAATTCAAAATGAGACAATAAGGAATTTGTTATAATAAAAAGTTTATGAACTAGAGGCATACCTCCAGTGGCCGAGTGACTGCCTACCAAGTAAGGGTTCCGTGAAGTAGTTTGTTTTTCCAATGTTAGTGTCGTAACATGAGCAAAAAGAGACAAGGCCATTGTCTTTACCCTCTTGGAGAAGAGTTGGAGAGGAGATAAATAAATGAGAGTCTAATGTTTAGGAGATGGCACTTGTTATGGAGGAAAGTCAAATATGGAGAGAAATGTGAGAAATAGAATAAGAAAAAAAGATTACCAAATTTCTCCTCTCACCTTGTGGAGCTTAGGAAATGAAATCCAAATGTCAGCAAGGCCGGGCTCCTTCTGACAGCTCTGAGAGAGAATCTTCCTTGCAACACTCTAGATTGTGATGATGGCTGGCAATTCATAGCATTATTTGGCCTGTGTTTGTATCCGTCCAGTATCTGCCTTGTTATATGTTGTTATTTCATATGGGTGGGGTCAGAATGAGCTCCTTTTGCCTAGAAGTTCATTCCTCTTATTTTCTACCTGATCTCATTTTACTGGAAGCATTAACGACATTCACATTGCTTAAAAATTTCTTCAGCTAAATATCTGAGCTTATTTCTGTAAATTGTGCCTTCCACCTAACAGTTGAAGGTAATTTAACCAATTGTTTGTGACTTATCACAAATGTTGCCTTTCTTGCAGTGTGTAAGAACCTGTTTTTCATATCCTTTTGGTCTCATTGAAAGTATTGATCAGTGTTAAATTATCCACTATTATATATAAATGTAAATGTATACATGTATATATATTTTGTACATATGTATGCATAACATATAAATATATATGCATATATTATCAGAATGCCAAAAAGTTATATAAATAAAAACTTTCTTACTGTCCTCTATTAGCTGAGCTCATATCAGAAGCAACTTTAATATTTAAATTTCTACTAACTTTTTCTTTTCAAGATACTTTAGATTTTTTTCCTGTAAATTACTTTACAATTTCTCCAGCTTCTACTTTCTACTTAATTCCAAAGCTAAAAAATTCACAGTTTTAGATATTTGTTACAAGAACAACTGTCTCTTGGTATTATTATCTCTATTAGTCAGTATTCTCCTGAGAAACAGAACAATAGGGCTACGTTATTTGAAGAATAGCATATTTTACTGAACAGTTTCTGGCAACACCAAAATGCAGACTGCCTAAATTGTGACAGAAGTAGCCAATGCTAAGTGATTGTACTCAGAGTTGGTTTATAGGGCAGTACTGCTCTGTAGGGAAAAATTATTTTTTGCCAGGAAACTAAATAGGGACTATTTTAATTAGTGCCCCTTTAGATAAATGAAGCCTTTGAAATGCACCAGTTTCACATGTTGTTTCCATTATATAAGTGGTTATTTCTAGGTTGCATAATGTAGTCTATGCAAATTTAAACTTTTGCTTAACTTTATAAACTCTTGCTGGGAGACAGAGGAAAAGGCCATTGCCATTCTAAGAGTGAGTTACACACTGTATACTAACATAAAATAGTTCATTATTATCTATTATCTATTATTATTATTATCTATTAAATGAAAGTATTTTTACTCGATATTTCAAAGCCACATTTCAATTTCTCCCCCTTCCCCCAGTTCCATGGTTTTATTTACTAATCTAAGCAAACCTCTTAGTTCCATTCTGGATTTGATTTGCTTCACCTGCACTATCTTACCTGGAATTGTTTCTCCTTACTTTCTTATTGGCTCTGAGAAAAGTCATTTCTCCTTAGGAGAAGGGCAGCCATGTCCTTTGCTTGTAATGTTCCATGACTGGCAAGTTGAATATGTTCTCTGTGATCCCTGCATTCCTCATGCTTCATGTGACTCTCAGTGTTTACAAGTCATGTAGTCCATTAATTTATGTTTGCTCTAATGTTCTAACTGTTTTCAGATGTTAATGTGTGACTTACATGACTTATTTTTAGAATCATTTTGTTCTTGCTTTAGAGATACCTTCCTTGCAATTAAAAAAAGATTTAAAAAAAAGAGAGTTTTTTCTTCCTTTGAGAATCTGTGGGTGACATTGTTTTCTTCCTACTAAAGACTTTCCTTCTTCCTTCCCATCTCTTTCCCCTGTTCTTGGAACTTTCTTTCTTTTTTTTTTTTAGCATGACAGAGATCAGAGCTTGTTTGTTTGTTTGTTGTGCTTACAGGATGTTTGATGTGGGAGGTCAGAGGTCTGAGCGGAAGAAGTGGATCCACTGTTTCGAGGGGGTGACTGCGATCATCTTCTGTGTGGCACTGAGCGACTATGACCTGGTTCTAGCCGAAGATGAAGAAATGGCAAGTAGAACCACTTTGAAGGGTTGAGCATGAAATAGGAAGAGTTGGGGATGCCGCCAAGAACTTTTCTGAGAAAAATTCTTGAGCAATTTTTGCTTATGCCTGAATTATATGAAAGTTCAGGCTCTTTCCTTTTTTTTTTTTGGTTTGTGTTATGAAAGAGAAGTATGGCTGAAAAAGCACAGACACATCAGACATATCTTGAGGAAAAGACTGAGACTCAAGCTCATCTCAGCACGGCATACTTAATTGTGAATTTCCTATATCTAGACCTTACTTGCCGAATGAAAATCAAGTTAGTTTACAGTTGTCCAAGGCTCCTTTCTTTTGTTATTTCTGCCTGTATAACAATCTTTGATATCTATTACACTCTGCTACTTTCATGTCATTTTCAGATGTGCCTCAGGATTTCATTAATTTTAAATGCAAATTATAGCTCTTGCATTTGCAATTTTTGTTGTTGTTGTTGTTGGTGGTGGTGGTGGTAGTGGTTGTGGGGCTTGAACTCTGGGCCTGGGTGCCGTTGCTGAGCACTTTCACTCAAGGCTAGTAATCTACCACTTGAGCCATAGTGCCACTTGTGGTTTTCTTGTGGTTAATTGGAGATAAATGTCTCCGATGGGCTGGGAAGGTGGCTCAGTGGTAGAGCGCTTGTCTTGCATGCCTGAGGCCCTGGGTTCGATTCCTCAGCACCACATAAGCAAAAAGAAAAAAGCCAGAAGTGGCGCTGTAGCTCAGGTGGTAGAGCGCTAGCCTTGAGCTGAAGAGCTGAGGGACAGTGCCCAGGCCCAGAGTTCAGGCCCCACAACTGGACCCAAAAAAAAAAAAGAGTCTCACCGACTTTCCTGCCCTGGCTAGCTTAGAACTGCAATCCATAGATCTCAGTATCCTGAGTAGCTAGGATTACAGGCAGGAGCCACTGGCACCCAGCTTGCAGTGAATTTTTCAATTGAAATAAAGAAGTAGAAATGTCAGTTGTGTATTTTTTAACAAGTATCTCTATTTCAGTGCATTAGGTCTAATAATACAACATTGAATGAATTTCAGAACTGAAAAATATATCAGGGCCCTTTTTGCGCAATTAGTGGAATTGTAAGAAACAGAAATTGTAAGTCACTTCCCTAACATGTACAGTGTTGGAATCACTAATTTCACTTGTTCAGTGTATCTATGTGTAAAATAAAATAGAGTAACCTGTGCAACAGTAACATTTGTCTTCAAATATCCATGCTTGGGTAGTCCTCGGCCCCAAAACATTGTGCATCAGGAACTTGCCAGGCGCAGCACCTGCCCCACAGTGAGTAAGGTGTGACGAGTGCAAACAGCACTGAGGGGTGATGGCGGAGCCTCGTCTCCCTGCAATCAAAGTGGGCATTTTCTGAAATGAAAAAAAAAGTGTTCTTTGTGACAGAGGACTGATTCTGGAGGTGCCAACATATCATATCTTCATATCTACCAACCACCTGGAGAATCTAGTTAGAGGGGGTCTACTGGTGGTGAGCTTAGGCAAGGAATTTGCTCATTTTGGTCACACCAGGGAAAAAGAAGGCAATCAGCCTCCTAAGTCTTAACGTTAGGTTACTCAGAAGAGATCTAGGATTAGATCAACAAGGACAAAAGGTAGGGAAGGGATGACATTGTCCAAAAAGAAATGTACTCTCTCCCTAACTTATGTAACTGTAACCCCTCTGTACATCATCTTTATAATAACAATAAAAAAAGTTAAAAAGGGCCAGAAATGTGCATATTCAAGGAATCGTGGTCATTGCTGGCTCCCAGGCTGTCTAGGAGTAATTCTTCCCAGGGAGGGTTCTCTTCAGTTCTGCCATAGGATGTAAGCAAACAGAGTCCACTTTTCTTCACATAAGCTGGATAGATAGACATGCAGTTAATCAGGAAAACAATGGGAGTTAATTAGGGCAACAATGAAGTCCTCCTTTAGAATATTATTTGTATTTCCACTGCATTCTACCTTCTTGCAACATGTATTTTCAAAATATTCCTCAAAGTCATTGCCCTTAAATGAAAACTTGTTTTTATTATCTATTACAGAATCGAATGCATGAAAGCATGAAATTGTTTGACAGCATATGTAACAACAAATGGTTTACAGATACATCTATTATACTCTTTCTCAATAAGAAGGATCTCTTTGAAGAAAAAATCAAAAAGAGCCCTCTCACTATATGCTATCCAGAATATGCAGGTATGTTTATCTTTTTTGAATAACTTATGAATTCATACATTTCTAAGTGAAACTTTCCCTAAGGCCAGATTTTTTGTTTCAGTCTTTGGATTTATGGATTCTTATACCTTGAAGGGATAGTACTTAACCAGTTGTTCTTTAGCAGATAGTTCATTAAAACACTGGTTAAATTATGGAATATATCATGCTCATTTTGTGGAAGAAGCTACTAGATCCTTTCCAGTAATGACTCCAAGACTTTATAAATTCATCCAGTGAACAGATTCCATGTCAGGTGTCTGGTGGTGCACTGCCAAATAAGACATGTCTCTTTTCACTGTCTAATCTCAGAGACAGACCTACTAGTAAACAGACAACAAACAGTAGTAGGGCAATGTATTACCAAGATGGAATGTGCATGAACACTAATATTCAGGAAGAAGGAATTGTGAGGCAGCTAATTCTCCTGTCAGGGAAGGATTTAGCAGAAATCTAAGCTTTAAAATGAATGCTAGCAGTGCTTTTCTTTTCCTGTGGTGGAAAATGTACCGCAGTGAGGAAAACTGACTTGATGTACAGTCATAGCTTTTGAAATTAGCTCTTTGCTCCTGAACCAAAGCAGTTGATTTGTCTTAAATTTCTATAGCCCATTTATAAAGTCAGGAATTGGGCTATGTTCGCTCAGTTCTTTCAAGCACCTCCCTCTACCCCAGGATGCTATTGAAAATGAGTACTGGGAACTTCGTGTTTTGGGAACAGAACTACTTCACACACAGATACACACACAGACACACACACAGACACACACAGACACAGACACACACACACACACACACACACACACACACACACACACACACACACACACACACACACACACACACAGTCTTTCACCAGAGTGACTCAGCTTTCATCTGTTTTACGCATTAGGTTTCTGAATAAGATTTTATTTTAGTGAAGAGAATTCTGTGCCTTCTTTTTTTAAGGAACAGTATGAGTACCACTAGTTTGTATAACCTCCAAATCTAAATATTCTGAAGAGAGAATTTACCCTTATCCCATCCTTCCTGTTTAAAATAGAAAAAAAAACACACAACTGTTTCAAGACTTCATCTCATGATTTGTGTCGTAAGTGCTGATAAACAGCATTTCAGTCTGTTCTGCTGACTTGTACCATGGGTCCTGACTGCCCCTTCTCAGTCAGACGAGAGCCAGCTCATGTAGCCCACTCACACAGGTGAGAATATGAATTGACTAAAGCCACAGTCCAGTTCCAGACCCATGTCAATTGTACCCACACCATTCCAACTCAACTACCGTAATTATATGCCCCTTAAAACCCAAAGGGAAACAATTCTTTGATAAAACATGCTACCATGATTTTATCCCTTTTTATATGCTGTGAAGTTATACTTTGGTTCAAAATAATTTCATACTGTCATTCTCTTGAAAACTTTTTGCTTTCTTGTTGAAAATCATACTACACAAAGTCACCTTCAGGAATATTTTAGTGCTCCTTAAGAATAAAAATCACTTTCAGTTCAAACTCCAAGATTGCATTTATCCAGAATCAAAGTGGATCAGCTTCTCCTCTGTCTGGGTTTCTTTATCATTTTTTTATGATGAAGTAGCCATTTATGTGATACTTCATAATACCAGAGTTTCCAAATGAATCCACAAATCTTGTGTAACTAGGGATTTCAGAACAGCCAAGACTGTACTTGTTAACCCTGCCCTTGCCAGGTGTGTAAGGTTAACAGTCTTCACTTACATTATCAAGTTAGTGAACATCTCTGGTCTTAAGAGTCTTTGCAGAGAAAAAAATAATTCTTTTGCATCCCCTATGTTACAACTGTAATTTAAATTCTGCCCTACCTGGAACAGGTAATTCAATTCCCTTCTCTTTCAACTTGCAGCTCTCAATTCTTAATTTTTTGCTGTCACTGGAATTTGAACTCAATGTCTTGCTCCTCTTATGCAAGAACTCTACACCATCAGACACGTGTCTAGGTCTTTGTTTTTCAGGTTCATTTTTATGCAGAATCTCCTGTGTTTTGGCCCAGGCCAGCCCCAGACTATCATTCCCCCTGCCCATATCCTTCCCTAGCCGCTTGGGTTAAGGAGTACACTGCCATACACTGCTTGTTCTGTTGAGATGGGGTATCACTAACTTTTGCCCCAGGCTGGCATGGCATCCCCATTCTCCCCATCTCAGCTTCTTTAGTATCTGGGATTACAGGTATGAGCCACTGTACACTGAAGATATTTGTTCTGTGGCGATATCCAATGGCTCTATCTTTGGCTCTACCAAAACTTTGCAATCCCGAATCCCTTGGTTGGATTAACCCCTACCATTGCTACTGTACAATTCCTCCTTTTTACTATGTATTTCCATTTCACCCAATTCCATAGACACTCTTATCCTCGCATAGTCAAACTCATTCTCACTGTATTAAATCCTGAGTTTCTCTCTGGAGTCAGGCTACCAGCTGCCTAATGACTTTATAGCATGGAAAATTCAAGCAAAATGAATACTGTGTTTATTCCTCAGATCTTTCCTTCTTTGTCTTTTGATTGTATTATCTGTTCAGTGGTCCATTATCAATTGTGGTTTTATTTATACTGATCTTTATTCTGGACAGTTTCATCACATGTTAGAAAATATTATACACAAACACCTCAACACACACTTTGCTATTGTTTTCTTAAGGTTGTAAATTAGATTGAATAATGTGCTCATTGGTTTGTTCATATATCTGGTAGCTCTTGGGGTATAATAATTTGCTAGCTCCCTAGCAAATGTGTGTGTGTGTGTGTATCTGTGTATCTATAGATATATGTATCCACCTATCTACAGATAAATAGCAAGTGAGCTGTTATTTCTAAAATATATCCATAATGCATGCATACATACACATACACCTGTATAGATAGAGGTAGAGGCAGACCTTACTGGAATTTGAACTCAGAGCCTCACTATGGGTCATCTTGCTTTCTCAGCTGATGCCCTACCAGTTGAACCACTCTAGCAGCCCAGCTTTTGGTTGGTTATTTTGGAAATGTAGTCTCATGATTTCTACTGCCTAATAAGTTGGCTTCAAACCAGAATCCTCAGGATCTCAGCCTCCTGAGTAGCTAGGATTACAGAAGTGATCTAGTAGAACCTAGTTCTCAATGCATATTTTAAATTAAGAGATTATGAGTTAATAAAATAAAACTTAATTTGTAAAACAATATGATTATAGGCTGGCAATATAAAGTATGAAAATATAAACTTTTTCAAAGCCTATAATTTTATTACCTTTTCTTCATTCATAATGAGTTCCATAATTGATGCAGTCATAAAGCACATTAAACATAATGTTCCAATGGGCTTCTGTCCTATTGCATTTTGCTTTGGTATTACAGATAATATGTGAGACTTAACAGGAGATAGGAGGGCTATGGGATGTGGTCAGTAATGGAGAATTACAAAAACTGAAGTGATATGCTCTGTAGTTCGTAGGAGGTTTGAAAAGACAGACAGCCCATCTGGATCCAATTTTGGGCAAATGTAAAAGCGAGTCAGAGATTCCAGCTGGTGCAGGTCAGTGGGCAGGAAATGGTGAGAACGTATGACAATTAGCCTATCATATCCTTTTACATGCAGTGACCCCAACACATTCCAACGGCAGGCTGGCTAGCAGAGGACCTGGAAAGCAGATAAATAATTTTGCTTTACTTTATAAAAGAAGGACTTAAACAACTTTATTTTTTCAAGTGCCCATTTTATTGAATCATTTAATATCATACAGTAATATATTTTATCATTATCATTGTATCTATACAATATATATTACACTCAATATATACACTCTCAAGTGTGAAACATTGAAATTTTAAAAGGAAACAAACAAAAAATGTAAACAATATCTACCATCCAAATCAAGAGACAGGACATTTCAGGTTATTTCCTGAAGTAAACTGTAGGGCTACCACTAACATTTTCTCTATGTCTTCTAGAAAACATAAAGCATGCACATCTATCAAGTGTACACCTAAAAACTGAATTGCTGGGTCAGAATCACAATTGTGTCTGTGTATCTTTAAATACTGCCAGTTTCTGACATGTTCTAGCTCAGAGGAAGTCAGTAGTAGTTTCCTGAGTGGCAAGAATATCCAGCTCACTGTTTTATAACCTCATAGCCTTAAGTCACATGGTCTACCCTTGTCCATTTTTTTAAATGAAAGCAATGCTATTAATATGTAAATAGGAAAAGAAATAATAATGATTCTCTGGATGCAACCAGCATTGCTGATGGACCACTAAGCTAGAAATCTAATAGCTGCAACCAGCAGCTACTAGTTCAATGTTGGCATCCTGATAATAGGTGGTAAGAATGAAATGAGACACTTGGAGGTTTAGACAGGAACATAAAAGGCAGTTTTCTTTTTAAAATTTAGAGACATTTTCAGTCCTTGAAATGTAGTGAATATAGAATGTGTTTCACTGAGAAGAGATCATTGCACTCTAGAAGGGAGTATATACAATGATGTATAGTCTACGAAGTGGCATGTGTGCAGCTGATTCTGGTGTTTCAAGGTCCATCTTGCTCAGTGGTATACGTATTTTTAAATTTTGCCATTGCTTCTTTCCCTTCCCCATACCAGGATCCAACACCTATGAAGAGGCAGCAGCATATATTCTTTATCAGTTTGAAGACCTCAATAAAAGAAAGGACACAAAGGAAATATACACGCACTTCACATGTGCCACAGATACGAAGAATGTGCAGTTTGTTTTTGATGCTGTAACAGATGTGATCATAAAAAATAATCTAAAAGATTGTGGTCTCTTTTAAGTTTTGCAGATAGTGATGAAACCCATTTTCAAGCCAAATGAGTACTTATATATGGATCTCTCTAGACTAGAGTCTTGCAGTGACACAGAGTATAGTATACATCAAATGCATCTGAACCTGACCAAAGTTGTTCTGTTTTGTGTGTTTAACTGAAAACAATTCAGGGACCTTTTTAACGGTAATAAAAATGGTCCTAGAGAGAAGGTCATTGTTAAAGCTGGGCTCTAGTATATTGATGATTTCTGTGTAAGTGTAAATATGCAAATGTATGTATAATGTATTTATAACTTTAATTTTCCATATGAGTTTTAGGAGTGGCAACCTTTAATTCTAGTATGATGGTTTTGGAAATAACATAAATATTAAGTACCTTGTACCAAATGACAGATGATTACTGAGTTTTCCAGTTTTAAAAAGCTTTATTTATGTTCCTGTTCTGTAAATTTTTAGGTGTAGTAATTAATACTAGGAAATGTCATAGCCTGTATGTATACTTGTATTCATAAAAATGTTATTTGTACAAACATTGCACAGACTATTTTAATAACATGATTTGTTCTTTAAATTTAATGTGTTTTATTGAAATGTTCTTAAAGAGGATGAGTATACCTGTCTTTTAGTCAATTATTTAAGCATTATGAGCATTTTAATTATTGTTTTTCTTTTAAAGAGTGCATGCTCCTCTGTAGGTTTGAGAAATGAAAATTTTAGATTTTTTTGAGGATATACTATCTTAGATCACCAATTCTTAATTTTTATTCATTTTGTTATTTTCACTTTGAATTTTAATATCTGGATGGTATTCATGCATTTCCATAAAGGTAATGCCTGATTAATTTTATACACTTTAAACAATTGCATTTTTATTTAAAAATAAGTTTTAGGTGGACATTGAGAGCATTTTTGTGGGCAAAATTTTTTAGCATAATGAATTTTGTATTTCCTTTGGGAAATCCCTTAGTACTTCCTGTATATGAGAATTCCTTATTTGGAAAGTATGGAGAAAGATCTTTGAATTCGCTATTGCTGATATTATGCAAGCTTTAAATTCATATGTGTAACAAATTTCACACTTTCAAATTACTTTTTACTCTAGTTAAATTTACTTCACTTGCTTAAATGTGTATTTCTTTAAAAATTATGCTATTATTCCTGAGAATTATATGGACAATTGCATTTAGAAAATGAGTAAAAGTATTTAACTAAAGCAGAGATTAGATGTATGCTCTAGTAAGTATTACATATCAGCTAGATATTAAAACTTGGTAGAATCATTTTTCTTTTCATTATTTACAATGTGTCTTTGTGACCTTTTTGGGTAAAATGAACAGCATTCCCTGCCCATTTCCTGATTTTTTTAACTCATCCTGAAATTAGTCTTTCAGTAAACTATGCTAGTAAGTAGTGACTAAATTTGGTTATGTGTTGTCATTTTGTTTTAAAAACAAGTATGTTTGTTGAAGTATGTGCCTATATGTGTATCTGGATAACAATGAGGTACTTTCATATTGTTTCATTTGAGGGATTTGTTTCCTTGTAAAGAAATTCCAAGTTATCAAAATTCCTTAAGTGTTAGTTTAGATTTTTTTATGTGCCTTTCATGAAAGCTATGTTTCCATTCATTTTACTGGAAGACCTGTAAGATCCACATTGTGTTATTGTGTATGAAATTTAACTATAATGCATAAATTTGAATGATGAGAAATAAGGTTTAAAAGCCACAAAGAAGCACATATTTGTGACCATCATTGGATTCCTCAACTCTATTATGTGTAATTGTGTTACTAACAAATCCTAATAAATTTAAATTTTTAAAATTTTACAAACCTGTTTACTCAACCATTTTGCATTCAAATTTTAAGTATTGATATATTGTATCTTTGTTTCTTCTTCCACAATGACCTATTGTTTTACAGTTGTATCTGTTTCAAAAGCTTGAGATTCCCTTGCTTGGGTTTTCTCCTGCCCTTCTTGCCCAAACTATGAGACCATATTTTCAATCATGTTGCCTAACTCCGCTTCTAAGAACTCATCCTACTTTAGCTCAGTATGCCCCAAACCAAATCCATCCATCATTCTCCCAGCAACCAAGTCTCACTTTTAACATTGCCATTGTAGTGACAGCTGTGGTTTGGGTGTGGAATATCTCTCGAAGGTCCCTGTGTTAGAGATGTGGGCCCAGGGTGGGTTGGGAAGCGGTATAGAGTCTTTGTGAGATGGGTCCATGTGGAGTGTATGGAACTTTGATGTCTTCCTCTTAACTTAATATGTAAGTGTTTTTTCTCTGCTTCATGCCCCCCCACTTTGGCCACAGCATTAACACAATGAAGCCAGTCAATCATGGCCTGAAATCCACAACTGAGTCCAAAACCAACTTTTTCTGCTTATAGGATCATTCTTTCTGGGATGTTGTTACAGTAACAGAAAGCTGGCTAACAAAACTATGTAAGTGATAACCTTATTTCTCTTTCCATGGGGAACTGTTGAAGCATATAGACCTCTTGGTATCCTTTGTCTATCTCTGTTTACTTACAATTCTGCTTTTCCAAAGCCACACCTGTTTGATGGAGATATTTTTGGTGGTTTTTAATTAGTATTTCTGTTTTCTATTCACATGACATCTTGAATTCAAGTCTACTGAACTTCCACTTGACATAGTAATTAATTAACCTTCCCCTTAAGTTTTGTGTCTTGCGTCTTGCACTTACCTCAGTTATCCTCATTTGGATAACAGTGTTGCCTTCTATGCTCTGACCTGCATTGGCTCATAATTTATTAGTAAATTATTAACTGAGCCTTCATTCAAAGCTCTGGTTTTCCGCTCAGCATTATAATATACTGTTTATCATTCTTTGAAATAATGCCTGGAATATAAAACATCTTCATTTGTGTGTGTTTTTTTATTAGCACTATTATTTGTGAGATTTCTTTTAGATTCTACTGTAACTATTCTTCAAACTGCTCTTTTGAGAACTGCCAATAGTGTTTTTACTCCCTGTCTTTAGGCTCAAGGCCTAACTAGCTAATTCAATCATGTTCAATCTCTTACTGAAAAAGTGCTGAATCAATAAAATACTTTTTTTTGTTTTGTTTTTTACTGAATTCTGGAAATAACTATGAGATAAGTGAATCTCAAAGATTCCTTAAAGTTAATTTGATGATGGCCAAATAAAAGTTTCAGATCAGAAAGTTATGGTTTTATGTCAAAGGACCCCAAAGAATGCTACCTTGTTACTAAAAATTTATTAAGTGCCTCTACCTACTCATTTACCCCATCTAGTCTCTTTTGAACAATGGTACTTTTTAAAAGTAAAAAGATAATACTGCTTAAGTTTTTCATGGAAGCTACCTATGCTATCCTTGCATCAACTGGATTTGAAACTACTTAAGAAGCAGTCCTATGCTTTTTTTTTTTTTGTCAGTCATGGGGCTTGAACTCGGCCTAAGCACTGTCCCTCAGCTCTTCAGCTCATGGCTAGCGCTCTACCACTTGAACCACAGCGCCACTTCGTTTTCTGATGATTTATTGGAGCTAAGAGTTTCATGGCTTTCCCTACCCCGGCTCGCTTTGAACCGCAATTCTCAGATCCCAGTCACCTGAGTAGGGTTACAGGTATGAGCCACCCAGCCACTGGCACCCGGCTTCTGTGCATTTTTAAATCTCTATTTTATCTACAGAACCACACCTGTTCCCTTGGGAGATGAATTTATTTAATAATGGTCATTTACAAATACTCATTGTTGGGTGAATTTAAAGAAAAGCGAAATGAGATGGTGAAAGTTCTGTATACCAGCATCCAATCTGGATCTAAGCTCTGATACATTTCTAATTGATTGGTTAAATTGAGGCAAGTTATTTAATCTCTCTCTGCCTTCTTTTATCACCTGGAAAAAAATGTGACCCTAATAGACTACAAACAGTTGTCAATCTTAAGTTCACAGTGCATGCTGAGCACTTCCAAGGCAACATAAAGTAAGTTTTTCTGTGATCTGGTTATAAAGAATATATCTTTAAAATTATAACTTCTGTTGAATAGTTATGGGCATGAACTTTGGATGACAGATCTCAAAACAAAATAACTATCATAATTCATCTTGATAGTTAAAACAGTTTATATTGATGCCAGAAAATATGAATGATAGAAAATATGGATCAACTTTTGGGTATTTCTGTGTCATTTATAGTCTAGCCAAAACCATGACAGATTTGCTATTTTAAAGTTACTTTAGGAAAAATATTCAGTTGCTTTTCAAAACACTGTCTGAAGAGTGAAAGTGCATTTATATCAAGTTTTGTATTTCACAACTCTACTGGCCAGTTTCCCAGGTATTTCTTCCAAAACCAATAACTGCTTACTTTGCCATTTGTCATGATTTATTTAGATGATTTTTTTAGTTACATTAAAAGTTATGAAAACACATTTCACCAAATCTAGAGACACACAAATATGCACACAGTAATTAGATTCAATTGTCCAGGTCAGAGTTGATGAGGTTTGATCCAGAACAGCACCAGTAAGTGTAATAAATCTCTGACCACCATGTACAAAATAAAGCGAAATGAAGTAGTTCCAGATTATTTGATTTTACTGCCCTTTTCATGGCATCTTCATCTACAAAGTGAGGGGAAGTTTTTACCCTCATTGTAAAGAGATAGTTCTTAAGGTCAATAGTTTTTAATGCCAGTAAATCTCTTATCTATTGTAATGGATTAAAAAAGGCAATGGTATGTTTTTAACAAAGCAAGCATAGAGACAGTTCTAGGTAGGGACTGCTTTAGTTACTATTTATAAGTGAAGGTGTTATTCAGTTCTTGAATTCTGTAGATCACCTAAAATGGAGTATGTAGAGTAGGACTCAGAGAGCTGAGGACCTAAAGCAATTTATTTTCCCAAGCAGTCTCTATGAAGGGTGTTGTGGTTGGAATGTGTCCAACTATGGTTCATGTTTTGTAAACTGAATCCACAAATCTGTGTGTTATTATATTAGGAGGCAAAGCCTATGGGGGGTAATAATGATTGAATGAAGTCACAAAGGTAGCCCCCATTAATTGAAAACTAGTGGTGTTGTAAGAAGAGAGACTTGAATGCCAGCATTTAGACTCTCTTCATGTGTTGGCTCTTTCTATGTCTCATCAGCACTTTGATACTGGGCTTGCAGCCGGTAAACCTGAAGGAATAAATTTCCTTTCCATATCAATTTCTCATTGCCATGTACTCTGTTGGAGCAGCAGCAAACACATGGGACTTCCATTTACTTGAATTTTCTAGGTTTCTTAAATTAGATCTAAAATGTGCAGTTTTGTTTTATAAAACTGACAATTTCATCATAAAGCTCATCTTCAATGCAAATCACTGTGAAGATGTGATATTACTTGCAATTATCTATTCTGCTCCTTAACTCATAACATGGAAACTACTGAATGTCACTCTGCCCTACTTTTAAAAATAAGAAAAGATTGAAGTCAAAGCTATTTCCAAACAACTCTGTTTTCATGAAATTAAATAGTTTTGACTTGTCAGGGTTGTCACTTGGGAGTGTGGACAGCAGCAAATCCATTATTTGTGATTTTCACAGGACTTGATTTGCAACGACATGATGTCTTGTAACATGATTCCCTCCCTTAGATACATGCAATTACCTTCCTTTACGAATCCATATCTAGTAATCTTCATAATGTAATCAACTTCTAATAAATAGGTCATTTTCTCTTTTTGAGACTACCTATTAAGTAAATTACTAATTAATTAAAACTAAATATTTTTCTTAAAAATGAAACTGTTCTAAAGACTACCAACATGTTTCTTTGAAGTGAAAATGGAAAGGTTGGAGTCTATAGCATAGTGCTTTCCTCTCTGATAGGCCCCTCCACTCCCCTTCACAAAAGCATCTTGGTGAATCATTCAAAACAAAAGCATTTGAAATGTTAGTACAGATATTCTGTCCTTTATGATGCTATAAAATGCAAAGAATATACATACGTAATACTATATTACTGAGTACTTGCAATGTGCTACATAGGCTCTTCTGAGTGCCTTATTAATACTTGGAGTTACACCCCAGTTAGAATCACAAAAATCAAGAACTCTAATAACAACAGATGCAGGAGGGGATGTGGACAGAAAGGAACCTTACTGCATTGTTGGTGGGAGTATAAACTTGTTCAACCACTTTGGAAAGTAGTATGGAGGTTCCTCAAAAGACTCCACATACAGCTCCCCTATGACCCAATCCCACTTTTAGGCATTTACCCAAATGTTTACAAACAAGACCACACTAAAGCTACCAGCACAACTATGTTTATTGCAGCATTATTTACCATAGCTAAGATATGGAACCAACCCAGATGCCCCTCAGTAGATGAATGGATCAAGAAAATGTGGTATATATACACAATGGAATTCTATGCCTGCATCAGAAAGAATGACATTGCCCCATTTGTTAGGAAATGGAAAGACTTGGAAAAAATTATATTAAGTGAAGTAAGCCAGGCCCAAAGAAACATAGGTCCCATGGTTTCCCTTATTTGCAATATCTAATGTATGTATGAGTCAAGCAGAAAAGGTCAGATAATGTGATGTTAGGAAAATGAACCCGGGCTGGGAAGGTGGCTCAGTGGTAGAGCACTTGCCTTGCATGCTCGAGGCCCTGGGTTCGATTCCTCAGCACCACGTAAGCAAAAAGAAAAAAGCCGGAAGTGGTGCTGTGGCTCAAGTGGTAGAGTGCTAGCCTTGAGCTGAAGAGCTGAGGGACAGCGCCCAGGCCCAGAGTTCAGGCCCCACGACCGGACCCAAAAAAAAAAAAAATGAACCCTAAGATATGTATTCAAATGTGTTTTTTTCTTTCATACGCTTGTTTCTAACACATTTATAAGGTTTTTTTTTTGTTGCTTTGTATGTCCCTCCCCCACGGTATAACCCCTGCTTTCACTGTATTTGATGTCGGTATAATTTGTGGAGGGGAAGGGAAAAACCAAGTCGTTTAAATAAGGATACAGGTGGACCCATTGCAACAACGAGAAGTATAAGTTGTCATGTCGAAAACGAACTTTACAACTTTGGTCGGGGGGGGCGGGGGAGGATGGGGGGGGAGACTTGGAAGGGATGGGAAGGGGAAACAAAGAAAGCTACAATGCTTGATAAGAAATGTACTCATTATCTTGCCCATGTAATTGTAACCCCTCTGTACAGTTTTTTCACACACAAAAAAATACTTGGAGTTAGTCATCAGAACAGATATGAAGTTTCCATTTTCTAGGTAAGGGGGCAAATACAAGTGATATGACTATTTTTCATAATGTTTGCTACCCTCATCAGTGGCAGAGCCAAGAATCAAATCAAGAATAAGATGATTATTAATCATACCTTGAAATCCAGTGGCATGAAGATTTTTCTAAGGATGCTGCATGCTATACTGCAACATACCCAAGTGTACTGCTTGAGTAGCTGTTAATAAGTACACATAATGCAGGTTAGTGTGGCTAATCAATAGCAATGGAAAGCCCTACAATAAAAAAATCAATATGTGTTATCTCTCTGTTATACAAACTCGGGAGCTGTGTGAACACAACAGCCATGTGGCTTTAGAGCACTTGAAAAGGAGCTAGTCTGAATTGAGATGCACCATTTTATTGTAAAATACAAATTTTATTTCAAAGACTTAAAAAAATTACACTGAGCTGGTAAGGTATCAAATGTACCTAGTTCTATATTGGATTAAGTGTCTTTTACTTGTAACTGTTCAGTTCACATTATTAATGACTATGGAAAGCCATGTAATTACTCATATGTATTGTATTTATATTTCTCTAGAAAGCAGAACATTTCATCATCCCAAACATTTCTAAGTGTGTTCTAAGTTTTACAAAGAGGAATGGAAAACACTATGCTTTGAATAGGAAAGTTCTGAGTCTTGGTGTCTTGAATAAATCACTACTTTAATGTCACACTTAGAAAATGTGGGTCTCATTGAAGCTTTGGACTACTCAAATATATTTGCCTTCCTGGGTGGGAGAATACATTTGCATTTTGAACATGTCAACTATAATAGATTATCTAGAATAATCTTAGCAGATGAGCAGAATAGCTCAATAGCTATGTACATATGACCATATAAGATGATGCTAAGCAAAATGAACTCCAAGACATGGACAAAAGAGGTTTTTATTTTTGTTGTTGTTTTTAATGTACTATGTGATTTTTTGTTTTCTTTGTATGTTTTTCCCCCTATGGTATTTCCTCTATTGTCACTGTATTTGATTCTGGTACCCTGGTATTTTATATACTTCTAATACTTATAGTAGAATTAGACCTATAGGATACTGAAAAAATACCACTACTAATCACTGTAAGATAAACCAATCTCTTCATGCTCTTCAGGTAAATAACAAGCTTAGATTATTTCATATGTTGCTATTATATTGTATATGGTGGGGAAGGGGGGGCTAGTTGTTGTTGTTTTTAATGTTTCAATTACCCCAGCCATTTTTTTTTTTTGTTTCTTCCTTCACATCTCCCACGGGACTAGGCTGAATAAACACAGTCATGCATGAAAACAGTGTCCTAAACTTTTCCAGCTAAAGTAGCTCCAGGGAGCTGTGAAGGAAGACAGGAATTACTCAGTAAAACCTAACTTAGGACAGAGTATCAAATATCCGTAGGCCTTAGATGAATATGTTTTTGTTTGCTTGCTTGCTTTTAATACAGAGGACTGCAAACAGCTTGCTCCTTCAGGGTCAATAAAGCTATATCTGCTAATCTCTGGAAAGGAAGTTTGAGAGATTCTCAAACTTCTACAATGATTTGAGTCATTGGTTGAATGAAAAGAGTTACTGTTCACATGTGCACGTACACTTGTCTATAGAGGACATGTAAATGTAGATATTAATTTAGGACTATAATGATTTTGAACTTGACACAATTTATTGAAAAATTGAACTATACTGGAAAATATGAACAATTGGTTACAAATTGAAATCATTGTGACATTTTAGAAAAATGTGTACGTTTTAAAATTTGGAAGTGCCTAAATGATTTAGCTTGATAGAGTTCTCATAATAGTTGAGAGAGTAATTCTTAAAACCTTTCAATTGCCATTTGATTAAGCAACTACAGATCCAATAAAAGCCTTAATATTCAAGTGAATTAATACCCAGATGATTTTTTATCAACAAGTGTCTGAAAAATTGATGACTTCTTTTTCAAGTCCTAGTGCTCTTATTTATACAAGACCTATTGTTATTTACATAATTCTCCTAATTTTTGCCCGTGTTTCATTAAATGAGTTGGATAGACTTACCTGTTCTGAACTGCATCATGATTCTCACAAGAAATAGAGCTTTTCATGGAAAAGATCAACATCACCCCTCCTACATTATCTTTTAGGTCTATGGTTTCTCTGGGCATATTAAGTGTGTGCAAAATAAAATCAACGGTTGTTCTGTTTACTAAGCATTAAAAGATTTCCTGTGCTTGGCTGGCAATCTCAGCTCTGGGCTGTTTTCTAAATTTGACTTGTCTTCAGCTTAGCAAAATTGCTAAAGCCATACTCTCCTTTCCGATGAAATACTATCCCTCTTTTCCATGAATCTTTGATGCCCTTTATGTTCAGTTGCTGTCAAGGGAAGTTGAAACACATTTGACCTGTTAAGAAAAAGACAGCTGCCAGTTTCATTTATAGGCACTGTGACTAAGCTCTCATCATAAACCAACTTTAATTAGGTATGTACTCTTTTCAATAACTCTTATTTCCTTAAATCAACTTTAGTAAATTTAATTCTGAGATAAACCAGAAAGCTATTTTGTGTGCCTCAAAAGTTTGGATAAAATGCAAACTATTGACATTATTCCTTGTGTTCTCAACCCTTATTTTTTTTTTCCCTTTTGCACTAATATGTAGACTTAGCTCTAGCAGAGTGTTGCATAGTTTACCTTTGCTTTTCACATGACTTGCTTCTTATTTGGAAAAGCAAAACAGGGACAGTCATGAAAAACAAATTTGCATGAAACAAAACCCTTGCCCCATGCCTCCTATCAGATGACCTTGAACAAGTTACCTAGCCTCTCTATGCCTCCATAACTTCTCTCAAAACTGAGCATAGCATTAGTGTCATTCTCCTGTATTGCTGAAAGAAATAGATGTACTAACGATGTCAAACATATGATGTGGTTAATATTAAGAAAGATGGAAATATTAGCTTCTGTCATTTTCCTGGTAGTTTTAGTGATAGCGATGAATATATTACCACGAGGGTTGACAAAAGAAATGGGGGAAGGAGATGGCAAATAATTAATAGCAATTAATAACAAATTCAAGGCAAAATGAAGTGGGTATCATCTTTCCCAGTACAGTTCAAGTATGTCCTTGTGCTATTTTTTCACCCCACTGCACTCTCCATATGAACCTGTGGTCATTATAAATAAAAGCAGTTTGCCATCAGCCAAGGAGTAGATTTTAGGATTCAGGTGGGAAAAGTTGTGAACTGACTTATGAAAGAATTGTTAGGGAAGGACTCCATTCTCCTTCCAGAAGGGAAAGACAGGGTGAAAGCTAGTATTTTATTGAGTTTTCAGCCAATCAAGAAACACTAAAGCATCAGCAACAACAACAAAGTCCAAATAAGCTTTTATTGGTTTCCTATTACTGGAACAAGTTACCACAAAATTACTGGTTTAAAATAATACAAAGCTATTCTTTTAAATTCTAGCAGTCAACAGTCTAAAGTAGGTCCAGAGGACTTCACATCTGGAAGTTGTGGGGGAGAAATCAGTTTCCTTGTATTTTATAGAAGCTAGAAGCTGCCAGTGTTTCTTGGATCATGACCTCCTTCCTTTCTGCAGTCAAACCACTTTTCTCCATTGTCAGTTTCTGTCCTTACATTTGCTATATGGTTCTGACCCTACTACTTCCATACTGTAAAGAACTTCCTTGTGATTGTCTTGTACCTACCTTACAATTAGTTCACAATTGTCTCCTCATTCAAAGGTCTTTAATTTCAATCATATCTGCAAAGTTTTATTTGAAATGTAAAATAATAATTGTTCTAAAAATGAGAAAGTGGGTATCTCTAGGGCATCATTATAGGAGACTGTCTGCTTTCCTTTCTCTGATTTTAGTATCAGAGTATTTAAAATAAAAAACCATTCTATTTACAGTAAAAGACTCAGAATTTTAACACTAATACAGACACATTATAGTCAGCTAACTATAATGTACAAAATCAGAATCAGATACTCACTGACAGGTACTGACATACAGCTATGTTTCAACTAGGAGGATACCAGTGCAGGGAATTTTTTAAATCAGAAAATAGTTGATAATCAGAAAATTTTTAATTCAAGTTCTTTCAAGATATCACTATTTAAAAACTCATCCTAAATAATGATAAAGAAGATCAGGTCTTTTTTTTTTTTTTTTTTTTTTGGTCCATTGTGGGGCTTGAACTCTGGGCTTGGACACTATCCCTCAGCTCTTCAACTCAAGGCCAGCACTCTACCTCTTGAGCCACAGCACCACTTCTGGTTTTCTAGTGGTTTTATTGGAGATAAGTGTCTCACGGACTTTTCTGCCCGGGCTGGCTTTGAACCTTGATCCACAGATGTCAGCCTCCTGAGTAGCTAGGATTACAGGCATGAGCCACTGGCGCCTGGCTAGATCAGGTCTTTTTGAATAAATGAAACTTAAAGCTCTAAAAGTGGTTTATCTTGTGCTTATCAAAACTTAGGTTATCATTTCAAATGTGCTCTATTTTGTTTTACAAAGTAGTATACACAAATTGTTCTAGTATTTTTCAAAAGCAGAAATGATAGATCATGGCTGGATTTCCCTTGGATTTCAGGGATTAATCAGGAAATGTTATTTCTGAAAATACTTTGAGGCTTACTGAGACATCTTTACTCACCTGTTGCAAATGTCTTATTTACTTAAATTTTAGTAATTCTATCAGTTCCTTATTTCCATATGTGACTGGATCCAACATGATTTGTATCCATCATGTTAAGTTCTATCTGCACAATAACAGTTCTAATTTTGCTTCATAGATTGTTCTTGGTAGTTTTTTAGAACCATTTCTCTTTTTCTTATTTCATCTTTGTTACTTTGAGATCTAAGAACTTGGCAACTGGAAACTAAAAGGGAAAGAAAGTAGGAAAGTAAGTGGAGTAGAAATGTTACAAAAGCAGAAAATATTCAACAATTGCAGAGCAGTGGTTAAGTAAGAGTCTGTGGTCTAGAGGTGCGGTAGCAGGAGAGAAAGTCTAGAATACATATCAATGTCAGTGACCACTCTCTGCAGAAGGTTCAGGCAGGCAAACACAGTCATTTGTAAAAAAATGGTACGTGGAAGTGGCGCTGTGGCTCAAGCGGTAGAGCGCTTGCCTTGAGCTGAAGAGCGCAGGGACAGTGCCCAAGCCCAGAGTTCAAGGCCCATGACCGACCAAAAAAAAAAAAGAAAGAAAGAAAAAAAAAATGGTACTATGTCATTTGAGAGTTTGAATGGGACTAGGAAAGATGGGGGAGAATGATGGTAGGGATGACATTGTACTCATATTCTGACTAGTTGAACTAAAATCCCTTTGTACAAATACTTAAAAAAAAGAACCTGCAGTTTATTCACATCTTTAAGAATACTTTGTTTGGTTCAACTTGTAGCCAATTTGCACTGGGGCAGCAAAGTTTGCTCTAATGAGCTGCTGGGATGAAGATTTGTGGAATTTTGAGTTTACCCTCTAGAAAAGTATCTGTGCTTCTTCCTTATAAGTGAACATGAGTTCAGACCCAGCTAATCAGATATAGCACCCCGTAAGGAGGCTATTGGAGAAGATAAATATAAGGACAGTAGCCCTTCCATGTTGTGCAGGTATCTGGACCTGCAATGGCATCCACACACAGCATCTCACAGGAGGAGAGAGTCCTGCAACCAGTCCAGCAGTGGGGGTAGATTCCTTCTGGTGTTGGAAGCAAAAAGAGTATCTTGTGTTGAGTAAGGCCCTTTCTTTTTGGATTCCTCAGGTAAAGATTGAGATAGCACAGTAGGTAGGCATCTGATACAAGGAAAATATAAGACATCATGTTTTGCATGTATAAAGAAACTTGAAAGCGCAAATGAATTAATGGAATGAGAAAACATGGCTTTATTGATACTACAAGTAAGTTAAATAAGCAGTGCTACATTTATTTGGTTAGGTGATGTAAAAACCCTACTTCTGGTTTCTATTTCATATTAACTTAACCCAATTTAACCTTCTCTGATAAGATATGTCCTTATCCAACTATTGAAGCCTAAATCTCACAACCCCTTCAAAACTGCAATTTGTGCCATTGGTCCGGTCTTCACCAAGTCTTGTGAATCAACCAATTGTGAATCACAGTTCACGGTGAATATTTTTCTCTCCTGGAATGACCTCTATTTAGTTTCTTCTTTGATGTAAGTAAGTAGTCTGCAGTTATTAGCAACTCCATCTTAAATCACCATAGCTGTAAGCTTCCACCAACATTGCCTACAGAAATTCTATTGCAAGGACTTCCTCTTTCTAGAAATTTCCAGCATTTTCTTGTGATGACTCAAAGGGAGCAATATTTCCAATAAACTCTTAAAGGTTAAATTCCGTGTACAACATTGCCTAAAAGATGTTGCCAGTGATGTACTGTTCTCCTGAGTGGTAAAATTAGATATAAAATGTCACTGCTAGCTTTCCTTGAACCCCCAAATTCTGCACCTCTAGCTCACCTGCTCATCATCTACCAATTCCTGAAAGTGCCACAGGGGTCTCACTGGCTCCCAAAGATCTGGGTGAATTGTTTGTCAGTGTTTGTATTGAATCCACAGCTCCTTCTTATTAAAAAGGAGAATGGCCTATCCTTTAGCCAAAGTCTGTAAAAGAAACTAAGTGCAAATTCAATCGGCTTAAAAACAGTCAGAAAAATATAAACAAATAGACACACTGAATATTGATTCACTTATCTGACAAATCTAAGCATGGGATAGACTTTGAGCACATTTTGTTTCTGGAATACTAGCAAAGCAATTTCATTAAACTTTTCTATACCCTTGAGCCCTATTTCTCTGGTGGTGACTTCAAGCTTTAAGGATCTTCTTATCTACTTTGAAGAAGGATGGTTCCTCAGACTTAGGGCAACGTGTTCCTACCTTAAGAACCAAAATAAAGTGTGTTTCTCTTTTTTGGTATCTTATCTCAACAATGATTTAAATACTGCTTCTGTCACACAGGGCCCACACATTCAATCTCATTCAATGACTAGGTAGACAGGTTATTTTGATGAGCTTTGGTGAGTCTGGGGCTTGGTTAGGGGAAGATAAGATTTTGTGATTGCCAAGTTCCATCTGTAGAAGAGGAAAATCTTCACAGTAGAAATGGTAATGATGAAGCGTGTTTTGCATGTATGCACTTGCAAGCCTGAATAGATGTATACACATACCACATACACACACACACACACACACACACATACTCCCAAGGATTTTCTACATTGAATTCTACAGAAAAGACTCCTATTAACCCAGTCCCAAGGAAATTTATGTCCCATGGTTTCCCTTATTTGCAATAATACATATACTATAATTTATCAGATAAGCTGAAAAGCTCAAAAGCCATGTACATATGACCACATAAGATGATGCTAAGTGAAAAATGAACCCCAAGATATGGACACAAGAGATCTGTCTTTATTGTTATTGTTTTAAATGTACCGATTTTATTTTTTTTGTTGTTTCCTTTGTATGTTCTTTCCCCTATGACATATCCCCTGTTGTCACTGTACTGGATTTTGATACCCTGCATCTTGTATATACATTTATCTAATCTGGGGAGGGGAAGTGTAATAACAAAACTCTGAAACAAGGACACAGGATGACCCATTGCAACAATGATACCCACAGGACAGTATATTAGAAATTAACTTTACAACTTCAGTCAGGGGTGGGGGGAGATAAGGTGGAGGGAAGTGGGGGGGGAGAGAAGGGATAGTGGGACAACAACAAGGGAAGGGTAACATTGATCAACAAGTAATGTACTAATTGCCTTACTCATAACTGTAACCCCTCTGTACAGCATCTTTACAATTTTATATATATATATATATATATATATATATATATATATATAAAGACTTCTATGACTAGGTATAAGAGCTTTGTAGTGGTATAAGCTCTTTTCTTCAGGTGAAAAGTTTTCCCCTTGTGCCAGTATAACTGCCTAGAAAGATCTGTAAATGAGTGCCCAAGATGTCTGCAGTTTCCTTATCTCAGATAACATAGAGTATGTCGCTCTATGTCACTCACCACAGTGTGGTTCACTGGCCATGCCTCTCTTCTGAGGTGAAATGGTTTTTGAAGAACTGAAGCTTGAAAGGAAAATTTCATTTAGGTTCATTCTGGTCAAGCAGAAAGGCTTTTATACATTTGAATCACAGTCATCAAAGCCTCAGGCTCCTAAACACAAATGCATTCATTGGCTGAGTGAGCCCACGAAATCTACCTTCTAATACTTAATTCTATTGTTGGAAATGAATGGTGTCTCACTCCATCTGAGCCCCAAGTTCCATATTAGATTCCATATTAGGACACTGAAATATTGACCTTTCCCATGTTTATTTAATTCTTCCCTGGTTTGTTATTCACTTAAGGGCTGCACAGTTCAAAATATTTAGGTCTCATTGTATGATCAATATGGAGTTGTATAGAAAGAGAATATATTATATGTATTATGTGCAGTGTTTAGTACATATTTATGAATTTACCATTAGTATTACATATAAATTTTCTTAGAAGCTCACAAAGATCTTAGCCTCCTGAGTAACTAGGTTTACAGATGTGAGTTACCAAGTACTTCTTGAGAAGTGGAATTTTTTTTTTGAGTAAAACAACAGAATCTCTGAAATGCTTTTCCAGAAGACCGTTACTTCATGTATGATAAAAAGCCAAGGGTTGACGTGTTAGGATGGTGTAAGGAAAAGCACTCTCACTTTGGGGATGAATCATATAGAGCCTATGTCTCTCATAACATTCAGTGTAGCTTTCACTCCTAATGTTTTATTACCTTATTTTCCTTTGGTTTGTTTCATAATTATATTCAAATTTTCATTTTGTTTTATTGCTTGTTTTAGGTTGGTAGAAATTTGTATTGAAAACATAATATATACAAACTCTCTGCAAGTTGTGTGAAGAAAAATGAACAATCAATATAGAAAAATTTCTTCTTTTTCCAGTCCATTGGGAATTTCAGAAAGATAAGAAATTGTAATGAAATGTCTCAAGGGCTGGCTACAAATGGCTCATGTCTGTAATCCTAGCTACACAAGAGGCTGAGGTCTGAGAATCACAGTTTAAAGCCAGCCTGGGGAGGAAAGTCTATGAGGTTCTGATCTCAAAATGTCTTAAGGGAAATTCAAGGTTTCCTCAGAAACTTATCTCATTCTTAAGAGTCTAGAGCTGACCAGATACTCAGTTTAGCAAGACTATGCTGAGTAGAAGGAGGTACATAGTAAAGGCATGTTTAATAATCCTCAGTAGAGATATGGAATTTTTAAATGAATATAGAAGGAATCCAAAATAGAAGCCATTCAAAAAATTTACAATAGATATATAAGTGTATGTTCATGTTTTCTACAGATTCAGCAGTTGACAAGAAAGGGTAACAGGTGTAGGCATTAAAATATGCTAAGATGTAGGAAGTGGTTGACCTGTAGAACAAGAATGTGTGGCTCATTACAACAGCTCTCTTCCTGCCTTCTCAAGTACGACCACTAAGATTTGTAAAATGCTGATACTATGGCAGAGATTCTGATTCAATTTATGTTGACCTGTGGTCTTGAAAACATCATCAGATGGGACCAGTGAGCAGGAGTGAAACCCAGGGTGAACCAATGAGTTCACACAGAAACTGACCTATGTATTTTATCTTTCTTTTTTTTTAATGGTTTTTTTAATTGTGAAAATACTGTACAATCACATGAGCAAGGTAATGAGTACATTTCTTATCAAGTATTGTTGCCTCCTCCTTTGTTTTTCCCCTCCCATCTCTCCCCCCCACATCTCCAAAACTACATCCCCTCCCACCAGCCTAAATTGTAAATTGTAAAGTTCATTTATCGACATAGCATCTTGTACATCTCATTGTTGCAATGGGTCAACCTGTATCCTTATTTAAACATTTTGTTTTTTCCCTTCCACTCCCCAAATTATACCAACATCAAATACAGTGAAAACAGGGGTTATACTGTGGGGGAGGGACATACAAAGCAAAAAAAAAATATCACATGGTACCTTATAAATACGTTAGAAACAATAGCAAGAAATTAATAAACACATGCCCTTATCTTGAAGTTCATTTCACTTAATCATCTTTCTTTCTCTTCCTTCCTTCCTTCCTTCCTTCCTTCCTTCCTTCCTTCCTTCCTTCCTTCCTTCCTTCTTTCTTTCTTTTTCTTTCTTTCCTCCCCCTCCCTCTCTCCCTCTCCCCCTTCCTCCCTCCCTCCCTCCCTTCCATCCTCCTTTCTTCCCTTTTTTCCTTCCTTCCTTCCTTCCTTCCTTCCTTCCTTCCTTCCTTCCTTCCTTCCTTCCTTCCTTTCTTCCTTTCTTTCTTTCTTTCCTTCCTTCCTTCCTTTCCTTCCTTCCTTCCTTCTTTCCTTCCTTCTTTCTTTCTTTCTTTCTTTTTCTTTCTTTCCTCCCCCTCCCTCTCTCCCTCTCTCCCTCTCTCCCTTCCTCCCTCCCTCCCTCCCTTCCGTCCTCCCTTCTTCCCTTCCTTCCTTCCTTCCTTCCTTCCTTCCTTCCTTCCTTCCTTCCTTCCTTCCTTCCTTCCTTCCTTCCTTTTGTTGGTGATGGGTCTTGAACTCAGAACCTGGATGCTGTCTCTGAACTCCTTTGCTCAAGGCTTGAACTCTACCAAGTTGAGCCATGGTGCCACTTCTGGTTTTTCTGGTGGTTATTTGGAGATCATTGTCTCTTGGCCTTTCTTGCCCAGACTGGCTTGTGCTAATTCTGTATGTGACATTTTGTTCAGGAAGTTTAGCTAGTTTAAAAAAAGTCTTTTACTTACAGAAATTATTGCCAAGGAAAATTTATTTTATAGTCAAGTCTTTAACAATGACAACCAGCAGAATGCCAGTGACTCAAGTCCAATCCGAGCTACCATGGAGGCTGAGAGCAGCCAGCCAAATTTATGAGGCCCTATTTCAAAAGTAACCAACAAGAAACAGGATTAGAGGTGTACTGCCAGCTAGCACAGAGTGAGGCCCTTATTTCAGAACTCAGCACCACTAGAGAAAAGAAGTAATTTACAAAAAAAATCTTTGGTGATATTAGGTGAAATTAGGGCTTTGTACTTGCTAGGCAAGTGCTTTACTGTTGGGCCATGCTTTGCTTTCAGTTATTTTTTAGATAGGTCCTCAGATTTTCTTGCCCTAGATGATTACGATCTACCTACATCTATCAAACAGCTGGGAATATATGTATGTGACACTGTGCCTAGACCTACAAAATATTTTAAAGTTTTGCATGCTTTCTTAGAGCACGCATGTATTTTCTTTCATCAGTACTATGTTTACTAGTATACCAAATAAAAGCTACTCAAGGACCAAAACTGTAAAAATAATTATATATTTTGTTTCTAAAAATATATTACTATCAAATACCTCAGCATCTATAAAGATGAAAGAAAAAACTATCGAAATAACATGATCTTGCATGGTTTTGAAAATAAAGGACTGATGATTTCTCTCTAGTCAGAAAGAATAAACTAAAGAGATGGCTTCTTCCTTGAACCCTAAGGCCAAGAGACTGGCTTTTTATTGAAACATGGCCAGCATCCAAGGCTTTGTCCTTTCCTGTCACTCACTCATCACCCATTACCAACCATAGTAGTCCATAATGAAGGTAACTATGAAATTACCTTTGGGGAGCATCTTAATGCCTAATGGGAAATGCCAACACTTACTTATCAGCCCAGATTTTGTTACCAAGCAAGAGAATCAATATATTAGGTATCTGCAAAATGCCATTTTACCTCAATTTTTCACAAACCACTCATCTTCAATATGAGGGTCACTGAATTTGCAAAAATTATGAAAGAAATAATGCCCTGTCTACAATCTTACTACTACTATGAATATACCCTAGGAAACTAAGAGCAATCTCAAACCTTCAGAGTAATAGAAAATTACTTCAGGATAATTTATTAGTATAGACAAACGAAAACAAAAAGTTGGAACCTCTGCAAGCCCACGGGGATATTCAGTGTTGATTATTTAAATAATGCAAAAAGTATCAGAAATCAGTACCTGGGTCAGCCTTCACGGAGTGCTCAAGCACAAATCAAAACCATTTACTAAATGCCGATGCAAATCATTGAGCTAGATACTTCCCAGCACAGATCGTTTCATTCTAATTATATGGGTTATGTTAAAAAGACAGGTTTTGAGCTGTTTGGGATGCATACACCTAATCCTAGCATTTGGGAGTCAGAGAAAATGGATCATGAGTTGGAGTATAGCATGGACTATATAGTGAGACCCTGTTTCAAAAATTAGAAACAAAATTAACTGAAAACAATAAAAAATGGAATAACCAAACACATTACCAAGACAGACATTCATAGCATATATTATTAATAGAGTATTTTTTTGTCGGTTGTGGAGCTTGAACTCTAGGTTTGGGTGCTGTCCCTGCACTCTTCAGCTCAAGGTAAGCACTCTACTGCTTGAGCCACAGTGCCACTTCTGATTTTCTAGTGGTTTATTGGAGATAAGAGTCTCAGATCTCAGGCTCCTAGGTAGCTAGGATTACAAGTGTGAGACCCATCAGCATCTGACAGAGATTGAATTTTCATGGTAAAACAAGTATTTCTCATCCATTCATCTACTGAGGCATCTGGGTTGGTTCCATGTCTTAGCTATGGTAAGTAATGCTTCAATAAACATAGTTGTACAGGTAGTTTTCGTATGGTCTTGTTTGTGATCATTTGGGTAAATGCCCAAATGGGCATTGGGATTCATAGGGGAGCTCTATGTGGAGTCTTTTGAGGAACCGCCATATTACTTTCCAAAGTGGTTGAACAAGTTTACACTCCCACCCACAATGCAGTAGGGTTCCCTTCTGTCCACATCCCCTCCAGCATCTGTTGTTATAAGAGCTCTTGATTATAACCATTCTAATTGGAATGAGGTGATATCTCAGTGTTGTTTTGATTTACATTTCTTTTATGGCTAGAGAGGTTGAGCATTTCTTCATGTATCTATTGGCCATCCTTCTTTCCTCTTCAGAGAAGTTTCTCTGTAAGTCTTTAGGTCACTTGTTTATTGGCAGTTGTTTCTTTGAGGATTTGCTGTGGGGGATTTAATTTTTTGAGTTCCAGGTATACTTTAGATATGAGACCCTTGTCCGTTGTATGGCTGGTGAAGATCTTCTCCCAATCCGTGGGCTATGCCTCCATCAGAAAGAATGACATTGTCCCATTTGTTAGGAAATGAAAAGACTTGGAAAAAATTATATTAAGTGAAGTAAGCCAGACCCAAAGAAACATAGGTCCCATGGTTTCCCTTATTTGCAATAAGTAGTATATGTCTGAGACAAGCAGAAACAGTCAGACAAGTTGATGTTAGACTAAATTAACCCCAAGATAAGTACTCAAATGGTTTTTCTTTCTTACTATTGTTTCTAACATATTTACAAGATGATTTTTTTGTTATTTTGTATGTTCCTCCCCCACAGTATAATCCTATTTGATGTTGGTATAATTTGTGGAGGGGAAGGGAAAAGACAAATTGTTTATACAGGGATACAGGTGGACCTATTGTAACAATGAGATGTACAAGACATTATGGCAAAAAAATGAACTCTAGGGGGAGGAGAGGGGAGGGGAAGGGGAAACAAAGGAGGAGGCAACAATGCTTGATAAGAAATGTACTCATTACCTTGCTCATGCAATTGTAACCCTCTGTATGGTATTTTCACAATAAAAAACAATAATAAAAAATATTTATGAGTAAAATTAAACACAGAGACAAAATGGGATTGCTACAATTTGGAAGTTTAATGTTTCCTAAGGGTTCATTTGTTCAAGACTTATAGTCTTTTTTTCCTTTTTTTTTTTTTTTTTCAGTCATGAGGCATAACTCAGGGCTAGGATGCTGTCCCTGACATTTTTTGCTCAAGGCTAGTGCTCCACTAATTTGGGCCATAGCTCCACTTTCAGTTTTCTGGTGTTAATTAGAGATAAGAGTTTCAGGGAGACTCTTCTGCCTGGGATGGCTTTGAACCATGATCTTCAAATCTCAGCCTCTGAATATCTAGTATTAGAGGCATGAGCCACCAGCACCCAGCTTGGTCCTCAGATATTGGTAGAAACATTAGGAGGTGGAGCCTCCTGGAAGGATCTTAGGTCATTGGGAATGTGTCATTAAAGTGAACATTGGACCCCTCTGCCTACACACACACACACACACACACACACACACACACACACACACACACACACACACCTCCTCTGGTCTCTCCTTTTGCTTACTGGATGAATTGAGGTAAGGAGTTTCTTGCTTACTGGATAAATTTACCAGCTGCTTAACACTGAGATTCTGCCTGATTACAGGCATAGAGAACAACAGGGACAAACGATCATTGATGAAAACTTTAAAACTTTGAGCCCAAATACACTTTTCCTCCTTAAAAGCTGTCATGGTAAAGGAAAATTGACTAACATGTGATATTAATGTTTGGCTGGCATTTACATTTTTTTGATGTTTCTCTTTGGAAGCAAAATCTAATTCTACCATCTAAATTAGTCCAAAAATATGATCATAATTTGGGGTATTTTTAGCAAAAATAAATAAATTTGAAGTAAGTAGATGAAAATACTAACAAAATATGTAGAGCATTCCTCTGTCTCTTTTCCAGTTCTTTTGTGCTAACCAGGGCTATGGACTTTCAATGAATGGCATGGCAAAGCAGAAACCAAAAGGACACCATCTAATATCATTAATGGTTCTTGAAATGTTTATAAGTTGATAAGCAAGTGACTTAATCATAAAACTTTGAACAAAAGAAGAAAACAGACATAATCTACTCCAATACCCTCACTCGAGAAGAAGAATCTAAATCCCAGAGCAAATGCCAGCACTACAATTAGGCATATCTTGATCATATGTACACTTGACATGTAGCCAATGCATGTAGCAATGCATTCTGGTATGATAGAGCATAAACGAGAAAACAGTTCATTGGTGCTCCTCAAGATTTTATGTCCTAGTGTGTTCATAAATGCCCAGATATTATAACCAATCTGAGTGGAACTTAGATATCTGCAATTTTGACAAGCGTTCATTAACAACCTCCCAGCTTGGGGGATGAAAGTCATCCTTGACTAATACTAGGAAATACAGAACTGGAAAATGTAAAGTTCTGAACAAAAGTAGAGATTATGCCCAGGAAGCATGTTCTTCCAAACTACTCCCTCCCCTCCCCCATACAAGTGTAATTATTTCCCATTTTCTTAGAATTCTAAAGAAAAGTGGATGCTACTTAAACAAAAAAAGAAAGAGGGGAAACCGGAAAGCATTACTTCAAAATTACTTCTCACTTGTGGATCCTTGACAAATCCAGGAGAATCTATTGGGAAGTAGGTAGAAAGTCCCAGGGATCTATGAGTTTCAGAATCACTGTCACTGTGAACTAACCAGTTTGAAATCTTGGCTAGGACATGTTCTATTCATGTATGCTTCATTGATTCTCAAATGTGGCATAGAACAAGAATCACATTGGGGATTCTATAAATAAAGTCCTACCTCAGAGCTTTGGAATAGGTAAGTCTGGAGTGGAGCCAATAATCTGCATTCTTAGCAGGTTTCAAGACGATGCTGATGATGTTATTCCAAGGATGACATTTTAAAAAATTGTTCTGCTGAATTATGCTGTGTTAATTGAGGCTAATGTTTCATTCACAGGAAAATGCCTAGAAGCTGCAACATCTCTGCAAACACCCACACATCTGCCTGTCTTTGCTGTTAGAATGATAGGGTGTCCTCTACCTCTTTTCTTCTTCCAAACTTCAAGCCCATGCTTCTGATTACTAGAGCCTAAACTAGAACCTTTTGTGAAGGCTTCTGTCAAAGGCAATTCCTAGGTTGTACAATGTGGTTAATATAGGGGAAGTAGTGCTAAATTGTTAACATATAAGGCAAGGAAGATGTACAAGTTAGTATAGGCAAACTATAGAAGTCAGTTAATCCCTGGCCAGATTTCAAATGTCAAGAGGTTAGTAAGAATTGACAACCTAGGATGAAGGAAAAAAAATCTTCTTAACACAGGGGAAGAAATTTCAGGGTTGAAGTGAGCAGGGTGACATTAAACTTTTCATTTTTCCTAATAATATAAATGTAATCTGTAGCTTTGGCAAAGCCAAAAATGAAAAGTGATCAATGAACAAAGCCACTTTTTTTGTTTAAATATCGCCAATCACCTCCAGTGATTAGTAAAGAGAGTAGACCTTGAAAGCTAAAGCAGAGATCATAAGAACCGCCACAAAACTTTGTCGGAGAATTGGAGACTAGAAGAAAGTAAAGCACATTTCAACCGAGGATGCAAGAGAGAAAAGAAGACTGAAATTTGATTTGCGTATGCAGAAGTAAGATAACATTCACTAGGCAAAGGAATGTACCAATAGACAACTATGAATAATAATCATAATAAAAAAGATAAATGAGTAAATGTGAAAGTTATAATCAAAGGAGAAAACAGCAGCTAAAGCAAGAAGCAAAGTGTTCAAAGTTAGAGTTCAATGAATACAGGGAAGTCAACTATTAAGACTCTAGTTGGCTTACCTGACTTCTATCATTTAAAAATTAAGCATTAGCCGGGTGCCAGTGGCTCATGCCTGTAATCCTAGCTACTCAAGAAGGTGAGCTCTGAGGATCAGAGTTCAAAGCCAGCCCAGGGAAGGAAAATCTGTGAGCCTCTTATCTCCAATAAACCACCAGAAAACTGAAAGTGTCTCTGTGGCCCAAGTGGTAGAGTGCAAGCCTTGAGCTAAAGACCTAAGGGACAATGTCCAGGCCCAGAGTTCAAAGCCCCACAACCGACAAAAAATAAAATAAAATAGAAAATTAAGCATTAAGGGTTGGGGATTTAGCTCATGTTGGCAGATCACATGCTTAGCATGTGTGAGGGCTTGGGTTCCAACTCTAGTGACCAATATTCCCGGTTTAAAAAATTCAAGTTCACAAATGATATTAAACAAGGATTTGAAGCTGTCACTGATTTAGGAAGTTCAAGTTAACTAGACAATTATATTAGCACAGAGGCAGACTTTCAAACCATTTCCTGTTTTCTATTGCAATCTTAGTTATGCTTTATAGAGAGGTGAAAAGAAAAAAGAATATGCTTGCTACTGTAGGTTAAATAAATGCCTTAATATTGCTTAAGTATATAAACACATCTTGGCTAAATGAAGCATTTAGAAATGATTAGGATGGAAGAAATTACAAAACAATATACATAACGACTACATTACAGTTTAAAAGTTTATTATGTCTTAAAAACAAAAAAATGGAGGTAACAAAGCTCAATAGGAAATGTACTTATTACCTCATTTATGTAACTGTAACCCCTCTGTGCAGTATCTTTGTAATAAAAAAAAATTAAAAATGGCATGTTTTGGAAAGAAAAGCCTGTGATAGATATATTGAATGAACAAAAATATTATGGCAAAATATGCTACAAACACATGTTATAATATTAACAAAAGAACAGAGAGAGACACATTAATTGGGAAGTGGGTACAAATGGTAGTCAGGGAAGAGAAAGGGGGGTTTTGCATTACTCACAAACACACACACACACACACACACACACACACACACACACACACACACACACACACACACACTTTGATAGCACACAAGTACTTACTTTTTATTTTTATTTTTTTGTCGGTTGTGGGGCTTGAACTCTGGGCCTGGGTGCTGTCCCTGTGCTCTTCAGCTCAAGGTGAGCACTTGAGCCACAGGGCCACTTCCGGTTTTCTGGTTGTTAATGGAGATAAGAGTCTCATAGACTTTCCTGTCCTGTCTGGCTTTGTACTGTGATCCTCAGATCTCAGCCTTCTGAGTAGTTAGGATTACATGGGTGAGCCCCCAGCTCCCAGATGACACAAATATTATTAATGAAGCTTCTCTTTATAAATATCTAAGTCTTATTTAATATTAAAATACTGGATTTAGGGAGTTGAGTGAACAGCTTCCTGACTCTCATGGCTTTGTTGCCGTCTTACTTGTATATCCTAATGAAAGTCAATGGTATTATATTTACTAAGGAGGGAAAAGCTGTTCAACAAAAATAGGAAATGTACTCTTTCCCTCACTCATGTAATTGTAACCCTCTGTACAGCATTTTTACAATAAAAAAGTACAAAAATGTGATATGTAGGCAACAGAAAGGCAACTTTCAATGAGCAATAGTCAATATATTCAATATATTTTTATTATTCATGCCTTCCTATTATTCATGCATAAGGACACACATACACATATATATATTTCATTAATTAGAAGTCACTGTGCAAATGACCACTTATGAATATAGAATCCATTGAATCATAAAGTTAATAGTAAAATGATGTAAGATACTACTGCAGAAAAGAATATAGAAGCTGAAATTCATGAACTGAAAGCTGCATAACAGAAAGTATTTTTTTCTCTATTAAAGAGCAAAACACAAATTGTACAGTGTACCTCCAAAATGTGCCAGAGTAGCAATGGGAAAGCACAATCACAAAGATGTTCTCAGCTTTCCAGTATGGAAAACTCATCTCAAGTGCATGTGGTGATGAGCTCCCCAGGGGCACCATCAGTGTAAAGCACTCTTCTTCATCTATTGCAAAAGTTACTGGTGTGCTGCTGAGTTAACAACCCACAGTCCTCAGCAACATTTGGGAATTGCTTCATTTGAAATGAGTCACTGACCCAAGGTCATGCCCCCTTTTCTCGGATGGATTTCCTATTGTCATGGGTCACCTAGGGTGTCTAGTCAAAACTCTGAAGCATTGATTGTCTAAGTTTCTGAGTTTGAGTTCTGAGTGATTTGTTAAAAACTCTGAGATGGCCTGACTATATATCTCCTGTCTCTGGCCAAGTAAATTTCTTCTCTCCCTCCCTTAGGTGTTGAGTCCAAGGTCATTCCCTCAACGTCATCCTCACTTAGATCTCCATGGGTCCTAGATAATAAGGTTCACAAAAAATTAATTACATTGACTTGGTCGAAATCAGAAAAAGAAAGACAGTTGACTATATAAAAGGCATAAATAAAATGAACAAATGTAAAATGCTCTGTGAATTTCACAAGGGGATCAATGAAAGATGAATGTATTTAGAGCCCCTAACAGCCAAAATAAGTAATGGAATCATTCTAAAATTATAGCAGCTTTACCCATTCACTATAGGATGAAGGGAAATAAGAAGAGAAAAATCTCAATTCTGCTAGCTTTCAGGAAATGCCACCACCTGCCCCTTTTCCTGACTGAAAGGGCTGCCTGTTTTTGACTTGGTGTCTTCCCCACTTACCCTTCTCCACTCCCCAAGAAGTATGAATTTATATGTTCAGTAAGTTTCCTACATACATGTACTGCCTGCTCATTCTACCAGGTTAAAATAACGTGCTTGTGAAATGTCTGGGTGTCCAGCTGACTTCTTCAGATTTGATTATATTAGAAAGCAGGAGAATAAATGGTGTTTTGTGCAAAGGCCATAAAGATTTATTTTCCTCATTTGACTCTCACCATAAATTTGAGCTTCCCTTGCTTCTTTTACTTACATGGGAGGGTAAGGAGTCATGTGCCAAGTTCACATCTGTATAGCCTACTCTAAGGCTGGCAAACGCTCTACCACTGAGCCACCTTCCCATTCCTAGCTACAGTTTGTCAGATGAGACTTTTTTTTTTCCAAAATGGTCGCATCTACTACTGTAGATGTTACAGTGACAACTACCTCTACCTTCTTTAAGTCTACAGTAGATTATCTACCTTTAAATATTCCTTAGATATTAATTTTCCCTGAGCTTCTATCCAAGGCCTTCCTCAAAAATGGGCTAATTATAGTGTAATAATGGATCCTGAATATTATTCATACGCTTTCATTGATCTAAAAGTGTTATGCTACTTTCTGGTCATTTGGTAAGCCAAGTTCAATGTATTAGGAATAGAAACTATCTTCTCTTTATAAAGTAGCTCCCTATTCTCATGACTCCTATCTCAGTGAAAGGCATCTCCCCTAAACATTAATTTAACCAGAACCAGGGAGACTCATTTACTCATTGTTTATTCTATATCTAAAGGATAGTTGATTTTTCTCTCAATTCTATTTATTTTCTCTACATGTTTTGCCTTATCATTGGTCAAATCTCATGCACAGCCTTTAAACTGGCTGAGCTTTGGTATCATGCTGAAATCCAAGGTTCTGACAGAATTTTTCCAGTATCTGTTTTATTTGACCACACTTTACAGCTTCATTTCTCACCACTCCTCAATTACTACTATATTTGCCCCAGATTTCTGGCCAACCCATCCCTTCTTAACTGAGATCTAATTTGATACCAGTTTTTGAGGAAACACAATTATGCAGGTGATTGGTATAATTTATTAGTTAGCCAAGTATGTCTTAAAATCAGTCTCTTAAATAAATGGTTGCTTATGAGCTGTCTGATGAATTACCAAACATTTTAATGTCTTCATTTATTTTTTATTTTTTAAAAATGTCTTTATATGGGTATTTATTTCCTTTCTCATGATTTTGTGATAAGAAGTAGATGCAGTCACACATATAAAATATTCAGAATATTAATATGTGAGACAAACAATCCACTAAATACATTTAAACTAATTTAAAATTTATTTCTTGTTAATTTCTGTTCTTGTTCTGTGAGCTTAGAGAATGTGAGCTCAGTTCTAAAGACTGAACAGAGAAGAGGGACCCAGTGTGGAAAGCAGGCTCTATGAAGGCATTGAAGCACTGAACACTAATAGTTGTAGTTCATGAGACTGCTGGGAATAGGCAGGCAGAGGAGTGGAGAAAAGAAAGCTGGGACTCATAAGGAGCAGATGATGACCCAAATTAAGACTGCTTTCCATACACCTAACAAACCAACCTGCTGTAGGCCCAGAGGCAGGTGGTTCTTAGGTAAAAAAAAAAAAAAAAAAAAAAAATTGGCATCAATGCCCTAGCTGGATTAGAACCTAGAACTCTAGTTAATTGTGCTAAAAAAAATTAAGAAATGTTGCTTTCACCCTGTATGTCTATATTTCACATCATCTAATTTTAACAAATAAGGAGATTGTAAAAGTCTGAAAACACAAGGGACTAAAATTACAATACAAGATAAGAAACTACAGTGTCATTTGTCATTATCTTTACCTATATTGCAATTATCTATTTACTGCTCTAGTTAATGACCAGGCTGTAAAATCTACAATTTACCGTTTATGTTGTTTTTTTTTTCTCTCTTGCCCTAGAATAGTGTGTCCACATAGTCCTAAAAGGGACTGATAATTGGGGAAATCTGTCTGCAAGAGAACATTCTGTTTAAACTAAAGGTTGTGGGTACATTTCCAATGAAATAGGAGTTGAAGGAGATAAAATAGAGAACAGTAAAGAGAAAACTCAGTGTGAATCCTGGAGAAAAGAAGCACAGGCCAAGGTTGCATTGATAACATAATGTGGAAAAGAGAGACCAGGGGATTTTCACTAAGGCCTGTTGTTAAGTAGGACAATGATAAGACAGAGCAGGATATGCTGGCCTCAACTCTAGCCTTGAACGTTTCCATATTAGAACAGTTAGACTTGTGGAGGTTCAATGGTAGATTTTGTATTCTATTTGGAACCAAGAATTTCCTAATTAATGAATGGACTAAAGACTTAAAGAGAAACTTCTCTGAAGAGGAAATAAGAATGGCCAATAGACACATGAAGAAATGCTGTCTAGCCATAAAAGAACAGCAAATCAAGACAATGCTGAGATTCTACCTCACCCCAGCTAGAATGGCTATAATCAAGAAATCTAATAACAACAGATGCTGGAGGGGATAGGGACAGAAGGGAACCTTATTGAATTGTTGGTGGGAGTGTAAACTTGTTCAACCACTTTGGAAAGCAATATGGAGGTTTCTCAAAAGACTCCACATAAACTGGGTGCTGGTGGCTCACGCTGCCTGTAATCCTAGCTACTCAGGAGGCTGAGTAGCCTGGGAAGCCTGGGCAGGAAAGTCCGTGAGACTCTTATTGCCAATAAACCACTAGAAAACCAGAAGTGGTGCTGTGGCTCAAGCGGTAAAGCACTTGACTTCAGCTGAAGAGCTGAGGGATAGTGCCCAAGCCCAGAGTTCAAGCTCCAGGACCGACAGAAAAAAAAAAGAGACTCCACATAGAGCTCCCTTATGACCCAGCAATTCCACTTTTGGGCATTTACCCAAAGTATCACAAACAAGGTCATACCAAAGCTACCAGCACAACCATGTTTATTGTAGCATTATTTATCATAGCTAAGATATGGAACCAATTCAGATGTCTCTCAGTAGATTATATATATATATATATACACACACACACACACACACACACAGAATGGAATTGTATGCCTCTGACAGAAAAAAATGACATTGCCTCTTTTGTTAGGAAATGGAAACACTTTGGAAAAAAATCATATTAAGTGAAGTAAGCCAGGCCCAAAGAAACATAGGTCCCATGTTTTCCCTTGTTTGCAGTGACTAGTACATGTCTAGGACAAGCAGAGTAGGTTAAAAGCTATCTACATATGACCATATGAGATAATGTTAAGCAAAATGTACCCCAAGACAGGGACACAGGAGTTGTGGTTTGTTTGTTGTTGTTGTTGTTGTCAGTGGTGGGGCTTGAACTCTGGGCTTGGGTGCTGTCCTTGTGCTCTTCTGTTCAAGGCAAGCACACTACCACTTGAGCTATAGCGCCACTTCTGGTTTTCTAGTGGTTTATTGAGATAAGAGTGTCCTGGACTTTCCTACCCAGGCTGGCTTTGAACTGTGATGCTCAGATCTCAGCCTCCTGAGTAGCTAGGATTACAGGCGTAAGCCACCGATGTCTGGCTTGCTAGCGCTTTTAATGTACTTACAATACATTATGTGATTCTTTTGTTTCTATTGTATGTTCTTCCCCCATGGTATAACCTCTGTTTTCACTGGATTTGATGCTGGTGTTCTGCACCTTGTATATATATATTTGTAATTTGGAGAGGGGAAGGGATATTGCAGAATGTTTAAATGAGGATGCAGGCTGACCCATTGTGACGACGAGATGTACAGGATATTATATTGACAACAATCTTTGCAATGTCGGGATGGGGGCAGGAGGAGGAGTTGGGGAGGTGGAGAGGGAAGTGATGGTAGGGGGAAAATAAAGGAGGAGATAACAATGTTCTAGTTGGTACTCAATTAATGGAATGATATGGTTAACCCATGTCATGAAGTCATCATAAAATGACCAGCACTAATTCCTTAGTTTATGAAACATTATCCTAGATTACAATGTTTAATTCTTAGTACCTCTCTATCTTTTCTGCATATTGCTTCCTTTTCTCTTTTCATTAATTTCCCTCTTTTTTCTCCCTCTCTTGTACTTCTGTTTCTCATATTTCCTAGTTTTTTCATCTGTATTTACATTCCCTCTAATCATTTTTTTCCATTGTGAGGAAGGAAGAGAGTTTATGAAAAAGTAGCTAGAACAGAAGAAAAGAGATGAGATATGATGTGTGCTGAGCATTACTTTCTTTTCTCTGACATACAGAAAACTGTCCCCTATCTTGGGCTTGATTAGAAATAAATTGCGTCAGCCATCAGGATGAATAGGTGGATAGATGCGTTTCAGGGTCACCAATGTGCACTTAGCATTTGGTTCTAGCTTTTCTATGTTCTATTTTCTGTTTGATTCCTGTCAAGGATTTTTTTTAAGGGTTTCTGAATCTGAATTTCATATTTCTAAAATGAAAATATTACCTAACAGCACTAAACACAAATTTGGCCCCTAGGATTGCCCTTATATTACAACCAGGAATATGTTACATGGAAAAGGGGATTTTTCAGAATGTAATTAAGTTTAATTACATAAAAATTAGGTAAGGCCATCCAATGTAGTCACTTATGATGACCTTAAGATATTCAACCCAAGAGCTGAGTGATCTGGCCCAGTGGCATACATGAGGCCTTGGGTTCAATTCCCAATACTACCACAGAGAGAGAGAGAGAGAGAGAGAGAGAGACAGAGAGAGAGACAGAGACAGAGACAGAGAGAGACAGAGAGACAGAGAAAGAGACAGAGAGAGAGAGAGAGAGAAGGAGAGACATTGAGACAGAGACAGATACAGAGAGAGACACATAGAGACAGAGAGAGAAAGACAGACAGAGACAGAGACAGAGACAGTTCAAAGAACTAAGATGTTCCATGTGCTGTTACTGTTGCTGACTTGAAAATGGAGGAAGTATCTTCTATGAAATCATGCAAAGGAGTAAACTGTAGCATCAATCAGTTACTGTGTCAGAGGATTCTGAGCCCTAATGAAGAACCAGAGCCCCAGCCAAACTGTTGATTTCAGCCTGCTTTGATGCTGGCCAAAGATTCTAATTATGTTAGGCTAGGCTTCTGACCTACAGAAACAATAAAGCAGATATGGGGGTTTTTAAAGGTGTTAACATTGTGATAATTTTTTTTAATTTTATATTATTTTATTTGAGAACATACTGTACAGAGGGGTTACAATTACATGGGAAGGATAATGCATACATTTCTTACCAAGCATTGCAGCCTCCCTTCCCAGCCTCCCCCCTCCCCCCCACCCAATCATACCCCCCTCCCTCCCCTACACCGACATTGTAAAGCTGGTTTAGACATGACATTTTGTACTTCTCATTGTTGCAACAGGTCCACCTGAATCCTTAAACGACTTGTTTGTCCCCATCTCCTCCACATGTTATACTGACATCAAATATAGTGAAAGCGGGGGTTACACTGTGGGGGAGGGACATACAAAGCAACAAAGAAATAATCTTATAAATGCGTTAGAAACACATGCATGAAAGAAACGAAAACATTAAAATACATATTTAAGGGTTCATTTTCCTAACATATCATCTGACCTTTTCCGCTTGACTCATACCTATACTAGATATTGCAAATAAGGGAAACCATGGGACCTATGCTTCTTTGGGCCTGGCTTACTTCACTTAATATAATTTTTCCAAGCCTTTCCATTTCCTGACAAATGGGGAAATGTCAATCTTTCTGATGGAGGCATAGAATTCCATTGTGTATATATACCACATTTTCTTGATCCATTCATTAACTGAGGGGCATCTGGGTTGGTTCCATATCTTAGCTATGGTAAATAATGCTGCAATAAACATAGTTGTGCTGGTAGCTTTAGTGTGGTCTTGTTTGTAGACATTTGGGTAAATGCCCAAAAGTGGGATTGCTGGATCATAGGGGAGCTCTATGTGAAGTCTTTTGAGGAACCTCCATACTGCTTTCCAAAGTGGTTGAACAAGTTTACATTCGCACCAACAATGAAGTAAGGTTCCTTTCTGTCCACATCCCCTCCAGCATCTGTTGTTGTTAGAGTTCTTGATTTTTGCTGTTCTAACTGGAGTGAGGTGATATCTCAATGTTGTTTTGATTTGCATTTCTTTTATGGCTAGGGATGTTGAACATTTCTTCATGTGTCTATTGGCCATCCTTCTTTCTTCTTCAGAGAAGCTTCTCTTTAAGTCTTTCGCCCACTTATTTATTGGGCAGTTGTTTCTTTGAGGATTTGTTGTTGGGGGGTTTAATTTTTTGAGTTCCAAGTATATTTTAGATATGAGACCCTTGTCCGTTGTATGGCTAGTAAAGATCTTCTCCCAATCCGTGGGCTTTCTATTGATCTTGCTAGCTATGTCATTTGCCCTGCAGAAGCTCTGCAACTTTATGCAATCCCATTTGTCCAACCTTTCTTTGATTTGTTGTGTTTCCGGGTCTCTATTCAGAAAATTTCGGCCTGAGCCAAGGAGACCTAGGGTTTCTCCTATTCCATCCTGTAATGTTTTCAGAGTGTCTCCTTTGACTCTGAGGTCTTTGATCCATTTGGAGTTGATTCTGGTGCAGGGTGATGTATAAGGATCTAGCTTTAGTTTTCTACATGTAGTTAACCAATTTTGCCAGCACCATTTACTGAAGAGGCTGTCTTTCTTCCATTCTATTGTTTTAGCTTCCTTATCGAAGATTAGATGGCTATAGGTCTGTAGGTTCATTTCTGGGTTTTCAATTCTATTCCATTGATCCTGAGGTCTGTTCTTATGCCAATACCAAGCTGTTTTGATTACTATGGCTTTATAGTAGAGTTTGAAATTTGGTATTGATATTCCTCCAGCAGTGTTCTTTCCGTTAAGGAGCGTTTTTGCTATTCGGGGTCTTTTATTGTTCCATATGAATTTTTGGATTGCCTCTTCTATTTCCTTGAAGAATGAGGGTGGAATTTTGATAGGTATCGCGTTGAATTTGTAGATAGCCTTGGGAAGTTTTGCCATTTTCACCATGTTAATCTTTCCAATCCAGGAGCATGGGAGGTTTTGCCATTTTTTAAGTTCTGTGTTGATTTCCTTTTTCAAGATTTTAAAGTTTTCATCATAGAGGTCCTTCACTTTTTTAGTTAAGTTAATTCCTAGGTATTTTATTTTTTGTGGGGCTATTACAAATGGAGTTGCTTTCCTAATTTCCGCCACACTTTTCTCATTGTTGGCATACAGAAAAGCCATTGATTTTGGGGGGTTAATTTTATAACCTGCTACTTTGCCAAAGTTTTGAATCAGCTTGAGTAATTTGGGAGTGGAGTCTATGGGATTCTTTAAATACAAGATCATGTCATCTGCAAAGAGGGAGAGTTTTACTTCTTCTTTCCCTATTTGGATCCCCTTTATGTCTGCATCTTGTCTTATTGCTGTAGCTAGGCATTCTAATACTAGATTGAAGAGAAGTGGAGAGAGTGGGCATCCTTGTCTTTTTCCTGAGTTAAGAGGAAATGGCTTTAGTTTTTCACCATTGAGTATAATGCTGGCTGTAGGTTTGTCATATACAGCCTTTATTGTATTGAGGAATGTTCCATGGATTCCTAATTTTTCCAAAACCTTCATCATAAAGGGGTGTTGGATCTTGTTGAATGCTTTTTCTGCGTCTATTGAGATAACCATGTGGTTCTTGTTCTTGCTCCTGTTGATGTGATGAATAATATTAATTGATTTGCGTATATTGAACCAGCTTTGCATCCCTGAAATGAATCCTGTTTGATCGTGGTGTATGATTTTTTGGATGAATTGTTGAAGTCGGTTGGCCAAAATTTTGTTGAGAAGTTTTGCACCAAAGTTCATCAAAGAAATGGGTCTATAGTTCTCTTTCTTTGATGAGTCCCTGCCTGGTTTTGGGATGAGCGTTATGATGGCTTCATAGAATGTGTTCGGTAGTGAGCTTTCTCTTTCAATTTCGTTGAAGAGTTGGAGGAGAATTGGTGTGAGCTCTGCTTTGAAGGCCTTGTAAAATTCCGCTGTAAAACCATCTGGTCCTGGACTTTTCTTAGCTGGGATGTCTCTTATTGCTGTTTCTATTTCAATGCTTGATATGGGCCTGTTAAGATAGTTTAACTCATCTTGGTTTAGTTTTGGCATGTCAATATTTGCTAGGAAGAGGTCCATTTCTGCCAAGTTGTCAAACTTATTAGCATAAAGTTTTGAGAAGTATTCCCTTATAATGTTCTGAATCTTGGTTGTTTCCGTGGTGATGTTTCCATTCTCATCTCTGAGTTTATTAATTTGGGTGTGTTCTCTTCTTTTTCTGATAAGATTTGCTAAGGGTCTGTCAATTTTGTTAATTTTTTCGAAGAACCAACTCTTTGTTTTGTTGATTCTTTCTATAGCTTTTTGGATTCTAATTCATTTAATTCTGATTTAATTTTGATTATTTCTTTCGGTCTACTGGATTGGGGTTTATCTTGCTGCTCTTTTTTCAAGGAGGTTTAGATGTGTCATTAAATTGTTAGTTTCAGATCTCTCCAATTTGTTGATGTAGGAGCTCAGAGCTATAAACTTGCCTCTGAGTACTGCATTTGCTGTGTCCCAGAGGAGCTGGTAATTTGTGTGTTCATTTTTGTTGAATAGCATGAACATTTGAATTTCCTTTCTAATCTCTTCCATGACCCACTCATGATTCAGCAGTGTGTTGTTCAGCCTCCATGTGATACCGGACTTTCTTTGGTGGCTTTTGGTGTTGAGTTCTAATTTTATTCCCTTGTGGTCAGAGAGAATGCAAGGCATAACTTCAATGTTTCTGAATTTAGACAAGTTTGCTTTGTGGCCTAAAATGTGGTCTATTTTAGAAAACGTTTCATGTGCTGCTGAGAAGAACGTGTATTCTGATGCTGCTGGGTGAAATGTTCGGTAAATGTCTGTTAAGTCTAGTTGATCTATGCAGCTGTTTAGATCTGCGGTTTCTCTGTTGAGTTTTTGCCGAGTTGATCTATCTAGTGGGGAGAGTGGTGTGTTAAAATCCCCAACAATTAATGTCTTTGGATCTATAAGGGATTTGAGGGAAAGTAGTGTTTCTTTGATAAATTTGGGTGCTCCATTGTTTGGTGAATAGATATTTAGAATTGTAATATCCTCCTGAAGGAGAGATCCTTTAATTAATATGTAGCGACTTTCTTTATCTCTTCTCACGAATTTTAATTTGAAGTCTATTTTATCTGATATTAGGATTGCAACTCCCGCCTGTTTATGAGGGCCGTTTGCTTGGTAGATTTTGTTCCAGCCTTTAACATTGAAGATGTGTTTGTTTTTACGGGCAAGATGTGACTCCTGCAGGCAGCAGATAGAAGGGTCGTGTTTTTTAATCCAACTAGACAGTCTATGTCGCTTAATTGGAGAGTTCAGTCCGTTAACGTTAAGAGATAGGACTGAGAGGTATTTGGGAGTTCCTGCCATGTTATCCACCTTCTTGGGGGCTGTGAAAACTGGGTTCTTCCTATGGTTCTTGGATTCTCAGTTTGGGTGCAGTTTCTTGGCCTTTATTGTGGTCTTGTTGGTTTTGTATGTGTAGGACATCGTTAAGAATCTTTTGTAGGGCTGGTTTGGTGGAGATGTATTGTTTCAATTTTTCTTTGCTGTGGAAGGTTTTTATTTGGCCTTCAGTTATGAAGGAGAGTTTAGCTGGGTACAGTATTCTTGGTTGATAGTTGTTTGTTTTTAGGGCATGGCATACATCATTCCAGGCTCTTCTTGCTTTGATTGTCTCTGCTGAGAAATCTGAGGTCATTATAATTGGTTTCCCTTTATAGGTGATTACCCTTTTCTCCCTGACATCTTTAAGGATCTTTTCCTTGTTCTGAGTTGATCCTGTGTGGATTATAATGTGCCTGTGGGATGTCCTATTCTGGTCTGGTCTATTTGGGGTTCTAAAGGCTTCTTGTATCTGAATAGGCCTATCTTTTTGTATGTTTGGGAAGTTCTCTGCTACGATCCTGTTAAACAAATTTCCTAGACCATTAACTTCTGTTTCTAGGTGCTCCTCTACACCCATTATCCTTAAGTTAGGCCTTCTGATGGTGTCTTCCAGGTGTTGAATAGATCATATTTCTTGGACTTGTCTTGGATGGTTGTATGTTCTTTCTCTATGATATCTAGGCTGTCTTCAATCCCTGAGATTCGATCTTCTGCATGGTCTAACCTGCTGTCAAGACTCTCTACTTTGTTTTTTATCTCTTTTCCTTCTAATTGGTCAGCTTTGATGGCTTCAAGTTCTTTGTTGAATCTCTGTTTTAGGTCTTGTATGAATCTCTTTACTTCCTTAATTTGGTGTTCAGTGTTTGTTCTCAAATCACTTAGTTGATTGGATATGGTTTCTTTGGACTCCCATTCCTTCTGTTGGGTTCCATTCAGCTTTCCCTTTGTGGTCTCCCTGACTTCCTTCAGCTCTTTGTTAATGGATTCTATGGATGCCTTTAGTGATCTTTGTATGTTCTCTACCTGGTCTCTCAATTACTGTATTACTCTTTGATTAGCTTCCTCACGTTCGTGGGATTCCTGCAGTTCTCTTTGAGTGTTCTCAGCCTGCTCACGCCATTCCTCCTTTTCTTTTTGAGTATTCTCAAGTTGTTCACGCAAATCCTGTATTAGTTTTTGAGTAGCTTCCTCACGCTTATGATATTCCTGTATAAACTTCTGGGATGCCTCCTCTCTCTCCCTATCACGCTCATACAGAGTCCTTTGTACATTGTCAAACTTCTCATTTATCATGTTTGCTAGTAGTGTTTGTAGAGCTATTTGGGAACTCTCCTCTGGATTATTCATTATCTGTTCTAATCCCTGATTATCAAGATTGGGAATTGAGATACCCGAATTTGCCATTTTTCTTGTGTTTTTCCGGCTAACTCTGCCCATTTGAGATGAGGATAGCACCAGTTTTGTGCTAGAACACTATCTTAAGGCAACCATCAACCAAAGTTTGCATTTGTACAGTCAATAGTCTACAGACACAATCTAGTTCAACAGATACATCTATTCAACATCAAACAACTATATGTTAAAGGACTTTGAACCGCAGAAAAGAATTTGGAAAACCAGAAATTATTAGGATTAGGGAGAGATGTGGGTAAAAAATAGGAATAGATTGGTGTGGGGAGGCACAGGGAGAGTTAACTATGTCCTAGTCACAATGCAGGAAATGGGTTGGGTAGGATGCAAGTAGAGAGAGAAACAGAAGAGAGGGAGAAGGGAATGAAAAGAGACCAGAAAAAAATAGAAACGGAAAGATTAATGTTTTTATAGAGATTCAAAGACCATCTATTTAGAGAGGAATGTGATTATGTTGAGAGAAAGGGAGGGACATAGAGGAGGTGTGAAAAACTTTAAGGATGGGAAAGGGAGAAGAAAAGATCAGAAGTTCAGTAGAGCTAGACAAAAAACAAAAAGACAATTAAGAAAGAAAGAAAAAGAGAAAGAAGACAAGAAAAGAAAGGAAAACGCTCATTTACATATTCCTAAAATAAAAATTATAAGAGGAGAAAAAAAAAGTTACTGGAAAACAATTGTTTTTTCAGAAGAGGCAAAAATTAAAGATTAATAAAAGTTTTAGAAGAGAAAAAATTTTATATATATATAAGGTAACAAAAAACAAAAAACAAACAAAAAAAGAAAAGAAAAGAAGAAGAAGAAGAAAAAAAAGTCTTTTGATTTTTTTTTCGGGTGGGGGGAGGTGTGGGAAGAACCCTGTATCTCCCTTTTGTCTGTAACCAGTCTCTTGTTGGAGTCTCTGGTCAGCTTGAGGTCCTGTGGCTTGATTGGTTTCTTAAGTCGGTTTGTTGGAAGAGGCAGAAAAATGCTCTGCTTTACCCAAGATTTTGAGATCCCCCTTCCAGGTTAGTTTTCTGGGAGGGTGATCTGCTTTGAGAATCACAAAAGAGGGGGATGCGGTGATTCTGGGTAGAGTTGAGGCCTTTCAACAAACAGTAGCTTTTCCCTGGGGCTATTTTGTGATTAAGCTCACAACGCCCAGCCTGGAGCCATTCTCAGGGTTTCTGTTTTTCAATTGATTGTGGTGGCTGCTAGAGGGAGGGGCATCCTCTGGCTCTGGTTACCCTGTGAGGCAAGCCACTCCAATGGCTGGCGCCTGAGCTGGGTGACTTTTCCCTGGATGGAGCTGAGTCTGGCAGGTCACTTCGCCATTAAGTTCTTGTGACCTGCTAAATGACTCGTTTTATTCCAAGGCCTGAGCTGGAGCTAGCAGCTCCTCCGAGCTTTGTCGGTATCCAAGATGGAGATCACCGGTGCTGGGGGGGGAGGGGTGGCCTTCCCTCCTCTGCTCCCTGAGAAGGAGTGAGGACGCCGAGTCTTGGATCCTGGGTGGTCTCTGGTCTGCAAACTGCAGGATGAAGATGTCCGCTCCTTGTCGGTTCTTGTTGGTGTTGAGTAGAATCCGCTCGTACGCTGAGTCTGGCTCCTTCGTCCCGGACTCTCTGTGTCTCAGGTATGGCCCCGCGGTGGTCACCGCCGCGACCCTGCCGCCTGCTGGCAGGCGCTCAGATGTGTCTTTTTGCCTTGGCTTCCCCTCTCTTGTCTAACTCTCTGTCCTGTGATGGCACACTTGGTGTGATTCTCTGGCTTAGGACTGTTCACTGGAACTCTAAAACTGCTTTCTATGTGAGAGCTTGTTCAGATTTCAGCTTCTCCTCCGCCATCTTCCCGGAACCCCCTTTGTGATAATTTTTTATGTCATCAATAAATATCTGACACTAATACAAATAATATTAGAAACAAAAGAATTGGCATTGGGCTTTAGATGGTAAATAAATTATACCAATTTTATATTTCTGATATAGGGCTGAGAAAGAGGACACAGAACACAGATAAGAAGTTCATGGCAGTGTTATTACTGATAAGAATGAGTTTGGTCCTCACCCAACTTTTTTATACTTTCTTCCATAAATAAATGCCTGCTCACAGTCACAAACAGTTGAATGACCACAAACATCCTCTTTAGGGAAAAACAGCATCTAGTTAATAAGTCATTGAGAAGAGCTAATACAGAAGCCTTCTCCCCAAATAGGCAGGTATGAAAGATATTTCATAGGTTTGAGGAAAATATAATTATTTCTTCCTAACATACTTACTAATTGGGTAAGCATATTTTCCCAATGGGTAAAAAGAGAGATTACGATGGCTGGTCCAACTAAAAACATTTCCAGGTGGAAAATCTGGCCATGAGAATGAGAGCCATAACAAAGTAACAATCACAAATTAAACACTTATAGATAGTTAGTCCAAGTGATAATTGCTTATTTTTCTAGCACTATTAAGTTCTCTGTATGTGGGACACATCTTGTTATAATGTAGCTCTGTTTCCAGAGTCTGGTCCTACCTCCTCACTTTCACATTACTTAGAGATAGAATACAGAGGTCTTTCTTTTTGCGCTCAGCTTAGGCTGGCACCTCTTTCAGTAAGCCTTCATTTGACTACCCAGTTTGCTTTACTCTCTGTTCTAGTCCACTTTCTGACTAGTTTATTAGTCTCTTGGCACCAGGAGCCCTGTGCCTCTACAAGTTTAATTCTATAAAATATGTACCTAAACCTATAAAATATGTACAGAAATCATTGTGGATGTGTCTTTACTGAATAGATACAGCTGAATTAGCTTTGTTCCCCATTCTGGGCACCTTCTGTAACTCAAAATCTCCCCCACACTCAAAATTAATTATTATTGAAATGGAAGCCTTTACCTTATTTTAGGAAGCAAGTAAAACTAATATATTTTATGCATTTAATTGATATTTTTTCCTTTTTTTTGTTGGTCGTGAGGCTTGAACTCTGGGCTTGGGCACTGTCCCTGTGCTCTTCAGCTCCTGGCAAGCACTCTACCACTTGAGCCACAGTGCTACTTCCAGTTTTCTAGTGGTTTATTGGAGATGAGTCTCATGGACTTTCCTGCCCCGGCTGGCTTTGAACCGCGATGCTCAGATCTCAGCCTCCTGAGTAGCTGGGATTACAGGTGTGAGCCACAGGCGCCCAGCTAATTGATTTTTTTCTATAATTGCTAAAGGTTTTTCATAATCTAGTGACCAGTGTAATATAATTTGCCACAAAATGATTGATGGTCTGATTTCATTTACTGATTTAATTAGAGATTTGTAGTGGCTACATAATGAGTATGACTTTCATGTCTTTTACCAGAACAAATCTAATTTAAAAGTATAGGACATAGAAGTAGTAGGTACTTTAGACCAGAGAGGTAAGAGAAGTAGAACAGTAATTCTCTGATGAAGGTTGCAGAGAAAATAGCACACTTTGCAAAAGAACCTTATAAACTACAAACTTGTATGCATTATCCTGCCCATGTAATTGTAACCTCTCTGTACAGTATGTTCTCAAATAAAATAAAATTAAATTAAAAAAATTAACATAAAAAAAGTCACTGGCTTTAAATCTTGGCTTGTTCTGACTATAATACTATTTTATGTTTTCCTTTCCCAGCCAATTAAAATTCTAGTGATTACAAAAACATTCCAGTTGGCTACTTTTGCTGTGTATGTAAAGGCAGACATTTATCTTGGAATCACGGGATACAAAAAAGAAGTCAGTGCCAAACGCTGGTGGCTCACACCTTTAATCCTAGCTATTAAGGAGGCTGAGATCTGAGGATCACGGTTCAAGCCAGCCCAGGCAGAAAAGTCTCTGAGACTCTTGTCTCCAATAAACCACTAGAAAACTGGAAGTGGCACTACGGCTCAAGTGGTAGAATGCTCACCTGGAGCTGAAGAGGGCAGGGACAGCACCCAAGTCCAGAGTTCAAGCCCCATGACCGACCACAAAAAAAAAAAAAAAAGAATAGTTCAGATGCCTCTTAATTAAAAAGGCATACATACTTCATGAGAAGAAAATTGTGTATTCACCTCTTGGCATTAGCAATATACCAAAATCATTTCCAAAAAGTGGATAATGAGTTAAAAAGAATAAAACTCTTGCTCTTGTACTTGTAAAACAAAACTGAAAATTTGTGAGACTTTCAATGTTATTTTTCTCTTGCTTTAGCTTTCTCATTTGAAAAAAATGGGGAAAATATATTATCATTTTCTAGGATGTTTTTAAATATAAAATTATGGCTTCTCTTTTTTCATCTCTCTGTTTTTATACACACACACATTTATGACAGTTCCAACCACATAAACTATTGGTATTGTTTTCCCTTAACAATGTTTAAATTGTTAAAATGTAAAAAATTTTAATATTTTTCTATTTGTGAAGTGCTTTAATAGTTTACAAAGCTGAACTCTCACAGGAAGATCTAATGGACTTGAAAACTTACACATCAATTGTGAGATTTTTAAAAATGTTAGCATTTTGTTTGAAACATATTTTTAACTTCCATCAGGCTTATTTTGCTATATGGTTAATCATGTGATAGAATCAATGTAAGCCTCTTTATTCTCCTTTAATCTCACCTTTTTTTTCCCCCTCTACTTCCCCCATTAATACATTCATGTCTCATTTTCTTCTTCTTCATCATCATCATCATCAGCAGCATCATCATCATCATCATCATTGCTGTTACTACTGCCATCATCATCATTGCTGTTACTACTGCCATGAGTCTGAAACCTGAATATTAGAGAGATTATGCAATATTTGGCTTTTTGAGTTTGGTTTATCTCGCTTAACAAATAATCAACATTCTTGATTGAGTAAACCAAGAATTGTTCTCTGAGTTCTGAACCAATAAACATTTGTTTTTCAGCTTATAAATAGACTATTTGGCAAGCACTGGCCAATGAGGAGTGTTTGACTTTCTGTAACCTTAGAGGAAGATTTCCTTTGAGCATCTGAATTTACATTGTCTCAAACAAACAATGACTAGGCTGACCTTTGAAAAATAACCCAAAATTGATTGTAAAAGGATAGAAACTTCAATGAAATAAACATTAAATATCAATATGCACCACAAAACATAGACAAATCATGGGAAGTTACACATTGAGTTCAAGAGAAATCACGTTACTCAAGAAACCAATCTGTGAGGTAAACAGAAAAAAATATGAAATTGAAGAAGTGATGCACAGTTATATAAGTAAGGTAAAAAGTATATTACTTCTTGAACAATTTCACCCCTTTCTTCTTTCTCCCAGTTTTTCCCTCCCATTCCTACCCACAAGTTATATTTTCAAGCTCATTTTCAAAATAGTGTCTAATGATTATCACTTCTGCATTTGTTTACCCTTTGTCCCATCATTTCTATGTCCCCCTTTATTGTCCCAAAGACAAATAAACAAAAGGACAAGACAAAACAAAAAAGAAAACAAAAACAATAATAAAGAAAAAACTCTCTTGTTTCCATTTCCTGGAGTTCGTTTTGGCAAATACTATTTTATATGATCAGATGAACATAGATATTGCGCTTTTGTGACCCTTTCCTGCCAACATCCTCTTTTGGTCTTGGTGGAATTCCAAGTGAATCTGTATAATTCATCATATCCTAGTGTTGTTTTTTTAACCATTTATTGTGTTTACTTGTAGATTTATTGGTACATTCTAGTTACCACATATGAAGGAAACCATGCAATCTACATTTCTTTGGGTCTGGCTTACTTTACTTAATATAATTAATATATGGGCTAAAGGCTTAAATGACACTTCACAGGTGAAGAAGTAAGCATGACTAGTAGACACATGAAGAAATGTTCAACATCTCTGGCCATAAAAGAATGCAAATCAAAACAACATTGAGATTCCACCTTCCAAGTTAGAATGGCCATTGTCAAGAAAACTAACAACAACTAATGCTGGCAGGGATGTGGTCAAAAGGAACTCTCTTACACTATTGGTGGGAAAAAAATCTTGTTCAACATCTCTGGAAAACAGATGGAGGTTCCTCAAAAGACTAAACATAGAGTTCCTCCATGACTCAGCAATTCTACTCCTGGACATTTATCCAATAAAACACAAACAAGGCCACACTAAAGCTACCAGGGCAACCATGTTCATTGCAGCATTGTTTACTATAGCTAAGATGTAGAATCAACCTAGATGACCATCAGTGGGTGAATAGATCAAGAAAATGTGGTATATATACACAATGGAATTCTATGCTTCTATCAGAAAGAATGACATCACCCCATTCCTAAGGAAATAGAAAGACTTGTTGGATCTATCGCTTCCCAAAGTCATATGTAAACAAATATGCATAGTAAATACAATTGTAATAATATGATTCTTTTTTGAAGCAAGATTCTGTTTAAGTTGCAAAAATAAATACAATTTTCTGTTTTCTCTATATTATTTATTGATATTGTAAAGGTGATGTACAGTTATATAAGTAAGATAAAAAGTATATTACTTTTTGAACAATTTCACCCCTTTCCTCTTTCTCCCAATTTTTCCTTCACATCTAGAACAATGATGGACAGCTAAAGAGAAATTCTGTAAATCTTTGCTCCATCCATACATGGAAGCTGTTTTAACATTTCTCATTGTTCAAGAGTCAGAGAGGCTGTCATATATATATATATATATATATATATATATATATATATATATATAATCAGATTATATGAATGCTAGATATAAAAATAGATGCCCTAACTTGGGCTTCAACTTCTTATTATTACATACTTTAAGAAAAGGTTTTGAATTAGAAGAAGTGTATACCATCTCAGTGCTTGGGTCTGGGGGTGAATAAGCAGTGGACACAGACGTAGAAACGGTGTTTTAAGAAATAGAAAACATTTAATTCTGAGTCAAATGTGAGTGGCTGCGACCTGGGAGCATGGCTTCAAGTTACCCTGACTTACATATCCCACCACCGGGAAAGAAAATCATGGACCAATGTGTTTAAATACTACATAGGAGGAGTCATGGAGATAGTTTATAGGAAATTTGTAGGATTTAGATGACAGCTTTATCACATAGTATCTTTGAAGTTGGTGGCAGCAAGATGTGCTTTGCTACACATTCCAAGAATTTGTCTGAAAATGCAAAAGATAACTTAGCTTTCAAATACAGTCTGATACAAAGATACATAGTTAATGCCTATTTTGAAAAGTGAACACTAGCTCAAGATAAATTTTGGCTATTGACCTACAGTATTCTATGTATACACAGTCACAATATTCTACTTGGCAAAAGTCAAGTGGTCTTTAGGACTAGGTATGAATCCTGGGCCTTTTGCTTATTCAGCTTGCTTTCTCAACACCAGCTTTACCACTTCATCCAGGCCTTTGCCCTGGCTTTCTGCAGATTAGTGGGTAAAGACCAAAGGTACCCTAAAATATCTGGAAGAAGCTCCTCTAAACTATTGCTCCAGAGAGTAGAATCTCTAGCTTTTGATAGAAGCTCCAAAGTCAAATTGGTGAGTTGTAGTCATGCTTTCTCCTTGCAATGGGGATATGGAGTCAGAAACATCACCTTATTTGACATCTGTGAGGTTGAGTAATATCTGTTTAGATTATGAAAATGGGCAGATAAATGAGTAGGTATCTTAGATACTAGGCAATTGTAAATTATGTCAAATATCTACTGTAAGTTCTACTAGGTGTGCTTATGTGGGTTTATCATTGATAGTATAAATTATTTTTTAACTCTTCCTAAGTAAAACCTTACTCCCGTTCAAATTAGGACTTGAATATTTGATATATTTTGCTCATTAGGAGTGTTCCATTGACAAATACAATCATTTAACATATTCTTATTTGTTACTTACTAGGAATGCATGCTTTGCTTCACATGTTTGGACAGATTGAATATAACCTCAGTCACTTGTATTTAAGGATATTACACTTGGGAAGATTATATTACAGAGAATGTAGACAAAAATAAACAAAACTCTTAATTTTACTTTGTTTTGCAATAATCTGCAGTTTTGCATTCGTGATGTAACACAAAATAACAATAATCTGTATTATTTTAGTATTTGGATAAATATGATTAGAATTAGTGTAAGAATAGGTTTAAACAACTTCCATATATGGGTTGAGCAAAGATTTACATAATTTCTTCTTAGTTGTCCACCATTGTTCTAGTCTTTATTTTAAGTATATTTCTGAGGAGTTACAAAATGAAGTGGACATATATAGAAAATAGTAAAATTACATACTATGCTAGTGTTTGTAGACACTAGAATGAGATCTAAAAATAATGTCAAACTTAGACCTGGATGTATGAAGACAAAATAAATAATAGTAAGGAAGTAACTGAAGAAACTATTTCTCTGGTTGTTTGCAAGTAGGCATCATTTCAGTCCTGTTATTTCTTTATTCACTAGGCCAGTACACCTAGGAATTATTTTAATTACTTCTTAGAGATTTTGTTCATTCATTCCTGTATACTTATACATAAAATTTATGGTAGGGGAAAAACAAAGGAGGAGGTAACAATGCTTGATAGGAGATGTCCTCATTACCTTGCTCATGTAACTCTAACCCTTCTGTATAGTATTTTTACAATAAAAATGTTAAAAAAATACATATTTGTGTCTTATCTAATCTACAGATACTTGAGTTGAGATATTTCATAGGCAAAATTTTTAGTGCTAAGATGCCAACAGAATGTGATTTTATCCAGAAACATCTTAGTAATCATTGGCAAATTCTAAGAACTACTTCATTTCAGGATTCCATATTTCTCCAGAGCTTATCTCTGAAATAGGAGCAATTTTTTTGGTTTGCTTTTGTCTTCTCCCTTCTTCATGAAGGTTGACAAATCGATTTTGGTGGGCTGAGGGTGGAGAGAGTAATCTTGATAAGAGAGTTTGTTGTCACCTCCTTCCTGAATCCTCTAGTGGTCTTGCATTTTACTTAGGTTAAAATCTAAATTCATATCATGTCGCAGAAAGTCCCAGATAAATTATTTCCTGCTTTAGCTCCTACCTCAGTATGTGCTATTTTCTCTTTCCTTTGCTGTCTGAGACTATACTGACCCTTTAAAAAAATTACCCAGTTGTACTATGTTCGTTAACCTTAGAAGGTTTTTAATTTTTAGTTCTATTACATGGTGTAATTTTTTCATGGATCTTAAACATGATGGATCTTTTTCTAGGTCTTTCCTCACATTGTACAAGTTCATTAAAAGCAGCCATAGTTACTCAATTTACAGTTATCTTTAGTTAATTTTATTTTTATTGTGCCGTCTTATTTATTTGATAACTATCACCTTAAAATTGTGTTATTTGTGTATCATTTCTCTGTCTCTTTCCATTAAAGATAAAAATGTTAATTGCAGTAAAGGAAAAATAGAGTGTGTCTTGATCATCAAGGAATCTTAGTGCTGTAAAACTCACTAGCATATAGAAGCTCCAATGGTAAGTATTTGACTGAGGATGACTGAGTTACAGTAAGTCATTAGAGAGGCAATGAAACAGTGCTCATCTTTCATGACAATGGAAAAATAAGCATATATGCATTATAGAAGTGTATTTGTTCTGTAACTGGGACATTGAATTGCTAACTATATTCATGGTGTCAATCATGTAATCAATAAAATCACTAAAATTATGGAGTCCAGACTTGTTCCACCTTTATTTCATTAATCTCATAATCTTCAGGATTGGCTCTAACAAAAGAGAGTTCTTAACAGTAGTTGAGACTTAAGTAGTAGGAAAGAAAATCATTCTTCAGAGAGAAAGCACATTATTCTCAGCCTACAAGAATGAATAAAATGAGGGAAAAAGTGAAGACTCTAATCAGAGTGGATATTGTTTAAGGCTGCTGTACAAAAGAAAATTCTATAGGAGTAAGACAGATTATTGTTAAAATATGATTAGAACAAACAATACATCATAAATCTAGGAATAAGAATATAGAATTGATGCAAAAAACCCTTTAGGACAAATTTGAGTCCTTGAACAGGACTCAGATTGCAATATTTATAAATAAAGAGTAATTATCAGTTATTTATTGGATGGATTCCAACTGGGAGGAAAGAGAATAGCAAGAGGCACAATTAATGTCTTCATATCTGCCAAGAAGATAATTGCTAATTGACTTTAATAACCAAAAAATAATAATAGTTTGACCTCCTTTGCCAGAAAATTTTCAGATTACTGAAAGAATTATTAGAATTTTAGTATTCTGAGAAAACAATAAATGTTTATAACTATATAGTGGGTAGTATAGCTAATGGATTGTCCTGAACTGATTTCTTTATTTTTCCTTTATTGCATTTGTCCTTTATCACATATTTTATCTTCCATCTTCAGCATCCCTGTTTCTCTTTAATAGATATACATTTAAGAGTAAAAACAGATACTGGTTATGTGGAATAAAGTGAAATAGTCTAGAATAGTCCAGGAATTTTGAAGAGGGAGTGGTGAGTGTGGGTGGGGAATGCTGGAAAAGGATCCATAAATGTATGAGTGACTACATGCCTGCTTTGACTCATTCCCAGGCACCTTTCCATTTGTTAAGGGCAGAAAACTCTATTTCTGCTCACTCTGGATTTTGCAAACCCAACATTATCATTTCCTATGCTACCAGAAAGAGTATGAATACAAAAAACATGATGTCGTGTCAACATTTGACTTTCTTCATTCAAGCCTATTTTCTGTACACAAGTCACATGTGTCTGTTTCCTAAATAGTTTGGTTTGAGTATAAAATATCCTCCAAAAGGTTATGTGTTAGGGTCTTGGGAGATTTTATTTTGGAAGGAAGAATTTTCTCTACTTGGAGGAAATAGACCAGTGAAAGAGTTGCTTACAGGACTAATGTACATTGCCCCTTCTTGCTTTCTTTCTATCTTGTTTTCCATGAGATCAGTCATCTACTACATGATCCTTATACCATAATATTTTGTCCAAATACCTGGGGCCCCATAGTCATAGACTGAATCCTCTTAAATCATGAGCCTTGTAAATAAATTCTTCCTCTCTGGGTTTTTCCTCACCTAGTTTTGTCATAACTGTAAACATTTTGGTGCCAGAAAAGTGGAGTCATTGCTCTGACTACTTTACAATGTGTTTCTTAAGTTACTGGAAATGATTTGTGGGAGGAATTGGAAACATGTGGTGATGCACACTAGAGGTATCTTAAAAGTCAGTAAGCAGAGCTTAACTGGTGACTCTAGTGGTAGCTCAGAAGATTAGCAATTCTGATAGAATGTAGACAGTAAACACTGAACTCCTTAAGTTTCACATGAAACCAACCATTCCATTAGGAATTAGAATATAGAAAATTATTGTTAAATGTAAGATATCTTGGTAAAGTATTTCTCTTGTTTTTTCCATGTCAGGCATATCTATTCTCTGTCTCTTTCCATTAAAGAATTTGAGTTAAGCAGGATTTAAAAGTAATAGACAATTAATTTGCTGGAAGAAATTTCTAGACAGCATAAAGTTCATATTTTGGCATAGCTTATGAGTTGCAGCTTTTAACCAGATTTACATTGAAAATCAGGTACAAAAAGATTTGAAAGGCATGTAGTTTGGCCTGAAAATGAAGATGTTTAAAGATGTAGGCAAGAACAATGAGAAAAGTGTGGCTGAAATTAGGAAAGCAACTCCATTTGTAATAGCCCCACAAAAAATAAAATACCTAGGAATTAACTTAACCAAAGAAGTGAAGGACCTCTATGATGAAAACTTTAAAATCTTGAAAAAGGAAATCAACACAGAACTTAAAAAATGGCAAAACCTCCCATGCTCCTGGATTGGCAAGATTAACATCGTGAAAATGGCAATACTTCCCAAGGCTATCTACAAATTCAACGCGATACCTATCAAAATTCCACCCTCATTCTTCAAGGAAATAGAAGAGGCAATCCAAAAATTCATATGGAACAATAAAAGACCCCGAATAGCAAAAACGCTCCTCAACGGAAAGAACACTGCTGGAGGAATATCAATACCAAATTTCAAACTCTACTATAAAGCCATAGTAATCAAAACAGCTTGGTATTGGCATAAGAACAGACCTCAGGACCAATGGAATAGAATTGAAAACCCAGAAATGAACCTACAGACCTATAGCCATCTAATCTTCGATAAGGAAGCTAAAACAATAGAATGGAAGAAAGACAGCCTCTTCAGTAAATGGTGCTGGCAAAATTGGTTAACTACATGTAGAAAACTAAAGCTAGATCCTTATATATCACCCTGCACCAGAATCACCTCCAAATTGATCAAAGACCTTGAACTCAAAGCAGACACTCTGAAAACATTACAGGATGGAATAGGAGAAACCCTAGGTCTCCTTGGCTCAGGCCGAAATTTTCTGAATAGAGACCCGGAAGCACAACAAATCAAAGAAAGGTTGGACAAATGGGATTGCATAAGGTTGCAGAGCTTCTGCAGGGCAAATGACATAGCTAGCAAGATCAATAGAAAGCCCACGGATTGGGAGAAGATCTTTACTAGCCATACAACGGACAAGGGTCTCATATCTAAAATATACTCGGAACTCAAAAAATTAAACCCCCCAACAACAAATCCTCAAAGAAACAACTGCCCAATAAATAAGTGGGCGAAAGACTTAAAGAGAAGCTTCTCTGAAGAAGAAAGAAGGATGGCCAATAGACACATGAAGAAATGTTCAACATCCCTAGCCATAAAAGAAATGCAAATCAAAACAACATTGAGATATCACCTCACTCCAGTTAGAACAGCAAAAATCATGAACTCTAACAACAACAGATGCTGGAGGGGATGTGGACAGAAAGGAACCTTACTTCATTGTTGGTGCGAATGTAAACTTGTTCAACCACTTTGGAAAGCAGTATGGAGGTTCCTCAAAAGACTTCACATAGATCTCCCCTATGATCCAGCAATCCCACTTTTGGGCATTTACCCAAATGTTTACAAACAAGACCACACTAAAGCTATCAGCACAACTATGTTTATTGCAGCATTATTTACCATAGCTAAGATATGGAACCAACCCAGATGCCCCTCAGTAGATGAATGGATCAAGAAAATGTGGTATATATACACAATGGAATTCTATGCCTCCATCAGAAAGAATGACATTTCCCCATTTGTTAGGAAATGGAAAGGTTTGGAAAAAATTATATTAAGTGAAGTAAGCCAGGCCCAAAGAAGCATAGGTCCCATGGTTTCCCTTATTTGCAATATCTAGTATAGGTATGAGTCAAGCGGAAAAGGTCAGATAATGTGATGTTAGGAAAATGAACCCTTAAATATGTATATTAATGTTTTCGTTTCTTTCATGCATGTGTTTCTAATGCATTTATAAGATTATTTCTTTGTTGCTTTGTATGTCCCTCCCCCACAGTGTAACCCCCGCTTTCACTATATTTGATGTCAGTATAACATGTGGAGGAGATGGGGACAAACAAGTCATTTAAGGATTCAGGTGGACCTGTTGCAACAATGAGAAGTACAAAATGTCATGTCAAAACCAACTTTACAATGTCGGTGTGGGGGGGGTATAATTGGGTGGGAGGAGGGGGGAGGCTGGGAAGGGAGGTGAAGGGTAAACAAAGGAGGAGGCTGCAATGCTTGGTAAGAAATGTATGCATTATCCTGCCCATGTAATTGTAGCCCCTCTGTACAGTATGTTCTCAAATAAAATAAAATTAAATTAAAAAAAAAAGATGTAGGCAAGTAAAATGTGGTTATAACACAAATGAGAACCAGTAGCAAGATATCACATACATTGCACTCAGAGAGCGAAAATGATGGCTGGGGCAGGTTTCAAAAATTTGTCAGATACCATTCATGACAGGCTCAAGGCTGTGAATGAGTAAACCCTATGTGAAAGTCCTACCTGTGAGGAGAGAGTAATTCAATTCATACAGGACTACCAGGGAAGGAGATTCTCAAGAATATTTTGTATTACTACACTCAGCAATCCAGGCTGTCAGAGACCACTTCAGCCATTGTCTAAGAGGGACTGGTTATGGTTAGAGCTGGTTGCAGATCTTGGTGGTGCTCATATGATGCCAGTTTCAGAGTAATGGGGTCATGGAAGCTTCCACAGAGATTTCAGATGAAGGTATGAGAAGTCATACAATGTGAGGGCATGGAAGTGATTCATGGAGTGGTAAGGGTAATGCCTAAGCTGCAATGGACCCCAAGATGGTGATACCAACATCATGGAACATGTGCCATATAAAAGTATAGGTAAAGAGTTGGACAAATGCAAGATCTATCTATCTATCTATCTATCTATCTATCTATCTATCTATCTATCTATCTATCTATCTATCTATCTATCTATCTATCTATCTATCTATCTGTCTGTCTGTCTGTCTGTCTGTCTGTCTGTCTATCTATCTATCTATCTATCTATCTATCTATCTATCTATCTATCTATCTATCTATCTATCTTGCACAGAGAGACAGAGACCGGCATAGAGAGACAGAGAGACCATGTGGGATGCAACAGTAAGGGCCTATTAGTGAGGCTGCCTAAAATCCATAAAAGCTCATATACTCGATATGAGTCTATAGGCTTTATGTTTGTCCTGCTTGAGTTTGGTCTTCTTTTGGTTTAATTGTTTTTGGGTATTCTTCTATTCCTCTTTTGAAATGGAAATGTTTACTCTATGCCCTTGTTTATTAGAAGTACAGAATTTGCTGTTTGATTTTACCACTGCTCACAGTTAAGATTCTGTCTTGAGTTTCAGAGGACACTATGAACTTTTGAACAATGTTAGAACTCTAAAGACTTTGTGAACTCTTGGTAGTAGGCAAAATTCGTTTTGCACTATGAGATGGCCATGATGCTTTGAGAGCCAAGGGAGAAATGTTACCGTTTGAATGTGAAGCATCTCCCATATGTTCACTAGTGTTGGATCCATAGCTAATGGCAATATTGTGGGAAATTCTGGACACTTTATGAAGTATGGCTATGCTACAGTAATTAGCATGTAGAGGATAGGTCCTAGGGAGAATATTGTTGCTCAGCCTTTACTTCCATTTTCTCTAATTCCTGTTTATTATGAGGTAAACAACTCACTTCCATACTCACTCCTTCTACTTGGATGTTCTTACAAAGCAGATGGGACCAAGTGATCATGCACTGAGCCCCCTGAAATAAATTCTTCTTTCTTTACATTTTCTTTTTATGTATTTTGGTAATAAATGTTCAACAGTAAATACTATGCCACATGAGTTTTTTTTTACTATATGATCAATAATGTGTTATTTATACTTTATTGTGTTATTTTATATATCTGATGGCTGTAGAATTTGTCTTCTTATCCTTAATGTGGTAGAATCTATTTGAAATGCATTCAGGTTTGAGTATTTATTGCATTTTTAATGGTTTTGATTGTGCTTGAAATTTTGGTTGCTTTTCAATACGCAGAATGATATATGTCCAGTCAGGAGTTATAAACAATTATTTCTTCTGTTAATTTTTTTCTTTATATACCATTTGTTACTCCACTGAACTCATTTTTTTATTGTGAAAATACTGTACAGAGGGGTTACAATTACATGAGCAAGATAATGAGTCCATTTCTTATCAAACATTGTAGCCTCCTCCTTTGTTTCCCCTTCCCATCCCTTCCTACCTCTACCTCCCCCCAAAGTTGTAAAGTTCGTTTCGACATAACGACTTGTACATTTCATTGTTGCACTTCTGGGTTTACTTTCCATGCTTCCTAACTTATTTTTGAAAATTTCTAGTGTCAGTTATCATTAACCATAGTAATCATATTCTATCTCTGGAAAACAGTAAAAACTGGGTACTAAAGTGTTGTTTCTGTAGTACAATCTCTCCTGGCTTATAACTTCAAATCCCGAAAAACAAACAAAATTTTTTTAAAATTCTATTTTTATGTTATAAAAGATAGACCAAGATTTAGAATTATTAAGTGAATTGACTAAAGATTCCCCAGTAGAAAGTTCTTTAGCTTGGAATCAAACTTATTCAACTCAAATGGAGTCAGAGCTTTTCACACTGCAGTACATCCCCATCCAGTTTCTCCATTTTCTTGTAACCTCTGTGGGTGAGGTGGAATAAGTCAGAGCACTGCTGATTGAAACCAGCTGGAAACATGAACATGCAGAAACTCCAAGTTTTCACCCTCTGTGAATATCTGTGTGTGACATAAAAAGTGCTGTATTTATTTTAGAGTTATAAATAAAATTTGGTGAGTAGAGAATTCCCACAAATGGAAAATAGAATCTGTAAGTGATGAGAGTCCATTGATGAATAGTTGACATGTCCTCTGTCAAACAAACAAACAAACAAACAAAAAACAGAAAAGAAACAACAGCAACAAAAAAACAAAAGCAGTCAGATAAGATGCTAGTGGCTCACACCTGTAATCCAGGAACTCAGGAGTCTGAGACCTAAGGATCATAGTTCAAAGCCAGATTGGGCATGAAAGTCCAGGAGAATCTGATCTCCAATTAACCACCAAAAAGCTGGAAATGGAGCTGTGGCTCAAGTGGTAGAGTATTAAGCCAAACAGCTCAAGGCCCCAAAACAGTTCAGGCTCCAGGACAAGCACACACACACACACACACACACACACACACACACACACACACACACACACACACACACACACACACACACACACACACACACACACACACACACACACACACACACACATTTTAAAAATAAAAATAAAAAAAAACCAATGCTTTTCTACTGCCATGAAGAATTCCTAAATTTTCCAATTCACTGTTTTATTTTATATTATTTATTGGTTGTGTTTCTTTTCCATGATCTGGGTAGGGTCCTTTTTTCTCTACTCTGATGGAATCATGAAGAAATGAGGTAGCTCTTCTAGTGTTTGATAGTCCTGAGTCTTTGAGTGCCAAAGGCTTATAAACTGAGCAAGCAGATACTGAGGCTCTGAGTCTTAAGAACTAAAGACTTATGGCTATGAGCCCTAGGAATCAGAGAATTATAGTTTTATATGCCAAGCTTAGAGCTCAGGCTACCATGTATTCCTATATTTGCATCTTCCAGCTCTGTAACATTTAAAAAACTACTAGAAACAGGGAGGGAATTTCTCTGGTTACCTTTACACCATTTGCCAAAAAATCTATTGTTTCCAATTACATGAATGTCTCTATCATGTCAATTTAATTTATATCAATTTAAATTGACATAAATTTAAATCAGTTTCTGCATCTCCTATTCATTAGGAATATTCCAGTTGCCTTTCCTAATTCTCTTCAGAAGCGTACCCAACAATAACATGGTAGCTGCTTTCTTTCACTGCTATTCTACTAGTTTGACAAAAGTGTGACCAACCTGTGCTTTAATGAAATCCTTAATGGTATTACAAAGTGAGACATCTTTTGTTGATCCCCTTTCCCAACCCTTCTAAGGACCTTGATCGAATCCAGCAATACCAGGAAACAGAAATCCTTCAAACGGTTACAGTGAAAACATATGAGGAATATCCTAATCCACCCATTATTTCTTAAACTCAGGTAGTCTAGAGATTGGGTGTTCAGTTACAGTGGCTTAAAAAGTGATGCATTGAATGACAGTTAAGCACTCCTTGTCATTTTTTTTTAATTTCACGTGAATAACTTGATCTGAAAAAAGTATATACATATATTTGGTATGGAGTTTTGAACTCAGGATCTTGAGTTTGCTAGGCAGATACTCTACCAGTTGAGCCACCCCTTCAGCTGTGAGGCTATATTCATTAAATCAGGGACTACACACTTTTAAGTTGTTTCTAGGAATAGAAAAGAGAAAATTTCCATATGCAATTTTGATTCCAGCCACAGAAAATTACTAGCCCTCTCAGTGTGAATATAGTTTTGTGTGCTCAGCCTGCCGTGAAGTGAAGATCTGGGCTCCACTGGGGATGCAGTCATGTGAAAGCCTTGACATTGCTATCTGTTAGCAGACTGGGGATTCTCTTGCTGGCATACATCGGCAGCTTCAACATAATATATGTACTTATATTATTTTGTTAACCTGGTTTTGCTTCAAAAGAACTTCTGCATAAATCCAAGTGTCTATATGCATCAGAAAGGGTGAGAGCATTTTGCAGCTTTCCCACATAATAGTGACAACTCAACAAAAAGATATCTGGAGTTTTCCTCAGTTTTCCCTTTATATGGAGCTGGTAAATGCAGCAGTGGTCATACAAAAGGTGAACTGAGATGAAGACAGAGCAAACCAACCATCTGATACCAAAACCCCCTTTAAGAAATCATTTTGGGGAGAACATTTTCTTACTAAATAGAACATTCATATAGAATAATATGGTAAATCCCTAGATGAGGAATGAATCATAACTGGACAGAGAAAATATCTAGTATTAAAGGCAAAATAGCAGTGAAGAGGGAATTTATGTCATCTGCAGAAGAATGGATGGAACTGGAGATATCAAATTGAAAAAGAAAAGCTAAACAAAAAATCAATTGTGTGTGTGTGTGTGTGTGTGTGTGAGAGAGAGAGAGAGAGAGAGAGAGAGAGAGAGAGAGAGAGAGAGAGAGAGAGAGAGAGAGAGAGAGAGAGAGAGAGAGAGAGAGAGTGAGTATGTTTGCATGTGCACCTATCCAGGCTTGTACTCAGGGCATCCTGGTCTCACTCAACTTTTCTGTTCATGCTTGAGCTCTACTACTTGAGCAACGCCTCTTGTATGGCATTTTGCTTGTTAAAAGAATGTGGAGCCACCAGCACTCAGCTGGTAACTTCCATTCTTGATTAGAAACCATTAGGCTGTGATTCTCAGGTTTCTGTGAGAATAGTCAGTCTTTAGCCAAAGGAAAAATTACAATCTTATCTCTTTCAGAGTTAGAGAAAAACTCTAATTGTTTGTCTTAAACAAGGAATTAGAGGAAGAATGAGGAAGTGCTTGATTTAGGTAAACACATTCTAAAGATGCATATAGTTATACCTTAATTATATTCATCAATTCACTTTCACATTCATGTAGTTATGTACAAGGCACTGTGCTAGCCATTTTCAGTAAAAATACAATGAGAACTAAGAGATAGAGAATAACATGATGTTATCATCAATAATAAGTACATTTAAATGCTTAGAACAGGCTGGAAATACTTCTAAATTCTTCTTGGGCTCTGCAGTTCTTGCAGCTACCCTTCAAGGGTGGTACCCTTATGAATCTAGTCATATAGAAATATAATCAAAGCCCTCAAATGCATAAACAAACACTGTCAAGGTCATACAGGTAGGAAGTGATAATAGCTCCATATTGTGTTCCTGAATCACTAGTTCTATCAGACACGCTTGACTTCTTGCTCTGATTTCATCAGTAGATGACAGTTTGAAAAATTCATGATTTATTTGCATTTCAGATTTCTTCTCCTAAAGATATGGAATGTAAGTATTTTTTCTGTTGGTAAAAGTGACAATAAATAAACATATTTTGACATGTAATAGACATAAGTAAATAAATAATAAGTATGAATAAATAAAATCAGTGCACCTGCCTTTCCAGTTTCCTTAAAAAGCCTGAACATATTCACCATGGAAGCATGAGCCTGTCTCCTTTCACCTTGGGGCAGGTAGAGGACATATTAATAAATAGGTTAAACAGATCTAGACATGGGATTCATTTTTCCTGCTTTGTTCCCTCATCCCTCAATCAAACCTGTAACTGAACGTGTCACCCTTCATATAAAAGACATACTGTACTGTATGGAACAACAGCAATTGTTTCAAAGAATAGAGTAACTATTATGGAAAGAGGGGATATTTGTGTGTACATGCATAAATATACAAATGGCAAATTGAAGTATTTTTCTTGTCTTTATTTTCAAAATATGTATTAGGATAAATAAAGCTATGGAAAAAAGTTAAATAACTTGGGTAAATATATAAATGTCATATGAGTCTAACCTTCCAGTAGAATTGCTCTGGTTTATTAAGATTCTGTAAAATTCCAATTCCAATTTATTATTCTAAATAATATGAGAACAGAGGGCAATCACAATATCAATGACTTACAAATTACAGGTAGATTGTTTCTAGTAACACAGACCATTTTAGGGGGTTTCAGTAGAGGAAAAGATGGGAAAGCCTTCCAGCAACTGACTTCTGTCCAGAAAAGCTCCATTTGACTCATTCTCCTTAATTGCTTAATCTAAATTACTTCCTCACATGGGTTTCATAAATATGGTGCTGAATTTTTTCTTTGGATTAAAATATATTTTAGTGGCCCATTCTAGTTTTGTAAGTTAGGAAAAAGGGAATGTAAGTTACATCATGAAATAATAACATTCAGTTATAAGAGTATAATAACCCATATGCTAAACAGAAATGTTATTTCCCCACAAGACAAAAGTGGATTATTGTTGGAGGAAAAATCTTATTATTTTCATATGTAAATCACATATATACATACATTACATGAACAAATACATAATAAGTGTGTGGCATTAGAATTTTATTGAATGCAGTTAGAAAAATAACAAATAAAAAGGAAATGATGAAGAATAAAATATTAAGTAATATTGCTTTAAAATATATCACCCCACGGTTCAATCCCCAGCATCTCCAAGGAAAATAATATCTCTATCTCTTAACCAAAACGATGCTGTACTAGTGTTACTGGATGCAGAACACACACTGCTCTTTTCTTCACCTTAACCCACTTGAACAACCATGGTAAAGTACAGTCACCTGCAGTGAGGATCTCAGTAAAAAATGATTGGCAGCAGAAATTGCAATGGGTTCCTGTTTCTATGTTAAATGTACACTTAAGTAGCATGGTTAGATGTGTTCCATGAAACCAGGCTATGAACCCCAAAAATGACAGAGGTGAATAGAGAGAGATCCTCAGCATATCCTCGAACATGACTGGTCTTTACTTTCAAACCATCTAATCAAATTGCATGGAATGACAGAGCAAAAGGTGTTTGACTCACTCTTTGGTGACATTTACCATGTTATAGGCCATATGGCTGTATTCAGGGAAGGCATATTTTGGGTAAAATTATAATTTTACAAAAATTTGGATTTTGTAACCCCTTGACAATAAAATTAAGTGAAAAAAATGTTAATGTTTTAGACATGAAGACTAGTTGTCACTAGTTTCCTCTTTGGTCTTTTATATGCTGGGATCAATCTGTCCAACCTCCACCACCGTAACTTCTTCCTCCCATAAAGTATTACGTTTTCTTTCTTTTTATAAAATAACAAAAGATCTAATGTTAACCTTAAAGTAAGTTATTTTTGGCTGGATGCTGGTGGTTCACAACTGTAGCTAATCTTAGCTAATCATAAATCTGAGATCTGAGGATCAGGGCATGAAGCCAGCCTGGGTAGGAAAGTCTCTGAGACACTTATCTCCAATTAACCACCCAAAGCCAGAAGTGGAGCATATAAAATATTCTTCTTTGTTCCTTGCTGGTCCTGATTACACAAACTTTAGAAGACTTTGAAGCCAGAGCTTGTTTTCTAAAGTTACTTCTTACCAGCAAAAAATAAACTACTCTATCTAATGGCTTTCCAGTAATTTGTAGAAAGGAAAATATACTAATATTAATAACCACATAAAAAGCTAAATATAGTATATCATGAATTACTGTATTTTTTATGATTTTGCAACCATATATTCAAAACAATAACATCTGAAACTAAAATCCACAATGTAAAAATTTTTCATCATTTTACATTGCTCGTAAGACACAATGTAGCTATAAACTAAATTGCAACATAATATTGGGGTATTTAAAATACTATAATGGACATTTCATGTTTATAAGTAAAGATGTTACCCCTAAAATATAAATTTGGCAAATAATTCATTTATATTTAATTATCAACTCACTATATTCCCATATGTTAAAAAATTCAATGGCATTAAATAGGTTTTTGGTAAATTTTATTCTTCAGAAAAAATAATTTTCATTACTTAAATTAACTTACTTTTATGTGAGCAGTATTATCTACAAATGATAAAGTCTCAATTTACCAAGGCAACAAAATATCACAAGATAATGTTCATTTATTGGTAAATTCTATAGTAAGCTTTCATATGGTGCTCTTTTTTTCTGTAAAAATTATTTTAAATTAACTTCTAATTTATCCCTTTTTAGTAAAAAACATTCAATAATATAGACCTAAATACAGATAGAGATATATAGTATATAGCTAGATTTTATCAAGTATAAATTTCTGTTGTATTAGATAGCTATATATTTATAGTAACCATTAACTGATCACAATCGATCAACAGGCAAGTTAACAGTGTAGATGAAAATAAACACAATAGTGTATCCTACCTCAGGCCCTGTCTCTGGGAGAGAAAGTGAAAGGATATGGATGAGAAAATCTGAGTCATGTGGAAAGTGAAGAGCTGAAGTCAAGATTTACCTGTGTCTCTGTCTCAGTCTCTCTGATAGGGATAGAACCCAGGGCTTCACCAATGCTAAGCAATTGGTCTACTGAGTCTTGCCCCAGCCCCTGAATCATGACCTGAAGGGATCTGACAGTTTAAGATATCTGGCTGGGATGAAAGCAATGTTCAGACATTTTGTGTTTTAGAAGGAAGACATAAACATTTATGCTTCTGTTCTTGAAGAAGTAACCACCATGCCAAATGTGTGTGAGACTCACATCCACTAAAGAGCATACAGAGGCTGGGAGGATAGATTTGGAAAACCATGGTGGTAGGCTTTTATAGATAGAAATGACAGCACATGGAGACAAAGCATGTGATAAAATAAGAAGTCATCTGAGCACAGGCAGCTTTAGAACTCAGTTTGAACTTTAAAGTCAGAGAAGGGAGAGCTGAGTCTTCTATGATTCTCTATAGAGACCAGGAAGCCCCTACTTCATGTTCAGCTGGCACAGGGCAAATAGATTCATCTAGGAAAAAAAAATGAAGGCCTGATTCAGGGCCTATGTGGTTAACTTTCACATAAATTCCCTTCTTCCTCACTCAAGAGATACAGAGTAGTTTGTACTTATAGCCAAATGTTAAATTAAGGATGAAATTTGAATATAGTTAATTTTATGCATGTATAGTCATGAGAAAAACAAAACAAATTGGACACGAGGCTGGAATGTGAATATCTTGAGTACAAACAGCCAGCTGAGTGAGCAGGGAACAGGAGGATTTGGGGGCAGGTGTTGGGGGATACCTTTGCATGTTAAAGCTGGGTCACCCAGGCACCAATTCTCCTGAGAACTCTGGAAACCACCTAGTAACCCTGGTGGGGAGGAAGCCTTCCCATACCCTCTAGTTCCAGGGCTGACCTTATATGTGTCTTGTCTTTTAATCCTTTCTTTCAAATCATTCCAGAACTCAATGCCTGGGCCTTCAAAAACCTTTAGACCAATTTCTAGTTTATGTGGGTTTTTGATCCTAGCCTAAATATCTACAAGGTTCATTTAGATTTTCATCTTTTCACTTGGGTTTGTTTCTTCATGGATTATTCTTTTGGCAAATATTTATGAACTGTTTATAGACCATTAATATAAACAACCAACTTTGTTTTATCCATCACAAAGCATTCTTATAAAACTTTTTTAAAAATTACTCTTAGGGTCAGACTAGGAATGTGTAGTTATACAACCTCAAATTGGTAAGCACAGCCATTTTAACTTCACAGAATTTCTTGCTGGCTAAAAGTGTAGTTGTGGAGGTAGGAGGGAAGGGATAGTAGGGGAAAAACAAAGGAGGAGGGAATAATGCTTGATAAGATGCTTGCTCAGGTAACTGTAACCCTTCTGTACAGTATTTTCACAATAAAAACATTAAAAAGTACATACTTTAAAAATTATTTTACAGGTGATGTACACAGGAGTTACAGTTATATAAGTAAGGTAATGTGTACATATTTTTTGAAAGTGTTTCCCTTCCCTCATTTTCTCCCATTCTCCCCTCCCAACTCCTCTCCCCCCAACTTTTCTTATTTGGATTATACCATAAAATAACTTTTAGCATAAAATCAGTTGTTCTTAGTCCATATTACAAAAGGGCTTAATTATTTGTCAAAGATATTTCTTATATAGGGCTCTACTAATTTGTATTTATTGTAGTTTTCTCAACTAAAGAAATGATGCTCTAATATTGGACAATATTTCTTTTTAGCATCTGAAGTCTTAATTTCTTGTAGGAGTCTCACATTTATTCAGAATTTGGTAATTCAATACCAACACTTAAATTCTGTTCTAAATTGTTTTTGATAGTCCGGTATATCAAAAATGGAGACATTTTCTTAATTCAAACAACAGCAACAACAGAACCTCCCATAAAAAAAGGTTAAATGTGTTTCTCTGAAAGTAACTGTTAACATTCTTTCTGTAGAACAAACTGTTATTGGCTGAGGGACAAAATGTGCTCTCAGAATCATGATTGTTAAGAATGGTCAAAGGACACAATTTCAGGAATTTTATGGATGTTGTTTAAAAAATGACATTTGGTGTAGTTTTTGGAAACTTGCATTTGGTTTGTTTACTTCTCTATTTGAAGTGAAAATAGGGCAACAGCATGGTAAATGCTTTGGGATCAGGATTCCACAGAAAGGGAAATAGGAGATAACTTAGGAGTTACAATGATTTAAAAAATATTTTCTGAAGTCTTTTTTTTTTTTTTGCTTATGTGGTGCTGAGGAATCAAACCCAGGGCCTCAGGCATGCAAGGCAAGCACCCTACCACTGAGCCACCAGAAAGGTTGGACAAATGGGATTGCATAAAGTTGCAGAGCTTCTGCAGGGCAAATGACATAGCTAGCAAGATCAATAGAAAGCCCACGGATTGGGAGAAGATCTTTACTAGCCATACAACGGACAAGGGTCTCATATCTAAAATATACTTGGAACTCAAAAAATTAAACCCCCAACAACAAATCCTCAAAGAAACAACTGCCCAATAAATAAGTGGGCGAAAGACTTAAAGAGAAACTTCTCTTAAGAAGAAAGAAGGATGGCCAATAGACACATGAAGAAATGTTCAATATCCCTAGCCATAAAAGAAATGCAAATCAAAACAACATTGAGATATCACCTCACTCCAGTTAGAATGGCAAAAATCAAGAACTCTAACAACAGATGCTGGAGGGGATGTGGACAGAAAGGAACCTTACTTCATTGTTGGTGGGAATGTAAACTTGTTCAACCACTTTGGAAAGCAGTATGGAGGTTCCTCAAAAGACTTCACATAGATCTCCCCTATGATCCAGCAATCCCACTTTTGGGCATTTACCCAAATGTTTACAAACAAGACCACACTAAAGCTACCAGCACAACTATGTTTATTGCAGCATTATTTACCATAGCTAAGATATGGAACCAACGCAGATGCCCCTCAGTAGATGAATGGATCAAGAAAATGTGGTATATATACACAATGGAATTCTATGCCTCCATCAGAAAGAATGACATTGCCCCATTTGTTGGGAAATGGAAGGACTTGGAAAAAATTATATTAAGTGAAGTAAGCCAGGCCCAAAGAAACATAGGTCCCATGGTTTCCCTTATTTGTAATATCTAGTATATGTATGAGTCAAGCGGAAAAGGTCAGATAATGTGATGTCAGGAAAATGAACCCTTAGATGTGTATTTTAATGTTTTTTTCTTTCATGCATGTGTTTCTAATGCATTTATAAGATTATCTCTTTGTTGCTTTGTATGTCCCTCCCCCACAGTATAACCCCTGCTTTCACTATATTTGATGTCAGTATAACTTGTATGAGATAGGGAAAAACCAGTTGTTTAAGGATACAGGTGGACCTGTTGCAACAATGAGAAGTACAAGTTGTCATGTCCAAAACGAGCTTTGCAATGTCGGTGCGGGGGGGGGGGGGGGGGGGGGAGGGGAGGGAGGGGAGAGAAGGAGAAGGATTGGGATTGGGGGGGAGGGGGGAGGCTGGGAAGGGATGTGAAGGGTAAACAAAGGAGGAGGCTGCAATGCTTGGTAAGAAATGTACGCATTATCCTGCCCATGTAATTGTAACTCCTCTGTACAGTATGTTCACAAATAAAATTAAATTAAAAAAAATATTTTCTGAGCTGGGTGCCGGTGGCTCATGCCTGTGATCCTAGCTACTCAGGAGGCTGAGATCTGAGGACTGCAGTTCAAAACCAGCCAGGGCAGGAAAGTCTTTGAAAACTCTTATCTCCAATAAACCACCAGAAAACCAGAAGTGGCGCTGTAGCTCAAGTGGTAGAGTGCTAATTTAGAACTGAAAAGCTGAGGGACAGTGCTCAGTACCAGAGTTCAAGCCCTGTGACTGACAAAAAAAAAAAAAAAAAATCCATCATTAGGCTTTAAAAGAAGGACTGAAATATTGAGTGTTGGTTAGAGAAATGCTGGAAAGAACCATACTTGTTAAACACAGGTAGGTGTTAACTGCTATATTGAAGGGTTAACTAGCACTCTGAAATTGTTATGTGATTTACGAGATTTCTTTAATATATGCTCATTTCAAATGCAATGTAAACTAGGTTTTACACTTATGGAATTCACATTTGCAACCTCTTCATTTTAATGGTGAGATTCTTGTTGAATTAATTATTTACTGTTATATATACACACACACACATTTCTACTTAGTAAACTATATGGAATTTCCAATTTGACATACAATTTTATAAGCTTATTGTAATGTACAGAAGTTTGTAATACTTTATTCTTTGACTTTTTCACTTTTCACTTTAGGGAGGAAATGTTTATGAGGGCATCTGAAGTAACACATTTCAAAAAATAATGCAAGGCCCTTTCTCTGTAGTGTGGAACCCAGTCCCTCTCAGCTCTCTTTGCCTGTTCTTCTACTAAAATGACCAAAGGAGCTTATTAGTTGCCCCTTGAGTGATCCCCTAGACTAGATTAGACACTGAAGTTGTGGGCCCATGGCAGAGCAATGTTGGCCTCTGAAGATGCCTGCCAGAAGATACATTCAAGGTTGTTCCATAAATAGTAAATCTTTTCCTGTGTAGTCTTTAATAGGAGCTTAAAATGGATCTTTAGAAGGCCATGTGGGTTGAACAACAGGAAATTTTAACCAAGTCATTAATAGCTAATGATGTGAACTGTAAGCAACTCTCTATGATCCATCACAGAAACAAGAGGAGAGAAGGGTCAAGTCAAGGCCAGGAAGGACACAGTTTTCCTTCAGTGACCTCTCACTCTGCATTAATATATTTGTTGTATCCCTAATTGGCTACCTTGTTACTTTTCTTTAGTGTTTGTTTGCCCAAATTATATAACATAACTTTATATTGTTGTATATGTTCATATAGCCATTTTTATTTCTAACAAACACTTCTGAATTAATTATTATTCTTTTCTTGTGTATTGTGTTAACTAATTAGAAAATATCCCAATACTTCTTTTTCCACTTAAGGCTAGTGTAGAATTTGTTGAAATGTATTCTACTAAGAATCACATATTTGATAACCTTTTTACACTCAGTATATATGGGAAGCTCTCAAAAATGAACAAGAAGGAATGAACAATTTAATACAAATACTAAAAAGATTTTAGGACTGGGAACATGGATCAAGTGGTAGATGAGTTAGCATCTGTGAAACCCTTAGTTCAAACTCTAATACTGCCAAAACAAATGAACAAAAACTGTAAAAGATTTGAAAACACACTTGACCTAAGAAGGTAAGTATATAATGTATTCTCAATTACATGGACTATGGGAGAAATACATATTAACGCCTCAGTGAGATATTAGGCATCTATTAAAATGTTTAAAACATAAAGCATTGACTAAACCTTGTTGGGAGGATATGAAGAATAAGCACACACTTATCCAGCCAATCTACTGCAAAGTATGAAATCCAAGAGAATGGGACCTTTGTCTATGTAAATACTTACATAAAACTACTTCTAGCAACTTTACTGGTAATACTTCCAAACTGAAAAAAACATCTAAAATGTCCATCAATAAGTGAATGGATAGATAAATGATCATATAGGCATACAATTGAATAATATGCAATAAACAAAATATTGATATGTAAAATAACTAACTTGGTCTAATTCCAGAGTAAATATTCCAAAAAATGATAGAATTTTTCCGGAGATAACAGTATGTGATTTATATTTCTGTTGGCATAATCTAGAAGACACAAATGAATCTTTAAAGGGTAAGCTGGCAAGCATAGTACTGAGCTGCAAAAAATGCCGCTGTGGAACTTCTCCTGCTAGTGTTTAAATGCAAAACACCAATCATGTCAATTGTTATGTAATACCAATATTTTATGTGGAAGACTCATTAATAAAGTACTGCTATTATTTTATAAGTGTTTAAGCTCCATGTATGGTTTATATCATAGTTTTATTTTGCTTATTCACTATTCTCTTTTATGAAGAACATGATATAATACTTTCCAAAGAAATAAATGTCTCTCATTTGCTTCTTGTTAGATTTTTGGCCACATTTCTATTTATTTGTCTTCAAGATTATGTTGGTTTTAGAAATCTAATGTTGGACCAGATCCTTGAAATCTTGATATGTACTTAGTGTTGAGGACATGCTATTACTAGCACTTTATGCAACTGTTAAGATAAATGTTTCTTAGTTAAACAGGAGCATCCATTTTCTGTAACCATGACTATAAATCATGCCACAATCCTAAGTGACAAAGTGTAATGAATTCCTGCTTATGACAATACAGAACTTTTACGAATACTACCTTACTTGGCATTGTCAGACCATGACCACAAATTCAAATGTGAGCTGGTTCCAGTCTCTCATGCCGGTAATCCTAGCTACACAGGAGAATTTGATTAGAGGATCATAATTCAAAGAAAACCCATACAGGATGTTCATGAAACTCTTATTTCCAATTAACCACTAACAGAATTGGAGCTTTGGCTCAATTTGTAGAATGCTACTCTTGAGTACATAGCTCAAGTTCAATGCCTAGGCCCTGAATTAAAGACCCAAGACTTGCATCCCCCATCAATATATGTATGTATGTATATACATATACATACATATATATATATATACATAAAACATATTTTAAAGATGTGGTAAGTTATACAAAAATTCAATAAATTTAAAATGTGTTTGAATTTGAACCAATGTTCTATGAACAAATGCAATATTTCTCAAAGGGAAGGGATTGTAAACTGGCAAAACACCTCTTTCTTCTCTTCAGTTATGATAGTTTTTCATAATAGTGACCTGTGCACGTACAGATCAGCACTGTGGAAAGCTCTAGCATTATTGTTAGGAGAAGAATAATATGTGATGGTGCTGTGCTTTTAAAACTGTACCTCTACAGTTCAAAGTCTGAAGTACCAACTTATACTGTAACTTTCAAAATGGTGAGAAAAAAGTAAAATTCAAGTAGGTTTAAGTCACCTTGGTCATAATGAATTGTGCTTGTTCAAAAGAGCCACAGTATGGAGGGACATATTATAAATTTGCACTTTTGTCTCTAAATAAGCAAATATTTCATGAATATTCCTACATGTCAAGTTATGCATGTTTTAGATTCTAGGTAAAGAATGAAATTGATATACAGTATCTAAACTCTGACTTTAACATATATATATATATACACACACACACAATTGTGTTAGCATTATCACAATCAAGGATATATATATACATATATATATATATTCATCACCTCCAAAAATTTCATTAATTAAAAAAACTAATTTAAAAATTAGCTCGGTAACAACATTTGAAACATGATCTATGCTCAATAAATTTTAAAGTTCACAATATCACGTTGAACTGGAGGTATACGTTATTCAGCAGATCTTTCAAAACCTACTTTTCTTAACAATTGTAATTTCTACCCAGTAACAATTCTACATGACCTTTCCCCCTAATACCTGGTAGCTACCATTCTATTGTCTATTTCTATACATTTGACTCAAAACAATCATATCTATAGTTATTTACAAAAATGGTTCCAGTAATAGGAATAGTTCCGTATTTGTTTTCTGTTACTAATTTTGCTTATGTCATTTAGGTTCATTCATATTTTTCAGTATGGTAAGTCATTCTTCTCTAAGACTGGCCAGTTTTTCGTGCCAAAATTCCCTTATCCACTATCCACTGATCTTTTGATAGAAATTTTGGCTGTTTCTAGTTTGTGTTTAGTATGAATAATACTGCAAGGAAAAGTGAAGTGCCAATGTCACTTCAAGATCCAGATTTCCATTCTCTGGAAACCTAATTTCCTTGGTCATATGGTATTTCTATTTGTCATTCTTTTTTTTTTTTTTTTTCTTCTGTCCGTTGTGAGGCTTGAACTCTGGGCTTGGGCGCTGTCCCCGTGCTCTTCAGCTCAAGGATCTACCATTTGAGCCATAGCGCCACTTCTGGTTTTCTGGTGGTTTATTGGAGATAAGAGTCTCACAGACTTTCCTGCCTGGGCTGGCTTTGAAGCGTGAGCCTCAGATCTCAGCCCCCCTGAGTAGCTAGGATTACAGGTATGAGCCACTGGCGCCTGGCTCTATTTGTCATTCTTGGATGGTCCTCCATACTGGTTTCTACAGCTTGCACCATTGTACATGTTCACCAATGATGGCATTTCAGTGTTTCTATTCCTCCATCTTTTTCTTTCTCTGTTGGTCATTTTCTTTTGAGATCTCTACAGTATGGGTATACTTTTACTTGTTTGTGCTCCATAAACTTGTTTCCTCTGCTTCATTCTTTTGTAAACTTAATATAAAAATTGATAAATCCCTGATTAAATCCTTGAGTTTTCATAAATTATAGATTATATCCTATAGTGAATGAAATTAAATAGCAAAATCAGCTCCAAGACACATAGAATTTTAAGTGTCCTAGCACCTGTGAACTGATCTCTTATAGGAATAAATACTTAATAAAAGTTAAGTCAGGGAAAATTTGTAGGAAGTGTGTACTGTCAATGTAATATAACTTTATTCTATAAAGGGTATATAGGGTATAAAGATATATCCTTTAAATAAAGTTCTCATATTAAATCCTCTATGGAGTAATAAAGATTCTTCACTTGTAGTTGTTTGAAAATGTTTTCTGTGGACCTGGGAAGGTGGCTCAGTGGTAGAGTGCTTGCCTTGAATGCATGAGGCCCTGGGTTCGATTCCTCAGCACCACATAAGCAGAAAAAGCCGGAAGTGGGGCTGAGGCTCAAGTGGTAGAGCGCTAGTCTACAGCCGAAGAGCTCAGAGATAGCGTTCAGGCGCCACGACCGACCAAAAAAAAAGAAAATGTTTTCTGCTTCATAATACAGCAAAGCTCTAGAAACAGAACTCTGTCCCATATTAAGAATTAGCGAAGTTGGATGTAAGACTGATGATATAATTCCACTGAACATGGGTTTTCTCTTACTATATCTACTATATACAGAAATGTTGTTTTGCTATTACCAATTATGTTTTCTAGAAATAGGAAAACAGGGTCACTCAAGACATAAAAAAATATCCCCACATTTATACCAAACGATCTCTGTCAAATACCTTACCCTAATTCTAATTTCCTAATTCCTTTTCCAAGGAACATTCACTAGTAAATTATAGAGAATTGTTTTCTGCTGGTGAGTTAAGTATGGTTAATCAATTAGTCATGGCTGTTGTAAAATTCCGCCTTGGCGATAGTATCTTCTCTGGAGGCATATTATTTTCTGACAGGATTTTTGGAGCCCTAAAGGCTCCTCTAAAGCATTCACTTTTTTGGTAATTAAATCCATGCCTATGACTATTATGGTTGCTGTACTGAAGACTTTATAAATCTTTCCAAAATTATGATATAATCTTGATTTTGTAAAGAGAGACCAAACAAGAGGACAACAGGCTAGAGCCCAAAGAGATGAGTTTAATACTTAATAATTAGGTAAAATTGCTATTACCAGGGATAAGTCACCTTTCTTTCTTTCTTTCTTTCTTTCTTTCTTTCTTTCTTTCTTTCTTTCTTTCTTTCTTTCCTTCCTTCCTTCCTTCCTTCCTTCCTTCCTTCCTTCCTTCCTGTGCTGGTCCCAGGACTTGAGCATTCAGTGCCTGGAAACCATCCTTGAGCTTCTTTTGCTCAAGGAGATCCCTCTACCCCTTGAACCATATCTCCACTTCAGCCATTTCTTTTTGTAGTTTATTGGTGATAAATAAAGCTCAGGCTAGTTTTGAACCATGATCCTCAAATCTCAGCTTCTTGATTAGCTAAGATTGCAGGAATGATCCACAAGCAGCTGGTGGGCTTTGTTTTTCTTAAATAATGTAAAAGGCTTAGAATCTTCATTTGAGCTTTGAATATCAAAAGATATGTGATTAAAAGGTAATTATTTTTTTTAATTTAAAGGTGATGTACAGAGGGGTTACAGTTACTTATGTACAAATCTTATCAAACATTATTACCCTCATCACTTCCCCCCCAACTTCCCTTCATTACCAACATACTGCTTTGTGAGTATCACTATTGCATTGCTCACCCTTTGTTTTACTATTTCTGCAATTCTCTTTCCCATCTACAAGTCAGATAAACTTATGGGTACCAAAATCAAAAACAATGACAACAAGGGTAAACCAAAGGGGAAAAAAACTTACAGAAAAAAGAAATAAAAACATACAATATACTAATATACATACAATATACTCTTGTTTCCATATCTTGGAGCTCATTTTGATTAGCATCATTTTATAAGATCATATGTATATAGCTATTGAGCTATTGTGATCCTCTGCTAGAACTATCCTAGATATATACCAATTATTACAAATGAGGGAAAGCATGGAACCTATGTTTCTTTGGGTCTGGCTTACTTTTCTTAATATGATTTTTTTCAAGTCTTTCCATTTCCTTATAAATGGGACAATATCATTTTTTCAGATGGAAGCATAGAATTCCATTGTGTGTATTAAGTATGTATCCTGCAAGTATTTAAACTTCTATATTTTAATTCAACATTTTTTTCCAGTAGGAATGAATATTTGGTGAATTTTGTTACAGTTTTATACCTATTGCATCTTCTAATTAATTAATTTTTAAACCACTATCAGTAACTAACCTTCAGTAACTTTGTTCAACATATCCTGGAGTGAGGATTTTCTTCTGTATATTATGTGGCATATAATATATATTATATATAATGTGTATTATATGTGTATAATATGATTTTATATGTGTGATGCTTAATTTTATGAGCCAGTTGGATTGCTGTCCCAGATAGCTTTGAAAACATTATTTTTTTTCAAGTATCTATGAAAAGGTTAGTATTTGAATTGGTAGACTAGCTAAAGAAGTTGCCCCCATAATTGTAAATGGGCTGAAACAAATCCAATGAAGGACTAAATGGAATAGAAGGATAGTGTAGGTGAATTTATTCTCTCTATTTTTTGTCCTTGTACATTGGTACTCCTGATTTTAAGGCATTGGGGATTTGACTGGAATTTATCTTATCCACACCAACCTAACACATTAGGATTCTAAGACCTGGGATTTATACAACTAGTACTAAATCCTTTGAATATTAGAACTTCTGAAATATATCACTAGCTTTCCTGGCTCTCCATTCTACAGTTAGAAGATCACAAAGACTTCCTTCCCTTTATAATTGTATAAGCCAACTCTCATAAATCTCTCTCTCTCTCTCTCTCTCTCTCTCTCTCTCTCTCTCTCTCTCTCTCTCTCTCTGTGTGTATGCATGTCTTTCACTGGAGAATCCTGATTAATAAGAGAAAGTCAGAAATTGATATTTTAAACTTTTTTTTCTCTTTTTGTCGATCATGGGATTTGAGCTCTGGGCCTGGGCACTGCCCCTGAGTTTTTCAGCTCAAGGTGATGAGCGCTCTACCACTTGAGTCACAATGCCAATTCCGGTTCTCTGGTGGTTAAATGGAGATAAGAGTCTTATGGACTTTCCTACCCAGGCTGTCTTTGAACCACAATTCTCATATATCAGCCTTCTTTGTAGCTAGGATTACGGGCGTGAACCACCAGCTCTGGGCTTATTTTAAACTTCTTATGCCACTAATTTCTCTTTTAGCACATAACCATTGTCTTTTTCATCTAAGAGACTCTGACAACATGAAGACATGGAGAGCTATCAGTTATTGTTTCTTCAAACCATTTTAGCTATAATAAGCTGAGATAAACAATGGGTGATTTGGGCTCCAAGGGCACTTATTCCAGGTTAGCACCTGACCTACTCTGATTTTTAAAAAAGAAAGACAACTATAGTAACTAAGGTATAGTGTACACATAGGATGTGAGAAGTGAGTGTGGACTTAGTATCCTTAGAAAAGGTTCTACCACCTATCATTTTAGAAAGCTAATCAGAGTGTGTGTTTCGTTCTATTCCTGAGCATATGTGTAGGCACACATACCTACAATAGAATGGAAGTTTCTGAATCATATAGCATGAAATATCCAATGATAATATATGAAAACTTGTTGCCATGGTTTTGAACATTTTCAAAAAAAATATTTAATTTTATTCACAGCTCTGTATACTCCAAAAGGAATATATAATCCTGGTATCATTATTTTTCTGGAGTAGAAGCTCTCCTGTAGCATATGCTAAGTTATAGAGTAACTATTTCCTAAAGTGCAATTCCTTGTTGTTAGTATAGGAATTAATTTACTGTTATTAAACAGTTAAAAAAATCTTCAACCAGTAAACTATAAATGTTTTTTTCATGTCCTTCTATTTCCCAAAAGAGTGTATAGTTTTATATGACATAATCGAGATGGACTCTGAAGATACAGAGATATACACTGAGGTAGGAAGTAAATACTTTGTTCCTCTTACTGTGAGGTGAGTCTCAACTTCTGGCTGAGACAGGGAAAAAGTCACCTTCAGAAGGAGGATAATACCTGGCTATCCTCAGAGTATCTCACTATTTGGTCTTCAGGATGGGAGGGATTCCTGTCTTCCTGTTTGAATGAAATCTGGAGTCTAACTCGGCAAGAAGAAGATGATCTGTATATTTCAGAAACTTGTAAAATGGATGCCCAGAAATTACTAAAGAAATGAAATCTCAAAAAGTCTTTGGAGAAGGGGAACGTGTTGCAGACCCCTTCATTCTGGAAAGGAAGACATGGAACTAACTGTGGGGCCTGCAAAAAACCATACTGAGATTTCCCAGTAAAGAAGGAGAAGCCACAGTGACTGGGGCTCGTGAAGATATACAAACTCCTGCTCCAGCGAAAAGCTGACCTAGACAGTCCTTTCTCACATTTACTTTTGGGAAACTTCCCCTGGTTCCTAGGCAGGCATTCCTGACTGCCTTGGGCCATAAGTGACTTTGCCTCAGGGCATAGGTGACTTTTACTCAGGTGTCTACAGGGATACCTTGAGTCAGAGCCACCCTGAGACCTTTGAGAGCCTATCACTAGCCACCTATTCAAGAGTCATTTCTTTAAGAAAGTTTTCTTTAAGGAAGTTCTGTCTACTAGACAAGATTAGAGCAAATACAGCCTAGAAAGAATAATGAGACTTGACCACCAGACTTAATTCAGCATTGTACATAGGCAATACGGTGTGTTCCCGGAACATGCTAAACTATTTTGTAATACTTTTCTTGGAAAAGTAACTTTTAGAAATAATGTATGTACAAGTGATTACTTGATTGCTCAAAAAGAATAAATATTTTGTTACCCTGATCTAGAGAGAAGAAATGTTATGATAAGGAGACATCCTGATGATATCACCATATTAAGTCACCATGTGGGAAACAGATGTTTGGGAGGTGGGTCAGGATGGGTACAGAGACAGTTTGACAGTTATTGGTAGTTTAGCTCTGTAATGAGAGCATGTGTATCTGCTTTATAAGAAAATATAGTTTCTGTTTCTTTGGAGTAGGATTTGACACAATCTGAGCATCAGGAAATCATTGTAATTCCCTTAAACAAAAGCAATGTTTGCTAGTTTATTTTCTTCCTTTCACTTTTCCTGAGTCATGTGACTTTGATATTAGTGTGAAGCTCTAGCTTTACTCTTCCTCCTTAAGGAGAGACACAAATAATCTCTAAGGAGGTAGGAATTGAATATACTTGAAAGAATATAAGTCTCTCTCTTCCTTTCAGGAATAGTTACATCAGAAAGCTGATACAATATCTAGAAATAGCTTCATTAGATGCAATGGTTTTCATGCCTAGTATTCATCTAATTGTATTATACAAATACTTAATATTTCAAGAGTAAAGGCAAGATGTAAGGCTATCTATACATTTTAGTTTTATTACCACAATATATAACAACATCAGAAAATGAAAATACCATGTGTCATGGAACTACTAATATTTTCCTTTTCAACTTTCCTGTAAAATATTTGTAAGATCATTTTCTGCATGCTGTACAGGTAGCAGTTAGTGAGGAGACTTGAGAAAATGAAAAAGGAAGTGAAAATGGAAGATAAATTACTCATGTAAATGTAACTCCTCTTTACAATAAAAAATATATTAATAAAAATTACAAAATTAGAATACAATCATTAAACTTCCTGACTCAGAGGTGACCTCTGCTCTGTAGACTGGACCTAGGAAGAGAAATTTCTCCCAAGCAATCTCAATAAAGGTAATGCTGTTATTTCTACCCTAGAGACAACCCACTTTCAGTCTATTTATAGCAGGTACTTTATTTATATTTGATTACTTTACATCTGTCCACTTATAATCGGTACTTGCACTGATTTTGCTGCAATGAACTAAAGACCAAGGGAAAACCTGGCATCTCTGCCTCCATTTTGTGTTTGCTATTGTTTTAAGCCACTCCTTCCAAAATCACTTTGCAGTCACCTTGGGTTCAGGCAAGACAGAACTGATCAGTATCATCTTTATGACAAGGAACAGAAACTACCCTTAAGGAGCAGCAGAACCCTGTAGGGAAGATTTCCCTCAAATGAGGACAATTATGTATGAAGATTAGCTGTACCCTGGAGCTCGAGAAAGCAAATTATGAAAAGTAGGTTGCTCCCTTGAAATAATGACAGACATTCCAACTTCTCTACAACCTAGGAGAACCAGAACTCAGATGATGGCAAACTGCACCTATACCTGAGACTCTTAAACTATGCATATCTTTTCTGTTGCCCCCTAATCCATCCTTTATTTAAGCTTACATTCTTATCTGTACATTGAGGAAGGCTGAATGAATTCTCTTCCCATTACATTACACTGTGTAAAAATCTCCTTTCATAAGTCATATTCCTTTTCTATCATTTTCATTATACTTCTTGTCTAGCCTGATTTCTCTCATGGGTTGTAAGAACTGAGGTGGATAGCTATGCTGACTTTCTGGTAACAAACAACACACACACACACACACACACACACACACACACACAAAGACACATACACACACATCGATTTTATCTGATGTGATCTTAAAAATAAAATAAAATAAAAAGACAAGAACCACATTCACCTGATAGAAAAGCTTAGTGAGAGTTAAACCAGATGCTATTTTTCTTTTCTCATTTTAATCTGTGTCACAACAGCTCCCTGTTGCTTTGAGTGGCCCAGAGAATTGTAGCCTCTGTTGTAATCATTTATTAACCAGAGTGCCTGATAGATTCTACCTAGTAGCACTGTTTCTTGTACAATACTAAAAGATTTGACATGTGTACTTCCCTGTAATTAATTCTTCTTCTACTTACAAATCTATGGAGAATTTGGGTAGGGATTATGTTGTAGCAGGGATAGGTTGTTATTCAGATGATCTAACATAGTCCTGGAGAAAATAACACAGTAATTCAATAGTATCTTTAGGGATGGGGATTATGATTTATAGGCATTCTCCTATCACAATGTTTCCCATCAAAGAGAATAATTGCTATCAGTACAATAAGAATACAAAGTATTTTAAAGCAAGATGTCTGTATATCTATAATTTTACATTCAATTAAATCTATAGATGAAAATGTTTCTAAGTTTTTCTTCATATATATGCATACACACACACACACACACACACACACACACACACACACACATGTCCCGGGGTGGAAAAAGTGTTTACAATGTGCTGACTACAGGCAAAGTACCATTCTTAGAGCTTTATATAGATTGAATCATCTAAATTCTATAGAACTGTAAGAGGTAGCAAGTATTTCATTTTCAAAATGAAGAAATAGAAAGGTTAGCCAGTCACACAATTGGGCAGTTGAGTGGATCCCAAACATAGTTTGTGCTTGAAGAAATGGTACTAAAATGTGCCATTTGCTTCCTATCTATGTAAAAATAAATTGTGGCTGGGCACTGGTGGCTCATGCCTTTAATCCTTGCTACTCAGGAGGCTGGGATCTGAGGACCATGGTTTGAAGCTAGCCTAGGCAGGGAAGTCAGTGAGACTCTTACTCCAATTAACCAGTAGAAAAGTGGAAGGGGTGTTGTGGTAGAGTACTAGCCTTGAGTGAAAAAGTTCTGGAACAGTACCCAGGCCCTGAGTTCAAGCCCAACTAATGACCTAAAACAAAAACAATTATAAACACATTGTAAAACATACCATTTGTTGAATGGTATGCATTTCATGTGTCTCTCTGTGTCAGATATTTTCTAAGAATTTTATTTCCAATATCTCATTTAATTCTTCAGTAATTCTCTGTGCAATAAGTTCCATTTTGAAGACAGAGAAACTAAAGATCAAAGAATAACTACAAGTTCAAGTTACAAAAATATTATAAGTGAGATAAGATTCATATAACCACTCAAGTTCAATATTAGCGATCCTCAACATTTATTGAACACTCATGACATTCTATATTAGACTGATGTGTAACTTTCTCCTACGTTATGTTATTACCTAAGGAGTATAGTTTGTCCACTAATTTATACAAAGGAGTCCAGGAAGCAACATTAAATCAGAATGTTAGAAACCAAAGAATGTAAATTGTCAAATACTTGATTCTCTAGAATGCATTTTTAAGATTGCATAAGCATTCCTGGACCTATTAATGTTCAAGTGACATTCTAGAAATGCTATATTTTGGTGAATAACTATTCCTGCATTTATGGAGTGACAGAGTTGATGGGATTTCTCTCTCAGTGATTTTACTCCTCTGGAAAACTAATAAGATGAAGAACATTTATTTGAAAACTTTGGCATTTTCCAAGTCTTGGGTGTAGAATTGGAAAATCTACAAGAGTGAACAACTTAAACCTCAGTTTTTAAATGAATATATTAATATGATTAGAGACCTTGTTACCAAACCAACTGAATAACCCAAAGTCATCTGGGTCTACATCTAAAATTTAAGTACATTGTACAATTATACTATTGATATATGGGGGTTGGTAATGCTGGCGAAAGGTGGTATAGAAATTTGGTAGGACAGTTTTTTATTTAATGAAAAACTGATTTACAAAGTAGACAAATATGCCAAATAATTATACTATATCCTATAAATACCAGGGTATTACTTTGTACTAAAACCTATTCACATTTTAAAGAGTTAAGCTGCCTCTGAGTGTATTTATTGATTTCTACTCTGTACAAAATAATAGTGTCTGACTGGTAGCTAAGTGGCAACCAGCTCACTGCTTCATTTTAAGTACAAAGTGGGAGTGACCTTTTCTTATTTCACAACAGTAATGAATTATCTATATATCTGTCTACCTACCTGTATACCTCTATATCTATCTATACATATATCATCTAGACAGGCTTTAGACACTGGAAATAATAATCTAGAACTTATAATGTAGAACACTTGTAGCAACTTACTATTGAAGATCTTGCAGAAGAGTAGAGAGCCCTCTGGGTCTCCAGAAATTCCTTGCTACTGTTCAACTTCATGTGAAACTTTATTACATTTAAAACTTTGAGGCACCTAGTAATGTTGATAGATTCAATGCAAATTTATATCAGTTTACTTGTACAATTTTAAAAAATGAAATAACTCATTCAAATGATGATGACAAAAATTGTTGGTAACTTTTTCACAAAGCCTTATCAGCACTGGTATGTATGCATTTATTGGTTTATAACTTTTCTATTTAAATGGAGACTATTATAGCTTACATAGACTTGTTTGGCATTTCTCTTTACTATATAGGCCAATAAATTGAGGAGTCTACCTTCATTACTTTATATCACATCTTCACAGACTTTCTACCCTAAATTGGTATCCCCAAATATCATAAATTATTTTTTCTTTTTTCAACAAATGAATCTAATTCCAAATGGATAGGGATAAGAAGAAAAAATAACATCATATAGAGAGGCTAAAATTTAATGTTACTAGCTAAAATTATGTTTCAAAACAAGAAAATCTAGTTTAAGTTATCTCATACTTTTCTGCAAATAATTTTCCTTAGTTTATCCATTGAAAATATGAACCATTACACATCTAGATGCAAGGCATTATGTTCTATAATAGCTATACATTAGCACAACAAATAAGACAATAAATAGTTCCCAACTGAATATTTTCTTGACTTTATTATGGCAGGAAAGTGTACCCAGAAACCATTGCAGTTTCCATGTTTAGTATCATTTTAATAACCTACATGTGATATTCAGCACTTCAGTAAGGTTTGTGTTACAAGATTTTGCTCAAGTGTTCTGGGCACGGTTAAGGTTACCTAGCTAAGTTGTGACTTTTGAGAGTATTGGTGTTTGATTTAGGATATTTTCACTTTGTGATGAGTTTATTGCAATACAATCCTATCAAAAAACATAAGGGACATCTGTGCTCATTTCTGGGGCTTGTTTTGAGGAAGGAAGAAAAAAAGAAAACAGGTAAACATAGAGTCATTTTTAAGAGATATAAATGAGCAGGTAAATCAACTGGCCTCTAAATCACCTCTTCCCTTTAGGATTTCAGATTGCCTCCTAATCTTCCCCTTCTCCTCTACTTGTTCATAGTGAGTGAGGAACTTGCTTTCAGTGATCCACTTGGGTTTTCAGGCATAATCTGTTTATTTATCCTATGGAAAATAATAAACCTATAAAAGACCAAATGGCTAGCTCTATCTCAGCAAGCTCTATTGGCTCCAGAAAATGTGAATTTGTTACCTATAATTTGGTCATGCGCTTGAAACTGTTGATGACAGGGAATTTTGTTTTTTCTCTCTCCAGTTCTGATTGGCTGATTGAGGTCTATCCATGGGTTTGGTACAATCAAATCAGTAGTAGGCCATAATCAATAGCATCATTACAGGGTTGCATGACTAAATCAGCAACATCAAGACAGAAGCTGAGCATAATGGCTGAATTAAAAAGAAATGAGCAAAAGATCCAAGATCAAATGAAACAGGGACCCTCAACGTGCTAGGGAAAGAATTTGCTCTCTATCCATTCCAGTCAAGACAAAAAGACTGATCATTTAACTTAGTGATCACTTTCTTGGTGGTCATTCCCTCACCACGTAATTATTAGTGAATAATAGAAAACAAAATCAAAATTTAAGTTTCAAATCTGATTCCAATATTAATGTACAAAGAAAAGGTTAATTATCATCTCCAAAAATTATATTAAGTGAAGTAAACCAGGCCCAAAGAAACATAGGTCCCATGGTTTCCCTTATTTGCAATAACTAGTATATGTCTGAGACAAGCAGAAAAGGTCAGATAAGATGATGTTAGGTGAAATGATCCCCAAGAAAAGGACACAAGTGGTTTTTTCTTTCTTGCTATTGTTTCCAACGTATTTATAAGGTGATTTTTTTGTTGCTGCGTTGTATGTCCTTCCCCCACGGTATAACCCCTGTTTTCACTGTATTTGATGTTGGTATAATTTGGGGAGGGGAAGGGAAAAAAGTAAATTGTTTAAATAGGGATACAGGTGGGCCCATTGCAACAATGAGATGTACAAGATGCTATGTTGAAAAACAAACTTTATAACTTTGGCAGGGCAGAGGGATGGAGGGGGAGGGAGTGTAGTCGTGGAGATGGGAGAGAAGGGGTGGTAGGGGAAAAACAAAGGAGAAGATAAGAAATGTACTTGATAAGAAATGTACTCATTACCTTGTTCATGTAATTGTAACACCTCTGTATGGTATTTTCATAATAAAAATTTATTAAAAATAATTTTTTCATCTACAAGATGTGATAACATTCTCCCAAAGAACCTTACTTGAAGATTAACTCTGATCATGCCCCATAGTGACTCCAAACTTAAACTACAACATATACAGTTAAAATGGACTATTAACATGACACCATTTCTGTTAAAAGTATTCTGATAATACTACTTTCAGAATACAGAATTTTTTAAAGCTGGTCAACAGTAGTTTACATATGTAATCCTAGCTATTTAAAGGACTGAGATTTTTGAATTATGGTTTGAAACTAGCCTGAGAAGTTTGTGAGATCCCTTCTTAAGGAAATAGTCCACAAAGTGGTATATGCCTGTTTTCCTACCTGCAAGAGAGGCAAACATAGGTGGATCTCTGCCAAACATGATTCTCAGCAGAAAGTGGGATCCTATCTCAAAAAAATAAACCAAAACCAGGTCTTCAGACATGGCTTAGTGGTCAGAGCACCTGTCTAGTAAGCATAGGGAATTGAGTTCAAACCCTAGTAATACCACTAGAAGGTTTGTTTTCCTCCCATAATCAATTCATAAAATTCCTTGCTTCATTCTAAAAAAAACAGTATTAAGCTGGGCACTGGTGGCTCATGCCTGTAAACCTTGCTACTCAGGAGCCTGGGTAAGAGGATGGAGGTTCAAAGCCATCCTGAGAGTAAAATAGTCCCTGAGACTCATCTCCAATTAATTGCCAAAAAGCTAGAAGTAGAGCTGTGGCTCAAGTGGTAGAACATGAGCCTTGAACAATTAAGTTTAGTTACAGTACCAAGTTCAAGCTCCAGAACTGGCACAAAGAAATGAGTTACATTATAACTTTAATACTGTAAAGACTGAAGGAGCTCAAAGATATATTGTAGACTACTAGGGAGACTCTAAGTAATAACACACACACACACACACACACACACACACACACACACACACACACACACACACACGGAAAAAAAACACAATTCTATATGTCCAACTGGAAGTGAGCCTAGTTTGTGTCCTCTGAAGACTGGAATGGATTATAAATAGATGGTATTGTTGGGGGTAAAAGTGTCAGGCAGTAGTGAGCTATAAGGACAGCTAGGATATTTGGTTTGAATATACAATGGTCTCAAATGCTAATGTGGTGAAGATTTGGACCCTAGATAGTGACTATTCAAATGTGATTAAATCATGAGTTAACATTAAACAAGGTGGAATCTGATGGAAGAATTAAGTAACTGATAGGTATATCTTGTCTTCTGTTGCTGTGAGTTGAGCAGATTCCCTCCACTATTCTTTGCCATGATGTTTCTATCTCCACATGGGTCTAAAAGTAGCAGGGCCAAAACAACAATGGACAGAAACTTCTGATGCTACAAGCAGAAGTAAATCTTTCCTCCCTCAGTTTTTTCAGGTGTTTGGTTATAGTGTCTATGAAACACTAATACAGAAGGATAAAACCAAGAGCACAGGACATGGAGATTCTCCGTGGCCTTGCTATTAATTCAACACCTAGTATGGGCCTTTGGAGTCAAGTTTAAAACATTCAGCTTCATTTATGAAAGGGTTGGGACCTAGTGACCTTTCCAATTTCCTTTTAGTTATACGAATCCATGATACTATAAATTAATTTGTTCTTCATTTTTATAGCACATTTCAGCTTCGGAAGCATTTGGACATAGATGATTTGCTGGTCCTATAAGGAAGTGCACTTTTTTTCATAATTATTTTTTGGCAAAAGAAATATCTAGAGGTTTACCCTTTATAAAGGTTGATTATTAAGCCCAAAGCAAGGATGTAGATTGTGAAAGATTTATTTGAATTTAAGATTTGTATTAACGTTGGGAGTGTTTCCCTTTAAGAGTCTTTGGCAATTACAGGCTGTTTTGAACTACCATGTGATGCCAGGCTGCTATGGAAACCGCATTAATACATGAGCCACGCAAAGTCACATCAAATGTCCCTGCCCTTTGGCTATGCTAACTTACTCATCTGTTTTGTTTTTTTTTTTGAAAAAAAATATTTCTCTCTTCTTTTTCTATTTTTCTCCTTAGTCACGAGCACATTGTGCTTATAATCCAAGAAACCTCATTTGAACGTGACTCATACTCAAGAAATGCATCTAGTAAATTGGAACAAAAGATCCTGGTGGAAATATAATGTAGGAAAATAATATATTTTAAAACATATGCATAGGATGCATTAAAAAATTTCTTTGGCTCAAAAAAGTGTGAAATAAAGAGAAGTTAAATTCAGGCATTAGGGTCAGGTATATGAATTTTAGTAGGATAATTTTGACTGTAAATGTAGATATTATAAAAATAGATATTTAGAATGACTCAAACCTGCCCACAATTGTACATTTTTAAACTTTGATTACTTTTGTAAAGTATTATTGTTATCATTATTTTTTTTAAAATATTTTGGTTGGTACTGGGGATTGAACTCAGGGGCTAGAAGTTATCCCTGAGCTTGTTTGCTCAAGGCTAGTTCTCTATGTCTTAAAACTTTGATTATTTTTGTAAATTATTGATTAATTGATTTAGTTAGTTAGTTGGTTGTAGGTCTTGAACTCAGGTACTGGGCAACGTCTCTGAGCTCCTTTGCTCAAGGTTAGTGTTCTGCCACTTTGAACCACAGCACCACTTCCAGTTTCCTGGTGGTTACTTGGATAAGAGTCTTCTAGTCTTTCCTGACTGGGCTGGCTTTGAACCACTATCCTCAGAACTCAGCCTCCTAAGTAACTAGGATTACAGGTATTGTGGCTGAGCTTAGATTTATAAATTATTAGTCTTTATAGATATTAGTGAATCTTAATATAGCAGCAATTATCTCTTTCTACATATAATAGCTATAAGTAGGACCACATATTAATTATAGCAGTTTTTCCAAAAATTAATATTTTTATTACAATGTTAGAAATAATACATTCCTTTCTTATGGATTTTTGATATTTGAAATCTTGTGTTAAGATTCTAGCATTGGGAAACCATGGGACCTGTGTTTCTTTGTGCCTGGCTTACTTCACTTAATATAATTTTTTCCAAGTTTTTCCATTTCCTAACAAATGGGGCAATGTCATTTTTTCTGATGGTTTCCCTTATTTGCAATATCTAGTATATGTATGAGTCAAGCGGAAAAAGTCAGATAATGTGATGTTAGGAAAATGAACCCTTAGATAGGTATTTTAATGTTTTTTTTTCTTTCATGCATGTGTTTCTAACGCATTTATAAGATTATTTCTTTGTTGCTTTGTATGTCCCTCCCCCACAGTATAACCCCAGCTTTCAATATATTTGATGTCAGTATAACTTGTGGAGGAGATGGGGAAAAACAAGTCGTTTAAGGATTCAGGTGGACCTGTTGCAACAATGAGAAGTACAAATTGTCATGTCAAAAATGAGCTTTACAATGCTGTGGGGGGGGGAAGGATTGGGTGGGGGGGAGGGGGGAGGCTGGGAAGGGAGGTGAAGGGTAAACAAAGGAGGGGGCTGCAATGATTGGTAAGAAATGTGTGCATTATCCTGCCCATGTAATTGTAACCCCTCTGTACAGTATGTTCACAAATAAAAAAAAAAAAAAAAGAGTCAAGCCTATGTGTCTTTGAGGAAAAAAAAAAAGATTCTAGCATTGGAAGCATAGAATTTCATCATATATATATTTATATATGCCACATTTTCTTGATCCATTCATCTACTGAGGGGCATCTGGGTTGGTAACATATCTTAGCTATGGTGAATAATGCTGCAATAAACATACTTGTGCTAATAGCTTTGGTATGGCTTTGTTTGTGGTCATTTGGGTAAATGCCCAGAAATGGGATTGCTGCATCATAGGGGAGCTCCATTTAGTCTTTTGAGGAACCTCTATACTGCTGTCCAGAATGGTTGAACAAGTTTATACTCCTGCCAACAGTGTGATAGCATTCCCTTTTGGCCACATCCCCTCCAGCATCTGTTGTTATTAGATTTCTTGATTATAGACATTCTAACTCCAGTAAGGTAGAATCTCAATGTTGTTTTGGCTGACATTTCTTTTATGGCCAGAGATGTTGAGCATTTCTTCATGTGTCTATTAGCCACTCTTATTTCTTTTTCAGGGAAGTGTCTCTTTAAGATTTTTGCCCACTTATTAAAGGAGCGGTTGAAAGAATGACACCACCCCATTTGTAAGGAAATGGAAGGACTTGGAAAAAAAATCATATTAAGTGAAGTAAGCCAGGCCCAAAAAACATAGGTCCTATGATTTACCTTATTTGCAATAAATAGTATATGTCTAGGATAATCTTAGCTGATGATCAGAATAGCTCAATAGCTATATATGACCATATAAGATGATGCTAAGTGAAATGAACTCCAAGAGATTTTTTCTTTGTTGTTGTTGTTTATAATGTATTATCTGCTTCCTTGTTTGTTTTGAATGTTCTTCCCTCTATGGTATATCTCCTTTTGTCACTGTATTTGAATTTGGTACCCTGGTATTGTATATAAGTTTATCTGAACTAGGGAAGGGAAGAGGAACAACAGAGTTATGAGACAAAGGACAAGGGAGGACCCAATGCAACAGCAATATACACAAAACTATATATGTTGGAAATGATCTGTACAACTTGGGGAGAATTGGGAGGATAGAAAGTAGGAGAAAAATGAGGGAAGGGGTAAGAAGTCTGACAAGAAATGTACTTATTACCTTTCTTATGTAACTGTAACCCCTCTGTACATCACCTTGACAATAAAAAAACAAAGATGGGGAGAAGAGATTCTATCATTGGTTTTTGAAATAGCTCATTATCTCTCTCTAGATCCTTAAACTATCACTATACCATATTAATTTTTAATAAAATGTAACTTTTAATAAAAGTATAATGATTTGACAGCATAGTTCATTACTTAGAATCATTTGCAATTTGACTTAATTTTTCCAGGTAAACATTATAAAGTCCTTACTCCCAATGAAAGTTCTCAATTCCATTTATTTTCTTTTTCATTTAATTTGATTTATTTTGCATTTAATGTTTAACTTAAACATGGAAGGAAATTTCACCATTTTTTACAAGAAATTGAGTACTGAGTGCTTTCACATAGGGCATATTAGATAAATAAAAATGAATACTGGGCCGAAGTTTTAAGAGAAAATTGATATTGAAGGTACGCAACTTTGAAAATGGACAAGAAAAACAATTGTTCTTATTGTTTTAGGGAGCTCAGGGTCAAGGTACTAGTACAGAATCAATGACACAAAGAAAACAAAAGCTGGTTGATTGTTAAGTTAATGTCATTCTTCAAGTTTAGCAATATTTTAATTTTTAAAATTTTATTATAGGTTTTTTTTGGGGGGGTGGTCTGGTCGTGGGGCCTGAACTTTAGGCCTGGGCACTGTCCCTCAGCTCTTCAACTCAAGGCTAGCGCTGTACCACTTTAGCCACAGTGCCACTTCCGGCTTTTTTCTTTTTGCTTATGTGGTACTGAGGAATCGAACCAAGGGCCTCATGCATACAAGGCAAGCACTCTACCAAAATAGCCAGACCCTTAGCAAATCTTATCAGAAAAAGAAGAGAACACACCCAAATAAATAAACTCAGAAACATCACCACAGAAACAATCAAGATTCAGAACATTATAAGGGAATACTTCTCAAAACTTTATGCTAATAAGTTTGAGAAGTTGGCAGAAATGGGCCTTTTCCTAGCAAATATGGACATGCTGAAGCTAAACCAAGATGAGTTAAACCATCTTAACAGGCCATATCAAGCATTGAAATAGAAACAGCAATAAGAGACCTCCCATCTAAGAAAAGCCCAGGTTCAGATGGTTTTACAGCAGAATTCTACAAGGCCTTCAAAGCAGAGCTCACACCAATACTCCTTCAACTCTTCAATGAAATTGAAAGAGAAAGTTCACTACCGAACACATTCTATGAAGCCATAATAACCCTTATTCCAAAACCAGGCAGGGACTCATCAAAGAAAGAGAACTATAGACCCATTTCTTTGATGAACATTGAGGCAAAACTTCTCAACAAAATTTTGGCCAATCAACTTCAACAATTCATCCAAAAAAATCATACACCACGATCAAACAGGATTCATTTCAAGGATGAAAAGCTGGTTCAATATACACAAATCAATTAACATAATTCATCACATCAACAAGAGCAAGGATAAGAACCACATGGTTATCTCAATAGATGCAAAAAAGCATTTACCAAGATCCAACACCCCTTTATGATGAAGGTTCTGGAAAAATTGGGAATCCATGGAACATTCCTCAATACAATAAAAGCTGTATATGACCACCCTACAGCCAGCATTATACTCAATGGTGAAAAACTAAAGCCATTTCCTCTAAACTCAGGAACGAGACAAGGATGCACACTCTCTCCATTGCTCTTCAATTTAGTATTAGAATGCCTATCTACAGCAATAAGACAAAATACAAACATAAAGGGGATCCAAATAGAGAAAGAAGTAATACTCTCCCTCTTTGCTGATGACATGATTTTGTATTTAAAGAATTCCATGGACTCCGCTCCCAAATTACTCAAGGTGATTAATTACTCAAGGCAAATTAACCTCCAAAATCAGTGGCTTTTCTGTATGCCACAATGAGAAAAGTGTGGCTGAAATTAGGAAAGCAATTCATTCCTAATAGCCCCACAAAAAAATAAAATACCTAAGAATTAACTAAACCAAAGAAGTGAAGGACTTCTATGATGAAAACTTTAAAAACCTGAAAAAGGAAATCAAAACAGAACTTATAAAGTGGCAAAAACTCCCATGGTCCTGGATTGGAAAGATCAACATCGTGAAAATGGCAATACTTTGCAAGGCTATCTACAAATTCAATGCAATACCTATCAATATTCCAACCTCATTCTTCAAGGAAATAGTAGAAGCGGCAATCCAAAAATTCATATGGAACAATAAAAGACCCAGAATAGCAAAAACAATCCTTAACAGAAAGAACAGTGCTGGAGGAATATTAATACCAAATTTCAAGCTCTACTACAAAGCCATAATAATCAAAACAGCTTGGTACTGGCACAAGAAGAGACCTCAGGACCAATGGAATAGAATTGAAAACCTAGAAATGAACCTAATGACCTATAGCCATCTAATCTTTGATAAAGGAGCTAAAAAAAATAGAATGGAAGAAAGACAGCCTCTTCATTAAATGGTGCTGGCAAAATTGGTTAACTACTTGTAGAAAACTGAAACTAGATCCTTATACATCACCCTGCACCAGAATCAACTCCAAATGGATCAAAGACCTCCATGTCAAAGCAGACACTCTGAAAACATTACAGAATGGAATAGGAGAAACCCTAGGTCTCCTTGGAGCAGGCCGAAATTTCTTAATAGAGACCCGGAAACACAACAAATCAAAGAAAGGTTGGACAAATGGGATTGCATGAAATTGCAGAGCTTCTGCATGGCAAAGGACATAGCTAGCAAGATCAATAGAAAGCCCACGGATTTGGAGAAGATCTTCACTAGCCATACAACAGACAAGGGTCTCATATCTAAAATATACTTGGAACTCAAAAAATTAAATCCCCCAAAAACAAATCTTCAAAGAAACAACTGCCCAATAAATAAGTGGGCTAAAGACTTAAAGAGAAACTTCTCTGAAGAGGAAAGAAGGATGGCCAATAGACACATGAAGAAATGCTCAACTTCTCTAGCCATAAAAGAAATGCAATTCAAAACAACATTGAGATACCACCTCACCCCAGTTAGAATGGCTATAATCATGAACTCAAATAATAACAGATGCTGGAGGGGATGTGGACAGATGGGAACCTTATTACATTGTTGGTGGGAGTGTAAACTTGTTCAACCACTTTGCAAAGTAGTATGGAGGTTCCTCAAAAGACTCCACATAGAGCTCCCCTATGACCCAGCAATCCCACTTTTGGGCATTTACCCAAATGATCACAAACAAGACCATACTAAAGCTACCAGCACAACTATGTTGACTGCAGCATTATTTACCATAGCTAAGATATGGAACCAACCCAGATGCCCCTCAGTAGATGAATGGATTAAGAAAATGTGGGTATATATACACAATGGAATTCTATGTCTCCATCAGAAAGAATGACATTGCCCCATTTGTTGGGAAATGGAAGGACTTGGAAAAAATTACATTAAGTGAAGTAAGCCAGGCCCAAAGAAACGTAGGTCCCATGGTTTCCCTTATTTGCAATAACTAGTAAATGTGAGTCAAGCAGGAAAGGTCAGATAAGTTGATGTTAGGGAATGAACCCCAAGACAAGTATTCAAATGTTTTTTTTTCATGCAATTATTTCTAACATATTTATAAGATGATTTCTATGTTGCTTTGTATGTCCCTCCCCCACGGTATAACCCATGCTTTCACTGTTTTTAATGTTGATATAATTTGGGGAGGGGAAGGGGAAAAACAAATCGTTTAACTAGGGATACAGGTGGACCCATTGCAACAATGAGATGTACAAGATGCTATGTTGAAAACGAACTTTACAATTTAGGCGTGGGGGGGGGCGGGCAGGGGATGTAGTTGTGGAGGTGGGAGAGAAGGGATTGTAGGGGAAAAACAAAGGAGGAGGCAGCAATGCTTGATAAGAACTGTACTCATTACCTTGTTCATGTGATTGTAACCGCTCTTTATAGTATTTGCACATTAAAAACTGTTTAATAAAAAAAACCTTTCTGTTCACGAGAACTCTTTATCAAACTACCTCCTACCCCAATCACAGCCACATTACAGAGGAGATGTACATGCTACAAAGGGTTAGGAAAAATTGTATATGTAGCAATTACTGTATTGGGTGTTTTTAATCACAGATTTATATGTTTTAGGACTTGAAAGACTCATGGAATTATGGTTTGGAACTTTAGTAAATTGAGAAGTGGATAGTTTAAGCAAGAACATGCATAGGAAGTATTGAAATATCACAGGTAAGACAAGATCAGAAATTTGGCTCCTTCCTGTACTATTGGCTTAATAACCAATTGAATTTTGTTTTATTTAATTCAAAATACTCAATATGATCATATTTCATTAGGAATAGAAAATATTAAAAGAATAATGAAATAATACACAAAGTGAAAATGCTGCTTAAAATATAGTAGTAGTGAGTGCTAACAAATACTTTGTATTGTGAGACTACTGAGCAAATACAAAAACAGGCCACAAGTGCTATAGAATTTGAAACTGCTCAGAATGTACTATGGCCTGTAAAAGGAAAGCAAGAAATCCTAAAGTAAGAACCAGTCAGATGATAAGGGAAGATAAAATGAAAACACTGAGCCATACTTTAGACCTAAGAAGGAAATCACTTTGATGGTCTGATTAAAAACTGGAGCAAACGCTGTGACTATCCTTAGTGATAAAGCAGAGTGGATGAAATGATTTCTGAGCTGATTAATAGTAAATGGCCCAATCAGAAATGTGCTGTGAGATTTTCAGATTAGTTATCAACACTCAGAAGGGAAATTTATGAGCCTCCTAGGGAGGCTAGAGCATTGTCAGGGTGATACAACATCCTGAAAGAGATAAGAGACTGAAGATATTTTTGAGTTTATGTTCCCCAGTCCTATACTGATTCAAGAGTAAGTTACCAATTACTGAAAAATGTAGGGACGCAGGAAACTTCATTTTCTTTGGAACCAACAATTCTTTTCTTAAAAATGAACAGTTGTGTGTGTGTGTGTGTGTGTGTGTGTGTGTGTGTGTGTGTGTGTGCGTGCACATGCATGTTGGTATTAGGGCTTATACCACTTTTTCCACTGAAGGCTGGGCTTCTACTACTTGAGCTTTTCTGGCTAATTGGAGATAAGAATCTCAGAGTTTTCTGCTTGGGTTAGCTTTGAACCTTGACCTTTGATCCTCAGATCTCAGTCTCCTGAGTAGTTAGTATTATAGGCACAAACCATTAGACCAATTAGGCTTTCTCACAGTAACTTCTAGAAGGCTTTGGCTGCATTTCCAAAAGTTATGATTTAGCTGGTTCGGCCCACTCTGGTAATGTTTATGCTACCAAGAGCCCATAGTTTGGCCGAGAGACAATTTTGTTTTGCAGGAGTGTTTAACAAGCACCATTGCTGGATAGGCTGCTGGTGGACAGAAAGCAAGCCTGTGAACAGTGCGCAGAGTCTGAGTCTATGTGAGAATGGGCCAGGTGTAAAAAGTGTTTTTGTTCTATTACGCTGGGTGCTGCTGCGCCTGAAGATTGTGGATAGGAAGCTTTGCAGAAAGCATTCTCACCCTGCTTGGTCGTTTTCTTTTGGTCAGTCTAAATGGGAGAACCTTCTCTCCCACATTTATTCATTTCAAAGCTGAGGGGGAAATGGACTTCTGACATTTCACAGTGTGTATTGTTCAAGATTATGCCTCCTCCTTAAGAAGGATTTAAGAATGACTGATGTAGTCACAAATACAAGGCCCACTCAAACTAAATGCTCATCCAGCTCCAGGGTTCCAGGTAGGATCAATTTTCCCTTCATACTCACTTTCTTCAGGTGTATCTCTTCACAGCCCATCTTCTTCTACATGCCTGAAAGTCTCCATTTCAGTAGATCTACTCCAAGGTTCAAGGATACATTGGATGAAGCAAAGGGCTTCCCTTAAGGAGCTTGGTAAGAATTCAAAGCTTTCACTCTTTCTCTCTCTTTTTGTTTTTTAGCTATTTTAAGTTATTTTTAAATCAAAACCTTTTTATTTGAGAGAAAAGAAAGTGGAATGTTTTAAGGAAAATTTGGATCCTTAACAATTATGAAACTTCCATGTAACACCTGTTGAAATTACTTAATGACAACTTCTTGCCTGTTAAAAACACCTTTAAATTAGGTTTTCTGTTTGAAAAGGTTGTACATAGCTCCCTATTGAGACATTAATTGTTTTATTTTTGTTTGTTTGCATGGGGGTGATTGAATTCAAAGTTGTTAGACAGCTGCTCTACCACTTGAACCATGCCTCTAGCCTTCTTTTTGTGTGCTGAGTATTGTTTTATTTGTGTCACAGAGGTGATGTACAGAGGGGTCACAGTTACATAAGTCAGATAATGAGTACATTTCTTTTTGAGTAGTGTCATCTTTTCCCTCATCTTCTCCCAGTTTTTCCCTCCCATGATGTTGGGCATTTATGCTTTATTCCTCCTATATTCCTCCTAACTTTGCTTCCTTGTGTGTCTGGGAATTAAAGGTACACAAGACGTCACCAACAGTGGTTATGACAGAGTTCATGAACTTTTATATCTGGGCTTTACTTAAACTTTGATCCCTCAAGGTCTTTCTCTCACACAGCCAAGATTACAGGCTTGAGCCACTACACATAAGCTTGGATCTTCTTTTGGTAAACTTTACATATTTTTCCATAACCATCAAAGAAAATCTTTGTTCACATAAAAACAGGTCATTTAATAATTCAAATACATTTATAATGGCTAAAAGTTTTGGAGCTATTAAACTTATGTAGAAAGAATCTTATAGATTAATCATGGCTGTCTTAAACCCTTGTAAAATATGTATAGCTTTTGCTTCCTTTTGAATTTGTCTGTTACAGTTACAATCGACTATAGTTCAGAAAGCTTCATGACAGTGCTCCTTAAGTTGTCTTAAGAACACATCAATTAACTGAATAGGGATTGGCAGTCTGCTGGCAAAGAGGCTGGCAGGTTTATGAAACTACTGACCCAATATCAAGCAGTATGGTTTGAACACTGCTGATTCTTTGATACTTCATTTTCTATGCTTAAGGGATCCTGTTTTCTCTAGTTTCATAAATAAAAAAGGAAATCTTTACATTTTCTTCTTACTTGAAGTCTCTAGAATTTGTAAATATTCTTATTGAATGTTCATATTTTATGACAATTAGGTATTGTCATCAGTACAATCTGTTCTCTTCATAATAAGAAATAATTGGGAACATTAGTTATGTTACCAAGGCCTTGACTGAAATGTAATTTCAGAGAATGAAATGCATAAGAATTTGTTGTAGAGAATGAAGATTATCATTATAGAGTTAATATTTTTATAAAAACCATATTGGAAAAACCTATCCTAGCACTTAGCTTATACAGTTCCTATCATCAGTGGTTAAAAAGAAAAGAATAAGGAGCTGGGAAGGTGGCTCAGTGGCAGAGCGCTTGCCTTGCAAGCATGAGGCCCTGAGTTTGATTCCTCAGCACCACATAAGCAGAAAACGCCAGAAATGGTGTTGTGGCTCAAGTGGTAGAGCACTAATCTTGAGCTGAAGAGCTGAGGGACAGCGCCTATGCCCAGAGTTCAGGCCCCAGGAGTGACCAAAACAAAACAAAAGAACAGAAACGGTAAAAAAAAAAAAAAAAAAGAAAAGAGAAGGAAAAAAGAACATCTTATTTTCTGGAAGGCCAAGAAGCATTGAGATGACTTGAAACCATGAGAAGAGAGAAATTCAATCATAACTTGAGAACAATAAGTGAAATTCACCAGTGATTTTTTTTTTGGCTTGCTTCCCTAGCTTTGAAGAAGTTTTAGAAGTCTAAGTCCTTAAGAAAATTTCTATCCAAGTAAACTCAAAAAGGTTTACCTAGTATTTTACCATTGTGCGTGTACATATGTAAATAATCAGGGTTAATCTAAAGCAACTAGATTTACTATGAGAGCAAGAATCAAAATAGAGTAAGGAGTTTATAGAGAAATTTTATGTTTGAATGGAAAATTATATGGCACTTGGTGAACTAGTATCCTTTCTTTCTTTCTCATTGTCTTACCTAATTCTTTTCCTTCTTATAGTCTTGGCATAACAGTGTTATTTCTTTCCTTCTAATTGTCTCCCTCTATTCTTTGTGAGCAAAAGAAATAGAAATAGAAAAGCCTAAAATGGAAAATTCTTCAAGGCCTCTAATCCTAATAAGGAAAATTGTTAGATAATAGAGTCCTAAGTAGTATCCAAGGGAAAGTTAGGAGAGATCACAAGGGATTTGAGTGAAAACAGTAAACTACAATTAAAATTCTCAAGCTCACAGGTGACCTTAGCCCTGTCAGCTGTTTCTGGGGATAGGAATTTCTAGCAGGCAATCTCAATAAGGGTTCAAACCCTAAGGGCTAATGCGGTCATACTTACCCTAGAGACAGCCCATTTTGTGTCTATTCAAAGTGAATTTGCAACAAGTATTTGAAATGCTTTTGCTGAAAGGCACTGACTACTTACTTGGCCTGCATGGATTAACTAATTAATAATTAGATACAAGAGAAAAGCTTAGCATCCCTGCCTCCACTCTGTAATTGTCTTTGCTGTAAGCCATCCTCTCCACCATCTCTTTGCAATCATCTTGAGTTCTAGCAAAGACAGAATTGATAAATATGATCATCATGAAAAAGGACTGAAACTAATCCTAAGGAACATCAGAGCCTTCACCCCCAGTTTCTTATAATGATCAGGCCAAGTTTCTTATAATGAACAGGCTGTACCCTGGAATTGGAGATATCTCATTGGAATTAGATTGCTTTCACCAAGTGATGACATCTCAGAAGAAGCAGAACTAAAAGTATGATAACTAGGCCACTTCTGTTACTGTTCATACCTTTTGTCTCTCCCTAATTTCCCTTGATTTAGACCTAATAACTGTACTCAAAGATGGCTGGAGATGAACTACAGTGATATCTTCTGATTGCATACCCATGCCACTTGATAATCTTTCTGTACCCTTCTTCATGCCTCTTTATTTGGCTATGAGTAGTGCTTGGCTGTATCCACTTCTGGGTTTTAAATTCTAATTTTCTCTCACATGTGGCTACAATTTTTCAAACTAAAGTTTCCAGATTTCTTCCACTCTCCTGACTTGGATATACTGACAAGTTAAAAAAAAAGTTAGCTTTGTCCTCAAAGCTAAATAAAGCTGGATGATTGGGTATAAACTAGAGGAAATTTCCAGATCACATCACGGGTGGAAAACTTCAAGTCTGCTACACTGCAGGCCATTGGGATGGCTTGTAGGACCCCAATTCTATCTCCAAAGAAACTCAAAATATATTGTGGTTTGTTACCACCATTGTCAAGCCCAATATCTGGAAATCTCTAATGGCTGTTTACTGTACTTTGAAGCAGAATTCCCAAATATTTATCATTTTTTCTTTCATTTTCATAGAAATTCTACTCATATTTGTAATTCTTAGAATACACAAACTTTCAATAGCTGGACCTTAACAAATAAAAGACAATTGAATGAGAAATGGACTTAGGTTTTTGAAAGAAAATAAGAATGCTCTTTGATGAACAAACTTGAATTAGGATTTTTGGGTCTAGTGAAAACTAAGTACAGGACTTGAGCATTCTACCAAGATATCAAGAATCTGGTTACTTTAGAAAGAATTTATCTTCCCTGATGTTACTTTTGACACCCCTTAACTGAAAGATGTTAATTTCCCTTTATTTTCAATTTCATTCAATTCTACATAGAGGTGAATTTTTCTTTCCCTATTGCAACAATTTTTGGGTGAATTCCATTTTTACCACTTTATGAGATATACCCTGGGTTTTCCTTGATAAAAAACTATCAAATGTTTGGTATAAACTAGAGGAAATTTCTGGATCACATCATGGGTGGAAAACTTCAAGTCTGCTACACTGCAGGCCATTGGGATGGTTTGCAGGACCCCATTTCTATCTCCAAAGAAACTCCAAATATACTGTGGTTTGCTACCACCGTTGTCAAGCCCAACATCTGGAAATCTCAAATGGCTGTTAACTGTACTAGATATTTGTAGCAGCCAAATTGACCTAGGATTCTTGCATACAGCAAGAAAATAATTCAGGTAAGACATTAACATAGTATTAGGAAAGTTTATTAGAACAAAAATATGGCAGAAAAAGAGCATGTGACACGAACATGCCACAGGAAGACAGTACTTTAGCTCATGTCAGCCAGTTTGTATGACTGTCTTCTGCGGTTAAATTAGGATCTTTCAAGATGGCTGGTGATTGGTGGGTCTCCTTTCTGTTCTCTATGAGGTCATGATGCCAAAGATGTAGTGTGGTGTCCATTCTTTTTCCTTACTTTATTTTCTGTGCTTTTTTCCCTTGTTTATTTTCCTTACTTCCTTGTTCTTTACCCCTTCTTACTTCCTCATTCATTTGTAGCCCCTGCCCCCATTTTGTTGTCTGGCAGGTTTTGGGTTATCTGCTTCTTCTATCTTCAAGCTGTATAGGCCTCAATTTTCTGACTGCTTGTTTTTCTACCAACTCTTATCAGCAGGATGTTGGTGTAAAGAGTGCAAGGCCAACCAACTAACTATTGCATACTTCGAGAAGAAATTGGACAAGAAGTGATCATAGTGAAAGTGTTAGAAGAGTTTATTAGGAAAAAATACATGGCAGAGAAGGTACATTATGATGACAAGGAAAGAAGGTACTTCAGATCATCTTCAGTCATTTTCAAAGTAATAAAAGCTTTAGGTCTAAGAACACAAAATGTCTTCAGTTCTATTTCATTGGTCCTCAGGTATGTCCTTGGGCTAGTACCAAGCTGTTTTGATTACTATGGCTTTGTAGTAGAGTTTGAAATTTAGTATTGATATTCCTCCAGTTCTTTCTGCTAAGGATTGTTTTTGCTATTCAGGGTCTTTATTGTTTTATTAGATTGCTTCTTCTATTTTATTGAAGAATGAGGTTGAGATATTGATAGGTATCACATTGAATTTGAAGATAGGCTTAGGCATTATTGCCATTTTCATGATGTTAATCCTCCAAAACAACAACAGCAGCAAAAAAGAACAGGAAGCGTCAGGGTCAGGGGAAACAGGTCTACATAGTTTAAGAGTCTGGATTACATGTATGGCCAGCAGGCCCTCATCTTAGTTCTGGTTTTTCTGGATTTTTATGGCTTTTGTAACTTGAGGGAGTAATGTGAGTCTAGTCCCATGACTTGATTTCTCTGGCTCCACTGAATGTGCAACCTGGTAGTCATTGGTTATTATCCTTATTTGGGGAAAACCTGTCCTGCAAACCTCTACTGTTTCTTAGAGTTAGCCTTTTCCTCGTAGCATCTTAGGGTAGTCTAGTTATAAAGATGTTATCAATCAGTTCTGCCTTTCCTGGAGCCCAAAGTAACTGTGGAGAGAATAGCTTAGAACATAGATAAACACAAAATGGAGACAGAGATGTCAATTTTTTCTCCTGTGTTTAGTTAATTTATAGGAACAAAAGCAATTTAAGTACATGTTACAAATAATCTTTCAATAAAGTGAAAGCAGGTTGCCTACAGGGTGGGAATGACAGCATTAGCTTTTGGGATATAAGTTTATATTAGATTGCTTATGAAGAAATCCTATCCAACTATGCTGAAAATGAACTAGACAACTTGTGGTGGGGGAGTTGGGAGGGGAAAAATCTGTTCAAAAAGAAATGTATTCATTACCTGAGTTATGTAACTGTAACCCCTCTGCACATCACCTTTACAGTAACAACAAAATAATAATAATAATAACAACAACAACAACAAGAAATCCTATCCCTATATCTGGTCTACTGTACTTCAGTTAGTGTGAGTCGGGTAGTTTAATTATAGCATTTTCTGCTCAGAGATCTTGTGATCTTATTTTTGTTTTAGATTCCCTTTTCTTTTCCCATCACTTATTGCTAGCTGCCACCTAAGAAGGAGATAAAAACTATAGGTATCTCTCTAATAAATCAGTTCATTATAGAACCACTAAATATGTGAAAACACACCTACTTCCAAAATAAAGTTTAGTACATATAATGTTCATTAGCTATTCTACTATCTTGCCTTTATTTGGTAACTGATTACTGAGTTATTTAATCCGCAAATAACATACCTTATGAAACTTTTAGTTTCTGAATTACGTTTTAAGGCTAACTTGATTATTCTCTGTGAAGGAGAACAGAATATAAAGAGAGTAAAAATGCATTTTTTTGAGGCAGCTAAGACAAACATCAAGCCAATAAAGATGGTGAGATAGTAATTATATTGAGTGTAATCTTGGTGAGAGTCTGTGATTCATTTAACTGCAATGCATACACAGGAGTTAGTTTACAGATGAGCTCTGTAATAGAGAGATGGAAATATAGAGAACCTTACTGGCAGTCATCCAGCATCTGGCATAGATAGGCAGTGATTCACTTAACAAACTATGTGAAGAATGTTTGGCACATGGAAAAGTTTATACTGTTCCTAATGCTTGCATTCATGCTGGTGGAATCTGGAGTAGTAAAACCTAAAGCATTTCTTTAAGGAAGAGAGTAAAAAGGTTAAACTTAGTTATCTATTTCCAATTACATTTCATACTGCTGATAGCTTCCTACATTTGAATGAAAACTGTATAGCCATCCTTCAAGAAGATAAAAATCTGTTCCCTTTATTTCCTCCTTTTCTTTCTCCTTTTCTTTCCTTTCTTCTTTCTTCCTTCTTTCTTCCTTCCTTTCTTTTCCTTCCATCCTTTCCTCCTTTTCTTTCTTTCCTCCTTTTCTTTCTTTCCTTCCTTTCTTTTTCCTTCCTTCCTTCCTTCCTTCCTTCCTTCCTTCCTTCCTTCCTTCCTTCCTTCCTTCCTTCCTTCCTTCTTTTCTTTCTTTCTTTCTTTCTTTCTTTCTTTCTTTCTTTCTTTCTTTCTTTCTTTCTTTCTTTCTTTCTTTCTTTCTTTCTTTCTTTCTTTCTCTTTCTTTCTTTCTTTCTTTCTTCCTTGCCTGCCTGGTTGGTTGGTTGCTTGCTTATTTTCCATCTTGCTGATCCTGGGGTGTTAACTCAGGCAGCCTGGACACTTATCCTTGAGCTTCTTTTTTGCTCAAGTCTAGTGCTCTATCACTTGTCACTTCAGTCATAGCTACATTTCTGGCCTTTTGGGTAATTTATTGGAGCTTTGAGTCTCACAGACTCTTCTGCTCAGGTGAGTTCAAACTGTGATCCTCAGAGCTCAGCCTCCTGAGTTATTAGGATTACAGGCTTGAACCACCATTACTTAGTCTTCCTTTTTATCTACATGTCCTAGGTTTGCAGCGCCATTTAGAATGGAGGCCCCTCTCGATTTTTTAAATTTTAATTTTTTATAATCATCCTGTATATCAGCAAAAATAGAGAAGATTCAGATTCTAACTCCCAAATTGTATTATTCTCTTCATTGAATATTGGTCCTGAGATTGTCATGATGCTGCTTTTCCTCCATAATTCCAATATGGCATTAATTAAGAGTAAAGGATCATTAGATTATTATTAATAATAAGTAATAATAATATTGCTTGGATTAAGTTGCTATAATGACCAACCTGAAAGACTTGTTTTATAAACATTTCTTTTTTAAAAAAATTGTCAAGATGAGGTACAGAGGGGTTACAGTTATATAAGTAAGGTAGTGACTATATTTCTTGTCTAACTTGTTACACCTTCCCTCATTTTTCTCCCTTTTCCTCCCTTCCAAATACCCCCCCCAAGTTGTATAGATCATTTCCAATATATTTTCTTGTTCTAATCTGTTTGATCCATTTCTTTTAACTATCTTCTCCCTCCATCTGCAGCTGCTGGAATCTTTTTAAACAAAGAAAATACAGGAAGAAGAGATTTTGTTAATGATTATATTGTATATTTAATATATATTCATTAAACAAACATAACAAAAAGGAAAAAAAACTGACCCACAACTCTAAGAAACTAAAGAAATATATAATTAATACCATGTTGATATCTTCATAATTACAAGATACATATCCATTTAGAAAACTGGAACAAACATCTTCATACAACTCAATCTTCAGTCATAAAAGAAACACTTCAGTTTCTTTTCTTATTTTTTTTATGTCAGTTGTGGGGCCTGAACTCTGGGCCTGAGCACTGCTCCTCAGCTCTTCAGCTCAAGGCTTGTGCTCTACCACTTGAGCCACAGCACCACTTCTGGCTTTTCTGCTTATGTGGTGTTGAGGAATCGAACCCAGGGCCTCGTGTATGCAAAGAAAGCACTCTACCACTGAGCCACCTTCCCAGACCCTTCAATTTCTTTTTAATGTATATTTAAGTCTTCATTCTCAATATATATATAGAGTTCAAATATGTAGATTTATCAGTTTTTTCATACAAGTAACAATTCATGGACATTATTGTTGTTCCTAGTTTTTTATTATTAAAATAACTCTACAAGGACAATTCTCTTTTTTTTTTTTTTGACAATTCTCTTAAATATAGCATTGCCAACACCTTCAATTATTTGTTATAGCATTAAGAGTAGATTTTTTCTATCCAATGACATAAAAATTTTAAACATTTTGGTTTTTTGCTGCTAAATTTCCTTTTAAAATTCTGTGCAAATTTAAATCCCAACAAATGTTGAGAGAGATGACATAATATATCTTCTAAATTTGGCTGGTAAAAAAGATCTAAAAGCAGTATGTTATGCTCAACAGTATTTATTTTTATGTGTACAATGTATTAAACCAATCTTTTCAATTTAAACACCCCATTTCTTTCAGATAATCATATCTATAGCCTCTTACTTTTTGCATAATAGACACATTGAGAAATTATTTTTCAAATTTAAGAATTGAAGAAGAAAATCAAAAACATCTTCCAAACACGATTGCTTCTAAGAAGTCAGGTTATAAAAAATTGAAATATAATAATAAGGACAAAGATGGAAGGCAACTAAATTCAGCTTTAAGATATGTGAATCATTTGATTCATAGAGCTTGGGAAAAGTCAACAAAAATAACTTCTATGGAATACAGAGAGCATGCATTTTATATGTTTATTATATAAAACTAGAAACCAAATAAAGATTGATTGAAAATTCAATTGTTTAAGCTGTACATTAGGCAAGATGATCCCAAGTTCCAAATCAGTGGATTTTGAGTCATGGATTGGCAAAGGAATATACAGACAGAGTAAAAGAAATACATATTTTTTTAGGACATTGGTACCAGGAAGAAATGGGGCAGAATGAGGAGAATAAGTAAAGCCTGTGAGACAGATTGGAGGGTAGGTTTTATACCTTGGATTGGCTATCTTATTTTTTGTGTACCCTATTGATTGCTTTCCTCTTGCTTAACTCATGCTTTGGATGTCTTGCAAGCTTGACTGTGTCTTTCCTCTTCTTAACTAATTTATGCCTTCTATTTGGATCATTTGGGGTGCTTACTGTACCTGTACAGTCCACATGGCACTTGATATTTTCTTATGTCTACCACGTTTCCAAATTTAAGAGTAAAATTTTCCCTTTCTTACAACTTGATCTGCTACTAGTTACATCAACAAGTACTTAAAACTGCTTTTGCTGAGAAGCAAAAGACTCTTTATTTGAGCCATGAATTAACTACAGCAGGAGGAGCAAAGCTTGCCATCTCTGCCACACTTTTTTTTCTTTTTTATCTTTGTTCTTAGTCCTGTGTAATCTCCTTGGAATCCAGGAGACTAATTGTCAATAGCTCATTTATTATCAGGAGAAAGGATAGAGAAAACTGTCCCCAAGGAAAGGAATAGCAGAACTTCCTCAGGATAGACCATCTGCTAGTCGACAATGTGGTATCTATCCTGACCACATTGCTTTCCCCAAACCATGAGAGTGATAATGAATTCCCTGGAAACTCTCCCAAACCCACAACTGAGATGAAGATTTACGGACACACTGGTGACAAGCACTGTTCCATAATTTTACATGCCTCTTCTCCTCCTGCCCCATCCTCTTACTTGCCTCTGCTCCTCCTGCCCCCAATTATTTTTCTCTTTAAACATAAACTCATGGTGATACCCCAAAGAAAGTGGAAGATGGGTTATGGTGCTTATTTTGCCTCTTCCTGAGACTCCTCAAGCTACAAACTAAGTCATCATTCTCTGCCCTTTGCCATGGAATTTTTAAGTGGCATGAAGAATGCCTACAGTGTAGACCTGTGGCCTAACACTCTGTTTTCATTCATGGAAGCGATAAAAAGAGAAATTTCTGGACTACAGATGAAGACATTTTCCTATTCAGAGCAATAGAAAATATCAGAGGCTCAAAATTTGAATTTTTCCCTGCAAGACACAAATTCCACAGGCCAATGCAAAAGGTCTGGTTCTAACACTTGAACATAAATAAGGGTGAATTTAGCAGTAATACTATATGACATTTACCTAAGAGGAAGTCTGTCTGCCATGACTATGATTTATTAGCATCCTTGAAAACAAGCTACAAGAAGCTGAGTGAATATCTTCATTTGTAAAAATGTGTAAGGTCCATAGAGAATTGTCTTCTAGCTGAAAGAGAAGGAAGTGCTATTACTGAGTGAACAGCAGCATAGAGATTGACAGCATTATAAAAGAACAGATGGAGATTTTGCCAGCATTTTCCATTTCCTAGTTGAATCACTTGCTTAGCACTGAAGGCAGCTGAAGAGATAAGCAGAGGTTCCTTGCAGTTTTTTTTTTGCTTTGTTTTGTTTGTTTCTTGAATTAGATTTTTCCAACTGAGGTTTTCAAATTTCTTTGAAATTATGACTGATATAATAAGAAAATATGATAATCAGAAGATATATATAGATAATCAAGAGCCAACATCACAGACAAGAACCTACTACTAAAATTGGAAGTTGGTACTGAACCACCTCATCAAATACTGATAGGCAAAGAGTAACAAGCAAGGTAATAGCAAACATGTATCTGAAAGAAATAGTATGCCTGTTGAAGACAAGAGAGTTTACTAAAAGAAAAATATGAGAGATTAATTTGAGACCAGAATAAGGTTTGATCCTGTGGGTTATGAATTTAAAATTAAAATTAAAATCTTATTTAGGTCAAGTCTTTTTCGTTTTGTAAAATTTTGGGTATTGATTAGCAGTATAATTCTAAGAGCTGGAATGAAATGTGAGATATTTAAACTGTCCATGTCCATTGATATTAGCATCAGAAGCAGCTCATCTTCCCTAAGACATTGTTCTCCTGTTTACTGTAGATCCTAACTGACTTCGGGGAAGAGACCTTTGTAAACCAATGACAGTTTTATTTAAGCTGCACCTCCTCTACCTCTCATTGCTCCCAGTTATACTAATAAAGATGACACCAATGTTAGGAATGATTATAAAATTGAAAACAAAAAAGTAATTTTCCAAATTTATATTTACAGAAAAAATGGCAGAATGGCTCTAAAGGTTTTTTAGTGTGATAAATTATAAAAGAAAAGAAAAGAAATAGTAGCAGACTAGATTATTGACATGTGTGCCTTTCCAGAGTGACCTTTTACCTCAGTCATCTGGGGCTCCAAAATTTATTCAGTCTATGGATATAAGCATGATTTTATGTCAACAATGATTCAAATAAAGTGAAGATGTCAGACATTTCTATACATAATATACATTAACAAATCCTTGAGTTGAAGAACATGTATAAAGGAAAATCTCATTTATATCTCTTTACTCTTTCCCTGAGGAGTTTGAGAAAAAGTTCCTTTCTCCATGGATTTTACCTAGGAAGGTAGAGCTAGAGCTCTTAGAAAGCCTGTAGTGGCTGTTCTTTGCATCTTGGAAAATTATAGCAGCCTGAGCCATTGAAATGAGCTCACCCATTGCTTTGTTTGTTTGCTTGGTTGATTTAATTTAATTTTAGCTTATTTTATTTTATTATAAAGCTAACATAAGAAGTGCTACAATTACATAAGTAGGTAATGAGTACATTTATTATTGAACATTTTTACCCTCTCCCTCATTTGTTTTTCTCCAGTTTTCCCTCCACCTGATCCCCTCCAAGTTGTAAATTTCATTTCCAACATACTGTCAGATAAATGTACGTATGTATGTATATATATGTATATATATATATATATATATATATATATATGACACAGGGTACAAAAATAAAAACAGTAGTGATAATAGGGGATAAACCAAAGGAAAAAAATGAAAGAAAAAAATAGCTTCACACGGTATATTAAAAAAACAAAAACAGAAACATAAAACAACAAAAAATCCTTCTGTTTCCATATCTTGGAGTTCATTTTAATTAGCATCATTTTGTATGGTCATATGTATATAGCTATTGAGCTCCTGTAATCCCCTGATAGGACTATTCTAAATATATACTAATTATTAAAAATAAGGGAAACCATTGAGCCTATGTTTCTTTAGGTCTGGCTTACTTCACTTAATTCAGCTTGGTACTGGCACATGAACAGGCCTAAGGACTAATGAAATAGAATTGAAGACCCAGAAATGATCCCACAGACCTATGACCACATAATCTTTGGTGAGGAAGCCAAAATTATCAGATGGAAGAAAGATAGCCTCTTTAACAAATGGTGCTGGCAAAATTGGCTATACACATGTAGAAAAATAAGTTAGATCCTTTTGTTTTTAATTGTGAAAATACCGTACAGAAGGGTTCCAATTACATGAGCAAGGTAATGAGTACATTTTTTATTAAGCATTGTTGCCTCCTCCTTTGTTTCCCCTTCCCATCCCTTCCCATCTCCCCTCCAACCCCCTGGCCAAAGTTGTAAAGTTCGTTTTTCGACATCACATCTTGTACATCTCATTGTTGCAATGGGTCCACCTGTATCCGTATTTAAACAATTTGTTTTCTCCCTTCCCCTTCCTAAATTATACCAACATCAAATAACATGGGGGAGGGACATACAAAGCAACAAAGAAATTATCTTATGAATATGTTAGAATCAAGTTAGATACTTTTATATCATCCGCACCAGAATCAACTCCAAATGGATCAAAGACCTCAAGGCAAGAGCAGATACCCTGAAAATATTACAGGAAGGGATATGGGATACATTAGGGTGCCTTGAAACTTCCTAAACAAAGATCCAGAAACACAACAAATCGAAGAAAGGCTGGATAAATGGGATGTATTAAACTGCAGAACTTCTGCATAGCAAAGGATATAACTAGCAAGATCAATAGAAAGCCCACAGATTGGGAGAAGATCTTCACTAGCCATACAACAGACAAGAGCCTCATATCAAAAATATACCTAGAACTAAAAAACTCAACCTCCCAATAACAAATCCTCAAAGAAACAACCACCCCATTAAGTGGGCTAACAAATTAAAAAGAGACTTCTCTGGAGAATAAATAAAATAGCTATTAGACACTTGAAGAAATGCTCACCATTGCTGGCCATAAAAGAAATGCCAATCAAAACAACATTGAGATTTCACCTCACCTCAGTTAGAAGAAAAAAACAATAACAGATACTGGCTGAGATGTGGCCAAAAGGGAATATTACTGCACTGTTGGAACACTACTGTAGTGTTTTCCGCCCTAGAGAACAGTATGCAGGTTCCTCAAAGGATGAAACATAGAGCTCCAGCAATCCTACTCCTACACATTTACGCAAAGAGTCACAAGCAAGACCACACTAAAGAAATCAGCACAATTATGTTCCTTGCAGCATTATTTAACATAGCTAAGATATGGAATCAGCCTACTCCCTTTAGTAGATGAATGGATCAAGAAAAATGTGTTATATATACACAATGGAATTATATTATTCCATCAGAAAGAATGGCATTGCCACATTTGTAAAAAAATCATATTAGGTGTTTGCTTGTTTGAGACAGGATCTTACTATATAACTTAGGCTGGTCTTCTACTCAGTCTCTGAGGGCTAGGGTATAGGAATACAACCGTGCTGTTCTAGGTTTCCTTGACTATAAGAGACCAGTAGGGTTTAGAATGACAGAAGCCAATGAGCCACATTAAATAGCACAAGTTAAGGAGCTAAAATTACTATAAATGGCAGAATATGGAGAAGAATGGCTTGATGGAGATGTGTTAGGTCTTGATAATTCAGCAACCTAATAAAGTGTTATTGATTTGTACAAAATATACTTGGTCTGGATATTTTGTTACAGCTACAATAACTGAACCAAGTGTGCCCAGTGGTTCTTGCCTATAATCCTGGCTACTCAACCTCTTGAGGTTGAAATCTGAGGCTCACCTTTGGAAAATAGCCTATGCAGGAAAGTCCAGTTGGCTCTTATCTACAGTTACTCACTAAAAATCTGGGGAGGAGCCACTGTCTCTCAAGTGGTAGAGTGCTAGGCTTGAACTCAGGGAGAGTGTCTCGGCCCCAAGTTTAAGCTCTAGCATGCACACACATCCACAAACCACCACCACCACTCCCAAAATCAACAAAAACAACAACTAAAAAAATAATGACTGTAGGTTTAGTGGTTAGGCACCTGAATTGAGTCACTGCAGTGAGACGCAACCTCTACCTCAAGCCCAGACTTAATTCAGTTCCAGGGCCTAGAGACTTTTCATGAAGAAAGACAGGTTCCTTCCAGGAAGCAAACAAAATTCTTATGAGTAGTTATTGCAATTTTTTTCTTGTAGGCTTCCATAAAGTAACTAGAGTTAATATAGAGGATGATCATGCACTGAGTAATACTAATGACCCCAATTTTAACCAGAAACAGACAGTGATAGTTTCAAAATAGTTATACTTATCAGATAATAAATGACATATGGCTAATATCCTTTTGATACCTTATGATTAAATTTTCTTCATTATAATCATATGATATATCAGATGACATTGGTCAAAACATATATTGACCAACTGAACATCTCCTAAGTTCCAATAAGTATACACATCAAGTAGCAGAGTTACCAGATTGCCTTTCTGCCTTACAGAAGAGCTACATGGTCCAGAGGGAAAAATAGAAGGTGAGGAAGTGTTCTTCCTGAGAAAAAAACAATAAAGGAAAATTAAATGCTGAATCATGGGCAATTGCAGAATATTTCCTCTATCAAATATTTGAAAATTTAGGGCAAGTTTAAAAAAATTATATTCCCATTTTACTCATATGGATCTTGTAGAGAAATTAATCAGGTGGTGACACTAATTTCAGATGCTATTCCAGCTGTAATATCTCTACTGAAGTAAATCAATTTAGTCTCTAGCAACTGGTGTATAACTATTTGTCTGGAACATTTTCTTTTCCTTATTGTAATCAGTAAAGACCAACAGAAAGCAATTTGCTTTCATTAGTCAGGATCAACAGTACATCTTCATTATATTATGACAGGGTTTTATCAGCTCTTTCTATCATAATGGTTTCTATAGGAACAATCACACAGGATATTACATTGGCTCACTATCTTGATGACATCATGCCAATTGGATTTTGAGACATACCAAAATACTACAGATCCCTGTTTAAATACTCATCTACCAGAAAATCATAATAGAAATTTAGGAACCTCAATGAATTTTCCAAGTGTTTCATGGTATACACCTAGCATCTCAAGATATCAAGAAGTTACCATTGCTTATACTACCACTAAGAAGATAGACGAATGATTTTTGGTTGGACTTTTCTGAAGGCAACACACCTAACACTTCAGGATTCTCTGATCCACTAACACAAGTAACACATGAAGCTGCTCTGTTATTTCTGCATAGAATCTAAAAGAAGAGAAAATGCAAAAGTTGGTTTGGACTGTATTGTATGATGTTTAACACTTTGAATTTACTTCACATCAGATACAAAAGTTACTCATGACATCTCAGAAAATGACACTTATTATTCTGTTGCACCTCTGTAAAAGCCTGAAAGGTATAGGATCACATATAGCCCTGTGGATTTTTGTTTGTTTTTGAGACATGATCTTGGTATGTATCCCAGAGTTGTCTTAAATTCAAGATCTTCCTGCCTCAGTCTCCTAGGTACTGGGGTTGATCATCATGCCTGGCCATATCTAGGATTTATTTTTCGGTCATGAGTCCTGATCTCTGGGCCTGAGCGCTGTCCATCAGCTCTTCAGCTCAAGGCTAGCACTCTACCATTTGAGCCTCAGCCCCACTTCCGGCTTTTTCTGCTTATGTGGTGCTGAGGAATCGAACCCAGGGCCTCATGCATGCAAGGCAAGCACTCTACCACTAAGCCACCTTCCCAGCCCCATATCTAGGATTTTTAAACAAATTATAGTCAATTGTTCTAACTTTACATTTTGGCCCTTAGAGTGACAGGATGGTTCAGTATAAGGTATAGATTTACCATGATCTTTATTTTTCTTACCATATACTATTACTACAATAAATTATAACATAATCAGTGTCATTTTATGAACAAGTAGAATTGATGAACATGAAATCAAAGTGGAACAGCCCATGAAAACTAAAGCAAGTTGCATGAGCAGGCGGCTCAATAGCCCAGAGGGTATCTATTTCTACTTCATCATTTTCCCTTCAACTCTAATAAATGGACTCCTGGGCAGCAGCTATCTGTGACCATATGTCTCTGGCAGAAAAAGTTTCAGGTGTCATTTAGATATAGTTCTAGATGGTAAGCTGTCAACAGCTATAATTATACAAATAGTTCCATTTAGGAGTGCTATTGAGAGACAGTGAAGAAAAGGTCCTTTTAGTAAGCAAAACATTTAAAAGGTACATTTAGAAGGTACATTGCTAACTGTACCTGGAAGGGACAACGGCCAGGGGTATGGATGTATACCAATTCATGGGCAATGACTAATGGAACAGGTGGGTAAATACAGGCTTAATGGAATGAGCTAAGAGGTTGAGTGCTGCAGATGTCTTTGGATAGTGGATGTGGATGATTATCCTAACATTCCAGAGGAGGTTCTCTACAATTGCTTGAATAGCCCAATTGGTGCAAGCGAGTTTCCTTTTTCATGTTATACATGCCAGTACTTTATCACTGGACTTATGAATAAAATGACTACAATAAGGAAGAAATCTAAACAACTAGATAATTTTTTTTTCTCACAAAGCTCATATGGCAACTACCACAGCTGAATGGTTAATCAACCAGTCGTGCAGACCAAATCTGAGCCTGCACTGAAGCAAGCATTTCCTAGTGGGACTAGTGAGCCATTTGGTGGCAGAATGATTACATTGGATCACTGCCATCCTGGAAAGAAAGACAATTTTGCCTTTGGAAAAAAATAAGATACTTTAGATATGAGTTTGTATTTCCTCCTCTACAATGCCTTTGCCAGCAACACCACCTGCATGTTTTTTACTGAATACCTTATCCTCCATATTGATATCACACATAATGTGGCTCCTGACCAAACAGTTCATTTTACAGCAAAAACAGTGACGCATATCCATGAGCCAGTGCTGGTCTTACTATGTAATACATTACCGAGAAGCGAGTGTCCAGATAAAATGGTGCAATGATATATAGAAGCAATAACTCATTACCTGTCGGGAAGACAGAGCCAGAGCATACTAATGTTATCTTTCAAATGTGCAACAGAATTTGACAATATATAGTACATGTTTTGATAACAACTTACATCAAGCACTAGTATGTGATTCTGTTTCTACAAAAGTTGGACATATGGGCCAGAAACTAAAAACTGGGGTAGGAGTAATTCTGTTCCTATTACTTCAGTGATGCACTCATTAGCATTTTGTTTCACATTCCTGTAAATTTGAATTCCTCTAGATTGTGCATTCAGTGTTCATACAGCTGGTTTTGTTTAACTAGAAATTGAGAAATTCATCAACCCATTTCAAAGTTCCTTGTATCACTCTCCTGATAAGAAAAAACAAAACAAAACAAAACAAAAAAAACCAAAAACAAAAACAAAAACAACTTTGCTTAAACATCCATGTCTGTGATATTTCATCCTGATTATCAAGGAGAAATGGGCTACTTCTTATATGTTTTGAGCCATTTTAGTCTCAGTATTACTGTTATTGCTGCTGATATTAATGCTACTGTTACTAGTGCCATTTCAGGAACAACATTTGGGCCATAAAACCAGTTACAAGACAACAGCCAAGACAGAAATGCTAGCTGAGTAACAAGGAAAAAGAATTGGATACAAGGAAATTATAATACTCAGTTTGAAACACATGACTTGTTGTTATATGTATTTTCACACACACACACACACACACACACACACACACACATGGCAAATTTTGACTGAAACCAAAAGCTAACATTAAAACATTAAAAATATATCATTTAGCAGGGGAAAAAAAACCTAAATAAGTGTTAGAAAACCTAAAGTTAAGCTTCCAAAGGACTGTGTGTTTAAAGTTGATAGCACTTATACTTCTGAAATTATCAAATTTCCAAACCTCGCTAACATGTGTAACCTGTGTGTTTGTGTGCTTGAGTACATTTATCAGTTCCATATAGTTATCATTTTCATGATTTATTCTTTCTCTTATCCTTTTACTTACCCTACATTTACACACATATTGTATCATGACTGGTAGCTAGGAGGCTAAAGCAGGGGTATCTTGAATTGTTTTTTTACTTATAATACATTAAAGGAAGGTTTCATAGTAAGTACTCATGGCATGAGAACCCCACTAAACTCTATTCTCTGTATTTCTTCCTCTTATGGTTTGCCATATAGTTTATGTATATTTTTTATGCTCATTCCCCTCCTTGTTTCTTAAAGTTACTGACACATTTCCCAAACTGCCACTGGAAATCCTTGTTCCTCATTTCTCAAGATCTACAAGAAGAAATAAAAACATTGGCTACAGGGGTAAGCAACATTCCTCTCTTTGCTTGAGGGAGATGTGATCTATTTTCCTGCTGCATCCTGAGTTCTTTTTCTTAAATGTTTCCCAGGGTGTTGCTAAGCCCCAGAACCCATGGTATGATTGCCAAGAACAAATTGTGAAGTGGTTTCTACGCTCATTACCTACTAAGATGTTGTTGCTCATCTTAATTTGAGAAAACATACATCCCTAGCCAAAAAATGGACTTCCTTAAATAATGCCTTCTGTAATCAGGGTAAATCTTGGATGAAGTTTTTGAAATATTCTTATGAAAGATAACAATTGCATAAAGGAGTGAAGGCAAGTTTCCTTCTGAGCAGCTTTTTAATTATTATTCCTCTGTGTTGAGAACTTGTAGAAGTTTTATGTTGTTATTATTCTTTTATTTTGGTCAGTCATGGGGCTTGAACTCTGGGCCTGGGCACTGTCCCTCAGCTCTGCAGCTTAAGGCAAGTGCTCTGCCACTTGAGCCACAGCGCCACTTCCAGTTTTCTTGTGGTTAATTGGAGATAAGAGTCTCATGGAATTTCCTACCTGGGCTAGCTTTGAACCGTGATCCTCAGATCACAGCCTCCTGAGTAGGATTACAGGTGTGAGACACGGGAACCCAGCTGTTGTAGAAGATTTAACCTGCTGTGGATTTCTGGGAAGTCACTGGATGAGATAAACTAGCTCAATAATTGGATTGAGTTTTTGTTTTATTTTGTTTTGTTTTTTGGGTCTCAAGAAATGGTGTTGGAAGGATATGGATTCTGGGAAAGGCTTATGAAAGGCTTCAGGCATTGCCAACAACAGCTGCAGCTGCAGTCCAGAAAGCTCTTGGTATCTCTGTGTGACAGTTTACTCTGCTGCTTCCCAGGGCTGGGATATACACACAAACCAGAAGAGATAAGACCAGAAGAGAGCCATTTATGACCTTATAATGTTTGCATTCATGTACATTAGTGAATACAAAATCAGCATAGAAACACATATGAAACACTTCTCTGTGGTTAATATCTTCATCTTATCATCAAAGTCATAAAGTCTATGAACTGCCCTCATTGATGTTGACTCTCTCAGGAGCACCAGCTGCTCAGCTGTCACTGCTACACAACAGGGCATGGAAGACTGGAGTTCTCAGCTCTCGGCCGCTAATAAAGCTTGAATGCAAAACCCAGGCTTGTTACAGAACATGGTTTATCTGAGCCCTCCTCTGAGAAAGGGGTGCAGGATGTCTGTATCTAAGCAGAAATGATGGAGAAGGAAGGTGAAGCAAAAGAAGGGGAGCATAAATATACCCTGTGAGCCGGGAGCTGGTGGCTCACGCCTGTAATCCTAGCTACTCAGGAGGCTGAGATCTGAGGATCTCAGTTCAAAGCCAGCCTGAGCAGGAAAGTCTGTGAGACTCTTATCTCCAACAAACCACTAGAAAACCGGAAGTGGTACTGTGGCTCAAGCGATAGAGCACTCGCCTTGAGCTGAAGAGCTGAGGGACAGCACCCAAGGCCAGAGTTCAAGCCCCACGACTGACAAACAAACAAACAAACAAACAAAAAACCCCACAAATACACCCCGTGCTCTAGGGTGGGGGTGGGGTACACTTGTTCCAGTGACTAGTCACATCGGAATCATCTATAAGTTGTGTCTCACATTGCTATGATGCATGGAGTCTAAGGTTATTGTTTTACATAGCAAGTACTTGGATTTCTTTACTAATTTAATATTTAAACCATCTAAAGCTTTGCACTGCAAAAACCATAAGGAAAATTAGTCTTTCCTCCTTTAAGTTGTTTCAGTTAGGTATTTGGTCATGGTGATGAGAAAATACAAGAAATTGGGTTCTTAAACATTTGAAAGTGTTTTTTTGATGGGGAGTGGGCTAAGCAAGGGTGGACTCTAGGAAGCCTAGAATGTTACTAGTAGAACTTAAAGAGTTATTGTGGCTAGATCTTGAAGACCACCATGCCATCAGAAATGTAGACAGTAAAGAATGGCTGACAATGCTGCAGATGGAAACTGAGACTATTGGGAAATGCATGTGCTAAGAGTCTAAGTGAGGCTGGCTTCAAAAGTTAGGGCAGAGGAGATTTCACAGTAGTATGCAGGCCTGTGGCACAATCATTGCTGGCTGCTTTTGGCGAGATTTGTGACAAGAATCAGGAATGTAAAAGAGTGGAAGGATTTGAAAAAATTGGGCCCCTTTACTGAAAATGGAACATTTTTAAAATTATGGAGAGGAAGTCATGTTTTATCAAGAAGTTCAGATGCATTCTGGTCTGCACTGACACTGTCTTTCGTGATCATCTGTAGCCCATATGGAGAAATATGGCCTTAAATCGCCAACTGTGGGTTCTTCTGTATGTGATAGTGTAGTATGGAGGGGGTCAGGTTAGTGGAATGAGGTGTGTGTGTGTGTGTGTGTGTGTGTGTGTGTGTGTGTGTGTGTATGTGCGTGTGTGCGTTTGTTTGTGTGTGTGTGTGTGTGTGTGTGTTTTAAATGAGCTAGCTAAAATTCTCACTGTAGCTGAATCAAAATCTTCATAGTACAAAGAAATCATGTGGGGAGCTTTCAAAACACTGACTTTGAAATGCTATTCTGACTTTTTTGTCTTAATGTGGCCTGGGTAGTGATATTTCAAGAGAAAACATCCTGTTGATTAAAATGTTTATTTTTAATTAAGATTCTTTTTTTTTTTATTTTGGTCGGTCGTGGAGCTTGAACTCTGGCCTTGGGCGCTGTCCCTGTGCTCTTCAGCTCAAGGCGAGTGCTCTACCTCTTGAGCCACAGCGCCACTTCTGGTTTTCTAGTGGTTTATTGGAGATAAAAGTCTCTCAGACTTTCCTGCCAGGGTTGGCTTTGAACTGTGATCCTCAGATCTCAGCCTCCTGAGTAGCTAGGATTACAGGTGCTGGAATATTATTTGAAATTCACTTAAAGGCCTTATTACTGTATGCACTACAGTATGGGCAGTAGTTCAGAAGTGTGTTTCTTGGCAAGCAAGATGACCATCTGTAAAAAGTATTTTCATTCAGAGGCATTAATGGTCTAAATGAGGAGGGAGTAGCAGAGATGGAGAGAGGCAAACATACTTATAAGATATTTGGAAATGTTTAATGACTAAAAGCATAGGAAAGTAACAAATAAAAGCAGTGAAAAAGGCAGATATACTACCCAGAACATTAAGTTTCTTTACTACCATTAGCAAAATCCTGAGAACAAAATTTAGGAGATTTTTTTAAACTCCAGGAATCTTCAGCTAATAATCAAAGAATGCTAGATACTATAGTTGAATTGCACTCTTGGCTCTTAAATTCTGTTTGCCTGAAAGACCAAATTATGAATAAATATTGTCATAACTAGCCCTCATAGACTGTCTTCAGACGAATGGAGTATTTGCTTTATATGAAAAATTTACTGTGTGAGCACAAATAAGCTGTCTTTAAAAATAAAACCCAGTTTAATGAATTTTGTCAAAATCTAAAATACAACAAATATATGCATTTCATGTTGCTTCCAAAATGTCAAGCAAAGTTCTCTTTGAGGAAAATGGTGGTGATAAAAACACACATTTCAAAATCCACTAAGAATGGATTTGCAGAAATGCCACGTTTAAGAGGACAGTGGGTGACAAGGGTCTGGGAATCTTAAAGGAAAACTTTCCAAATATATCATGTGAGTGAGAAATGAATCAGAGAGATGGATGTAGTCATAGTTTTCACTGAAATTCAGCCTCAACAGATTTTTATAAGCATTTTCAAAGAAAAAACAAGTTCAGGAAGTGAATGTTACCCATTGCTTCATCTGGGCTCAATATATAGAAAAGAAAGTAGCAGTATACCCATTTCATTGATTCATTGGCTTTTATGGTTATCAACATTTATTACAGCAGGTATTCAATGGGCTACCTAATTAGCATTTAAGCATAACATTCTATATTAAATGTATGTTACAGCCTATATAAAAGAAGTAGTCTCTGTTTTTATATGTTCTTTTATATTTGATTTCAATTCGACTAGAGTAAGATAGTTTTTTCTTTCTTTAGAGGCCCTATGCAACTCATTTTTTAAATATTGGCTCCTTTTGCTAATTAACTTAATTTTATTTTATTTTTTATTTTATTTGTTTATTTATTGGTTGTGGGGCTTGAACTCTGGGCATGGGTGCTGTCCCTCAGCTGTTCAGCTCAAGGCTAGCACTATACTATTTGAGCTACAGCACCACTTCCAGTTTTCTGAGTGGTTTATTGGAGATTAGAATCTCATGAACTTTCCTACCCAGGCTGGCTTTGAATCATGATCCTCAAATCTGACCCTCCTGAGTAGCTAGGATTACAGGATAACTTAATTTTAAAAAGTGCTCTTAATCATTAGTCTTCTATAAACAAAATAGTCTAAAGATAAAATTACTGACTCATAGTGTATTGTATCTGGTCAGGCTGTAGTGTGTGTGTGTGTGTGTGTGTGTGTGTGTGTGTGTGTGTGTGTGTGTGTGTGTGTGTGTGTGTGTGTGTGTGTAAGAGATACAGACAGACAGACAGACAGACAGACAGACAGGCAGAGACAGAGAGAGGATAAAATTCACCCAAAAATATCTCTTACAATTGCAATCAGAATTCTCATATTGTAAGAATGAATCAAAGCAGTTAAAAGAAAGGTTCTCAACTGCTCTATTCACCACAGAAGTGATAAATATTTGAGACACTAGATATGCCAATTAGATTGATTTGACCATTCTACAGTGTTTACATGGGGCATCACATATTATTACACATACATTATGATTTCCCAATTAAAATATAATTAAAATCTAAAATGTATCAGAGGCATGTTAATGTAGAGAAATGACAAGAGGGACACAAGAGTCCCTCTTTAGACATCCACAGCATTCCTAGAAGCCAGATGCTAAGCAAATTGCTCAAATAGGAACTAAGCAGGTGGCTTTATACCACTAATGATCAACAGACATGCATTATGGGAAAATTTTAAGTGAGTATAATTTGTGAGAAATTCTCATATCATTGAAATGCATTATGGAAATGTAGTATATTAGTTTTCTTTAGGGGAATTTTACAAATTTTACATCTACATAAATGTAAGAGATTACTCACTAGCATGAGCACACACAAACACATATGCACATATTTCTGTTTTTCAAGTATATCAGGTAAGTTAAGTAGTCTTCATTTATTTACAATTTTAATTCAATTTGTGTTGGCCATATCTTTGCATTGTGACAAAAAATTTAGAAATTACATGTAGATTAAGGGAATTGAGTGATATGTGGTCACTATAGGTAATACTAGTGTGTTGATAGTATTGCTTCATTAATTAAATCACAAGGAAAGCTTAAATGATCTTACAGTGCAAAGAGCATCAAACTGTACAAAGTTTTAATAATGAACATTTGTATAGTTAAGATTATATCATGTTGTCTCTCTTGTGTCAGTAAACTAAAAATAGTTCATTTCAGCTACATTACGATACATTTGATATGCATTAAGTATATTTTGAAAATCAAAGCTCCAGATAAAAAATTAAATATAGGGGCTGGGAAGGTGGCTCAGTGGTAGAGCACTTGCCTTGCATGCTCAAGGTCCTGGGTTCGATTCCTCAGCACCACATAAGAAAAAAACCAGAAGTGGCGCTGTGGCTCAAGTGGTAGAGTGCTAGCCTTGAACTGAAGAGCTGAGGGACAGCGCCCAGGCCCAGAGTTCAGGCCCCACGACCGGACCCCCCCCAAAATAAAATTAAATATAATAAATCAATAGGCCTAATAGTGGATAAATCTTATTTTTTTCTATTTCAGGCACTTCTTTAAATATTTGAGATTATTCATTTCATAATATTGTTAATTTGATTAGAATAATGTATCAGTAAGAATGACAATAAAATATTTATTATTAATTTTAATCCTTGGAAGGCAAATGAAACTATGCTACATGTTGCCATTTACTTTCAAACATTACAGATGTTACACATGAATTAAAATCATTATATCTTAATTAATGAACTATGGGGGAAGACAATTCGGCTTTCCCAAGGAGCAATATGTAACTTCTAAGTTTAAATTTAAGTGAGAGATAGTCTTGATTCCAAATATAATCAAGGGCTACAAAAATATGCATGTATAATTTTAGATCCACTGCTTATTCACAGGCTTTTTGTGAATTTATTTATGGATATTATTTCTCTATTTTAATCATTATGATGACCAAAATAAGACAGTAATGACTAATAGTATAAGGATTGACAATATCAATTAGAATTTCATAACTACCAAAGTGATTAAATGACTTTTGTTTTTTAGTTTAGTTTAGTTTTGTTTTTGGTGTGCCAGTCCTGTGGTTTGATTTCAGGGCCTGGGCACTGACCTGGAGCTGTTTTTTGCTAAAGGCTAGCAATCTACCACTTCCGCTAGAGTTCCACTTCTAGCTTTTTGGTAGTTAAATGGGGATAAGACTCTCCTGGACTTTCCTGTCCAAGCTGGCTTGGAACCATGATCCTCAGATCTCAGCCTTTTTAGTAGCTAGGATTATAGTTGTGAGTCACCACCACCGGTGCCTTGTTCAATGATGCCAATTTCATACTTGTGTCAATGAAACCCTCAATGATCTACTCCAAATTTTCTTGTCCTACCTCTGGTTCTTTACAACTCAAATGGCTTGCCCTGGCCTGATCTGAGAGCATGATAGAACTGTAGAATTTCAGGTCCCATCCAGATCTAATTTAGAATCTGCATTTTGACAAGATTTCCAGATCATCACTGCACACAGAAAAGTGGTGCTAGGGTAATGGTGATGAACCTTATGGACCTATACTGATGAAATCGGGCTGGTTCGCGGTGGAGCTCTGTAGACAGGTAAGTTGTAAATTTTGTTATATATTATATAGGCAAATATCAGTACCATTCAAACCCTTCTTGTGGAACATTTAGATTCCTTGTGATTACTGACAAATGAGGAATTTTAAACTCTTACATCAGAATTTGGTGGCAGCTGTATTAATTACCATTTCATGGCCTTGTGGCATACTCCACACTTAAAAAGGAGACCGTGCACTTAACAGCAGTAGTTTTATGCTGCATAGCTGTTAAAACTTCCCCGGCAAATGCTACTAGCTAAATTATAAGGGTGAATTAAAGGGTGCCCTTTATAAATAGTCACAAAAGACCTCTGCAGCTGATTACTGTGTGGGTGTAATTTGGAGAAAGGTTTGCTGTAGGCACACAATTATAGTACTGCTGCTGGAACGGACCCAGGGGCCTAGCCACTTCCAGTGGCACCATCACCACCTGCCAGTATGCTTATTCAGAGCTGAATCAGAGGATGGGAAAAGTCCAATGAATTATAAAGTCTTCATCGAAAACAATATCTAATTAGCTATTACTCTTCTACAATACCCTTGCTTTGAGCTGACCTGAATGGCTCTAATATAAAGGCTTTTTTTTTTTTTTTTTTTTTTTACCAAATAAACAACTGGATTCACAGTTTTGCTATCAGTCCTAGGATTTTTTTCTTTTGTTTTAATCTCAAGTCTCCTGGGTATCTTATAGAGGAGCACAGGTCCTATGGAATCGTTTTCTCTTTTCTTGATGTTGATTCCGTAGCTCAGGATTTTTAGTACTAAACCAATCTATGTCTTTGGTCTTAAGATTCTTTGGCTAAGGAAGTCCTCAAATTGCACATTTTTATTCTAGCCAGAATAAATGTGGCAGCAAGTCCCTTGCCTCAAGTTCTGGGATGCTTAGGTAGAGTTAGCTATTGAGCAGTTCCTTTATTCTGGGGCTTCGTTTTCCACTAAATAAGCCTTTCCAGTCCCTGACTGAATTGGATCTGATTTTTGAAAGTCTCTCTTTCTTTATACACTTTCTGTATAAATGTGTGTAATGTGCATATAAATGATATTTTTGTAAGCCAGGCCCAAAGAAACATAGGTCCCATGGTTTCCCTTATTTGCAATATCTAGTATAGGTATGAGTCAAGCGGAAAAGATCAGATAATGTGATGTTAGGAAAATGAACCCTTAAATCTGTATTTTAATGTTTTCGTTTCTTTCATGCATGTGTTTCTAACGCATTTATAAGATTATTTCTTTGTTGCTTTGTATGTCCCTCCCCCACAGTGTAACCCCCGCTTTCACTTTATTTGATGTCAGTATAACATGTGGAGGAGATGGGGACAAACAAGTCGTTTAAGGATTCAGGTGGACCTGTTGTAACAAGGAGAATTACAAAATGTCATGTCAAAGCAAGCTTTACAATGTCGGTGGGGGGGGAGGGGGGTATGATTGGGTGGGGGGAGGGGGGAGGCTGGGAAGGGAGGTAAAGGGTAAACAAAGGAGGAGGCTGCAATGCTTGGTAAGAAATGTATGCATTATCCTGCCAATGTAATTGTAACCCCTCTGTACAGTATGTTCTCAAATAAAATAAAATAAAATAAAATAAAAATAAATGATATTTTTACCTTTATAGTAGTAATAGTCATTAAATTTATCAAATTTAATGATATAAGTCTATAAACGCACATATATATGTGATAGATGTGTATACAATATACATGTATCATGTGCGTGATACATGTATATATACATGATATATCATATGATATATGCATATATGGTATATGTACAGGTACATGCACATACACATATATGTGTATACACATATGTATACATATATGTATATTCGCATATATGTAAACATATGTTTATATTCATATATACATGTATACAAATTTACATATGCATATGTATATATGATATATACATGTATATATATATATATCCTATAGGTTATTTATCCCTTACTATAACTGCAACTGAGGTGTCATTTATTTGACAGGAAACTGAGGCATAGAAATATTAGATTTGTTCAAATTTACAAAGCTAAAAAGGAGCCAAGATTCGATCTGAACCCAGGCAGTAGAGATGCTAATTGTTATTCAAAATATATATGTATTAGTTGATGGTCAATATAAATAGCAGAATGAGGGAGCAGAAGTAGAAGAAATTCTGGAATAGAGACCACAATTTAGGCATTGGGAAGAGCAGTATCCTAGATTCATAGCGACTGGCAAGTAGCTGATAGCCTAATGAAATGAGACACAAGTGGTTCTTTGGCTCTGGCTACAAAGAAAGAGGAGCAGAAATGCAGGACAATAATGGCGGAAAGCAAGGAAGAGAAGCAGGTGTACTCAGGATCTCAACCAGATGCAGGTGAAGAATTTTCCCATTAGTTTCTTTCTGTAATCAGGAATGATCCAGGGTGATGTTTGGCCCAGTTGCCCAGACTGCCAGGCATGACATGGAAAGCTGAAGGCTGATGGAAGTGAAACTGAGAAATCTTGGTTTTCTCTGTGACCAGATGGAGGCTTGTGTGGGTAGAACAGGATACGGTAGGGTCAGCTGTTATTCCTTGGGTCTGAAGAGAACTAACCAGTTCTCTATTTTATGCAGAATATTCCCAAGTATTTCCATTATGTTTTGGAAAGAAGACAGAATTCCTTAAATCCAGTGATGCACAGAGTTTTTCATTAAAAGTAAGAGGTGGAAAGTACTACCACAAGACAAATATGCTACTATTGAGAGAAAAAGCTTTTAATTAATACTGGAATAGTGATGACTTTGTTGGCAATGAGAACATAATATTAAAATGCAATGCTAATGCCTGCCACTTCCTTTCCTCTTTCGACAATTAACATAGGATCAAACATTTTAAATCAGATTTCAACCCCATACCAAGCAGCTGTGTATTCTATTACAAAAGACAATATACTCATACATATGCATTATGCACTTAATTAAGAATGTTGGATTTTGATTTTAAAAAGTTCTAATGATGTCCTGAATTTTTATAGTGATTTAGATCTCTGGCTGACCACCAGTTTGCATATTTTAAGTGGAAAGAAGGTATACACAGAGGAAGCTTTACAAAGTTTACATAATTAGAAAGAATTTACCAGTAGATGTAAATCTGACTTATCAAGGAATTTTTTCCCCATGAGATTATTTTTACAAGTAATGTGAATTTATTATAGAAAGTTTATAAAAATATATAAAAAGATACAGGAGAAAATCAAAATTACAATTTTGCAGTGAAGTAAATAAATGTCTTATATTTGTTCTCTATTATTCTATTATATAATATCTATGTATTTTAGGAACATATTTTACAGAATTCATATTATATTCACAATCTTTTTAGTTTTTGTTAATATTTAAAGAGTAAATATTTTTCTATGCTCTCTCTCTCTATATGTGCTCATGACTGCAAAATAATAAAGATAATAGCTAAGAAATATATGAAACTATTTGAGTTATCATTTTGATTATTATCAGATCTAGAGCCATGATAGCCATGATATTGCAGAAAGGAAAAAAGAGATAAGATGTAGTGTAGGACAAATTCTTAGACATTAAAGAATGAAGTGAATTGTTATATACAAGAACAATTTATGAAATAAAGAGAAGTGGGGGGGGAGGAAGAAAATTCAAAGTCAGCTTCTAAAAAAGAGAAGTGTGTTGATTTTAATTAAAATTAAATTGAAGAACTCAAATATGAAGAGTGATGGTTTTCTAAATTATTTACTCTCTAATCATCTGCATATAGAATACATTTTTAAGTATAAGTTAATACTAGCCAGGAGTTAGACTTTAAGTGTACCTCAGACTTCTACAGGAAGAAACATGTATATTTGTATGAATGTGGGGAAGACAAGGGCAAGCCTCCATCAGGAATTTAGTAGAAGGAGGCATGCCCTGAAGGACTGCATAAGGGCCTGGGACTTTACATAAGAAGCAAGTGGAGTGTATATGTCAAGTAGCACTGCTCTGTCTCTGGGACAATTTTGCTCTAGTCCAATCTGGCCAGATAATGTCATCAAGCGTGATACAGCATCTTAATGTAAAACCTATTAGATATGGAAAAGAAAGTTCATCCAAATCTCATTATATATCATAACAAGGGGCAGTGTTCTGAGCAATGTGTCTATTTACCAGAACACATATCTTCATTATAAACTTTGTAGATTGCCCATGCTGTTTTTCTATGGTGTGGTTTCATTAAAATATATAGCTAAAACTACATTTTCAAACTGAATTATTGAAAAGGAAAAAAATAAATAAAAAGACTTCTGGATTTCCTGAAGCAAATTATGAGTTTTGAATTTTGAATTTAGTTTTCAAATTAAAAAAAGAGAAATATGCCTTCTGACATCCTTTTGTTGTTGTTTTCTTTTCTGAATGGAGTGGTGCCATTGTTTGGGTTGATTTTTGTACTTGGAAGTTTAATTAAAAGAAGATAGAAAGGTTGAGGTATACCTGTTATTAATTTGTTGATATGCTTATTAGTATTCTTAGATGTTTAAAAATGTGCCAGTCACTAGTTAACAGCTGGTCTATAGCACTGAATAAAAAATAACCCATACTCCAGTAAAATCAGCCGTTTGGGTGTTGGAGGGGGAGGTAAGTAGGAAAGCTATAGTAAGCAATTTAGTCATAGCAGTAAACTCTGTCAATAGCACAGATTATACAAAGTTTCTATAGAATATATATATATATATATATATGTACACACATATATACATTTGTAGTAAGGTTTTTATATGTAGTATAAAATGTTAAAGTACTATCTTTCCTTATGGAAGGAATAAAGGAAGATTATATAAAAACTGATTTTTTTAAAGAATTAATTATATGTCAATCAATGGTTTTGGAATCATTGATTGAATTTACTTTAAAGGAAAAATTTAGACTAGAGAAAGAACGTTAACTTTCTGTTTAAGTTGCACTTTTCCAATAGAGGTTTCTTTTATCTTGCTCTCCTTCCTGTCTCATGATAAACCACATTTCTATGATTATACTCATCTATCTTTGTCTTCTCTATATCCCTTACTTCCTGTGTGAATAGTTTTCCCATTCATTCTTTCTCCTTTTAATTTATTATGGGCTATCTGCTTTCCCCTTGTTTCTCCATAGCCACTATCCACTAAATAGCTTTAAAATTTTATGCAACCAAATTCATCTTCAGGCTACAAAACAAGGCAGGTCATTTATATTCCTGTTGGGACTCTAAAATGAGTTTTGCTTGTCAAGTGGTAAGCAAAATAATGGCTCTATGTAATGTCTACTTTCTACTTTGCAGAAGCTGTGAATATATTAAAATTACATGAAAAAGGGAATTAACATTGCCAATTAATTTATCTTAAAGCAAGGAGATTATCCTAAAGTATTGTGAAGCTCATTTAATTACAAAGGTCCTTGGAAATAGAAGGAAGTAACAGGAGAGAGTGACAGTGTTAGGATGCTCTCCCCTATTGCTGACTTTGAAAATATCAAAAGAAAACTATGAACCAAGAATGTGGGAAACTTCTAGAAGCTGGAATAGATGAGTAAGAGAATTGGGCTACCTTAGAGGAAGCCCAATTAAGACAGGTAAGCTCTAGAACTGAGAATGACTGGTTGAGTCACTAGTCTGTAGAGGTCCTGGAGTTTAACCCTTCATCTATTACTCCAGAGCAAGGAAGAGAGCAATACATCAGAAAAATAACTTCAGAGATCACTGACCCCAGTTATTTATAATTTAGAGCCATAGTAATACCTAGAATGGACTAAAAACCAAAAAGGAACCCACCAGATGTACCCTGGGTCAGTATCATGAAGAAAAAGACATACATTTCTGCCAACATTTATGCAGTGTGTGTGTGTGTGTGTGTGTGTGTGTGTGTGTGTGTGTGTATGTGTGTGTGCACGTGCACGCATGCACGTGTGTATGCTAATTTGTACATGTCTGCTATAAACCTAGGTTGTTGGTGTTATGATAAATAGAATAAAATACTATCAAAAGCATTATTAGTCATCTATTGTTTCATATATTTTACACATATTTCTCTAACATTTCTTAATGGGACTATTAGTTATTTTTAACGCTATATCATCAGTCACACCTTTAGAAATATGAAAATCTTTCATTTTCAAGAGAAAGGGAAAATAAAAAGACCAAAAGCAAATAAACCTGCGCAAACTAGAATAAGTTCACATGTACAGGAGATTAACTCTCTGACCTGGCTCCTGAACTGTTCTCTCATAATGAGGCATCACATTCAGCCTGTAAAGGTTCCAGAAAGGCCATACCCACTCCATCCACTTAGAACTAAATAATGATGATGATGATGATGATAATGGTAATGATGAAATGACCTCAAACAGAGAAACTGCTCAGTGACTTTACGTAGATATGCCTCTCCTTAACTTTTCCATGGGTCTTTTGGAAATGGAAATAATTACTCTGCAAAATATTCTTGAGCCATACATCATAGATAGAGAACACAGCTTCAAAATCCCTTTGTATTTTCCTGTTCTCTATTTGTTTTGGTAGATTGCCTAAGATTAGGATATTGTTCACGATATCAGTTTATATTTTTTCTCATGCGTATATTCTCTAGCCCAGGTGTTTTTGGTTGAATAAGTCAGACTGCATGTCAGCATTCCAGGACAATAACAGCCACAGTCGCTTAGGTCTGACTCAGCCAAACTGTGAATAACATAGCTTCTGAACCAGCTGGGTATTTCAGATTTCCCTAAACACTTGGATAAGAATAGTTATAGGGGAAGTGAATGTATCTTACTGTTTTTAATGTCTTTTGAATGTTTGATTATTCTAAATTTGGAATAGGGTTTAGGAAGAAGGAGGAGATTAAAGAAAGTGCTATTCCAGCTTCAGAATAAAGCTTTATACCATAGAAGTCAAACACAGAAGAAAAAAAAGGTAAATAAACAAAACCTGCACCCAAACCAAACTCAAAGTGACTGTAGCATGCCATATAAATTAGAATTTATCTGCAGTAATACAATCATGACATGAGTAAAGGCATGTTGAAAGTAACTAAAATCCAAGAGAACGTCAACCCTCCTCCCAGTTGTCATTCACTTACAAGACAGTAAACAAGGTAAATCAGTAAAGTAGAAATAGATTGCTTCTACAGTGAAAAAATAGCCAGGGAAGAGGAATAATATATGGGGTAGATGTAGGAATACCTGAGGGGGAATCATAAAATATTTTACCCAGAAAATGTCACTTACGAAAATCTGAAGAAATTGAGGGAAGGAATCATGGAAGTTTTGATTAAGAGCACAATAGGGAAAGACCTAGAGTTTAGGCTGTGACAATTATTAGAGACAGAGGTAAGAAATTATAACTGGGAAAATTCTTATTGGGAGTTCTCATTGGTCACTATGATAGTAAGGATTTCTCATGTTGTGACAACTTAAGAGAGGAATGATTTGTTTCAGTTTCAGTTATTCATGGTGCAGAGATTACAACAGAACATCATAAATACTAGAAAGCAGAAGGAGAATTCTTTTTTCATTTATTTATTGTTATTGTAAAGTTAATGAAAAGGTAAACAGAGAGGTTACAGTTACCTATGTCAGATAAAGAGTACATTTTTTAAAACAATATCACCCCTTTCTTCTCTCTCTCCATCAACAAGTTCATTTTCAACATAGTGTCTGGTGAGTACCAGTGCTGCATTTGTTCACCCTTGTCCCACCATGTCTGTACCCCCCATTACCATTCCAAAGACAGATAAATGAATAAACAAAAAGAAATGAACAAAAACAGCAACAAAGCAAAAAACAACTTATTGTTTCCTCTTCCTAGAGTTCATTTTGATAAATATTATTTCATGTGGTCAGGTGCACATAGCTATTGGAAAAACAATACACTGGGACCTAATAAAGTATACAGGACTTTAGGCATTTACACAGATTGAGACCAAAGGAGGATATTCTTAAGAGAGGATCACATAGGCAATACCTATGTGCATCAGAAAGAAATTTCTTGAACTCACAAGCTTGCTCCTTTCTCCATTTTATTTTTATCTGTAGAACCCAGACAGAGCTCCTCAGCTTAGTCAATACTCTTGGAGAAAAAAATATCCTCACAGGCACACCCAGAAGTATGCCTTATTAATTGTCTAGGCACTTTTATTTCAGTCAAATTAACCATCAAGATTAACTATGACCTTCATTCAGAGAACTTGGCTTTTACTCTTAACAGGAGAAACTATTGGGGAACGTACTAACATACATAATTTAAGTCACACATTTTTATACCTGGTGATACAATTGAAAATTAATTAATATTAGTAAAATTAAAAACTTGGTTATTTATACATACTAAGCATATTTAACTGATGAATGTTCATGTGGCTATTGGCTGCCATTTTGGGCAACACAGGCATAGAATATTTCCATGTTGCAAGATGTTGTATAAAGTGCTATTTTAGATAACTTATTACTTATACATTAATTCTTTAAATTATGTATGTACTTAAACTTTTCTAGATAATGTTATGCTATGAATATAAAATGCACACACATATATGAAAGATATGAACTTTTCTTTATATATATTTCAATTTCCTAAGGAAAGCAAGACATAGGGTTATAGTCTATTATTGAAATATGTTCAGGATTCAAAGGGAAGATTGATATCTATATTTAGGAAAGAGTAAACTTAAAATGAGTTGAAAAATTGAGTTATAAGTCTTCCACTGTGTATAAATACTTCAAGTAAAGGGATTTGATGAGTAGAGTCAGGAGAATGATGCTAGCTGCAAAGCTACAGTGACAGGATAAATGGATTTGAATTCACAGTATTTGACTGTAAAGGCTGTGATTTTATTAAAAAGGAGCAAAAGAGAAAAAATGAATCAAGATAATAGTTAATGTGAACACATGTACATTCAACAAAAAATAGAAAAGTACTATATAATCTGAGGAAAATGCCAAGATGTAAACCAAAGCTGGGCAGGAAAGTCTGTGAGATTCTTATCTCCAGTTAACCACCAGAGAACTGGAAGTGGCACTGTGGCTCAAAATGGTAGAGTATTAGCTTAAGATCAAGTGCCCAGACACTGAGTTCAAGCCCTATGACTGACAAAACAAAAACAAAAACCAAGTGTGTTGCGTTACTGGCAAGTAGGTGGATAAGTAGATAGTTGGCAAAGAATAAAGGATGCAGAAATAAAACAAACTGATTTTTGAAAATGATTCAAATATCTTTGGTAAATAAAAAGTATGTTTTCTGACCATTAGTGCTGGGGCAACTCTATAAGCACTTGCAGTTTTTATTCATATGCAAAAAGTAACTAAAAATCACAACCTAAATGTTAGAGCTAAATCTATAAAATCACTAAGTAGGTTCATAAGAGCAAGTCTTGATAACCTCAGGTTGGCAATGAATATTTTGACATCAAAACACTTACCATTCAAGTGGTAGAGCGCTAGCCTTGAGCTGAAGAGCTGAGGGACAGCGCCCAGGCCCAGAGTTCAGGCCCCACGACCGGACCCTAAAAAAAAAAAAAAAAAACACTTGCCATAAAGAATAGAGAAATTGAGCTCCATAAAATCTTAAATAATTGGGGCTGGAAATGTGACTCAGAGGTAGAGCACTTGCATAGCATTCATGAAGCCCTGAAGTGCATTCCTCAGTGCTACATAAATAGAAAAAGCCAGAAGTGGCACTATGGCTCAACTGGTAGAATGCTAGCTTTGAGCAAAAGAAGCTCAGGGACAGTGCCCAGGCCCTTAGTTCAAGGGCCAGGAATGGCAAAAACAAAACAAAACCAAGCAACCTTCTTAAACAGATGTTCATCAAAAGACATTGTCAAGAAGATGAAAAGGCAACCTATGGATTCAGAGAAAATATCAGCAATCACATGGTAATGGTTTACTGACTAGGATAACAAAATCATTAGAATACAATATAAAAAGACAAATATTTTGATACAAGTGATTGAAGACCTAAATAAGCAAAAAGGTTTATGTAAAAAATGCAATGAAAACAAAGTACAGATGGCCAATGAGTATGAAGAAAGATGTTCATCACAGTTTCTCATGAAGGGAATACAAAGCAACACAAGTTTATCACTTTACTCTCACCATCACAGCTATAAACTAACAAGTAAAAATAATTATTACAAGGAATTTGGAAAAGTTGGACATGAATGTAGATGTAACTTGGTAAAGCCAAAGAGCAAAATGTTTTATGATGCCTCAAAATACTAAACATACTTATACAAATGAAAGAGAAGTACTAAACATATTTATATAAGCAAGAGAAATACTAAACATACATAGCAAGAGAAATGAAAATATATATTTACACAAAAACTTGTAAATATTATTTGTAATCTTCAAAGGTGAAAACAACTGATGATATAACCATCAGGGATGAATGGTTAGATGGTGATATATACATACAATGGAATATTATTCATCTAGAAACAGTCATAAAGTATGACTTCATGAAGCCAAACAGAAAGGTCAAGAATTTCATGATTCAAATAAACTATCAAAGGCACAAAATATTAATGGTCACAAATAGATTCATGATTCTAAGGAACAAGGGAAGTCTTAATGACATATTTTCTATGTTATTCTGGGGTGAAAGAAAATGTTAAACTAGAGATCCATGGTCACTAAAGAGCATACTGATGCAGTAGGTGTCTGCAGTCTGCATTTTAAGATCGCTTAATTGTAGATTACATAAGTTTCATTTCATTTGGAAAAAGTACAGAGAAACTTGAAGTATAGCTTGGTGTTCAGCATTCGCCTAATATTAATAAGGTCCTAGATTGGTTCCTAGAAGCAAAGGGAAGCAAATGTAATTAAAGAGGAAGAAGAGAAAGAGAAAAGAGTCAAAGGAATGTCATGGTAATTTCCACAGAATTAAAGTTTTGAACTCATATCCCTTAATGTAATAAATTTATAAATTAAAACAACATAATGACAAAATACAGACAAATGTCAATGAGTCTGGAAACTAAATAGCATAATTTAGAACAGCCAATATGCTAAAGAGTATAAATGTATATTATTAAACATAGACAACTTATTTACACTTATAATTTAACTTGTAATACCTAAGCCATGACTTGTTAAAATTTAAAAGATAAAGTGAAGAAGTAATGAAGATGGAACTTCTACTTCGAATTGAAGAGGGAAAACACAAATAAACAGAAAATAGAAATAAGAAGAGAACAATATCAAGATTAATGGCAAAAATTGTACAAAGAAATTAGGGACATTCATAAAATACAGACATGCAACAAAAATAAAGAAGTGAAAGGAAACAAAACTCATTTTTGAAAGGTTTGGAAGTCATGTCTAGGTTGTAAGGAAAAGTAAAACTGTCTCTGTGTTTTCTGTGTCTTCAATGAATCCTGTTCTAACTTACTCTGCTTCTGCTGGTTCCTCGCATCTTCTATGTCTGTGCTCCTAAATTATGAGGAATTCCTAGGAATTACACATGTCTGAGAAAAGTTCACAGTAAAGAAAAAGGGAGCACTCATAAGATCTATTCATTTAGCTTCTCTCTCTTCCCTTCCCTCTTCTAGTCCTTATGAAAAAGCCACTACATTGTAAGGTTTTAATTTTCTGTTATTTATCATGAGCATATCCCTTCTTACCATGAGTTGTTATATTTCCTGTTCCATTATGGCTATTGTAATAGTACATAAAGCAATGAATAAAATACACTTTTATCATGAACCTTTTGGACAAATCACAACATTTGATGATGGGAAATGACAAGGCTCATTGATTTCATTGATAAATATGCACTTTATGGCTTGCTGAGGTTTCTGGTAAAGATTAGATTTTTTAATTTGTAATCAGTATTCTTTTATTTGAAGCTGTCCTTAAACATGATTGTGACTCCTAACCATTGGTCAATTCCTATAGTCACACACTGATATTATTTCTAAGTAATCATGGGAATATACTGAGAACAGAAAGATAAAATACTGGAGATAAACCTTTATTGAAACAATTAGGTATACATTCTGTGCAATGATAGAATTGTTCAACCTTTTCTGCTGAAAATGTGAGTGAAGACATCATAATCCTGTTTAACTGACTGGATCCACTATAGTCTGAGCCTATGTTTTCACCCGTTCATGGTGTAGCACAATCTTTTCCAGAACATAAGGTAGCTATTTTTCTTCAAAACTAGTTTGCATTATTCATGAGCACTAAGTTATGGAACCATCCCAGCTGCCCTAGAATGGATGAGTGGATCAAGAAAATGTGGTAGATATACACAATGGAAATTTACTCATTTATTAGAAAGAGTAAGGTTATACCATTTGCAAGGGAAATGGATAGACCCAGAAAAAAAATACGTTAAATAAGTCAGGCTTAGGGAGACAACTGCTCATGTTTTTGCTTCTCTTACATGTGAAAGTTAGATCTAAAATATAAGCATACATTATAACACATACAGGGTTTTATTAATGCAGGTATATTTATATTGTTTGTGTACAAACAAACTGATGAAAGGTTGGTATACTTAGGTAACAACTAACAAACCCTTTAGCAAAATGAGAATCAGGAAGCAGAAACATGTTCTAGGAAGAATGAAGGAAAGGACAGGAATTGATGGAGGAAGGGTAAGCAAATGCAGTTGTTATATTCAATGCACATTATGTAAAATTTAAACTACATAACTTGAGGGTAGACATGGGTGGAGAAAATGGGCGGGTGAGATGGTGGAAGAGGTGACATTGATTGAGATTTATTATGCTTATAACCTGACTTGGGAATTAAACCTCTCCGTACAACTACTAAATAAAAGAAATGTGTGTTTTGTAGGTATAAGATAATTATTGGAAAGGCTTCTTGTCATTAGTGAAATTCTCTGAAGTTATATGATATTGATGGGAAGGGAGAATGCTGGGGAAGTCAGCCGAAGAGACCGTCTTTCATAATGGTTGGACTTCTGTTATGCTTGTCTACCTATGTGCTTAGCCCTTCTGTAATGATAAATTTGCCAATATTTCCCCCTATTTTACATGTCAGCTTACCCTGACAGCCTTGAGGACCAAGCCTGCTGCTAGTTCTTAGGAACTACGACCAACAAAAGCATGTATATATGATCTTGGCTTGATCTCTAACCAGGAATTGGAAAGAAGTCATGATCCATATTCTAGGCATCATTGGCTGGCTTTCCCTCGTTTACCCCCAGTGCTGTAAATTTAGCTGACACAAGGCCTGGTGTTCCTGGCCAGGGTCCCCTAGGTCTCCTTCCCTGAATTAAATTACCAGTATATATCTGAGACAAGCAGAAACAGTCACATAAGTTGATATTAGGCAAAACGAACCCAAAGATAAGGATTCAAATATTTTTTTTCTTTCTTGTGATTGTTTCTAATGTATTTGTAAGATGATTTCTTTGTTGCTTTGTATGTCCCTCCCCCCACGGTATAACCCCTATTTTCACTGTATTTGATGTTGGTATAATTTGTGGAGGGGAAGGGAAAAAACAAATTGTTTAAATAGGGATATGGTGGACCCATTGCAATGATGAGATGTACAAGATGTTATGTCGAAAAACGAACTTTACAACTTTGGTGGGGAAGGGAGGAGCAGGAAACAAAGGAGGAGGCTACAATGCTTGATAAGAAATTTACTCATTATCTTGCCCATGTAATTGTAACTCCTCTGTACAGTATTTTCACAATTAAAAATAAAAAGGTGGGACATAGTTGTAGTTATTTGTCATCTCAGCTATATATGGTAGGCAAGAGGGTCCTACCTGCAGGTAAAAGGATCACAGTTCAAAGCCAGGACAGAGAAAAAAAAGATATAAGACCTTTTTTGAAAAACAGTTAAGGCCACAAACAGGCTGGAAGAGTAGCTCAATTGGTAGAGTAGTACCTTTTCAGCAAATTCTGGCCCCTAAATTCAAATCGTAATACCACCAATAAAATAAAATAAAAGGTAAACACACCAAAAATAATTCAGGTTAAGCCTCATTCGCTCATCTAAGTCATCCAAAGATGACTTCGATATTTTATTGTTTTCCAGACAATGTCTTACCCTTTTGGAAGACATTAATAAATTGAAGAAATCATCTTCTCATGTATATCTAAGTGGAGGGGAGATAAATAAGGACTACCAAGAAAATTAAAATAGAGACAGACATCCTTAATCTAGAAATCCAAAATGCAACCTGCTTCAAAATCTGAAACTTCTCAAAAGCTGACATGTTACCATAAACAGGAAATTCCACACCTGACCTTATATAATAGGTTTAATGCAACAAAGGTCCACTAAAAATCTTGTATAAAACTAGGTGCCCCCCAGTTGTGATTCACACTTCTAATCTTAGCTACCTAGGAGGCTGAGATCTGAGGATCACAGTTTAAAACCAGCCTGGGCAAGAATGTCCATGAAACTCATGTCTCTAACATAAAAAACCAGAAGTGTAGTTGTGGTTAAACTGGTGAAGTTCCATCCTTGAGTGAAAAGCTAAGTGACAATGCCCACTTCCTTAATTCAAATCCTAAGGTTAGCACACATACCACACACACACACACACACACACACACACACACACACACACACACACACACACAGAAAAGAAAAAAAAAGAAAAAAGAAAACAAAAAGGATAATGTACCTTGATCAGTGTCTTACCTTCCATCAACCTCACCCTATTTTGACTGTTTTACTCCTGATATCCAGAAACTCTTTTTATTGCCACTGACTTAGTTTTCCTGATAAAAACTGTGAGTAAACATTTAGTTAATTTTAATAAGTTTTTTATTGTGAAAATACTGTACAGAGGGGTTACAGTTACATGAGCAAGGTAATGAGTACATTTCCTATCAAGCATTGTTTCCTCCTCCTTCGTTTTTCCCCTACCATCCCTTCCCTCCCATCTCCACGACTGCCTAAATTGTAAAGTTTGTTTTTCAACCTAGTGTCTTGTACATCTCATTGCTACAATGGGTCAACCTGTATCCCTATTTAAACAGTTTTCTTTTTTCCTTCCCCTCCCCAAATTATATCGACATCAAATACAGTGAAAACAGGGGTTATACCGTGGGGGAAGGAACATACAAAGCAACAAAAAAATCATATGGTACCTTACAAATACATTATAAACAATAGCAAGAAAAAAAATATGATCCGATAAGGTGAAGTTAAGCAAAATGGACATTTACTTAATTTTCTATTCAGTCATTTTCATGCCAGATATCCTTAAGTTAATCATACATTTTTTTTCAAAAGGATGCTTTTCTAATGTTCTAAAATATACATCTTATCTTATTGGATGGACAAGGGGAGAAGGTAAAATAATTGAGCCAGAATTTCATCTAAGATCCACTTTTCCATTTAGTTTGGAAAAAAAATATGCCAGTCTCACTATTTTTTATTTTTGCATATATAGATTTTTATAATATACTTTATAAATGTTACAAATATTTACTTTGTTTTAATAAAGGAAGCAGATTACCCATACATTTCTTCAGCATTTTGGATTTTTTTGCTTTTCTTTGCAAAATAACCTATATTTTTGCTTCCTGATTCTCATTTTGTTAAATGGTTTGTTTGTTGTTCCCTAAATATACCATCCTTTATTTAGTTTGTTTGTACATGAACAATATAAATGTGCATGTATTTATAAAGAGATTAGTTGATTTGAAACAGTAAATCTTAGAGGTTTTAGGTCTTTGGAAAAATTATAAATTCACTGAGTTGGCATGGAAGAGGTCATTTTTATTGTTGGATTTTTTTTATTACTTGGATATTTTTCCCCTTTAAAGCTGTAACTCTCCAGATTTCCCTGTTCCAATAGCTGTTACCAGCTTTGGTGAAAAAAATGCAATATAAATTTGATTATATGTCATTTTATCTTGAACTTTCAGCTCTACTACTCTAATGAAATACTTTATTCACCTTATTTTAGCAAGTGAGAGGAACAGAAATAGAACAATATTGGACCAAGTGACAGCAATCTGTTAATTTTCACTGACTGCTGGTATTACTGGTTTCTTGTGTCACTGAATCAAAAAAATCACTTTACAAGTTAATGTGATTATTATGAATGTCTTAAAATAACTCATTTGGGCCACATGACTCAGAAAAAAAAGAATGACTTTGTAAAACATATTTCAATGGTAAATATGTGAAGCAAATAAGCATGAGAAGCATTTATAAATAATATATATTTATAAATATTTCTTTTTGTGGGTTTCCTGTTCTTGATCTAAGGGTCTTGCACTTGCTAAGCTGACACTATTTAAGCCATGCTCAGTCTCCTTAGTAGGTAAGATTGCAGGTGTGAGACACCTGTACCTGGTATTGTTAATAACTTATTTTTAAAATCACATGGTTTTTACCTTCAAACTGTTATTGTTCTTTATAAGAATCTTACAGGCTCTTATATAAAGTTATCATCACATCAACAACACCCTTCCAAATATTCTCCTTCATTCTACATCTGTACTCTAACAGCTTACTTTCAATAGAGTAAATACCAAACAGATAATATTCAAGGTGAGGAAAAAATTATCATGGGCTTAGCTCAAGTTTAGGGCAATTCTGAATGTTCTAGTTACAGCTCCTTCTTCCTTTAAGAAAAAAAATCAGGATAAAGATTGATAGAAAATTACCTTAAATTACTAATTTAACATTTTAATTATTTAACTATGATTTATATATAAGAAAACTCACAAATGTTAAGGATTACAGTTTCATGACGTGATGAAGAATTGTATTACAGTTTCATGAAGTGATGAAGAATTGTGGCCGATAAACACAGTGGCTTCTATCTTCAGTGCATCTGGAGTCACTTACCTTGCCTTTATTATTTGCTTGTTTTATGTTTGTTTTCTAGTTGCTTGATTTCTTCATCACCACAGTTTGTTTTTGACCTTTTATGTTTTGCCATTGTCATGTTTCATAGTAAAAAGTGGTTAGTTTCTATATCAAATAGCTAAGCAAATGAAAAACAATTCATCTGAGTATTTAATATTTCTTTTATAGGTGAAGGATGTGAGGTAAATTTTCACTGAGGAGAGCATATGTCTTGTACAATTAAATAGCTGTGTGGAGAACAGTGCCTAAACCTGACATGGGCTTCTATATTGACCATGTTTATCATCTGTTTTGTACTATAGTCCTTTGCTTAAGAATGGATTATGTTCTTGTTCAGTATTGTAATACCAGGGTAATTGTATTAGTGGCTCTGGGATATTCTTTCCACTGACAATTAACTTGCTGTCAATGGTATTTTTGAACTTCTATAAACATTTTCTCTATATATCTTTATAACTGAGAAATATCTTCTGATGTTCATTTGTGTATAGAAGCTTAATTTTAGATCACAATATTCTGATGTCTACTAATAGTACTATGATGATTTAATTGACTCATCTTTAGGTTCACATATATCCTATTTGGCGGGGGCAGTGATCATGGGGCTTGAACTCAGTGCCAGAGTGCTGTTCTTTAGCTTTTTCATTCAAGGCTAGTGCACTATCACTTTGAACCACATCGCCACTTTTGGTTGTCTGGTGGTTAATTGGAGATGTGTCTAATGGATTCTTGTCCAGACTGGCTTTGAACCACAATCCTCAGATCTCAACCTCCTGAGTAGCTATGATTACTGGCATTAGCTATCAATTCCCAGCTCACATATATCCTTTGAATCAAAACTTGATTTCAAGAAAACAAGCTTTCTTTATTTATCTCACTACTCAGAAGTGGCAGAAGCTTCTGACGTGTCAGAGCTCAAACTGGCTGTCCTGATGGGGTAGCATCAGGTTGTGATGCCTGAGCAGATCTCCCGATTGAACCAGTAGATATTCACTATATTCTTAACCTCACCAGTCACAGAAGGAGACATTGAAAGTGTGGAGTTGATTCTAACAGACATGGTCCCTGTACTCAATCAATACACAAAATAAACAATCATAAAAGTAATCACAAAAGGTGTTTATAAGAAAGTACTGGTTCAATGTATTAGTAGGTAAACATATGACTCATTAGCCTTAAAAAATTCTTCCTTGACTTTAATGTCAGCAAGAAAATGAATGAGAAAAGAAGGAACAAGTCCTAGCAAATTGGTAGCCCTGTTGGCATGTTGGTTTCTATGAGAAAGCTCAGAGTTAGAGAGCAGGGGAAATGCCATTGTTTGTAACTCCTTTGTTATATAAATGAAACATTACTACTGTAAATTGGAAGGTGGAATATTACTCCCCTTTAAAAATAAGGAAGCTGATTCTAATATATGGAAAATAGGTGGTGCAATTGAAGTTAGCTAATACTTAATGTCTCAGCTTCATTCAAAACTTAGTAATAAGTTTTCTTCACTCAGTCTCCCCTTCATACCATCCCTTCAATTTGTGTGGTTTTACTTTTTATTTATAATGAGTTTAACGTTTGTTGGAAACTGTTTAGGAAATTTGGTTAGTGAACAATTTGTAAAGTGATTTTAGGTGAACAAGAGTGAAACAAGCAGGAAAGACCAAAGAAAACTGGCTGCTTCTGCTGTGGTCTCAGTGGGTAGTCCTGATCAACTCTGGTGGCTCTAGGGTGCTCAATGGTATAAACTGCATCACTGTGTTGGGTGAGATGTACTGCTGGGCTAACTCATCTTTGTTCTAAGGAAGGAAAGTTATAGAGCTCTGACAGTCAACAGTTGAGAGAAACAAGGGGACTCTGGACACCATGAAAATTATGTTTTAAATAAACTATGGTCTAAAGAAAGGGTCGTACCAAATACCATCCGTTGAGTATTCTTTAATTTACATTTATGTCTGTGCAGGCTCAATAAAAATTATGTGGAGACTGGTAATGACTCGCTGTAAGGTTACTTAAAGGCACAGTAACTAATGAGCTAGGAAAGTCATTTTACAGAAAAATAAATGCTGGTTTCCATATGACTGATCAGTGACATTTTTGGAATGGTAGTCATGCCTCAATTTTCCAATGTTAACACTTACTAGAAGAACACTATGTAGTTGCAATGATAAAGCCTTTGCAAAGCCTATTTTTGTATGACTTGTTCACTTTTAATTATCATGTAATTTGGCAGTGTGTGATTGTCGGATAATGTTGTCGGTCATCTAGGTTCTACCACCTGAAAAGTATTACTCCAAGACAAGTCTGTTTTATACTTTTCTGCCATTTTCTTGTGGTCTTTATCTTAAAGCAAGATATCATAAGTCATTTACATACATTATTTATCAACAAAATGAGAATTGAATCAGACTTGTTGGTTTGAGACAAATAATTCTAGTTCTGACAATGACATTTCCTTATTTAATGACATCTTCTTATTATACTATGAATTTAATAAAAAGATTATTTTTTTCCCTAGTAAGTCATTTTGCCAGATGGAAGAGTAGAAGTGGGAATTTTTGTTTTCTGTTTTTCTAGTCATGTTTGTGCTGACAACTGAAATAACACAGTTCAACTTCCAGACAACTGCTTGGAAGTTAAATGCAGTGTGTCTCTGCCACCCTTGTCTGTATGAAGGGGTATCAGTATTCTATTTGAAACAGTACGTCAGCATGGGTTTTATCCTATGATTATCTAAATTAAGGTCTATGTTTAGTGGAGACAATAACAGCCATAACAACCCACAGTTTAGCAAAGCCAAGGATAACATTAAAAGTCACAGATGAAAGAGATCTGAGATTCTTTCTTGTTTATACTCTTACATGCTTTTGTTTCCCAGCTATATTTTAGAAAAATATGAGACTGTTTCATCCAGAATAGAAGACACAATTACAATTCAGAAAGCAAATATGGAATGAAGGTTAAAAAATAACAGTGGTTATTAAAGGCAATAAGAGTTCTAGTATGAAAATTTGGTGTGTTTGAGAAGAATAAATGTTATGCCTAACAAATGTAGCTTTAAACTAAAATTCGGAAAGTTAATAACAACAAATAAAATTTCATTTCTTGGGCTTTTTAAGTAAGCATGCTTATTTATAGAGAGTGGGAGGAAGTAAGAGTAAGTATATCCTAGTGACCATAGGCAGCACTTCTTAAGACCATCCCATTTCTCTGCGTTTTCAGGACACACTGACAATGTAATTTCAATGTGTTTCTATATTAAAGATTGAGAGTACACTGAAAATATAAAACATGTTTTGGTACATCTGGAATCTAAGCAACTGAAGCACAGAAGAGCTTATTGTGAAAGGCAACGTGAATTTATCATATATTTACAACAAACCCAAAGGTAAAAAATAAGTTTTATAATTTTCTTCAATGGAGATAATAGAGAATCATTTTCAATATGTCTTCATTCCACTTATTTGATTTTTCTCTTAAAAATTAATGTAGCGAGTATTTTGGGGAAAATAAAGAATTCATTAGAAAGAATTTACTGTCTGCTACATAAGAAAATGTTTAGGATTTGCCTGTTTCACTATACTGGTTTTCACTTATAAAAGTAAATTTGATATCATTGGGTCGATCTAAACTCATTAAGCTGTGAGTCACTTGAAGAATAAATGGTTCTTAGTAACACATTATATGCTGAAACATTTTCTTAAAATTAAAGTACTTCATTGAAATTTCTTTTCGGTATTGTATATACAGAGTATGAATAATATAATCTAGCCATTATATTAAAAGCAAATATCATGGAGAGCAAATATCATAGATTTTGGCATATTAAATGAAGATTATTGTTTTACCAATAACAAGCTTTTGAAAAAGTTAAAAAAATTGGAGTCAGTCTCTTTGTTTGTTTTTAAAATTCTGTTTTTCTGTTTTAGCCTGTTCTATAACAAAAGTTGAGTGGATACTGATAAGTTTCAGAGAAATTGGCGATTGCTGATGTGGATACACAGCCATTTTGGAAATATAAGAATAGGTTCACTCTCCTGAGATTTTAAAGACTGAGGGAGACCTTTGTGGTAACATGACTTCTCTAAATCGTGTAGCAAATCAGCAACAATATTTTAAATCTCTAAACTTCTAATCTAATGTAATTTGCAATAACTAAAACAGAGAATGTATTATATTATCTACAAGAAGTAGATTAGTTTTTAGGGAAGAATCAGAAAAAGAGAAAAAAAATGCATGAAGGGCCATGATTTCAATATAGTTTTTTAGAAAACAGCAACTATAAAACACTTGTTGCATTCTATCTTAGTTGTTATTAGGCCAGAGTCTGAGTAAATTATATGTTTGTTTGAAATTTACTGTCAAAAACTGAAGCCATACTAATTGATATAGACTTGTGACAAGAACAAACGTATTACTGACAATAATAATACTCACATTATGTTAAATTGTTTCCATAGTTCTCTAAAAAGAAACTCAACAGGAAATTTTCCTTCGTTTATTTTTTTGCTTTGTGATTTTATGAGCTGAAGTTTCAGATGACATTGAAATGCAGGATTATGTTCTAAAATTATATTCATTTGTTCCATAATAAACCATTCCTGAGACATGAGCAATGACTTTTTCTCCCACTGCAGAGCCTCAATGATCCTAAATCCTCGCCAATTCAATAGGTTCAACTAGAGTAGCCATTACATGAGTCATAAATCATGATGAAAGACTCCAATAATAGCGTTTACAGCTAAAATTCATACTGATCTTTATAAATATCTGCCTGTTGATACCCTCCAGGTCTGCCTTAGACCTAACAGATGATAATAAGCATTTTTAAAATGCGAACATGATTCAAGATATAGATTGTAAGTGCTTTTGGTAGAATAGCATTATAGGTTCTTAAAAAAAGGCCTGTTTACAATAGTGATTATTTACTCTCAGGCAGAACTGAAATTGCAACTCTCTGTGGGAAACCACTGCTAGTCTATTGTTTGCTGGTCCCAGCAAGTGCCATTAAACCTCCATGATTCAAGCAATCCTTTTATCATTGTAAAATGCCTTCTAAAATGCCTATCTGGTCTCATCTTCTGCTCCACTGTCTTTAAATGAAAGAGGCAGAGGAACATAGCTGACCATTCAGTACTCTCTGTTTGCTTGGAAGCTTTGCTATTAGCCTGGATCATCACAGAACATACCAAAGACTCAGGAGCCTCTAGCAAGACCGGCTTTGTTCCTTAATAGCAGATTCAGATTCAAAGTAAAGAGTAGAGACAGAATATCCTCAAGGAGCTTTTAGTTCTGAAGGCCTGTATTGTTTGAAAACAAGTGGTAGAGCTACATTGGTACTGATGATGATATTAAATGTCTGATCTTTTGTCTTATCTTTATATTTTATAAAATGGAGCACATGTTTTCATTAACTGTGGTTTAATTTTAATTAGCTAATAGCAAGGATAATCAGAGAATGGATTCATTGAACATTCCACATGATTGAGTGATGTGCATACTATCTGTGTTGGAAGAAAGGCCTTATAAAAACAGCCAAGGGAGCTGGGAAGGTGGCTCAATGGTAGAGTGCTTGCCATGCATGAGGCCCAATGTTTGATTCCTCAGCACCACATAAGCAGAAAAAGCCAGAAAGTGGTGCTGTGGCTCAAGTGGTAGAGCACTAGCCTTGAGCTGAAGAGCTGGTAGACAGAGCCCAGGCCCAGGGTTCAGGCCAATGACCGACAAAAACTTAAACCTCCAAAACCCAGCTAGGTTGTATTTTTTTTCTCTCACAATCAACCTGAGTTTTCAGGGTTCAAAAGACAGATTAAAAGTGATTCTGGTTGAATTTCTGGAGGTTCAGTTTTTTTTCCCCTATTCCCATCATGTCAAAAAAAAAAAAAAACAGACACAAACAAGTAGAGAAATCCTTTGATCTGTCCAATTTTGTTCTGAGATGTTTTAGAGACATTATGCAGAGAAACTGGGTTCTGTTTCACAGGTATTCCTTGTGTTTTGAAATTATGTTTCTAAATATGGACTACATTTTAAAATATAAAATAAATAAGGTATGAAAGTGATGATTCAGACTTGCACTTTGTCTAACATTTGGTTTTAGAAAATGGTTGTCATTTCCTTTGAAATCTCATATATAATTCTGAGTTCCTTCTTTCATTGCTCAGTAGAAGTAAAATAATAAATTTTTAGTTTAACAGTTCTATGCTTTGCTTTCTACTTTAATCATATATCTCTCTAAGCCAAACCAACATACTGTTTAAATGCTCAGCGTTTTAGATAGTAATTACAGGACAATGTTTAAGAGTTGCCTTTAAACTTTGTTACATATTAGGATCCTGAAATCCATCTTATTGCTTAAAGATATTGTACATTAGTTCTCACTATGATCTTGTGGCAAGACAAAATACATTTTCCACAACTTTTTAATTCTTAAACTTTTGTAACATTTGGTCATCTCTAATATATGTTATATAGTATTTGAATATTTTTGTTCAATTATACATATATTGGAATTCTCCTGGGTAAATACCTATTAACCCACTGGGTTATAGATGTGACATTGGTAGAAAACATTGAACATCTATTGACATGAAATAAGCTTTCCAAAATTACTGATGAGGTGAACATTCACATTATTATTTTAAAGAAGTTTAATTCCCCTTGTGTATTTTTATTTTTATTTATTTATATATTTTTATTGTGAAAATACTATACAGAGGGGTTACAATTACATGGGCAAGATAATGAGTACATTTCTTATCAAGCATTGTAGCCTCCTCTCCTTGTGTATTTTTAATGCTTGATAGCTTTTCTTATTTTAAGATTTTGCCTGTGTGAAAATGTACTTTGGTTTTCTTCCTTCTGATTAAGCTTGAGATTAATTTTGTTTTCCTATATATTTGCTCTTCATCATGTCTCTTCATTGTCAGGCCTGTTTATGGTTTCTGCTACCTTGTCATTGAATTCTGTGATTTTACAAGACTTCCAAGATTTTAAAAAATATACTTCAGATTCTATCTTCCAATTTGCAATGTGTGTTTTATTTTCCTTTGTTATCACTTAGCATCATAAAATTCAATTAATCATTTTCTTTGTATGTGTAACTTTTTTTTGTTGTTGTTGTTGGTAGTGGGGCTTGAACTCTGGTCCTGGGTGCTGTCCCTGAGCTCTTCAGCTCAAGGCTAGCACTCTACTACTTGAACCATAGCCCCACTTTGGGTTTTCAATGAGATGTACAAGATTTTATGTCGAAAAACAAACTTTGCAAGTTTGGCAGGGGTGGGGGGGAGGAATATGGGAAGGGAAAACAAAGGAGGAGGCAACAATGCTTGATAAGAAATGTACTCATTATCTTGCTCATGTAATTGTAACCCCTTTGTATGGTATTTTCACAATTAAAAAATACACACACACACACACACACACACACACACACACACACACAAACACACAAAAAGAGTATCATGGACTTTCCTTTCCTGCCTGGGCTGGCTTTGAACCAAGATTCTCAGATCTCAGCCTCCTGAGAAGCTAGGATTACAGGCATGAGCCACCAGCGCCCCAGTGTAACTTTTTGAATCTTCTTTAAGAAACCTTTCCCTGTCTACTAACAAAAAAATAAGCAGGTGATGTAAGATGATATGTTTTTATAGCAGTAATCCTAACCCCAGTACCACTTATTAACAATTCTGCCATTTTCCCCCAATCCCCTGCATTGTTTATTCTGCCATAAATTAAATTTCCAAAAATGTGTGGGAAAAGGAAGAGCACGAGTGGAGCAACATCTGAGCTATTAGTTTATATCTGAGCTACTATCAGATTGTCTTCATTGTTATAACTTTTTAAGGCTTCCTGATAATTGATAATGGTGACAATTCTCATACTTTTACATCATTTTAAGGCGTTTCTTATCTATTTAAAGGACTTTGGGATTTTAATTATCTTAACTTTGCAGATTCCACAAAACGTAATCTTTTAAGCTTGACATTGATTTCAAACTACTGTCTGAAAACTGTTTTAAGCAAAATTGTTTTAATATGTATTCATTTTTAATATATATATTTTTATTGTAAAGATACTGTAGGGGTTACAGTTACGTGAGCAAGGTAATGAGTCCATTTCCTATCTAGCATTGTTACCTCCTCCTTTGTTTTTCCCCTACCATTCCTTTCCTCCCATGTACCCAATTTGCCCCCCCTCCCCCCACTCCATTCCTCCAACTCCATGTCACAAAGTTTGTTTTCAACACAGTGTCTTGTATATCTCATTGTTACAATGGGTCATCCCGTATTCTTATTTCAGCATTTTGTTATTTCCCTTTCCCTCCCAAATTAGAAAATGTATATACAAGATGCAGGACACACATACACACACATAATTATTGTTTGCCATACAAGGGTTTGAAAGCAAGACTTTATTCTTGCTCAGTTTGTTTTACCTTGGCTTTTTGTGCTTGTTTTTATATTTTTACTGGTTAGTTTTAGAGATAGTCTCACAGTCTTCCCTCTGGGCTGGCTTTGAGTCATGGTCCTCTAGATCTTACCTCTCTGAGTTGCTAGAATTACAAGCTTGAGCCACCATCTCCAGGCTCTATTTTTCAATATATATATAGTTTTATAAATAATAACTCTTAAAAGGTATATATAATTTATTATATTATAAGGTGTATATATAATACTTTTTACATGATTATGTAATTATACTTGTACCCACTTTGTAGTCTATTACATTTTTACTATATATTAAATTTTTGAGAACTAACATAATTGAAACTGTATATTTTTAAACTAGTGCATTTTATTTTTATTGTTATTGGAAAGATGATACACAGAGGCTTTACAGTTATATAAGTCAGATAATGAGTACATTTCGTTTTCAACAGTGCTGCCTCTTCCCTCATTTTCTCCCAGTTTTCCCTCCAGACTCCCCTCCCTCACTAGTTGTATAGTTCATTATCAACATAGTATCTAGTGAGTATCACTGCTGCGTTTGTTTGCTCTTTGTCCCACCATTTTGGTGCTTCTCCTTACTATCCCCCTAACAGATAAATTTGCTTACAATATAAAAATACAGAAGTCAAAATCAGTGACAAAGGAGAAAATAAACAAAAAAAAGCAAACTATCAAAAAAATCCTGTTTCCATTTCTTGGAGTTCATTTCAATAAACATCATTTTATATGATCATGTGCACATGGTTATTAAGCCTTTGTGAGCCTTGGTGATCCTTTCCTAAGAATATCCTTCTTTGGTCTCATTATGTGAATGTCTAGAGTGTTGAGTTCTATATATTATGTCCAAGTGGTGTGTGTGTGTGTGTGTGTGTGTGTGTGTGTGTGTGTGTGTGTGTGTGTGTGTGTGTGTGTGTTTGCGTGCGTGCATGTGGGTGTGTGTGTGTTTTATCATCTAGTGTATTTACTTGCAGATTTATAGGCACATTCTAATTATAACAAATGAGGGAAAACATGTAACCTATGCTTCTTTGGATCTGCCTTATTTCGCTTAATATAATTTTTCCAAGTCCCCACTTCATTGCAAATTGTACAATATCATTCTTTCTGATAAATAAAATTCCTATACATATATATATATGTATGTATATATATATATATATGTATATATATATATATATATAATTTTCTTGATCCACTCATTCATCGAGGGGCATCTGGGTTGATTCCATGTCTTGGCTATCGTAAGCAATGCTGCAATGAACATGTTGTGCTGGTAGCTATAGTGTGGCCTTTTTGTGGCCTAGTGATATGCCACCATAGCATAAATGCCCAGGAGTGGGATTGCTGGGTCATAGGAAAGCTCTGTGTTTAGTCTTGAGGAACAGAAAACTTGAAGAGAAAATACAGTTTCCACATATCTAATACTCGCACCACAGAGTGTCTCCAGTTCTTAATTACTATAGTGAACCAAGGTTGATGTGATCATATTAACTAAACTCCTATTCCTAATCCTATTTGATTAGCTATTAGCTAATATATTGCACTTTGATATACAAAGAACTTGGAATAATGACTACTGAGAGCTTAGCACTAGTGAGGAAATCTTGAGCAAATTCTCTTTAAATGGTAACTGTTACAATCTGCTTAATAAATGAGTCATCAGTTAGGATTTGGCTGATGTTTCCCTCAGGATTTAACTGAGATACATCAATTACTGATACTGAATATTACTGTATTTTTGTGATCTGTTTATATAAATATCTACTTTAGTTTAAGCAAACTGTGGTCAATTACATCCCCAGAGAACCTGGAGAAACAAATTAACCCAAAGTGGTAGATTATATCCTTGTAACAATTAAAAATAATATTATGTCATTTGCAGGGAAATGGATGGACCTAGAACAAATTTGTTAAGTGAGGTAAGCCAAAGCTGGGCCCCGGTGGCTCATGTGTATAATCCTAGCTACTCAGGAGGCTGAGATCTGAGGATCACAGTTCAAAGCCAGCCTGGGCAGGAAAGTTCGTGAGACTCTTATCTCCAATAAACCGCTAGAAAACCGGAAGTGGTGCTGTGGCTCAAGTGGTAGAGCTCCTGCCTTGAGCTAAAGAGCACAAGGATAGCGACCAGGCCCAGAGTTCAAGCCCCATGACAGACAAAAAAGAAAAAAAAGTCAGGTAAGCCAAGCTCAGAGAAACAACTGGTGCATGTTTACTCTGATATGCAGAAGTTAGATCCAAAATATGCTGGGATATGATAAATTATATGGGATTATAGACACTTATACACAGTGAGAACCAAAGAGGATACTCTTAGGAGAGAAACACAAATGCAATTCTTGTGTGCCTCCTTATATTTATGTAAACTAATATATATCTATATATAACAAAACAAACTCTAAGATATAGAAATAAGTGATCACTTCTTTTCTCTGACCCATTGTAACAATGAGGTGTACAAGACACTACGTTGAAAATGAACTTTACAATTTTGGCGGGGAGGGGGGTAGTTGTGGAGGTGTAGGGAAGGGATGGTAGGTGAAAAACCAAGGAGGAGGCAGCAATGCTCCATAGGAAATTACTCGTTACTTTGCTCATGTAACTGTAACCCATCTGAACAGCGTCTTTACAATAAAAATGTACAAAAAATAAGATTTCCTTGATGGTTCAGTTTTCTTTTCTTTATTAAAATTTATTTGCAGGTATATCTTGGGTGGGTTGTGGGGAGGGCGTAACTCCAGAGAAAACGGTGAAAAAGTGCAGCAGTGGAGCTCACTAGACACGGATGAAAGTGAACTATACACCTTGTGGGTGGAGATGGAAAGGAGGGTTGGGAGACGGTGAGGGAAGAGAAGGCACTATATGACAGAAAATGTACTCATCACCTGACTCATGTAATTGTAACCCCTCTGTACATCATATTTATAATAGTAATAATAATAATAATAATAAAGTAAAATGCCTTTAAAATATTTCTTTCCAAAAACATAGCTTTATTTATCCCAAGCTCTGGCTAAGTTACTTGCAAACCACACATAAGTTTTCTAAGACAACAAGGCAGGATACATCCTCATTGCTATAAAACTGAAATCTTTCTCATCATTTGTGTAGAAACTTTCTCTTTCATTTCTGGCTCTTCTTTCTCTGCCCTAACTCCAAGTCTAAGTTCTCCTGTCTCTTCAATATAGATTTTTTACCTTACATCAATTTATCTCACTGTAGTTATTCCTGTTACAAAATTCAAACTTTTTGAGTTATTTTTGCTTTTACTCTTTCATTCATTAAAAAAAATCAACAGCCTAATTTGATGCATACAGGTTATTATACTGGACTGAAAATAAAAAGATAAATATGCTACAAGCCCAGCCCTCAATGGCAGCTCATGGAAAAGTGGTCTATTATTCCAGCCAGATGAAGATGCCCTAAAATGTAGCCTAACATGGCTTTAGCTTCTAACAACTCCGCTAAGGTTCACTTTTGCCTTAACCTTACTTATACATCCTAAACAAGCATCTTAAGTATCAGAATTCCTTCAAAGATTACAAGTTGGGTGCTGTTGGTTGTTCACACTTGTAATTATGAACGAAAGGTTGGGAAGCATGAATCAAGAGCAGCCCAGACTAAATGTTGTGAGATCCTCTCTCAACCAATAAGAGGAATTGTACATGACTGTAATTCCAGCTGCAGTGAGAAGCATAAATAGAAGAATATTAGTCCAGGCCATCTTGGGAGAAACATGCAACTCTATATGAAAAATAACCAGCACAAAGACAGCTTGAGATGTGGCTCAAGCCATAGCAGGCATGAAGCCCTTAGCCAACCCCAGTACTGCAAAATAAACCCAAACAAAAAACAATTATAGTCATCATCTTGTCTTCATAAAACATCAATGATGAGCTATCTTAAAGTTCTGAACCTGTTGTTACAAAGGTCTCCTCCAAATGTTATCAATATTTGCTTTTTTGAATATATCATCATTACTCCTTGATAGTTCCATTATATTATATTTATAAAATTCACACTATGACTTTATAGAAAAATAGAATTTGGAATGGATTTTTATCGTACATAAGAAATATGTTTCAGAATGTCAGCAGAGAGACGGAGAGGCTCAATCTTTAGGTTCCTTTAGTAATGTGCTAATCTGCTCACAATATTTAACTTACTGAACCAAGTAAAGGATGTCAAGAAGCTGTTTTCTAACCTGCACCTAACCTATTGTACTTCATGGAACAGGCTGCTTTTTCTTGGTTGCTTACCTATAAAACAGTAGTCATAAAATGTTTAGTTCTTGACCATCAGTAGATAAATTATATTCATTATAGATCATCTTGATTGAAAGTCCTTCTTGCTTTAATTACAGCTAGTGGGGAAGCTATCTTTAGCTGGAATGACCACTAACTCTTGTTTACCTTTGTTCTTTCTCCAATCAGTTTGCTAGCCAGCAAGAGAGTTTTTGTTTCTGTAACAAACAACAAACAGATGATAATGCATATTTCTAAACAATTTTTTCTTAGTTACTACTGTTGATTCCAAAAGGCAAGACTAGTGATCTTGAGCTTGGAGTAAGGAGCAGAGATGAGCGATGTCTGTATCCATGTGGCTTTTAAAACAGATATGAAATACCTCTCAGATGCAAATATTTGCCTGGGATAATTTCTGAACTGAATTTGAATTTGAATATAGATTATGTCTTTTCTTTCTCCATAACCTTGGACATATATTACTTCATTTTCTGCCTGCTTATCTGTAAAATGGACATCCCTAGTTCGATATACACAGTATCTGGAATAATGACTACTTAAAAGTTAGCAATGGTGAAGAAATCTTGAACAAACTCTCTTAAATGGCAATTGTTACCATCTGCTTAATAAATGAAATAAAATTTCTGACCATTATAATAAACTCAATCCTGTTGAATCCTGTTTAAAAAGATGGTTTATAAAAAGTTCACATGTTCCATGGGAGGAATTGAAGACATGTTTTCACATATGACTTGATATTTTTGAGTTAATTTTAGTAAAGAGAAAACACCATGGGGGAAAAATCTTGTAATATGGTTGGCTTTGCCCATTACCACACTGAGAAGGTGCATCAGACATGTGTAATAGGTGTAAAACATTCATCCATAGGTTGTGATATCCTAACAGCAGCATCCAAAAATCACCTAAGATTTGATATAAGCACAAAACTTGAGGTCTCACAGGCAACCCACTGAATAAGGAACTCAGTAGATGGGGGCCAAATAATCTTGTGTCTAAACCAGCTGTACAGGAAGTGCTGACCCTGGTGTATTCTAGAAGGACTGCTGTATTAATATAAGTGAATGCAAATCAACACTGAGATCATTTCTGGGAGGAAGAGAGTTGACTATATCTTCCTTGTTTGAGGGCAGTGGGAGCTAACCATTTACTTTGAGGTGGTAAATCCTTCATCTAGGAGGTAACAAAAACAATTAAACTGAGTTGGAAAAAGAAAGTATTGTCCAGGGACTATAGATGGGAAGGAATTAAAAGTTACTGTGTCAAGACTAAACAGAAAAGGGAACAGAAGAGAAGGAGAGAAATGTCTATCTTTTGGTTGAAAACATTTGCATAGTTTCCAGACTGTAGACTTGATTAAAAAATAAACAAGTCTTATTTGGATTTATAATATAATACAGAATTTTTCTGTAACACATCAGCAAGGGGAAAAAATGCTAGAAATGCCAGAGTGGGAGCTCTGTCTTCAAAGTGAGGATTCCTAAATCTAGTTAAAATCAAAAGAAAGGTTAAAAAACCCTATGGTTCCACAATTAGAACAACAAAGATTTCTTTAAACTTGGTCATGTATGTAATATTTCTATTTTCTACTTACAAAGAAACAAATACTCATTTCAAACTGTATAGCTTGGAACTTCTTCTTGAGTCCTCCTTTCTTGAATGAAGTAAAGACCAGATCTTAGAAACAAAACAAAAACAAACAAACAAAGCAAAACAAAACAAGGAAAGAATATTGGTACATTTCAGTCCTTGCACTGCTTAGATTCACTGAGCCAGAGGCAAAGAAATTCTTATTTGCCCCTTACCTTCTGCTGATGGCTACCAGCTATGAGGTTTTTATAGTTAGGAAAACATGATTCTGGAAATATGTTTGGAAGTAGTATTTTGTTTTTATGACACAAATTGAGTTAGTTCCGTAGCCGGTTTGTGAGTATGACAAAAAGGTTCAGGAAATAATCTCAGTCTGGAAAAAAGGCTATTCTATTCTGTTTAACACTATCACCTTCTAGAGAGGAAAGAAACCAAGGAGTTCATTTTATTAAAAAAATAACAGGTTCTTGTTAAGATTAGATTTTAAAAGATTTGGGATTTAAAAATGTCTTAAGTAGTGGTATCTAATATCCTCAACCATATACAGAAAACAAGTGTCTCCATTTACCTATGCATAATTCCTATTTGCCTGTTAATGTTTTTATTGAAAATGTTTTTTGATAAAATTTGTTTGTAAAGATGTTCTCGTGCTGCATTGGTGGCTCATGCCTGCAATCCTAGCTCCTACTCAGGAGATTGAGATCTGAGGATCGTGGTTCAAAGCCCAAGGGGGCAGGAAAGTCCATGAGACTCTTACCTCCAGTAAACCACAAGAAAACTGGAAGTGGTGCTGTGGCTAAGTGGTAGAGTGCTATCCTTGAGCTGAAGAGCTCAAGGACAGTGCCCAGGCCCAGATTTCAAGCCCTATGACCACCACCATCAACAAAAATTGATGTTTTCAGTCTCAATATTGCCACAAGTATGATCCTGGCAGGTTTTTCTTTCATTATATTCTTGAACTAGCTTCTCTTACCTCTTCTCTGATGCTGAGTGGGAGGCTGTTTCCCTGAAACTCACCTGTGCCAAAGCCTTGGCACACAAAGTGCCATCTCCATAATGCCCTAGCTGCCTTCCAAACCCTTCTTGTCTCACCCTCTTTCCAAATATATTTTACATTGGGTGGGGCGTGGGGGGGAGGATGGGAAGGGACGGGACGGGTAGGGGAAACAAAGGAGGAGGCTACAATGCTTGATAAGAAATGTACTCATTATCTTGCCCATGTAATTTGTAACCCTTCTGTACAGTATTTTCACAATAAAAAATAAAAATATATTTTACATTTAATTATCTTATCAAAATGATATGAATATTTTACGTTTTTAAAAAGTTGTAGAAATATCATTAGAAAACAAAAAACCTAATCATCTTTAACAAACTAAATCTGGTCCTATACCAGGGAGAACTTTGTTGCTTTCTTTAAGAAAATGACTCTAGATTATTAAATAACATGCATATAAAGATTGATCTTATATTTTTGGTTTTCGTTTTATATATTAACTACTCACTGATTACATTCTCCTATGCTACCTATCCAGTTATACTTTACCTCTCTGTACCCCTCAAAATGTATCTAGTTGTTTAAAGTTATTTCATCTTTAGGTTGTCATTTATTTTATATATATATATATATATATATATATATATATATTATGATGACATGTGATTATATTCACACCAGAGTCATGTAATGTATGTATGGAATTTCAATTTCCTTCCTTGTATATTTGTCTTGTATATCTCTTCCTCTTGGTGTTACTTATTCTATCTCTCTATTTAGTTTTTCTATGTACCTATCACTACATAGTTTTCTATGTACAGTATCACTATTTCCTCCCCAAATTCCTGTCATTAATGGAAGTCATGTTATATAACTCTATTCAGTTCATTTTTAAATTTCTCTGTTGCTGTTATTGGGCCTAACATTTCTTCCATATGTCTTCTTCCCTGATCACAGCCTTCTCTCGCTAGAGATGAGACATGCATAATGCCTTAGTGTATAAAGAAAGTCAAGCTTATCAGCCATAGTCACAGTGTATAACTGCTTGGATACCACTCATTGCCTTCTCTCTTCTTCCAGTAGATAGCTCATTCCTGCCTCACACATGAAAACTCTTTCCTCTCTTCAGCAGGTCAGTTAACAAGCTGCCTTCCTGGAGGCACATCATCCTGTAAGTATTGTGCCAATTTCCCTTGTACTCCTCTTATCCCATGCTGCATAACCCTTGAGTTTAGCCTCCTCAGGGCTCTACAGTGGTTTATAGGTGATGTCATGAATTATGTGATTCCCTTAGGTAAAATCTTTCAGAATCTTTCTCCCAGGTATGTATGATAAAACATATATTATTTGGCATGTTATACAAAGCCAACCATGATATTGCTTCTTTCTGGTTCTTTCAACTTTTAACTGAAAATTATCTTACATTTAGCTAAATGTAGTCTATTTTTTCAGTTGTAGAGCTTAAACTCTGGGCTTGGGGCTGTCCCTCAGCTCTTCAGCTCAAGGCTAGCGCTCTACCACATGGGCCATGGTGCCACTTCCATTTTTCTGAGTGGTTTATTGGAGATAAGATTCTCACGAATTTTCCTGCCCGGGCTGGCTTTAAACCATGATCCTCAGATCTCAGCCTACTGAGTAGCTAGGATTACAGGTGTGAGATAAAAGCACCAGGCTTAAATGTAGTCTATTTTTTATCTATCTGTCTGTCTGTCTGTCTTTCTATCTAATCAAGGTCTCTATACAGCAAACTCATAATCCTCCTGTTTCAATATCCCAAGTGCTTAAATCATGCTATGCACTACCACACCTGTCTCAATGTGTTCTTTAAATTTATGTTCTCAGGGTATTCTGTTTGAAAGATTATCTTCTAGAATAGCAAAGTATTTGTATTTCCTCAAATATTCAATGCACTGGTAATTTTGCACTGTACTTGACTTTTCTCTCTTGAGTGGAATTCTTCCTTCTACCACCTGTCACAAGAACTTGGCCAAAATACCCTCTAGTAAAACACCTGCCATCTGTTTTTTTTTTTTTACCATGTACCTAATGTGGAACCATCATGGGATCCATAAAGCTTTATAGCCCTTATTAATCTTATGTTTGTATCCCCTACTCAGTAGTATACACTTGAGACTGAAGTTCACTTAAAATATTTTTGTCATTTTCTAATCCTTGGATCAAATAGATATTCAGTAAGTATTTGTTGGGTAAACTTAAAAAATATATTATGATATGTAACTTTTAAAGAAAAGGCTGACCATGGTAGAACAATGGTTTAGGACAGCAGGTAGAGAATCTACCTATCCAGACACATTAGGGCTTAGATGTATAGTACTGTGGGATCATGGGACAGTTACATAGTCTAAGTGTGACTCAGCTTTCCCATGCAAAATTCTAATGTTCATTGAACTTAGAGGGGTTACAAATTAAATAGCTAAATCTCTTTTATATAACTTAGAACTCTCCCTGACATTAAGTAACTATAGTTAACATTATTGTTCATGCTTAAGTGATTAATTTTTCATTTTAAGCCATTTTACACCAATGAAATAATATTCGACCACTAAAGCTATTTAAACTAGTTAGTGTGAGTGTGTGTGTGTGTGTGTATGTGTGTGTGTGTGTGTGTGTGTGTGTGTGTGTGTGTGTGTGTGTGTGAGAGAGAGAGAGAGAGAGAGAGAGAGAGAATATATTAGGTCTTGTGGAAGAAATCTTGGAAATTTGTTTATAAATGATCCTTTTGAAAATGCTATATATTCTGATTTTTTTTAAACAGAGACTTGACAACCCATTCAACTCAAAAATTGTCAATCAAAATACTTTTCCTTCTATTTAGCACACAGCAGAGTTTTGGTTCAACTTATTTTTATTTTTTTAAACTAAAAATAAAACTAGAATGAGACTACAGCAGGCTTTTGTCAGTAAGTCGCATCTTGGATTCTGAAGTACTGCAACTTGATTTCTGCCATCTGGTGGTTGAAAATATTGATGTTCTTTCAGTCTGTGATGCTATACTCATTCTTCATACTGACGTACTAATGTATGTCATCTCTGAAAATAATTTGCCATATCTGATCCTGGCATATATTCAGTACTGGGGGCTACTACACATGAAGCAATATGACATGTTTCTTCTCTGAATTCTTCATTCAGAATATATAACTCATTTATTATTTGTATGTGAATGTGTGTTATTGTTTTGGGTCCTATAAATAATACTTTTGAGTAAAAAATGGAAAGTCTTGGACAAAATTATATTAAGTGAAGTATATTAAGTAAGACAGACACAAAGAAGCATAGGTTGCATGGTTTCCTACATTTGTACTAACAAGAATGTACCTATAAATCACAAATAATACTAAAACAACAACAACAAAAACAAAGAAAAAAGAAAAGAAAAGAAAAAAGAATGGTTACCACTAGGAAATGAGAAAATATACAGGTCTCTAGACATTCAAATTTATCTTTGAGAGGGTAAGAGCAGCACAGAAAATATAGGACAAAAAAAGTGAACAAATAGAGCAGTCACTATATGGAATATGAACTATCAGCTTGTGGGTGGGGATGTGGAGGAAAGACTGGGAGTGAGCAAAGGAAGGGGTGATGGTTCAAAAAGAAATGTACTCATTACCTGACTTATGTAACTGTAACCCTTCTGTACATTACCTTTACAATAACAATAAAATAGTTTTAATCATCTTATAAATACGTTAGAAACAATCACAAGAAAGAAAAAAAATTTGAATCCTTATCTTGAGGTTCATTTGCCCTAACATCAACTTATCTGACCATTTCTGCTTGTCTCAGACATATACTAGTTATTACAAATAAGGGAAACCATGGGACCTATGTTTCTTTGGCCTGGCTTACTTCACTTAATATAATTTTTTCCAAGTCTTTCCATTTCCTAACAAATGGGGCAATGTCATTCTTTCTGATGGAGGCATAGAATTTCATTGTGTAACACATTTTTTTGATCCATTCATCTACTGAGGTTTGGATGTCCTTCCCCCATGGTATAACCCCTGTTTTCACTGTATTTGATGTTGGTATAATTTGTGGAGGGGAGGGGAAAAAACAAATTGTTTAAATAGGGATACAGGTGGACCCACTGCAACAATGAGATGTACAAGATGTTATGTCGAAAACCGAACTTTACAACTTTGGCCAGGGGCGGGGGAAGAGGGAGGAGGAAGTGGGGAGCGAGGGTAGGTGGGGAGATGGGAAGGGATGGGAAGGGGGAACAAAGGAGGAGGCAACAATGCTTGATAAGAAATGCTTACAATTACAATGTAATTGTAAGCCCTCTGTACGGTATTTTTACAATAATATATATATATATATATATATATATATTTTAAAAAGAACAAGAGGCCCAATACTGATACATACACAAAGAAACAATACAAATCATTTTTACATATTTAATATCTGAGACTTTGTTAATTTTATACTTGCACTAATGTAAAAAATAAATTTTTATTTTACATTTTAATATGGCCTTTAGGCATTTTCTCTATGTTCTTGAACTCAATGTATTTTCAAAATGCCAAAGATATTTAAGTAGCTTCTAGATAAATTATTGATTTGAGGTAATGTTTTTGCAAGAATGGACAAGTAAACAGGAACATAAAATATTTTTTAAAGGCGAAGTGTGATTTTAATGGGCCAAAGATAAGTAACTCTATGTCTGTTTGTGTTGGCTGGGGAAGAAATTTTTCTTATGGTCAAAGAGTATTCTGTTGAATAAAGATTAAAAATTAGATTTCTAAATGTAATTGACAGTATGTCGATATCTATTTGACCCAACTTACTTTTCTCTATCACTAAGTAGTTTTGAAGAAGAATAGGAAGTAATATTGGATATAAAGCTTACTTATGATGTAGCCTGGGTAGATGGGAACAGCAAAGAAATAGGCTTTCGGATGTGAGGAGGCCTCAAACGGCTACCAAACTCACATCAACATGGATTCAAATTGTTGAGAGGTCTTGATGACACCTGTGCTTCCAAAGCTCTCTGCTGCAGTGAAGAAACACTCCTCAGGGGTCTAGAATTATTAGTTTTGTAGAGCTTTTGACAGAAATGAAGTAGAAGGTTGTTCATGGAGCCTGAGCATTATGAGTCCTAGGTACAGGGGAGAGACCTCTCCTTCCACTCCTCCTGCTTCTCCACCTTCTCCTTTCTTGTCCTCCTTTTCTTTCTCTTTTACCTTCCTCCCACTCCCCACCTCTCCTTCTTCCTTCTCTTTTGCTGCTGCTGTCACTTCTTATCCTTCTACACATTACCTTTGTAATGAATTTTCTCAGTCAAGAATGTTATTTCACTCAAATATAATTAAACATTCATAAGGGATAGAAATACACAGCTTTTTTCCCTTTTATATATTCTATGCTTTTCCTGAAATGGAATGTATTTACAAAAGTATTTTTTGAATTTGTATGATGTACAATTATCACTGTGTTAACCTTAGAAATAAAAATATCCCTCATGCAGGCAAAACATCTGAAAATATTTCTGTGGATAACCTTGATATGTTGGTAATGGCACCGGAAATTTTCCATTCCTGTTTAAGAAATCAGGGTGATGATTTTTTTTGTCTTTCTAAATTTATTCCCCACCAAATATATTTTGTTCACAACCATAAGAATGAGGTTTAGGATGGTGACAGGTTGTGATCACAATTTTTTCTGTGCCAAGGATGAATTTTTAAAAATAAGATTCTTGTAAGTTTGCCAATCATCATTTTATGGTCGCTTCTGCATTTATTTTGGGAACTGGGTTCATGAAATACATAGATAGATTAAAGAGAAAAAAAACCACAACTCCAGTGGTATTCTCTTTGGAATAAAATCTTCTGAGGACTTGAAATTAAAAAGGCACAAGATATTGTAAATATTATCTTTATTAAATATCTTCAGAATATCTGTTAATTTACCCATTCTCTTAAGTGCCAAGCCAGAAATTGTAAAAACTGCTAAATATATAGATGGTTACTGCAAATGTTATGACTTTGTTGATATGTGAGGATTTTTAGCATGGATTCTGCCTTTAAAGTCTACATACATTGCAAAAAGATATAAAGGGCATAGTTTACTAGGCAGCAAATACAAATAGCATGGTAGACATTTAAAGGATGATGTACAGTCACAAAAAATGGTAAGATCTTCAGAATTAGAATGAAGAAGGCTACATGTAGTAGGAAAGAAAAACGAGTGGAGAGTTGACTCGTGAATAAAGTAGACAGATATGGAACACAGAGGATGTGGGTAAGAACTGGCATTGTGGATTGATATGGCATCATATTTAAGAATGATATGTGACATTAACTTAAATAATACATTCCATAAGATTAAAAGTTGATTAAGATAACAGGTCAAATGACTCAAGTTTTATATTCCCTCATTGAATAAATAATGATATCTTGAAGCTATAATTGTGAAAATAAAATATAATTTATCTCGATCATTTTATTAGCTTGTTTGGCTCCAATATCTAAAATGACAGTAATTATGAATGCTACATGCATATGCAAGAATATATTTGAATGCTAAGGAATGTGTATGAGAATTTGAGTTTAGTCTTCTATCCTCATATTATGTTGCTATGTTATAAAATTAACTTTGCTATATTTTGCATTAGAACATGTGAATATTTTAGTGTCACAAAAATTATGTTCTGTAATTAATTTTTCAAATTTTATATAGGTAAATATAAAGAATATGATAAACAAAGGTTTTATAGCTTAATATAATGATTACTAACTATATAATCTCATAAAGATTTATAAAATCTAAAAGTTTATTTAATAGTAGAATAAATATTTTTAAAAGAAAAATTTTATAACCATTGTAAAAGTTTAGCAATAGTTGAATTTCAAAATAATTTTAGGATTTTCTATATGTTAGGAATGCTACAGCACCATTAAATAATAATCAATAATCTTCATTATTAAGCTTTATGAAAATGTTTGTGGTAAAATAGAAAATATTTTAACAGAAAGGAACACTGTTGAAATTTTAAAAAATCATTGCAACATTGTTTACCATATGGAATCAACCCAGATGCCCCTTAGTGGATGAATGGATTAAGAAAATATGGTAGATATATTATATATACGTATTACATATATATAGGCATTCTATGCATCCATCAAAAAGAATAATGTTATACCATTTAAAAACAAATGGAAAAATCTGGAAAATATAATATTAACTGAAGTAAGCTAGACCCAAAGAAATGTAGGTTGCATGGTTTCCCTCATATACATTAGCTAGAATGTACAAGTAAACACACTGGATGGAAAAAAAATACATGAAATATGACCCAGGTCTTGAGACATTCACATAAAGTGAGACCAAAGGAGGATATTCCTAGGGGAGGGTGACATAGGCACAGTAGCTATGTGCATCTGTCCATATCAAAGAACATTTATGGAAATGAACTCCAGGAAGTGGAAACAAGAGATTTTCCCCCTTTGTTGCTGTTTTTGTTTTCATTTTCTTTTGTGTTGTTTGTTTATCTGTCATTAGGAATGTAAGGTGGGGAACATCAATGATGGGACAAAAGATGAGCAAATGCAGCACTAGACCCTATGTTGAAAATGTACTATACAATTTGTGGGTGGGGATGAGAGGGAAAAACTGGGACAGAACAAGGGAAGGGGTGACATTGATAAAAAATAAATGTACTCTTTATCTATCTGACTTATGTAACTGTAACCTCTCAAGACATCACCTTTACAATAACAATAAACAAATTAAAATTATTTTTCAGTCATCAAAAATGTTTATCCTTCTTGCTCACATCAGTTACTTTAGAAATAAATGAGAGCATTAATTATTTGGTCATATAATAGATGAAGGAATGAAAAGGTGAAAAGTATCTCATTCATTCACTTATTCATTGTAATAATTCTGGATGTGAACGTTATGTTTTTCATATTTCTGTGGTATAAATTATATAAATAGAGTCAACTTTCAGTGTATATTGTGCAAGATGCTCTACTCAACTTTCAGTGAATATTATGCAAGATGCTCTATTCTTAATATCTTTAAGGAGGGGCACTATTTTCTAATATACTGGATTTATAATTTAAATGAACTGCAACACGAGGAATAGTTAGTTGTAAAGTTAACTTAAATATAAATATATAATAATCATCAGTCTGTGACTGAGAATGAGAAACCTAGGCCAAATTAAGGAGTGGTAATTGCATCTCAGAGATTATATAATTTAATAATAAATGTATTTTTTCTTTTCACAGATATATAAATTAATACCCTTAGGCTCACATGAAATAACTTTTCCAGCTAATCAGTAGTAAAAATTTAAATGAAATTTCATTCCTATTTAACAATCTTACATATCAGTATTTTTCTACTCTGTGGCATGGCCTCAAATTATTATTATTTTCATATTTGTTTAAAAATATTTTAATAATATATTTCAGTTTTATAATGAAGACCTTATAAATCTAAATGCAAATGTATTCATTAAATTAAAAAGAAATTTTAATGACATCTATATTAATATGGCTCATGTCATTGTAGCATAACATTTTGCCAATTATTCTTGTTTACTGTTATGCTGAGGGAATATACCAAGTTTCTTCATAATAGGGAATAAGTGATTTAATGTTCATATATGAGAGGATATATAAAAATATATATAATTATTTTGCTGCATAAAAGTTTAGGCTATGTTAGATGTATACAACAAATGGAGAATATGTTTCATGGGAAAGCTCAAAGAAAAACTTCATAGCTACTATTTAGAATAAGCATTTATAACTTAAAAATAATACTTTTTTCTTTTTATATATTTGGGGATTTTATAATGAGTTTATTATTTGTCCCAATTTTTAAAGCCATGTATTTCACTCTCAACAGCTTTATCATAAATAAATAGTGGGACAACAGCAATGATAAAAGACTATTTCTTATACTCTTACTAGAGACCAAACCATGAGGCCAAAGAACAGAAAAGCAACATGAAGAAGTAATTTAGGAATCTGTCAGGATCTTCAATGGCCTGACTTAATCCCAAGGCAAAATTTTGAGAATCATTAGGAATACTGCATCCTTGTCCATTGGACAAGGATCCATAAATATTATATTGTTCAATTGAACTATGAAAAGTATTAAACAAATGTGGTATGGTCATATTGTAGTCCTCAAACATTTTCCCAGGAAGAGAAAGAGAATTTTGTTTAATGGTGATCTAGTTTAGATTTAGGACAATATTCCTAGAGAAAAAATTCCTAGAGGATAGGTGCTTATGATGTAAGTAAAGGCAGAAAGGATACTTGGAACAAATCCTGGAGATCTAGAGAAGAAAGAAATGAAGTTCAAAGTGACAGTGGGTATTTCTAAATTCTCTCTCCCTTCTCTATTTTTCTTTTTCTCTCTGACAAAAATAATTTGGGGAAGAAGTACATCATATAAAATGTTCACAGTAGAAGTGTAAAACTTAATGTTGTTGCAATGAAGCATCATCAGAAAATGTAACGTGACTCACTATTTCTAAAAACCATTAAGATTTTAATTTGTACTTGTTTTTTTTTTTAATCTATTTAACTTTTATGGTAGTGCTGGGAGAACTCATGACTTAGATGCTATCCCTGAACTTCTTTTTCTTTCTTTCTTTATCTTTTTTTATTTTTTTTCTCACAACAGGCACTCTACTACTTGAGCCACATCTCCACTTCCAGCTTTTGGGTAGTTAATTGGAGATAAGATCTCACAGGTTTTCCTGCCTGTTGAACCATGATCCTCAGATCTCAGCTTCCCGAATAGCTAGGATTATAGCTGTGAGCCACCAGTGCCTGGTTTAAGTTACTCTTTGGTAAGCTGGAAAAAAAATGAAAATAAAAAACCCCACACTTTAACTGTTTTATTTGTTAATATTTATAATTGTTAGTTCAAGTAAGCTAATATTATATAGCTTACTGAGTGAGAAAAATTATTCATCAATTAATTTCTTGGTCATTTCATATTCTTCTGAAATATATTAATTTTTTGCTATCATCATAGGTCATAAGTAGAAAAATAATGTCTTCTTTCCTCAAAAATTACTACTTAAGTTTTGATATTTGCCTTGGGTAGCTCTTGTTAAGACTAAACTTAAGTCTCAAGTTGATAAAGATTGACATTGGTATTCTAAATATTCATTTTTATAAATTTTATCATAAATGTACACATGAGATCCTCTGGATAGAAGACAAAGTGCCATTATTTACTTAAAAAGCAAAATAGTGAATGTGAAATTCTACAAATTTCAATTCTTACCCCTGGAAAATCTGATGAGATCTAGGTAAAATGACCTTCAAGTTTCAATATCTGTCTTAGGAGAGTAAGGGAGAAATTGGTTTTCTGTGCTTAAACACCAAAAGGGGTAGCAGCCTCCCCTTACCCTCCAATATAAGGGAAAAAAGTTCTTTGCTTCCTACATATAGATAATAAGGATGCTTTGTTCTCTCTATAATTCTGGAATGTAAATACACCTCCCTAAGGGTTCCAAACCAACAGAGCTTCTGGATTCCAAGGTCCTAGGCCTCACTGTCCCTGAAAATGTAAATTTATACCTCCAAAAATACATCAACCCATCTGGACTTTTCTACACAGTTCTCAATTATTGCTTTGGTCCTTTTCATGGTGAATCAAAAATATGATTGGACTATGTGATCATACTACAGAAACAAAATCTGTGGTTTGCAATATAATTTATAATTAAAATTTCTACTTCTTGAAATAGTGTAATTAGTTCAGTTTAGGGATAATTCTCTAGTGCTGATGAAGTATTTTGCAAAATGAGTAATATTATTCTCATTTATAAAAGGTTTATGTAAAAAATCAAAAACACTATGCTTTTGCAACCATAGAATAAAACACAGTGAAAACATTTAGTCAAATTTAAACTTAATATGCATATAATTTTTAAACTCTTAATCTTCAGAAGGTGATAATAGAGAATAGCACTATCTTGTATCATTCACCTTGTACCAATTAACAATATAGATATACATTAAACTTTTTATCTTAAAACACATATGTACATAATTTTTTCTTACTGAGATTCATATACCACAACACATTAATTTAAAGCAAACACCTCAGGGATTTTAATCTATTTGAGCTCTTTTACCATTATCAATTTCCAGATCCTTTTGAGCATCAATCCTTTGATCCATGCAGCAGTCACTTCTCCATCCCTGATGCTCAGTAAGACATGTGTTGGACATGTCTTACAAATAGACTCATACAATATATGAGGCTGTTCTATCTGGCTTTTTCCCCTTAATATAGTGGTTGAAAGTCTATCTCTGTTCTAGCATGTATCTGTAATAGAACTTTTAGTAGCTGAGTTATAATCCCCAGATGAATCACATGTTGTTTATCTAGACATTAGTTGAATTTGAGTCAATTCTACTTTTTGACTATTATGAACAATACTCTCAGGAACATTCATATATGTGTTTTATATAAGCATACATTTTCACCTCTGTTGGGATATGTGCTTGGCAGTAGAATCATTGGGGTCTATGGAACTCTGTTTTAATTTTCAAGGAATCATTAAATATTCATAGTGGCTATGCTATTTTATATTCCTCTCTGTAGTATGTCAAGGTCATTCTTTATAGTCACACTAATGAAGGTAAAGTGGTATTCCACTCTGGTTTTGATTCATGTTTCCATAATGATTAATGATGTTGAGAATATTTCTCATGTTCTCATGTTCCTAATGACTGCTTACATATCTTCTTCAGAGACATTTCCATTTTATTCTTTTGCCTATTTTGTTTAATTAAACTTGTCTTACTGCTGGGTTGTAAGAGCTCTTTATGTATTCTGGGTGCTGAACCACTAATAGATATATGATGTAAAAATCTCTTTCATTTTGGGGATTATCTTCACTTAATAGATCGTTTCCTTTGATGTGCAAAAATTTGTAATTTTGATGAAGGATAATTTATTCATTCTTCATTTTTAAATGCTCTAAGTGCCATATTTGAGAAAATATTATTCAGTGTAAGCTCAAAAAGATTTACAGCTTGTTTGCATTCTAAGAGTTTAATCATTTTAGCTTTCCTATTAAAGCATTTAATCAATTTTGATTTATATTTGTATAAGTTTTGAAATAGGCATGCAACTTTATTTTGATTGTTGTTATCTAAGTCATGCTAGCAGTATTTGTTGAAAGAATGCTTCCTCTTTAATTTTCCTCTTTGTCAAAAATCAATTAGTTGTGCAGCAACTTGAAGGCATTCATGTCATATTTTAGATTCTAATGAAAACTTTCAAAAAGCCCACATAATTTAATGTTGTCTTTTATAGTTGCTTATTTCTCACTTTCTCTAAAGGATTTGAAAGATCTATTTTTAAAATTTCATTTATTCATTTATTTTGTTGGTTATGGAGCTTGAACTCCGGGGCCTTGGCACACTCTGAGGACTTCAGCTCAAGGGGAGAGCTCTACCACAGCGCCACTTCCTGTGTTCTGGTGGATAATTGGAAATAAGAGTCTCATGGTCTTTCCTGCCTAGGCTGACTTTGAACTGTGTTCCTCGGATCTCAGCCTCTGAGGTCTATTAATTTTAAATGTTTTGAAATTTCACTGTAAATCCATCAGTATAAGACTTCTTTAGTTATTATGCTAGACCTTCCATCTAAAGTTCAAGGCGCCAGCTATATATCCAAACTGCTTGAATCTGAGCTAAATTTAGTGACTTGTTTAATAGGGTTCATTGAAAATGATGATGTGTGATCTTCTGAGATTAGATCATGAGTTTGATGCTGCTGCCATACCGCTTGTTGGAGCAATCACACTAGTGTCTTGGAGCACTAAGAAATCTATTTCATAAATACTCAACTTTGTGTGGAAGACCAGGTCACATAGACTTCAAATGTAGTCCACCTGATTTTAGTGGGATGAGGAGGAGGAAGAGGCTCACTGTATGTATGTGTGTACACTTGTGTGTGGGGGGGAGGCAGTGGGAATTATGTTTCTTCAATTTTCTGAATTATTTTGCTGAATTTAAAACATCTATATCATATGAATATGAAACAAATTTAGTTTTATTATTACCTACGTACATTTCTTGCTTGCATGTTGTATCATACTTTCTTCTCAGGATACTAGTTTTGGAGGGCTTTTGTTTTTCACTATTGTATTTTCTCTGGCTCCTCTAGGTCTGTGTCTGCTTATCTTTTGTGTTTTACTAGTCCCATATTTAATGTGTTTCTTAAATGTCCCTGGGGATCTTGGATCATCTGTTTATACTTGTACTCATTAGTGTATGGTTAATGCATGTTGATTTCCAGATCTCATATTAGATAATATTTCTGAGTATTTTTAATCCAAATTTTATAAAATAAAATTCCATGGTCTCCTGACTATGGCAGTAATGCAGGCTGTGTCCATGAGGATATTATTCTTAGCAGAAATGTAGAGAAGACATGGCTCTAAGAGTTTAATTTTCTTCTTAACCTCAGGCTCTTGCCGTCTGCTATTTTCTTACACTACTTATGGGTCCTCTGATGCAGTCACCCAACCTATGTAACCTCCTGGGGTCTCACTGCCAATAATGCAGATTGGCAGTATATCTCCTAGTGTTTATATCAGAAGGTATCTTCTTTAAGACTTTTGAAGTATCAAGTTTTATGGGAAAAATGATTTTTTTCATCAAGAAAGTTCTGTATAGAATTCCTGGTTAAAGATTTCTTTTACTCCAAAAATCAATTGTCTAATTTATCGTGTCCAAGGGGATATATATATATATATATATATATATATATATATATATATATATATATATATATCTTTATCAGTGTGTTTACTTGTAGATTTATAGGTACTTTCTAGTTTTAATGAATGGAGGATGAAAAATTATGTAGGTCACTAGGCATTCACACAGGGAGGCCCAACAAGGATATTCTTAGGAGACAATCATGATGATTTAATCCCTATGTTCTAAACAGCATACAGAATAGTATTTATTGAAATAAATACCAAGAAATGGAAATGGGGTTTCATGCTATTTTACTTTTTTTCCTCTTTTGTCACTGCTTTTGCTTTCTGTACCTTTTGCCTTACAAGTTTACCTGTTTGGGGGAGAATAAAGGGGAGCAAAACAATGGTGGACAAAGGGTGAACAAATGCAGCAGTGATCCTCACTAGACATGCGGTTGAAAGGAGCTATACAACTTGTAGAGGAGGGAGGTCAGAGGGGAAAAACTGTGAGAAACAGGGGAGGAGGTGACAACTGTTCAAAAAAATGTACACATTACCTGAGTTGTGTAACTGTAATCTCTCTGTATATCACCTTTATAATAACAATAAAAAAGTCAATCGTTGCTTCCTTGTAAACTTTGGATGTTGTCCCCAAATATGTTCTTACTTTTTTTGGTCTTTTTTACTTGTGATTATGATATTACATATTAAAATACTTTGTATTGGCATGTGAATGGAGAATGATAATTTCAGATATGTTGAAATACAAATCTGTAACCAAATAAATCAATTTTTAGAATAATAAGTGGGAATAATATGATTCTTTAGATTAGTGTAAAAAATGATACCACTGAATTTCATATAAACGAATTTCCCTGAAATCTAAACTAAATGGACTACTTCTAAATTACTACAGTTAGTGCTTTTATTTTGTTATATTCTAATCTTTGGAAAGTAGAATAATATGTGTGTATGTGCATATATATGTACAGTGGTACTCTACACTTCATATTCTCAGAGAAGATGGAATCTGGTCGTTGGTAAAAGAATAACCAAATAGTCCTTGCACTCACAGTTCTGAGCCTGACTGGTAAATTAATTAACAATACTTTCTGTCTACTGTACACTTGGGGATTTATTTAGGTCTGTGCTCAGAGCTGACTTCCCAAGAGAATACAAGTCAATTATAGTTCAAGCTCTTCTTGTCTCATTAGCTACTTGAATAATATATTTGAATGATGGCCCAGGAGACTAGAATTAAGAAGCACTTGATTCAATCCCCAATGAGCTTCTGAGTCAGATAATCCTATGTCAATTACTAGTTGAAGCAGTTCCACACAACCAGCTCAGAAATGTTTTTATTTCTAGAAAGACTGATAGCACAGAGGCTTAGATATTTTTAATATTTAGAGAACCTCTCATGGTATACATATGTAACTTGGCCGATAACCTTTAAATCATCAAAAGTCTTTATAAATCAAAAGATCCAAGGAGAACGTCAGCTTTATTTTCTTCTTATAAAGTTGATCAATGTTTTTGTTCCAAAAAGAGTTGCTTTTAAAAAAGGTGTGTGTGTGTGTGTGTGTGTGTGCACATATGTGTGTGACTGTGTGACTGTGTGTGTGAGACTGTGTGACTCTGTGTGTGTGTGCATGTGTGTGACTGTGTGACTGTGTGTATGTGAGACTGTGTGACTCTGTGCGACTCTGTGTGTGTGTGTGTGTGTGTGTGTGTGTGTGTGTGAGTGAGTGACTGTGTGCCAGTCCCCAGTTTTGAGTGCAAGGTCTGGGTGCTGTCCCTAACCTTTTTTTGCTCAAAGCTCTTGAGCCACAGCTGCACTTCTAGCTTTTTGGTGTTTAATTGGAGATTAAGAGTTTCAAGCACTTTTCTGCCTGTTTGGAACCCTGATGCTCAGATATCAGCCTCCTGGGTAGCTAGGGTTACAGCTGTGAACCACTGGCAACCAACTTCTACTTACTTTTTGTCTGTAGAATCTATGAATATTTAATTTATACAATCATGCACATTTTGACCAAACGTGTGATATGGGTTATATATTGGATTTTATGAGTTGTTAGATTGCTCTACACATGTCAAATGACTAAATTATAGGTGGGTCAGCCTTTGATACTTTCTGTCTTATTGATAAATGAAGATTACCAAATAAGTGGTTACCTATGATGACTAATTTTGAGCAGCTAAGGAATTATGGCATTTTGCATCACTTTTGTAAGTCCAATCATCATGGTTTAAATTCTGCAATTTAAACCATGGGAGGGTGGGGAGGGTAGGGGGAAAACAAAGGAGGAAACAGTGCTCAATAAGAAATGTACTCATCCTAGCCATAAAAGAAATGCAAATCAAAACAACATTGAGATATCACCTCACTCCAGTTAGAACGGCAAAAATCAAGAACTCTAACAACAACAGATGCAGGAGGGGATGTGGACAGAAAGGAACCTTACTACATTGTTGGTGGGAATGTAAACTTGTTCAACCACTTTGGAAAGTAGTATGGAGGTTCCTCAAATGCTTCACATAGAACTCCCCTATGACCCAGCAATCCCACTTTTGGGCATTTACCCAAATGTTTACAAACAAGACCACACTAAACCTACCAGCACAACTATGTTTATTGCAGCATTATTTACCATAGCTAAGATATGGAACAACCCAGATGTCCCTCAGTAGATGAATGGATCAAGAAAATGTGGTATATATACACAATGGAATTCTATGCCTCCATCAGAAAGAATGACATTGCCCCATTTGTTAGGAAATGGAAAAACTTGGAAAAAAATTATATTAAGTGAAGTAAGCCAGGCCCAAAGAAACATAGGTCCCATGGTTTCCCTTATTTGTAATATCTAGTATATGTATGAGTCAAGTGGAAAAGGTCAGATAATGTGATGTCAGGAAAATGAACCCTTAGATATGTATTTTAAGGTTTTTTTCTTTCATGCATGTGTTTCTAATGCATTTATAAGATTATCTCTTTGTTGCTTTGTATGTCCCTCCCCCACAGTATAACACCTGCTTTCACTATATTTGATGTCAGTATAACTTGTGGAGGAGATGGGGAAAAACCAGTTGTTTAAGGATACAGGTGGACCTGTTGCAACAATGAGAAGTACAAGTTGTCATGTCCAAAACGAGTTTACAACGTCGGTGGGGGGGGAGGAGAGGGGGGAGAAGGATTGGGATTGGGGGGGAAGGGGGGAGGCTGGGAAGGGATGTGAAGGGTAAACAAAGGAGGAGGCTGCAATGCTTGGTAAGAAATGTACGCATTATCCTGCCCACGTAATTGTAACTCCTCTGTACAGTATGTTCACAAATAAAATAAAATTAAATTTAAGAAAAAAAATAAAATGAAATGTACTCATTATCTTGCTCATGTAACTGTAACCCCTCTGTACAGTGTTTTTACAATAAAAAACATACAAAAAAAGAAAACTAAAAAGGAATGTATTTAACTCAGTTTTGTGGAATTTATTTGTGAACAAATTTATCTTTTTGCAATTGTTGCTATAGAATAAAAATCTTTAAATTTGTTTTTAAGTAGCTCCTTAATTAAAAATATTTCAACATAACAGATAGTTTGTCTTTTAAAATATTTCTTTCTCTCCCCCATGGTATAACCCTTGTTTTCACTGTGTTTAATGTTGGCATAATTTGGGGAGGGGAAGGGAAAAAAACAAATTGTTTAAATAGGAATACAGGGGGACCCAGTGCAACAATGAGATGTACAAGATGTTGTGTCAAAAAACGAACTTTACAACTTTGGTGGGGTGGGGGGAATGGGAGGGCAGGGATGGTAAGGAGAAACAAAGGATGAGGCAACAATGCTTGATAAAAAGTGTACTCATTACCTTGCTCATGTAATTGTAACCCCTCTGTATGGTATTTTCACAATAAAAAAAACCTATTAATAAAAAATATTTCTTTCACACTTTGCAATGTTAGCAGGTATTTTTATACACTATATGTGCATATATATATATATATATATATATATATATATATATATATATATCCTCACTATGTCAAAGAGAGACTGCATATACTGTTCCTAGTATCCTCTCTTGAGTACTCTTAAGGCATGAGGCTTATCCTTCAAAATTCTCTCTAATTGGACCTGACACTTGCTGTGGATTAAATTATGTCATTATAAATTTTATTTATTGGGGCTGTAGTCTCAATGTATCTGGTTTGGGATACAAGGTCATTAGGAGGTAATCAAGTTTAAATAAGGTCACAAAAACAAGGCCCTAAATATGGTAAGACTGGGAAGAGAGAGGGAGAGAAAGAGAGAGACCAAGAGAGACAGAGACAGAGACAGAGACAGAGAATAATTTCTTCTCTCTCTATACCATTTGTACATACAACAAAAGGGTATCTTCAAGCCAAGAAAAGAGCTCTTACTTGAAAATGAACATTGCTGAACCTTGGTTTAAAATCTCCAACTTCCAGAAATGTAATAAAATAGTATTTTTTGTTTCTTAAGCTATCCCCTCATGGTATTTAATCATGGCACCCTGGGCTGACTAACAGCAGTTTATAATTAGTAGCATTTTGAACAGCTATATTACATTTTAACACAAATTAATTATAGACTGTAATTACTTGAGTAGTGGATACAATTTTCTCTTTTGTTGTTGTTGTTGGTTGTGGGACATGAACTCTGGGCCTGGGTGCTGTCCCTCAGCTCTTCAGCTCAAGTAGCCATAATTTTCTTAAAATTGTGAGATGAAAAGTATCTTTCATTATGTCACTATAGTATTTACCCAAAGTTCTAAAATGTTCTGCTTACTTTATGGGTCTCTATAAGAACTTTGTTGAAGTGTCCAACAGTTACTCATCCTTAAGTATAATAAGCATAACAAACCTCATCCAGCACTTGTTCATACTTAGAGTACTTACTATTATTATATAAATTTCATCATATGAATAAGCAATGCTAAGTTTTCTATTTCACAGACGATGAAAGGTACCAGAAGCATGCAAATAGTGAGAACACAGGGGTTTTGTAAGACAGTTTTTATGCCTCATTAAGCCAGGGAACCCACCATTATATTTTGCCATGGAGATTGAGCTGCACTATAGAACATAGGTTGGTGTCCAGGTGACAAGGTTTGCCTGGATAATGTGAGACATACCGTGTTCTCCCTCATGTTCCTAAAAGATGGTATTTTCTCATAAGCAGATTATTTTTCCTTTACTTCAGACAGAGAAAAGGAATTCATCGAAAAAAATTCTTCTGTGTCTCTGATTACCTTCCAGTTTTGTATCCTTGAACTTGTGCTTGAAATCACTTTGATTGACTATAAGGAGTTCTCAAATACTAATGATGCCATTTAAAAGGAACTGAATTTATTCCCTGTGTATTGAAGACCTATTGTTTTATAAAGGTAATCAGTTTCAGTTCTTAACATCTCTTATTTTTTATGGCTACCTATAAAGAAAAAGTGAGGGAGGGAGGGAAGAAAGGAGGAAGGATAGGATACACACACACACACACACACACACACACACACGCACATACACACACACACACACACACACACACACACACACACACACACACACACGAAGCCATCTGTCTCTACACTCTAGAGAAATTCCAGAACATATCAAATTAAGTATAGGTTTTCTTTCAGTGAATCCAGGCTCAGGAAACTTTCTTAAAATTTATGAGAATTAATGAATACAGTACACTATGATCCACAGAAACCATTTTGAGGATCCTCTTCTGCCTCTCTAACTTCTCTAGACCAATGAAATGAAGGACAGTGGATGGGAGGGAGGCAGACCTCAAAAGAATTCTCCCTATGGAAAAGGATGGAGAGCAGATCTGCTAATAAATATGTTAACAGTAATAAAACATGCACCTTCTTATGCTTCCTGCCTCGAATGTCTTTTGGTAGGTTCATAAACCTGACTTCTTATCATTTTTTTTTGCTCAAATGAGCTTTTTCTGTAAGTCTAATATTAATTAAAGTCGCAGGAAGGGCAATAAACTCTAAAAAATGTAAGTTCATCATGGAAAGCAACAAAAAGGTATCTATCAACAATACTTTAAATATAATATCTGCATCAAGCTAATACTTTTCTCTGCAAGAAATAAGACTATTTTTAGGAGTTACATAAGGATTGCTTTTGGCTAAGTATTCTTTGAAAGAACAAGAAATTTACTTAGGGAATGATATGACAATTTTGAAAGTATTTCAAGTGGTAACTCAATGTGAGCTATTGTTACCTACTTTTCTTTTTCCTTTCTTTTCTTTCTTTTTATTAACCAAAGAAATCAAAATGAGATAGATAGCAAGAAGTAGCAGGTTGAATCACTGAAGAAATTCTGGGGGTTGTAGGATAGCAGAAAATGAGATGTTTGAATGAAATGTGTAAATTGATGAGCTGGTAAATGGGAAAATTCAATATTATTTTATAGAAGATGAAAGTATGTCAGTTTGTTAGTGTGTTAGTGTTCCAGGCTTTCTCATGCCCTAAGAACCCAACACAAGCATCTTCTCTACTGTTTAAATCATTGTATGCTGCACCCTGTATCTCCTCTTGGATTCCCAGTCCTGTACTGAATATGATGTTAGCTGGATTTAAAAGGAAAGCAATTAGAATATACTAATTGATTCCAGACATATGAAGAGCTAGTAATTTACATCCATTTCCAAATAGTTGTAAAATATTTTTTTGCATTTGAAATAAATTCTTCAACTATACTTTCAATTGGTGACAGTTCAGCCACCAATGACAACCAACTGTGACATCAAATGATAACTGTGATATCACTGTTATCATCTTAAGGTACCACTCTGTTACATGCAGTACATCACTGACTATAAAACGTTTTTTATATGATCAGTTTCTGTACTTTGTTTCCAACTCTTACATACCTATTTATTTATTTAGCATATAGTAGGCTTGCACCTGGGTCTTTTGTTGTAGCTGGCTTACTTAATAACTAGAGCTGTACAACATGAGCCACAATTCTAGTTTCAATTTGTATTGATTAATTGGATTTGGAATCTTAAATGCTATTTTACTGGGGCTGGTTTTCACCTACAATGCTCAGATATCAGCTTCCTGAACAGCAAAGACTGCAGATATGAGCTCCAACAATTGTCTTAGTTCCAACTCTTATTCTTGAATATTAGTACTTTTTAGTACCACTCAAATGGTGTCCATGGTGATGTTCAGTTTAATGTATTAATTAATCTAATTCTTTAGGCATAAGATGCATGTTGGTTACCTACTTGATAAAAGTTTTAATGCTTACTTGAAAAAAGACAGTTCACGAGTATAGTCTGGTCGTTATCTAATTTCTTTCTAGATCAAAACAAGTGTGTCCCTGCTCATTACAATGCATGGTAGATTTTGGTTGAAAAAAATTAGTTTGTAAGGACAAATTATCAATATCTTCAGGAAAGGACACAAAAAATTCTGCTCAGCTACAAGGAAAGGAATAAAAATTGAGAGTGTAAACATTCCCAACCATTCTGGGAACAAAGAACACTCTCCTATTATTCTGAAATGCCAAATATTTCCAGTGATAAGGTTCTTATTATCTCTTTTGTGTAAAAGCATTTCTCAGGTACTCCATCTCTGCTAAGCTTATCTGTACATATTCTCTGTATTTCAGTCTTTGAATGTGTATTTCAGAAGATTGTGAGTCCACACCCTTAGTTCTGGTCGGATTACATCAAGCAAGACCTGTAGTTCCTCCACACTTTCAATAGTTCCATAACATCTAGTCACAGAAAACAATGCCTTGATTTTCCCTGTGAAAAGTATTATATGCTGTTAAGAAAAAAAAAGCAGCCCAAACCTAACTGCCATCTTAACAGGAGCTGAATTAACACGAGCATTCTCTCTCTCTCTCTCTCTCTCTCTCTCTCTCTCTCTCTCTCTCTCTCTCTCTCTCTCTCTCTCTCTCCATATATATAAATAGATATATATCTATATATATGTATATATATAATGCATGTAGATGTGTATATATATATATAAGCTAAGTTTGATATTAAGACATTTTACTGTGTATTTGACAGATCATTCACTTTGAAAAAAGTGCTCCCGTTTTCCTGTCACTTACCTTGATTTTATTGTGGGAGTAGGAATCTTAGTGAAACAAAGGAAGGTCATATAGGGTGTTAAATGCAAAATAACTGCCATTGCTTTCTTAGAGGATAAGTTTTCTATGAAGTAACTGTCATCTGCAGCTAAAAATAAGTTTATCCTTGTGTCCTTTTTCTTAACAAATTGATGCATAACCTAGTCAGATGAGTGAATACACTGTTACATGTATATGACCACACTTGGAAATCAGAGGATAAGAAATTTCTGACAAAGAAATTTCAGTTTTGAGTTATCAATGCAGATTGAAAAATTAATGTGCCCTGTTCTCACATTGAATATAAAAATCCATCTATCAATCCATGAAGAATTCTATGAAGTTTCTTTAATCTGTGTTTGTCCAAGAAAAAAAAAGGTAGAATTCTTTCTCCAGGTGTTCTAGGCTAGAAGATGGACATAAATATTTTATTTTATCTAGAGATAGATTTTTTTTGCCAGTTCTGAGGCTTGAACTTCTTCTGCGGAAAGCTAGCACGAGCCACAGCACCACTTCTGGCTTTTTCTGTTTATATGTTACTGAGGAATCAGATCCAGGGCTTCATGCATGCTAGGCAAGCACTCCAATACTAAGCCACATTCCTAGCCCAAGATAAATATTTATAAAGATAAAGGATGACATGAACATCGCATTTGAAAATGAAAATAAGGTTAATTTAGAGAAGTTGCACATTATAAAATACAAATGCTTTATTTTAAGAAAAAAATTTAAAGTTTATTTTCATATCTATTGATTTATCTGCTTAATTTTACTTAAAATGTTATTGGTATATAACTCACACAACATGTTATTAATCTAGGTCAGTGTTTTTGAGTGTATTCACGATTTTGCAACTATTATCCCAATCTTATGTGTTTATTATATTCCCCCCCCAAGAAATCTTTTATTTACTAGAAGTCAAGTATTATAAATATGGATAATTATCCCAGAACCTGGGGAAGTGTAAATTTTACTCTCCATTCTATTTCCACAGTTTTCTGTTCCAGATATTTCTTATATCTTTGGTAATTGGCTTCTTCATGATCATAACATTCTCAAGGTCCCTCTGTGCTTTCCATACACTGTTCAATATTTTTATTCCTAAGTATTATTATTGTATATACTATGTTTTATTCATTCATCTGCTAATGAGAATTTATTTCTACTTTTGGGCTTTTATGAATAATGTGGCTATAAACATTTATGCATATGTTTTTATGTGAACATACGTTAATTCTGTTTGGGTGATTGTCCAGCTATATGGTGATTCTGTATCTAATTCTTGAGGAAATATCAAATTGTTCTCTATGGTGTCTACAGCATTCTGCTTTCCTACTATGACTAAGTGGGGTTCCACTTTCTCCATTTCCTCATGAACACTTTTTACTGGAATCTGTCCAGCTACTTAGGAAATAAAAATATTTGGACTGAAGTTGCAAGCCAGCCAGGCAAAAAGATATTGAGGTCCTTCCTCACAAAAAGAAGCCACATGTAATGGATAATGTCTCCAATTCTACCTACATAGCAGGTGGAAGTAGGGGGCGTGTAGTCTGAAGCTGGCCCTGGCAATCGTACAGGATGCTACCTGCTATTGTTGGTTTTCTTGATAATGGCCATTCCAACTGGGGTGAGATGGAATCTCACTATTTTAATTTGCATTTCTTTTATGTCCAAAAAGATCTTTAGGACTATTGCCATTTATTAATTAGGTTGTTGTTTCTTTGAGGATGTGTTTTTAGGAGGTTTAATTTTTTGATCTGTGTATATTTTAGATATGAGGCCTTTGTCTAGTAACTTACTAGCTAGTAACTGAAAAACAAACTAAAGCCAAAAGGATTGTTGGTATGACCAACATCATCTCTAAGAAGTGTTAGCCAGATCAGAGAAGAAGATAAAATAAGCCAAGGCCAATCCAGGAGGGTGAGCTTGAATAATTCACAAAATGTCAAAAGTATAGAAAATAAGCACAGGAGACAGAAAGAGAGCCAGAAATGAAGTTATCCCTGAGCTCTCTAATTGAGATGATGCAAATGATACAGACTACTCATGAAATGTGCTATGGAATAGTAGATTTTAGACTCATTCATAGAGGGGTGCGTGGCAGAAGAGAGGGACCACTAAGAAAAGAGTCAAGATTCAAGTTCAAAGGTATGTTTATATTTAAACAGTGCAAGTGGAGGTGAATTTTCAGAGTTGAGGAAACAGCACTATTTTTTGAAACCAAAGAAATCCCTATCAAGACATGGTTCACAGAGATCAAAAACAGAGTGTAAGTATTAATTGTAGCCAAAATAGAGATGCAGTGTTGGTGACTGGTTACAATGATTTGGGGGAGAAAGAAAAAAGTATCCCTACATGAAAATAGTAAGAAATAAGAAGTTGGCCAGGGCAGATTAATTTAGGCCATTTTCTATGTCCTGGTTGCTCACACCTGTAATCTTAGCTAGTCAGGAGGCTGAAGGTTTGAACATAGCTTGGGCAGGAAAGTCCATGCAACTCTTATTTCCAATTATCCACTGAAAATCTGCAAGTAGAACTGTTGCTCAAGTGGTAGGGGAGAATGTTGGAAACAAAAGAAGCCTTTTTCGTAGACAGATGTAAAGGGACAGAAGTTATTTTTAGAGAAATTTTGATTTTGGTTACAGACAACATTAAGTAGCTTTTTGAATGATCATTATTTCTTTGACATTTATTATGCACATATTGTATCCCAGGAACCAAATCAGAGTTTCTGCCTGGAATTTAATTCTCACTACAATCTATAGGATAAAGTAAATTGACTGCACTTACTGATGATAAAACTATAGCTTGGCATTTAGATAAATTACATGCAAAAATGAGGGTATGATTTCAATACAAGTCAATCTAGTTTTGCTCACAGTCATTCTAATAGTCCTTGTTGGTATTAATGTTGTTTACAAATTAGATGAGGATATCCTGTGGAGTCTGAACAGTGGATGATCATATACTAGACTTTTGATGTGTTTTCATTTCCAAGAATTCAGTCTAAGGTAGGCAAGAAAGGTTAAGTATTTCCAGTTCCTAAATTTATGTCCTCAGGAATAGAAAACCATGCAATAAACTCACTGAGACAATGCAGTTTCTTCAGTTCTTGGCTTTGTTCTCCTCCAGTAGGGAGCAGCACACACCACCATATGCCATCATTCACTACCATGCACACAGGAAGTACTGCTGGGTAAAAACAATAAGCACAAAGAACTTCTAATAGCCATAATCCAGGAACGACTTTGTGAAGTACACAGACTGCATAATATAATATAATATTATATTATATATACTTTAGTAAATAGAGCTATATTGTCAATCCTAAGTGAATATTGAACTAATTATAGGTTAATGTAAAAAATCAACTCTTTCATTATAAAACACAGTTCTTAAAGATCACAGTAATACAGTATGATGAACTTTGCACAAACTTAGAAAGTTATACATTAAAGGTTTTCTACGATCTAAACCTTTGAAATATGGACAAGAAACTACTATTTTCATTGTCTATGGAAAGGACTGTGGTATTACTGCTATATGGCATTTATTTTTATATTTAATAGAACACTGAATTATGTCATATTTTGTTATAACTATGACATAAATTATGTTTGCTGGTTTGTAAATTTGCTTCCTATTAATGTTATTACATTAAATGCACTGTTAATTTTTCTTAGTTTGATAATCAATACTGAAACACAGAAGAAGAATGTTTGTTATGAGACCATTGTCTGTTGTATAGCTAGTAAAGATCTTCTCCCGGTTTGTAGGCTTTCTATTTCTAGCTATGTCCTTTGCCATAAAGAAGCTCTGAAGCTCTGCAGTTTAATTCAATCCCATTTATCCAGCCTTTCTTGATTTGTTGTGTTTCTGGATCTTTATTTAGGAAGTTTTGACCTGCGCTGAGGAGTCCTAGCATATCTCCTATACTTTCCTGTGATATTTTCAGGGTGTGTGATCCATTTGGACTTGATTCTGGGGCAGGATGATATATAAGGATCTAACTTAAATTTTCTACATGTATATAACCAATTCTGCCAGCACCATTTGAAGAGGCTGTCTTTCTGCCATCTGATAATTTTGGCTTTTTTAATGAAAATTAGGTGACCATAGGTCTGTGGGATCATGTCTGTGTCTTCAATTCTATTCCTTTGGTCCTTAGGCCTGTTCTTGTGCCACTACCTAGCTGTTTTTAGAAATACAACTTCATAATAGAGTTTCATCTTTACAATAAAATTTAAAAAATCATAATAAGAAAAACATAGTCTTAAGTGGATCAGGAAAGAAAATGCACTTTCTTAGCTCTTACAGTATTAAGTTTTAAATTTCTAGGGCTCAAATAAAGACATCAGACTGCATCTTCTTTTGGCAATATTGCTTCAGAGATGTTTGAATTTGAAGAAACATATTAAGTTAATACAAAATATGCATTATTTGAGGAATTTATTGGTATAATTTTATTTTCTCTCATAAACATTTTTACTTGATATCTATCTAATTATCTATAAGGTTATAACCAGTCTTTTTGTTATTTGTTCAGAATGAAATGATTGCTTTTCTTGTTAATATGAAAACTTCCTGATTGAAGATTTTGGTAGCGTCTGTTTGTGTACCTGCTTCCAGCTGACTAATGAATCCGGTGACCTTTGTTCTCATTAATAGCAATCACCTACTCCTCATATCTTAGTAATTGGAAATTTTGCTTCACTTCTTGCTTCAATAATTACATTCAAATACTAACTTTTCAAGCTGGTAATGTTGTGCATATCCCCTGATTCTCACATTTCTGTATGACCCCAGTGTGACCCTCCACATTTGAATATACCCCATATAGTCTGTCTAAATTTTTCTTTCCTTCCAGATGTTTTGTAATTGTTCTTATTTTTCTCTCTTACAAAAGAAAATATTAATTAAGAACAATCTTCTTCTTGAATTAGCTAGACAAACACATGACAAGTAAAAGCCTCTTAGTAATGGGAACAAAGTCTTCCTCCAAACTTACAGAAAGCAGAAAGCAGATTGTATTGGGAAAATCATGATCTGAACATACTTTTATTGAATGAAGACATGTTAGAAAGTTGACTAGAAGAAGAGGGAACATAAATAATTCCATAATCTTTGTAACACATAAAGATATATAATTATTTTGAATATGTAAAGCATTTTAATTTGATTGCATTATTTCTATCACAAGACTGCAATTATGAATGTAATTTTAAGGTTTTAACTTTCTGTAATCCAGTCAAACACAATAAAAATATGTTAACTATGTATTTCAAGCTTACTATTAATGAATCAAAATCAATAGATGTAGTTACTTATTCTTTTTATTATTATTATTTTTTATTGTGAAATACCGTACAGAGGACTTACAATTACATGGGCAATATAACGAGTACATTTCTTATCAAGCATTGTTGCCTCCTCTTTGTTTCCCCTTCCCATCCCTTCCCATCTTCCCCCTCCCCCACCAGATCCTCCCCCCTACCCCACCAAGGTTGTAAAGTTCATTTTTTGACATAACGACTGGTACATCTCATTGTTGCAATGGGTCCACCTGTATCCCTAGTTAAACGGTTTGTTTTTGCCCTTCCCCTCCACAAATTATACCAACACCAAATACAGTGAAAGCAGTGACTTATTCTTTTTTTTTTTGGTCTGGTCGTGGGGCTTGAACTCTGGGCCTGGGCGCTGTCCCTCAGCTTTTCAGCTCAAGGTGAGCACTCTACCACTTGAGCCACAGCACCACTTCTGGCTTTTTTCTTTTTGCTTATGTGGTGCTGAGGAATCAAACCCAGGGCCTCAGGCATGCAAGGCAAGCACTCTACCACTGAGCCACCTTCCCAGCCCAAAGTAACTTATTCTTAACACAATTCAAAAGGTAGTTTCTAATATTAGTAGATTTCTACCTGTAAGTAATTAAAGAAAACACACACAATCTAAGCCAAGATCAGAAAGTCACCATGAGAGTATATGGAGAGTATATGGAACAATTGAATAAATAAGAATGAAAGATACTCCCAGGAAGGATGAAAAAACATCTTTATCCTTGTGACTGTATACTGACTGTAAATGGGAAGAATTTTCATGTAAAATACTCTTGTGAAATTATCCATGTGTGTATATTCTTTAATTCCAAATCTCAGTTTATAATTCTCAACCTTGAATAAGTTTAGCTGTGTAAGTATGGACCCACAATGATTTCATAGAGTAGGTAGGCCTCAAGAGCCTACCCTAGTTTTTATTCTCTCCACTGAGTAAGAAGTAACATTGGGTGCTTCTGTTTTCAGGCTTTATTTCAAAAATGGCATCAAATTGAGATAGTCATCGCAGTGTCGCCCAAGAAAAGGACTACAAAAGGGTCTCTCAGGCACATCAGAGACTTAATGTTCTCTCTGGCTCCAAAACTATACACCATCTTTGAATGTACTAGTGTTTAATGGATATAAATAAAAAATGAATAGTAACTTGAAACAACACAAATTTATCTTAAAATTTCTATGTGTCAAGAGGGAAAATATTTGTAGGATAGATTTTCTACTCAGTGTCTAATCAGTCTGAAATCAATGTGTGAGCCAATGTAACATTTTTATTTGAAGCTTAAAATTATCTTTAAATTACTCATGGTTATGGAGAGAATTCAGTTTCAATGGGCTCTATGAAAAATCTCTTCTGACTCAAGTTTACCTCCCCATTATTGCTTTTATCTTAGAAATGTTCTCATGTTATACCCAAAAATACATGATAGTGTAGAGAGGTGCTGGTGACTCAACCTTTAATCCTAGATGCTCTGGAGGCTGAGTTCTGACAATTGTAGTCAGTAAAGTCAGCAAGTCTCTTATTTCTAGCTAACCAGGAAAAATCCAGAAATGGAGCTACAGCTGCAGTGGTAGAGTTGTCAGCCTTGAGCAAAAAGTCAAGTGAGATCATGAGGCCCTACATTCAATCTGAAATACTGACATTAAAAAATATATCGATTTGTGAGAGAACAAGGAGACATTTGAGTCCTGTTTACAAGTTCAAAGGTGTTTACCTCACAGAAGAACAAACTGTAAACTTTTTCCACCCTCATCTATAATCTTCCACCCTCTCTGCTATGATGTTTACCTAAACCATATATATGTTTGTGATTCTATTTTAACTAATGTACTCAAGGGAATAAGGGGCAACTTTATCTCCTTTCTCTGTTAGAGGTATTAAAATTGTTATTGAAAATAAAACTGGAAGAGAAAAAAATAGTATACTTTGCTTTTATGTGTGCTTCAGAATGTATTGTAAAAATTTTCTTCATGATAATATACTTTACAAATTAAACTTACAGGTCATTTTACCGTTAGTCTCTTGTTTTCAGTAAGTAATGATAAGAAGCTCATTAAACATTACTTGAACAAATTTGCTATCCCGTAACTTTGATTAAAACAGCACCTCTTATCTTTTTATAGTGACATGATGGGGTGATTATAAAGTATGTAGCATTGTATCTTTTTGACATTTACATAATCTGAATTTCTGTTTGAATGTTAATTTTCTCTCTAGCAGTTTCAATCATTCTTACTTTTTACTTGTAGTTACTGAGTGGAAACTGTGAAACATATGATGTTAAAATGAGTCACTTTCAAATTCTACTGGTAATCACTAGAAACTACAAAGTTCAGATATTTTAATGAACTCTGTTTTTCCCACTACATTTTACTTTTATAAAAACCCACAAAGTAATCAATATTCTTCTCTTTTAGTTGAATAAACTTTGTTTAAGGAAAGATTATTTGTTGGAGGCTAAATTCTACCTTGGTCTGTTTCCAGCTATTGTAGCTGAACAACACAAACATTTATTTGTTATCATCCTGGAGGTGAGGAAGTCCAAGGTGCAAAGGTTCAGGATGACGAATGACAAGAAACAAATGCTTCAGCTCAGATCAATCCACCTATTTGTTTAAAGCTGTAGATTTCTTGGTTTATGCATCTACCCTTTTACCCACATTTAATCTAAATTGCTCCCCCCACCTCATAGAAAAACAAACAACAACAACAACAACAAAAATGAATGCCACACTCCAAATGCTGGATTTCTGGTGGTTGATTGGAGATACAAGTCTTAAGGACTTTATTACTCAGATTGGCCTTGAATTGCAATCCTCAGATTGTAGCCTCCTTTGTAGCTGGGATTGCAGGCATCAGCTGCCCATGTGCCCACTTCAAGCTCTTTCTTTCTTACTAATGTATCTCTTCAGGCAATGTCATTCCTATCACCCCATTGCCAATACAATGTATCCTTGATGATTCACAAATGATTAGCACCAGTCCAGATGGCTCTAAGTTCTTTTTTTTTTAATTAATTATTTTTTTATTGTGAAAATACTGTACAGAGGGGTTATAATTACATGGGCAAGATAATGAGTGCATTTCTTATCAAGCATTGTAGCCTCCTCCTTTGTTTTCCCTTCCCATCCCTTCCCATCCTCCCCAGCCCACCCAGTCCTCCCCACCCCCTTCCTCCCCCACCAAAGTTGTAAAGTTCTTTTGGACATAACGACTTGTACTTCTCATTGTTGCAACAGGTCCACCGGTATCCTTATTTAAATAACTTGTTTTTCCCCTTCCCCTCCACAAATTATACCGCCATCAAATACAGTGAAAGCAGGGGTTATACTGTGGGGGAGGGACACACAAAGCAACAAAGAAATCATCTTATAAATGTGTTAGAAACAATCACATGAAAGAAAAAAAAAAACATTTGAATACATATCTTGGGGTTCATTTCCCTAACATCACCTTATTTGACCTTTTCTGCTTGACTCAGACATATACTAGATATTGCAAATAAGGGAAACCATGGGACCTATGTTTCTTTGGGCTTGGCTTACTTCACTTAATATAATTTTTTCCAAGTCTTTCCATTTCCTAACAAATGGGGCAATGTCATTCTTTCTGATGGAGGCATAGAATTCCATTGTGTATATATACCACATTTTTTTGATCCATTCATCTACTGAGGGGCATCTGGGTTGGATCCATATCTTAGCTATAGTAAATATTGCTGTAAACTTGTTCAACCACTTTGGAAAGTAGTATTGAGGTTCCTCAAAAGACTCTACAGAGAGTTCCCCTATGACCCAGTAATCCCACTTTTGGGCATTTACCCAAATGTTTACAAACAAGACCACACTAAAGCTACCAGCACAACTATGTTTATTGCAGCATTATTTACTATGGCTCTAAGTTCTATACCAGAATTTTCATCTGTCCATGCAGCTCGAGGAAGGCATCTCTCTTCATTGCCTGGTCTTCGGCCATTCCTATCTCCTTTCTTATTGAGGTCCAGTAACCTCAGTTACAATCCCAATGATTTTTCTTACTTCGGGGGCCTTTGCACATGTACTTCTCATGTTCTGGAATAGTTTCCTGATTCCCTTCATCTCATTATTGCACTGTCATCCTCAGTTCAATTTTCACTATTAAAAGTTCTTATGTTCCCTCTGATTACTGCTAGCATTCTATGTTCTTATGGATATATATTCATTGCTATCATAGCACACATTCTATTTAATTTTTATTGTGACATTCATTTATGTAATGGCTTTCTGTCCCATAGACTAGGAGCTCATGAAGGTAGTATTTGTGTTTGGTCCAGCTCACTATTGAGCCTAGTGCCTAATCTATAGTAGGTGAGTAATATTTGCTGACTAAAAGAGTAATGGTATGATGCTGCGATAAACATTGTTGTGCTGGTAGCTTTAGTATGGCCTCGTTAGTGATTGTTTGGGTAAATGCCTAAAAGTGAAATTGCTGGGTCATAAGGAAGCTCTATGTATAGTCTTTTGAGGAACTTCCATACTGCCTTCCAAAGGGGTTGAATAAGTTTGCATTCCTACCTTCAATGCAGTAGTGTTCCCTTTTGGCCACATTCCCTCCAGCATCTGTTCTTATTAGAGTTCTTGATTATAGCCATTCTAACTGGGGTGAGGTGGAATCCCCAATGTTGTTTTGATTGGCATTTCTTTTATGGCTAGAAAAGTTGAGCATTTCTTCATGTGTCTTTAGCTATTCTTATTTCCTCTTTAGTGAAGTCTCTCTTTAAGTCTTTAGCCTTCTTATTAATTGGTGGTTGTTTGTTTGTTTTTTTTGAGGAATTATTGTTGGGGATTTAATTTTTTGAGTTCTAAGTATATTTTAAATATGAGACCCTTGTCCATTGTATGGCTAGTGAAGATCTTCTCCCAATCCATGGGTTTTCTGTTGATCTTACTTGCTATGTCCTTTGCCATGCAGAAGCTCTGCAGTTTCATGCAATACAATTTGTCCAACCTTTCTTTGATTTGTTGTGATTAAGAAAATTTTGGCCTGTGCCAAGGAGCTCTAGAGTTTCTCCTATTCCTTCCTGTAATATTTTCAGGATGTATGCTGTAACTCTGAGCTCTTTGATTCATTTGGACTTGATTCTGGTGCAGTGTGATATATGGGGATCCGGCTTTAGTTTTCTAGAAGTGGTTAACCAATTTTGCAAGCACCATTTATTGAAGAGGCTGTCTTTCTTCCATTTTATTCACAATATCTAAGATATGGAACCAACCCAGATTCCCCTCAGTAGATGAATGGATCAAAAAATATTATATATATATATATATATATATATATATATATATATATTTCTATGCCTCCATCAGAAAGAATTACATTGCCCCATTTGTTAGAAAATGGAAAGACCTGGAAAAATTTATATTAAGTGAAGCAAGCCAGACTCAAAGAAACATAGGTCCCATGCTTTCCCATATCTGCAATAACTAGTATATGTCTAGGACAAGAAGAAAAGGTCAAAAGCTATGTACATATAAACATATAACCTGATACTAAACAAAATGAACCCCAAGATAGGGATACAAGAGGTTTTATCTTTGCTGCTGTTTCTTTAATGTACTTATAATGTGCTATGTGATTTTTTTGGTTTCTTTATATGTTCTTTCCCCATGGCATAACCCCTGATATCACTGTATTTGATTCCAGTGTCCTGCATCCTGTATATACTTTTTCTAATTTGGGGAATGGAAGGGAAATAACAAAATGCTTAGATAGGTTACAGGATGACCCATTGTAATAATGAGATGTACAAGATAGTATGTTGAAAATGAACTTCACAACTTTGTGTGTGTGTGTGGGGGGGGGGTTATGAAGGTGGGTAGGGAAGGGATGGTAGGGGGAAAAGCAAAGGAGGGTGTAACAATGCTCAATAGGAAATGGACTCACTACCTTGCTGATGTAGCAGTAACCCCTCTGCAAAGTATCTTTACAATAAAAATTATACAGTAAGAAAAAAAGAATAATGGTATGTCTTAAGATTATTGGGGTTGGATGAGACCTGTATCATTCAAGTGGTTTCTCTGGAAATACATGGCTTATATTCCTTACCACACTGGGCTGCAATATTTTGAAAACAGACTCTACTTTTATCCAATCCTATTTTCCTCAAATGTACAAGCTTATTTATGCTAATTATATCACATTTAAGTTGAATATAAGTAGAAGTAAAACTGAATATAAATCAGCAAATAATTTAGAAAATACATGTACACATACAATCAGCCTGAAATAAAATCAAGTTTATGATAGTATTAAACAACTTTCCTTTTTTTCCTGATTCATATCTACACTTGAATTTCAACTGACTCTTACTTTACTATGGACAGTAAAATGTTTTAACTCTTGGATGGCTTGAGGTAAGAGATACATTAGTTATGGCTGAAAGTTGATTGTGTGCTTGGATCTAATAACATGTGATCGATCCTCATTCACTGCAGAGCAATTGGATCTCACGAATTTTGCTGTATGGTCTTTTGGGAAATCTCTAAATGCTAACATTTTTCTAGGTTCAAATCTGTGGGTTAAATTATCTGGAAAATAGCTAGGTCGGGGATGCCCTGTTATGATTATTACAACATCATGTTAGTGAAAAATTAGAGTGTCAAGGATGAATTTTTCCCAGATGAATAACATCACACTGATTTTATATGAAGTGACAAGTCCATTCTTAGAGAAATAGAGACCAGTTTCTCTTTTCTCAGTACTAAATCAGATTAATAACATTCTAATGGTTTCAATTTTGGAACATGGGTTAGGATTTGGGTCTAAAATTTTGTGACTTTAGACTATTTATCTTTATGTTTCAGAATTTAAGGTGGACATCTTTATTTCATGTTCAACTCATCCTGGAGAGTCAGGAGAAAGTCAAGTCTAGAAAATTTGAGTGACTTCTCTTTACCCATTTATTTTAGTTTTATTTATTCAACTTTTCTTTGTCTTGATGTAAAGTGACTCCACAAATATTTTTATAATAACAGGCAAACTCAACCCAGAATCGGCTACAGTTCTGACAATTGTAACTTTTCAGCTACCTCTGTGAACTGTCAATCTTTATTCGTAACCCACATCCTTGTAAGTACTGCCCATTATTACCTTACTAATACTGCTAATCTAGGATACAACTCTTATCCTTATTTTATACAAAAAGATTTTAAGGAGGTAAGGATATCTCTTCCAGTCTACATAATTCACAAATATAGGTCAAGGTGATCAGGCTAAATATACCCCAAAATACCCTTTCCTGGTACCACTTTCCTCGATTTAAGTTCTCTACACAATAAGGAAGAGACTTTGTACTTCTCTTCCTTCATCTGTCTAAAGATACAGTGGTTTTCTCCTGGTAACTCATAGTATCTCCTCATATATTCAAATCTCTATAGTAATTATGAAAATGAAAAATGAAAACTATCTCCCTAAATTAAAACCCTGAATATCATTATATTACAATGCAGTAATTATTTTTCATCATCATGATTCTAAGACATTTAGATAAGGATGAACTGTGTTGATAATATTCTATGTAAGAAAATGATTGCACTATTTATTATGGCTTAAGGTAATGGGTTTTCTTTTTAAGGGGTATCTCATTGTGATATTTTCATGCATATATATAATGTACTTTGACAAATTCACCCCTCTTTTTTGTTAATTTTTGTGTTTTTTGGGGGGGTCCAGTAGTGGGTCCTGAACTCTGGGCCTGGGCACTGTCCCTCAGCTCTTCAGCTCAAGGCTAGTGCTCTACCACTTGAGCCATACATAGTGCCACTTCCGGCTTTTTTCTTTTTGCTTATGTGGTGTTGGGGAATCGAACCCAGGGCCTCAGGCATGCAAGGCAAGCACTCTACCACTGAGCCACCTTCCCAGCCCCAAGGTGATGGGTTTTAAAGGATCCAGTCTTGTTCTAGACTAAAAATACTCTTTAAATTAGACCTCCCATCATATAGCCAGATGACCAAATATAATGTCCTGTGGATTCTAGACAAGGCAACTTTATCATATTCTATTCACATACTTCTATATCAAAACAAGAACTTTTCTATGTTACCTGTTACCATCCATATTTTCCTTATCAAATACCCCTTTTTCGCACAGTGAGAAAATATGGCCCTACACAATTAAATTGTTTTAAAACTTCAACATGTTTCCAACACAGTTCTAGCATTTTTCATTAGATTAATGCCATGAATATTATGTGGATATTTAATCTGTCATCCTTCTCAGTGTGGAACACTGCTAAGGGGCTATGGGCTCAGTCCTGTTGTTATTCTTCACAACAGTAATCTAAGCAGACATCAGCAGGGCCTTGGCAGAGATGGAGTTTGAAGATAGACCTCTCATGGAGCAAGAGATTAGTGTGAAGGCAGAAAATAACAGACAAGCATTCAAAGTAAACAGATTGTTTTAGCATGTAGACATCCCATTGAATTTTATGGCCTGTTATATAATTATCAGAAAATGGAATTGTGTGAGTTGTCTTGGAAGTGTCATTGCATTAATAGATTACAAACTGGTTGTAATCTGGTCTGGTCATAATACCTGGGGATGATTTGCCTTTAAACTCCCTTTAAAGAGAGAAATTATAATATTTGTGTTTTGGGAAGATAAATGAAACTGAGATATAGCACGCATTAAGTATGGGAGTTGTTCTTTTATTGAATTTCTTATTGAAGAAAACCTAGGGGGGGAGGGAGGATGGGAAGTGATGAGAAGGGTAAACAAAGGAGGAGGCTACAATGCTTGATAAGAAATATACTCACTATCTTGCCCATGTAATTGTAACCCCTTTGTACAGTATTTTCACAATAAAAAAATGGAAAAAAGGGAAAAAAAGGAAAAAAAAAGAAAAACTAGTAATTGTATATAAACTTTACAACTTTCCCAATTAAATGTGAGTTTAACAAGGACTAAGGCCAATGGAAGTTTTCTCTATTTTTTTTAAACACCATATATTTAGCAAGGGCGCTTTCAACCTTTGTGCAGCATTAGAGAATGTCATTAGTTAAATTCCATAACAATATTTGTCAATAAGTAAACAAAAATCTCTAAGACATTTCTAAGCTTTAACACTTGGTAAGATTAAGGATGTGCAATAGGAGAAACCTGAAAACAATAAATGATATCCTTAAAAGTATATATATGTGCAAAGAAGTATACACACAAGCACATGCATACACATATACATAATTTTATGTTCAACAAAAAAGAACACAATGAAAGCTTATTAAATATTTTCATTTTCAGCACAAAGGCATGCATATTATATATTTTATATAGAAATTTTGTATCATAAAACACAATTCAAAAACTTCTTTATTATTCTACTGATTGTCTGGGTTAAGGCTATATATGACAGTGGTAGACTAGCTGCTGAGCCAGTGTGAGTTGCTGAGTATAATCTAAAGCTACCCCCTTTTTCTGGAATGTACATACCTATGCTTAGTGTGTTGTCATTTTTGTGTACTCTTCCTATGGCTTTGGAAGAAACTATGAGCAATGCAACAGGAAATGTAGATGGTCAGGGAGCACACTGGGTGGATGGGTAATGAAGACCTCAAAGCCAACGCCCTTCAAGGAGAGTATTTCCAAACAAACAAAAAGAAAAAAATTACATGTTGGGATAGTCAGCCAATGAGTAGTGAAAAGTTAAAAAGATGTTTGCCAGTGGATTTAGACAAAGTTGATCTCGTGAGGTAAAATGATACGAGACCATGAAAATCTGTAGCACTGGGTAGTTATTCTGCATCTTCATCATACATATGTCTAAGGATATGAACAGGTTAACTATGTATGGACTCACTGTGGACAGACAGACTCACTTACCCTAAGGGAAATAAAACTGGTTCTTTGCTGCTAAGGTAATTTTCATTGGTTGTACTTTATGTGAATGTGCTCTTCAGTGTTTTCAATGGAATGAGGCATTCAGATTTTAGTTAAATAAAATAATTGCAGCATAGAGGACCCTTTTCTCTGGCATCCTGGATAGTGTTTCTTGTGTAGTAAATTTCTCTAAAACAACAGGTAACATAGGCTCCAAGATCTTTTCAATACATCAAGATATAAATAATCTCCATCAGTTTTGGTGTTTTAATGGCATTAAATGTTTGACCACGTTTTAATTTTTTTTCTGAAGAGAAAACTGTCAAGAGTACACATTTAAAGAAATAAAGTCAGTCATATGTATGTTTGGCTTTAGCATAATCTAAACACTTTAGAAAAAAATCTTTAAAACAAAGCAATAAATTTGCCTGTGCTTATCACATATCATCCCTTTTCTGAAAATATTAATAATTAGGGGATCATTACTGTCATATGAAATAAGTTAAGGTCTTTTTATTTTGTTTTCGCTTTTTGTGACTCTATTTACTGTTCTTTTTCTAATGAAAAGTGTGTTGGTAGCACACTTTAGTGATGGTGGAAATGCCACTTTCCCCCTCATTATTGGGTGGAGTGGTGGTTGCACAAAGTTGTAATAAAAAAGTAATGCAATTGTTCACATTTTAGCAAAATGAAATTTTACTTAGACTTAGTGAAAGGAAACACATTAGTAAGCAGTTAATTGATTACAACATATAAAGCATAGTCATTGCCAGATATCAAATTATGTTTTCCTCTTCTTGTTAAGAGCTAAGCTGGGATCCTAACACATTGGTTGAAACAATGCAGATGAATGGAAAGATATGCTTTGTAAAATTAATGGTGACTTGGATTTGAGCAACAGTTTTAAAATGACAGAATAACAAGATCCTAAGAAGAATGTATATCTATATAGTATTACAAATTTAGAGCTGTTTCAGTAGCCTTGTGAGTCACCAATTTGACTAAAACATTGTATAATATAATTATCAGAAGTTCACATATACTACTGAGCTAGAAGTACAAAATGAACTATGATTCTTAAGATGACTTTGTTATCTATTTCATTAAGGTTATTGGAAATTCAGATTTGTGTCTGCAACACTGGGATTGAAAAACACATGATGTAAGTGTGCCCCCATGTGGCTATAGAATGATTTGTAAGAAGATCGAAAATTATTGGAAAGAGGCCTTCATTTGTTCATACCTGTAAGTGCAGAATTACACCAAAGCATATCCAAAGCATAGAGCTGTCTCCTACTTTTTAAATTAGTCTTCTGTACAGAATTCATATTTGCATATAACATATCAGATATTTTATATCTGTAAGACATAAAATCTCAAACATTGAGAGTGAAATGGTAAAGATGTAGAAATCAAGTCTTTTGTTCTTCATGTTTATAGTATCTATAAAGTAAAGCTTGATGTTTCTCTGATGGTATTTTATTTTATTTTATTTTTATTGTAAAAATACCATACAGAGGGGTTACAATTACATGGGCAAGATAATGAGTACATTTCTTTTTTTTTTAATTTTATTTTATTTTATTTGAGAACACACTGTACAGAGGGGCTACAATTACATGGGCAGGATAATGCATACATTTCTTACCAAGCATTGCAGCCTCCTCCTTTGTTTACCCTTCACCTCCCTTCCCAGCCTCCCCCCTCCCCCCATACAATTATACCCCCCTCCCCCCCCACACCGACATTGTAAAGTTGGTTTTGACATGACATTTTGTACTTCTCATTGTTGCAACAGGTCCACCTGAATCCTTAAACGACTTGTTTGTCCCCATCTCCTCCACATGTTATACTGACATCAAATATAGTGAAAGCGGGGGTTACACTGTGGGGGAGGGACATACAAAGCAACAAAGAAATAATCTTATAAATGTGTTAGAAACACATGCATGAAAGAAACGAAAACATTAAAGTACATATTTAAGGGTTCATTTTCCTAACATCACATTATCTGACCTTTTCCGCTTGATGAGTACATTTCTTATCAAGCATTGTTGCCTCCTCTTTGTTTCCCCTTCCCATCCCTTCTCATCTCCAGGTCTCCCCTACCCCCCCCCCCCCCCCCCCCCCCCCCCCCGCCAAATTGTAAAGATCATTTTTTGACATAACGACTTCTACATCTCATTGTTGCAATGGGTCCACCTGTATCCCTATTTAAATGATTTGTTTTGCCCTTCCCCTCCACAAATTATACCAACATCAAATACAGTGAAAGCAGGGGTTATACCGTGGGGGAGGGACATACTTATTTGCAATATCTAGTATATGTATGAGTCAAGCAGAAAAGGTCAGATAGGTGATGTTAGCAAAATGAACCCTAAGATATGTATTTAAATGTTTTTTTCTTTCATGCATTTGTTTCTAACGCATTTATAAGATTATTTCTTTGTTGCTTTGTATGTCCCTCCCCCACAGTATAACACCTGCTTTCACTGTATTTGATGTCAGTATAATTTGTGGAGGGGAAGGGGAAAAACAAGTCGTTTAAATAAGGATACAGGTGGACCTGTTGCAACAATGAGAAGTACAAGTTGTCATGTCGAAAACGAACTTTACAACTTTGGTGGGGAGGACTGGGTGGGGAGCTAGGGGAGACTGGGAAGGGATGGGAAGGGAAACAAAGGAGGAGACTACAATGCTTGATAAAAAATGTACTCATTATCTTGCCCATGTAATTGTAACCCCTCTGTACAGTATTTTCACAATAAAAAAGCAACAAAAAATCATCTTATAAATATGTTAGAAACAATCACATGAAAGAAAAAAAATTTGAATACTTATCTTGGGGTTCATTTCGCCTAACATCAACTTATCTGACCTTTTCTGCTTGTCTCAGACATATACTAGTTATTGCAAATAAGGGAAACCATGGGACCTATGTTTCTTTGGGCCTGGCTTACTTCACTTAATATAATTTTTTCCAAGTCTTTCCATTTCCTAACAAATGGGGAAATGTCATTCTTTCTGATGGAGGCATAGATTTCCATTGTGTATATATACCACATTTTCTTGATCCATTCATCTACTGAGGGGCATCTGGGTTGGTTCCAAATTTTGGCTATGGTAAATAATGCTGCAATAAACATAGTTGTGCTGGTAGCTTTAGTATGGTTTTGTTTGTGACCATTTGGATAAATGCCCAAAAGTGGGATTGCTGGGTCATAGGGAGCTCTATGTAGAGTCTTTTGAGGAACGTCCATACTACTTTCCAAAGTGGTTGAACAAGTTTACACTCCCACCAACAATGTCTACATCCCCTCCAGCATCTGTTGCTATTACACCTCACCCCAGTTAAAATGGCTATAATCAAGAACTCAATAACAACAGATTCTGATGGTATTTTGTATTTAAACAGTTTGATGGGTCAGAGAAAAGAATGTAGACTAAGATAAGTCAAATGTTGAAGAAGCTTGTTTGTCCATTCAATGTGATGTGCATGAAGACTGATGTGTTTACAGTATGTGTGGATTGCTAGAATCTTAATCTTAAATATTTATAATAAATATTGGGAATATGATAGAATATAAATACCTTTTCCATAAAACATTTTATAGAGCTAACAACTTTTATGATATGTTGACATGGCAGTGTTATTTCCCAGTTAATTATAAATTTATCATGTGTTTGTTCCTACTTCCTGCTCATACTCACAATACATAAAACATAGTATTAAAAGAGTTATTTTTTCTTTTACAGTCTGGTAATACTACCTGAGAATCTTTGGGGTCATTAACTTGCATTCATGTTACTGTGGGATAAAAAACAGACAATGGCACGCCACTGTATATCACATTATTAAACACGGTCTGGTGTATGACTTATCAAATATGTTTCCCCTGTATTATTAGGATGATGCAAAAAGATATATTACTGATGTGTACTTTTAAGGGGAAATATGATTTTAATGATTTTTAAAGGAAAAGAGTAACTGACAAAATTGCATTCATTTATTTTGCATATGCAATTTCCCATTGACAAGAATATGTGAACATTTTACTGGCAGTCGTTACCTTAAGGGGTAATTGACTATGAAATATTATCTGTGATTTTTTAAAAGTCTCTATAGATCCAGAATGTTTTCATTCTTAGTAACAGTTAATAATTGTCAAAATCTGGACAATGGAAATGCTTTAGAAGACTCCATTTTTATTAATGATTGAAAATAGTCTACTTGCAGAAGTTCAATTCCAAGAAATTTACATACTGTTTTAGTTACGAAAATACATTGGATTTTAGACCAGAGGCACCAGAATTCTTATCCTCTGTGTTCCCAAGAAATTACCTGGATACAGAAGAAAATATATGAATATTTTTTGTGAAAATCCTAGGCCTTGAATGCTAGTTATCTCTCTAGAGAAGTCAGTATCTATTAAAACTAATCAGAAAATACCTTTTTCTTTCCTATCTTGAAAAACATACATGAGGAAGCACGGAAAAGGAAAGAACTGATTAGAAAAGCCCGCAGTCCTTCAGATTCTCTTTGATTATTATATCTGTAACTGCATCAAACACAAACTTGACATTTTGAGTATCGGTAGCACAGGTCATATGGGAATAAATTTCCTTATCTTCTTTCTTTAAATTTAAGTCTAGAAACTGGTTCTTGATGTAGTTCCCTGCATCTTCAAATGTATTTGGCCCTTAAAAACAAACAACACAAAAGAAATAAACATTAATTATATCATCAATTTTTAGAATGTTACGCTGAATGCTGCGATTTGATGGGGTAAGCATTGGAAAATCATTGGTAAGTATTGATTAGTAAATAGTGAGAATTCGTAGAATCTCCTTGTGATGGATCTATGCCTTCCTCACTGGGGATATCTAGGGCTAAAATGTAACTTCTGTATCAAAAAGATCACAATATAATAGAAATGCTAATTAATTTTCACAACAGAATGAGTAATATAAGCCAATGTTTACATGAAATGCTGTAGGCTTGTGGTTGTGTGTGCATGTGGCAATCTGAATGAGAGAAGTGGAACCTTAAGATACAGTTTAAAAAATATGAAAAATGAGTATGAAGTGTATGAGTATGTATGAGTATGAGTATGTATGAATGTAAGTGAATGAGTATGAAGCAAAAATATTCAGGGAGAAAGGCTTGTAGGCTTAGGCTTTAGTGGAGCTGGCAAAAAAATTGAAAATAGATCTAAGGATCTGATCAAATGGAAATGAATGATATTGGTAAAGGAATAGGGGAATCAAGTTGAATAGAGTGTCAGACTATAGGCTGCAACACCATGTAAACAGAGGTGCTGAGGTGAGATGGGAAAGAGAGGAATTTCAGACTCCCATTTTAACGGAGTAATAATATGATTAAAGCTGGGTAATAGGACACACTGAGTTAATTGGGGGTAAAGCAAAAATATTGTAGGGAGAATAAATGTATAGTTAGCTAAAGGTGAACTATGATTGGGTTTATAGCAGAATATACCTTGAAGAACTCAACAGAGGAAGAACTGTAGTTTCCTAATGAGGTGAGCTTCCCTCACTTTATTATTATTAAGGAGAATTCACTTAAGAATCATCTTCAAAAACACATATCATAGCTTGGGTGAGACTGTGACTCAGTCTTAGAGCACCTACTCACCTTGCATGTATAAGGGCCCTTGGCTCAAGCCTAGATATTAAAATATTAATTAATAAAAAATAAAAATAAAATGACACAACATGGCTAAAAACCAAAAACTCCAGCAAAACCAAATGTTCACAAGAGAATACATTCATTGTTGGGAGTAGAGATACTGGTTTGGCTTGGAAGGCAGTTTGTTATTTCACACAAAGCTATGTACAGTCTTAGCACACAAAGCAGCAATTGTACTCCTAGGTATTTACGTAAAAACTGAAGTCCACAGAAAATCCTGTACGTGAGTGTTCACCGCAGCTTTTTCATAATTGCCAAATATTGGCAGCAACCAATATGTTCTTCAATAGGTGACAGGATAAACAAACTGTGGTCTGTGCATGTTCAGAATAAAAGGAAATGAGCTTATCACATCCACAGAAAAGCCCAAGAAGAAACTTAAATGCAGTTCTGCCTATTTGATATGCAGTGATTTGTGGGAATTACTGATAGAGAGGGTAGAAAAAGGCAGAATGTGTGAGAATTTGGGGATGCTGAAATTATTTTATAATACTCCAATAAAACTGTAATCTGGAACTGAAATGTCCCTCATAGGTCTATGTGTTGCTTATTGCCCAACTTGGCATTGTAAGGTAGAGATGGAAATTTTAAGAGAGAACTGGTAGAGGGTGTCTGGTCACTGAAGATGTGCTCTCCAGGGGATTGTTGGCTATTCCTCTTTCTAGTTTGTTTTCCGGATGCCTCAAAATGAGCTCCCTTCCTCTGCTGTATATGCTTACCACAGACGCAAAAAGCTGCAGAGCCAAATGACTGCAAAACTCTAAGCCAAAATAAACCTTTCCCCCTCTAAAATGATTTATCTATGGAGTTTTATTATAGTAACAGAAAGTCAGTTAATGTAGTTGATCAGTGATGTTAATTTGGCAAAACACAATTCCACAGGGAAAGTAACAAACTTTTTTTAACTATAGACTTTAGTTAATAATGTGTCAATATGAGTTTAACAATAAATATGTCACAGAAAATTCCAGAATTAAAGGTTTTAACAACAAAGAGAACTATGAGAAGGATGAGGGGGAGTGCAGAAAAGAATTCTGTGCATTGTGTGTGTGTGTGTGTGTGTGCGCGCGCGCGCGCGTGCGCGCGTGCGCTTATGTGTGTGTCTGTGCTGATGTTGGGCTTGTACTCAGGGCCTACATGCTGTCTCTACATGATTTTTCACAAGGCTAGCACTCTACTACTTCAGCAATATCTCTGCTTCTGGCTTTTTGGTGGTTAACTGGGGATAGAAGTCTCATGAATTTTTCTGCCTGGGTTGACTTTGGAACTGTGATCCTAGATCTCGGTCTCTAGAATACCTAGGATTAGCCAGGCAGGTGGTTCATGCCTGTAATACTAGCTACTCAGGAGGCTGAGATCTGAAGATTGCATTAAAAGCCAGCCAGGGAAATTGCACAGGACTCTTGTCTCCAATGAACCATTAGAAAACCCACAGTGGTTCTGTAGCTCAAAGTGGTAGGGCACTCTCCTTGAGGAAAAGGAGTCGAGAGTGCCGGGTCCCAAGTTCTAGTCCCATGAAGAACAACAAAAAAGAATAGCTAGGAGGGCTGGGAAGGTGGCTCAGTGGTAGAGCACTTGCCTTGCATGCATGAAGCCCTGGGTTCGATTCCTCAGCACCACATCAGCAAAAAGAAAAAAAGCCGGAAGTGGCGCTGTGGCTCCTGTGGTAGAGGGCTAGCCTTGAGCTGAAGAGCTGAGGGACAGCGCCCAGGCCCAGAGTTCAGGCTCCATGACCGGCCCCTCCCCCCCACCCCCAAAAAAAGAATAGTTAGGATTACAGGCATGAGACATCAGCTTCTAGCTTGAATTCTGCTTTATTTATTTATTTTCAATGAATTTTTATTGTTATTGCAAAGATGATTACAGAAGGGTTACATGTATATAAATCAGATAAAGAGTACATTTCTTTTTGAACAATATTATCTCTTCCCTTGCTCTTTCCCAGTTTTTCACTCTCATCTCCACCCATAAGTTTTATAGTTCATTTCTAATTAGTGTCTAGTGAGTATCACTGCTGCATTTGTGCACCCTTTGTCTCAACATTTCTGTGTCCCCCTGAACCTCCCAAAGACAGAAAAATGAACAAACAAAAGAAAAAGAAAACAAAAATAAAACGACTAAGAAAAAAACTTCATTTCTCCTAGAATTCGTTTTAATAAATATTATTTTATATGATCAGATGCACATAGGTATTTGGGCTGCGTTCCTCTCCTAAGAATAGCCTCCATTGTTCTCACTTTGTCTGAATGCCTAGAAAACTATTTAAATCATCGTGTCCCAGTGTATTTTTTAACCATCCAGTGTTTACTTGTAGTTGTTGTTTTTTTTTTTTGGCCCTAGGACCTGAATTCTGGGCCTGGGTGCTGCCCCTCAGCTCTTCAACTCAAGGCTAGCACTCTACCACTTGAGCTATAGTACCACTTCCGGCTTTTTCTGCTTATGTGGTGCTGAAGAATCAAACTCAGGACCTCATGAAAGCAAGGCAAGCACTCTTCCACTGAGCCACCTTCCCAGCCCCATTTACTTATAGATTTATAGACACATTCTAGCCACCACATATGATGGAATCGATGCAACCTATGTTTCCTTGGGTCTGGCTTACTTCACTTAATATATTCTTTCCAAGTCTTTCTATTTGCAAAGATAAAATATTATTCTTTCCGTTGGAGAGTATAATTCCATTGTGTATAGATACCACGTTTTCTTAATCCATTTGTCCACTGAGAGGCATCTGGATTGATTCCATATCTTGGCTATGATAAACAATACTGCAGTGGACATGGTTGTTTTGATAGCTTTAGTATGGCCTTGTTTATTTTCTATTGGATAAATGCACATGAGTGGAATTGCTGTGTCATAGGGAAGCTCTATTTTTAGTTTTTGAGCAACCTCCAAACTGCTTTCCAGAATGTTTGAACAAGTTTACAGTCCTACCAATGGCATAAGAGGTTCTTTTGGGCCATATATCCAAAAGCATTTGTTACTGTTAGTTTTCTTAATAATGGCCATTCTAATTGTGGTGAGGTAGATCAGACTATGTATTTTAAAAAGTTCAATGTAAAATTTTAAAACTTTTTTCTTCTTTTTTTGCGTTTTTTATTGTAAAAATAGTATACTGAGGGGTTACAATTACATGAGTAAGGTAATGAGTACATTTCCTATCCAGCATTGTTACCTCCTCCTTTGTTCTTCCCCTACAAACTTTTTTGTACTTCTTTAATTTTTGAGTGCATTGTAATTTGAGTACATTGTAATTTGATTCTGCTGTCCTGCATCTTGTATATACATTTTTCTAATTTGGGGAGGGGAAGGGAATTAAAAAATCCTTAAACAAGGATACAGGATGACCCATTGTAACAATGAAATGTACAAGACACGATGTTGAAATGAACTTTAAAACTTTGCGTGGGTGGGGAGGGAGGAGCTAAGGAGGTGGGGAGGAAAGGGATGGTAGGGTAAAAATAAAGGAGAGGGTAGCAATGCTAGATAGGAAATGGACTCATTACCTTGTTTATGTAACTGTTACCTCTCTGTACACTATTTTTACAATAAAAATATATATTAAAAATAGAAAGGTTAAAAAAAGTTTAAAAAAGTAAAAAAAAAGAAGAAATGCTCAAACAAGGATAGAAACAAGGATAAGCAAAGCCACCAGCACAACTATGTTCATTGCATAATGCACCACAACCAAGGTATGGAATCACTTCAGATGTCCATCAGTGGACAAATTGATCAAGAAAATATTGTATACACACATAATAGAATTTTACTCATCCATGAGATAGAATGATATATCTAGAGAAAAAATTAGGGTAAGTGAAGTAAGTCTGGCCAGGGAGATAAAAGTTGGTTGTTTTCCTACATCTGTAGAAGCTAGGATTAGCTTATAAACATGTAAGTAAATATGTTAGGTGAAATACAATATATACAAATACATTAACTGAAATAAGATAAAGACAAGGGAGAATTTAGTGTATTACTATTGTAAGACAAACTAAAAGTTCAGCAATATAAATGCCAGGAAATATGTACTTGGGTGTAGGAGTAGGTAAGGTGTAGGAGTAGTCAAGGTGTAGTCAAGGGTGTAGGAGTAGGTAAAAAACAAGGAAAATGGGGGGGGGGGATGAAATCAAGAATTCAATGTATATGCTATGAAATTAAGAACAGCAAGGGAAGTGGTGATTTTGAATGGATGAGTGAGAAGGTTGAAAGGGGTGACATTTATCAAAAGACATTGGATTCACAAACTGCTTTGCTAAATGGCAACTACTTTGTACAACTACTTGAAAATAATAAAATAATAATAAAAATGCCTGAGCAAACAATTGAAATAAAGGAACTTATATCTCTATAAACTCAAAATGGTTCTAAGAAATCAATGTTACTATTTAGTGAATGGGTAGACCCTCTTTATTTAGTTTGAAATAGTAAGTATAGAATCATTTAGCAAATATTAGGGCATCTATATTTAATTTAATATAAGCATATAATTATGTTTTTATTTAAAACAAGTATAAATTCATAAATAACATAATATCATAGACCCTTATGTATTAGCTAGCATAAATATTTCTTTCTAGCATAATATCTGTCTTTATAATGTGGCATACATATCTATGCCAGGCTCTTAATATAATTGGACTAACACATGTATTTGAAGAGTGAAATTGAAATGTTGATTATTAATAATGGATCATCCAATACCATCCAAATATTTACAGAAAGTTTCCTCTGATGGTAAAACAATCCTTCAATGGAACTTGACCCTACTAGACTGGCTAACAAGATTGACACTGAAATTCTGGGAAACCAGAAAAAAAGTACCATTTTTCTCAAATTCATTCATGTTAACCATTTGAAAAGCTTCAGATACTGAAGGGCCACTGAGATCTTATATAGCATTATAAGTTTTTGATAGGATGTACAATAAAAATACCTGCTTAGAATAAAGTCTTTCTATTACAGTGTTGGTGATAATGCAGTTTGCAGTGCAATTTGATGTATTACACAGAGGAGTAACTCTTTTTTTCCAGTTTGTACACTGAGGTTTACTTTAATGTAGATAGAATAGAGAAGAATTGTATTTGTAATATTCTCATCTGCTTGAATTATATGCACAACTCAAGTTGATTATATTCCTCATTATCTTTTGGATCCAGATTTATGCCTTGAAACATCTTATTACTACATAACTAAAGTCTTACCAGTGTATTCTGGAAAGCAGATGCTGAGATGTACCTTGGCTACCTTCTCTTGGAAGAGATCTTTTTTATTAAGAAAAAGGACAATGGAGGTGCTTGCAAAATACTTGTGATTGCAGATACTGTTGAACAGGTGAAGACTTTCATGCATCCGGTTCTGTTAGGTATAAAAGAGGAGAGTGTTTAGGATCATTGTGCAGTGTGAGAGTTAAACATGTGATCTAAAAATGATATCCAGCTCAGCACGGCCTTCAGTGATGTGGGAAATGTGCTAATTCTATTGGACAGTATAGACCTGGGCCTGGTTTACCTTTCACACTTACCACTTCTTCATCTTCTACTAGGACCATGTCATAGGCACTAAGCGCTGCACAGAATATAATGCACGTCACTCCTTCAAAGCAGTGAATCCATTTCTTTCTCTCTGATCTCTGTCCACCTACATCAAACATTCTTCAAAAAACATCAAATGAATAATGAATCCTCTTAGATTTACATAAAGGTTAATAGAGTTAAAAAGTGAATGTGACAATATATTTTAAATGTATTCTTTTGATTTTGATGATTATTGAATCAACTTTATTTGATTACCTTGCAACTCAAGCACTACAGAAAAAAATGTAAATTCATCCCCTCCTCTTTTTGATTTAAAAATAGTAGGAAAAAAATAGTTCCCACTCTGAGTTTGTATAACTGGAAATTTTTTAAAATGAGTTTGATTTTTTAAAAAAATTAGCTTTAGGAGACTTTCATGAAAGCTTATCTGTACTAACATTTATTGTAGGAAACTAAAAGAAGACTAGAAGCTTCTCCTGTCATAACAACATGTTTATTGCCTGATCTATCATCCTACATTGATTTGTTTATTCAAATTATTACTGTTTGTACTCTACATACTACACACAATAAAAGATCTTAGAGTGAATGGAAAGATGCAATCACTATCCTTATCAAAGAACTTATTGGCCAGTAAGCAGATGGTTATAATATTATATAGAGAAATACTGTGATATACAAACAAACCTCAACACTCAGGAGGATTGAAGTAAACCTGGGGATCACCAAAACTCACAAGGGATGTTGATAACTTGTTGTTGGCCTAGTTTTTGTAATTAGGCGAAAGTAACCATTGTCGTAAAAGTAATCAATAGGTTTCTTAGAGTTATTATCAATCCCTTCCTTTCTCTTTTCCCAGATACTACTAACCCCAAATGCAATCTTAAATCATTCATATCTTTCCAACTTTTCTCTCTCAACACCAGTATCTCTAGATCCAGAGTAAAAGCATCCTCTTTTCTCTGTTTAATATTAAAGACACAAAATACATTCTTAGGGCACCTAAGCTTCTGTTTTAATGTTTTTAATGTAATGTTTAAATGAATTTTATGAATTCCTTATTATGGCACTTTCCTGTCAGACAAATCACAGATTGGTGATCACTTATATGACTGCTATTGTTCCGATTCCTCCCTACCTTGCCATGCTCATTTTCTTTATCTTTTCTTCAATGTAGTCTAATCAAAAGGCTGTTTTTTTTTAGTTCTTACTGTAAATGTAATATCTTTCTGTCACAAGAATTTTGCACAAGCATCTTCTTTTCTAGGGACGCAGATTTGTTTCTTTGTCAACTTTCAACCCTTAATAAAAATAGTTTTCTACAGAAGTTTTATTATGAAATACTTTGGCTTAGATCTGGTGAATACTTCTCCAACTAGTCATGGTAGTGGTGACTTAGAGAATTTCTTCCAAGGCTGGTCTTTTCTTTGTGGATAGTATTTGGATAGTATTTGGTTTAATAAATCTTTTTCCTCCAGAGATCTCTTGGTATCAATAATTTTCATTTTGCAGCACCAATGCAGAATTATGCTAGTTAATAGTAAATTAAGACAATATGCTCACAATATTGCTAAGAGTTTAATAGTTACATTTCAATTGGTTAACTTAAATGCAAATTTTAAACTGCAGTTTCATACTTATAACCTAAAAGAAAGGGTCAGAAATTGAAATTTATCACAAATTTAATTTATACCTACCAGTTAGCATTTTTAAGAAAACAAGGACAAAATATGCATATTTGACATTTATATTTTTAGTAAGAGCACAATTTTCTATGAAATCAGTCTTTTTTGTATTTTATTTTTTTAGTTTATTCAAAATACCTTAACTTGTGAGGCAAAAGGAAAAATTCAGGTCATCACTCATTTCTCCTTTAAATTCTCATATTACTAATTACAGTAGATTGATTTTAATACTTTATGAGGTCACTATTTTCTAGGACTATAAACATTACACTTCATTTAAACTTCATTTAAATTTCACTATGAGTTTTGAAAGTGGATGTAATCATTTTTCTTATTGTTCAGATTGTTCAGATGAGCTCATAAGCAACTCAATCAAGCCTTCTTTACTCAATTAACATTTTTGGAGATTGTTAAGTTCTAGACACTAACTGGTTCTCTGAACACCATTGTTATATTGTGTGTCACTGGCTCCTGATAAATAAATCTATTTACTTAGACCAGAGGATTCAACTAGTAACAGTGCTTATCGTTAGCTCAGGAACCTTCATCAGTGGACTGAAATTATCTTTACTAAAAGTCCACCCTTTATTTTCAGGATGTGCAGTTTTTCTGTGGGTTGTAATATCTTGGTGGGCAAAAATGTAAAACTCTTTTTTTCTCTCTTTTAATGAAGATAGGATAGAGCTTCTGGATTTCAGCTGACTTTTGTCCTGATAATATTTCTTTGTGCCATATGGGAAAATACTACTCTACCCACTTTACAGATGAAGAAACTGAGTCACTGAGAAGTTAAGTGGTTTGTTTGAACATTCACAGTGAATAAGGCATGCAGCTCACAAATATAACCCTTGGACTCATTTTCTATCAGTATAATTATGGTATCCAATAAAATATCTTAATGAGCTTAGCTTTCTTTCTAGAGCAAAGATGACTCAGTCTTTACTCAGACTGATAAAATGGCTTCTGAAACTCTATCCTAGCATGAATGGTTACAATTTCCTCATTTATGTCTTACCTTATAAGCAACATTTTGTTTTGTACAGAGTGATGTAAGAGACAAAGGTCCAGGGAACACAGAACATTTTGCTTATGTCATTTGTTATTAGTGAGCTTAAAGGCCCATTGCCAAATGAGAGCAAGAGCCAGACATTTGCTTCCCTGTTGATGCTCCTAGAAATCATTTTATTCCTAAGAAAAGTTAGATGGAAAAGATAGATGAAGTAATTTATTTTTTATATGGAAGTGTGTATAGTAATTAATTTTTCATTTACAAAGTGAAATTGGAAAGTTTTATATATGTACATATATTGATATATATATATACATATATGTAGATACATAGGTACATCTAGATATAATGTCTATGTCTATCTATCTATCAATCTATCTATCTATCTATCTATCTATCTATCTTTCTATATATTATGACAGTTTCAGTTTTTCCTCTCAATTTGAATTTAGGCCTACTTTATGTAAATTTCTATGAACTATAAAAAACAATATTCAGACTTCAAAAGTGGAGTGTTTACTTCTATATATGATTGCAGAAGCATTCTTATAAAATCATTATCATTATTTGAACAATAAAATTAAAATCTGAAGAGAATATATATTTGCTGCCTGAATCCTTATAGTAATCAACTATAAAGGCTAATTATTGATAACACAAGACATCCCTGACTATTCTCTAAATAAAGATTTGAGATTGTTGAATGAAACTCACAAAACTTGTTTTGGGAAATTTTTTTGTTTTACTTAGTTATTTTTTGGGGGGAAGAAGGGAAGTAAAGTTTACTTTTATCTGTTATATAAACTAACAAATTTTGATTTTGAAAGCAAAATATTAATTTTCAATGACAGAATATGATATAGCTCAAAATATAGGCCAGAATTTTAAGTGATAGCAGAATATTGATTATAGCTAAATTACCCATGATATTAATATAGGACAAGCTATTAGTTATAGGACCTTAGATTAAATAGAAGACTAAACAGTTGTGTTTATAGTACTATAAGCAGTTGGAAAGCTGTTGAGTTTTTATGGGTTTTATGGCTATTTGAGAGTAGCTTTCTTATACTTTATACTAGAAGGGATTATTATGAAATAATATGTCTATTATAACTGCTCCACAATCATTGTGATAGCTACAAGTCAACAGTGATTTCCAGCTAGCTTCTGTCAGCTATCTTTGCTTAACCTATGTGTGACCATCCAAAAAACCACCATTTCTAAAATTTTCTATGTATTTAACCACATATAAAAGAAGACATGATCTGAATAGCGATTTCCTTCATACTGTTCTTTTGATAAGATTTATTCAAAATGTTAAACTGCATCAGAGTTGGAATAATTTGTTAAGGTGGCTACAAAGGAGAGGACCAACTGGTAGACCTGAGTCATTCCTACATAGCCCAGTCACAGTGCCTGATTAAATCATTCTCTTGTGCCCAGTTATAAAAACATTGAAGAATAGCTACTTATAGAAACCTACAATACTAATAGAGGTCTAATCCCTTAAAGACTTAGGATTTTAACATGAATCATGAAGATTAATAACCACAAAGGATCTAGTGTCTTTAAATCTCCATATTTGTTAATATTATTTTACCCTTACTTACTTTATACTGAATATTTGTATGCATAAATTTGCAATTAAATACTACTAGGCAATTCTCCAAACTATTCTGTTCATAAAAATATCATGACTATATACATAATATAATCATAACCAAACCTAGAATAACTATATTGTGTACAAGCATTATTATTCTAAAAGAATCTGAAAAAGAATAATATCTAACAAGAGAGATAGCTACTGGGTAGATCTAACCACCAGTCTTCTTCTAAGCACAAATGAATGTAGTAAAGATAATTCAATTTCAGTTTCAAGAAAACTTTCATTTATTTCATATCACAGATATGCTGCTCAAACATTCTTGAAACCAGTCATGCTAAATTTACAAAATTGGAAGGTCTTTGTTGTAGTAAGGGCTGACCTTTGCTTTTTCACTCCTAAATAATTTAAAGTACATTCATTTCTGTCTTTTAATATGAAACATTTAAGGAAAAGTTACTTTGACAAATCCTTGTAGATATATTTCTGAGTTATTTGTTCTGAGGAATTGTTCTTTAACAAAAAAGGCTTCTATTTTCATTGCACTTTCCACTTACATAGTACTTTAAACATTTCTAAAAACAATTTATCATTTTGACAGGTGCAGGTATGGTTTGATAAGAATGCTATAATTTGTTTTATCAGTTTGACAGTTGGAGTTTTAGTTTGATAAGAATCCTAAAGTAGTTTTCATTCAATGGAATGATACACTGGAGATGATGAATTACATCAGGAGAGAATTTTCCACTTTGGTGTTCCTATTTAAAATTCTAGTATTCTGTAATTTAATATGCAAATTAAGTCTTCAGTTTTAAATAGTCATAGGATGATTTGTACTATATGAATACATCAGTGCTAATGCAATATAGTTTAACATCTGGGAAACTGCTGAAATGAGGTTGTTAGGCTCATTATTTTTGCACTTCATATTTTGAAGTATAAAAATTTCTACTACCAAAGTCTACACACATTTGCACAATTCTTTAGCACCTAAAAGGGAGATGATTCAACTGTGAGAATTTACTAGATGATTAACATGACTCAGTTGTTAAGACTAAACTTTAAAAATGGTTTACAATGACTAATCATTCCTTAAGGAAAAAATTAAAAATACTTTTATTTTATGTTGGAGGCTGTTATTTTGTCTTCTCTTCCACTTCTCACTGATAGGAATCACAAATGACCAACAACCTTGGAAGGAACACTTGCTCTATAGTAAAACAATGACTTCTCCTAAAATTATCTGCTAACCTATCAGTGTAAAGAATGGGTTTGGAAGATAGAAAGATGTACACATTGATCTTAAGACTGGCAGTGCACTATAAGAACATGGCAAAACTTCCAACTCATTTTAACCTCCATTTCTTCCACCTTTATTTTACATAATGTAACTATACCAAGCTTATCATACTCCATGAAGGTGTGGAACTCAGAGGGCTTGATATGGTTATTCATTCAGCAAAAACTGATTACGCAATGTTTTCCTCTTCGTAACTGCTGAGTAAAGCCTTAAGAGACATGCCCCCTTGGCCTCTCAGATTCAGCATATATGTGGAAGAAACAGAAATAAAAGAAGAAATGAATAAAGCACAAAACAATCTCATATATAAGGCTATTACACTGAAGGGATAGTGTGTTGTATAAATGATGGAATGGATGTTGTTCTGACAAGAATAGTTGTTCCCAACTTTGCCTTTAGTACTATAATATATGTTGAAATTATCAGTGGTGGGGTATATACACCATAGAAATCATCAAGGGCTACAAACTGACGCCCATAACTAGCTCACGCCCATAACTAACTGATGCCCATACTTGTTCTCTCACTCCATTTTCCCAGAAAACCTGTTAAACATTTGGCACTGCACTGTTGCTGGGTAACAGTGGAAGAGATATGAAGGGATGGTAAACAGCATACAAGATTCCAAGAAGAGGCAACTGATTTGAGATCTCCATGATAAAAAGAAGACAGTCTTTGGGAGGCAGGATACTCTAGGCAAGGAGGATAGCAAGTACCAAGGTCCAAGCTATAAATTGGCTGTAATTCCAAGTAAGCATTCCTGAGAAGGTACTCAGTAATAGGGGCAGCAACCAGGATTGTGGGCTTTCAAATATTCCATAGGTGATGTTGCTATGTAGCTGCTTCCAGATTATCAGAACTCAGAAAAGTCCACTGCTTCTTGTGAGATAAGATGTATGAAGTAATATCACATATTGCTGGGATTTCATTTGATAAAATCTTCATGTCAAACTTGCTAAGTATGTGTTCTTTACCCCGGTGCTATTTATTGGAGGGTATGGGATTGGAATTTTGGATTGACTAGCTTCAAGACCCCTAGGATCTTCTCTGTATTTCTCTCAGAAACATGGAGAGGGGTAAAAGGAGTAAGATCATAAAGAGAATGTGTCAAAAATGCATTGTGAAGGCTACAATAGAGGGGAGAAGCAATGGGACCTGGGTTCCCGAAGGAAATTTCAACATATGAACAAAGTTTAACAATCTGAAGAAATTTGTTGACAAAGAGACACTACACCACTGTGGACCAAGAGAGAATGCCAATTTTAGCATCTTCCCTTTCTGCCCATATTTTTTCTTTGGCTATTCTTCCAGAAAACTATTGGTGGGCCTGAAATTTACTGTGAATTTTGAATACTTGACTTTTATATTCATTGAAGATAATCTTGTCTATATAACTAGATGTTACAGCTAACCAGTTTCCATCAACATTTCAAAAGCTTTTATCCTGATTAAAAAATTGTGACACCAATTACTATTCATTCATTTTACTTCATGAATGACTATAAATGATTCATATCAGCTTTTCTCTAATTTTTATATTCTTTAAAATTATTGTGTGCATAAAGGACTGTATTAATTATATTTTATTGATTTTTTATTTGTAAAGTATACAAATATAACCAAGTATTATTTTAATATTCATCTCATTTTCCATAGAAAAAACATGTTAAGCTTAATATAACTGTAAATAAATTTTTGACTTGTCTCATGAAAAAAACAGGAAACAGAAAGGTGTTACTCATCCAGTAATATATTCTAACACTATATTACTAATTTCTATTCTTGATTAAATCAGAGCGATTTTTGAGGTACAATTTCTAGGAAGGGTTTGATAATGTGATAGCCATAAAATAATGGTTCATTTTCATATCCAAAACCTACTTATAAAATATGGTTTGTTTTTCTAGTAAATAACATAGCATTCAAATAATTCTCTTTAATTATTTGCATTTTAAGCTAAGGCAACAGATTTAGTAGAAATATTTCTAGCCAATGAGAAGGAAGGGGCAAGGGATATAGGATCCCTGCCACCTGTGGCTTTAAATGTTATTTAAATATATTTCTTTTTTAAAAAATCTAAAAGGCAATTTTGTCAGTTTTAAATATGAGGAAAAGAGAACTTCACTCCCATCTAGTCATTACCGAATCACCGCAGGCTGAAAGGAAGGGTGAACTCTGAATGAGACTCAGGACAAGTAGTGCGTGTGGACAGCAGGAATAAAGGTGCTTTGAGAAATCAGCAAGTCCAGATTCACTGCAACTGACCCTGGCATAGAACTTCTCAGAAAGAAACATTGAGCTAATGCACATTCTCTCCACCCTTCAGAGCTGTATTTTTTCATACCTGAAGTTCAAGTCTTTGAAGGAGAATTGCGTTTCAATGATTCCTGTTGTTTTCACTCGAGAATGTAGAACATCTTGCTCATTTGGCACATACTCACAAGCTGTTATTCTATCTAAATCATTAAGGTAGCTAATAAAAATGAAAACAGAAATAGAATTGTTAGCAAATATTTATATACTTCATGACACATGAAAGACACACCAGGAATCAACATAAGTGAACTTTAGAGTCCATTAAAAATAATAAACTTCAGTGTGCTGCCTATCAGATTACAAGGTAGGATGATATAGGGCTGCAGATCTGGGGTGTGGCACAAGCTTAACATCTGGGTCCTCTGCTCAAGGAAGCCAACTCCTCACTGGTCAACCTACACTTTATGAAGTATGTATGATAATTCTGCTGATGAGAGATGGGAGGATGAAAGAAAATTGCTTTTTCAAGGCCTTTTAAATATGTTTGTATATTTTGAGGCAAGCATTGTAACACTTGCAATAACGTCGTAGACTTGCCTCAGTATTCTGTGGTTTGTATTTGGGCCCTTTATTCTTCTAGGCATTTATTATTAGTAATACTGAGTGAGGATCAAGCTCAGGGCCTCAGGCTTGCTACCCAGGCATTTAGCCACTTGAATGATGCCTCCGGCACCTTTTTGCTTTTAGTTAATTTTCAAATAGGAGTTTCAATGTTTTGTTTAGTCTGGCCTGAATCATGATTCCTCACCCCCTAGGTCTCTCACTTGGATGATCAGTGTGCATCATGATTCACTGCCAATAGGCACAGAGGATTTTTACAAGTGATTGGTTTTAGTGTTGTTATTTGAAGGTTGTTTGTGATATTTTGCATGAAATTCCTAGTTTAGAATTCACCTTTTTACAGCAATTGCCCTAATGAATTCTAAAAAGCTTAGTAAAAGAAGTATATGTGAGAGCAGGGATTATATCGTGGGGGAGGGACATACAAAACAACAAAGAAATCCTTTTATAAATATGGTAGAAACAATCGCATGAAAGGAAAAACATTTCAATACTTATCTTGGGGTTCATTTCACCTAACACCAACTTGGGGTGGAGGAAGGGGAGATAGGAAGGGATGGGAAGGGGAAACAAAGGAGGAGGCAACAATGCTTGATAAGAAATGTACTCATTATCTTGCCCATGTAATTGTAACCCCTCTATATGGTCTTTTCACATTAAAATAAGAAGCAGAAGAAAGAAAGAAAGAAAAGAAGAAAAAGAAAGAAAGAAAGAAAGAAAGAAAGAAAGAAAGAAAGAAAGAAAGAAAGAAAGAAAGAAAGAAAGAAAGAAAGAAAGAAAGTATATGTGATTCTCATGCTGGTCCACATTCAAACTAACTCATGAAATTGCTGACCTATAACTGCTTCAATACTTTTGGGGACAAGAAGCTGAATTTATATTTGCCCCTAGGGCCCACTATTTTCATTTCCACTAGTTCAGTGGGTGCTTTTAATCTGAGTCTCTACTCTGTTTAAACTCAATACTATGTCTTCTGTACCCAACAGTGTCCAGTTAGTAGTGATGATGGGCCAGGATAGGTTTGATTAAGGTCTACAGTTTATGTATGCGTTAGGATTAGAAGAAGGAAACTACTCTGAAATTTTCATCCCTGAAACCAAATAAGTCTATATATCGTAACTAAGTGCTTTGCTGCTTTTTGTTTGTTTGTTTTTTGAAACCCACTGTTTCAGATGTTCAGTCCTAATTAGGGCCATTAGTACTGTGGCTGTTTCTATGAAATTTTTGCGTACAAGTAATAATAACTCAATAATGCTTTGTGTTTGGTATTGATGGTACTAGTGTTTGAATTTGCGATTTGTGCTTACCAGTTAGGTGCTTCATAACATAAGCCATGTCTCAAGTTCAAGCTCTTACCTGAATATTTGCTGACAGATTTGTCTAATACTTTAACCAAGATTATCGATAGGGCTTAATGAAAGGGGAAAAACTTAACCATAAATTTCATTGAGAAGGAAATTGACAGGCAGAGTTCCACTGAATATTAGAAATTGTTATGAAGTTGGGATTATTTAGGGGTGTTTGGACAAATTGTTTTGTCAATGTATGTGAAAATGTAAGAATGAAACCCTTCTCTGTATTACTAATACAAGCTAACAAAAGTTGAGTGATAAGTCAAGATATAAATATATCAACAATATGTTGTTAACTTTTACCTATGTTTGAAACCTACATTTTATCTGGAGAAGTAAAAGTCTGTGTGAATGTTCTATTGATTAATCTCCATCTGTGATAGTGTATTATTGGTTGGTCACTCCAGTCTTGGTAAACCTTAAATAAACAAACCTACCATAACAGAAACTTATTCTAATGATAGTTAAACCATTACTTGGTAAATATATATTTTTGTGCCTTTATATTTGCATGTGCAAATGATTTTAGACAAAGCCGAGACATTAGCAGACTGCCAATTTTGCATTTAAAATGTGTATTTTAATAAGCAAATATGGGATTTGGGTGTTCAAGCATGTATGTAAAGCTTAGATCAAATAGGCCCTTAGTATATGTGCCCCAAATCCCTAAAAAAATTGATTCTTCTTTCATCATGTAAAACATTTTTTTTTCCTGGTAAGTATATGTTAATTCCTCAAGCATGTGGGATTGCATAGCACATTAGCTGGCCCCAATCACTAAAAATGCAATCTTAACAACTCTCTTTCTTGCTTACTATTGTCAGGTCTCTTTTTTCTTTTCTTTCTCTCTTTTTTCCTTCCTTCCTTCCTTCCTTCCTTCCTTCCTTCCTTCCTTCTTTTCTTTCTTTCTTTCTTTCTTTCTTTCTTTCTTTCTTTCTTTCTTTCTTTCTTTCTTTCTTTCTTTCTTTCTTCTTTCTTTCTTTCTTTCCTTCTTTTGAGGAACTGGTGAGAATGCCATATTGCAAGTCCCATGCTTTCTTTTACTCTAATTACATTCTTCCCTTTGTTAGTCTCAGCAAAAGAATGTCTAGATTTGAGATCTAATACCTTATTTGCACATGCATGCACACACACACACACACACACACACACACACATATACGTACATACATAAAGGAAAGAAATGTGAGCAACCTTGATCTACTTAGAACATATGAATTAAACATGCAGTATATTAATCTCATTATACATTGAATCTGTTATATATTAAAGTTTACAATGAGAATTGTAAACTTTGGAAGAAAGAAGCTTTGGGCTTATATATAAAGTATTTCTGAGACATAGAAAATACCTTTCCCATTTTCCTTGTTGTTTTATTTTAATTTGTAAAATCAAAAATTGTTACAATATGGACAACATCCATAAAACCAATACAAATCAACATAGTTTAATCATATCTAATTTGAAGAAAACATAAATGCTCTTAATTAGATTGATAGTTGGGAACAAAGACATATGTTAAGTATTTAAACCAAAGAATCACTTTAAAAAGTGTGATAAAATGTCATTTCACTAACCTAATTATGTGAGTGGCAAATAAGTTGCCAACAAGTGTTTTACTACTGAAGCACAAATAATTTCATAAACACAATAAATGATAACATAATTATATTTCTTTCAATATACTAGCTATCATGATTCCAAGGGGGAATAGTATTAATAAATACTATGTGCTCTCAGTTAAATATATTAAGTATAGTTCATCATCCTTGTGTATATGGCTTTTTCTCACTCTCAGTGTAGAACTTTATTAAGCCATATTTTGTAAGATATTCTACCCAGTGTCCTTAAACACATTGTGGTTTCCATTACCAAGGAGTAACATTTGCAAGTAATGATTTACTACATGGCAGAGACTTTTACTGTTTAAGCCTGGCAGGTACTGAGGCACTGTGAAAAGCAGTTATCAAGTTTATGTTATCTCCAAATGTCACTAGGCCTCTGTCTCCTCAGAGAACTACAGGTAGCATTACCCATCAAAGCAATGTGTCTTTTGGAATTTGGGGTATAAGATAACGATGACTCTTTAGAGAATGCTCCCCACCACTGAAGTTATATAGCAATTTCTTTGTCTAACACGATTAAATCTGATAGTTTCTTTCATTTTTATATTCCTTTAATATTGTTTTTGAATGATGTGCTGTTAGCTTGTTCTTTCTAAGGCCCCTGTAAAGGAATATTTAATGCATTTTATACATTGTGTATGCACAGAGAGAAATGTGAAGTGGATAATTAGATATCTTGTGCATACATTCTTGCATATATATAATGGTGGCATAGGTTAAGAACTACCTGATAAAAGGAAATTGTGACATTAATAATGAAATTTTGCCTGGCTCTGGTGGCTCACACTTGTAATCCTAGTTACTCAGGAGGCTAAGATCTGAGGATCAAAAGTTGAAGCCAGCCTGGGCAGGAAAGTCCTTGAAGCTCATACTTCTAGTAAACTATTCAAAAAACTGGAAGTGAAGCTCAAGTAGCTCACGTGGGGAGCATTAGCCTTGAGCAAAAGAAGCTCAGAAATAGAACCCAGACCAAGGGTTCAAGCCCCAAGACTAGCACAAAAAAAACTAAAAACTAAAACTAAAAATATTGAAAATATTACTGATGAATCTACTACATCTTCTACATTCCTTTTGGCTAATGGATAATATTAGATAGATAATATTAGATAATATTAGCTGTGGAAATTCTATCATCATCCGTGTGACACCAAAGGTATTTCATAATATATGAATGTTTATGAAATCAATATATTATTTTCTTCTAGAATTTTGTACTTCATTTATCAAGCTACTGTGCTAAAGAATGCATCACTAATAACATTATTCTGGAGGATAATTTCAGTAACAGCACAGGTGATGTTGATTAAAATAGCCCCAAACCTCATTGTGCGTATCTGTACAGTGTATTAATCATTCATCTGTAACCTGTGGATAATCATTAACACCTTTTCATTAGGAAAAAAAATGATACTTTTTTTCCAGACAACTAGTTTTATGACTATATAATTTCACCATAAATTTTTCTACATCTCATTTATGACACTTTGTTTCTTCTTATTTCTCTTCAAATGCTTTTTAGTTTCTATAATTAATATGCAAAGTGATTTACTTTCCTAACTTGTGTTTAAAATACATAATATGCAGAGTTATAAAGCTGTAAAAGCCTCGTCTGAAATCAATGCCTGTGCACATGGATTCACTTACTAAGCTGCTGAGTCATTGAGCTGGTATTCTGATGCCCTTTCAAAGCAGGCCTGGATTCCTGGATCTTTCCACAGTCGTTTTATTACCTCAGCCAGTTGTGGGGTCATGTCACCATCTTCCAGTGTACTTGCCATGGCAAAAAGATGTTGTTGGTCTTCCTAGAATGATGTTTTGGTGAGAACAAAAATACAATATTTTAGTTTGACATTTTTATTAAAAATCTTACTCCTTTTGCTAATAATTCCACTTGTTTATGTTTCCAAAATGTATTAAATTGGATGCTACAAAAGTTCCTTGGAAAAGCTCACTGCTGCCTGGAAAAGTTCTTTAAAGAAGCTAGAAGCCAGGCACCTATGGCTCTAGCCTCTAATCCTAACTAGTACCTAGGAGTCTGAGATCTGAGGATTGCAGTTGGAAGCCAGCTGGGGCAGGAAAGTCCATGAGACTCTTATCTCCAATAACCTACTCAGAGAAAGCTGGAAGTAGCACTGCGGCTCAAGTGGGAGAGCTCTAACCTTGAGCAAAGAAGAGTTCAGGAACAATGCCTAGGCCCTGAGTTCAAGCCCCAAGACTGGAAAAAGAAAAAGAAAAAGAAATTAGGAGAATTAATATGTCAGATGGGCTTTTGAAGATAATATCAAAAAGGATAACAGTAACTTGGTTTGGTACAATGTGAACTCAGAGGCCTTAACTGGCATTTTCATATTTTTCAGTTTTGTCATAGCCATAGTTTTTAAAGGAAAACAAAAAGTCCAGGCAATACATTCACCTTATAATATTACATTTAAAAATACATATATGACTATTTGGTATTAAGTCTTTCTATATAAGTACCACGCACTAATCAGTTGCACCACTGGAGCTCCCAGCCTTTCTATATAGATCATATAGGTAAATAACAGTAGATATTTACAGTCCCATAAAATTTGGACTATCTAACTGCTCATTCCTGACCTCTCAAGTACAACAATAGGGCAGTAATGTAGACTGTTTAAGAAATAAAAAGAAAAGAATAGAAAAGCAAATGTTATAAAAATTCTCCTAGAATAATCTTTAGCATCATAAAGGGAGAAAGAAATAGTTTATTGAGTAAACAAACTATTTACAAAATTTATATTAGTGTTTTAACAATCAAAACTCTCATGATGAAAGTATTTTAAGGCAATAATTCGAGTTTCACAGTAATTAAATTGATTGTGATAATAGCTTAGGCAAATGGAAGATTTGGGGCTCAAGTCTTGGTTGTCAGATATCAAAGATTAGGTTCCATCTGCCTAATAACCCTTCCAGTAGATATTATCACAACAGTTCAAAAGCATGCAATAACTCACATGATCCTTACAACAACCAAGAGATAGACACTATAGTTTCTCCATTAACATGTGTGGAATCTATACCTCCCATAAGTTAATTTGCTAAATCAATAAATACAATAAGAATTAGAAGAAGACTCAACTCAAATATATTTTGTGTGATGTCAAGGTGTACAGAATGAATATATTCAGTAAGAATCTGTTGCTGTTTTAATAAAATTTGATTATTATCTAAAATTGACTCAAGGTTTATTCAATCATCTTATCCAGTTTCGCTCTGTATTTAAAACAGGAGAGAGCCATTCTATTGCTAAATAATGAAAAATCGTATTTCAATCTTTCTTTGCAGTCAAGTTTCAGTGTTGAAACCAAACTGATCAGATGAACATTGGCCCAGTGACTCAAAGTCTCAAATCAAGACTTGGCCCTATTTTCTTGTACCAACACAGACTAAAATTTTAAAATCCTTCTGTCATATTAGCTAGATGTGAGAATGAACTGCAAATCTGGTGAAATATGATCTAGTCACTTTTGCAGGCAACGACCTATTTGGCTCCTTCCACTAAGTGAGTGCCTTTTAGGACAAATGACACAAGGAAACAGCTGCTCACACAGCTTGCTCCCTGAGGGAACCAGTTATGTGTCTTCTTGGAATTTTTAAAAATCAAACTACCAAGTACTTTCCTTTCTCTTAAAATGTGCCGTTTTAAATCAAAACACACTTTATTTGTACAGGTATCATAACAGGAGTTTTACTTTATCTGTTTCAGGGATGGCAAGGTCTCCTTGAACATCCCTTCGATATGTTCCTATTAGGTTGATTTCTGTCTCTCCAAGCCATAGACTTTTTAAATGGCTGCCTTGATAGAACAAGTCCAGAGAGATTTTTCTTTGTTGGCTGTATATTATAAGCATGCAGGGTTCTATTACAATGCAGCCATGCCAAAATCCCTCTCCAAACAAAATATTAGAATCTTCAAGTGTCAGGCCTAAAATATTATTTGCTGCTGTTGTTAAAAGGAAAGTATAGCAGTTAGGAACTCCTATCAACTCCTGAGACACTTTGAGCAGAATATCTCAATAGCTATGTACATACGACCATATGAGCTGATGCTAAACAAAATATATCCAAGACATGGGCACAAGAGGTTTTTCTTTCCTGTTGGCTTTTTTAATGTACTATGTGGTTTTTTGTTTCTTTTGTATGTTCTTCCCCCTATGGTATAGCCCCTGTTATTACTGTATTTGATTTTGGTTGCCTGGTATTGTATATACATTAATTTGAAATAGGGAAGAGAAGGGGAACAACAGGAATGGTGAGACAAAGGACAAGGCGGGAATCCAAGGCAGCAGTGACATACACGAGACAATATGTTAGAAATGATCTGTACAACTTAGAGGGTTGGGGGGAGGGAAAGTAGGAGAAAAATGTGGGAAGGGATAACAAAGTTGAGAAGAAATGTACTTATTACCTTACTTATGTAAGTGTAACCCCTCCATATATCCCCGTGACAAAACATAATAATAGTAAAGAATTCCTATCAACAAGATGTGAGGATGACAGGGCTTTATCACCCCTTTGCTCCCCAGGCATGAATTGCCTGGCTTGTTCTTTAGTCAAAGGTATAGTAGTACCTGCACTTCAGTGCTAGATCCTCCAAGCAAGTTCTCAGGAATTTCTTGTTATAAAGTTGTCATTTTTTAAAGGTTGGCCTATCAATACTATTTGAATATTTAATATCTATTTTTGTTGTAAAGATACTGTACAGAGGTGTTACAGTTACATGAGTAAGGTAATGAGTGTATTTCCTATTGAGCATTGTTACCTCCTCCTTTGATTTTTTCCCCACCATCCCCTCCCTCCTCATCTCCACAACTCCTCCCTCCCCCCCCCCGAAGTTGTAAAGTTCGTTTTCAACATAGTGTTTTGTACGTCTTATTGTTACAATGGGTCAGACTGTCTCCTTATTTCAGTATTTTGTTATTTCTCTTCCCCTCCCAAATTAGAAAAATGTATATACAAGATGCAGGGCACCTGAATCAAATAAAGAACATACACCAACCTATTCCCAGCTTGATGGTGTATATATGCATTGGTATGCATTATTAAACCTGCCTCATAGTTACCATCCTAGATACTCAAGGGTCTGAGTTGGGAGGCTCAAGTTTTGAAGCCAGCCTAGGCAAGAGTTCACAAGATACATTCTCTACCAATAGTTGGGCTCATGGGTGTGTGCCTGCCATCCCAAGCTATGCAGGGGGCTAAAATTGGGTGGAGGTAAGTTCTAGGTCAATAGAGAAATTAAAGTCACTGGGATTCTATTCACAGGAGAAGCTGGGCATATGTCCTGGTAGAAAGTAAGACTTTATGTAAAAAAATAACCAATGTATGAAAAGACTGGAGGCATGAGTCAGTGATAGAGCATCTGCTCAGCAAGCTTAAGTCCCTGAGTTAATATTTACATACATATATATAGATACACTCATATCTATTAATATACACAAATATGTATATGTATGTATGTAGGTAGGTATATATAGAGAGCACTAGTCTTAATTCTGTGATTCCATAGCCCTCTGATTTTCCTGTTGTGATTCCATCCTCTCCTCTGAAGTTTCAATTCCTACCAAGTAACTGAAAATTGCTGGAGTTTTCTTTTTTAATCATTAGGCTCCCTTCTCCGCAATAACCTTCTTTAATCAGTCTAAGCACTTAACTATGCCATTCTATCCCCCTACTTCAAGTAAATAATAGGCCATTGAATAACAGTGTTCCAATACCACCTAGATTAGTTCTCCAGACAAAATGGTACTTTGAAGCTTCAAATGCACATTTGCAGTTGCTCATGTATGGTAATAGCTCATGGAATTTACACACACACACACACACACACACACACACACACACACACAGAGTTCCAAAACCAAAATAATTAGTTCTTCTCTATCCTGTCTTAGTGTTTCTTTCTTTAAATAAAGATATACAGAGCTTCACATTTAACTGGACTACCATACTGAAATAGCAGATACTTTGTCAAGATTTTTCCAACATCAGAATTTTCTTCTCTAAGCACAAATATATTTTACTAAGTCATATATACCACAAATTATTTTTCGATTTTCTTTTTCCTTTAATGATCCTTCTAATTTAATGAGAAAAGCATTAACATTTGTTTATGAAGAAACTAAAATAGAGAGAGATTAAGTAACTTGTCCAACTAATAACTAACAGTTTGTTAAATTTTCTATCAGATTTTCTTTGAATGTCAATCCATATGACAATGTGTAACTTTGGGGGGTCCTACAGTATAATTTAGCTGGCCTCAAATAAACACTTTCCTGTCGTAACATATCCTTTGTAATTTTCAATGAACATTACCAATCATGTTGTTACTGATAAACATTTTTAAATTTTTCTATAAATTAATTAGAATTGAACTAAAATAATGTATAGGTATTAAAGATTGGATTTTATTCAATAAACCCTTTTGACTTTTGTAATCATAAGCATAATTTTATTAGAATATAAGTTTTTATCCAAAGAAAAATATTTAATAAGCTTACTGTGCATAGGAAGAAATGATGTTTCTTTAGAGGAACTGAGAAATCTTATAGAGTATATGTTTGAAAAATTGTTATTCCATCTTCTTAAATTTTGGATACATATTAGGATGAAAATGCTAATTTCTCAAGTCACATCCTATGACTATTTTTTGTCATTATTTGCATACTTACTGGACTTCTGGGATTCACATAATCAATTCCAAGGGTAGACATGGCTTTCACAATGGCTAGAATGGACTGCAATGTGTTGCTGTAAACTACTGCTTTAAACTCCATGCATTCTTGCTTACTGTAACCATTCTTATGAATGATCCTGGAATTTAACAATAAAATGCTTTAATGAGTTGAGCAATTATATAAAAGTGTACATTAACAATTTACTTAAATAAATTACTGCACAGAGCCATTGAAAATAAAGTATATATAATATATGCTAAGTGTCAACACTGTTATATCTTTGAATTTTTATTATTGTCCTTTCATAAAATATTTTCTTACTGGGATGTCCAAGATAGATAGATAGATAGATAGATAGATAGATAGATAGATAGATAGATAGATAGATAGAGATAGATAGACATATACACACATATATATGCAATTTATATTTAGGAATTGTTCTAGATAAAATATTTTAAAAAAATAGATAAAAATTATAAACATTTTACTTAGAACACTACTCTTTTTTCAAGAAATATTTTTCCCAGATTTCCAGGACATAGATAAATATTAATGTCTGAAACTTGATGCTGTGTTTACAATGGGCTACCTAAAGGAAGTGAAATAATTTAGTAGAACATTAATGTCTTTCCCTATCACTTACCACAAACTAGAAAATAGGAGTGCCGGCTTTCTATTTTCAGCCTTAACAAAGGCATTTTTTTAATGCAGGTAATTGCTCTCTGTTAAACCCCTGGTCATTTCTCTTAGTGTGTACGTGCCCTTGAGTTCTCAGAGCTGCACTGCCTAGACGTTTTATTTGGCTGAACTCTCCTCTTCCTTCCACTCATTCAGCCAAAAGTCAAAGTTTTAATAGTTGACAAATAATAGCTTAAAATATAGTTACCTATTAAAAGCTGAAATCTTTTGTAGGGCTAATTATGTAATTTGTTCCCTCTCTATTGAATAATAACTTCTTGTTCCTTTCTGAGCTTTTGTTGTTTTTAAGAGCTTTGAATTAGCATTTGGATATCATATTTGTAAACATTCTTGTTGTGTGCATATGCATGGAAGCTTTAGAATTGGGGATAAAGAGAAAATATTTTTAATATGTTTGTAGAAAATAAAGCCTTCAAATATAAGGACTTGGAATTAAAAGGAATGAGTAATGTTGCCTATTACTTGGTTAGTAATTTATTTATATTTGATTGCCAACAAATGCCGCATTTCTACTTTAGGCAAGGTCATTCTTATTGAACAGATAAACAATTTCAATAGAGCAAATAGGATAGACCATAAAGAAAGAATGTAGAAAATGCATTCAAATGATTTCATGGCTAGATCAGAAATAAATTCATTCAATAAATTTTAGTCCATTGTCAAGAATTGGAATTGAAAAATTATCTTAACTATTAAAATGATAATTTTGAATAAACCTTAGATTTCCTTGGTGGAACAAGTTTGGGTGACTCTGAGTTTATCAAAAAAATGAGAAAATAGCTTTCACAAAGAAATATGATAAATGGAAATTTTAAAAAATCTTCTTGAAGTTGGACTTGAAGAAATACGAAAATGTCATGGCTTTTCCACCACTGCATAAATTAGTTTCTATGAGAAAAGTATCTTCTGCTACAAGCTAGTTTTTAGATTTGTTCAAATTAAAAGAGCTTTTACTGGTATTTTCTCACTGAAATATGTGCTAAAGAGAAGAAATTAATTGCATAAGTTTCTTCTTCTACCAATGCATACAGACTGACTACAGCTCCATGAAACAATGTTATAACCACTAATAGATACTTAGATTGCAATCCAACAATTTTGTCATTAAATAGTTTCTTTCTTTAGTATAACATAAAAAAGAACAAGATTTTTCATGCATAATTTATAAATAAACTAAAATGATTCTATCCTCCAACACCTGCTCCTCCTCATCCCCTTTCCTCTTCTCTCCTCCCAACCTGTGTTCCTATAAACTGTTGCTCTTTAAAATTCTCCATCAGTGACAGTGGCATGACTTTTCATTTATTCGTTTCTACTTATCTATAACCATTTTACTCAGATATGGCATTCTTACTTAGAATACCTTTGTGTTTATTATTTCTTTATTTTTTAAATGTAAGTTATGTTATTATTCCTCTTTTATGTTTGCTAAATAGTGGGAGTAATTGCACAGACACCGTGCTAACTCTAGCTCGCCACTCCTGAATCTCTCAAAGCATTGTAAGAATGGTCAAACACACGGACACATATCACATATTCAATACTTGACATAGTTCTGTACCTACTTCATTTGTTTAACAATAGTGCTTTTCCCAGATTCTCCTGCTCCTGCAACAAAAGGAAGAGAAAACGTCACATTCCTATGCACAGTAATATAGCCTGCCTATTCCTTTCTCATTTGCAGATCTTTAAAATACACCTTCCCTAGTATTCCATCTAAGGTGAGGAGTATATAGTAGCAAAGAAATTATAATATTACATTTAAACATAATTAGAAAAGTTATTTGTCTTCTGGCGTTGTGACCCTTTAAAATGTTTTATGATTTCCATAGACTCTAAGTCACAATTCTTAAATATCCCATCATATGCCTGAGAAAAGAGCAAAACAAATAAAAAGAACAATTAGGCAATAACGTTTTATTTTCAGAATTGTGAAAACTCTATTGTAATTGAAATATGGTTTCTTCAGCATCCTACTCATGTTGATAGGCAGCTATAATTGCATGTATTCATCAAAAAGAAAGTTGCTATTAACACTAAGCAAGTAATAGCAATAAGCAAACCACAGGAGCTCCCAGGAGTAAAAGGTGATAAGGGAATAGCTCAAAATGGGCTACTTATTTATAGGTGCAGGATGGAAAGAGGGGAAGGGAGGCTGAAAAGATGACATGAGATTCTGGTGGTGGTAAAGAATCAGTAATACTAAATAGAAATATGTTCATTTACATAGAACATTAATTTTAGGTGATAATGTGCAATGTAAGCTTTAGCTTGATTTATGGCATTTAATTTTTTCTGGTATTTCCTCATTTGTACATAGATTTTCTTGTGATATATATATATATATGTATGTGTATATATATATATGTATATATATACATATATATATATACATATATATATATATATATATATATATATATTTGGTCAGTCGTGGGACTTGAACTCTGGCCCTGGGCGCTGTCCCTCAGCTCTTCAGCTCAAGGCTAATGCTCTACCATGTAAGCCACAGTGCCTGTGGTTTATTGAACTGTGATCCTCAGATCTCAGCCTTCTGAGTAGGATTAAAGGTGTGAGCCACCGGTGCCATGTGGATATTTTTTATGTTTCATATTTTTAAAATTTTATTTTCTTGTAAAGATGCTGTACAGAGGGGTTACATTTACATCAGTAAGTGATAAATGCATTTCTTGTCGAGAATTGTTACTCCCTTCTTTGTTTTTCTCCTGCTATCCCTTCCCTCCCCCATCTCCTCCATTCCTCCCCCCACCTCAAAGTTGTAAAATTCATTTCCAGCATGGTGTCTTGTGAGTATCATTGTTGCAATGGGTCATCCTGTGTCCTTGTTTCAGCAATTTGTTATTCCCTTTCCCATCTTCAAATTAGATGCAAGGCACTAAAATCAAATATAGTGACAACAGAGATATACCATAGGAGGAAAAAAGAAACAAACATAATCACATAGTACATTAAAAACAACAACAAAGAAAAACTTCTTGTGTCCATATCTTGGGATTCATTTAGCTTCACATCATCTTATATGGTCATATGCACATAGCTTTTAAGCTTTTGTATTTAAATTATATTGTTTAGTTTGGCATCATCCCTGCAAACATCATGTAAAGAAACTCAACATATACCTGCTGTTTGAAAGATAGAGCATGAAATCATCTGATTTTTCAAGCTAATTAAGTAAATCCCTTCATTCTCTTAATTTTCTTGTCTATAGTAAACTGAGAATACCTATGTTACAAGATTATTAGAGGATGATAATAATATAATAAATATTTTGTAATGCACAGTGTGAAATAAAACATTAAGCAATGATTTCTGAGGCTCCATTAATATAATATCCTGGCAGTGTTATAGAAAAGAATAACGAGATTCTGCTGTAGATATCATCCATATTTTCAGCAAATAACTGGGTAACAACGTAGAACATGGACTCATATCACAATGTAGCACAAATTCAAAATAGTCAAGACACTATATATATATATATATCCTAAAACTACAAAAAGTTATAGAGAAATTAATAGCTGTAAAACTTCATAATTTTGAATTCCCAAAACTTTTGTTTAATGGATGATAAGTAGATGCACAAACAAAAATTTAAAAAAATGATGTTAGACCCAAAGCAAAGATAAAGGGCACTTCATGGGTGGTATGAAGCCTGCTCAGCATTATATCAGAGGAAGGGGTAGAGTCCAGTAAAGTTTGGTGGAGATCGGGAGGGTTTACAAGGATGCTTACAGGTGTAAGTATGAGTAATGGATGGATACTGAAAATGACTATGCCTCTGACTGTTTAAATAAGGGGAAAAAACTGTGAAAATTATACTTATTACTGTGGCTCACAAGTGGTTTGTCTCTTTTAAAGCTCAGGTTGAAATTTAATCCCCAAGATTAGCTGTTAAGAGGTGGAACCAGGTTGGATATTTAAGAGATAATAAGAACTCTGGCTTCATAAATAGATTAAGCAATTCATATTCACTGGTTAATGGATTGGGGGGGAGAGAGAGTTTGAGAGAGAGAGACACAGAGAGAGAGACAGAGAGACAGACAGAGACAAACAGACAAAGAGAGAGGGAGAGAGAGAAAGGGAGAGAGAGGGAGAAGGGAGAGAGAGGGAGGAGAGAGAGAGGGAGAAAGAGAAAGGGAGAAGAGAGAGAGGGAGAGAGAGAAAGGGAAAAGAGAGAGAGGAGAGAGAGAGAGAGAGAGAGAGAGAGAGAGAGAGAGAGAGAGAGAGAGAGAGAGAGAGAGAGAGAGAGAGAGAGAAGAGGGAAGGACGAAGGAGGAAGGAGGGAGGGAGAGGGAGGGAGAGTCTTCTTTTAAAGCTGGTGTGGCTGGGTTTTCTAAATAAGAGGTGTCATTGCTGGGTGATGCCCTGTTCTACCTTGAGAGTTTTAGCAATACAAAAGCCAAAACTTTATGCAACCTCTTGATTTGGAGCAGATTCAGACAGAAGTTAAGCCTTTTTTTTTTCCTTTAGACTGTTCCTAGTATTGCTTCAATAATATTAGCAAAAGAATATAGAGCCAGATACTTATCTACAAATCTTAGATATACAGAGCATAGGGAAAAGAAGGTATAAATTCAGATACGTTGAAATTTGAAAGTTCTGATTTTATAGGTAAGCACACACAAAAAAATAAGTGAAGTCTAACATAATAAATAGTCTACTACAACATTTAGGAAATATCACTAATATATCTCTAAAGTATTATAGCATTCTAGAATTAATATGAAATCATATCTTTTAGGATGTACCCTTAGGTTACAACTAACATTTTATTAATACAAGTATGATACTGAAATTCAGGAACTTAAGACATGATATAAATTTCCAATGAGCAGATTATTTTGTTTTCTATTAATTTTGGTGGCACAAGGTATGAGATGCTATGAGCAAGTCCCCAAATTAGCCATTTGACATATCTCAAGTTTTTGTACCTGTTTACTTGGAACAGATTTTAATATTGCAGAACTAAGGTAGTATGCAGATTTCTCAGTAAACATCCAAATTAAGAAAACCTAATAAAGATGATAAGAAATGTACTCACTAACTTGCCCATGTAATTGTAACCCTCTGTATGGTATTTTACAATAATAATAATTTAAAAAACCTAATAAAGAAAGATGTACATTTTATAAGCATGGGAAGTTATGGGCTCTGATTTGCCAAAATGGGCATGAGGTTTTGGTAAACAAAAGTAGTTGTTTTTGATAATCCCGAATTTTAATATTTTGGCTCAAATTATACTGAAATTTGTGATCTACTAGAACTTGTGGGCTATCCCCACTGGATTTTCAAACCTCCTTCACCACTTGCTATTCACTTATTTTATATTTATTTTATTTTTCTGGTACTTGGGATTGAACATTGGTCTTTAAAATATGTCAGGCAAATTGTCTACCTAACTTTAGGAATGCCCTAGCCCATTTATGTTTGGATTTTGAGAAAAGGTCATGATATGGTTGTCCAGGCAGGCATCCATTTCAAGAATTTCCTTAATCCACTTCTCAAATGATCTTCATTTGTTTCCTATCACTTACCTTTTATATGTTTATTAATTTTTCACATATTAAAAAATCCTGCTCTCTGACATCACTGTAAAGCAAATCACATAAGGACAAGAAGAACCTCATCCTGTTTGTCTCTTTAGTGAACCCAAAGTACTTAAAATAATACGTGACTCAGAGAACCCCAATGAAAGAACCAAACTTTAAAAAATCATACTTCAAAAATAAGATTTAGGGGCTGGGAAGGTGGCTCAGTGGTAGAGTGCTTGCCTTGCATGCCTGAGGCCCTGGGTTCGATTCCTCAGCACCACATAAGCAAAAGCCGGAAGTGGCACTGTGGCTCAAGTGGTAGAGCGCTCACCTTGAGCTGCAGAGCTGAGGGACAGCGCCCAGGCCCAGAGTTCAGGCCCCACGACCGGACCAAAAAAAAAAAAAACATAAGATTTAGGGCTGGGAAGGTGGCTCAGTGGTAGAGCACTTGCCTTGCATGCCTGAGGCCCTGGGTTCGATTCCTCAGCACCACATAAGCAGAAAAAGCTGAAAGTGGTGCTGTGGCTCAAGTGGTAGAGCGCTAGCCTTGAGCTGAAGAGATGAGGGACAGCACCCAGGCCCAGAGTTCAGGCCCCACGACTGGACCCAAAAAACAAAACAAAAAAAAATAAGATTTAGAGGCTGGGAAGGTGACTCAGTGGTAGAGTGCTTGCCTTGCATGCATGAGGCCCTGGGTTCAATTCCACAGCACCACATAAGCAGAAAAACCTGAAAGTGGTGCTGTGGCTCAAGTGGTAGAGCGCTAGCCTTGAGCTGAAGAGCTGAGCGACAACTCCCAGGCCCAGAAATCAGGCTCCAGGATTGACAGGAAAAAAAAAAAATTCTGTCCTTTATACTGCCCATTTTGTTCTCAAAAAATCATTTGTGTCTTCTTTTCACTGGAATATCTCTCCATGATTTACCATATTTCTGCAACTTTGATGAAGAGATATAGGTTACACCAAAATTCCATTCTATTTTCAACACATTTTGTGGTCCACGACATATCTAAATGTATTTCATTGGGGCAGCTGTCTGAAACAGCTGCCTGCTATATATGACATTAAAGAAATTAAAACAGTGAAGCCATGGGATACTACATTTCATTATTGGATGAGGCTGGATTCCTTACCTTACACAGATCCTTCCTTGTGGGTAAACACCCATAAGCCTTTTTGTGACTTTGTGTTATATGACAAAGCATGAAATTTATTTATTTATTTTTGGGGGGTCCGGTAGTGGGCCTGAACTTTGGGCCTGGGCGCTGTCCCTCAGCTCTTCAGCTCAAGGCTAGAGCTCTACCACCTGAGCCACAGCACCACTTCTGGCTTTTTTCTTTTTGCTTATGTGGTGCTGAGGAATCGAACCCAGGGCCTCAGGCATGCAAGGCAAGCGCTCTACCACTGAGCCACCTTCCCAGCCCCAAAGCATGAAATTTAAAACAAATTTGGTGAATGTAAAAATCAACCGAGGTAATTTCCTAGAATTTCTTCATAGAAGAAACCTCACACATAATTCCAACCTGGCATGATGGTTTTATTTAAAAGAGATGGATTTATTCAATAATAAAGTATCTAAAAATAAAACTATATTTGAATATCACTTATCTATTCCAGAAAACAAATGACTATACTACTTAGTGTGAGGCACAGAGGTATTGTGAGAGTGGCAAAATAGAAATAAGTATTTTTCAGGACATTTTGGGTTGCTGGATTTAGAAACCTTGCTTTTTTTCAATAGGGTATGTATAGGTTAGAATGAAAATTATCTAATTAAGTAATGCTTTTTGTGTGTGTGTATGCTTGTTCTGGGTCTTGAACTCAGGACCTTGATCCTGTCCCTGAGCTTTATTGATCAAGGCCGCACTCTACCACTGGAGCCACTTCCAGCTATTTTGGTATTTAATTGGAGATAATAGTCTCACTGATTTCTCCACCCAGGCTGGCTTCAAACTGCACTCCTAAGATCTCAGCCTCCAGAAGCTAGAATTGCATGCATAAGTTACCAGCACCTGGCTTAGACAACTCTTTTTTTTTTTTATTAAACTCATTTGAAAGTTACAAAGTTGTGGGAATATGGTGGGAAAGTGAATGGACTCTAGAAATTAAGTACTTGCAGATGCATTAGCATTAAATTTTTCTTCAGCCATATGGAAAATACTGTAGAAAACATGGACCAATAAAATAATATTTTTCTCTATAAAATTGCTCTTAAGTTCTATATTATTTATGATTTCCACAATGAAGTAAAAGTTAGATCTTTCTCATTTAAATCAGGTATTTACATTTTGAATAATGAATGTTTGCAATATGTTTCTAGAATATGGGCAGGGGATTAGTGTGGTCACTGAGTTTATGCCTAGCATGCATAGGGTACTAGGGTTCATTTCCATCATCATGAGACAAACAAAACTTGGAACTGTCTGAATATGTGTGTCACTGAAATAGGTATCAACTAGGGACTACTGTCCATCTGACAAAAAATAAAGCCGTTTCTGAATTTCATCTTGTGTCTATTATAGACAAGTCCAAAATTTAGAGAATTCAAGTGTCTTTTAGTCTATGTCAGAGAGTTGAAGTACACTAGGAAAAGTCTTTAGTCATTCCAAGTACCACATGAGTAAGTTTCAAGAGCCCTTAAAGATACAAAATTCCTACAATGCCCCTTACATAAGATGACAAGACATTTGCTCATAATCTATGTACTTTAAATCTAGATTACACATAATACCCAATACAACATAAATGCTATGTAAATAATTGTTATAACTAATATTGTTTGGGACATTATAACAAGAAAATCTCTACATACATTGAGTAAAATGCCTCACTTTTTTTTCTAGCTCTTTCAACCTTTGACATGTTGGATGCACACAAAGCAAGCCCAGGAATACTGAGAGCCAACTACATTGCCATATGCCCTGGAATTTCTAGTTATTCCTGAGACTAGTGAATATACCATAGCAATTACTTGTAATTTAGATGACAATTCATTATATATTGAAGGTGGGCATAATAATCAAAGGCCTTTGGAAAGTAGCTAGGAGCTTTTCATGAAACTAAGTATTAAAAGTTAATTGTTTTTCTTCAAAATGTGTCTGGACCATCCTTGTGCTATGTGACTTCAATGTTCTATGTGCAAATCTTGTAAAATCAAATATATCATTGGCATGAAAACTCTAAAGAAAAGCCAATCTGTGTAAAGTCTCTTTCAGTATTTAAAAATCCATTGCAAATTTATTTTGGAAATGAACGATTCAATCCAATTCTCAGATTGATTGTGGGTCTGAGTTCACAGGCACTCTTCCATTCTTAGAGGATGAGATCATGTTCCAAAGCCAAAGATAGACATAGTAGCAGCATGTTCACATGTGTTGGTGGTGCCCTGAAATGATCTCTTCCTTCTAAACTGTGGACATCACTAACATTTTCTGGGTCAAAGGCTACAGAGGGTTTTTTAAAATTTTTTTACGAGATTTACATCTTTATTTCCAGTAAATGTTCAAATGATTGAGTAATTGCAGTTGTATTTAGCTCAACTTTAAAGCAAACTATGTTGTTATTAATAAAAGGGACTTCTGGATTCTGTTCCACATTTTTATTCAAATATTTAAAACTATAAACTGTATACAACTATTCTTATGGCTAAAACACATAAGATGAGCTCTTGGCTTTTTTAAGCCATTTTTGTAAATGCCATAAAATTATGTCACATTACAGTAGAGAGGAGCCTTAGGAATGGCTCATCTCTGTGAATACTTTCATTCAGCACCTGAGAAAAGTGAGTCCCATGACAAGAATGCTTGTCCCAAGGGATTATAATGCTTATCAAAAGCTCTATGTCTACTTTGAAATAAAGAAACTTGTATCTCTTATTAATTTATGCCATATTGATTTTTTCTAGGCATACAATGATGATATCAATATTAAAATGTGTTCAATACTTGTATAAGTTATTTAGTAAACACTTGCTTTAAATTAATATGATAGCCATACTTTCAAAGAAATAATTGACATTGTAGTGTCAGCTTTCTCAGACTGGGCAAAACAGGTTTAGAGTCTTTTTTGAGAATAATTTTGTTTGGATTCTTTTTAAATGCATTTTTTTCTTTTCTTTCTTTGGTACTGGGGATCTAACCCAGGACGTTGCATTTGCTAGGCAAGCACTTTAGCAATGAGCTACATCCCAGCCTGAGAATAATTTTGTTCAGTCTAATTCTGTGTCTCTTGCACATGATAGCTATTCAAGTAGTCTAGACTTACAATGAGAAAAATGGAAGAGGCATTCTTAATGCTTTTGGAATTAAGCAAGCATGAGCTTGTATTAATTTCCAGTTACATGTTTCTTTATAATCTCTGTGACAGTCAGTTTCCTCTATTTTAAATTGAGTTAGTACTATTTACATTGAAAGTCTCTTGAGGTTTATACTACAGTTAGAAATGACCTAGAACATATTGTAACATAGAGTCAGCTTTCATCATTTTCTCAAGTATGTGCTCTCATCTTGGTAGAGAATCCTTTCAAGTATAATGTCTTCCATTACTTTAATACTTTTCTTGTGGAACATAATTTTGAGACATTTTATCCTCTGAATCACACTGAAAGACATTCTGATATAATAGAATAGCATGAGAATGCCCAGAGCTTGTTTTAAAACAGAATATTTTTGTACTACAGAGCACAATGAATTTGCCTTCTTTTTTTTTCTTCATTGCTTCCTTACAAACCAAGCCTGTATTTCTGAAAGTTTTCCCTTCATACAGTTTTAAACTTTAGCTCTTACCAAAGAGCTTCTTTCAGAAATCGCATGAATATATTTGATTATTTCAGCCTCTATCTGGTCATCTATTAGATTCCATTGTATTGTTTAAAAATACAGGTTTCTAAATCAGTATTTTGTTTAACTTCTGTAGGTTTAAAATTTATCCAAGGAAGTATAAGAGGAATAAACAAACAGTGATTATTATTTCCTTTGTGGAACAAGAAAATATACAAATGTTCTGCTAGTTAAGAGTATGTAGCACTCACATATTGTTCTGTCCTCATATCTTTCCAACTAAGTCTTACTGGAATGGAAAAGGCGTGAACTGTCAACTTTCCCCCAAATCCCTGAAACTGTACTGAGGAGGAAAAGGTCATGGACAGGAAGCTGTCTTAGCTTACAGTCTATTCTGTTAACAGGAAACCATTCATCATTATAAGTCATTGTTCACTACCTATGGCCAACAATGCTGAAGTTCATCATTAAAAGTAATAATGACTGTAGATTTCTGTACATACTGTGTATCTGGGTAAGAAGATCCTCTCTACTTTGATAAGTGTTTTGCTTACAAATGAATGAAGAGTTTAATTTATTTTTGTGTCTCTTCATATTAAATGCTATGACTTTTCTTCTTTAATATAATAGATAATATTATTTGAGGTTCTTATAGTCTTTCATATTATTCCTAAGAGAATCTCTTATATCAGTCCCCTCTCCTCTGGTTGTATTTTTGGAATCCTGGAATCATTATCATTTATTTCTGCACTGTTGGTGAGAATGACTAGTTTGTTTTAGTCTTGAGCAAATTTTGTTGTCGTCAAGTAATGAGTTGAAAATTTCTAAAAAGAATTGTGTAATTATAAAATTTTCTGTTCATGATCTACTAAGTAGAATTTATTTGTGAAGCATTATGAGTATATTTGTAAATAAATTCAGACCTTGCCTAGTGCCAGAAAATGAATAATAACTGAATGTTATCTTTTTAGTTTGAAATTTACACATTTGAGATAATGGTAAAGATTATCAAATTCTAAGAGTAAATTTTATTTTAGTAATTATGAGTGAGTTTTTTTCACTTTTTTTTTTTTTTTGGTCAGTCGTGAGGTTTGAACTCTGTGCTTGGGCTCTGTCCCTGCACTCTTTAGCTCAAGGCGAGAGCTCTACTGCTTGAGCCACAGCACCACTTCCAATTAGTGAGTTTTTATAATATGAAAATAATCATAATTCTCATACTATAATACTAAAAATATTAAGCCAGGAGCCGGTGGCTCACGCCTATAATCTTAGCTAACCAGGTGCCTGAGATCTGAGGATCACGGTTCAAAGACAGCCCTGGCAGGAAAGGCCATGAGACTCTTATTTCCAATAAACCACTAGAAAAGCGGAAGTGGTGCTGTGGCTCAAGCAGTAGAGTGCTTGCCTTGAGCTGAAGAACACAGGGACAGCGATCAAGCCCAAATTTGAAGCCTCACTACCGACCCCCCCACAAATATGTGTATCTATAGATAGATACACACACACACATACATATACATATATATATTCATGTTTGGCAAATATGTATTTGTGAATAAGAAGGGCCATTTGAAAAACCTGAAAATATTAGTTAACTATAATAATAAGTACATTTTAAAAAGATATTCTTTGATCCAGATTTATATTTTTTATGTTTTATGATTGAAGGAATGTTTTAAGAAAATAAAGCTTGGCTGACAATATTGAAATTAATAATATAATTTTTACAATCCAGTACACAGAAAATTTATAAGAGATTTTATAATGGAAAAGGACACTCAAGATCACTTTCTACAATAGTGTTGAAAATAATTGGCTAAAAGCTACTCCAATATCATAAGTGAATAGTAGTAGAGTGAATGCTAACTGCTTAGGAAAAATGTAAAGAAGTACTCCAGTATGAACAAAGTATAATTTTTTCAACTTCCCCTAGTGCTCCAAATCTAACTCTTACGAAGGAATTTTGTAAAAACACAAAGAAACATAATAAAAAGAAATAAATAATTTCAAACTGAAATTTGAATTAATAGTAAAGGAGACAGAAAAATGCAAATGCATTTCATATTTGATCCCACAATTCAATTATAGGTATTTCTAATGAATAGAAATACAGTTTAAGCAAATATATGTAAACAAAATTTTAAAAGCTAAAGGAACAAAGAGAACACTTTGTTCAATAGATTTTCTTTCCTATTAAAATGTACTCTTTCTGAAATATCTTATAGTATTTATTAAAATATATTCTTTACATTAAAGAATATATTAAAATATATTTTTAGATATTATGTTTACAATGTCATATGGTTAACACATGACAATGTTGTCTTTATAGAAGGAATCAAACAAGATAGTATTTCATGAATAATCATCAATATTTCCTAGAACCTGTTCATCTGTTAAAAGCAGAAATTTGACATATGTATCATAATTTTACTGTCATCCTTTAATTATACAGCAGAAATTTGTTAGTTCTTCAGATCTAGTAAATATTGTTTCCAATACTATGAAACTGCTCTACCTACTTTATAGTACATGGTAAATTTGGGAAGTTATTCTTATGTGTTTTAACATCTAGAATATCACCAAACAATGAGGATCAAGCCAAAGAATGAATTCTCTCAAGCGTGTTCCTGCTTTTTGTAAATAGGGGGGGGCTAGGTTCAAGATCAAGCATTACTAAGTTTAAGCTAATTAGTATCATGTCACATATACACTGTTACCTAGACCACATTAGCAACTGAGGTTTTGAGACAAACCAAATAGATCTATTATCTGAAGATATTTGATAGTGAGATAGTGGGAAATTACTTTAGAACATTTTATGTCACCTTTATGAGGCCAAAGTAAATTTAAAAGTTGTGGTATAACTAATTTGAGTATAAATCAAAAATAAGAAAGAAGGCAGAGATGTTGCAAGATTATCTTTCATAAAGTTTGTGAGTGGCTCAAAAACTTTAAACTCAAGAAGAATCTAGGATCCAGAAGGGATTCTTAAGTCAAATCCTTGAAATACAATGGAGATATGACAAATGAAGATAATTTTATTCATTTTGTATAAATAGAAATTGACTAAATACCTCAGTGCACATGCTATTGGAATCAAACAAATATAACATATTACATGGTTACCTGGGCATTATGTACAAATGTAATTATCTAGAAACTTAATCATTAGTACCAATAATAATTCTTTCTAATATAAACATTATGTTTGTGTGTGCATGTACATTTGTGTGTGTATGTATGTGATCTACTGATTTTCAGGCTCTATTTTTTAATAGTCTCTATTTCATACATCTATCAAATTTGATTTTCAATTATATATTTTCAGTCATTTGTAAATATTTTTAGTGAGCTTTTTTTCCTTCACAATTGAATCTCCAATTGATCTAACAGACCCATCTCAAGAGTCATTACTTTCATCAGGTTTAATTTTATTTGTCTATCACTAAATTATAGTATTAGTATTTTCAATTTTTGGCTTTAATTTGTGTTAATCCAACTTTATTAAATTTTAGTTGTACTAAAATATTTAAAAATAGAAGATACACTGAAAGTTGTGAATTGGATAAATATATGTATTATAAAAAATGAGTTACATGGAGTACTTTTTAGTGAGAGAAGTATCCTTAGCAGTATTCAATGTTTATAAAGTAATAGTAATATAATTTAAAGTACATTAGCATTATTCTTGAAACAATTTGAGAGTGGTTGATTTACATATCATGTATAAATAGCAAATCAACTTTGCAACCAAGTCACTCAACATAGTTTTCCCCATACAAACGAATAAAGATCTTTTTAACTTGAAAAATATTATTATAATAAATATATATTTATGTATAAATAATTACAATATATATGAGTTTTCTTATCATAATGATAAATCACATGATTGACACAGATAAGTTGAAACCACTAATAAATATTTATCTCTTAAGAAAGCATGTAATATAATGCTAAACTACTTATTTCAAAACATATTTTGTAATAAATCCCTACATGTAGTAATATGCTGGAAATTAATGTTTAAGAAAAGTACGTCAGAAATGAAGAAAATAGGGTTTTGAAAGCGAAATGTTACCTAATAGCAGCAACTTTACAGTTCTTGCATCTCTCTCAGCATCTTCCTGAAGCTTTTTCTCCAGTTCTCTTGACCTTTTGGCTGATTCCTTGCCCTCTGAACTAATTCTGCTTCCCATTTTGCAGTGCTAGACACTGATCAGCTTATTTGCTCAAACTTCTTCAAACACAGAACACAGTCTTGGTTTGGAGATGGGATTTAAGAGGAAAGCTTGCTAAGGTAGTCAACAGCCCATTCCCCCACACTAAGAGTCTGCTTTGACTAAGGCCCATGCATTTTGATCTGACACCTGATCAAGGGGTAAAGCCATGAATCCCTGGTAGAAACAGAAGAGGAAGTTCATTATGCTTTCAAATTAAATGGTCACTTCTGGCACAGCTTCAAAACCATGCTTATCTGCCTTAAAAATACCATTAAAAATGGAGAGTGCTGTCCAAATGTATACTAAAGATGATTGATCTACAGTGATCAATTCCAGTGGAATATTTTGCACTGGTAGATGACCTCTATTATTGGGACTAGAATCTTATCTTCATTTATGTGCCTCTTCAGATTCTTCATAATCATTACTATGTCACAAAAGTATTTCTACTATCCATATTTGAAGTCCTATCTGTATATAGATTACATACACATTTTGGGAATCTCTTAATACGTTACTAAACTAAAATAATTTTTAAACATCGGGAGGAAATATGTATGGGTCTTTCATTTATACATATCTTAGAGTTAAAACCAGGAAATCAGGGCACAGTTTTCTGAAATTATTGATTTTAGTCTCCAAGATCCATTTCTATAAATTGAGCTTTTACAGCCTGTGAGAAAGTCAATCCATCAACACTAATTGAGGATCTGCTTGGTGGAGACAGTGACCTGTGTTCAATTTAGGCAGCACTTTAACTCTTTATGGGCATTAAGTGACAGCTGCTGTGCTGGAGATATTTGTACTGATTTGGTGACAAGGGAATAAAACAATGTTCTTTGAAACATTGTGTAATAATTTTGGTTTGTCTTGAACAGTGAAAACAGTAAATTTATTTAAATATGTTCCATACTATTCAACTATTCTAGTGATGCCATGTAATTTTTGAAAATCTTCAGGCTTTGAGTAGATATGATGTTGCACCATTTTTTAATTTATATATAAAAACACTTAGGTAATCAATATTTTTGGTACAAACAGAGTTGTTTGCCTGTGGAAACAAATTCCTCTTTCAATGTACATTTTGAGATTTGTGAGCATGTTTAACCAGAAAATGCCAGAATATAGTTAGCCCATCAGCCTGTCAGTGCTATTGTTTGTGGAAATTTGAACAAAGTTGGAACAGGTGCAGTTTTGAATATTCATACAGCAAGGAAATAGGCTGTCAAAACACACATTTCTGCTTTGTTTACTTTTATATATTAAATAGGTTGTGCTGAAGATGCATAAACATAGTCAAATCATACTGGACTTCACCCCTCCTAGCAATATTAAGATGGTATGAAGATTCAGAAAGGTACATATGCAAAGTTTTATACAAATCATGTAGTATTGCTTTTACAATGCAAAGAGCTTGTCCCAACGGATTGATATTTGCACTGAACACATGATTTATGCTCACTAATGAGAGCAGAGCTCAGTTTGAAAGCAAGGAAAGCAAGACTTGGCACATTGAGACACTTTTGCTCATTACTTCCCAATATATATTACCCTGAACATTTAGGATCACTGTTTGTCCCATAGCAGTAGTGTGATGATAGGACACATTATATAATTTACAATCAAGTATAAACATTGCCCTTGCTTTTGCAGTAAGGATGTAGTGTGGTTTTGAGAGAATATATGTTTTCTAAGGCTTCCTAGCTGGATTACTAAAACTAACCAACCTTTTTCAGGCATTGAATTATACAACTTTGCACTGTGTGAAGATGAGGAGCCTCCACTTTACTATGTAACCAAGAATTGATCACCAGCTCTGTGAGAGTGTTGGATTATTTTTCCACAAGCAATTAAACTATTCCTGATAGGGAATTCCAGGTGTTGTATGGGAGGGAGGCTGCAGAAAGCTGAGATACATGCTTTTCAGACCTCTCCTCTGGGGCCCTGGGGTGAGGCACCGCTAATGAATCCAGGTTGTTAATAAAGCTATTAGTTCATGTTACTTCACTTAGCAATATAGGTTCTTTGCTGAAAAAAGGTGAAAATCAAGATGAAAGTCCACTAGAGTAGAATAATCTTCCACAGTATTTGGTACGTATTTACCACAGGGAATACTTAAAGTGATAGAGAACTGAATGAAGCTCCTTCCATTCTTGTGTTCAGTGACAGTATAGTTTATCTTTGTCTCCAGGATTCATTGTTAAGGCTGGCTTATTTCTGTATACTAAAAGTTTTAGAAGGACAAAAAATATATACTTTCAAAGAGGCTCACTATGTACATTTTCAACTATAACTCCAATGTTCACACTTCTTTCCCCTCAGTCTTAAAAATAATAGCTTCATTCTCCCATTCAATTTTTAAACTGTGCTACCCAGAGAGGGAAAATTGATAGAGGATGCTAAAAGAGAAAGGATAGCAAATTAGATGGCACAACTGAAATTGAGTTTGACCTTGAGAACAAGAAACATAAAGCTACCCCAAACACCTACATGTTGAGAACACTGGTCAGGAAAAGAGCTTGATGGAAATGTATATACAAGCCTATGCACACAATAAACAAAAGTGTTGGAGTTCTCTGGTATTTTAGCAAAATCATCAAAAGTGATTTTGGTTTACATCTCAGCATCAGTCTAAATGGTTTTGACACTGGCCTGAGAGAAAGATAGTGGACTTGTAGTTGATTACAGACTGTATCCTTTAAGCTCTAAAGTCACTTAAGTACTACAAGCCTGGGGGGTATGTATAATTTGCCTGTTGTTATATTAGGATAGAGTCTCTAGGAATCTTTGAATTTAGATTACCATGTGATTATTTTGTTGTTTTGTATGTCCCTCCCCCATGGTATAACCCCTGTTTTCACTGTATTTGATGTTGGTATAATTTGGGAAGGGGAAGGGAAAAAACAAACTGTTTAAATAGGGATACAGGTGGACCCATTGCAACAATGAGATGTACAAGATGCGATGGGGAAAACAAACTTTACAATTTAAGCGGGGGTGGGGGGGTTTAGCTGGGGAGGTGGGAGGGAAGTGAAGGGATGGTAGGGAAAAACAAAGAAGGAGGCAACAATACTGGATAAGAAATGTACTCATTATCTTGCTCATCTAAAAACCTTAATTAACAAAAACATAAAGTAATTTCTATTTAAAAGTTTTTGGTTTGGCATATAATCCATGATGATCTGCTTTTAGTACTAGCCAATATTTGTCAATATTAATTACCTGGGCCTCTACTGACATCAATCTGGCTCTCCCTTAGGGAGAATACATGTGGGTGACATCAGTGGCTCAGCGCCTGCTGGAAAGAATCAAGGCAGGCTGTCATCTGTATTATTCTTAATTTTGTTCCTGTATCTTATAAGAGGTGTTGATTTCAGGCATTGATTCCCTGGGTGGTTTTATCCTGGCTGCCTTAGCAATGACCTTTGTATTTGTAGATTCCCATGAAACTTGAGGCAAAGCATCCCTCCTTTGCTAATGGTACTCAAATGTGCACTTCTGGGAGCTCAGAGTGCAGTGCTACCTCTGGAGAGTTTATACCTTTGTGGGCTTTCATGTAGCAATCTTTTGATCTTAAGAGAGTAAGGCAAAACTTGCTGTGTCAAGTTAGTACATTTAAATAGCAATATAGTTTAATGGTCAACACTAATTAGCACTAATGTCTTAAGTAGGTAATAGAGACACATGTTTTTGGAGTTGATTTCTACCTATTGGTGCATAAGGATTATTGAAGTAATAGTTACCATTGCTTTTCAAGGTTGGTCTTTCTATCACAGATGCAAATATAAGCTTTTAACACATATCTTTTTAACGTGTTTGCATCACTAACTCCTTTAATCTTTTTCCTTAGGAACTTAAATTGGGCTTTTTTTTCTCTTTTCTATGTCCACATTCCACCTTAATTTTCCTTTTCCTGCATGCTAATTTCCCCTTCATTAAGAAAATGTTCAGTTTTCACAGAGGACATTTTCCCTTCTCTTGCTGTCTCTCTCAGTCTGTCTCTCTCTTCTTTCCCTCTTTCCCTTCCCTCTTCCTCTCTCCTTCCTTCCTTCCTTCCTTCCTTCCCTCCTTCCTTCCTTCCTTCCTTCCTTCCTTCCTCCTTCCCTCCCTTCCTTCCTTCCTTCTAAATCCATACATATGTTCTTTTTCATGTTTCAAATCATGTACCACCTGTTGAGTATCCCTTCCTACTCAGATGTCTAAGGGACATCTGTTGCCTTTGGCTTGTCCTTCCTTATTAACTAGATAGTATATTTCCCAGTGACCATGACCTCCTGTCCTTCTCTAGTTTGAAGTCTGTAAACTAATTGCATTTAGAAGGAAATCTTGTTGATGGAAACAATTACTGAATAGCTGATGGTCCACATGATACTTGAGTGCACTTCATTCCATCTTGGACATACAAGATTCTTTCTCCTAAATACCTGCAAGTATTAAATGGTGACTCTAGAACTGTAAGAATTTATTCAACACTTAACCTTCAGGCATATTCCAGGGATGGAATATAGAGTATTTGATATATTTCCCAATAGAGCTTAAACTTTAAAGTTTGTGTGGAGATAATTAGGAAGTTCACACAGATAATAAGCAAGAAAAATCATGTAAAATATATAGATGATTAAAAAGTGCTAGCAAAGCACCAAAGAGTGAAGAGAAGAAGCATAAGAGGTGTTATAAGAAATATAGGATTAAAGCCGGGAGCCAGTGGCTCAGACCTGTAATCCTAGCTACTCAGGAGGCTGAGATCTAAGGATCACAGTTCAAAGACAGCCGGGGCAGGAAAGTCTGTGAGGCTCTTATCTCCAATAAACCACTAGAAAACGGAAGTGGCCCTGTGGCTCAAGTGGTAGAGTGCTTGCCTTGAACTGAAGAGCACAGGGACACCGCCCAAGCCCAGAGTTCAAGCCCCATGACAAACCAAAAAAAAAAAATAAAAATAAAAAGGATAAGAATCTTATGCGCCATACCTGATGAATATCTTACAGAGAAGGCAATTTATTAGGTTCGATTCTCTTGCGATTGACTTAAGTATGAAAACAATAATGCTTACAATTATTTGGAAAGTGTCTTTTGGAATGATTGCTATCAGTGACTGAGATGAGACTGACAGAGGGAGAAACTGTGTTGCAATGAAATAGCAGCAGAGACTGCAGTCAACCCTGTTGGGCGATGCACAGTGGAGACTGTCCTTTGGGTGTATACTGGAATAAGACAAAAAGACTGGACCATTCATCCCTTTCAAAAAGGACACATTGAAAATGGGGTTGGCCTAGGGAGAAGGCAATATTTTTAGTGAAGTCTCAGTCATGCAAAAGAACCTATCAGTATTGTTTTCTTTTTAATTAATGCAAGGAATTCTTTATGGCTACTTTATGAAGTCTGATTTATTTTGCAGCTTTATGTATAATACATTCTAACACATGAAATAATGTGAGTTAATTTGTTGTTTTCACTACCATTTGTTATGGGACAATCCTATATGTAAGCTTCTGAGGGCCAGACCAAAAGACTATTTATACCATATCTCAAGCTCTTCAGTCCTGTGACATAGGAAAGGATTTTCAGATGACACTTTTACTTATTTTAACTTTATGTTTCATTTGCCTTTAATCTTATATCCCTAGGATCTATCTAGAAAAACACTGAAATTTGTTTGGGGAGAGGAGGAGGATGATAAAGGAGAGTAATTAAAAGGCTGAGTCTGAATGTATATAAGGACATGCCAGAATGAATCCCCTTGCCCAAATAATTGTTGCTGATAAAAATGTGGAAGAAGAAAAGCTGTAACATCAAAGATTACTTGTTAAGTGGAGCTGTTTTACCTGGGATTAGAAGGAAGTGGAGTAGATACTTGACAGTAAATGAAACAATATTCTATCACTCATAATCTACTAAAGTTCTAGTAAATTGGGGGGAAAGAGTCTATCTAAATCTGCATCTCAATCTTCATCATATTTCCTTTTTTGGATTCTGCAAGCACACATTTACTAGATTCTGCAGCTCTTTTAGTACATAGGCTTTTTTCTCCACTAGTAGGTCTACCACTTTTCTTGCCAGATATACTTTAAGTAGATTATGGTTTTCAGTAGAAGTAAGTGAAATTTTCAGTAAGGTTCTTGTCATTGTGCTTGCCAAACACCTTTGAATTGTCTTCTTGCAAGGGAGAATTCTGGCCTTTAAAAGGGAATAAACAACAACTATGCCATTTCCACAGGTGCAGAAGTTTCAGGGGAGTTTAAGGATTCAAAATTGGGAGGATGGGTGTTGCATATCTGTAATCTCAGCTACTTGGGAAGGAGAATTTGGAGGGTCACAGTTCAAAGCCAGCCTAGACACAAGTTACCTCAAAAACAAGGCAGGTTGTGGTTGTGGTTGCTGCTTATAGCTCCTGAAGCTCCCTATGAGGAGGTAGGTAGGTTACAGTCAGAGGCCGGTCATTGCCAAAAAGAAAAAGTTGGACCTTGTCTGAAAAACAAACTTAAGGAAAGCAATGTTTCTTGGATAAATTTGGGTGATCTGGTATTTAGTGACTGAATATTTAGAACTGTTACATTCTCCAGTAGGAGAGATCCCTTTATTAGTATGTAATGTCAGAAAAGCTCAAGACTTATGATTATAAGATGATGCTAAGTGAAACAAACCCCAAGATATGGAGACAATACGGTTTTCTTTGTTGTTGTTCGTTGTTTGTTGTCAGTATCTGAGCTCTAGGCTCCAGAGCCAAGTCAACTCCCAAACCTCCATGCCTCAGATCACCTCCTATGCTGTACTGGAGCAAGTTACCATCCTTCCCTGTGTTGTCCGGTTAAAACTCACAGACATAGGCTCTGTGACTGTGCATTGCTGGGATGGTTGCTAAGACTCTATTCTCCAGATCTTTCATTCCAGCAGACCCAGGGACCACCCCCAACCCATTAGATACCAGGGCTAGGCTAGTATTTATAGATCTCTGCTCCAGGCCAACCTCACTGACTAGAAGCCATACACACATACTCTTGGGCCTGAAGCATCAGCATTCTAGTTTTCCTGAAGATCTTAACATCAAGCCCATCTCTGACTATTCCACATTGCATACACAGAATCTCTCGACAAGGTCATAGATAATGAAGAGGTTCCTTAGACATAGCCAGTTTCCCAAGATTGAAACAAACCCTATGTCTAACATTTATACAAATCACAGGACTAAGACCATTGAGGAAAATGATACCACAAAAAAAGCATATATGGGGACTTAAATAAATAATGCTTTATAAACTACTTAAGATTTGTAATAATTGAATTGGACTGGAGTAATGAGATTTCAAGGAGAAATCAAAGGCTTAATGGCAAATATCATTAAGTCCACAAATTAAGTATTCAAATAGACCATCCTGTATATGAGAAGTAATTAAGAGTAATATGTCCATAGTATGGAGACATAAATGTGAATAAATAAAAATGACTATTTAGACACTGTGGTTTACAATGTATCCTTGCTGCTCATGAAGTAAAGATTGGGAGGATCACATTTCAAGGATAGCTTGGACAAATTGTTGAGATTATATCTCAACAAAAAGCTGGGCAGGTGGTATGCAATTGCCATACCTTCTCTATGGGAGACATAACTAAGGATATTTCAACCAAGCCAAGGTCCAACTGGGAAAAACAACACATTTTTGCCTGAAAAATAGAGCAAAAGGGATGTAGAAACCTAAGGACTTAGATTTAGCAACCTAAAACAGCCATATATTAAGTGAGAAGTGAACAGATTGACTGAAAAATATAGACAATATGATACCATTTGATGAAAAAAAAACAGATTTCTTCCATGAATGTATGCTTACTTCTATATACTTGTATAACTATAGTGCAAATACAGTAGTCAGCTTTCTTTTGCTATGCCACAATACCTGAGGAAAATAAAACTTAAGGAAAGAAAGGTTTAGTTTGGATTTGTGGTTTCAGAGATTTTAGTCTATGGTCATTTGGCCCTTTTCTTCTGGATCTATAAATGAGGAAGGCTATCATGACAGGAGCACATGGTGGATTAAAGCTACTTACTTTCTGTCAGCAAGGGAGGAGAAGCAGAGGGAGAGAGGAAAAGGCCAAAGGTCACTAGGATAGGGCTCACTTCTCATGACCTAATTTCTCTAACTAGGTAAAACCTTCTGAAGTTCCTGCCACCTGCCAATCACTTCACCAGCTGGGGACCAAGCTCTTAACACATAGAAACAATATAAGCAATAACACATGGAAAAATTGAGGGAAAATATACATCGGATGAATATTGGTTGCCAGGACAAGGGAGTTGAAGAGAGAGAAAAAATAAAACAATGAGTATGGGTAATAATTTTAACTACAATGATTTAAATGCTTGGTACCTGCACAGATGAATTTGACATTTTATTTAATTTTCTTTATTTTGGATTTCAGTTTACATGATCACGAGCAGCTGGTGGTTTTTAGTTATCATGTGTTAATCTGTAGGGAAATTTTATTCTGCGAAATCTATTTTCTTGCCTCCTTGCAAACCCTTGTATTTAATACTGCTGTAAGACTTACATATTCCCTTTAACCTAGCCATTGTAGAACTAAGTTTGGCTTTCTGCTATGACTCACAAAAACATGAATTCTAATCTATTTTATCCTTTCTCTTCAAACTGCCCCAACCACAATAAAGCCTCAAGTCACAAAACTATTTTTCTCCTAACAGCAGCCGATGTTCCAGTGTTTTCACTATCTATGAATCTTTGGGCCAGGAATCAGTATTGGCCCCTTGAAGGTGGTGGGGAGAAGAGCTCTAGAACTGAGGATCACAGAACAAATAATAGCTCATTTAGAAAATATATAATTATATGATTACTGATGAGATTCTCTTATTTTAATAGCATACACCATTTATAGAAAACAGCTTCAGTGTAATATCTTCATGCATGCAAATGATATGCTTGCACTAAGTCTGTCCCTCAATTGCTCTTTTTTAGCATCTCTCTCCCCTCCCTATTTTCACTTCTCCCCCTACACGTTCAGAGGTTCCCCTTTAACTTTCATGAATTGTATTTTTTATTTTATCTTTCCTTATTAGGACCTTCCTTTCTGTCATATCCTTCTCCTTTCTGGATGCTAAACAACTTCCCTACTTCCTCTTCTACTTTCTAAAGAAGAAAAGTAGTCATAGATAAATTTAGCTCAATGTCATTTAGGGAATATGTTTTATGCTTCGGGTATCAATATTGAACATCAGTTATGACATTGCATGTGTCCATATTTTTCCTCTGTGTCTGTTGTACATAGAGAGTAGGTTGACATAAATGCATGAGTTTGGTTAGAGCCTTGTTGATATCTGGGTGGGGGTGGGGGACTGGGAAAAATGTAGAGGCTTGAAAATCAAGGTAACAAGTTATTGTATAGATTAAAGGAAGCTAAAAAACATTTTTGAATAAAGGAGTGGCCAAACCTGTGTTGTTCAGTACAGTAACAAAGACCTCTCTCTCTCCTCTCCCTCTCCCTCTCCCTCTCTCTCTCTCTCTCTCTCTCTCTCTCTCTCTCTCTCTCTCTCTCTCTCTCTCTCTCTCTCTCTCTGTCACACACACACATACACACACACACACATACACACACACACACACACGAAGAAATAAATGAATAACAATGATCATTGTTAAAGGAATTTTCGTGTTTTCCTCTCCACATATTCTTGGATAGTCTTAGATAATTGCTTACTTATTAAATAAAATTTGAAAATTTAACATTATTTTGCCTTTTAGCATATTGATTCTTATTATTTCAAATGTTTTAAACTAAAATAACAACTACTGGATTCTTTTAGATATTTGAAGTCTTTTATATTTTCAAAACATCAGGATCCACCAAAAACACAATTTCTGGAATGGAGGTATGGTTCAAGTTGGAAAGTGTTAGTTGTGAGCAAAAAAGCTGAGGCAGAATATGAGGCTCTATATTCAACCTGTATACCAGCATATACAAAATAAGAAGGAACACTTTCTTCCAATGTAAGATTGCAATTCAGACAGCACAATATCTTGTTTCTTCTTTTTCTTTTATAAGGCACTATAAAGAGAATGGGAAAAATTGAACTAAGAGTATACTAAATATGACATCAATACTTGAGAACAACATGGAATTTTATGAAAAATATGGAAGTTATGAAGGACAATAAACTAGGTGGTCTTTCTACCACCTAAAACCAAAGAGCCAAAATTTGGGATCATCAAGAGTCTGTACAATAGTTCCTTTCCTTTCCTTTCCTTTCCTTTCCTTTCCTTTCCTTTCCTCTCCTTTCCTTTCCTCTCCTCTCCTCTCCTCTCCTCTCCTCTCCTCTCCTCTCCTCTCCTCTCCTCTCCTCTCCTCTCCTCTCCTCTCCTCTCCTCTCCTCTCCTCTCCTTTCCTTCCTTCTTTCCTTCTTCCTTCCTTCCTTCCTTCCTTCCTTCCTTCCTTCCTTCCTTCCTTCCTTCCTTCCTTCCTTTCTTTCTTTCTTTCTTTCTTTCTTTCTTTCTTTCTTTCTTTCTTTCTTTCTTTCTTTCTTTCTTTCTAACAATATTCTAAAGAAAGAAACTGAAACAGGCACAGAACAAAATGGGATGTTATCATATTCATATTTCATAGCTCCACAAAAAGAAAAGAATGCAGAGCCAGGTACCGGTGGCTCACACTCGTAATCCTAGCTACTCAGGAGCTGAGATTTGAGGATCCCAGTTCAAAGCCAGCCTGGGCAGTAAAGTCCATGAGACTCTTATCTGCAATAAACCACTCAGAAAACTGGAAGTGGCACTGTGGCTCAAATGGTAAAGCATTAGCCTTAAGCTGAAGAACTGAGGGACAGAGCCCTGGTCCAGAGTTCAAGCCCCACGACCAACCAAAACATAACAAAAAAAAAAAAAAAGAATACAGAAATGGACAGAAAAGATAAAGATCTCATAGCATGTGAGTAAAAATGGAAAGGGAAATATAAAATTAAGAAATAGTTGAAGTAATTTTTTTAAAGTACTTTATATGTAACAAGATGTCCCCAAACACACATTATAAATTTTAAAACAAATGTATGAGCACCAACACCAGAAATGGACAAGTTACTATAAGAAAGACAGGGTGGGCTGGGAATGTGACTCAGTGGTAGAGTGCTTGCCTAGCATGCATAAAGCCCTGAGTTTGATTCCTCAGTACCACATAAACAGAAAAAAAGCCCAAAGTGGCACTGTGGCTCAAGTAGTAGATCATTAGCCTTGAGCAAAAGAAGCTGAGAGACAGTACCCAGACCCTGAGTTCAAGCCCCCTGACAGGCAGAAAGAAAGCAAGAAGTCCAGAAAGCAACACAGCAAGGAAAGCAAGAACAAAAAAGGAAGGAAGGAAGGAAGGAAGGAAAGAAGGAAGGAAGGAAGGAAGGAACAAAGGAAGGAAGGAAGGAAGGAAGGAAGGAAGGAAAAGAAAGGAAGGAAGGAAGGAAGGAAAAGAAAGGAAGGAAGGAAGGAAAAGAAAAGAAAGAAAGAAAGAAAGAAAAGAAAGAAAGAAAGAAAGAAAGAAAGAAAGAAAGAAAGAAAGAAAGAAAGAAAGAAAGAAAGAAAGAAAGAAAGAAAGAAAGAAAGAAAGAAAGAAAGAAAGAACAGACAAGGATGTTCTGGAAATCCAGGAAAAATACCTACGGCAGGAATGACTATGATTATATGATTAAAGCTGGTATTCCAGAAAATGCCTAAAACTACAAAGGAGACTGCACTGAGAGTCAACTGTGTGCAGTCCACCTGCAGATTTAAGAAGATGCTAGCAAAGGCATGCAAACATTTTGAACTCAGAGGAAATAAGACAAAGGACCAATCATGGAGTCCTAAGCATAATCTGTTGTTTTATCATGAGGACAAAATATAGAGGCTATGCTCACTTACCAAAAGGTTCTTATAGAGGGGCGCCAGTGCATCATAGTTCTTATCCTAGCTACTGAGAATTGTGGCTCAACGCAAACCGGGCAGGTAAGGCTGTGAGATTCTTTAAATAACCACCAAATAGCTGGAAGTGGAGCTGTAATGAATTGGAGATTAGCTGGCTTCCAATCTGAGGGTGAGTCTTAGCTCCTAGCCTCCTGAGTAGCTAGGATTACAGGTGTGAACCACCCACTGGCACCCAGCTAAAGGGAAGGATCTAACACATTGCATTAAGACACAGTATTTGAAAAGCTGGTGATGAAGCTCTCACATTAAATATTTAAGTCCAAGAAATTAGAGCTATGTAAAATTTGAACTTACTTTCTTTGAATGTTTATGGATTGTTAGTAACTAACAATCCATATGTATATATCAAACAGCTCATAATTGAATATTTAAAACATTTATAAATAGAAAACACATAATTTTAATTCAAAATCTCTGCCATGTCTTCAATAATTAATAATTCTAACATTGTGAAAAACAATGATGTAATCATATGTCAGAAAAATAATTTATCACCCATGAAACTGACTTATAACTAAATGCTTATTCTATTTGATTAGTTTGGATGGTTTCATATAAGAATCATCCCTGGAGCTAATTCATATGAACTTCCATTTATTACTTAATTCCTAGTAGCTGAAATTCTGTTTTAAGAAATCAAGCCTAGCTGGGTGCTGGTGGCTCATGCCTGCAATCCTAGCTACTCAGGAGTCTGAGATCTGAGGATCTCGGTTCAAAGCCAACCCTGGACAGAAAAGTCCGTGAGACTCTTTGTCTCCAATACACACTAGAAAACCAGAAGTGGTGCTGTGGCTCAAGTAGTAGAGTGCTCGCCTTGAGCTGAATAGCACAGGAACAAGCCCAGAGTTCCAGCTCCAGGACTGACAAAAATCAAAACAAAACAAAACAACAACAACAAATAAATCAAGCCTAAATTCTTTACACTAAGACTTTGTATCAAAATAGGACTTCTGTGTTTAGGATGACTTTTCTCTCCTCTCCAATCCCAAGGGGATGCAGTCTTTTTTTGTTTGTTTTTTGTTTGTTTGTTTGTGGGTAGTGGGGCTTGAACTCTGGGCCTGGGTGCTATCTCTGAGCTCTTCAGCTCAAAGTGTGGGCTCAACCACTTGAGCCAAAACACCACTTGTAGGTTTCTGGTGGGTAATTGGAGATAAACATCTCTAGGACTACTCTGTCCAGGATGGCTTTGAACTGTAATCCTCAGATCTCAACCTCTTGAGTAGTTAGAATTACAAGCGTGAGTCACCTGTGTCTGGCTGAAATGTTATTCTTTAAAAAAAAAAATTATGTGTAGTACTGGAATCGCAGAGGGTAGTTTTACTAGCTGTGTTGTAGTTAGTAGATAGTTTGAGAAAATCTTTTATAGAACTGGCAAGAAGTGATGATGTGTATATGATTGAAGATATGAGTTTTGTGAGGACTGTCTGATGTATCTTTATGTCTCTCTGTCTCTCTCTCAAAGTTTGCCAGACTCATTTTTTCATTAACTTCACAACTGTTGTTGTTTATTACTATCTACTAATAATTATTCAAAAGGTAAAATTTACCCTGTTTTTTATTTCTTGTTTAATTCAATTAGTTTACTGACACTAGTTAGTTTTTCACAGTGACTTCCTATAAGCTCTTCATAATTCTCTTGGAATTTGTGCTCAGTATCAAAGGGAGTTGGCTTTTGGAATCATCCCAGAACCTTTGGCCTATGATTGATAGCATTTACTTAATGATAACCAAAGATAACAAACAAAAGAACATTCTTGAGCAGCCCCCAGAGACTTTCCCCATTGCCATTTAATTTTAGCTTGTTTCAGTTCCCTACCATTGGAGATCTCAGGAGCAATAGCTCCCAAAGTACTGTCACACTTACAGACAGCAAATATATGGGACTAAAGTTGTATTTTTTATATTCAACATTTTAACCTTTCCCCCCCAAATTTAATCAGCATAAGAGGAAACAAACTGTTTTTTGTCTCTATTGTACAATGGGAGTGATATCCTCCTCCACTTCCCCAATGATATTCAGGTTCCAGATGGCTGCCTTTTACTATATAAGCTGAATCAGGGCAACTCCCAAGAACATGTTGATGAGCTTATTTTACAAACAGGATAACTAATTCTAAGATGTTTTCTAAGATGTTGTGGATGGCCAAACCTTACTCTTAAGATGATTCATAGGACTTATAAGTCAATTTTGGAGTAAATATCCAGGAGTTATTTGATTTCTTAACTTTAAGATGACCCAAGAAGGACGGGATTTAGAGAAGAAACTTAGGATTCAACTTTCAGACCCAGCAAAGAAGATAAAAAATAGAAAAGGAAATAACCACAAAGAATTATATTTTTAAAAACCTTACTGTTTCTAAGCTTTCTCATGATTCATACAAAACACACACACACACACACACACACACACACACACACACACACACACACAGAAACAAGCACTTATGAAAACAGAATTGAAAAAACGGGTAATTTTTTGTTTATTAAAACCAAAATTATTAAATATCAAATTTCTATTCTCATTATATATAATTTAGTCTGAATATTCATGTTCACACTTACTGACTATTTTCTGGACAAAAGAACTAAAAACAGAAGATCTACATTTTTAACTTTCGATGGAAATGTTATATTTCATTGATTCTATTTAGATAAGAAACTGAGTCTCTCTTTCTGGCCAAGCAAGGTAACAAATTTGTATAATAGCTTTGTTCAGTAGAGTCTTAGGCAGCTATTGTTTGTGACCATTTGAGTATATACCCAGCAGTGCGATTGTTGGGTAATACGGGTGTTTTATATTTAATATTTTGAGCAACCTCCATACTGCTTTCCAGAGTGGTCAAACAAGTTTACATTTCCACCAACTTGTAGTAGCATTACCTTTTGGCCACATCCCCATCAGCATCTGTTATTATTTGTTTCCTTGATAATGGCCATTCTAACTGGGGTGAGGTGGAATCTCAATGTATTTTTGATTTGCATTTCTTTTATAGCCAAAAATGTTGAACATTTCTTCATGTGTCTATTGGCTATTCTTATTTCCTCTCCAAAGATGTTTCTTTTTAATTCTTTAGCCCACCTATTAATGGAGTGGTTGTTTCTTTGAGGATTTTTTCATTTTTTTTTGAGCTCTAGGTATATTTTTTATATGAGGCCCTTGTCAGTTGTATAGCTAGTGAAGATCTCCCAATCTGTGAGCTTTGTATCTATCATTCTAGCTGTGTCCTTTACCATGCAGAAGCTCTGCAGTATACACTAAAGTTACCAGCAAAACTCTGTTCACTGCAGCATAATTTACCATAGCTAAAACATGGAACCAACTCAGATGCTATTCAGTAGATGAATGGATCAATGTGGTATATATATATATATATATATATATATATATATATACACACACACATACACACACACACACACACACACACACACACACACACACACACACACACACACACACACACACACACACACACAATGGAATTCTATGCTTCCATCAGAAAGAATGGCATCGCCCCATTCATAAGGAAATGGAAAGACCTGGAAAAAAATCATCTTAAGTGAAGTAAGCCAGACCCAAAGAAACATGTGTTCCATGGTCTCCCTCATTTGTCATTTGTCTAGGATAGTCCTCACAGAAGATCACAAGAGCTCAATAGCTATGTACATACGACCATATAAACTGATGCTAGCCAAAATGAACTCCAAGATATGAAAACAAGGTGTTCTTTTTAAATGTACTGGGTGAAGTTATTTCTTTTTGTTTGTTTGTTTTTCATTTGGTTTGTCTCCTGTTGTCACTGTTTTTTATTTTGGTACTCTGTGCCTCGTATATATGTTTATCTAATTTGAGGAAGGGAAGGGGAGTTATAAAATGGTGAGACAAAAGACAAAGGGTGAACCAATGCAACAGCAATACTCATAAGCCACTATGTTGGAAATGAGCTTTACAACTTGTGCAGGAGGGAAGTCGGGGGAGGAAAAGTGGGAAAAAGCAAGGGAGGAGATAACACTTTAACAAAAAATGTACTTAATACCTTACTTATGAAACTGTAACCCCTCTCTACGTCACCTTTACAATAAAATAAAATAAAAATTTAAAAAGTCTTAGATATAATTATTCTTTTCTTTATTTGTGGAATATTTCCATTTTATCTAATATGTTTGTTAATGACTCAGGTTTTTTCTAGATAGTTTGAGCAATTAAATCATTATATAACTTAAGGAGCAATTTTGCTCACGGTATAAATGATATAGGCACTATTAAGAAGTTTAATGTGTTGGTTTTTTTATTTCCACTTGTGTATGTGTGTAGTGTGGCAAGACCTTCCCATGTTCTATTCTTCAACTTAGGAGTTTATTCCTGTATAAAGGGGCTAAATGCCGGGAGCCAGTGGCTCTTGCTTGTAGTCTTACCTACTCAGGAGGCTGAGATCTGAGGATCACAGTTTAAAGCCAGCCTGGGCAGTGTGGCTCAAGGGGTAGAGTGCTGGCCTTGAGCTGATGGATAGTGCCAAGCCCAGAGTTGAAGTTCCACGACTCATACACACACACACACACACACACACACACACACACATACAAAGGGTAAATCTGATGCTTACTTCTGGGTTTTGTTGTGTGAAATGAAGACATGGTGAGTTTAACACTCTTATCAGTGCGGACCACAGTTGTCTTTGAATGCATTAAATATTCAATATCACCTATTAATATATTGCTTAATAAAATTGTCCTTTTAATATGTAAGTACAGAGGAATTTAAAGGAATTTAAATTTAACTAAGTATCACTATTCCACAATACTATGAAATATGTGAAATTTATATAATCACCTAATCTCAACAAAAAAATATTTTTTTTAAAAAAGCTCAGGAATAGCACCGAAGCCATGAGATCAAGCCTCCAGGACTGACAAAAAAGTAGAATAATTTTTTTAATTATTTAAAAAATATTTAAATGCAGAGGAATTTAAAGCTTTGGAATCTATAAATAGCTTGCTCAATTTTCAAAGTAAGTAGAGGAAACAAAATTCAGAATTGTTATCACATTAATTCTAAGACCTTATTTATTTATTTATTTATATTTTTGTCAGCAATGGGGCCTTTACTCTGGGCCTTGGCACTGTTCCTCAGCAATTCAGCTCAAGACTAGCACTCTACCACTTGAGCCACAGAGCCAATTCTGGCTTTTTCTGCTTATGTGGTACTGAGGAGTCAAACCAAGGGCCTCATGCATGCAAGGCAAGCACTTTAGCACTGAGCCACCTTCCCAGCCGTTAAGTCCTCTTTTGTAATCTGCTCTCCTGGTAGCTCCTGTTCTCTCCACTTAACATATCGTCTCTGGGATATCCAGCATGAATGTAATGGAAACATGTACCTTGACACCTGTGCTCAGCTATGTAGATGCTGCTTTTAGGAGAACCAGCTGCTGGAACTAGCGTCTACACATTCCATTTGCTGTTTACTAGATGCTAATTCTCTTTTCAGATACTATTACTATTTTAGGTTTCTTGCTTTCTGTGTCTCTTACTTTCTCTTCTATTCTATCCAGCCTTTAATCTCCAAACTCAGTGGAGGAAATTACTCTAATATGGAACAGAGCCACATTATTTATTTTGGTGAGCAAGCCACACATTTTCTCCCACTTATTCTCAGTAGTCAGTAGGTCTGGTTCAGTGTTGCTTCTGTCTCACACACTTTCTTCATTTTATTTTGCAATAGTAAGGAGAGTTAGGATCACCTCAAATCTTCTTAGAGGATTAAGAATGGCTTTCTTAAGCCATACATTTTAGTGAATTTGGTGCCTAGCCCCTGATGAGGCTAAGTTGCTGCAGAAGGAAGACTCTTCTTTACTGGAAAGCTAACTGGAGAAGTAGTTCATTTCTTTCCTTTATGCACTGTATGGGAAAGCTGAACCCTTTGAAGGTGAACCCTTTGCATGAAGAAGCAAATTGTAGGAAAGAATTCACATTGATTTTTATGTTAACATGGACACTCCGACTTACCTAGACCAAGAGGTCTTTCTGCCTCTTTAATTAACAACTTGTAAACAAGTAATAACTGGGATACAAGTCAAGAAGGAAAGTCACTCTGCTACTTCCTGCTTTTCAATTAATATAGGCAGACCTTCCAGTCCTCTTCCTGTTCTTTCAGCACTTGTCTCTTTCCTACTGGCCCAGAGATAATCTTACCTGATAATGTTTCCCTAACAAGAACAAATCAATAGTAATTTCTTCAGCAAAGTCCCAGCAGTTATGAAAATAGGAGCTACTATATTTTTTCTTAATTTACTACCATAAAATGACTGTTATGAATAGTTTGATAATTAAATGTGCTAAATAATATACAGGGACATAGAGTTTATATTTATTTTAGTTTCATGATATAGAAAAGTATTTTTTTCTGGATTTCAGGAATACTGACATATACACATCATCAATGAATTAAGTCTGATACAAAATGGCTAATTTGGACTAATTGGGAGTCAAATTACTTGTTTTGAATGACTGAATTCTTAACTTGAAGAATTTTATAGAACTATCTTAGCCATGCTTTCAGAAATACTAAAATTCCATGTAGTAGAATTCTAATTCAATTTTCAGTGTTTGTTTCTTAGTGATAAGTTTTGTTTATGGGACCAAACATATTCTTACATACTTAGAAATGTATCTAAACATTCCTTAGCCTAGGCATGAGTGTCTTTTATGCTTAGCCACTTTCCCCCCATCTTCAATTAAAACTATTTTTTTGCTTATTTTACCAGATTTTACAACTTTCAGTTCCTCTTATGACTAAGATTTTGTGGTATGGACATGATTAATGTGTAATCTGGCAATAGGGTTTGAGGATAAATAGATGTGACTTCACTTGGCTGAAATCTCAGATTCAAGGCTCAGTAGATGCTTTTGGGGTGTAAAAATAGGTAAGGAATTACTTTAACCATCAAAATGTCTTTGATTCCCTAGGAAATCGTTAATAATTCAATTCACTGAAAATTTTCATTTTGTTTTCCAATTTTTCACTACTTTCTAATCATGGAAAATATTTCCTTCTAGTATTTTGTTTTGCCTTGGTGTTTTTATTAATGTTTTGCTTCATCTCCTCTTATTCTTTATGATGTAAACTCTACACACAGACAACATATGATACTTATATGTTTTTTTCATTAAATTAAACGTGTAAATTCATAGAGCATCTTATCTGAGGAACTCTTTATGTGCATCTTTGCACACATGAATGAAGCATTCATTTATTCCAATGGTGCTCACAATCTAGTAGGAACCTATCAGTACATATACACATTAGCTCACATTTCTATTTTGTGGCTACAATGAAAGCCATATTTAAAAATAAAACATTTTCTTTTCTTAAATTTATTTTATTGTAAAGATTCTGTAAGATAATGAGTACATTTTTTGTCGAGCATTATTACTCCCTCCTTTGTTGTTCTTCCTCTATCCCTCTCCCCAACCCCCCATTTTCCTGCCCCCAAAGTTGTAAAGTTCATTTCCAACACATTGTCTTGTGAGTATCATGTTGCAATGGGTCATTCTGAGTTCTTGTTTCAGCATTTTGTTATTCCCCTTCCCTTTCCCAAATTAGATAAATGTATATACAAGATGTAGGGTACCAAAAGCAAATACAATGACAACACAGTATATACTATAGGAGAACATATAAAAGAACCAAAAAAAAAAATCACATAGTACACTAAAAATAACAACAACAAAGAAATTCCTCTTGTGACTTGGAAAAAATCATATTAATAATAGTAAGGCAGACTTAAAGAAATATAGGTCCCAGGTTTCCCTTATTTGCAATAATTAATATGTCTAAAATAATCTTATCATATGAGCAGAAAAGCTCAAAAGCTATGTACACATGACCGTATAAGATGATTCTAAGTGAAAAAAAAAATTCATGCAGAGAATTTTTTTAAAAAGCAGCAGAAGAACCAATATAACAGCGATACTCACAAGATACTATGTGGGAAATGACCTGTACAACTTGTGGGAGGGAGGGAGGGAAAGAGGGAGAAAAATGAGGGTGGGGATAGCAAGTTTGGCAAGAAATGTACTCACTACCTTACTCATGTAACTGTAACCCCTTTTTAAAAAAAAAGATTTTTCAGAGTGAGAAGCTATTTTATTCTTGAGGAATCAATTTGATTTATTTTAAAACTACTTTAAACATTCATTATAAAATTCCAAAAAATAACAAATCAGTACTTTCAGTGGATCAATTATACCAATCCCCTCCATGTAGTTACTATGAGATTTTAAAATATTTCCTTCCCAATATGGTTTTGGTGTAGAAAAATCTCTGCAATGGTTATTATTAAAATTCATTTTCTTAGGAAAGCCATCAGGATAGGATATTCAATTGTACTAAGAAAGAACACATTTGGAAAGATAGGGCATAAAATAGAAATCAAGATTGTGCTATTGATGGTATTTGAAGCTAATGGACACCAGATTCAAGTATGTGTATGCATAGAAGGCTGAGCCATCTAACATATTAATCAGGTAAACATTGTATTTTTCTGTAGGTAATTTCATTAGATTATTTTCTTTGTAAAGAATTTCTATCATGTTGATGTGAATGATCATAAAGGAAGTAAGATTCTAAAGATTTAGAAATCTGTTGGGAGCTTATATAATGGTTATGGGAGTTTTAATGAAATAAATTTATGAACAGTGTATAGAAAAAGACAAGAGGTTCTTTATGGTGATGTTCAAGATCTAATAACTGACTTGCTATGGTTCACAGGGTCAAAGGAAGAGGCAAAATGAGAAAGACAAGAATAATAAGACACGATTTAGTGAATACTTACTGAGTGCTTCACAGATTGCCAAATACTTAAATTATTTCATGTAATGTTTACAAACCTCAGCATAAAACTATTGTTTCTCTTAATGCCATATTCAAGACTATTTTCTTAAATTCACTTGAAAGTAGAAAACTTTGAACACTTTTGAATAAAAAGAAGTTGCTGCTGTTTGTAATGATCAGGAAAAACTAGTTATAAAGGATTCTGTGAGTGTGGATTGAATATTCGCATTGAAACTCTGCCCTTTAGCACCCATTTTCCCCTTTTTCCATAGCAAGTTTCCTTCCATTTTAACTGTTGTCTGGTTATCAAGAAGAAAGAGAGAATTTGTCATTTTCTCTTGCAGGCCAGTGTAGATATATGACTACATTTTAGCAAGTAGGAAGTAGGTGAAATGTTAAATATATTGTGCCTAGGGAATGCTATAAAAGAGGAAACTTGTGACCTTCTATTTCCCAGATGACAGATGGAGGGCAAGGACATGGCTGATGCTTCAGCTGGAATGCTGAGTTCTCAAAATAAAGCCATATCCCAAGAGCAACACCAGAAAAGCATCCTTGATCTCTCCTTGATATATATGAGAAAGGAATAAACTTGTTTAAATCCTGATTACACTGTAATTCCTGACATGTGAAACATAATTGCATCCTATCAGATACAAACACACTAGATTATATTTTTCTTATGCTGCTGCTTTTACCATTTGATGGTTTTTTGCCTCTTGTACAAAAGTAAAGGGACTGGTTATGGTAAGCTTCACCATGACTGCTTGTAGTCATGGCAATGTAGGAGTGGGAAGCAAGAGGTCCAAGATCTGAGGGTGCTTGGAGAAAACCAAGATTTTACCTGAAGGACTGAAAAAATAACTTAAGACAAAAATAGATAGTTTGTGGGAGTCATAGTTCAGAGATAAAGCATTTGTGTGCCTAGGACACTGAGTACAAACTCCAGTGTTTCCAAAAAAGAAAATACTTACAATGTATATATGCTTGTACTTCTGTTTACATATTTACATTTCTAAACCATCTTAGATATGTTAACTCATTGATTGGATTCTAATTTCCTTGGTGGAAATTCCAAAATAAATGAAGCTTAAATGATGAATAGAGGCCATATTCTAAAAACTGTAGCCAAGACAGAACTTAATTGCTATTATATGTATATGGTAATATAGAGCGGTATTTATGTATCTGATGTATGTGTATGTATATATAAATGTATATATACATATACATACATATATACTCATTCATGTGTGTGTATTTAGAATTATTGCCTAACTGTTCAAAAAGAAATGCACTCATCACCTGACTTATGTAACTCTAACCCCTTTGTATATCACCTTTAGAATAAAATTTAAAAAAGAAATTATTGTCTATAATTAGCTAGTTATGGAAAATTATTATTTATGTTTTTTTATTGAAAAGACCTCACAGAAAAAAGTAAGTTCATAGAAGAGAGTCTTAAATTTGCATGTAGCATTTTCAATATTTACGGAGTATTTTTATAGTACAAAAATACCATAAAGCTAAGAACCAGTGGCTTATATCTGTAACCCTAGTTATGTGGGAGAATGATATCTCAAGCATCCCAGTTTGAAGCCAGTGGAGTTGGAAAAGTCCAGGGATTCCATCTCCAAATTACCAATAAAAATGGCTGGAGGCATGGCCCAAAAGTAGTAGAATGCCAGCCATGAACAGTAAAACTCAGTAGGAGGCACTCATTTCAAGCCACAGTACACTCAAAAGTAGCATAGACATTTAACTTGCATAATATATAACACTTTGAGGTCCTCATTCTTAGTTGAACCCCAGTGGAACACATGTTTAAATACAATATATGTTAAAGATGCAGTTGAAGGCCAGGAATATTATTCAATGATAGACTTGATGCCTAGCATAGGCAAAATTATGGAACTGATCCTCAGTACCATAAACAGAAAGAAAGAAAGAAAGAAAGAAAGAAAGAGAGAAAGAAAGAAAGAAAGAAAGAAAGAAAGAAAGAAAGAAAGAAAGAAAGAGAGAGAAAGAAAGAAAGAGAGAAAGAAAGAAAGAGAGAGAAAGAAAGAAAGAGAGAAAGAAAGAAAGAGAGAAAGAAAGAAAGAGAGAGAGAGAAAGAGAGAGAGAGAAAGAGAGAGAGAGAAAGAGAGAGAGAAAGAAAGAGAGAGAGAAAGAAAGAGAGAGAGAAAGAAAGAGAGAAAGAGAGAGAGAAAGAAAGAGAGAAAGAAAAAGAGAAAGAAAAAAAGAAAGAGAAAGAAAGAAAGAGAGAAAGAAAGAAAGAGAGAGAGAAAGAAAGAAAGAAAGAAAGAAAGAAAGAAAGAAAGAAAGAAAGAAAGAAAGAAAGAAAAAAGAAAGGAGTCATTAACCTCTTAAGACAAAGAATCTAATTATATTTTCATATACATAATGCTACTAATGAATAATAAAAATACTAACCCAGAAACCTTAAATGAAAAAAATTATGTCTACAATTAGTAATGCAATTTATGAGTACTTCAATTTTCATAAAACCTGAAGGACATATAAGAACATTGTATCATTTCTGATTAAGCTATTAAACATCTTTTCTGTGCTTATAAGGCTTTTGTTTTTTTTCCTAGTTATCCCCCTAAATAAATGTGTAATTTATACTGAATCATCATCAAAAAATATAGTTATATTGTCTGACTATCAGAAGAATTTTCAAGGGATGAAGTCTCTCTATATTTCAAGAGAAAGAAAATGATAGCAATTGGGTCTATTTGGTTTGTATTAGGGAGATAAAGTTAAAAATACATGTTAATTTTAATTGTTCTGTTTACTAGAGCACATTTCTTTCAAGGTGGCATTGAGCACTTGGTTAACTAAGTACCAGTCAAGGTTTTGTACTTTAGTTGAATGATTGTTGTAACATGGAAAATTATTGTTTGTTTTTCTTAGTAGGTTTGATTCCCATTAGTGACTTAAGTCCATCTTCCTTCCTTTCTTCTTGTTGAACTCCAACTCTCCACATGGCACTGTCCCAGCTAATAGCTCCATTAGGTGGTTCCCTGATGGTTATCTAAAGGCTTTCCAAAAGTCATCTCATTATCACAAATTCAAGTGGGATTGGAAGGGAGATTCCATAATTAATAGAAAAATCTCCATTTTCATCTCTCTTAATCCTAAGAATTTTATAAACTATGCCAAGTCTAGTACAAAGACATTTATTTATCAACATATCCAAGTGCTTAACTAAGCCACCCAGAATACCCAAGACTCAAAAATGAACTCCAAAACATGGACACACACACACACACACACACACTATATATATATATATATATATATATATATATATATATATATATATATATATAATTGTGAAAATACGATACAGAGGGGTTACAATTACATGGGCAAGATAATGAGTACATTTCTTGTCAAGCATTGCTGCTTCCTCCTTTGTTTCCCCTTCCCATCCCTTCCCATCTCCCTTCCCAACTCCCTACTTCCCCCTCTTCCGCCCCCCTTACCCCCCCTCCCCCCGCCAAAGTTGTAAAGTTTGTTTTTCGACATAACGTTTTGTACATCTCATTGTTGCAATGGGTCCACCTATATCCCTATTTAAACAATTTGATTTTTCCCTTCCCCTCCACAAATTATACCAACATCAAATACAGTGAAAACAGGGGTTATACCGTGGGGAAGGGACATACAAAGCAACAAAGAAATCATCTTATAAATATGTTAGGATTCAAATGTTTTTTTTCTTTCTTGTGATTCTTTTTCACATAGTATAATTTTAAGCCAGAGAGAGCATTAGCAATTGACACAAACCTTGACTTTGATGGTAAACACTGGCTACTATATTTCCCGTATTAAAGGGTTTGAAAAAGTTCTTTTTATTACTACAGATTGATAGTTTCTGTTCTACACACACACGTACCAGAGGTGTGTTATGTTCAAACAGAAATGGCATGCCCACATTGTAATGTACATTGTAGTTGCAATTGGGATCAAATGGCTTTGAGCTTGGAATCACATCCTTTACTCTATGGCAGACTATTGTCAACATGGAGATTTTGAAAAAGCTAATCCCATGAACCAAATAGGCCTATCTCATCACAACCCCACAGATAAATATGTAAATCATGGAAGTTACTATGAATCCACCCAGAATATGGCTTTGCAGCTTAAGATTCCTGAGAGACAAATTTCAGAGATATCCATTAGTTTCTTTGGGTTGAAATGTTAGGGTTTTGGCAACCATAAATTCCAGTTTGACATTCGGGAATTACTCCTTGGACATGGACTTTAGAATCAACTTTTAAAATTTTTAATTCTAAAACCTGGTCTACTATAATCTGTACTCAAACCAGGAAGCCATGCTAGTTTTATGTCTCTGGTTCACAATGTGAAGTTTTATCTTGAGGATCTGAAATGGTGTGGGTATTTTTCCCCCTTTTTTCAGTTATTCTGGTAAATGAATTTCCATTGGGAAAAGATGGGTAGCATGTTTTACTCTCTGAAACATTGCAGGGTTCTACCTCACATAAGCCACTTCTAAGAAAGAAGTCACTAATTTAGACTTTATAACAAAAACACAGCCACTGTACGATTTAATTCTTCCAGAAGAATTGCCAGAGTAGTTCAGATGGAAATAATATATCCTAACCATAGATACCCTATTAGGTCAAATTGTTATTTAAATGCTTCTCTTAAAATGTTTTGTTGTTTTGTTTCCTATAGCTGCTTCTTTTTTAACTGCACTTGATCAAAAACTTCTGTAGCCAGTGATTATTGTATAAGACATCACTTTCAAAATTTTTTTGATTATATTTTCCTGACTAATTAACATTTATGAAATTTTCATTGAGCTAATCACCTGAGGTCTAAGAAAACAATATTAATATAAATTAAAATAATTATTCTTTATATTATATAATTTTAATCTCTCTCTAGTCCTTAGTGGTCTTTATAAGATAATTAGAGTTCCTGTGGTTTGAATTTCATTAACCCTTTGTGATTTTTAACTTCAGCTCTTTAGGCTGAAATTTCCAACCTTTGAAGAATTAAATCGTACAGTGGCTGTCATAGAAATATGTGAAGTTTCGGGCCTGGGAAGGAGACTCAGTGGTAGAGCGCTTGCCTTGCATGCCTGAGGCCTGGGGGTTCAATTCCTCAGCACCACAGAAGCAAAAAGAAAAAAGCCGGAAGTGGCGCTGTGGCTCAAGTGGTAGAGCACTAGCCTTGAGCTGACGAGCTGAGGGACAGCGCCCAGGCCCAGAGTTTAGGCCCCACGACCGGAACCCCCTCACCCTCCAAAAAAGAGATATGTGAAGTTTCAAAATATGAAGTCTGATGATATGTAGAGAGTCATTATAAATCTTTAAAACATCTTTAAGAGATTTAAACAAGCAACATGATTTTAGAAAAGGAACTTTGAAGAAGAGGCAAAATTCCTCATATTCTCAATGCCAGATCAATGCTAATTCCTTCACATTATTTACTATTGATCAGAAAATACTTTTAGAATCCTAATTGTTTTTTTGTTTGACATCCTAAATTTTAAGTAATCTTTGTAAATATTTGAAGTGTAAGATAATAAAACCTAAATTAAAATAGTAAAAACCATGATACTTTAGAACCTCCAAAAAGTACATAGTCTATATCTCATTTGTCCCTTCCTCAGTTCCATTTTGCTGACAATATATAGTGCAGTTGTTTCTAGTGTTTTTTTTAATGTCCCTGTAATTACATGCACAGTTAGATCGATAAGAAAATTAAGACATGGGATCTGGAACTAAGATATTAGATTCAAATCATGGCTTCACCATTTACCACCATGGCTGCTTTTTGTGATCTTTATTTTTTCTACTATTATACACAGATAAAAATATAAAGTTCAACAATTTTAACATTTATACTAAAACTTTAGAGCATACTAGGTATTTTCAAATAATGTTTTTAAATAGAAGTAGTTACAGGTACTTTTAGGACTTGCTGTACCTATAACGATAGATTTTTTTTTTACATTCTATAATTTTATCACTAGAAGTATATATTTTGATTTATCATTTCATTATAGTAAGATTTTGAAATCATCAGTTTAGAACTTTTCCTATGTATAAGGTTCATATATAACCCATATTATGTTTGGCTTATGAAAATGTTTTTAACACCCTTATTTTCATTTTTACTTCATATTTCTTTAATACCCCTGCCCTTAGGCTTTTCCAGAAATGCAATGGAATTTACCATTAACTGAAGTTCCCTCCTCTCCCACATCTATTCTGTTAGGTTAATTCTGCAAGTCACTAAAGCCACAATTCCTGTTCCCCAAGGCAAGTCATGGAAATGTTCATCTTAAATGATTTGACCTAAGTCCTCTGGTGGTAGCTAGTAAACATGCTCCAGTTTCAAAAACTGTCCTGACTCACACCTTTAAGGAAGGAATGCTGAAAATCTGACTGGACAGGATTTACTGTGTTTTCCCATCTAGTCTAAACGCATTAGATTATAGTCTTTAAGTCCATTTATCTTTCTACAATTGTCCATGACCCATCATACCTGTATGTGAAGTCTGCATAAAAACCTGAAGGACAGGATTTGGAGAACTTTCAGCTATATGAGCCCAGGGACATTGGTACAAGGTGGCAGTCTGGCCAAGGTATGGAAGTTCTATATTCCTTCTCCTAAACCAATGTATCCTTTCTTTTGTCATGTGTATTTTTTATCTGTATTATTTATTATATAAAAATAAATATAAATAAGCGTCCCAAGTAATTCCCTCATTCTATGATCTACTTGAGAAAAATAGTCGAATAAAAAAAGTGATTATGGGAGCAGTGATTTAGAGCTAGTGGGGGAGAATTACAACAAACAGAAAGAAAGAAAGTGTGGTGGAGCAAGCTTAGGAAATGAGCCCTCAGCCTGAGGGTTTTGCTTCCAACCTTAGGCAGATAGAGTTAGAATTCAATTCAATGACATCCAGCTATTGTCTGGGACAGCAGTTCCTATTTATTGTTGCGCATTATCTTGTGAAAAAAATCCACACTAATCAGCTGTCAGAAGTCATTTGTCTATGTATAGTAGGAACAACCAAATCCCAGGTTTTTTTCTTCTATAATATGCTAACATGATCCATATTATGTACTTTCTTGTTGGATACCAAGGGCTTATTAAGTATTAAGGATGATGAATTGTTTCACTTTAAAATATGCAAATTCAAAAAACTCATACTAAATACATACATTTTATTTGCATTCAAATAGAATATAAAGATCAGATTGAGTTGATAGTATACTAGAGACATTATACATTAGAATTAATGTTATTTGTAGGCAATGGGCAAGATATGAACAAACCTCAACAGCTTCAACTTTAGGCTGTTAATGATGGTAGAAGGACCAGAGCATTGTAATGAAGGAAATAGAGAAGACCAGGAAGGGACAAAGAATAATAGCCAGATCTTGAAAATATGGAGTTAGACATCTAGAACCAATTATTTATATTGGCTTGGGTCAGAGCCAGTGACACCATGTAAGTAAGACATTATAGATCCTTAGAGGAAAGGAGCTTGAAGTTGAAAGGGAAGGAAAATAGAGAAGTGATTTATTAGTGTTTGGTGAATATATTAGTGTTTTCTCAGTCCTTTTTTTGAGATGAAGTAGAGAATTATATTTATTTATTAATAAGTTTTTTTATTGTGAAAATACCATACAGAGGGGTTACAGTTACATGAGCAAGGTAATGAGTACATTTCTTATCAAGTATTGTTGCCTCCTCCTTTGTTTTTCCCTTACCATCCCTGCCTTCCCATCTCCATGATTACACTGCCCCTCCTCCAAAGTTGTAAATTTTGTTTTACAAAATAGCATCTTGTACATCTCATTGTTGCAATGGGTCCACCTCTATCCCTGTTTGAACAATTTGTTTTTTTCCCTTCCCCTCCCCAAATTATACCAACATCAAATACAGTGAAAACAGTGTGTGGGGGGGGGGGGAGGGACATACAAAGCAACAAGAAAATCACCTTATAAATATGTTAGAAACAATAGCAAGAAAGAAAAACCACTTGAGTCCTTATCTTGGGGTTCATTTTGCCTAACATCAACTTATTTGAACTTTTCTGCTTGTCTCAGACATATCCTTTTGGGCTTTTACCTGAATGATCACAAAGAAGACAATATTAAAGCTACCAGCACAACTATGTTTATTAAAGCATTATTTACCATAGCTAAGATATGGAACCAACCCAGATGCCCCTCAGTAGAAAATGTGATACATACATACATATATATATAATATATATATTATATATATATATATATATATATATATATATATATATATATAAAATGGAATTCTATACCTCCATCGGAAAGAATGACATTGCCCCATTTGTTAGGAAATGGAAAGACTTGGAAAAAATTATATTAAGTGAAGTAAGCCAGGCCCAAAGAAACATAGGTCCTATGGTTTCCCTTATTTGCAATAACTAGTATATGTCTGAGTCCTTCTTACCTAACCATCTTGGGAGTTGACAGAAATGGAATTCAAGGTAGGAGCTTGCAATGTTGTATGGCTTTATCATCACAAAATAAAATTTGACTCACTTCTATGCAAGTTTTATATAAACCTGAACATGAGTCTGCGAACTTAGCACCCTAGCCTACATATTAATTCTCTCTCTATTTCTCTCTCTCTCTGTTATCATGGGGATTTTCCTTCTTCCTATCACCATCATGGAGAAACCTTGTTCTAATGCCCCAGAAAGCTGCTTTTGTGTCCTGTGTTCAGTGATTATTGCTAAATTGTTCCATGACCAACTATTGGCTTGAGTTGAAAATACCATTGACATTTGAATACTTTGTCAAGCCCTGTGTAAAGCCATCTAGGTCCTAATGTAGCAAAATGTACAAAAATTTTCCTTGGGGGCTTGTGGAATTCTTTGTCTCTCCTATTCACCAGTCACTTCTTCCCTTCCTTTTGTGATTCCATCTATGAGATGGTATTTTCATGTAAATATTTTTGAATCATGTGCTTGTGGCTCATATGTGTGGTTCTAGCAACTTGGGAGTCTGAGAGTGGGGAGAGCAATTTCAGGACAGTCCAATAGAAAAGAGGTTAAAACCCCTTCTCTGCTCATAGCTAGGTTACAGTGGCATGCACCTGTTGTCCTAAGCAACATGAATGGCTGAGACTTGTTGAATTGTGGTTGGTTCATCAGTCCATGAAAAAAAGCCCAGGAAACTTGATCTCATTGGAAGTTAGCTGGATATGGCATATGTGCCTTTCACCTCAGCAGTGATGGAGTGCTTCAAATATTCAGATCTTGATCCAGGCACACACCCGAGCAGCAAGTAGACCTTGTCTCATGAATAACTCACAAAAAGCAAGGATGGAGGCATGGCTCAGTGCAGAACCTACACAACAAGTGCAAGGGCCTGTGTTCAAACCTGAGTACCAAATACAACAAAACCTTATGTATCTTTCATTAATACAAACTAATTGTATATGGTTATGGAGTGCATAACATATACAATATGTTCTATTAGACCAGTATAATTAGTATGTATGTCAACAAAGCTATTTGTCATTTCTTTACATGTTGGGAATATTCAGAATCCTCTTTATTAGCTATTTTAAATATGCAATTAATATGATTCATCATTGGCAGCTATAATTCTATTATTGTATTGTCAAATATGAGAAGTTGTTTCTTCTATCTAACTGTACCTGTATACCTGGTAACTTGCTCTCTTTTTTTCCTTCCAGGAGAATGTTGTAATCATTCTTATCTGGGTTCTTTATATGATCCCCAGAACAATTCTAACCAGGAAGGCATGTAACAAATACCATTATAGATGCATACCAAAAAGTCACTTTATTAGATATTTTTGGAAATTGAAGGTATTCAGAGTTAATTCCCTTGTGAAATTGTATATCAGAAAGGTTATAAAGGACCTGGTGTCATTATTAAAACCCTATTGTCTGCATGCACATCTGGAGTACCACACCAATGGCAGATCCAAGGCAGTGACTTTAGGGTTAAAATCATGTTTTGCAGTTTGGGAAGCATACTTTCAGAAGCCTGAAATAATAAACATTTTCTCTTTGCCTTTCCAAAAGACTTTAGTGGCATTTAGGGACTTTAAATTGTCCAAAAGACACTCTCTATGGCTATTTCTATCTCCTTGTGTAACCACAACCTTCCCCCTTGCCCCTTTTTCTTCCATTTTTCTGTAGGGTGTCCACCTTCACTAGTGGGTTCTTTAGATTATTACTCCCTTACAGGTTCGAGGCCTCCTTCCTAGAATCTGAAAATCTTCTCTGTGCTCACTCATAAAAATACTCTTAATGGAAGAAAATGAGCAGGAGGGATGGAAGGAGAATGTGGTAGGTAGTAGAAAGAGGGAGGGAACATAATGAAAACTGCCCACCAAACATAGCTTGAAGAAGAGAGGAAAAGAGAAAGGAGAGTCAAGGGAATACAATAGAAGTAGTGAATTTGTTCTAAGTACTCTGTATTCATCTGTGAAATTATGGCAATGAAATCCTTTTGTACTATTAATGCACTCTAATCAAATAATGGAAAGTCCATCTAAGAATTCATTTCAGAATCATTAGCATTGATTCTAAAATATCAGTGACTTTTTTTTATCAAAACAGTGAGAGTAATTGGATTCAAACCAATTTTGTTGTAATCATTCATAAAATGAATATTTATAACAAAACAAATAAAATGCTTTAGTATGTACTCTGAAGAGGTATGAAAGGAGATAGAAATAAGATGGAAATTAATTTCTCCACATATTATTTTGTGATAAAAATGGAACTATGTGTGGGCAAGAAAAGAGAGATTGACTTCCTCTCTGACCTAATGGGAAGCCAGACCAGAAATGGATCTAGCTTCTTCAGTAGGTGGGGACAGCACAGACAGTTCTAAGTGTATCTCATATCATCACACTTGCTGTCAGAGGGCATATATCAGAAAATAAGCCAAGGTGATTTACAAAGACAGGTAGTATAATGTATCTGAGTCTAAAGGTTAAGTCTAGTTCTATAATTAGAAGAATTTGAAAGAACTGAGCCAAGCATATTGCAGAATATGGATGGTGTGAAATAGCTGTGTAGCTCAAGAGAATCTGTAGATACGGGATAATGGTTAACTATAGATTTATATGCATTGCTTGTTTGTTTGTTCAAAAATCCTGGTGAAGAGAACAATTTATTTTACCTCTTTGATTACAGAAAGCAAAAAGGGTTTAAGGAACAACAGAACTTCTGGTACATCAAAGTCTTGCTCTCATGGGGGTATAGAAAAGCAAGTGAATTCACTTGATTTTCGTATTATCTTTTGTCACATAGGTGTATCATAAGGTTGTCCTTAAGTTCCAGACAAGTCTGCTACTTTCTGATAACTCTCTGGATTATTTCAGATCCAATAGTCCGGCCAGGTGGGAGCTATAATAGCTATATTTGATGATGATTGTGTCATTTGGAAATGAAATCGTGGATCTTGTGCTAGTTAGCTTTCTGCTTCTATAACTGAATGGCTGTGATAGTCAGCTTATAACTGGAAAGGCTTATTTTGCCTAATGGTTTCAGAGGTTTCATTCTATCCTCATTTAGTTCCACATTTTTGCTTTTCTGGAGTCCATATATCACAGTAAAAGTGCAGATGGGAGAAACCTATTCACTTCATAGCAGCTAGAAAGCAAAAGTGACAAAGGAAGAAACTGAATTCTCATCAGACTTCCAGGGCATGCTTCTGGCAACCAATCATTTTGTACTAAGCCCCCACCTTCTAAACCATTCATAATCTCCCTATAGTTTCACAGAAGAGAGTAAGCCCTTAACACATGGCCTTTCTGGGACATTTAAGATCCATACCGTAGCCTGTATCTATCACATAAGCATTAAGTGTTAGATACTAGACTCTTCATAGCCCAGAGGGCTAGCACAGTCCAGTGCCTTGCAGAGGCTGAGTCTCTGAGGAGATAAATGACAGATGCTAAGGAAACATTGTCTGACAACTAATCTAGTCACAAATATTTTCAAGATGTACAGTGACAACTGTGTAGAACTTAATGATGTTTCTACGCCCATTTAAATTTAGGTTAGTCTTACACCAAAAAGTATCTGTATTACAAAAGGAAAATGATCTACTTCAAACCAGAAACACTTGGTTACAAAGCAAAACACACTCAGACATACACTGTGCAATCTAAATAGGAACTTGATAGCTTTCCTCTTTGAAAATAGAATCATTTTTCTGCAGAGTACACATTTGAAGAATTCACAAAGAAAGCTTCTCGTATTTTTTTTTTGTACAAATTAGGATTTTGAGTTTTAAAATAACTGTGCAATGTAATTCAGTGGAATCTACTTGATATCTTTGCATTCAGGTCAGTTTGTCCAAAAAAGTTTGCTATATGTGTTCTGACTACACAACTAATTTTTGATGGGGTAGGCGTTGTTTTCATTTTTCTTTCTTTCTAATGTAAGTAGTTCAAAGAAAAAAACAATTTATTGTTAAGACTACAACAGAATATAGATTATGTGAAAAATTTTTGATGATGAGACATTTGGATTAATAAGTATGAGATGGTAAACATTTAAAATACACCAAAAATACTCCTAATTCTACAACTGCTCTTTTCCCTTGTCATTGTATAAACAGCTTTATTTTAAGTAGATCCAGTGAGAGTACCATGATAATCTATGATCTAAGCATGTTGTCTGAGTTACAAGGAATGAAGGATACATATCAACACATTACATGAATGTCTCACATGGTGGCATGGGACTAAGGAACAGAGGTAGCCAAAGGAAGGAGATGAGTGAAGCAGGAGGGAGAGAGCCACAGAACAACTGCTACATGTTAACTAGAAGCAGAATTGACTACAAGGTTCTTTGAAAACCATATTATTACAGTTGAATGATAGAGGTTTAAATCAAACTTAGTCTATTTATGTGGAACACTGTAATGTCACTTGATCCATGCAAGAAATGGGCATGCCCAGAGTACAGCACGTGTACTCTGAATTTAGGATATCTCAAGAGCAGCAAGGTTAACCAAAGTGGCAGTGAAGGCAAGATTCAGTCACAAATATTGTCTATGTTCTACATTTCTAGAGTATTTATTGCAGGTTTTGCTCTAAATGATTGTAAAGGATTGGTAAAAAAAAAAATGTAGATATTCTTTCATTGAATCTCAGAAGTGTCACTTGTTTTAAATTTTCAAAGTCAGGGACTTTCCACTCTGTTAGATTTTTCCACCCAGGTTAACAACATCTTCTGTTCACACTCACAACATTTTCAATTTTTTAAAATGGTAAATTAGTAACCCCTAATTTTATATATGGTAATGGTTAGAAAATGGCGATGGTAAAGATACTTAAATAGTAATGCCTGTACCTGACCCTTATAAAAATGCCTCATGATTATGATATTTTAAAAATTTATCTTGCTCAAGCTGTCTTGTGAGAAATCCTAATCCTATCAGTTATGTTTCCAGGACTTTGTACGTATGTCAGTATTACAGACAAGATTCTTCGAGAGGTGTGTATCAAAGTCAACTGAATGCTGGGAACAGAGGATATGAGTTCATTCTGTTTATTTAAGCTTGATTTCTCTAGAGAGGAAATATATTCCCTTCTCATTTACAAAATCTCCCAGGTGGAAGACAATTGTTCTCAAGCCATTCTGCTTGCTCTTTCAATCAAACTCTTAACAAGCTTTTCTTCATGGTTGTATAAGTCTTTGAGTTGGGAGGGTAGAAGTAAAAAGGACAAGTCTATAAAAATCAATGATTTAAAATGTCATTTCTCAAGATGTCCTGAAGAATTTTTCAATTGAATAATCAACTTACCACAAACTAAATGAAAGATAATTTTAAACTGAATTATGTATAAAATAGTTATAAAAATAAGAAGGATGTTATCTCTGGTTTATAAAATTTAGAACTCTAGTAGTATAGAGCAATTACTCCTTGGAGAAATAATTAAACTGTAGTTTTCATTTTTAATAATAATATTGCAATTTTCAAAACTGGTATTTTTATTTTCTCTATGAAAGATGTGTATACGCCCTAAGTCTAATTATTCACTGTTCATAAGTGAGTGCTTCAGATTTTCTTAGATTTTCCTAGCTTTTGTGGACAACTGTATGCTGCACTAAATTTCTTTTCCAAAGAGAACCACCTAGAATTTTATAGAATTCTTTACTCAGTTTTTGACGTGGGTATCTTCACACTACAACTACTATATGGTAGCTAAATAAATACAATAAATTGCTTCTGGGTTATGGGGCTTGGATACATGCAAAACAAACATAAAATGTGTCATTTCTTCTCCCAAATCTGTCCTTTGTAACCTTAGTTCCAATTTAATGTTCAATTTTCAGTATTCAAATATTCGTTCATTATTTTGTGTGAACTTTTATTTCCTATTTATTTGGGTCTTCTGTTCTGGATGTCTCAAAGTGATTTTTTGTCTAACTAGAAAAACGGTTGATAAACATTAAAACATTAAAGACTGGTTATATAAGGTCACTGTACATTTATCTCACTTACTGAAAATTGTCTTGAATACAAGGTCAAAAGCAAATAAAATACAGAAGCAAAGAAAATACTGTGTATTTCTAAACAAAAGTACAATATTAAATTTTAAGTTCACAAGGTGGTGTTTAGAGACATTTCTAGAGAGTCTGAACAAGTCTAACTGTGATTTTTCTATATAAACATATAAAATTTTTTGCATCATGGATTTCAGAAACTAACCAGTGTTTTGCATTTCAAAGGTTTCCTAGAAAGAATAATACCTGATAAATCTTGATTAAGAGTTAGACCTTGAAATTTCAATTCACTTGTTTCTATCTCACGGTCACTGTTGCCTACATTTCAAACACCACAGATCTATGATTGTATTTTTTAGCACATCACTCATGCTAAGGACCAGGTGTTTCCTTTAGACTAGGTTATGTTTCCATTTGCTTCCTTTTTTCTCTTATATGATGTTATTTGCTAATATCTTCCTTGAGGGCCATTATAGTGGAGAAACCTTGGGACTTCTTTGTCTTCAGGACAAGGAAGGAAGTACTAAGTAAGTATAGAAAAGAAAAAGGCAGGGGCCCAGGGTATGGCTATATCTGATGAAGTTAAGGGAAAAAAACAGACATTATCCTTGAATCTAAGCACAATTCCTAATGTTAAAGGAAAAAGAGAGTTTCTGTGGGAAAATAATCTAATTAAGTTTGTAAATGTAAAATAGTTAAATATTTTAATATTTTTTAATGATGACCCCCTAGACTAGTTGACTATTTCCATGTATTAGATGCTTGTATAATTAAGGGTGTTGATCATACATCAATCAAGGGATAGAATAAAACACTGTTCATGCTATTCACTATGCTTCTTCTCATGTAAATTTTGCTCAGTATAATTAAACAGAGATTATGTACAAGCCAAACTAAAATAAATCAAATCCTGTTAACTTATTGTCTTTCTGTTTCATTTTACAAATGGCAATATTCAAGTTTTAAAGGTTTGTTCTATTATCACCTGCTTTACACATGGGAGAATCCAAACTTAGCTTAGGTGTCCTGATCCAGAATTGTTTCTATTTTCAAGAATTACTATTACAGGAGTAGTTCTGATAACAAAATTAGCACTTAGAAAAGATATCTTCTTAATGATTTAAAATTTCACTATAGATTTATATGAACCACAACTATAGCATCAGTTAATTTGACATCATATTTTTGTCCAAGGGGAGAAAATAATATTTTTCAAGATCTTCTTAGGTTTTGAACTAGCAGACTTCAAAGAATGAAAATGACTATTGTATCTTTACATTGCATCTTAAAAAAATTGTTACCATTGAGGGATTGAAAACTAACATTTTGAAATTCAAAATTATATTCATGAAATGCTAAGAATATAAGCCACTGACCTACATTTATATCATCAAATGTCTTCTTTGGAATGCGTTTATTGTTCAGTGAAAAGTGAATTCAATAAGCCTAAGCAGACTTTCTTTCCAATGGCAAACTATCAAGCAGAGATTGGTCATTTTGGCCACCATCTGAGGGACCAGTAAGAGAAGAGTGATTTTCCAGCTATTAAAACCTCATTGGCAATTTCCTACTCTGGAAACATTGTTGATAGAATGAAACTGCACAGAGGTCATAAAAGTGAGATTCACAATTTAGGCAGAAAACGTAGGGACATCACGCCTAAGAGTGAGGGTAGAGATCAAAATCAGAGAAGCATTTAGTATAGGCAAAAAGTCAGAGAAGTGAGGAGCACAGATTACAAATGAGCAAGCAGATTTGTGTCTCACATACTGGCTAAGCTGAGCTCGACTGTTCAGAGGCCAGCGGATGCAGGATGATTTCTCACATATTGGAAATGGAAATCCCTGTTGGTGGTTAGATAAGATGATTTAGGAAAGTTCTCTTTCCTTCCTGCTGGGTTTTCCTCTATCAGGCATAATCCGTGCTCCCAATGTTGGCCTCACTGCCACTTATTTTATTCTATCTGTTCATGCACAAGTGTGCAAGGGTGTAAAAAATTTCTGACATCTACTTCCTGGCTAGTTTACACCTGGCTCATCATAGTAACATTTAAATTTCTGATCTTTCACTGAAAAAAAATGCATAAAAGCTCCCACCCTGTAACTTCTCATTCACTTGGCAGCTGTTGAACTATTTGTAGACAATCACAATATGTTTCAGAACAAAAGGTAATTCAAGGGCAGGCTATCAGTACCTGAGTTAAAACCATTCGACTGACTCAAGTTAAATACACTCCTGAAAGAGCACTCCTGAAAGTAATTTACAAATCAAACAAGTGAGATGAGTAAATAGATTTTCAGTTTTTGCTTGGCTTGGCTGGGTCCATTCATTTTTCAAACTTCTCACATTTGTTTAAATATACCACCTAGTAGTCTTCTATGCCTTGGCCCTCATATTTATGTAGGTCTTTGGGGCTTATGAATTTGCTTAATTTTTTTTCCATTTAAGTCTACAGTTTCAAATATGATTTGAGGCAGCCTACATTGAGAGAAGATCAGTCCTTTGCTATTCCATAATAAGCAGCAATGCTTTTGAATACAGCTTATAATTGGTTAGTCTGCATCAGTGTATTGTGCTTGAAAAGACAAATGAAACAAAAAAAGAAAAAAACACTATTAAAATGAAGCAAACTAAAAAATAAAGAATCCCTCAACACAAATGTTTCAATGCTTCTAAAATCTTTACAAATACTTTCTGCACATGTAGAAGAGGTTCAAGATTCTGGCCTATTTAGGAAGCTAAGATAGCATTAGGCTATGTAAGACACTTGCATATCCATGTTCATTGCTGCATTATTCACAATAGCAAATTTATGGAAACAGCTCAGATGCCTTAACAATAAATGAATGGATTAAGCATATGTGATACATATTGAGAATGGAATTTTATTCATCCATTAGAAAGAAAAATATTATGTCATTTGCAGGAAAGTGAATAGACATAGAACAAATCATAGTAAGTAAGTTAGACTCAGAGAGACAAAAGGCACATGTTTTCTCTCATCTATGGAAACCAGATCTAAATTACACCTTGATGTAATAACATATACAGGGCATTTATACGCAGCTAAAAGTGAGTATACTTAGCGGAGAGATCCAAAGGCATAACTCTTCTGAACAACCAAACAATGTTTTTCAAAACAAATACCAGGAAGTGGAAACATGTTTTCTGGGGAGGTGGGCAGAGGGGAACACAGGAATGGAGGGAGAAACAGTGACTAAAAACAGTCATTGTATAAAATAATTGAATTATGTGATTTACCTTATGGTAAGGATGGGAGAGGGAAAATGAGGGAGAACAAAAGGAAGAGGTTATAATACCCAGAAAGCTTACATCATGACCAATTTATGGAATTGTAAATCTTTTTTTTTTTTTTGGTTCCGTTCGTGGGACCTGAACTCTGGGCCTGGGCACTGTCCCTCAGCTCTTCAGCTCAAGACTAGCGCTCTACCACTTGAGCCACAGCGCCACTTCCAGCTTTTTTCGTTTTGCTTATGTGGTGCTGAGGAATGGAACCCAGGGCCTCAGGCATGCAAGGCAAGTGCTCTACCATTGAGCCACCTTCCCACGGAATTGTAAATCTTTCATAAAACCATTTAATAATAACAAAGAAGTAAATAAATAAGTAAGTAAATATATGATGATAGGAGGTTTGGGTGTGGTAACATGGTGAGACAAATCTGTAATCCTAGCTCTCAGGAAGCTGAGACAGGAAGATCGAGATGGACCCTGTTTCAAAACAATAACAAAGCAAACAAATATATTAGGATAGTAAATGTGAATTCAAAGGAGTTGTATAGTTTACATACTGATTCTGTTTACAAATCCATCAAATATAAAAATTTTGACAGTGGCTATTTGTTTCCTATACCCAAATGTTTCTCTAAGTCAAAGGCAAAAGTTGATACAACCGAGCTTGCCTCACAATATCTGGGAATCTGTGACTGCAGCATGTTATATCAAACAAGACTGAATAGCAAACAGGTTTTCTTTATTATTATTATGACTATAGTATGAATGAGATACTAGGTATTTGAAATTGACCATGTACACAAAATTTTTTAAAATGATTTTTATATAATAATATTATCAATCTTTAGGCTCTATGCCAAAAATGTTTCAGTTTTGATAAGTGATAATCTGATGACTTTTATCTATATGTTGAGTCACCTACTGAATCCTGTTTGTGATCACTGTTGATAATCTATAGTTAGAAATAGGTACATGGATTTGACACAGACATCCCTTATCTTAATCTACTCATAAGTGTTACAAGCAATGCCAAGAATTAATTAAAATGAAAGTACTCCAGGCTAGTCTAGGGTGGCATCAGATTCCTTCCCTAAGTGTATCTATATCTATATCTGTATATATTCCCTCTTATATTCAGTTTGTTTGTGTGTAAATGCATTGTTATCATATTCTGTTGTATTACAGTAGCCTGTAATCCAAGCTACACAGGAGGCTGAGATCTGAGGATTGCAGTTCAAAGCCAGCCTAGACAGCAAAATCCTTGAGACTCTGATCTCCAATTAAACACCAAAAATCTGGAATGGAGTTGTGGCACAATGGTATGGTGCTAGCCTTGAGCACAAAAAAAGCCCATGGACAGACCCAGGTCCTGAGTTCAAGCCCAGAATGGGGAAAATAAATAAATAAATTCTCTTCCATACAAGTGCATATCTAGGTTATGAAATTATATGGCAAAAATATTATGATTTTTGAGCTATAAGTTAAAGGTAATGTGCATAAAGTCATGCGGTGCTAATCTGTAATTCAGAAAATGGAAAATAATTGAGGTCAAGGGACAGAAAACGTTTTTTTAAATTAATAATTAATACCGTACAGAGGGGTTACAATTACATGAGCAAGGTAATGAATACATTTCTTATCAAATATTGTTGCCTCCTCCTTTGTTTCCCCTTCCCATCCTTGCCCACCCATCTCCCCACCAGCCACAGTTGTAAAGTTCATTTTTCATCATAACATCTTATACAACTTTGTTGCAATGGGTCCACCTGTATCCCTATTCAAACAATTTGTGTTTTTTTTCCCTTCCCCTCCACAAATTATACCAACATCAAATACAGTGAAAACAGGGGTTATACCATGGGGGAGGGACATACAAAGCAACCGAAAAATCATTTTATGAATATGTTAGAAACAATAGCAAGAAAGAAAAACATTTGAGTCCTTATCTTTAGGTTCATTTCATCTAATATCAACTTGTCTGACCGTTTCTGCTTTTCTCAGACATATACTAGTTACTGCAAATACGTTAATAATAAAAGTGACATTAGATATAAAGGTAGCACAGTTGCCTTAAGTAGGCTTCTGAAGTTCTTCATTACAAACCCAAGACACATATTTTTTGGAACTAGCAAAGCAAATAAAAATTAAAAGGACAACAAATTTTACTAATCTTACTCATGGTGGATTGAGGGAGATGCAGTCAAATATTTCATCCTGCAAAATTAAGAAGAGTGAGGGAAGGGGTGGGCTGGGAGGGATGGGGGAGATAATGGAAAGGATGACATTGACCAAGGTGCAAATGACAGGAGACATGGTTCAAAAACAATTGTACTCATTGTCTGACTCATGTAACTATAACCCTCTGTATATCAACTCTACAAGAGTAATAAAGAATGTTTCTTAAAAGATACAGATGAGCCTGGCGCCGGTGGCTCACACCTGTAATCCTAGCTACTCAGGAGGCTGAGATCCGAGGATCGCAGTTCAAAGCCAGCCCTAGCAGGAAAGTCTGTGAAACTCTTATCTCCAAAAAACCACAAGAAAACCGGAAGTGGCGCTGTAGCTCAAGTGGTAGAGCACTAGCCTTGAGCTGAAGAGCTGAGGGACAGCACTCAGGCCTAGAGTTCAAGCCCCACAACTGACAAAAAAAAAAAAAAAAAAGATACAGATGACAGTGATCATGAAACATTGTGTTCATAGACTGCCTTGTTGAATGGCAAGTTCTTTGTACAACTACTTAAAGAAAATAAAATTATAGTTTAAAAAGGAATGTCCTGGGCTGGGAAGGTGGCTCAGTGGTAGAGCGCTTGCCTTGCATGCATGAGGCCCTGGGTTCGATTCGTCAGCACCACATAAGCAAAAAGAAAAAGCCAGAAGTGGTGCTGTGGCTCAAGTGGTAGAGCTCTAGCCTTGAGCTGAAGAGCTGAAGAGCCCAGAGTTCAGGCCCCATGACCGGACCCCCCCAAAAAAAGGAATGTCCTAATGCCCTTCCCGAGTTCCTTATTAATGGCTACCTTATTAATGGCTCAGCATTCCACTGCCATAATATTTCCTCTGTTTCCTTCCCCACACATTAAAAATCATTTCTTATTTCTAGAATTCAGCATAACTTTGAGAAATTGAACTCTTTTATATTTCTATACATGGGCTATATGTTTAAGGGCCTCTAATCTCTTTATAAGACTTTCTTGTGTAAAATCCCAGTTTTACCCCCTTACACCTTACATCCCAGTGACTGTTCACAGCTTTATTTCATATTTTGATAGCACTATATTTCTTAATCTGTCTCTAATATCGCAAAGCAAATTATTTTTAAAGATCTTATAGTTCATAACTAGTTGTGTTCTATAGTAATGTATTACCTAATATTGTAAAATCGCTTGTACTATTAGAGCATTTATGTAAAACTATAATAATGAGCCACAAGTAAAAAAAAAACATGCTTGGAAATGTTGAAAAATAAAACAACTAAAATTGACATAATTTAATGCATAAGTAAATAAATAGATGATAAGACACATGAGGTGGGAAGAGAATTAATAATCAGTTTTCCAGGAGGATTAATTGAATAGAAAGTCAGAGAGATCTCTACCAGGAATTCCTAACCATCAGTCAGGAAGTAACCAGGAGTCATACAAGTGCAGGTATCCCACTAATCCAATGGGTCTGCAATCTTAGACTAGGACCCCAAGCCTTCAGTGACAAATTAGCACGGCCAGAGCTTTGATCTCAGCCTAACAGATTCTAGGCACTCCATTCTTGGACTTCCACACATAGCACCATGAAGTAATGGGCATGTGTAGCTTTAAACTACAAAGTCTGTGGCAATTTGTCATACAGCAATAGAAAAGTAACATACTAGGAATGTTCTTTTCCTTTTGTAATTCCTGTCACTTTCTGTATCAAGAGAACCGGCACAAAGTTATGTATTTTAATTATCCATAGATATTCATTCATGGAATTAAGGTTCTAAATATTTTTAGTTGAAGGTAATACAATTAGAAAAATACAAATAATACTACTTTTTTTTTTTTACCTAGATAGAACATATGTTTGCTCTGCTTTCCATGCCCTGATTTTTTTTTTTTTTTTGCTTTACTGGGAACTAAACTTAAGCCCTCATGCTCTAGCTCTACTATACAAGCCATGTTCCTCCTTCTTTTGCTTTTTACATTTCAAATGGAGTCTCACATGTTTTCCTGAACAGTCTTGGATCATGACCTTCTTATGTCCACCTCTTGAATAGCTGGGATTACAGAAGTGTTCCATCATTCTTAGTTATACTTAGCACCCTCTAAGCAGTGTGGATATGGACATAAAGGGGGACAATGAAATTCTTCTGGTCTTGAGGAGCTACATTTTCATATGAAAATAAATATTAAAGTTTTCTAAAATACAAATCAAATTCTAGGTGAAACACAGGGAACATAATAAATGTAAATAAGTGTAGTTAGAGAGAGAACATGAAGGAATATCACTATAGTGAGTAGCTCCATGAGAAATAACATTTGAGCAGAGATGCTAAATGAAGAAAAGGATCAGAACTAAGATTTACAAACAGGAGGAAGAAGTTTGTTTATAAAGACCACCATGGAAAGGCTCAGGCAGGAGGGGGTAGTTTGGCATATTCCAGGAAGCTAGTTTACTTTGGCTGAGTACATGAAATGAACATAATAAACAGTGAGGATGGAGAAATGATCAAGGACCAATCATGTGAGTTCTCATAGATTGTGAAACTTGGAAGATGAGCTCTTCTAGTCAGCTCTCTCCTTATGCTTTGGAGATGCTGATCATTATCTAAATGTATGCTGTTTTCTACAGATCTACTGTATCCAGTTATCTTAGAATTTGGTGTATGCAGAAATGTGATGTCTCTAGAGGGCCTGCTAAGTTTCTTTTATCTAATGTGAGGATGGAGGCATTGTCCTATCCCTGTGGTCCTGGAGACACAGAACTTGAGATCTAGTTCAAAACTCTTTGGGGCCAATTCATCTCCTTTCTTAACTATTTTTTGACAATTTGTAACATATCTTCATTACGTTTTCTGTTGTTTACTATTGTTTAAAATAATTATTTTCAGGGGCTGGGAATGTGGCTTAGTGGTCGAGTGCTTGTCTAGCATGCATGAGTCCCTTAGTTTGTTTCCTCAGAACCACATAAACAAATAAAGAAAATAATCAAAAAATTAAAGTACCTTCTGTAATAGAGATAATACATAAACATTAGCAAATCTACAATCCCTTTTTTAAAACTATGGTTCATATTAAGTGTATTAATTAAAAGCTTGTTCAGTATATAAGGACTGACAAATTGAGCTAATGCTCAATTTTTCCAGTGAGGTTAAATATGGATGCTAAATATTATAAAATTAGATTTAAATTGACAAAGGGAAAGAAAAGGAGGGGAGGGGCGAAGAAGGATTATATCACCAAGGAAGAGAAAATACAGGAAGTAAAAGGAACATGTGAGCCCAGACAATGATAGTTATATTTAGAATACAGACTGAGCAAAAGGAATTAAAAAATCAACAGAGCAAGAATAGCAAAAAACTAGTTACCTTATCTTTACATGAAATGAATGCAAAAATAAAGAAACCATACGTGAAGTTTGATATAAGGGCTAGATGTCTCAAAACCTTGATCAACCTCAAAGTTGTTCCACTTAATCTTCCTGAGTTTCTCTGGAAGAAAAGAGGCTGGAGCTATGGTTTCAGTAAACTGCTTTATACAATTGCCCACCACCAAAGTACAAAATGATTGTTTGATTATGGCTGAAAATTACTAGATAACATCAACTAGTTTTACAAATGTGGCAGTAGTAATTATAACAAAACCCAACCTCTGTGTTTGATTTAAAAACCAGTGGGACATCTGCTTGGCTGCTACCATAATTGGCTACCAGCCTGTTGTTTTGTTATGCTGGAGAAGGGACTGGGTGTCCTGTGGATATGATTTGCTCTTGGTCCAGGGGGACCTAAGTTTCCATTAGATTACATACAAGCTCTATACACATAGCCAGATGTGTATCAAACTCCTGTGCAATTTCTCTAAATCATGGTTTCTGTTTCTGTTTATTGCCTGGTCTTTGCTCTGTGTGAATTATGTTCTTACATTCAGTCTATGAGGGGCTATTTACTCTCCTGTGGCTCTCCATACCACATCCTTGTAAAAGCTTCCTTCAATTCTAACACTAAGAAGGAGACACACAATCCTTAGTAGCCTCAGGAGTTTCATTCCTGACCCCTGAGGAGGCCAAAATATGCACTTACTCAAAAACCATTATGAAAGTCCTGATATTTAGTATATAAACTGCACATATCCTCTCCTATGTTAGATTATCTAGAATAAATATTACATAAACAATTATTTACAGCACAACAACAAGAAAAAAGTCTGCTGATAGCCAATACCATTAAATATTTTCCAAAAAGTTTCCATCCATGATTAGATGACATAGAACCTGAGGGCTGATGGTACTAATGTCATAACATTATCATTCACTCATGCTCATATTAGATTCAATTGCACTCACTCAGAAAGGGTGTTTTCAGCATTTGCTATGCTGCAGTTGCCTTAGCTAGCTGTGTACTCATGTTCTTATATAAAAAAGTGAGTGTGTATATGGAGGTACACAAGTTTTGCACAATAGCTTCAACTTAAAAACTTCTTCAGTCCCATTTTTTTCTTCACCCAGCACCACTACTCCTAAAACCTATCAATTTTAACAATCAAATGTTTCTGATATCCATGTGTATCTCCATTGATCCTGAATTCAAATGATTGAAGCCACATTAGCCTCACATGTTCAGCAATAGGTTTCTTCCTTGCTTCTCTGCCCTCATTCTTATCTCTTTGCAAGCTATTAACAATATGCCCACCAGGAACTTTGGTTTGTGTGATGCAATTTAGGCACAACCATGAATCTCTCTAGATTAAACTATTTCAAAGGCTTCTCAATGATAAAGCTATGTGACATCTGAACTATCTTTAACTCTCATCACTTCTCCCTACCATCTGCCTGCCACCTATCCACTCACATTGGCCTCCTGCTTATTGCTTTCAGTTACTTAAAGCTACTAGTCTACGGCCTGTGCGTGGCTCACTGCACGTACTCATTCCTTGTCTGGAAACACTGTCCTAAATATTTGACAGCTAAAACCTACTTAATCTTAAACATGAACTCATGTAGTTCCTGTGCACACAAATACAATACCTATATATCCATGCGTATCCATATAGATATAATAGATCCATAGATACAGACACATTTTCAGGAGGCACTAGATATATCTTGACTTTCTTCACAATACAGTAAGATAATAGGGAGCACAAACTTTCACCTTCATCATTTTTCCTGAAGTAGTTCATGATGTGCACATATAAACACAAATCTTAACCCACCTTATTCTCAGTGAATAAATGATAAAATGATCACCCATTAGAAGAAGGGAAAAGGTTGCTTTAGAACTAGACTATTTTTGTGCAAATTATTTTTGTTCAATCACTTTAATTATTGCATACTATGAGAATTCATTTTACAGACTGATAAATCCAGTACTCCTTCAAAAAATAGTCATATCAAGTACATTCTTCTGCACATGTATATAATGTCAGGTATATATATCTACATACATAAATGGAAATAAAATTTAAATAAAATACAATTACTGTGACTAGTTATTGTTATAGTAAAGGTTATTACAGTTAATGAAGGTGACATTGGAAAGGAAGGAGAAAAGGGATCTAGAATTCAGCATACTTTGACACTTCAAAAACTTAGGAGCACTGCTCCATTAAATCACTTCAATAGGTAGATTTCCATAAATCTTGATTATATTTGAGGAACAAGTACATAGAAAGCATTCTCTTCTAAAGTTACTTTTTCAAGCATAGTGTATTTTTAATTGCCAGATAAAATTGTTTTTATTAAAAACAAAATAGTGCATTAAAGGGGAACTACTATGTTGTAGAATAAATAAATTTGTCTAATTAACAAGTGTATCTTCTCAAACAGTGGCTATTTTTGTGGTAAAACTCTTCACTCATTCAGTGTTTTTGAAAAAATGCTATTTTGAAGTCAGTTTTGAGGGTCCAAAGCTCCCCTGTGATGGATTTGGGGAAGATAAGACAGGCACAGATGCTTCATATTAAATTTTATCATAGTTATCCTACAAGAAAATATTCCTCAAAAAATTATCTTTTGGGTGAAACTATACATTCCATGCTGGGAAGAAAACTACAGAACATCAAGATCTAAGAAGAGTGTGCTAATAGGAAAAGTTACAAATTAGCCTCCAAGTACAAAACTTAAATTAATTCATTAATTTTAAAACAGTGTTTTTCATTTTCTCCCTAAACACAAGTTAGCAAGGTTAACATGTAAGTATTTCTAAACATTGTTTTTGAGTGCGTTGAGGGATTCATGCCAATTTTCTCTAGAATGCCACGATTCTTTTTCTGTTAGATTCCTGAGCCAAGACTCAAAAGCAGCTCACTTAACTGTCACACTGCAGAAAGGAATACACAAAAGAGGAACAAATGATTTAATTAAAAATTTTAATTTCCTCTAAACGGATATTGAAAAGCATCCTACTGGCCATTTAAAAGTTCCTTTTAAATTACTTTTATTATCTTTTAGTTGTTGTACAAAGGTGACTCGAGTCATCATGTCATTATGAGTATAATGCGTCTTGATCAATGTCACCCCTCCCGTCATTCATTCCCATCTGTCCCAATGCCACTCATACCCTTAAACCCATGATGTCGCACAGTGAAGGATGAGGTCAATGTAGGAATTCTTAAAGAAGCACATTGGATGATCCTAGCTGAATGGAGGAAGGGACATTTGAAGGTGGAATGACATCTAGAGGCAGGGCAGAAACTGGACTTCATATTTGTGAATGTTCCCACAGGTATTCTATTGATGTGAGTTTGCATATACGAAGATGAATTGTTTCTAGAGATCATGTTCACATGGAAATGGGAAATTCCACAACCCTGTTTTGTGAAGAAATTTTGCCAACAGCTGCTATTAGCAACATGATTGTTAGTTCAAGTTTGTGTCACTCACAGTACAGCAAAAGCCAGGCCAAGGTCTTGATATTGCCCAGTTTATATGAACTTTTGGTTCCTATGCCATGGCAAGGCAACCAGTTGGGGTGGGTTATAAATCTCCACTGTTGAAGATAGTTTCTGAATGGAATTTCTGATGATCCTTTGGTTGTAGGGATCAATTAATTAACACATAGACACAATTTTTACCCCTATCCTCACTCTTCTATTACTCTTTCCTCCCTCCATAAACCGATGCCCATCTAGGAGTGAACAATTTAATGAGAATGCATACATCACTCATGGGAAGGGCATTCAAGATTTCCTATTCTTACATATAGCAACCCAGAAGCCATATTCAGAGATGATTGCACTTAGCATATCAGAGCCATTCTGTGATTTTCACTGTTTCAAGTATAACTGGCTTCACTGAGTGTTTTTTACATTTGCCTTGTTCTTTGACTACAAACAATTGTTGAACAGATTTTTAGTCCAAAGAATAGAAATAATTTACATAAGCAAAACATTTGTTTTTTAGTAAAAATGGTCACATTCTATGTTATTGGGTAATATGGGACTTTTCTTTTAGAGAAAACTTCTGGCATTGAGTACCAGATCTGAATTACTAATTCCTGAAATCCCTTCTTTATTTATCTATCAGATCCCTGACAGCTTCTGAAGAGTTGTAGCAGGACTGGCCCTTTAGGTTCTAGATCAAACACTGTTCCTATGAATTGGCAAAAAAACCCAAAAACAAACAAAAACAAAAAAACAGCCTGGCAAGATACAAGATACAAGAGAGAAGAGATATCCTAGTCTAGAACTGTAGCTTATAGATCTGTCTTTTCTGTGCTAGGGACATAATGCTTCTGGGATGTGCTGGTGTCATGGCAATACTCCCTGGAGACCATATATTATGCTTACTTACCTTCGTTTAAACAAAATAAATAAATAAGCAAATAAAGCTTTGGAATTGCATAGAGTCTGATACATGTAAAAAGCAGATGTGAATCATTTTAAACCTGTAATTATAATGTATGTTAAGGAAGGAAATGCTTTCAATTCCAATTGCTATGGGATGGATTCACTCAGGTCAGCCATTTATTAGCCACATGTCCCTGGTCAATAGTGATCCTTGGAGGTTCTGTTTCTTTTCTGGAAAATGAATGTCAAATACTGAGTTCATTTGGAAGGTTCTTTGGGGAATTAGGAGAAAGCAAGAATGAAATGAGAGCAACAATACATAGCACAGGCCCAGAATCGTGAAGAGTACATTGCATGAGATCTATTTAAAAAAATATGAAAACACAGATTTTGACAATTTGACAAAAATGGCACCTTTTTTTCTGAGATTGTAGATACAAAAAAAAACCCTTTTATTTAAAGTTGCAGAAAACTTTGGTTTAAGAAGTGATCTTTTAAAATGCTTTATCATATAAATTTTAATTGAAAGTATTTATCATCTGAAAATATCAATGCTAAGTGACTCTATGGTAATTTCTCTGTCTAGATTGTTTTAATATAGAATTAGAAAGTCTTAGTATATGACTCCCAGAATGTGATTCATTGATAGAAATCTTACCATTCTTGGACCCATTGCAACAATGAGATGTACAAGTTGTTATGTCAAAAACGAACTTTACAACTTTGGGGGGGGAGGATTGGGTAGAGGGGTGGGGGAGAGGATGGGAAGGGATGGGAAGGGGAAACAAAGGAGGAGGCTACAATGCTTGATAAAAAATGTACTCATGATCCTGCCCATGTAATTGTAACTCCTCTGCATAGTATTTTCACAATTAAAAAAAAAAAGAAATTTTACCATTCTGTCTTCAGAGTAATACCTTTCGTCAGAGCTTTAGGGTAAAGTTTTATTCATGAGTTGGCTAGAAACATTAAACAAAATTCGACATCAATTGTACCTTGCACAAATACTGTAAAAGTTTAAAAATAATAATTTAAATCTATGAATACTAGCATATTCTTCTTTAATAATTGATATAGCCAAAGAATGACAAAATTGTTCCCAAAAATGTATAGAAAAAAATATACTAAGAAAGTGGCCAAAAGATAAGCACATTTCAGAAACTCATCTATAAAAATGACTGCAGAAAGTACTTGGTTGTGGACTAAATAATACTCAACATATTACTATTTGTTGCTTTTATATTTTTATCGGGAAAAAGAATCCCAAGGGAGTCTTTACTATCAGAAAAAAATAGTATTCATAGAGAAAAAATTGATTATCTATGATTGGTCATTTGAATTTCTATGTTTCTTAAGCAACTCATTTCTTAAGGAGAATAACAGGTTTTAACAGGAAAAGGATTAAGGGGTTTGATTTCCTCAATTGAGGGACAAACTGAGTGAGTTTTTTTTTTTCAAGTGAACTAGCATTTCATTTGGCTAAGGTGTCAGGGATCTATATTTGTCTGTGTTAGGCATGAGCCTGAAGTGCTGGAATGCTCAAGAGGTCAATGGCTTTCAGATGAGGGGATAACCTTGAAGATAAATTAAGGGTTGAGACCTGTGTTTCTTCTCTGAGTTCTCAGCTGCTGTGTTGTGGAAATCATGTGTTTATTTTCTGTGTCTCCTCCAGCGTATTGCTCAAAGCCTGCTTTGAGGTCCCACTTCTGGGCAAACAAGCTCTTCTAGAAAGTGGTGAGCAGAACTTATTTTCTTTAAGAATGTAGCTATCGATGTCTTTGTGGCTAACGTACTATTTTCTAACGTACTATTTTGAACTTTCTAGACAATAATTGCTTCCTGATATACTAATCTAGTCTACAATGCTTACTTTAATGTATTTATAAATTTGCAACCAGAAAGATTTTTTTAAATGATTTGAACTCTTAAATTGTACATGTTCATATATTTCTAAACTCACCCCATAAATTTTTCATTTGTCTGTCCCATGCTTTTGTCTATATAATACTAGGAAAAGGAAAGTTCTCATGAAATTTTAGTTAATTTTATTTATTTATATTTTTTCTAAATTGATTTGACATGTCTCAATCACATTTCATATTTTCTTTAAATAACATTTACCTTATATTAAGATATTCATCTTTTGTAAAGGATACTCTGAAAATCTGACCAAGTACATTTTTCTCTTTTGTTCTTGTTTTTCCAGGTTGGAAAACTAATTTAAGAGTGAGAGTAGAGGTTGAATGATTTCTATTTATGCGACTCTAAAAACAGTTTTTAGATTTACTAATATATTAAGGAAATAATCCAAAAGACAAAATCATGTTGGCATTTTAACTCCTATAAAGCAAAATAAATAGGTTTTTATACATATAAAACTAACTATGGGGAATATAGAATGTTTATTTACTGAGAGCACTAGATATTTGTGAGGTAGCAGAGATTTTGTTCTGTAGTGGAATTTTTTAGTGGTATTTTTCATAAACACCTCTGTACGACCAGCAATTACTACAGAAATGTTTAGAGCAGTCACTTTCTCATAAGGTAAACTTGTAGGTATGCTTCTTTAGAGAAAAAAAAATTAATTGAGGACACAGACCCAGCAGCTTCCTGTCTTTTCATGGTATTCTGAAATCGTGGGAATGACTGAGATGGGTGTCTTTACCATTAGAAGGTTGCCTGTTTTAGTCTCTGGAGAATGGTTGCTTGGTGCTTGACTAAATTCTGGAGAAAGCATTCCAGTTGACTCTTGTTAAGAGTACAAACAACATGTTGATTCCCTCTGAGTGTGTAATTCAGAATGAGTATTAAATGAAGAGAGACAGACACAGATTCTTGTTAGGTATACTTGTCTAAGTCATAAAAGTGGATTGGGGGCTATCCACGAGACTCCTGTAATCCTGAGAGAGGGAAAAAAGGGAAATAGTTTCAATATTCTGCACAAATACTATTTATTTGGAATTGGATCCTTTTGTAAAGTGCACTCTGCTTGTAATAAACTGTTCTGAGAGTTTAAGAAACAAAGTTAACTCTTGAGGAAATTAAAAAAAAATTCACCTTGGAATAAAAAAGATGCCCTCAAACCCAGAAGAATGCTGTCAGGAAAAGAAATAGTTAAACAAAGAGAAAGCACACATGTAGTATGTTAGTTTGTATTGTTGATCAAAAAAGGCAAAGTCTGTTTAAAGCTAAAGAATAGGAAATTCAGCAAAAGAAAATGCTTCCCTTGAAACAAATGTTAGAACAAGGTTAAATTGAACAAATACAGTATTAATTAGATCAAGGAAAAATGAAATTTATCTGGGACAAACAAGTCCCAGGTACCCTGAGAAACATCAGACCCTAAGAATGGGACAAACTGCGACCTAGCATTTACTGAAATGTGCAAAGTGGGTATCCCCAGAATAGGGCCAAACTTGAAGGGCAGGATCTCCCTATACAGAAAACCTCCAGGATAGTCATTAAAGGAAAAATTCCAAAGATAAAGGCTTGAAGTAAATTGGTGAGTTAAACATCAGGTTACTAGAATTTGGTAAGAGCCAGAAAACTGGAAAGTGGTTTGATTTTGGGGTGTGATAAGTAAGAAACTTGGAATGTGTTTTTTGTTTCAAGAACTTATTACTTTGCTTATAGAGACTGTAATTGCTATTTCACTAACTTGCTTTTTTGATGGGAAGCTTTGGGATTAAGACTTTGCTTTGTGACTTATGGCCTTGGTTATTGGAATGACTGGAATTATAATTGCTATTTTGTAATCACTAACTGCTAGCTCTGCTTCTGTAACTTGCTTCTTTGATGGGAAGATCTGGGAAGAAGACTTTGCCTTGTTACTTATGGCCTTGGTTATTGGAATGGCTGGAGCTATTGAGCTATTGATATTACTGGGGTTCATTTTGCTTTGCGTGAAAAGCAGCATGTAGTTTTCTGGTTCTCTTAGTATTTGCAGCATTCAAATACACAAAACATTGTTTAAAAAAATCACCAAATTTTCACATGGTACCTTATAAATATGTTAGAAACAATAGCAAGGAAGAAAAAAAACAATTGTGTCCCTATTTTGGGGTTCACTTCGCTTAACTTCATCTTAGCTGGTCATATGTACATAGCCTTTGACCTTTTCTACTTGTTCCAGGCTTATACTAGTTCTTGCAAATAAGGGAAACCATGGGACCTATATTTCTTTAGGCCTGGCTTACTTCACTTAATATAATTTTTTCCAATTCCTAAAAAATGGGGTGATGTTATTCTTTCTGATATAGGCATAGAATTCCATTGTGTGTGTTTTATATATATATATATATATATATACACCACATTTTCTTGATCCATTCATCTACTGAGGGGCATGGGAATGGGGAATTACAGTCAGAATATTCAATGACTTATGATAAAGGAAATGGGAATTGTGACCAATCTCAGGGGAGGGAACAGAGGTAATAAGGAGATGGATGGAAAGCTGACTGATTGTGAAGCGCTGGACACATAGGTGGACATGTGAAATATGCAGCTCCCTTTGAAGTTGACAAGACCCTCCATGCTGCTCTCCAGAGTGGTTGAACCAGTTTACATTACCACCAACAATTCCATTTGGCCACATCCTGGTCAGAATATGTTATTATTTGTTTTCTTGATAATGGCTATTCTAACTAGGGTGAGGTAGAATCTCAGTACATTTTTGATTTTCATATCTTTTATGTCCAGATATGTTGAACAATTCTTCATGTGTCTATTGGCTATTTTTATTTCCTCTCCAGACAAGTCTCTTTTTAATTCTTTAGCCCACTTATTAATGAGGTGGTGAGAATTTGTTATTGGGTGGTTAAATTTTTTAACTCTAGGTATATTTTTGATATGAGTCCCTTGTCTATTGTAAAGCTAGTGAAGGTCTGCTCTAAATCTATGGATTTTCTATTTATCTTGCTAGCTATGTACTTTGCCATACAGAAGCTCTGAAGTTTAATGTGGTCCCATTTATCCAGCCTTTCTTTGATTTGTTGTGTTTCTGGATCTTTATTTAGGAAGTTTACTATAATCCTTCCTCTAATATTTTCAGGGAATCTGCTCTTACCTTGAGGTCTTTGATCCATTTAGAGTTGAAACTGATGCACGGTGATATGTAAGGATCCAACTTTAATTTTCTACATGTGAACAGACAGTTCTGCTAGCACCATTTGTTGAAAAGACTGTCTTTCCTCCCTCTGATAATTTTGGCTCCCTTATCAAAAATTAGGTAGCCATAGGTTTCTGGGATAATTTGTGGGTCTTCAAGTCTATTCCATTGGTCCTCATGCCTGTCCACGTGCCAGTACCAAGTTGTTTATATAGCTACGAATTTTTAATAGAGTTTGAAGTTCAGTACTGATATTCCTCCAGCACTATCACCTTTACAATAAAATAATAAACTTTTAAAACCAAAGCCGGGCGCCGGTGGCTCACGCCTGTAATCCTAGCTACTCGGGAGGCTGAGATCTGAGGATGACGGTTCAAAGCCAGCCAGGGCAGGAAAGTCCGTGAGACTCTTATCTCCAATAAACCACTAGAAAACCGGAAGTGGCTCTGTAGCTCAAGTGGTAGAATTCTGGCCTTGGGCTGAAGAGCACAGGGACTGTGCCGAAGCCCAAAGTTCAAGCCCTATGACCAAGCAAAACAAAAACAACAACAAAGACATAAAAAGAAACACTGTAACTTGAATGAAAAGGGTGAAATGGTAGGTAGATTGCTTATTGGTTTTCCTTACAACCAAAATAGAGTTATTCAGAATATGGAGTACAGGGACTGTCCTGGAGAAGCATGGGGCCACGGGAGAAATTTCCATGTCAGGTGTCTGCCCGGTATTCTGAGTAAGATCTCATCTAAAATGTGTTTCCCCATCACAAACACTAAACTATTCAACAGGCAGAGGAAATGGTCTAAAGCTGTAGGCACACCGGGAGTATAAAAACAATATAGTAAATAATTGCTTTTACTTTGGTTTGTATGTAGAAATACAAAAAGTTGGCTACGTTACTGGAAACTTTTAACAAAAGGTTATTATTATACCATGGGTTCCACAATAAGTTTTTCAGTTATTCTTTGTGGAGAGAGATGAGGTAGATTCTCTGTGTCTTTTGACACATGAAGCCATGTAGAGAATAAATAACATTTACTTAAATGCTTGCTAATACCTACTAAATAGTTGGAGATGATTTCAATATACCCAGAGACCTTTGCCACACAAACACTATCATGAAAGAGGAAATGACAACTTGTTTGTCCCCATCTCCTCCACATGTTATACTGACATCAAATATAGTGAAAGCGGGGGTTACACTGTGGGGGAGGGACATACAAAGCAACAAAGAAATAATCTTATAAATGCGTTAGAAACACATGCATGAAAGAAACGAAAACATTAAAATACATATTTAAGGGTTCATTTTCCTAACATCACATTATCTGACCTTTTCCGCTTGACTCATACCTATACTAGATATTGCAAATAAGGGAAACCATGGGACCTATGCTTCTTTGGGCCTGGCTTAAGGATTCAGGTACCTGTTGCAACAATGAGAAGTACAAAATGTCATGTCAAAACCAGCTTTACAATGTCGGTGTGTGGGGGGGGAGGGGGGTATAATTGGGTGGGGGTAGGGGGGAGGCTGGGAAGGGAGGTGAAGGGTAAACAAAGGAGGAGGCTGCAATGCTTGGTAAGAAATGTATGCATTATCCTGCCCATGTAATTGTAGCCCCTCTGTACAATATGTTCTCAAATAAAATAAAATAATATTAAAAAAAAAAAAAAGAAAGAGGAAATGACAGAAAATTGGCCAGTATTGCGGAGAGGATACAGATATATTGGCTGCACTCTCCAAGGACTTCAGAGTGAACTAATATGGGAAAGGATTGTTTGCCCTTCACTGCTCCACAAACTTACAAGAGGAATAAGAACAGGTTTTTAAGATTATTGTCATTTTACTTTCATCTCTTAACTAGTGTTTCTTCTCATCAAGTTTTTCAAGTAAGTTTTAGAAAATAAAAAAGAATATTATTCCAGGTGATGTGGTTCACATCTTTAATCCTAGTTTGATCAGTCTGTGTGATCAAGTTTTACATAGTAATGGCCTGTTGGAAAATTATAAAACAAACAAACAACAAGCAACATGTTTCAAGCCATGATTTAATTAAGAACATCTCAATCTGTTTAAAGTTTATTTGGAAAATTGTTCTGCAACCTCATGATTACTATATGTGAAATATAGCAGATTTTCTTGTAAATTTTACTTGTGTAGCATTCTGGGGAGTTTAGAGAAGTCACAAAAATTAGCTTATTTGGGGTAGTGGTTTCATTGCATAGAACGCTGAGTATAGTTTCATTGTAGAATGGATGCAAATTGCTAAGAAGTAAAGTATCTTTTCAGTTGAATCTAAAACATTAGTATTTGGTGCAGTTGCGCAGTTGCTCTCTTTCAGATTATTGTGTTTATTGACATACGAGTCAAACATTGGCAACTATTCTGTGTCATTGGTATAGGCTAAGGAGAACACTATTAGAAACAAACATCATGGCAAACATTTATAAGGACCTATGATCTTTATACAAGTTGTTCTCAATATTGTTGATGAACCACCATAAAAGCTTTTGATCAAAGTAGAAAAAATCAAATTTATGATGAAAACACAGGTCAAATTCGTGTATACTTTCTCAATAACTCTCCAAAACATATTCTAGATTGAGTACTAATCTTCTAGAAAAGAAAACAATAATAATCCAGAAAGATCATAGTGACACTGACACTAGCGAAAAGGATGCTGGACAAATAGGTCTCCCTGGTCTGCTCCAAGCTTCCTTTACCATCTTCATCAAATGCATGATTAAAATATCAAATAATGTCTTATGGAGAAAATACTGCAGTGTGGACTCTGCATTTTAGGTTTGATTACTTCCTAAATTTACTTGTTGTTAAATTATTTAGTCTGAAATGGAAACAAGCACTAAATTTGAACTTGATCCTTTGAGAATGCCCCTACTTTATATAAACTGTAACTCTTAAGAGCTGCTTGTGAAATGTTCTGAGTAGACATGAAGATGGACAATTATAATATGATCAGCTGCAAGCTTGATTTGAATGCTACTGAATACTACAGAGATCCACATAGAGGTTCTAGATGAAATAAAAACTGCCTTGGTGGCCAGGCATATTTAAAACTTCTTATGTCTATCAGCTCTGTCCTAGCCCCTGACACAAAAGCACCTATTAGATAGATGTTATTCATCTATTAAAAACAACACATCAAAGTCTTTCCCAATGCCAGATGGTCACTTTCTAACAAAAATTATGACTAAAATTTCAAGGAAAAGTTTTAATCACTTAAACAATTTTAAAATCTATCACTTCCATGCCATTACTACTACTACTTCTACTACTAGTACTACTACTACTATGATGCCAGTCCTTGGGCTTGAATTCAGGGCCTGGTCCCTGTCCTGGAGCTTCTTTTGTTCAAGGATAGTGCTCTACCATGTGAGTCACAGAGCCACTTCTGGCTTTTCTGTGTAGTTTATTAGAGATAAGAGTCTCATGGACTTTTCTACCCTGGCTGCCAGTGGACTCCCATACTTGGCGCTCAGCCTCCTGAGTAGCTAGGATTATAGGCATGAGCCATCAGCACCTGAAATTATTACTCTTTTAATAATACCCCCAAGTTGCAAAGACCTCTACTTTAAAATATATAGATCCATGAAATTTTTTGATGTAGAAAATCCTGAGACAGAGTTTTATCAAGTGTTTAGCATGTTATCATCCCTGCTTTTCCCAACACGTTTGGATTGTTTTTGCTGTAAATGATTGGTATTTTTGTTTGTTGTTTCATGATACACTACAGATTATCTGCTTACAAAACTGGTAAATCAGTTTTGAAGAACTATTTGACCATTGACTTCATTCTAATTATGAACCCTCAGAAACAGAATTTCTTAGCAATTCATTCCCTGAAACTCACTTATTTCACCCAAGATCTCACTGGTAGCTTACTCCTTTTCCCCAATGGCTTTCTAAACCTTGATGTTCTTCCTTCTGTACCTCTTTGCTGTTTCTTTAATGCATGTTCTGTGCCCTGGATAAAATCAGAGAGAAAGATTAAGTCCGTTCCACTCTTGGTCTGTTGTTTGTGTTTTAGATTTTCTACTCCTCTTCCAGAGATGGGTTGTAGTTTACCTGCTTTTTACTTTTTGAGGCTCCACAATGTATATACTAGCTGTCCTTCTCCAGACTACGTACATTCTCTTCAGTCCTTTTCTGGGAGTGGGCAATGGTAGCCAATTGGTGCTATAGGTACAACTATCATCTGTTTTTCTTCTTTACTTCTTTGTTCCTTGTGGTCTCTTTGAGAGCCCCATGAAAGGTTTTCCACTTCACTTTTCTAAAACATTATGTTGCACCCTTGTATTGCCTTCTACTATAATGTAATTTAAAAATATATTTCTAACAGATATAGTTGGGAAAGTGAGGATTAAGCAAGGGGCAGAGCAAATCCTAGTATTAAGAGGCAAACAGAAAGAAGTTTATTATAATCATTCCCATTATCTTCTCTATCCATTAACATTCCTTCTGAGTACCCAAGATGCCACTTTCTTTCTCCTTACCTCCCATGCAGAACTTCTGTACATAGTAACAGGGATAGCATTCCTGAAACTGAAATCCTGTAAGAATAAATAAAAGCAAGCAATTGAAACTATCTGAATGGGCTTTTGTGGAAAAAGAAAATTGCTTAATACTTGTTTACCATGGCAAAGCAGCAGCTATGAAGCTGGACTTGTTTCCTGAGGATTAGAAATGGAAATCTCCTTTCAGCTACTCTCATTAGGTCTAAATTCCATTTTACAAAAAAACTACACCTATTAGAAGTAATAATAATTTTATCATAGTTAAACTAAAGTCCACAAACATTTACACACAAAGGACTCTATGGCTTCTTAAAATTGTGTAAGCTTATATTACCTTTTCTAAATGAGATTGTCTATTCCTGCAGCTTTAGTAGGCTTCAATGTCACCTCCTAAGGAATCTTATCCATTCTTATGCTTTAATTTATAATCTGTATGTTGAAGGAACACAAATATTCACCTCATTGCTCCCATATGTATCTCTGCCTGCTGTTCAAGTTCTAGATGTTGACACTGTATCTTGAGTTGAAAATATCCAAACCTTTTCAACACATGCCATTTTTTGTGTTCTTCTTTGATGTACATCTATGCTCAAATGAGGAGCAAAACATACCATTGTTTAGTTGATTTAAAGATTTATTTTCCTTCCTTGCAAGTTTTATGGATAAATAAATAAATAAAAATAGTTGCTGGTGTCACCAGGGGAATAAAAGTATAGGTAAATGAAAACCCAAGTTAAAGATAGGAAGCTAATTTCAAAGGAGAGGTAAATTTGAAACTAAAGGTTCGGATTTCAGCAACCAGAAGGAGTTTTGATAAGGGAAGTAATAGTTCTAGAACCAGAACATAAAAATAAGAGCAAACATGTTCAAGGTTAGTGTTAATCTGTCAGTGAAAGGAGACAGGTCAGAATGTGGCTCAGGTTGCTGGCATGCCTGTCCAGATGGTGCTTGCTATGTGGGCAAAGGGTTGAGGTCAAGATAAGACTTGGGAAGGGCATGTGCCATGAGGGGAGAATTAAGCTCAGAATAGGATTTAGTTTTAAGAAGCTTCCTTCTCTTGGAAAACAAGAACTGACTGGCAAAGAAATTGTGGAAACTATATCGAGTATTAGCTCAAAGCACACAGCTCACTATAGCAGCTGATTAAATAAGACTAGGCTTAGCACAGTAGTATTCAAAGAAATTGGTGAACATAACAACCCCAAATGCCATGCTTATTATTCACTCTTTCCACCTGGCCACGGGCATCACACACTATTATAATTCCCAGGAATAAACCTGCCCTCCTATTTACACTGTGAACTACTTGAGGACTTTATCAAAATTTTGCTTCATTGAGTCTCACATTTTCTCTCAATTAAAATTACAGAACAAAACTACTTGAAGTCTTTATTTCTATTTTCAATGTTTATAAATTAAAACAAAATACAAAGCATTTGTAAATGTCCCTGGGAAAATAATAGCACAAATAAATGAAAAAGTGAATGATTTATGCTATTATTTGATCCCAGGTAATGTGCAGATTCTTTTAAATTGAATGAGTTAAGTGGGTCTATTACATAAGTAATTGGGTCCCTGAAAAGCACTCTGATAATAATAAGGCAAAGTGATTAGTATTTAGTGAGAAGCATTATTAATGTTTCAGGATTCCTGCTTTTAAGATAGTCATTACTATTGTATTATTGTACTTACTGTCATTATTCCCACTGTTTTATTGTTTTTCTACCAGTTGCTTCATTTAGTATATTTTTCTAAAGGCACAGTTAACAGTAGGGATCTAAATATTTTGATTCTAGTCAATATGCTCTGTGCTTCCCAATATATTGACTACCTAAGATTTTAATCTAAGTGCTATGTGCCATAATAATGTCTAAAAAATCTTTGGAATTCACCTACTATTCTCTTGATACATCTTGAACTGGGAAAAAATTTTTGCCAAATATATTATTATGTTGCTTTGTAGACATAAGGATAGTACAATAGCTTTAATGTAGTGACTGAGATGTCCCTTTAGATGGAGTTTGATGATACTGTCTCAAAACTCCTCTATGTCTTTTTAAAAAGAGCTTTAACATTCTGTTTGGAGTTTTGTGACCATTTTTTTTCTTGATGTGCCTTACCTTTCTTCATCCCAGCCTGTCTTCCTTTTCCTCTATACTGATTTTGGTCAGTTGTGAGGCTTGCACGCAAGGCCTGGGAGCTGTCCCTGAGCCTCTTTGTGCTCAAGGTCAGTGCTCTACCACTTGAGCCACAGTGCCACTTTTGGATTTTGAGTGGCTTATTGGAGATGAAAGTATTATGTAAACTATCTCCTTTAGACAATACATTATGAGCTACCAAGATTACTAGCCTGCTCTATAGTCATATAATAAAATAAATGGGCTATTAATGCTGTTTAAGGTGTAAATGTGTGCATTTTTCCCATGGAGCATGACTGCTTCTTTATCAATTGCAACAGTTACCCACAGTCTAGCTTTCTCTCCTCCTAGATGAGATGTAACAATTACAGATTTGCATTTTGCTTTCTGCCTCTGCTTCCTTCAACTCTATAACCCCAATCCCAAAGTTCAAATGCTGTAAGGCATTATAATGTAGGTTGGAATCTTAAGTGAATTCCAAAAAAACAGAAGTTTGCTCCCCAGTGTGTAGCAGTGTTCAAGGTGAGGCTTTTGAAAAGTGTTTGGACCATTAGAGCTCTAACCTATTGAATGGATTAACTCATTTATATATTCAAAATCTAGTTGGTTACTGGGAGGGAGAAGAAACTTGAGGGGGCAAAGCCTCATTGGGAGAAGTAAGTATTTGGGGGTCCTGCCCTTCAAGGGGTTATTTTGTCTAGGTGTCTATCTCTCTTCATTCTTCCTAGCTACCATAACATCAGCAGCTCTGCTTCACAATGTACTCTGCCATAATGTTCTACCTCCTCTAGGCCCAGAACCAAGGAACCAAGTGACCATGAACTAACACCCTGGAACTCATGAGTCAATGGACATATTTCCTCCTATGTCTATTTTCTTAAGCTGATATTCTTGTGTATTCTGTCACAGAGACACAGTGTCAACACATCTTGTTATTGTGTCATCCTCAGGTCCAGAAATCACTTTTGTCTTCAGTATCGATAAATATTAAGTCCTAGCTGATAGTAGCAGGTCAGCTCCTAAAGCATGGGCTGATTTTTCTTTCTCATATCAAAGTTCTTAGTTATTTCAAGAAATCTAATTACATATATAAAATCTAATTACTACAGTTTTGATGATTATCTAGTAACATACCTTTGTTATTTCTTTCCTAAGCCCTAATTTATGTGTAACACATTTGGGAATTAATTTAATGTCTGTTTTGCTAGTAATATATTGGTCAGTAAGAACCATAAGGTCAGAATAATTTGTGGATAATAATTGTGCTTGTGCACAGCACAATTATTGGGGCTGAACTCAGGACCTGGACATTGTCCCTGAGATTTTTTGCTCAAAGATACCACTCTGCCATTTGAGCCACAGATCTATTCTAGCTTTTTGGTGATTAATGGAAGATAAGAGTCTCATAGCCAGACGCCTGTGGCTCATGCCTGTAATCCTAGTTACTCAGGAGGCTGAGATCTAAGGATTGCGGTTCAAAGCCAGCCCGGGCAGGAAAGTCTGTGAGACTCTTATCTCCAATAAAACACTCAAAAACCAGAAGTGGCGCTGTAGCTCAAGCAGTAGAGTGCTCACCTTGAGCTGAAGAGCCCAGGGACAGTGCCCAGGGCCAGAGTTCAAGCACCATGACCAACCAAAAAAAAAAAAAAAGAGAGAGAGAGAGAGAGAGTCTCACAGACTTTCCTGCCCAGGCTGGCTTTGAACCTTGATTCTCAGATCTCAATTTATTAATTAGCTAGGATTATAGACATGAGCTCCCAAAAACCTCACTATGCACAGACTTAATTATTTTATGTAATATAATCTTTTATATAGCCATATCATTAAGATAGCTTGTTATGTAAATGAAAAACTCATGTATCTTTGAAAAATATAAAATAAAGAAGAATAAGCCGAGCACAGGTAGCTCACACCTGTAATCCTAGCTGCTCAGGAGGCTGAGATCTAGGATCATGGTTAAAATTCAGTCCGTGCAGGAAAGTCCATGAGTCTCTTATCTCCAATAAGTAGTGCTGTGGCTCAAGAGGTAGAGCACTAGCTTTGAGCTGAAGAGCTCAGGGACAGTGACTACGCCCAGAGTTCAAGCTCCACAACTGACAATAAAATAAAATAAAATAAAATAAAATAAAATAAAATAAAATAAAATTTTAATTTCTGTGAATTGCTTTCTAAAAACTTAAGGAGTCTTTCAATAGTGATAGTTTAATACTCAGATTGTAGAATTTTGAGATACGACTGGAGGCCTGTCTTGGTGGTAGGGCACCTGCTTAGCAAGTTTTGGGGCCTTAGGTTCAAAGTTAACTATTGAACAAAAAGATTGAGTTAGAAATTACTTTAAATCAATATATGTATCTCAGTGGAATTAATACATATGTTAAATATACATGTACCTACATTTTTAGATGTGAAAGATTCCTTCTAAAATTATGACATAATCTGATGTTTTGGTATTTCAACAACAATCACCTTTCTTTTTTAAATTTAATTTTTTAAATTGACAGTATATTACCTTACCAAATCCAATATGATGTTTTAAAATATATACATTGTAGAATGAAAAAAAATATGTTTCCTCACAGTTACCATTGTTATCATTTTTATTGTAAGGATTCTTTCTACACATGTCTAAATAAGAATGTAAACTAGAAATTTGTATCATCATGGGCTTTGCTTAAAAATACCCACTGATGAGATAATCTGTAAATACCCTAAAGTATATTCATGTACTGAAATCAACTCATTCATTGGCTCATTTTGATGAGTCTTTTCTTTACCTAGATCTAGTTCTTGATTGTAAACTTTGAAATAAAATGGCCAATATCTCCTGTTGGTCTGTGGCCTTCTGCCCCCCCAAACCACTTTTGTGACTTTTGCTCCCACTGTTACCTTCCCCTGGCCACCTCTTCCCACTCTGTGCCCACAGTGCTGACACACTTGTCCCAGTTCTATACTACACCGTAAGGCCAACCTGGGAGTCAGCTCGTAACCCAACCTGTTAACATGTTACCTGTGTGGGAAAAATGAGAAATAGATGAAAAACTTACTTATTTTAAAATATCAGTTCGTATCTGTGTCCCTTTGCTATCTGCTCTGTGACATGTTAGCCTTTGTAGCACATTCATTTCTTCAGAGACAGTATTACAAAAGTGCCAAGACCTTTGGTTCTTTTCTTTTTACAGTTTTGCATTTACCAACTGACGTTTTAATTCCTGTCCAGGTCTCATCACTTTTCCATTTCTCCCTACTGGTGTCCCAAGGGACCATCAAAAAGCATATTTCTCCTACTCATGGTGATGACGCTCACAGTTTGCTTTTGGTTCTGTGCTATGACCATAAACTGCAAGCACATTCCTCAGTAATCCCAACTCTGTTTAGAATGGGACAATCTGTTCCTTTTTATGTGAATACAAGTAAATACAAGCTACATCTTTTCAGTGTTACAATGGTCCTTCAGCTGGAATGCTCATTACAATTTACTGCTTTCCATGTGACCATTCAGAGAAATAAACTCTTATCCTGTTAATTTCCCTTACTTACAATTACTTAACTGCTATTTCAATTTAAAAAACATATTCAAGCACCTTAAAATAGCCATCAGTGCCTGAAAATCTTCTGTTCTTTTTCTGTTTTTGGTTGGTTGTGGGGCTTGAACTCACGACCTGAGAGCTGTCCCTGAGCCTCTTTGTGCTCAAGGTTAGAGCTCTACCACTTGAGCCACAGTACCACCTTTGGTTTCTGAGTGGTTTATTGGAGATATGAGTCTCACATGGACTTTTCTGCTTGGGCTGGTTTTGAACAAGATCCACAGATCTCAGCCTCCTAAGTATCTAGGATTACAGCCTTGAGCCACTGGTGCCCCACTTCAGCTCTTCTTAATATTTTTCTTACTCTATTACATAATTTTTACATTAAAACTTCCTTTCAATCTCCTTTGGAAATTCCCTTTTCACTCAGTTGTCAGACAAGCTGTGTCATTTGTCCTCTGTCTCCTGATTCATTAGTTCACATCCTTATTTTGGTGGCATTTATATTCTGGGAACTTCATTACTTAATACTCTTGAAAATTCGTGACGATTTGAGTGTATAAAGAATAAAAGTTGGAAATTTTTGAAGTGATTACTTTTCACTTCTAAATTCCCATTAGTGCTTTGAAAGTATGTTTTCTTAGCATATGAAACATTTCTTGGTATATAGTGTTAATCTTGAGCCTTTCAGTCTTTTGTGATCTATTTATTTTTATTTTTCTACCTTCAATTTTCCTCTTTTCCCTTCTTGTACCTTCTTCTCCTCTCTTTTCTCCTTCCTTTCCCTCCCTACCCTCTTCCTTTCCTCAGCTCCCTTCCCTTCCACCTTTTCTTCTTGTTTGTTGTCTCTTTCCCCTCTTCTCCCTCTCTCCTTCCCTCCCTTCTTTCCTCCCTCCCTCCCTCCCTCCCTCCCTCCCTCCCTCTCTCACTTCCTTCCTTCTTCCACAAATCTTCCTTCCTTCCTTCCTTCCTTGGTTCATTTTGATTTTTTTTCTTTATTTTATTTTTTATTTTTTGGGTCTGGTCGTGGGGCCTGAACTCTGGGCCTGGGCGCTGTCCCTCAGCTCTTCAGCTCAAGGCTAGCGCTCTACCACTTGAGCCACAGCGCCACTTCTGGCTTTTTTCTTTTTGCTTATGTGGTGCTGAGGAATCAAACCCAGGGACTCATGCATGCAAGGCAAGTGCTCTTACCACTGAGCCACCGTCCCAGCCCATTGATTTTTTTCTCTTTATGAGACCAAGTTTTGTTTTGTTGCCCAAGCTGGTCTCAGCCTCCTCAGAGCTGGAATTACAATATGCCATACTTCTGCTTACTTGTCAGCCCCTGAAACATTCTGAAGATGCAAATTAGATCATGATGTGTGGTGTTTCAGTCCTTTGAGTATTAGATTGGTAGCTTTTTGCACTCTAGCATCTTATATCTCTTAGTTCTAGAGATTATTATATATTCTACCCCTATTTCTTCATTGTGGTTTTAATTTTATTTCCCTTTCTATGGAAATCCCTTTATATATAAATTAGGCATATTCTATGACTCTTGCTACTCTACTATCACAACTGCCCTACTGGATTATTTCTATAATTATTGTTTAAATTTTTCAGATTGCTGCCTTTTAACTTTATCACTATGGTGCCTTGGTTTGCTATTGTAGTAGTAATTGTCTTACAGTTTGAAGGCATTAATCATAAATACATGTTTTCTTTATCATTATTATCTTTAAGTAGTTGTACAAAGACGTCTCAGTTCACCATGTCAGTCTATGAGTACAAGGCATCTAGATCATCTTTCATCATTCTTCTTTGTCTCTCCCAGCCCCACCCAAGTCCTCAGGTTTCTTAATTCCATTTTCACGTACATTAATTGAAGATTACAAGTTCCTCTTCTCACCCTTTCTCACTTCATTTGTCTCCCAGCATATAAAGTAGATTAGCTTAGGCTGGTCTTGTCGTAGTCTCCTTGCCTTATCCTCCATATTAATTATCATAAATATTAATTAGCATAAATATTAGTTTTTAAAATAACGTTTTTCTGCTTGTTTTCACTAATTGCTTGTTCATTTTTTTAAATTGTGTCTTACGGGTCCTCAAAATACTAGTGGTTTTCCATTTATATTTTAAAGTGTAGACAACAAGTGAAGATTTACACAAGAGTAAAAATGCCTCACCTCATCAGTAACGTAGGCAGGAAAATTTGGAATGCAGCTAGTCTGAGCTGATATAGGGTGCAAGAACAGAACCCCGTATTTCCAAAACTTTGTACCAAAATTGTAAATTATCTTTTAATTTTGTATTTGCTATTTATGAAAATGATACTAGTATACCAATCTTTTCATTTCTTAAATATTTTAAACATTCAAACCTGTTTAAAATTATATACAGGGCATATATTTTATTCCTACTGGATGGTGCTTCTGGAAAGTGATCCATATCCAGGTTGTTTTCCCCATTTACCTCCATTAAAAACCTCATTTTTCACTGTATTTGATGTCAGTGCCCCGAATCTTGTATATACACTTTTCTAATTTGGGAAAGGGAAGGAAAAAAACAAAATGCTTAAATAGGGATACAGGTTGACCCATTGTAACTATGAGATGCACAGACACTATGTTGAAAATGAACTTTACAATTTAGGCAGGGGCGGGGCGGATGGGGAGGGAGTGTATTTGTGGACTTGGGAGGGAAAGGATGATAGGATACTCAGGGGGAAAAACAAAGGAGGAGGTAACAATGCTTGATAGGAAACGTATTCATTACCTTGCTCATGTAACTGTAACCCTCTGTACAGAATTTTCTTTCTTGCTATTGTTTCCAACATATTTATATGATGATTTCTTTGTTGCTTTGTATGTGCCTCCCCCATGGTATAACCCCTGTTTTCACTGTATTTGATATTCGTATAATTTGTGGAGAGGAAGGGAAAAAACAAAATGTTTAAATAGGGATACATGTGGACCCATCGCAACAATGAGATGTACAAGATGCTATGTCAAAAAACGAACTTTACAAATTTGGCTTGTGGGAGGGGGGGATAGAAGGGCAGGGATGGTAAGGAGAAACAAAGGAGGAGGCAGCAACGTTTGATCAGAAATGTATGTACTCATTACCTTGTTCATGCAATTGTAACCCCTCTGTACGGTATTATCACAATAGAAAGAAACAATAATAATAAAGAAAAATGTATAAAAATACTATGAATCTATGATTTCTCTTACACTTTCTCTTTGGCCACAGATAAATCTTATAAACATTTGTTTGCCAGAATTCTGGAAATGGAATGGAGAAGGATATAGGGTGTATAGTTGCATATGTTTCAACAAATATGTGTTCCATACACCTAGCTGAATCTCTTGTTATTATGTCCAGTCTTTGGTTTGAAACTCAGTTCTCCAAAAGTAAGCACTTAAACTTTGGATCATATGTAGAAGAAGACTGGACAGGACTAAATGTATGGGGAGAAGAAAGTCTAGAGCTTAGATCTTTTCCTTAGGATACAAATCAAGTTACACTCTGATTTCCATGGATCCATAGTACTATTTAGGTTTTCATAGCAGATTCTATTTTAGTCTTACAGGCTTCATCGTCTAGGCTAACATTATTTATAATCTATTGCCCATCTGCTTTCTAAAATTAACTTGCTTGTGATCTGTATTATCTGTATCTTGGAGCCAAACAATGTATTCATTTTTGTAAATTCTGTTAATTGCATTTTAATGAGGTTTTGAGTCCAAGAAAAATAACCCCTGGGATCTGCCATGTTAACCAGAAGTCTTGGCCATGATTTTAAACACTAGAATAACCTTGTTAACCCCTTGTTCAGTACTTCGTGCCTGCTGGCGTTAAGCATTTAAGTGTCCCATTACAGGATCTTTTTATGTTTCCCTCTATCTATAGACATGAGGTTTCAAGTTTGGGCTTGGGAGACTAATCTGTCCCTTTTCATAACATATTACTGCAGTGCTAATGTAATCACCTAAGTGTTTTATGTAATTCCTTCATTTTATTTGCTTAGAATTTCACTTCCTTAAACTTAGATTCAACTAATCTTCTCGGGAAGATTAAGGATATAAAAGTTTGTGAACATACTCTTAGAATTTCAGCCTCCACATTCTCTCTCTCCCAACTGAAGGTCTGGCACATGTTTGTTTCCTCTAATGTAATCTAAGATGATATTGTGAAGTATTGAGACACAAAGCTTTGTTTCCTCCCATTCTCTTCACTTTCTTTTTGGTCTAAATGATATTAATCAAAAAGTTGAAGATGTGATTTCAGTGGAGCGACAGAACTGTCCTGACACTACTGTCTGTTTTTCATAAACGTTTGAAAGATAGCCAAAATTCACCCAACAGCACATTCGTTCTTGCCTTTCACTCAACAGGTCAATGAGAGTTTTTTAGATCAGAAATGTTTCTCAGAACAAATCTCAACAATACACCAGGTCCACCATGGCATCAAGCCTTTGAGTATCATTGGGTGTGTATGGAGAATAGCCATGAGCATTTAAAAGTAATCCATGGAAATGATTGGAACATTGAGTTGTGTTCACTGTCCTGAGACAAATATGTCAGAGCAGAGGAAAGAGCTATCTCATACAAAGTATTCCTGGCCAGAACAAGGAATAGCCATGGATGGGCTGCTCTGTGTTCTCTTCTATCAAAGCATTGAGAAAATCATAACTTGATTTTATTTTTGCCAATTCTGAGGCTTCAACTCTGAGCCTGGGTGCTGCCTCTGAGCCTCTTTGTGCTCAATATGAGCCTTGCCATTTGAGCCACAGCACCACTTCTGGATTTTTGTAAGTAGTTTATTGGAAATGAGTTATGGTGACGTTTCTGCCTAGGCTGGCTTTGAACCCTAATCCTCAGGTCTCAGACTCCTGAATATCTAAGATTACAGGTGTGAGCCACTAGCACCTGGTCATAACTTGATTGTTAAACCAGAAATTACTAAGAAAGGTCAGCATATAAAGATGTCTTAATATTGAATGTATACCATACCTTTTCATTAGATAGAAAGGAGGTTTGTGGTAAAAAAAAGAAATGTAGAAAAATAGAATTTCCATTTTGCTTACTCGAATCTTTTATGACCACAAAACTAAATTCCTTTTAAATAATGTAAAATTATTTTCAAGGTTTCTTGTGATAGTTCTCTCTTTTTTTATTGTGAGAATACCATACAGAGGCGTTTACAATTACATGGGCAAGATAATAAGTACATTTTTTATCAAGCATTGTTGCCTCCTCTTTGTTTCCCCTTCCCATCCCTTCCCATACAATAGTTCTCTCTTATCAAGACAAATGAAACCCTTTTCCTCAGTCTATTATAGCATCTCTTTGATATAAATAAATTTACTATTCATGCTCCATTTGCCAGGATAGACAGCTATTCCCCTAAATGCTAGAACTATGATTCATACATGTAATTCTGATTTAATTTGAAAATCTTAATATATATCATATTATTTTACTTTCAAGAAATATATCATTTTACTTGAAATAAATATGTCACTTATATGAAGCCATCTGATATTTCATTGGTCTTCAAACTCTATATTCAAACTGTATATATACAAAATCCATATGTATACAGTTTGAGCAAATAATTGTCATATTACAGTCATATGATAGTCTAATACTTTAGAATGGTTACTATAGGGACAAGCTAACATTGTTACAGCAAGCAATTATTTTAATATTTATTTTAAATATTTAATATTTGATAAATAAGATGAAAGCAAATGTCAATAAACATGTCCTAACATCTGAAGAATCATGTATGATTGTTTAAAAAGTCAATCACTACCACCACATCCACCTCAAAATCAGATTGTGAAGATAAGCACATTGGGCTTTTAATATCCACTAATCATAAAGTCCTAAAGAGGAAGTACTATAAGATACCACTAAGCTGAAATGTTTATAAGTTTATATAAATACATATTTCTCCAGTTGTCTTATTTTAGTAGATTGCTCATATATCTGAACCTTTGTCCCTTTGCTTAGACAGAACTTCAGTTCAATTCAGGGGAAATGTTATCCAATTCTTGTTTGGGGCTAAGAAAGACACTTACTTCAGGACATTGAAACACTTACGTGAAAGCTTTGAGCAAGATTTTGCTTCTTATTACCCAATCCAATTGAGCAACAGAAGGAGAGACTCCAGGAAAAACTGTGGGACAGAGGCCAGGGAATGAGTTACACGTGGAGGAAGGATCTATCCTCAAACTGACCTTTGCTTCTGGGAAGGTCAGTAGTGCTTCAAAATGCCTGAAACCAGGAGAGCTCCTTGTGTGACAACTACAAAATATATTTTTCAATAGCGACTTCTGAATACTCAAAAGACTTTTTAAAGGGTAAAATAACAACAATTAAAAGGGAATGTCACTACTTTTCAAAAACAAGCTTCCATGATATAGTATACCGCAGTAGGTTATCTCCCCAATGGCTTAGTGTGAACAAGAGAAGAAAACAAAAACAGATCTTTATTTAAAAATACTTTTCAACTGTGCTTCCAAATGAAAGTTTCTTCATTTATATTTAGTTTCTTTAAATCAGGATATATTACTTAGCTTTAAACTTACCATGAATAATTATTTACATATAGAGGTTTCTTGTTCCCTTAAACTGGAATAGAACTGTTTGTTTTGTTTTGTTTTTCACTCCTAACATTCATAGTAACATGATATGCTTTCATTTATAGTAAGATACATAGAAATGCACTAAGGCATTTTTTATCTTTGCTATATTCAACAAAGCAAAGAAATCTGCAACTGTCATAAATGTTCAGTTTTTTATATTTTAGCCTAAATAATTTTAGTTTGAAAAACATGACTATGCTTCCAAAGTTATATTTAAATATTTTTAATTCTTTATTCATTATTTTCAAGCTCCAATTTGGTATTTCTTTAACAAGTCAAACATATTTACCCTCATTTTCTAAATTTAAGTGGATTTTCCTTTAGATCAAAAGCTACTAAATAACAAATCAAAATGCTTATAAAGTGCAATCAATAGTTTTTCTACACTCGGCATTAAATATAATTTTTGAAACAAATTTTTTTATTTTCTACTTATGTATCTTTCTGCTAGTAAATTTTGAACATTTAGCAGACTAAAAGAGGAATTGACTTCAAGTCAGTTGACTACAAATTTTAAGATTAATTGCTCTTGAATTCTAAGGTGAAACTGCATTTTTTTTCTAGTAGTGCCTGATTTTGGAATTTGAGTGATTTTCAATGACTAGCATATTTTGAGGTTACTACAGCAGCATTTTTCATTTTCCCCCTTAGAGTTTTTGACTTGGGATAGAGATTGCTACATTTTTCTAGAGATGGGGAAATGACCTCTGCCTTCCTTCCTCTTCTGCATTGGCCAATAATGCCTAGTAGTTTATCTCTGACTCATATGTGAGAAAAGAGCTGAAGTGTATTTTCTCTATGAAGCTTGTCATTTATCTTTTCAGACTTTACCCACTGGAAATTTCCTCACTTCCCAGACTGTACTATAAACCTTCAGCCTTGTTTGTGCTACTTGGTGATGATTTATGTTTATCTGACCTGATTGGCAATAGGTACTGATTTATTTTTTTATGTGTGTGTTTTTATGTTTGTGTATGTATATTGCTACTGGAGCTTGAACTCAGGGCCTTGCAGTCTGGCTTAGCTTTTTTGTTTAAGGCTGGTGTTCCACCACTTGAGCCATACCTCTACTTCCAGCTCTTTGCTGGTTAATTGAAGTTAAGAATCTCATAGAGTTTTCTGCTTAGCTGGTTTCGAACCATAATACTCAGATCTCAGCTTCCTGAGTAGCTAGGATTAGAGATATGAGTAAAGAGAGATTAACCTTATATCTTTGAAATTCTCTGAACCCAGAGTTAGTTATCACCAAGATACATTAGCATATTATACTTAAATGGTTGTGTGTATAAATTTGCTATTAATAGTAAATCTATATAAAAAATTCTAAAGCATCAACACAGCATAGAAAAGTACCTTTGCTGAGAGATTTATTCTGACAAAAAGAAAGAACTTAGATATGAGCAATAAAGGCTTACTTATACTTTACTAAGTATCCTTAAATTAAAAGTTTAATTTTAAACATTACTTGTCAGTTAGTTGTATAAATTCAAAGTTAGCTGTTTTATGCTAATCTGGAAATGCTTGCATTTATGAAAGGTTTCCTTGTGTCAGTTAATTTCTCTATAAAAGTGGCTGAGAATATTTAATTTCTATTTTTCCTGGCTCCATGGGAATATTCATCAAGACATCTGACTTAGAGGAATATGTGAGCAATTATTGACCCCTTTCTTACCTTTTCTTCCTCCTCCTCCTCCTCCTCCTCCTCCTCCTCCTCCTCCTCCTCCTCCTCCTCCTCCTCCTCCTCCTCCTCCTCCTCCTCCTCCTCCTCCTCCTCCTCCTCCTCCTCCTCCTCCTCCTCCTCCTCCTCCTCCTCCTCCTCCTCCCTCCTCCTCCTCTTTTAATATTAAGGTTTGAACCAAGGAGTTCACATTTGCTAAACAGGTACTCTAATACTTAAGCCACACCCACAGCCCAGGTTTTCACCGGTTATTTTGGAGGACAAGGTCTGTTTCTTACCCATGTGGATGCCTGAAACATAATTTGCCTACTTTTGGCTTCCCATTGCTGCTTGCCATAGCTTCCAGCTTCCCTCTGTGATGATGAATCTTACAACTTTTTCTGCTGAGACTGGTCTGCAATCATGGTTTTTGTGATCTCACCCTTCCACGTGCTTAGGATGACAAATGCATGCAACTATTCCCAGCTATTGATTAAGAAAGGATCTTGTAAATTTTTCTGCCAGGGTTGGCTTTAAGCCATGATCTTCTCCATCTCAACCTTCCAAGAAGCCAGGATTACAAGAAATGAATCCTAGAATTTCAAAAGTTGTCTCACATAAGAGGAAGAAACAGGGTATTTTAACTAAATAAGGAAGTTTTATTATCTTATTCAATCATTGAAATTAAAAATAAAAGTTATTTAAAATATAATACAATTTAGCCTGACATGGGTGGCTCACACCTGTAGTCCTAACTACTCAGGAGACTAAGATCTAAGGATTGTGATTCAAAGACAGCCCAGGCCAGAAAGTCTGTGAAACTCTTATCTGTAATTACCACCAGAAAACCAGAAGTGGTGCTGTGGCTTGAGTGGTAGCGCTGTTGCCTTGAGCTGAAGAGCTCAGGGATAGTGCCCAGGCCCAGAGTTCAAGACCCATAACCGACAAAATATATATATTTGAAAGTTTTAAAATCTTAACTTCATGCTAGTAATATAGCACTAATAACATCATATATAAATCATGATGTATAAATGATTAAAATTACTCAGCAAGCAACATTAGGTTGAATAGAATTATTGAAGAACAAAGAATTATGACACACATTAAAAAATAAATTACAACAGTTCCTTATATAAGACAGAACCTGGGGGTAAAAGAAGTTTAAATAAAGTTAAAAGTACAGGAAACAGACTTATAGTGAGAACAAGTAAGCAATACTTTGCTTGAGGGTTTTTAATATAACCATTAAGATAATTTAGAACAAGTGTTTCTAACTCCTTGGGTTCCTGAAGCCTCTCTTGTTAAAATAACCTCTCTTGTTAAAATAACATATTCTAACAATATGAAAGGTATCACACACACAGAGAAGAACTGTATCACACACTGAAGTACACAAAAAAAATTCTTGGTTTGTGAGTCAGCCCTATTCATATCTGAGCAAATGTGACTTCCTTGTGAGTCAAGACGTTTTGTGGTCTTCTCCCTGTGAGTTTTTTAAATTGGAATTGTCTTCTGTGTATAAGCTGTGTCTTTAGGAAAGAAGCTCCTCCAAACTGTTTCTAAACAAAGACAGTTTCCAAAGATCCATCTATGGGTTGGCTTATTTGTATAAATAGCTGCAATAAATGCCAGTATATCTGCAATATACACTTAATGAGCTAACCACAGATAACCCATGCTCGAACTGCTGTACCCAACAGGTGGACAGTGAAACATTTCCAAATTGGGTCTTGGAAAACTGTACTTGGTAGATGTTTTTCACGAAAGTGCTTCTGTTCATACCACGGGCGGGAGTCGGGGGAGGGCAGGGATGATAAGGGGAAACAAAGAAGGAGGCAACATGCTTGATATGAAATGCACTCATTACCTTGCCCATTAATTGTAACCCCTCTGTATGGTATTTTCACAATAAAAAACTTATTAATTAAAAAAAGAATAACTGCAGGACATAGATACACTTAATATATTGTTTGAAATATGAGGATGCATGTGGTTCTGGGGAGATACTGCCTCAAATTATGTGGGGAAAAGCCTCCTTTAGCACCTTCAATGCCCTTATTTTTCTAGAGAATAATTTCTTTGTTTTAATTTGTTTATATATATATATATATATATACACACACACACACACACACACACACAGATAACATATGGTACTATAATAGTGAGAATACTATACTCATCAAATATTGCCATCTTTGTTTTCTTCTATGCAAAAGAGTATCACTGCTGTTGCTAATAGTCAGGACCCTTTCCAATCTATCTTCATCTCTGGCTTTCCCAAAATCATCAGTGTATAATTTCTCATCCCAAAGAAGAATGCATGTGCAGTGCTGTGATTAATGAGAATAGAGTCCTACCACCAAGACATAGAATGAAGACACCCAAAGGAATTGTCATGAGAAAGTAAGCAGAGATATCCCAAGAGAGAGACTGCTGCTGTGTTCTTTTAAACGTCAGAGAGTAATTGTTTCTTTTTTAAAAGGAAAGACGCAGGGTAAATAGCAGCTCATTTTCAAACTGGACAAGTTACAAACACTAAATGCAGAGTTTACAGCAGGTTTAGCAGCTCAATTGCCACACTGGACTGTCAATCAAAATTCCATAACCATTCTTGGATAGTTAGAGGTGGAGCTGTGGGTATAGAGCAGTGATTTGACCTAAGCACTTAGAGCAAACACAACTGGAGTCATTGCTGCTGCTCTGTGCTCTTCCAACCAGCTTTTTCAACGGACTTCAAACTGGTAATTATGTCTGTGTCATATCTGAAAGTTATCTAACTTAAACATTTAGCAGGCAAGACTAGTACCTGAAATACTAAAAGTTCTTACTGTGATCTAAATTTTGCTTTGTTCTTGCAGAGTTCAGGGTGTATTTGGATTTCTTCTTTCTTTCAAAGAGTAAAATAGGTGGGGTATTAGAGGCATTCAGGCAATTATTCTGTCTCTAACTTTGAAATAAGTGTTTGCATGGAAAATCAAGAGAATGCATGGTCAGGTGCAGCAATTTTATTGTGGTCCTGCCAGTAATGTCTGTATTAGTGTGAAAAGAGGGAAAACACTAAAAAAAATGAAATTATTTAAATCCCCCAACATACTGATGTCTATGTACATACAACAATCAAGGGATAAATTAATAGGGAAATCATCTGAAAAGGAGAATATTCACATATAACGATGTTTTATTCTTAAGGGTATGCATGTTCCAGAAAGAATGCTAAATTACAGATAGCGATGTTCTACCTGAACATGACTATGTTCCAACTTGTGTTAACATTTTTAAGGTAGAGTTGGTTATCTTCCCAATATTGCAGAGAGAATTTATTCTCCCTTGCTTTAGATGGACAACATTAACAAACAGAGGTCACAGAGACAGTCTCCATTGCTGGCATTCCTGGCTTGGTGCTGGTCAACAGGTGACTTCTGTGGCTTATTTAAGAGAGGATTTTGCAATTTTATTTTAACCTCAAGTTGGAGAATTTGGTTATCAGACTTCCATGCTGACTTGTGCTCCTGAATCTGTGATATAACAGCTAATAATAAGGTATGTAAAATAACACTACACATTAACCATTGAGTAAATGCCCATTTCAATTTGTAAATTGTCCCCAAAGTATTTTCCATGGTAATCTAAATTTTTATAAAAGGCACTCACTGAAGCTGAATCTACTTGTAGAGATTATCAGAACAATTGACTTCAATGAAGCAAGTGAAATGTATCTATTTTATGTATATTATATATTTTATATATGAAATATTCCTTTTACTGGGCTTTTATTTGAGACTTGCATTATGGCACAGTCTTCTCTAGGAACAAATAATATTTGTATGCATTAACTTCATTGTGATTATTGTAAATAACTGGAAATGTAGCCTCGGGGATTAAAAACACACACAGAAGGGAGTTGTTTGCCTCAGTGGACAGGGTGAAGGAAAATGGAGTGCTGAAAAATATGCTTACGGATTGCAATAAGAAAGGCTACACATGTTCATTCAAAAAAATTATAGCTTTGTTTTTTGTACAAAGACCTATGCAATTCTACTTGCAACTTGAGTGGTTAATGTTGTTACTCAGTATAGAGCATCTGCAATACCATAATCATGGCATTTAATCAAATATTCCAGCACAAAAGATATCAGACAATTACTACATTAATGGAGATTGCCAAAATTATAATTACTTGATACAGAAAAAAATGACATAGTAGATAGTCATGCTATAGAAAATATATTTTATAAATTTTAAAGACGTTTATTCATTCTAGCATTATGCAAATGACCATTTCTGGAGAGTCACATTATATACTGCTTCTTGTTTATTCATTCAACAAATATCTGTTTGCCCAACATAAATACTGACCATTTTCTGTACTCAACTTTATTGACTTAGAGCTGTGAGTTTTCAAATGATTTCTCAGTACAAGTATTAGCATCATTTAATACAGGGACTGGTGTCTGTACAAGGTCATTGCTTTTCTGCATAGTCAAGAAATCCTCCATTAAGTTCGGTACCATGGTGTTTATGTTTGTTCTTTAGAGATGATAAAAGATCAGTGGAGGCCTAAGTATCTTCAGTCTGTGGAGTCTTGGGTTGCTTAGAAACCAGTGACTATAGGCTTGCTATGGCAACACAATTTATCAGTGAATGCAAAGTTAACTTAGCTGGCCTTGTACTGACTATAGTTTGCTGGTAAGAATATTCAGATAATCTTTTCTATCTATATTTTTATTCTTTTGCAATCAAGCTAAGTGACATAATAATATGATTTAGCCAACTTAAAAAATAATAATTTCTAATAGATTTTAACTACACAGAAGCTAAGCTTAATTTCTGCATGTATATTTCAAATTATGATGTGGGCTGGCTTCTATCATATCTATACATATATAAGTGTGTGTATAGATAGCTACAGATATATTTTGTATTAGATAAAAATCATAAGAAAGCAAAACTAGGACAGTATATTTTTATTGGTGAATGTGTGCTAAGAAAAAGGGTTGTAAATATGTTTCATATCAATAGTTCTATGTAAATAATCTATATATCTATGTACTATAATGATATTTTATTACTAACTCCTTCTTTGTAGATCATATAAATTTTATCTCATAATCTTATGTTTAAAATAATATTCTATGTAATGGACAATGAATATATTCAAAACAGATTTGATCTGGAAAACACATTTTGAAGTCATTAAAGAGATATCAGAGAGATTGCTCTTCTTCAAGTAGCTTCTGGCTCCTGTTCATTTACATTGATTTTATTCAGGCTGATGTTAGGCATGCTTTTAGATTTTAAAAACAATTGTTAATGACTTACATATTTGTCCTGTATGTGAGCTAAAATCTTCCCTGTCCTCTGTATATGTGAGTGCTGTATTTATGTTATTTCCCTATTAATTCCAACTTGGTGTTTATCACAATTAATAGCAAAGCAAGTAGCCTCTCCTGAGACTAGAATAATACAAGGCTGTATTTACTGTTCTTCTCTCCAGGGTTTTGGCATTTATACATTTTGTTTTGATATTTAAGAGTTCACCATATTCAAGATTCTCTTGAGAGTCAATAATGCAGTTTGTCTCTATTTTTCACAGGACATTATTAAGACGTGTGTGTGTGTGTGTGTGTGTGTGTGTGTGTGTGTGTGTGTGTGTGTGTGTGTGTGTGTGTGTGTGTGTGTGTTCAGGTATTAGGCAGGAAATTGGCTTGTAGAGAATAAAAATTCAGAGGTTGGAGTTGTGGCTCAGTTGGTAGAGTGATAACCAATGAGCAAAAGTGGCAAGTTCAAGTCCCAGTCTTGTACATTAAAAAAAGAGAATAAATATTCATGAGCATGGAAAGGAAACACAATAGGCAAATGGAAACAACATAGTACAACTATTTATATAATGGAAAGGAATTACAGTAGACCAGTGGAAACAATGTGGTACAACTACTTGTTAGTAATATATGTATGTTCATTACTCATTATTTGGAAAATGATTAAATCCTTTTAGTAAATAAAAAATCATTTTAATCAAGATGTCTGTGTATTAGTGATAATGGACACATAACACAACTGCTTTGGATCTTGAAAATGTTTGTGAAAAGCTGAGGAGGAACATGTCATTTGTGAACTACAATAATATAATAAATGCTAATGTTCATAAGAATATTTTTGAATATAGGATAACTAGATAATATATCTGTTTTATACATTTCCATTTTTGTACAGAGCAATTACATCTGTTCTTTTTGACATTGCATGTGTCATGCCTGCCACAGAACTGGAAAACCACCAGCCCTTTAAACTTGATATCAAGTAACTTGAAAAGGCCCAGATACCTCTTGTGTCTTTTTTTTTAAATCTGTCATGTGTTACTTATCCTTTAGTTTACTTTACAATAATTCAATCAATATTGAATCCCAAATTATCTGTCGGTTCCATAAAATTTAGGATGTGATGATAAAACCTATAAATACACTTTCAGGTAAGTACATTATAAAAATTTGATGTGGTGTAATCTTCCCCTGTGTTACTCAGAAAAGAACAAATACAATGTAAATGGAATTTTTGAAGACCTTCTTCTGTGGGCAGGATACCACATAGAGTTATGTGATATCATATTTGCTTTGTATTAATATTTTTAATATTTAATATTGTCAATATTTTCTGCATATACTATTGGAAACATTACCACAAGAGTACAGTTTTATTTTTTTCCAAAATGATTCAAAACAGGAATCACTTTGAAGTCATGTTTCTTGCCTACTCTAAGAGAAAACTTTGTTTACATATTTACTTTTTTTAAAGAGATGTGATCTAAAGTTTATGTGCTTACATAAGAGCTCAGAATCACTTCATATACTTTCAGCCTAAATCAGCTGAGTCAATACAAAGGTTTACTTGGTCCTCCTGTATTAGGGTACTTTGACCCAGGCTGGCTGTCTTTGAGTACCTAGAAATACAACAATATATGTCTTAATTCTTATCCATAGTGGCAGGAACTGGATCAAAGAAAGTGGACAGAAAATAACTTGCCAGCAAAGGTGGCACAGTAGCATTGTTTTCATAACTGTTTGAGAGAGAATATGTATTATTACACTCCTATTTTACTAACCACAAGAAATGATTAAATAGAACATTGGCATTTGTAGAAGCATGATCATTGTGAAACGGCATATCAGAAGATGGTGACAAGCTATACTTTGCTTCTATACTTACTGCAAAAAGGCAGCCTTAGAAATCACCAGGTGATCTGTGGTTTTGGGAATCCAAGATGCTTGCTATTACTCAAAGAACCTAGATGTTAAAGGGAAAGGAGATATTACCATCTTATTTTTAAGAAAACTTAGGCAGATGTACCCCTTAGAAAATGAGATTTATTCTACCACAATGGATAAACTTATTCAAATTTTTTGATTATGTGTTATCTTTATACATGAAAGCAAATTCTTGAAACATCTTTAACATTTCATACATCATATTAATCTAAATAGTCATTGCCTATTTTTATTTTAAATTTTATTTGTATACAATTGGATGGATATTAACAGTCTTCAATGGTAGTCATTATAGAATGAAAAGCAAAAGGTATTCTAAGTGATTGCTTTGCACCAAAATACTTTAAAGAAATAATCAACACAGGATTTTTCTCTAGTCCCAAACAATCTGGCAAACAAACCAAAGAATGTTCAATAAATAACACGAATCATATTTAGTTTTCATTATTTGTATTTTAATCAATTCAAGAATGTCAATCATGCTGGGTGCTGGTGGCTCACGCTACTCAGGAGGCTGAGATCTGAGGATCCTGGTTCAAAGCCAGCCGGGCAAGAAAGTCCATGAGACTCTTATCTCCAATAAACCACTAGAAAACCGGAAGTGGCGCTGGCCTTGAGCTGAAGAGCTGAGCACCCAAACCCAGAGTTCAAGCCCCACAACCAAAAAAAAAAAAAAAGTATGTCAATCATTTTCTACTATAGACTAGTAAATACAAAGTTAAGAGAATAGTGGGGGCTGGGAAGATGGCTCAGTGGTAGAGCGCTTGCCTTGCATGCCTGAGGCCCTGGGTTAGTTCCTCAGTACCACATAAGCAAAAAGAAAAAAGCCGGAAGTGGCGCTGTAGCTCAGGTGGTAGAACACTAGCCTTGAGCTGAAGAGCTGGGGGATAGTGCCCAGGCCCAGAGTTCAGGCCCCACAACCGGACCCCCCCCTCAAAAAAAAGAGAATAAGTGGTAGAAAAGTTTCAGTTTTGTATAAATTATTTTGTGTAATATATAGAGATTCAGTATTGTGTATTGAACTACCATAAGAGGCCATGTTACTTAGCTAAAACAAGTACATCACAAATCATATGAACTCTTTGTTTCTTCGAATTCAGGCAAGAATCTGTGCTTTTGTGTGCAGAATGACATGTTAATTTTGATGCAATTCAAATGCATATGTAACTAAATACACATAACTATATTACATAAAACATATATTTAATAAATAACATAAAAATACATATAACTAAACTGGAAATCAAACATCAAGTGGTAAAAATAAATCAAGGTCCAATAAATATAGTAGAGTTAAAGAAAGAAAGAAAGGAAACTGAAAATGCTATAAAAATGGTGGTATTTTCCCATATCTCAGGAAATGGGAATGTTTAATGGCTTTTAATTTGGAGTTTCATGAAATGTGACTTGCATGTTTTATAAATTTGTTTCACCTCAAATTTTTACTTGATAAAGCATGTTCAGATGGTGTGCGCATCTCACTTCACATTTACATCTCTACCCACTAACAGGAGAGAGACATCATGGAGTAGGATAGTTTTCTAGCAACAACAGTGAGCTACCGGCAGAGAAAGAACTTGTGTCTTAGAAGTCCCTGAGGACTTCCATGCTAATCAACCAGTATAAATAGCAGGACTAGTAGATCATTTGAGGATAACATTCCATACCAATGGAGACTCCCATAACCAGGATAGGAGAAAAGTTATATCCATGAACATGAAAGAGAACAGTCACAATAAACACGTGAAGCCTTGGCTTGTTGAAGGGAGAACAAGGAGGTTAATAGACACGGACATAAAGACAAGATTTCAAGACACTTCAAATGAACAGCCATAGCAGAGTTCTTTCTATGCAGCTCACAAGACAAAGTATTTTAACCATTGTCATGCCTCCATATTGTGAAGCAGATTTTAATGGTGTTCCTGAAGTATCAGGGCTAAAATGCAATTTAATAGGTAAGTTAAACTTCTCTAGTATGCAAAACATTATCTAAAACATTATGTGGAGATCCAAAGTGAATGTCATATTCTCTCTCTGTCTCCCTCCCTCTCTGTCTCTTTCCCTCCTCTCTGTCTCTGTCTTTCTCTCTCTCTTTCTCTCTCTCTCTCTCTCACTCATCTCTCCTCTCTCTTCTCACAACTGCTCTGTAAGTTTGTGATTTCTTTTCTTTTTTTTCCAAGCAAGTAATCAGTTTTCATAAAGACACACCTAGGACAACTGAGACACCTCAGTAATTTTGAATTATTCTGACTTTATAAGATATCTACCACGCACATTATCAAATAATCTGCTACTTTTTCTTCAGAGTTGGTTCTAATTTTTCCTCAAAACAAGTTATCCAACTATGACTTAAATAAAACAATGTAAACATTTTATAACATTTCTAGAAAAAGCATTTGCCTTTGAAAGTTTCATCATATATATGATACACACCTTGTGTGTGTCTATATATACTGAGCATTTATATACTAGTGGTACATAAATGTACATATTTATGTACATTTTGCAGAGTATTATATGATGCCTTATTTAAACAAAAAAACACATTTAGTAAAAAAAAATTGCTCTCAATTTAAATGCTATGGATTCTTAAAAAATGTTGAGTATGTTTCAAAATATCCTTAAGATTTAGTTTGTGAAGCACTCCAAGCCACACTGCTGGTCTCTTGCAAAACAGAAACTCAGGCTGCACCAAGAAGAGTTTCTTTTTTATTTATGGCTATTAACAAAACAACTGGAAAATAAGGTTTTGATTTCACTGTGGCGTTTTGTAGGTGGTTTTTATAAAAAATATTTTATTGTAAAGATGCTATACAGAGAGGTTACAATTACATGAGTAAGTTAGTGAGTACGTTTTCTTGTCGAACATTGTTACCCCCTCCTTTGTTTTAGTTCACAGGTGGTTTTATAACCACTAGTAAGAGCTGCTGTGTCACACAAATGTAGGACTTGTGCCAAATGTTTCTTTGAACTGTCAAACTACCAGGCAAGAGGATCATAATGCCCCATTCACAAAACAAAAAAGGAGGGGTATATTATTTTCTCTGTGGTGGTATTTTTGAAATAAGCTTTTGTTATGCTGTATACTTCTTAGAAACAATCTCCGTAGTTTACAAATAAATCTGATTAGGTGTGCTTCTTCATCCCTTGAAACTCTGTGAATGTGGGCGTGTGTATGTGTGTGAGGGTATGTGTGTTTGTGTCTGTGTGTGATTTTTAACTCTTTCAGAAAGCTAAAGCTCCTGTTACGTGTCTTTAAACATTAGATTTCAAATGGAGCAAATGTCAATAAGGTTTAAAAGGCAAACTTTGTGAGAAGTATTTGATATTTATTAAATAAAATAAAGTCACTAAGTCATATCATGCTCATAATAATTATAAACCTTTGTTTGAATACAAAGGTGACTGTCTATAAGCAGATTAAACATTGTTTATAACATAATGTTTTGTCCAAGCTAAGAGCCATTATATGTAAACTAGTTTTTCTTACCCTTTTTTTTGACAGTCATGGAGTCTGAATTCTGGGCCTGGGCACTGTCCCTCAGATCTTCAGCTCAAGGCTAGTGCTCTACCACTTGAGCCACAGCACCACTTCTGGCCTTTTCTGCTTATGTGGTGCTGAGGAATCGAGCCCAGGGCCTCATGTATGCAAGGCGATCACTGTACCACTGAGCCACCTTCCCAGCCCTCTAACCTATATTTTAAACTTTATTCTAGTCTGGGTCTCTTATATCTCTAAGCATTCAAATCTATTCTACCTTGAACTACAATAAAATGTCTTTCTGACCTATAAATATTTAAATTAATTGAGTAATTTTTCTTATAATATTTTTAAGCTTAGTGTTTTATGAGTGCCTGCCAGATTAAATCACTAATTATTGACTTTTCCTCCTGTTCCAACATATCATACTTTGGTGCTTAGTTATTTTATTACCTGGATATTTTTGTTCTTTCTTTTAATAAATTTCTACCTTCTATATGAAGGCAATTTCTCTGACAAATTGTGCTGATGCTAACATTTCCTTGAGTTTCATAGCATAATTTCAACTTTGAATTTATTTTTTTCTTCTAGAGAAGAAAAACTGTTGACCTAAGAATTTGATCTAACACCTTTTTTGGGGTGTGTGTGTGTGTGTGCTGTATGAAATTTACATATTGACATCGCCATGCCCACATAAGAACTGTCCACAAACACTTAGAGTTTCCTGTTTAATTTCTACTTTACACACTGATCCCCACTTCGCTTCTTTCAACATATGAGTAAGGTCATTCTTTATTTCTAAGGCAATATGCCACCCTATCTCTTGATTCTTGAACTGTGATGGTTTGTTAGTAAACTTTATCTCAATCATCTGCACTTTTAAAAATATCCTTGAACAGTCCTTTAAAATGATGTTAACAATCTCTATTTAAATTTTTCAACACTTTATTGGTATTCCATTATAATCTTGTACTATTTAATATTTCCTTTAAAATTTGCATGTATGTATGTATGTTTATTTTCACATGTAGCATCCTTCCTTACTATGCAAGACAAATAGAATATCTTAGTAGTTTAAAGATATCAAATAATAATAATAAATTAGATCTATGTTCTTATCTGATACATAAACATGGACATATATGTGAGAAAATAGGTATGAATAAATCTCCATTGTAATTTACTAAGAATTAAATAAATATTTTTTTCTTAGTTTTGCACTGGCAACTAATGCTTTGAGATAATTTCTGGCTCAGTAGAATGGAGTCTGACTTTGTGTATGTGTGCCAGAACTGAGGCTTGACCTCAGGCCTCCTGATCTGACTTGGCTTTTTGCTCAAGAATAATTGGCACATCTATCATTTGAGTCATATTTCAATTTAAGGCTTATTAGTGGATAATTGGAGATAAGAGTCAATCTTTTCTCCATAGGTTAGTTTCAAACCAAGATCCTCAGATCTCAGCCTGTAGGCATGAGCCACCAGCAACAAGATTGGAATCTTTCACTTGAGCTCAAAGTGATTTTGTTAATTCGTATCTCCAGGATATGCTCACTCTTGATTGTTTTCATGTGTACATAAAATTTTCTTTCTGTGAAATATTGTTACTTAAAATATTTGTTAATTGTATACAAATATTTTGAAAAGAATATGTAAAATGAATTATCAGTTGATTGCATATTCATCTTAATTTTCAAGAAAAGAATATGGGTTCTTTTGTCAGTCTGAGTTTTAACCCTGTTTAGTAAATACTCATTGTGTTACTATAAAAAATTAGCTAAAGAGCCTAGCGGGATGCTTCAATTGGTTAATAAAGGAATACATAAAGGTACTTCAATATTTGACAGATAGTAAGCATCTAAGATGTGTTAGCTGTTTATCATCATCTTCATCAATTGCAAATTTTTGCTTACCATACAATCTAGAGTTATAATACATATTGTACTGATATGTTTTACTTGGTGAACTACACACAGGAAATAATGACTCAAATTCTAAATAGAAAACATTAGATACTATATTTTGCTATCAATACTATCATATAACTACATTTTTAAGTTGTTTACCGGATGACTTGATGTTCAACTTGAGAAAATAGACTCTATATAACTTTCCTCTTTGACAAGACATCAGTAATAAATTATTATGTTGTGCTTAGTTTCAAAACTTCTTGAATAAGGCTGAGATTAGAACTTGAGGTACATGTCACACTTCTTATAGAACTTTTGTAATGCTCTGATGTCTCAATATTTGTGTTACTCAACTTATATTCTACTTGTATTCTTATAGTCAGCTTATCTGAAACAATATGATAATAATTTTCTTAAACCTTAAAATTGCTAAGGGAAATCATATTTTCCATATTCTCAAAGTGAAGGAAGTCATTCAAAACACGACACAAACTTAAAAGGAAGTGACTGGAATTTAATGAAATAAAGTATTTTTTTTTAATTTCAACATACAGTAAGCACTACAAATGGTCAAGTATTAAAAGGTTAATGGTCAGAGGTCTGGCTATTTCCTTACAAACTAACCTCTAGAAAAAGTGAACAAGGATGTTATAAATGCTTTAATGGAAAAAAATGGCTAATATAATTCAGAAAATTCATTAAGCCTCACTCAGCTGTTTACAATAACAATGAAAAATCAGCATGCATTTTTTTTTGTCACTTATGGAGCTTGAACTCTGAGCTTGGGCACTGTCCCGCAGCTCTTCAGCTCAAGGCAAACATTCTACCACTTGAGCTACAGCACCACTTCTGGGGTTCTAGTGGTTTATTGGAGATAGGAGTCTCACGGTCTTTCCTACATCTGAGATCCTAAGATCTCAGCCTCCTCAGGAGCTAGGATTACAGGCATGAGCCACAGGCGCCCAGCCATCATGCCTTTTAAACTCATTGCTCAGTCTAAATTAATGTGAATGATTTGGACAGCCCTTCTCACACATTGTTGTCTATATGTAAGAATTAAAAATTACTAAAATGTTCTCTACCTAAAAAACTTACACACTTAATCTTAGACAACTCAGTAAATAGAACTATAAGTATGAGATTTTGCATAGTTTTTGTAAGAAAAGTGAATTTGAAAAAAAAATAATGATCTTCATAAATATGAGACTGGTAAGAGACAATATATCATTCATTATGTAAGATTTTGACACAGGAACAAACTCTATTCATAATGGCTTGAAATACTTTCAAGCCATGTAATATGAAAAGTTACAGAAATCATTGTTTGGATATATTTTATATATCATATACATGCTTGCATTAAGTTACTGTGGTGGTTAACATTATCTAATTAGGTTACTGATTCTATTCCTTGGTTGCTTCAAGGAATAGTTCTTGTTTACTTCAAGGAGTCAAAGCAGGACATGTTTCATTTTCCTGTAATTGTTCATCTTTCTTGATTTATTTTATACATTTTCTAAAATAAAATATTGCTTATTATATTAGTAATAACTAAGTTTTTTTAGTAAACAAAATCTATGCTTCGCCCAATGCCAAGTCCATGTTATCACTCTTATTTATCTTTACAGTGGCTTTGTGAAGAATGTGCCACTGTGGCTAAAACGATCATGTAGATGCCAAAGAGTCATACATTCAGGAAATAATGAATGCCTAATTCAGACTTGGGCCAATTCACAAAGGTAGTGAACAATTGTAAACCCATGATATGAATAAGCAGCATAACAGCCTACTATTGGAGTTCATTCTCCTTTTAAAATATTATTATTATTATTGTATTTACTGCGAGTGTTCAGTCCGTTGATTAGCCAATAAGAGCTGTTCTGTGCTGTGGAGTCTCTGAAGTGAGCTAAGCAGACACGTTCCCTGCTTCATGGACACACCATTCTAGTAGGTTCAGAGAAGGGACTAAAATCTCAATTGTTGAGTTTGGCAACAGAAATAGGTGATCTGTTAGAAACAAAGTAGAAAGGAAAACAAGGGATGAGGTGTCCAGGAAAGGGGGTTGCAGGGGCAGAGAAGTACTGCTTAGGTGGCTAGCAGATAAGGCTCCTGTTGACTGTTGTAACTACTAGCCTTGTTTAGCCATTTTTCTAAATTAATTGCTTAGCTCTTTTATTAAATGTTATTTTATTGTAAAGATGCTGTACAGAGGGGTTACAGTACATGCATAAGGCAATGAGTACATTCATTGTTATCCCTTCCCTTGTTATTGTCCCACTATCCCTTCCCTCCCCCCCACCCCATCCCACCCCCACCCAAAGTTGTAAAGTTTGTTTCCAATATACTGTCCTGTGGGTATTGTTGTTATTTTGTTTTGTATGTATTTTTTTAAGAAAATAGGAGCAGGGGCTGGGAAGGTGGCTCAGTGTAGAGTACTTTTCTTGCATGCATGAGGCCCTGGGTTTGATTTCTCAGCACCACATAAGCAGAAAGTGGCACTGTGGCTCAAGTGGTAGAGCTCTAGCCTTAAGCTGAAGAGCTCAGGCCCCACAATTGAAAAAAAAGGAGCAATGGCTACGTCAGTTTGATTGTGACAATCATTTCACAAGGTATTCGTGGATCAAAACATTGCCTCAAAATTTTTACCCATTATACCTGAGAATGAAGTAAAATGTGAGTAGTTACTTCACTTCAGTAAAACTAGTACTCAGCAACATCAGAGTTCAAACACAGGTCTCTGTGACTTGCCAAATGATATGTTGTCTCATCATTTAAAAAAGAGGTAAGTTTATCCTAGATGTATACTAGTTATTAGGGAAACCATGGGACCTGTGTTTCTTTGGGTCTGGCTTACTTCACTTAATATAATTTTTTTCCATGTCTTTTCATTTCCTAACAAATAGGGTGGTGGCGTTCTTTCTGATGGAGGCATAGAATTCCATTGCAAATATATATATATATATATATATATATATATATATATATATATATATATATATATATACCATATTTTTTCTAATTTGGGGAGGGGAAGAGAAATAACAAAATGCTGAAACAGTGATACAGGTTGACCCATTGTAACAATAAGATGTACTGGACACTATGTTGAAAATGAGCTTTACAACTTTGAGGGTAGGGAGGAGTTGTAGAGGTGGGGAGGGAAGGGATGGTAGGAGAGAAACAAAGGAAGGGGTAACAATGCTCAACAGGAAATATACTCATTACCTTACTCATGTAACTGTAACCCCTCTGTAATATATATATATATATATCTATAGATATATAGATATATAGATATATAGATATAAAGAGCTATTCCAAAGAACTGTGGCCATGCTGATGTCGTTATATTGACATTTTAATTTTTTTCTATTTAATAAGTATAACTAGTGCTGAGGTGGATTTACAAAATGCGAGGTGTACCTTCATATAAAACATATCCCTTAACAATACAGTAGGTATGAACTTTTGCAATGCAAACCCAATGTTATTTACTCTAGAATGGTATAACATTTTGCAGCTTTGTTTTGCAAGATATATACATTCATCAAGATCCATGGTTGTGTACACTTGATTGGTCTGTGCTTTCTGAGTCTTGCATGCTAAACTATTCAGGAGCCCTTTTCTATGGGGTTGAACAATTGACAGTTGCCTCTAGAGAAGTAAATTTGATTTTCTGGACTGTCCAAGAGAATGTGTGACATTTTCCTTTCTAGAGACAGTCGGAACAGTTGGATGGGTAAATAATGCTGAGTAAATAATGATCCATGTAAAGTCGGTGTCCATTTCAGAATCTATTTTACCTAAAATATATTTCTCTAATCATATTTATATTTTTTTATCAAAATTTAAGTGTCACATCACTTGCTTAAAATATGGTTTTATCTGCTTTTGTGCTGCTGACCTGTTTCTAAATTGTCTTTTTGGTGTGTGTGTTCATGGAAATTAATGTTGCAAAGAAGATACCAAAAAGGACTTCAACACACAGGATATATCTACAAAAGAGATCTTCTTTGTTGTTGTTGTTGGTGGTGGTCATGGGGCTTGAACTCTGGGCCTGGTCACTGTCCCTCAGCTCTTCAGCTCAAGGCGAGCACTCTACCACCTGAGCCACAGCACCACTTCCAGTTTTCTAGTGGTTTATTGGAGAGAAGAGTCTCACGGACTTTCTTGCCTGGGCTGGCTTGGAACCGTGATTCTCAGATCTCAGCTTCCTGAGTAGCTAGGATTAAGAGATCTTCTTAAAATATATACTAAATTAATTATTTCCTTCTTTATATATACAGACAAAAATAAAAGGAGATTGCCTTGTTTCCTGAAATTTCTAAATCTTTTAAAGTATAAAGAACAGAACATATTGAGACGGTACTGATTGCTACCACTTTACCCTAAGTGGTCTAAAATTTTTAAACACAACCCTAATATCTGAATATACCTAAAGTATTTTTATGATTTGCTTTTAATTTGTAAATAGATGTGTCATTAAAGTGATCCTAGCAAAACAGCAGTGATTGACGAGAAAAGATATGCTTGTTTTTACCACGTACAAATGGGCCCAGAAGAGAGACAGCACAGTGATAAGAATTGTTTCAAAGATGATCTCATGAGAAAATATGTTTCTGCCACTGTTGCTTTATTTCAAGAATGACCTGGGGGCATTTCTCTAGTGAGACTATCACATATAAGCCCATGTAGCCTTCTGATTCTGAGAATTTCTTTGTGAGATTAGAGTCCTGATATTAAGGGTATTGCTTACCCCCAAGTAAAAGCCCTTCTCTTTCGATTAGATATAAACATAATTACATTTTAGAAATGACTGATATATATGATTTTCACTACATATCCTCAGTCCTAACTCAATTTGGATGTTATTTCACAGTCAGAGTTTGACTGAATTTTAAGTGATTACATTTTTTTTTGTAGAATGATTTCTGTGTGATCATGAAACCTTTTTGTTAAAAACAAAGAGTAAATGAGAAATGGTTAAGAATTCTCATCTAGAACAATAGGCTATTTCCTTTGTACAAATCTGTCATTCTTGTTGACTGATAGAGTTTCCAATAGTTTACAAAAGTATCATATTTTAGATGTATGCTGTGTAGTGTATAGCACCCTTTAATACATTCTGAGATGACTTGTGCAATCTTATTCATGATAATGTATGGCTACGTTCCTCAGATTTAATCAATCTGTTCCACTTTCAGTTCAACATCTGGAATGATTATTGTGTGCTAAAACAGCATATATTAGGGGTGGCCCAGTAATCAGTTGCTTTTGTTTCTCTGGCTTCTGACTTACTTGGATGGGTACAGAGCCAAAAGGAAAAAAAAAAAAAAAAAAAAAAAAAAAGCACTGCTGAGTATCTCAGATAGAGGTAATGGGTTGTCAACAAAAATAGAACATTAGCCAGAAGTCAGATGTGTGTGGGTTACTTTTATTTCCTTTTTTTTTTTAACTCCTCTGGCAGCAAACCGTACTTTAGGATCTGACGTTGTAATTTTCTAAGTGTATTTAAGCTCTCACATACATGTGTAGTGAAGGGTTCAGGACAGAAATTTTCTGCAGAAAAGCATTTGGTCCTGTTAAGAATTGTGTGTTCAGAAGCTTGGAGCATATAATTGAACATTTCTTCTTAATCTTTTTCAAGGTAAGTCATAGGATTCTCCTTTAAATTAAAAATATATATTTTTAGGAAATTTTCCATCTCTTAAATGATAGATGACTGTATCATAAATACTCTTAAGAAGATATATAAAAGGAAATAAAAAATAGTAGATACTTTTCTAAAACCTCTAGCTTTATTTTAAAATAGGTTGGTGGGGGTTTGTTCCAGTTTGCTATGTTTTGTATTTAAATGGTATAAAAACTGTATCAAATTATAAATAATATTTCATTTCTTGATACTTAATATCATGCTTATCTATAAATAAATATATTGGCTAAAATTGAAAATGATTTATAATCTAATTTGACCCATAATAGAATTTCCCTTTTACACTACTCCAATAGGTTTATATTATGAGGAAAAGATTTGTAAATGAAGATTAATCTAGTGAGATTACTTTTTAGAAATGATTTATAATGCTTGTGTCAATATTCTATTCAGTACATTTTTGAATATTCATTAGTTCATAGAGTTATTAGCTACTTTAGTTTTTAATTGCACAATTTTTGGCAATCTCAATGTTGTCTCCATGGTTAGATGTATATTTTAGACACATACTTACCTAAGTATGTTTCATTATTTATATATGTTGTAATTGAAATTGTTGAAGTATATGAAATATGATGTGATGATACTAAGAATGGTAAAAATGTAGGGATATAAAGCAATAATTTAAAATTTAATTAGTATAAAATTGTGTAGAAAAATAAAAATGAGGCGAAATTAAAGTCCTTGGCAATTCAGGAAGCTTAATACATGTATTAGTGAATATTCTTTTGAAGTGGTAGTAGTTTTTTTCTCTGTTCATCCTGGAGAGACTAACTACAAGGCTCAATTAATTTTACAGAGTAACTATAAATAATATAAATGATATAAATATTCTACAGTAAATTTAAACCGTTTCCAGAAGTTTCAAATATTGTCTTAAAATAAATATTAAAAGTTTTTGTATAGTTTTAGAACTTGTCAATGTTTTCTTTGATGGCTTCATATATGTGAAATCTTTTGGAGTTAAAATGAAACATTGTTTAATACCAGTTTGGATGGAAATCAAATGCAGTCTTAAATTTTTTTTCTTATATACAAAATCTAATGGCTCTTTGATGTTTATGGGAGGAAAAAATGTAGATCTTTTCATCCATCAAAATTACTATTAAATCATAACAATAAATCAAAGATGAAACCATCAAATAATAGCTTAAATAGCCTGTGAGAAATAATCATACTAAATAGGAGGAGTACTTGTACAGAACGTATTAAATTTTATTTTTTTCTCAGAACTCATGGTTGCTGCTCTTATTGTTGATGAAAATTTTAGCTATATTCACATACATTCATTTTTGTGTGTTGTTTTCTATTTCCAAATAAGTTAATTCTGTATATAGTTTCTGATTTAATCTCAACCTTTTTTAGTTCACTGGGATAAAATGAGTCTAACCTTCCAAGTAGCGTTGTCCTAGGATAGTAGCTATTTTTACATTTGTGTGGTGTTTTATTGTTTTACAAATAGTCATTTCTATTTTTGTATAATAATACAAATTTGTTAGTTTTGTATATAATGCTTTACAGATCTGAGGATTGTGGTTCAAGCCAACTCAGGCAAGAAAGTCCTTGAGACTCTTATCTCCAATTTACCACCAGAAAACCAGAAGTGACACTGTGGCTCAAAGTAGTAGAGCTCTAGCCTTGGATGAAAAAGCTCAAGGACAGCACCTGGTTCCTGAGTTCAAGAACCTCTACCCATAAAAAAAAATATTTTACTCAGGCAACATGAGAACACAGCTTACTCTTATGTCATAGATATATTTATTTAGATTTATTGCCAAAATGTTTTACATTGTAATATATGACAAAGTAAGACTTAGTGAAGTTACATTACAGATACCTATACATTATCTACTTCATATTTTTACTTGACTATGTTTTGTTGAGATGCAAGTGTACATGTAAGTAAGTCAAAGGAAAGGAGTTGTGAAGGCTCTTCTAATTCATATAGACTTTTCAGCAGAGCCCTTGAGTTCTATTGGGAGACTCACAGCCCAAGAGAACTATGACTGAAAGAGAGGTGAGCAGTTCTTGCATTGTTTTCTACCTTGTAGTTTTTCAGTGTATCTTCATCTATCAGAATTATGTGCAAAATTTAAATGGAAAGCAGAGTTCTATCTCTGAATAGCAATTTCTAGATTTATCTAAGATTTACCAAAGACCTCTCCTTGCATATGATTCAATGATTGGTTGGCACTCAGTTTTTACTATTTTGGACCATCATACTCATGTTTAGGGAACAGTGGTCTTGTGAATGTATAGTTATCGTATAGGGTAAAAGTAGCAAAATACCACATTCATATTCAATTCAATGAATTATTCCCCAATAGTTCCAAAATTTGGGGTGAATGGACCTATGCTGTATCTTTCATGAGAGGGAGATTTTAAATAGCAGAAAACAGGTGTATAATTTAAATAAATACCTCATAAAGGTAAACCTTTTATCACATGTCATTGTTCACATTCCAGCAAATGTCGCCTCTGTGCCATACATTTTCTGGGTGGAGTTTCCTAAGGAACACATTAACCACACACGGGATAATGAGATTCTCTGGGGATTTGTCCTCATGGCTATAGTTAGATGGGCTTCCTACAGCTCAGCTACCACAGACTTGGTTTAATGCCTCGATATCTACGAGTTTCCCAGGGCAGTTAGACAGGAAATTTTGTGGAAAAGTTCATTATAGAAATATTCTGCCAATGTGACAATTTGAGAAAGAAAAGTATTTTTCCTTCTTTTAAAAAAAGATCGTCAAGAGCTGAGAAGATGGCTCAGAGGTAGAGTGCTTGGTTGCCTTGCATGCATGAAGCCTTGGGTTCAATTCCTCAGCACCACATAAACAGAACAAGCCAGAAGTGGCACTGTGGCTCAAGTAGTAGAGCATTAGACTTGAGCTGAACAGCTCAGGGACAGCGCCCATACCCAAAGTTCAGGCCCCACAACTGACAAAACAACAACAACAACAAAAAAAACACATAGTCAAAAAGGGATAGACTCTTTTCATGACTTCCACAAAGGATTCTATTTGTAATGTATTAAATTGGATAGGAAACAGCAGACTTACACACAGAATGAAGACAGATATGTGACCTCTTTGAAAAGTCCTCTTCTTTTCCTTTCCTTTATTTTACATAAGTCTAAATTGTTTTCTTCATCTGATTATTGTTTGTGGTCTAATTTCCATACTTAAAACAGGAACTAAATTATTAAAGATATAAATATTTCCTATGCAGAGCAAGTAATTGATACAAAGTAAATAAAACTTGCCAGGTGCCAGTGGCACACGCCTGAAATCCTAGCTACTCAGGAGGCTGAGATCTGAGGATCTCAGTCCAAAGCCAGCCCGGATAGGAAAGTCCGTGAAACTCTTATAACCAATAAGCCACTAGAAAACTGGAAGTGGCACTGTGGCTCAAGGGGTAGAGTACTCGCCTTGAGCTGAAGAGGGCAGGGACAGTGCCCACACCCAGAGTTCAAGCCCCACCACCCACCAAAAAAAAAAAAAGTAAATAAAACTTAATCTAAAATTAGTCAATGGAAACATTATTTTAATATATAAAAAGTTGTTTTAAGAAAAATGAGGTTGCCAGACCCAAATTCAGAATGCCTGCCTAGCTAAAAGTGATGGAAAAATTTCCTGATAATAAATATGGGCAGAAAAGCCATTGAATAAAATGTGTTAAGTGATCTGAACATATGAACTTGTGTGTACTCAGTGTGTGTCTCAAATAATATATGTGGGCCTACTCTGCCTCATGTGAACAAAACCAATTTTATTTTTTATTATTAAGCATAAGGATAAATTATGATTATAGTAGCAACTTTTTTCAGGCATGCTGTACAGGCACTAGAGGATAATAAATAAACCCATGTAATGTCAAGTCTTCTTCCTTTTTCTTGTGGATGAGGCAGAGGCAAGCAGAAACATACCAATAGTAATCACTGAATCAGCTGAAACTTTGCACTAGTAGACAAGCTATATTTCCTTTTCACACAAATTACATGGTTGAAGTAATGTTAATATGTGTGTCTTTGCTTGTACATTAATACAGAACAATAGTAAACTTTTTTTTTGATTGATCATAGTGCTTTCACTCAGGGCCTAGGTCCTATCTCTGAGCTCTTTTATCTCAAGGCTAGCACCCTACCACTTTGAGCCAATGGGCCATTTTCAGTTTTCTGGTGGTTTATTGGAGATAAGAGGCTTCAGGGACTTTCCTGCCTAGGCATGCTTTGAACCAAGATTTTCAGATCTCAGCCTCCTGATTAGCTAGAAATAAATGTGGAAGCCACTAGCACTAGACTAATATTAAACATTTTAAATCACATGCTTCAAGAGCATATATTATTTTATACTACTGTTTTCTAAGGAACTTGACTAAATAGCACTGGGATTGCATGTACTATTTCACTTCAGGGTGGGTTTTTTGGAGGGTGAGGGCACTTTAATTCTGGGCCTGAGTGCTGTCCCTTAGCTTCTTTTCCTCAAGGCTTAGAGCTTTACCTCTAGAGTCAAAGCTCCACTTCTGTTTTTTTTTTTTTTCTGTGATTAATTGGAGATAAGTCTCACCCAGACTTTCCTGCCCAAGATGGCTTTAAACAGTAATCCTCAGATTTATGCCTTCTGAGTAGCTATAGTTATATGCTTGAACCACCATCATCCAGCTCACTTCAGTTTTAAAATAAAAGCAAACAAAAACCCAGAAAGTATCCAGTCTCATCTTTGCTCAAATATATCTGGTCTCAGAGTCCACAGAAATCCTAAGGGAAAGCAGATGCTGCTCATTGGATTTTCCCGTAGATAGTCTGGGAATTTACTTCTTGCAAATACTCTTAGAACTTTTTACCTCTTGAACTTATCCAGATTTAGTACATGGGGATAGGAACTTGCCCAAGATAAGGATTCAAATGTTTTTTTTTTTTCTTTCTTGCGATTGTTTCTAACATATTTATAAGATAATTTCTTTGTTGCGTTGTATGTCCCTCCCCCACAGTATAACCCCTGTTTTCACTGTATTTGATGTTGGTATAATTTGTGGAGGGGAAGGGAAAAAACAAATTGTTTAAATAGGGATACAGGTGGACCCATTGCAACAATAAGATGTACAAGACGTTATGTCAATAAACAAACTTTACAACTTTGGCGGGAAGAGGGGAAGGGCGAAGAGGGAGGGGGAGCGGAAGGGAAGGAATGGGAAGGGAAAACAAAGGAGGAGGCAACAATGCTTGTTAAGAAATGTACTCGTTATCTTGCCCATGTAATTGCAACCCCTCTGTACGGTATTTTCACAATTAAAAAAAATGATAGTCACATAGAATCTTGAAAAGGACAAATATATACTGTATGTCTTGCAGCAATAGGACTGAAATTTTTGTATAATTTTATTTTCTACCAGAGTTAGAAATTAACGTGAAATGAAGAATCTTTTATTCAGTTTATGTGGCACATAAAGTGACTTTCCAAAAGAAATGACTCCATTTTGGAGCTTTCTGTATGGACATAAAATGTTCTGGCCTGTATACCTTTGCTTTTTTTTTTCTTTTTCTTTTTTTTTGTGGGATCCCAAAGCCATGGAGCCTACAAAATTCTTCTAAAGCTCCGTAAAGTGAGAGAAGAGTGTCAGTTATGAGTGCAGGCCAAGTAATAAGTGCGGGTGTCTAGACTGTCATCACGGCTATGCAGTCCATTCTTGTGCTTGTTGCTCGTCTTCCATATAAAAGCTTAATGAAAATCTGCCTTAGGTACTTATACTCAAAGCTGCCTACAGCACCTTAGATCTCATTTTACACAGAAATAAATTGGAGTACAGAGAATCATAAAGTGGTTTAACCATTATTGCTTGGCAATCCAGTGATAGTTGAACTCTGGTTCAGTCCCTAATCTCCTAATCTCAATTATGCCAGACTGGATCACTAAAATAGCTTGCAGATATGATTATTGTTTCATAAGTAACTCCACAGTGTTATAGTCTATTTAGTAATTACTGTGATTGTTTAAAACACTGTGTTTTAAGACAAGTCCAAGATGCTTTATAATTATACTTTATAAAGGAAATGCATTTGACAGCATTTAGTCTTTATCCATATTAAATAACTGGCTCTTCTCCATTATGACACTGTTGGTTAAAGGCACTCAAGGTAGTGTTTAAGACATGGATTCAAAGGGCAAGAAATGCTGTTCTTCACACCTCATCCCCAAAGTAAAAATTTAGCCCCACTTGCTCAGTAATAAATATAATTCCTATATAAATATAAATCAATTGCTTTGGTTTGTGGGGTTTTCTTTGATTTTGTGGAGAAAACAAACTTCAGTTGCCAGGGACCTAATCAGGATGCCACTCTGAAGGAATAGAAGGAGTATCTTTATTCATATAATGAATGGGAGGTGGGGGGTTACCCTAGGTAGCAGGATCTAGTAGGTAAAAGAAATCACAAGAAGTAGGAAAGATCAAATAATGGTTTCCAAAAAAAGAAGTTCCATTTATATTCCTCCATTTGGGGGGGGGGATATTTTTTAATCTTCTCACAGTTCTTTTCTTACCTAGACAGCAATATTTTTAAGAAAATTAAATGGTTCTATTTTTTTAATGTAGAGTATAGAAACAAATTTTCTCTGTGTACCACAGTCTCTGTTGGCATCTATGGTTACTTGGCCAGTCTCTGTTGGCATCTATGGTTTACTTGGCCATGTGCATTGGGAAGAAGAGAGTATATGTTTGTAAGTTCAATGCTTGTTCTTAAGTGTCTCCCACTTACAGATCAACCTCACCCCAAAATGAATGTCATTATAATCAAAATACTGAAAACTTGTTTTCAAATTTTGCTCAGAAATGATATATTTTGACTTTATTTCAATAAGATCCAATATTCCAATAAATTGTTTCCTTCCAATTCTTATGTAATTGCTATATAGATTCTCATGATGCCACAAATAATAAAATCTAAGTGTAATACAGAATGGAATTAATTAATTTTTAATCAGTGCATAGAGCAATAAAGAATATTGTAGGTAGATCCATAAAAAATTCTTTAAGAACAGTAAAAAGGCAATGCCTATTATTAAAATATCTTCCACATTATATATTTTCTCCAAATGCTTACATCTAAAGTCATTATTAGCAAGAAAGTTAACAAGAATGTTTTAAAAGATGTTCTTCTTTAAATATTTGCAACATGAACTCAACACACAAAAGCAGGATTTTAAGAGTTATTACAATTATGATTATGTTAATGTGTATCCTAGGATTTATTGGGGGATTATTATTAATATATTTATGTAGTTATATGTAGAATTTTCAATTTGATAACTAGGTTATGAGTATAATTCATCTTGATCAGTGTAAACCCTTCCACTATTCTCCCTCATTTCCCCTTCTCATCCCTAACCTTAAGTGACATAGTTCAAATTTTACATAGTGTAGGTTAAAAATAACCACTGAATTTCCTTACCTTTCCTCCTTCTATTCATATTTTCAATAATATACTTACTTTGTTTTTTTTTATCTCAACAGATAGCTGAAAAATGATTGGAAGAGTTGATTCTCTCTGAGACTCATCAGACTATTTCCTTAAAAAATCCTTTATCTTGCTGTGTGTTTGTGAATAAGGTACAGTGAGAACAGCATCTGTTACCATAATCCCTTAGCATTTAGAGACAATATCAAAACCCCCATTTAGAAATCCTGTCCTAATAAACATAAATATAAATATGTGATTGGGTGGAGAAGGTAGATAGGAGGTGAGAATACAACAAAACATCCCAAGCTAAGGAAAAGAGGAGGGGATAAGTACGTAAACATAGTTTTCTATAGATAAGATTTCAGTATGTTAATCATCCACAAGAAGAAAATTACAAACAAAAATTTGAACCAACAATCTCTGACATTATTGCTGCTTCTGTGAGATACTTAGGACCAACAGAAGAAGAAGAATCTAGAAAGTAAGTTTGGTACAACAAACAACAACAACAAACAAGGAAAATATCTGCTAATTTATAACTATCATAATGATAACTGTCTTAATGGTGTGTTTTCTTTGTACTTTGATCTGTTTGTACTGATATTTAAGCTCCAGTTTTGCTATCTCTTTCTAATAGTAGAACCAGAGCACGCAGAAAACACCTTCACCATCTCTGGAAGTTTGAAGAAAGCAAGTGATTACTTTTGATTTTTCTCCTGTACACAAACAATGGGCTGTGATAGGAATTGTGGCCTCATCGCTGGGGCTGTCATTGGTGCAGTCCTGGCTGTGTTTGGAGGTATTCTAATGCCAGTCGGAGATATGCTTATTGAGAAGACAATTAAAAAGGTACCAGTACTCAAAAAGAATCTTACCACTCTGATTTATTTTATCTTCTCTCTTTTCTTCCTTTAAAATATCTTGCCACTCTGATTTATTTTATCTTCTCTTTTTTTCCTTTGAATAACTGTTTTAGATAGATAGAGAGATGATAGACCTCATAGTAACTGGTAATATTGTCTTCAACACAAAGTTGATTATGAATCACTAAAGTCAACATGATAAAATGACCATGCATAAAATGCTGCAATTATTACATATATTTAACATGAATCATTATTCCTTAAAAGTAAATATCAAATTCTGATAAAAGTAGGTATGTACATTTGTATAAATACTGACCTGATTTTGAATGAGAAATACAAGATTTTTCAAGAATATATGGAAAAAAGTTATTGTATTTTGATTAATGCAGAGGGAAATAGAATATATACACATATATGTATATATTCATTGTATATGTACATATATATTGTAGTAGAATATATACTCTTCATATATGCATACATATAGTCTAGTAGAATACATGCATATATGGATATATAGAATATATACAACATATACAATACATACAATATTTATATAATATCTAATATACAATGATATATATGCATATATTTTACTAGAATATATAAGCATATATGCATATTCATTGTGTGAACTTTTGGTAGAACTTTTTCTAATACGTGTATTAGAAAAAATCTGATTATCTCATAAATATTTCCTAATTACATGTTTCCTTAAAATTCCTCAGCGAAAGATTCCAGGAATATATTATGTAGGATATATGTATATATAAATATATATATCAGTATATGTCAATAAATGAACAGTAATTTAATTTAAATTAGAGTAATCTGATTAACAAGATTTACACAAAAATTATCTCTCAACCTATTTCATTCTAATTAGCTTCACACTCACCAGAAGTGTTACCAGCTAAAAGATAGGGTGAGGAGAAGAAAAATACTGATATTCTAAATTAATGAAATGGGAAAACTCAAATGGCTTCAGGAGTTTGGAGATTTGGCTTGAAAAAGGAATTATGCTGCCAAGGACAAGGTGAAATGAGGAATAAGGCCCATTGTGAAATCAGGGCCTAGTCCTAGCCAAAGGAATGTTTGCCAATTGTTTGTCATTTAAAAATTTTAATTTTATTGCAAAGGTATTATACAAAGGGGTTACAGTTACATAAGTTAGTCAACAAGTACATTTCTTGCCCAACATTGTTACCCCCTCTCACATTTTTCTCCAACTTTCCACTCCCTCCTGCCAAGTTGTAGAAGTCATTTCCAACATAGTATCTTGTGAATATTGCTGTTGCATCGGTTCAGCCTTTGTCCTTTTGTTGTTGTTGTTGTTGTTGTTGTTGTTGTTGTTGTTGTTGTTTTTAGTAAGAAAATAATCACTGGCTAAATAAAATACATTTGAGCATGTGTTTCAGGGTTAGAATAGTGCATTATGGTAAGGAACAAGAGAATTTAGTTAGAAGTGTCAATTCATTCGGGTATTTCCAGGATTTCCAAGGCTTTTATCTTCTATGTATTCATTTATGATTGCCATCCTAGTCTTCCAAGATATAAAAGAAACTCCCATTTTATGTCACTGAAAGCATTGACATAATTGAGTTATCAATAGGAAGAATTGATTTGAAAACTTGTCATTCACAAGAAAGTATTCCTACTTTCTGCTTTTCCTTCCTGAGCTCAAAATGGTAAATGTTTTAAAGTTTAAAACTATTTGTACAGCATTACTATATCATTGTTTTACTATAAATTAAAACCTTTAAAGGTAACAATTCTTATACTTACATAAAGTAAGTTACTGGTAACTGTAAGAGTTTCATCCTCATATTTTCCTTAGGAGAAAATATACATATTAAATATTATCCTGGTGCTGGTGGCTCACATCTGTAATCCTAGGTACTCAGAAGACTGAGATCTGAGGGTCAAAATTAAAAGCCAGACCACTAATCACAACAAAAGCCAGAAGTGGCACTGTGGTTCAAGTGGTAGAGCAGAGCCTTGAACAATAAGCACAGGGACAGTACCTAGGCTCAGAGTTCAAGTCTTAAGACTGGACAAAATTAATAAATAAATTGATATTGAATACTATATACATATAATATATAGTATTTTAAGGTTAGTTTTATTATTTGCTCTGGGATTCCCAGTTTTCTTGGTTGCATTTCTGCTGTAAGCCAATAAAAATAGTGAGTGATCATATAAGGTTTGTCAAACAGTATAAGATGAATCTTCTATCACTCATCCACAATCCCAACTCTATTATCTTTGGCCCCCGCCCTGGATATTCTGCAGAGAGAAGAAAACATTAATGTCATTTGTAGCACTAAAATTATAAGTTGTCATTTCAAAAAATCTCAGTTAATCAGAAAAAAAGTCAAAATTTCTCTGGGCACAATGTTGTATATGAGGTTTCTGTACATTATCAGTGATCAATAAACAAGTATTGGTCCTCTACTTTTCCTCTTTATGTAACAAAATTAATGCTTATAAAATATCTTGGGTGGTATAGGAATACCAAAAACTATTTAAGTTAATTTTAATATGTATCTCTAAGCACGTAATGGTCAATTGTAAGAAGATAGATTTAGTTAACAAAATGTGATTTTGTGTAATGATTAAGACAGAGTAAAATGAATTTCTTAGCAACTGAAAGATATAATTTGGGAAGTGTATGCTTAGAATAAAACAGTATTCAAGAATATATATTACTCTAAGACTTCTATAACTGAAATATGTATCATATGGGAAAATGTATTCAGAAAGAGAAATACTTAGAATATGTATGAAACTTAACAAGAAAGAGATTTAAAGTTAGATTTTCAAAGACTTCAGAATTTTGAAAACTCTAAAAATAATGGCATAAAGGTTCAAAGGACTAAGTTACAATATGGGAACTGAAAACAGGGAAAGAAAAAAAAAGTAAAGAATATGAGAAAAAAATACTGGCCTAACAAGAGAGATGACCATTGAGTATAAAGTGATGGTCTAATATAGAATCAGAGTTGGTTTATGCTTTTCAGTAAGATTAGAGAAGACCTGAGATTAGTATCCTTAAATAGCTAGTATACTTAGTTACTGTATAAAAAGTTTCCTATATGAAAATCCGTTAAATCTTCCCAAATTAGGAGAAGGTAAGATTTTTTTACTTCATTTTTAATTATGAAGGCTCATACCAACTTACTACTTCAAAGATTCACTAGAGAGTGAATCGGGCCATGATGGTAGACAATAAATGTCACATACTCTTATGCTGTATCCTACAATAAAAAGGATTGGAAAAATGAGAATAAACCACTTTCTGGGAGAATTTAAAATTCTCATTCAGAAAGATTTTTATATGTTTGAACAATACAACAGGAGGCACTGTGGCTGGAATGTGTTGAGATAGATGAGAGAGAGAGAAAAAAAGAAAGATAGATAATGAGATGCAATGTAATTTTGGATACAGAGAATAAATGAAGCAACAATGAAGTAAGTAAATAACCAGGATGTTCAGCTGACTCGCTGATAGAAATACATGTCTGAGAAAATGAAAGAAGGATTTCATAAGTAGCTTGATAGGAACTTTAGGCTTTATTTCAAAATTCAAAGTACAGACAGATTGGAACGTTGTGAGAGATTACAATGAAATGGTTTCTGTAGAGCTTAAACATTCAGAGAACTCAATAGAGAGATTATTATAGGGATTTGTATATGATCAGAGACAGGAAGACAAAGGCAGAAAAGGAAATGATTGTATGTGGAAATATTTTATGTGAAGAAAGAGACAAGTATAATTTCTGCAGGTTAGTAGAAAAGAAGAATATGATATTTCCTGGATGATGAAAATTAAGGATATAATGGCTAGAATTACCTCTAGTGAGTTAAAAATAACAAGAGAATAAAAAATAGAATTTTTCCTTCATGTTGTTGACACATGTAATGGATGTAATCTTTTACAAAACAAAGGGCACAGTATGGACCCTGACTCACAAAAGAGGAGGTACCAAGCTGATAGATGAGTTCAAAAGAACTGCTTGTTAATAGCTTATGTTGTTGACCCACTACATAGACAGAACCAGAGCCATCATCAAAAATGCAAAGAACTAAAGGTCTGTGGTATATCCAAGGCTAAGCTTGATTTGACTCCCAGGTTTCTATATAATCACATTGCCCATTTCAATTTTAGTCATATGAATAACTTAGGAGTCTTAGGGTACAGCTTAGTAACTGGGCATATGTTTGGCATGCATGAGGCTCTAGGTTCTACCCAAAGCTTACCCTCTTTCAAAATAAAGCCTTTTTCTTCATGTTTGTATAAAGCACTGAAAGTCAATAGCATAAGCTCTCTTACATGTACAACTAAAGTGCTTCAAAAAGTCAAAATTCTGATGCCTCTTGCAAAAGATTATTTAAACCTTGATATTAATATCACTTGGCAAAAGCTTAATGAAAGTTTTTGACATATGTTACTTTAAATTTAATTTAATTTAATTGAAATTCCCTATAATAAGTACTATAGGAACAAAAATAAAATTTAAGGTTTCTTTTTGCCTCTAAAAAGATTAATGTTCAAATTCCCACTATATTAATCATTAAATGCTTCTATTATTTCTATCTTCAGACTTTTTTTATTGTTGGTGGTGGTGGTTGTTGTGGGGCCTGAACTCTGAGCCTGGGTGCTGTACCTCAGCTCTTCAGCTCAAGGCTAGCACTCTACCACTTGAGCCACAGCTCCACTTCCAGCTTTTTCTGCTTATGTGGTACTGAGGAATCAAACCCAGGGCCTCATGCATGTGAGCCAAGCACTCTACCACTGAGCCACCAGACTTTAAAAGAAGTGATCCTTTAGTAATTTGCTAAAAGTATCTTCAGATAAAACAAATTGAAACAATAATTATTTAAAATGACCAGATTTTGCATCAATATTTATTTTAAAATAGATGATTCTAGCATTTCTAAACATGTTTTAAAAATTGGTACTTTTTGCATAACAGCTACAGAATGTTTGCAAAGAAATGTCTGAAGTATCAATTGTTAAACATGGTAACAATTTTATAATGTCATCAGATGAGAATACGAAAAATAATTATTTTTAAATTTAAAAATAGAACTATGGTTTCCTTGGAATTCCAGCACTGGGGGGCTGAGGCTAGGGGAACTCTAGTTCAAGACCAACCTGGGCTATATAGTGAGATGATGACTCAAAACAAAACAGAACAATTACCTTAATACAAAAATGGGTTAAAATTACACATAGTCTAGAGTTCACAGTTTAAGTTCAGCCTGGGCATAAAAGTACATGAAATGACATTCCAATCAGTCCCTGCTATAAATAAAGCCCGGGGCCATTTGGCTGCCTTCCCCACTGACATATGGTAAAGGAAGTAGAATTGCTGCAGCTAAGACCAGCCAGGGAGACCCTACTTGAAAATAGCAAAGGCAAAAAGGACCTAGAGCATAACTCAAAGCCAAGAGTACCTGCTTTGCAAATGCCAAGCCCTGAGTTTGAACTACAGTATCACCAACAAAGAACAAAATCAAACAAAGAAACAGCACTACATATATTATCAACTTCCATACAATGACAAAAAAGTTACTTGAAAACAGTGTTTGGAGAAAGCATAAAGCACATGTAATTTTCTTCCTCCACCTCAATTTGTTGTCACCATAGTTTGACTTTCATGCCATATCCCAAATCTCCCATTTCAGGTTTCTACAGAAATTCTGGACATCTGGACAATTCTGGACATTTCTGGACATCTGAAGTATATTAGATCTTGTTAAAAATCTATATTAAATCTTACTCCATTATATTTCACCAAAGCTGTTTGGTGGATTAACTGATAACCTGTAACATTTTCAGTTCTCAGCATAACTGTCAGCCAATTCAAATCTACTTTCTTCCAGTGCACAAACATAATATTTTTAAACATGGAAATATTGTTCAGTTTAGGATCCATTATGGGTAAATTACAATAGCAGATGAGAAAGACAGAGGGTATCGTCCATAGCCATCTGCTTTTGAAGGAAGTGCTTATTTGAATGGTGATGAAACAAATTATAAAAATAACTAAGTAGCAGAAAGCAGTGTCATGGGACATTGCACAAATTATTGGCACATAACTGAGTTAGATGGCAAATTCAATGAAGCACACAGTGAAACAACTGTAGGAAGTAAATGTAACAGTTCACACTCTCAACAATGGGACTTCCTTGAATATTTGCCATGGGCTAATGTTATTCTAAGTAGCCATAGTTATCAGTTTTCCTGATTGTTTTCACATATTTAAACCATATGCCAATGTAATTAACTTGTTTTGACTCATTAAAAAAAAAAGTTCTGGGGCTGGGAAAGTGGCCCAGTGATAGAGTGCTTGCCTTGCATTCATGAGGTCCTGAGTTCAATTCCTCAGTACCACATAAGCAGAAAAAGGCAGAAGTGGAGCTGTGGCTCAAGTGGTAGAGCTGAAGAGCTAAGGCCCAGGCCCAGAGTTCAGGCCCCATGACCACCCCCAACAACAAGCAAAAGTTCTTATGCTTTGAATTATTATTATTATTATTATTTTGTAGATAGGGAAAGTGAGGTCTCAGGAGATTAAAAACTGTCCCCAATTTAAATGCTTGTTACTCAATCAAAACCCTTTGAAGATAGTTTCAGTGTTGAACGTTTCACTCACTCTGTGCCTTCACTCTGTGTTTCAAAGATAGAAACTACTCCACCACTTTCTTAGGCTAGAGAGCAAAATAACCTAACTGATTCATTTTAGTCTGCTGTGCATGACTGTATTCTTACTATTTTATAACATCCTTGAGAAATGAGATAAGATGTTTTCTACATTTGCAGTATATCTACTACACACAGGAAGGGTATTTTGATAGTCACATTAAATATTTCAGGTTCATACATACCAGTTTCATAGTAACAGCAACAGGCTAGTATGTAAATAAATGGAAAGTATAACTGCACCCAGCATCTGTTTTCAATCAAAGTCACATAGAAGGGTAGGACTTTCAAGGTCACTTCCATCTTAACTGGAGGATATGCTGAACAATGTGAGATTCACCAGGAGGAATCCAATCATTCCTGGGGCTAGACAGTCTGCCTACTTTATGTCTTGATTGAATCCTGACTTACACATTAGCAAGGTGACAGGATCTTAAATTATATTTGTTTTTTTCTGTGTACATAATTATCAAATTTAGTTCAAATTTAATGGAAGAATTGCATTATCATGCTAAATGGTACAACTAATTTAATTTAAATTGCAGGTTTTTAAATTCCAAAAAGACATAGAATTTTGTCTAATCTTAAATTCAAGAAACAATTCTCTAATATGAAAGTACTGGCATGAGAGAAACTACATTTGTATTCTGCATACTTCAACAGTTTTGTATTTTAAAATTATTTATTTATTTTTGTTATCTTTATGTAGTTCTGCAAAGGGGTTGCAATTTAACAAAGCAGTTTATGCATACAGTACATCTTGATCAATGTCAGCATCCTCACATTTTCCTTCCCTGCCCACTCTTCCCTCACTCCTCTTCATATAAAGACAATGTGTGCCGTTATATCAGACACCTAAGGCTATAGAGTGAAAAATTCGACACCTTTATTATGTATTACAAATTGTTACAGGACATTGAATAGCTGCTGATAACTCAAGCCCTCATTTCACTTTCTCCATTCAAAAGAGGTAAATGTGACAACAAATAGGGCAAAATTATTTCTAGTCTTTAAAAAAAAAGAAGAATTTCACAATGTCCTTTGGGACTTAGGTGTATATACATTAGACTTAAAGAGTGATTTTGTCCCCTCGGGTACCTTCTATTACAACACCTTTTCAATTCTTTAAGAATTTAATGAGTCTTTTCATTAAAGACTTAAACAAAATATGTTCCTTGAGACACAAAATAAATAGTAGATATTTCATCAGATAGACTTTAAGATTCTTTCAATGTGTGGAAACTGGATGTGTCCCCTGAATTTGGATAGTGTGTAGAAACTGGATAGTCACTTAAAGTAGGGTAGACTTGTACAAGCTCCAGTTTCAACATTCATAAACACATCTGCCTTTAGAACAACCATAATTTGCAAAATTTCGTTTTAATATTGGTCTTTTTGCTTTAGACAGCAGCCCTTTGGAGAGCAAATTAGAGAGCTTTCAAGGACAATTTCATAAAATGTCACTTTATTGGCTCTTGTTCCCATTTTAAGTGGATTACAACAGCTCAGAATTTTGTAATTGCATTTTCACCAAATGCCCAGTTCTTCTCTGAGGAATTCCTTTTTAACTGCATTAAGCAATAACATATCCTGAAGATATGAAACGTAATTTGACATCTGCCAACTAAGTGCAGAGGGTGACATTAAGAAAATAATTTTTAGTGGCATGATGTAAAAGAGGACTAGAATCAGGGTCAGAGAAGAATATTGCCTTTGTGAGTATATTATTTGCCTAAGTGACCATTGTATAGGCCAGTGATCTGGCTTCTTAGAGCCTCAGTGTGCTCTACTGGAAATGTGATGATAGGGGTAATTGTCCATTCTTGAACCATTATGAACTGGTCCTTCTTGGTAAAGTATGTAGAAATAAGTCAGATTGTTCTTCTATTCATGGGTCTCGTTAGGCTCATTTTCTTTGAAATTGTTTTCTTCCCCTTCCTCTTAATTAATTATACTAAAGCCTCTAAAATCTTCTTCATATGATCTGCTTAGTACAGCTTCATAAAGTTCCTCCCTTCATAGACTTCCTTTTCAGAGGAAGGAAACTGAGAGGACATCAATGGCCACTCCTGAATCTTGTAGATCACACATGAACCTTCAGGGTTTAGGGTTTAATGATTTTCCACTTGGTCCTTAAGCTCCTTGATGAGGAACTAGATTTCTAACATAGGATGATTAAATTCCAACATTGGTTTTCTGTATGAAAAATTTTAGTATAAAGAGCATCTGTGATTTGGTAATGGATAATGCAAACATACACACATATAATATCTTGTCCTTTTTTTATAAAATCATGTAGGGACCCAATATAAACAAGTCATAATTTTTGGAGATATGGATATTTCAGTAAATATATTAAGAATTAGGAAGACCATTATAGTGAGAGAGATTCAAAAGGAGAAAGACATATTTGTGTTTTTCATCCACAATCATTTGCTTTCTTCTTGTAATAAGTGTTAAGTCATCTCCTTGTAGATTGCCCAATTTCAAAGAAAAGGAGAGAGCTTCTAATAGTATTTGATTTTTCTCTTAGTTCTTCTCCTTTGCCTCACTATCACTACTTCTTAGGGGTAGCAAGTCAACCTGGTAAGGAATGTTAGGAATAGTTTGAATAAAACTTTCTTCATAAATTATCTTACTGGCTGTTGTAATAAAGCCGAGTCACCCTATGGCTTTCGTTATAGTCAGCAGTCATGGCTTCTCTGTTACACACCGATTCTCTCAGGGAAACATTAATTAAAGAGGTTGCTGGACTGTGTGGAATCTTCCTTGCTTCAAGTGTCTGACAAAGATGCCAAGGCTGTCATGAGCAAGATACTTTGGCATGGTCCTTTAACTCTGGCTTACTAAATGCTGTAAGCTCTTTGAAGTGCCTGCATTAACTACAAAGAGATCACCCACATTTATGTTCTTTTTCACAGGAAGTCGTCCTTGAAGAGGGTACAATTGCTTTTAAAAACTGGGTTAAAACGGGCACAGAAGTCTACAGACAGTTTTGGATTTTTGATGTGCAAAATCCCCAAGAAGTGGTAGTAAACAGCAGCAACATTAAAGTTAAACAAAGAGGCCCTTATACATACAGGTGAGTGTGTGTCCACAGAGGAGGGGCATTCCTTCCCTGGGCATGGATGTTTGTCAGAAAGCTTCCGCCTGACAAATTCCATTGTATTGCTGTCTATTTATTTTCTTGCCAATGATATAACATGAGATAATTTTTTCCTATTTGTATGGAATCTAGAATCTCTTTAAGATGTGATATATATATATATATATATACATCTCTCTCTCTCTCTCTCTCTCTCTCTCTCTCTCTCTATATATATATATATATATATATATATATATATATATATACCCATGTTAATAGGTATTTTATAGAAAAAATACAGAGGCTATTAGCAATTTATCATCATCCAATAACTGCCTGGGTTTGGTATATGTGGCATATAATGTCGACATTTCTGAAATATACATATTAATCAGGGAAACCATATATGTGTGTGTATGTATGCATTATTTATTTATTTATTTATATAACAACATCAATATAAATGTTGACTTACATCAGTACTTATCAAAGCCTGGCTACTGGACCAGCATATGGGCATAGATAGATAGATAGATAAATAGATAGATAGAAAGATAGATAGATAGATAGATATGTATTAACTAGGTTTTATATATTATTTCATTCACAAAATGTGATTTTTCTCAAGGGTAATTTGAGTCCATGATCACATTTTTATCATAGAATGTTCTATTTATAATTATTTTTATGATTTTAAAAAGTTGTAGTTTTTAGCTGTTTTATATATTCTATGATTGTATCATCTCCCTTACTCTCTAAATGATTACTATGTTTCTAGAGCAAAAGGTGACACTGATATCATAATGAAATAATAGTTGTGAGGTTATAACAGGGTATAACATGATTCATATTACATTGTTGGTGACAACTGTGCTTTAGCAGTCCCCCCTAGTTTGTTTTCTCTTCATCTATCTATCTATCTATCTATCTATCTATCTATCTATCTATCTATCTATCTATCTATCTACCTATGATTATCACAATTTTGTTTAAAGATTTCCATTCTTTTTTCCACTTTTTAAATTAAATTTTATTGTCTAGGTAATGTACAGAGGGGTTAGAGTTACATGCATAAGGTAGGGAGTACATTTCTTGTCAAACATTGCTATCCCACTCCCTCATTTGTCTCCCACTTTCCCTCCCCCCCCACATACTCCCACCCCCAAGTTATAAAGTTCATTTCCAACATGTTGCCTTGTGAGTACCACTGTTGTATTGTTTAAAGATTTCCATTCTTACAAGGAAATCATCTTTTCTTGGAAACTCTTGTGTTCTTATAGTTCTCACTGAGTATCTTGTTCCGGAAACCAGTGATAGCTATGATGTATACTGATGAAAAATCTAGAATTTATAGTAGACTCAATGAAAGTTGAGTCATAATTGTATAAGCAATGTCATAAATAAATGTGAGGAAAATGAATCGATGTGAAAATTTGAATACAAATCTCAAGTTGTTTTAGGGGAATTAATAATTTTAATAGTTTTAGGGGAATTGCTTTCACTTTGAAAGATATTATCTGGAATATGAAGAAACATAATCATAGGACTTTTCTAACAACATGCTGACTATGTTCTCTAAATTTCAACTTTCTAAAGTCAGGGAGGGCATAGTATTAAGGATTTTCTCATAATGAGTGCCATCTACTGGTATTGTGATGTAAGTAGTACAATATAAGCAAATTTATTTGATTCAAAATTATTTTACTATTTGTGGAATTGTCTTCTCTATATAAATGTTCCTAAAAAATTCAGTGGCTTGATTTTTAAGTATCAATGAGATGCGCTCCAATTTTATTAGTTATTTTAGAGAAAAGTTGTTGTTAATAGTTTTCTGTCTTGGGGTTTTTCTAGACCTTTATATTCTTTGTATATAAGAATAGACAATAAACTGTGATAAGTGTGTTAGACATAAAGTATCTTTTTAGATTGTTGTAAATCCTCCTAAAATAATGTGCACCATTGTTTTAGAAAAGTCATTATGTCTTAAGCATTATGATTCATAGTCTCTACTCAAGAAGAATTTGTATGTTTATTATAGCATAAAGTAATTTCTTTGACCTAAATTTTAGTATCATGCTTCTTTCAATCTTTACCTCAGTTATCTGTTCAGCTCAAATATTGATCATTTAAATACTTGTTAGTATGATGAACGAAATATATACCTTGTTTCGTTTTTGTAGGCATCTTATTTTCCCTAAATATGTTCCTATAGCTATCACCTTTTCCCTCATCCCTTAAAAAATCTGACATATTTTGCATCTTGAAGAACTGAAAGCCAGGGGCTTCTAACTAATTACTTTTTCACATATACTGGGAGTGAGGAGTGTTGGTGTATAACCCTTAAAAAGGGAAGTTAGATTCTGTTATTTCTAGTTATCACTAAAGTACTAAAAAAGATGGAAAAATCAGTGGTGGAGAGTACTGTCCTTGGGAGAATTCTCCTTAGGACTGAAAACTGTACTCAGAATTTCCTTGCTTAATCTCTCCCCTGCCTCCTTTTTTTTTACCATCAGAAGAAATACTCAGTGGGGTAGAGTCTGCAGTCTTATTACTCTTGAGATCTTTTTTAGTCCAGCGAGTTTCCCCACCCCATTTACACACAGGTATTTGCCTTTTTCCAAATGTATCATGTTCTATCTTCTGATTTTATATATGCAACTTCCTGCCCTATTTTACCTAAATAAACTATTAAACTAGGGTCTGGCCTTTAGACCATTATGTGGAATTGCTACCCCAATGATCCCACCCACTACCCAGGCTCAAACCTGGGTTTCTATTTGTTTTGTTTTTGTTTTTGTTTTTGTTTTGTTTTTAATGGATTTTATATACAAACCCATTAAAACACACTACTCCTTTCCTGGTTTAATATCCCAGTTGAAAATTTTAAATTGGTTACAGTAAATTTCCTAGAAACTAGCACTGGCTAGTTAAGCACTTTAAATCCTGATATATTAAATTCTGATACATTCTATGTTGTCAAATAGTTGTTTTTTTTTTTCAATGAATGAATGCCATTTAGTACCTAAAGTTCATAGAAGACACATTGGTTTTTTAAATATCCATTGCTTCTGGTTTTATTTCTTTTATTTCAGAGTTCGTTATCTAGCCAAGGAAAATATAACTCAGGACGATGAGGATCACACAGTCTCTTTTGTGCAGCCCAATGGTGCCATCTTTGAGCCTTCACTCTCAGTTGGAACAGAAAATGATACTTTCACAGTTCTCAATCTGGCTGTAGCGGTGAGTGGACAATTAATTGTCCTAAAATGCTCCTATCTTACAGCTAAGTGCATCAGCACTATGATTAGATCTTTAGCTTTTTTGGAAATCCTATAGAAATATAACACTGTGTGATTTATGCCTTTGGAAAGATGACAAAATTATAACAACTGAATTATAAGAGCCAAGTACACCATTTAAAATGGGGCTTAACTTGGATTGTCTTCTTGTGGTTTGAAATAAGGAAGCAAATGTGATTGTCTTGAGTTTAGACCAATTATATTTATCAAGGCAGAGTTTGGCAGCTGTTCTTAAAGAATCAAAATTTCCTACTAAACTCCATTCTTGTATTTGGTCCATTTATTTGTTAAAATAAGATTAGGTACTCCGTGTATTCATGGTGATTTGTTTTATAGGCTGCACCTCATATCTATCAAAATGCATTTGTTCAAGTGGTGCTCAATTCACTCATCAAAAAGTCAAAATCTTCTATGTTCCAAAACCGAACACTGAAGGAATTATTGTGGGGCTATAAGGATCCATTCTTGAGTTTGGTTCCATACCCTATTGCTACCACTGTTGGCGTATTTTATCCAGTAAGTACCAAATATAAAACCATATTGTGACATTATTAACTATGTATGTACAGTGTCCTTGACAAGTGTAAGACTAGAATCTACGATATTAGCGTATTGCTGACTGGGAATGAATATATACATATATATATATATATGTATGTGTATATGTGAGTATTTATAATATGGCTGAGGATGTAGAAGAGTCATATTTAATCCCTTTTCCATAGAAGTAAATGCTTAATCACAGAGACACCACATAGATAGATAGATAGATAGATAGATAGATAGATAGATAGATAGATAGACAGATAGACAGACAGACAGATAGATACAAACATATAGTTAGATAGATAGACAGATACAAACATATAGATAAATAGATAGATAGATGTGTATATGAAATGAAGTCTTTGAAAATAGCATATATACACACACACTTATGTATATATGCATATATATACATACACTTATGGCTTTAGCTTTTTTAATGGGACATTTCATTTTAAAATTATTTTCTAAATTTTAAATAAAAAATTTGTTTTTCTTATCTCCACATATACAATATTCCTAAAATTAGCTTATAAGTCTCTAAATCTTGGAATGTTATTTTTGATGACTTTTCCCACAAAAGCAAGTTCAGTGCTGTATGGTTTTTTTTTAATTGTGAAAATACCGTACAGAGGGGTTACAATGACATGAGCAAGGTAATGAGTACATTTCTTATCAAGCATTGTTGCCTCCTCCTTTGTTTCCCCTTTCCATCCCTTCCCATCCCCCTGCCCCCGCCCAGCCAAAGTTGTAAAATTCATTTTTCAACATAACGACTTGTACATCCCATTGTTGCAATGGGTCCAACTGTATCCCTATTTAAACGATTTGTTTTTTTCTGTTCCCTTCCCCAAATTATACCAACATCAAATACAGTGAAAGCAGGGGTTATACCATGGGGGAGGGACATACAAAGCAACAAGGAAATCATCTTATAAATATGTGAGAAATATTCACATGAAAGCAAAAACATTTGAACACTTATCTTGGGGTTCGTTTCACCTAATATCAACTTATCTTACCTTTTCTGCTTGTTTGCTTAAAATATCTTCATATTACTATCCTTCTTTCTCTAGTTCTCTTAACAAATTTGTTTTACTCTTCACTAGGAAGTTAGCCTGAATTTACATATGAAATTGTCAGTGAGATTTATTTTTCTCATATTCTGTTTTATTCTTGTAATTTAAATAGTTCCCACTGAAGAATAGTCATATTTATCATTGTATCATAATTATTTCACAACTTAACAAATTAGTTTAACATATTATACCATACTGTTCAATTTAGAGATTAAAAAATCATAGTCTTTCTTTGCTTTTATTTTTCTGACTGACATCTTTGACATTTTTGCCTGTATCACTGCACACAGTGAAGAACAAAATTTAATGAGGTTTATAATTAACAGCTTAAAGTAAGTGGCCTACATATATTATGCTTTGGCAATGAAGATACAAGTGGTTTTGTTCTTCAGGATTTACTTGGTTGTAGCTTAGTGTTTTAATGAGCTGGATTTGCTGGAGTAGTACCTTCTGATTTCGCTGAACATTGTACCTGGTATATTGCTTGCACTTTCCTGATCTCATTTTTACTTTCATTTGTGTTTAGGATTGGAAAGCTGCTTATCAATTAAACTTTGCAATAGAAAGCATTAAGGGATCAGGGATTCAATTCTTTGAGATATACTACAACTGTTTTCTTGGCTAATTCAGTTGTTAATTTTTCATGCTTTATCTTTGTCTTTGCAGTAAGAAATTATTTCAATATTTGGAGTGCTCCTAAAAACAATCTAGTTCTCATAAGTTTCACTCATTCAGTCTTGCTTCAGCATGAATGGTGATCAGCATTGCTTCATTGAGGGCTTAATTATTCAGAATGCTGTCTGATCCTGTCAGTCTCTGTCATGTCTTTCCTACATTATCTCAGCATCAAGACAGATTTTATATCCTACCCTTTAATAAGTTCAAACCCCAGGACTAAAACAATCTCATTACACTATACATTGAATTATAGAAAAGGATTCTGAATAACCATTGTTAAATGTTGAAGTTTATTATTTGTATGTTACAATTTAGAGAATATGACTTGTTCAATAAATATTTTTTCTTATACATATTTTTTCAGTACAACAATACTGCAGATGGAGTTTATAAAGTTTTCAATGGGAAGGATGACATAAGCAAAGTTGCTATAATTGACACATACAAAGGGAAAAGGTAAGTGTCTTATGAAAGTGTGTTTGTTGTTGTTTTTTTTTGGGGGGGGGGTCCAGTCGTGGGGCCTGAACTCTGGGCCTGGGCGCTGTCCCTCAGCTCTTCAGCTCAAGGCTAGCACTCTACCACTTGAGCCACAGCGCCACGTCCGGCTTTTTTCTTTTTGCTTATGTGGTGCTGAGGAATCAAACCCAGGGCCTCTGGCATGCAAGGCAAGCACTCTACCACTGAGCCACCTTCCCAGCTCCTCCAGCTTTTTTCTTATGTGGTGCTGAGGAATCAAACCCAGGGCCTCAAGCATGCAAGGCAAGTGCTCTACCACTGAGCCACCTTCCCAGCCCCAGGCAAGTGTGTTTGTGTGTATGTTGTGTATGCTAAACTACTGTGAGACAGGAATGGTATTTTTTAACTGGCACTGGTACCAACCTTTGCAACAGACCTGGGAATGACTTTTCTGTCAGGCTCTCCCGCTTCCCTATTTGTTTCAGTTTGTTTCCCTATTTTCACCTGTACAAAAGTTCATGCTGCTGCATTTCAGTGCTGCTTAGGATTTCCTTGGCTTTCATGCATATGGTGTGTCTTCCATTTTTAAAGAAATAGAGACTATTTTCTTCTCTAAAGCCTATCCAGAATTATAGTGTACCTATGTAGTTCAATAATCACAAATGAAATAAATGAAAAATCAATACATCTAATAGGTAGAAAAATGATTTATTTATTTACTTAGTGCTTTTGTTAATACTGAGTATTGTTTAGACATTCAAGTGACCATTTCTAAGTTCATCAGTAAAGGCAGTGTCTTAATGAGTCTTCCCCTGTAAACAGTCTTCAAATAGTTTCCGTATTGATGATTTAGGTTTCTAACCTTTGTAAATGCAAAAATAGAATTAGTATTCAATTACAGTTCTAGAATTTGCATACCAAATGCAAAATTTGTCACTTTTGGAAAAGGAAAAGAACAAGGCAACTTCATGAAGATATTATTTCAATTCTCCCAGCTTCTGACAGCCTGTCTGAAAGATTTGTAGTTTTTCATATTTGTAAAAAGGAAAGAACCACCATATATATCAGGGAGAAAGCATTCTTTTCTTCTCCTGAAGTAAAAATAAGTCAACAAAACAGAAAGAGATTAAATGATTTCATGAGAGTCTTTATCTAGTAACAGCAGCCACAGTTACACATTTACTAGTGTAGTGCTTAGTTCCTATTCATAGGGAAGTTGAGTGGCGGAAAACAAACACGTCGAAGTGTTTAAATGAAATCTGATCAAAGTTCTATGTTGAACAATTAGTATTTCACTTATCTGAGTATTATAAATGTAGAGAAGTGTAGAGAGGGTTATGTACTTCTAATTAGAGCAAGAATTACATATTACTTTGACTCTCAAATAAGGGTGAATTAACTCTTCTTGACAACACCGGTGTGATTAATAGCCTATAATTTTAAAAAGTAAGCAACAGATTGTATTCATATTTCATACATAGTATGTCAGGAATGAGAAAAATCTAGCTTTTCTATCACCAAAAGAAAAATGGCTGAGGATGCAGGTGAGTTATTACTGCTATTATATTTTAATCACTTTTTGGTATATGTAAATATTTAAACTTACACAGGTATTAAAGCAGAAGGTAATAAACTCTACCTAACTTTAAAATTACCTGATGCAAGAGTTAAAACAGGCAAATAAAATAGATTATTTACATGTTTCAATTTGTAGGGATCTAAACATTTACTTCTCATTCTTTTCTTCTATTTTTCTAGCTTATATTGAGAATAACTCAATTAATAATTGTCTACTATTCATTGCAAACACTTAACATTTTCCCAAATAACTCCTTTCTCTCATTGGGGAAAAAAATCCCTAGGTAGAGGTCCATGTTTTAAATAAACATTTCATAATTTTCTTCTCTGAAAGCTCTGTCTTTTTGATGTTTTCTTTTTCAGTCTAATTTACCATTTGGCAGATATTATTCACTGATTTTCCATATCATGCTATAATATACTTAATTTATTACTGTAAGATTAAACTTTCAAATAAATGAATATTAGAACATGTCTTAAACTTAGCATGTCATATGTAATCTTTATTTTTCAGCAGAAGTATATTGAATCAGAGTAGGAAAAATAATTTAAAGTATACTTGAAATGAGAATATTTATACATCTGTCTTTTATCCCTAAGGAATCTCTCCTATTGGCCAAGTTATTGTGACATGATTAATGGCACAGGTAAGAACATGTTAGATAACCCTCACCATCATACCTTACCTTCTCCCACCACTAGTGCTACAACATTCTGAAGGCTCAGTGTCCGTGTTTGCCTGTCTTTATAGCCCCACTCAATAATGCACTTTCTGTTCTATAAGCTTAGTTTGATGGGATGGGATTTCTGAGGTTAACCATAGAGAATTCACAACATTTTGTTATTAAGGAAACATTTGCTATATAAAACCTATACTTAATGGATTGGTATCCTACTAACAGAAATAGCTTTAAAACAAACAAACAAACAAAAACAACCAGGTTGGTGGCTTCTACCTATAATTCAAGCTATTTAGAGGAGTTAGGCAGATCAAAATTTGAGGCCAGTTCCTGAAAAAAAAAATCAAGACTTGACCTGGCTAAAATAGTAGCGAATTTGTCTTGTAAAAGTGACACCCTGACAAAAACTTCAGTATGGGGAAAATAAAAAGCAAACTAAAAGAATAATGACTATTCATCCCTTTCTTATATACTATACAGATAAAATTGAATAGAAACATAATGACAGAAGTGAAAACTTACTTCTTAGTGAGACTAAAAACTTAAGTAGTAGTGAAGTAAAATAAAAAATCATATGTAGATCACATTTATATGTACATATGTGTATGTATGTACATATGTTTGTGTAATGTACATGTGTATACACGCATGTATATATGCATTGTACACATGCATACTTACATTTATGTGTGTAGGCATACATGTTCATGCATACACATACACATACACTATATTTTCTTGATCCGTTCATACATTAAGGAGCATTTAGGTTGATTCCATACATGATTGTGCTGGTGACTTTGCTGTATCCTGGTTTGTAATCTTTTGGGTAAATGTCCAGGAGTGGAATTTTTGGATTACAGGGTAGTTCTATGTTCAATTTCAATGGGATTTTATTCATTCATTAGAAAGAATGATATTGTACCATTTGTAAAGAAATAGAAAGACCTAGAGAAAGTATTTTAAATGTAGTAAGTCAGGTCCAGAGAGACTAAGGATTCATGTTTCCCCTTAGATGTGGAAGCTAGATATAGCTTATAAACTTATAATAAATACCTTGGGTGGTATGCAAGTGTATACAAATGTATTAACTGAAATATAACAGATTCAGGGAAGATTTCAAATAGTGTAATTCCTTAGAAGGGCAAAAATCAAACGTCAGCAAAATAAAACAGCAGGAGTGGGTATTCAAGAGGGATGGGGTGGGACCGAGTAGAAAAGGGTAGATAAATGAAAAGAAGACCAGGAGAATGCAGTCAAGAGCCCAGCCTATATTGTCCAAAATTAAGAAGAATAAGGAAAGGGATGTATAGAGGTAGGATGGGTAAGAATGTTGAAAGGAGTGACATTGATCCAGATGCATTGTATCATGAACTGCTTTGCTAACTTGCTACTCTTTGTACAACTTAAAGATAAAAATAAAAAGAACAAAATATCCATATATTTTTAATAAGGTAGTTATCATGAGAAAGTTCAGGAAAAAATAATAAGCTTACATTGTTAAATTTCTGCTACCCATGAATACTATGTGTGAGTGTAAGAATTCTGCATTAGAATTGGAGAACAAAAGAACTGAAAGCTCTGATTTAATGTTTGGCTAACTCTGGCTTCTAGTTGTCCTTGAAGAAAAGTACACATTTATTAGCAAAAGAAGTAAGATTTGGAAAGCAATGGCAATCAAATATTATAAAATAATTAAAATCAAGTGTAAGCATTCAAGGACTAGGAAGCACAAACAAAATATTTACAAAATAAGAGAAAATATCTAACAGGAAAATGTTACAATAATGATGAAAAACGTTAAATGAAAAGAAAGCTGGAGTGCTTACTTTTCCAAAATGTTGTTTGAGTCTTGCATGATTATTTAATTGAATTGCTTTTTGTTTAGAAATTGAGAGAAATTTTTATGTATTTTTAGTTTTTTTAAGTTAATTTATTGTTATTATAAAGTTTACATACAAAGGGATTTCAATTGCATGAGTCAGGCAATAACTACATTTCCTTTCAGAGTGTCTTCTCTTCCCTAACTTTCTCCCATCCCTTTCCTCCCATATTGCTCTATAGAGCAAAAATGACTGGATTTGCTTTTGTATGGTGTTAAGCCATAGGAATAATGCATTTCTGCACATAAATTTTCAAGTGACTCATACTTCTCTCTGTATTTACAGAAACATCATACTTAATCCTTACAGACAAAAGTATAATCTGCTGTTCCTATGTATTAAAGAATTTATTGTGTATTTAAGAGGAAAATAATAATACAGCCTGTCTGAAGTTAGTAGATAGGTGTAGCCAAAAGAGCTACAGGCTAGAAGATGCATTAGTAAAAATAATATAAAAATGCAAACTCCAGGCTTGAATTTGAAAGGTAGAATATTTTACTAGTATTATGTAAAAACTGAACTACGTAATTTGAGGATAGGAATAGTGGGGAAGGACAATGAAAATGGTGATATTGATCAAAGTTCATTGTACTTATAGCCTGACTTATGAAATTGAAAATTCTTTGTATAACTATGTTATAATCATTTTTTATTGTAAGTAGTTTTACAATGAAGTAGCCAATTAATAAAGCAGTTTTTAATCATAATTTTTTAGGTATAAGCATAGAAGTAAAAAGAAAGAAGAGCAGAAATGTGTTGAGTAGGGCAAGTTATGACTCTAAGGAATACTCTTGGTCATGGGACTAGAAAGATAATAGGAAAATATATCAATATTGGTATAACTTGGAATCATTTCGCTGAGGAAAAAGTATCTCTGGTGGTATCATTTCTTTTTGTCATTGCCCATATAAATTTCTGGATATAATTCTGGCATACATTCTATCATAGTTCAGATAATGATGGTTGAAGACTAACAGTGTATTTTCTTTTAGTTGGTAAGATTCTGGGAAGGCATTTTCCAGACAGGGCCCATTATGGCAGAACCCAGATAAACTTTAATATTTAATGATCTCACTGCCAGGATGAAGCAGTGAGTACAAGATTACTGTAACCCTCACCATGGGAGTGTAAGTGAGATATAACAGTTATCATGAAGGTACACTTGCTAGAAAAGACACTGGCCTACATAATTGAGGGCTGGGTCTTATTGTTTGAAACAAATATCTCCAGTGTAGGCTCATTTTGTTTATATTCATTTGAGAAGCAAATGGAAGAGTATCTAATAATTTCCTCATTTATTTAATGTGTGCTGTGGAGTTTAGCTATATTAGGAATTCAATCACCTCAATAATTGCCTTGTTAAATTGATTGGATATGTTTCCAAAGCATTGGGAGGAAATTTTATTTAGTGAGAGATATGGATTTCAAATGGATTGGAAAATACTAATCAGCCCTGAGTACAAATGAATGAATCACTATTAAGACCAAAGTCGGTATAAACCATGTTCTGAAGGACTCTATGGTAAGAGATATTTCCCTCTGTTGATGGAGCAAGTCATTTCCAAATCATATAATTACAGTTTTCACATAATCTGATTTTACTATTTACTTGTTGAACCTCCGATCCTTGTAGCCACATATGGTTGTCAGGTTCTCTAAATGTGTCCTGCATGTTTGATTTATGCTGTAGACTAAGAATGTGTACTAGACTTGGAAAATGTAAAACTCCATTATTTTTATTGAGTGTGTACTGAAATAGGACTAAGAATATATTAGATTGAATAAAACTACTAGATACTTTTTAAATTAGGTAGGTCACTTTATCATATTTCTATTAACTATGCTTGAAAGAGATTTCTAGATTTTTTAAGAGAATGCATATTACATTTAATCACTTGCCACTGCCTTGATTTTTAATAGATGCAGCCTCATTTCCACCTTTTGTTGAGAAGTCTCGAGTATTGCGATTCTTTTCCTCTGATATTTGCAGGTAAGACATAGCTACTGATCTATGTCTAAATCAGACTTTTTGTCTCTCAAGCAATAAAGTTAAATTAAAGAGCTCATGAACTAATAAATGTATTATTGAACAAAAATATACTTAGGGTATTTTTATTTGAGAAGAGCTGAGAAGGGAAACAAAGGAGGAGGCAACAATGTTTGATAAGAAATGTGCTCATTATCTTGCCCATGTAATTGTAACCCCTCTATAAGTTATTTTCACAATAAAAAATTCATATATTAAAAAAAAGAATAAATGCATAGGAAGTGGCACTGTGGCTCAAGCGGTAGCACGCTAACCTTGAGCTGAAGAGCTGAGGGATAGCGCTCAGGTCCAGAATTCAAGCCCCATGACCGACAAAAAAAAAAGAAAAAAAAGAATAAATGCATAAATATAGAATTCATGTGCTTATTAAACATTTTCAAAATACTCTTCTGTATATTCTAATAATTTATAGTGCAAATCCTTTTCTATACTTCTATTAACAACTATTTTTATGCATTTAAGAAATTATTAGTGCTTTTAATACCAATGAAATCCAAAAGAAATTGTCTAGTATTTCTAAAAATATACATAAAGGACTCAGAACTATGTACATTAACCAATATGGAATTTTATCTTACTAACTCTTTCCAAAGTACCTTCTGAATGTTTCAACTTTTAATAGCATAAAGCATTTTCTTTGTTCTTTTAAGAACATTTTCATGCATTTTAATCAACTGAATTTAATACCACCAATGAAGCCTAGAAGAAATTGCCCAGTTTTTCTAAAAATAGGCAAAGATGACCCAGAATTTTATCATTACTGTTTTCTACAGTATCTTTTCATACTGGTGGGACCTAGGAAAGACTCTACAACTCCTGGTGCTCTTACCACTCTTTTTGAATTGAGCCCTGTCCCAACTCTGAAATTGAAGGCAAACATTGAATATTATCTAAAAATTTAATGAGAACCATGTTTGTTCCCATAGTATTTTCTGAGAATTAGCAGGATACATACTGAGCTCTAGCATAGTGCTTATTTCTTGGTAAATATTTTGGAAATGATGTTTTATGGGCTCACACCCCAACAACTGAGTAGATTTTATTTTTCCAAGATTAAATTTGAAAGATAGAGACTTTGGACTGGGTGCAAATAAATATTTATTACTTCAAACTCTTTACTATAAAGGGAAATTAACTCTTAAGAAATGTCACTGATATATATATTTATATGTTCCATGGTAGTGTATAATCAAAATGTGTAACATAATAGAATATATAATATTATATAATTTAATATTTTTTGAATAAATAAAAACATTTTATACTCAGGTATTGAGTTGTGGTACATCTTCATATCATTTTTCCCTAGGAATTAAGCAAGTCTAAGATTCTATCAAGATCATCTGATATTTCTAAGTTAAAGCAAAAATATAAACCAAAAAATGAAAAGAGACAATGGATTTCCAATGTGTGGTTCTGTTTCTTGGAATTAAACTTGTTTTTATCCCTGTGTAGATCAATCTATGCTGTATTTGGATCTGAGGTTGACCTGAAAGGAATCCCTGTGTATAGATTTGTTCTTCCAGCCAAAGCCTTTGCATCTCCAGTCCAAAACCCAGACAATCATTGCTTCTGCACAGAAACCATTATCTCCAAAAATTGTACTTCATATGGTGTGCTAGACATTGGCAAATGCAAAGAAGGTACATATGTGTTCTTGGCATCATGATTCATGACATCATTTGTAGTATTCTTCTAAAATGCCTTACCCCAAATCACTTTCTACCGAAAACTGAAAATTAAGGCATTGATAAGAGAAAGTAAACAAGGTTTGATAGCAGGAATTTTAGTGTTGCTTTTATTCAGTATTTGGGGTCTCATTTGTGAAACCAGTGTTGTATTATTAAGAAAAAACTTCCAACATTATGTTTGCTTGTAATTATTCTCTGAGCTTCCTGAGCTATCTATCTGTGACTTTTCCTATCTTTTACTTCCTAGAAAATGATAAATGAAAGTACATGCTTAGAATATCTCTAAAACAAGAATGGTCAATATTTGGACTCCTTGTTTCTTCACACGGTTGTGAGTGTGAATGAAAAAGGAAGGAAAAAAATTACTCATGAATGGATTTTCAGTCTAGGAACATAGTTATGCTTAGTGCATGGATATATGTAGTTGAAACTTTGTTTAGCAGCTGAACTATGCAAACTGAAAGTTGGCACAAATTAAAGACCAGACACCAACTCACTGCTTAGGAGGAAAATTCAGAAATTAACATTTCATCTCTATATATTATGTACCCTGATAAAATTCTTTCCCTAAACTCTAATCAGTGTTCAAAGCCAACTATTTTACTTAATCTTAAAAAAAATCTTTTCTTATAAGAAAGTAGTTTCTGAGCATTATGTTCAACAGGAAATGATTATTTGCAATTGAGTCTGATTTTCTGTTTTCAGGAAAACCTGTGTACATTTCACTTCCTCATTTTCTACATGCAAGTCCTGATATTTCAGAACCCATTGAAGGCTTACATCCAAATGAAGAAGAGCACAGGACATACTTGGATGTTGAGCCTGTGAGAAAATAGATTATTTCTTTGACTTAGCTAATACTGTCATTTATAAACCCAAGAAAATCTTTCAGTCACAATTTTGAATTACTTTCTTAATAAATTAGTGAAACTTGGTCAATGTAACTAGCACTGATTTCTTCCTTTTGTGACATACAAGTGGGAAGAAAATTAAATTTTTATTGCATGGACTTTGATAAGACTTTTAATGGTATGTAAATTAGGAATGCAAATGATGAAAATGAATAGTTAGCTTACTTGTGACTATTTTATACTGAAACTAAACTTATGTATAGATATTGCTTTCATGAGAAGTCACCATCACCACCATTTGCTATTAGGAATTAATAGATTTTATGAGAATATATAAGTTTCATTCAAAATCTCCTGTATTAAACCTCAGAAGAATCTAAAACACTATAGTTTTAACATTTTTTTAGTAGAATAATCTTGTTTTCTAATGTTAAGGACAAGTGAGGAAGGAGTTTAATTGGACAGTTGCTTGCCCAGAAAGTCTAAGGCCTAGTTTAGAGTCTCTTCACCACATACAACACAGATTAAATCCTAGAATCTCAATAGTTAGGTTTCTGATGAAAAATAACAGTGGAAGGTATTGGTATAATTACACTAACATGTGGAATCTGAAAAAATTTATAGTTGATCATGCAGAATTCAGGAATTAAATGAGAGCTACATTGTGTTACTGATGCTGTTAATTTCATGCATATTATTACAAATTAAAATAAAACCTGATGGTCTTCTCTTTTTGACAAAGCAATTACATGTATATACACACATATAGGTGTATAAAAACTTATACATAGAATCTGATTTACATATACCTATATAGGTAATAGCTAATAAGTCCAATTAATTTTTATAAGCCTTAAGTAGTCCTTTTTTGTTAAGCTCTGAACTTTCCTGCTGTCATAGCAAAAATAAAATTTGCATATTACAAAATTTATTTTAAAAGAAGTTAGTAATTATTTTAGTTTATTTTTCTTTCAGATAACTGGATTCACATTACAATTTGCAAAACGGCTACAGGTGAACATATTGGTCAAACCAGCAAAAAAAATTGAGTGAGTCATTTTATGTTATATTTTTTTAATTTTATTTAAAGTTTATTTATAGAAGTGTTAGTTATATATGTAATGAGTACATGTCTTTTTGAACAGTGTCAGCACAGAAATCGTGGGACAAAGCGTTAATCAATTCAGCAGTGATACTCCCTAGACTCTATGTTGGAAATGAACTATACAAATTGGGGAAAAGGGGTTCAGGAGGGGAAAAACTGGGAGTGAGTCACTTTAAACAATATTATCTTTATCCATATTCTTGTAAGAATGACTAGGCTCATGAAAGAATATCAAATGTAATTTCTCTTCAGTTTAATGTTAATTCACAATAATTAATTTAGTAACTTTTCACTAAGAATAATTATCACATACAGTTTAAAATCATGTCTAGTGTTTATTGAAAGATATTAACATATTTTTCCTACATAGCATTTGTTGGGAAAATGTGCTTGAAAAAAGCTAAACTAGTTAGAGATTTGTATTAAATATGTGAGTGAAAAGTCCGAGAAACAGCTACATTAAAATTTGAATAGTTTGTGGCCAAGAACAAAAATCTAGAAACTTAAATAAGCAAGAACAATTGATTTCTGAACATCTACAGTTGTAATTACAAAAATATCTATCAAATATATATTTAAAATAAATGTTTTGACAGTTATTTTCAATATACATTACAGAGCATTAAAGGGTCTGAAGAAGAATTATATTGTGCCTATACTTTGGCTTAATGAGGTTAGTATTTTAATTCATTAATACAAGACAACAAAATAAGCTTTTGATGTTTCCAAATTATATATGTATTGGAGGTTGTATATGCTTTAATTTTTCATAGGGATAATCCAGCTTACACATTATTGAGTATGTCTATTTGTTAGAAATAAATTGCATACAAATATCAGTTTTATTTTCTTTTAAAAAGACAAACAGTTTGAAATGATATTCATAGTGTATCTAATTTATATTTTCTTGGTAATTATATGATTTCCTTGTGAAATCAAGACTTACTGAACATATCGATGCTTTAGAAATATTGAGTTAAATATATTTAAGACACTGTAAAAGTCAACTGTGCTTATAAAGGACAGATTAGATTAGGTATGGGCAGCATATCCTACTGCCTGAAAATATTTAGTGTAAATGACAAAAGTTTGTGTGTCAGAGCAAGAAAATGTGTTGTTTGAACCTTTAGGAGTGAAATTATAGAACTTTATAAATTCTCTCTGTCACTGGGTGATAACTTTTAGAAATTGGTGTAATATTTCAGAGACAATTTTGAAGAGTAAATGAACCCTGTACATTGAAGATTGTTATGTATCATATTTAAAGAAAGTGAGTTATTACTGTATGTATTGTCTTCTTTGACAAGAAAAGGGATTCCTACTCCCTCATATCTTAGATGTAAATGACTAACATATATGTCAGGAATGTTTAGAGGAAAAGATAGTACAGAGTTTGTGTATTTTGTTTCATGGTTTTACCCAAATAATGTTAATTATTGATTACAGACTGGTACCATTGGTGATGAGAAAGCACAAATGTTCAGAAAGCAAGTGATTGGAAAAATAAATCTCCTCAGGCTGGTTGAGTTGGTTTTGCTGGGTATTGGAGTGGTGATGTTTGTTGCTTTTATGATTTCATACTGTGTATGCAGAACCAAGAAAGTAAAATAAGTAAGTACATACCAAGTATATGCATTGCTCAGGATTTTACACAAATCATTTCATCTGATCCTTGCTAAAATTCCGTGAGGCTCTAGTAGCCAGCCTTAACAGCATCTATTACATTCTTGAGTGACAGTCCAACAAATTATAATCTGTAATCACTGAAAAAAATGTGCATTATTAAATTCTAAATCAATCAAATTAAGGATTCAAAAACTTAGAGTAGAATTTAAGAACTGTTTTTTATCCTTTTCAAAATTTATTATCTCTAAGTAGATATACAAAGAGATTTCAGTTCTACCAGTTTGTAAGTAGAATATATCTGGATCTTGATCAGTGTCATACCTACCATCAGTCTTCCTCAACTTCCCCAACACCAACCATACCTCAATATCTCTTTTCTGGAGAGAGTAAGAATCTTGCCTCAAGAAGACAACTCAACTTTTTGTTCTGTACTATTCCTACAACTTTTCATTTACTAAAAGAAAAAAAGAAAAGAAACAACTGAACAAACTTGCCTAAAATCTGTTTGGATGGAATACATTTCAAAATCTATCTTAACATACTCATTTTATAATAAACATTGCATCACCTTTAGTATATACAATGATCCAAATAAGAAGTTATGGAGAATGCAAAATATTCATATGGCCACTTATATAATTACAAACATCATCTGGTGAACAGCAAACAGTCTAATAGTAAAGTATGATTTTCATAAACAATATGTAAAATGTGCTTTTATTGTGCTATCCCAGAACTTTCTTGCTCAAAGCTAGCACTCTACCCCTTGAGCCACAGCTCCACTTTCACCTTTTTGGTGGTTAATTGAAGAAAAGAGTCTCACAGACATTCCTGCCTGGGATGGTTTTCAACTGCAGTCCTCAGCTCTAAACCTCTTGAGTAGCCAAGATTACAGGTGTGAGCTGCTGGCACCCAGTGTCTGTTAAATTTTTATGATAATTTTATCATTGCTTAATGATAGCTGAATATCAGTTTCCTTTGGTCTATAAATGGCTAAATTATAGAACTTGCCACCAGAAATATTAGTTTTTTATATAGTTTTAACTCTTCTTATCTTACCCATTGATTTTTTTCCCTTATCAGTTTCTTGATATACCAGGATTAGAAGAGTGACAGGAAATGGAGATTTCCTCAAACAAACCTGTTTTTAACTAATTCTAAAAAGTATGTTCCCAGGAAAAATTTTAAACTGAAAAAATGAGGAAATAAATACTCAAGAGAGAATAAAGTATAAGAAAGTGTTTTTACTCATGGATCATGAGGTACTTTCAAAAGTAGTAATTTATGAACATCTACATGGAGAATGGGATTTGGGAATATGGAAATGTTGTCTAGGGCAGAGTTAATTAGTTACCTTTCCTGGTTATGTGGTGTGCTGGATAGCTACATTAAAAAGCCTTTATATGAGATGCTAGACTGCAAAATAGAAAGTATCTTTTTATTATTCTACTACATTTTGCTAAGTAATAAAATATCTTCTACTTTACAGGTAATAAATGAGTCTACATATACGCATCAGCTACATCAAGACCTTCCATAATATAAATCTGCAAAAATGGGGATTTATTCTGCTCTATTTTTACAAAACACAACTTATCCTTTAGTTGAAGAAATGGTGGCACTTTCTATATATTTTTGGCACTAAATTGCAGCACAATTCAAGAAAATTAAGATGTCATTAAAATGTATAGTTTGTACAAAACCCAGAACGTTAAAACAACAACAACAACAACATCATTTATACAATTGAATTGGTTTTCGTTTCTACATATTTGACCAGGAACCACTTGTTTCTGCTTGGCTTTGGTTCATGGATTGGTTCCCAGATAGCAAATTCAGCAGAAGAGTGGACATTCAAAATAGTCTTGTCTTGCTTATCAAAAGACAAAGACTGTCATGCTCAGAGGCTGTTTATTTGCAGTGGGTAAATCTATGTACTGTCATTACATTGGATTAGCTCCAAAGATTCTGAAGGAATTTAAGAATGAGAAATAAAAGTTGAATGATTTATGAGCCATTCATTAAACCTTAATTATTCTTTTTGCCTAGAATCCTTTGTACAGCAAAAGCAACTATTGTAACCATTTTTCACTCCCTAAAGTGGCTTATAATTTTGTCACTGATCATGCAAATTATCTGTAGCATCTTTGTTGTTTTCAATGTGTAACTCTTCCTGGATTTCTGAGTACATTTCAGTTTTGTTTATGTTTCTGTTTTTATTTTTCCTGCTCAGTTGCGACTTAAACCTGGCAACCTCAGAATGCTGTTCTAGTATTAAGAGCTGTACAGGATAATAAAAAATATTATATGGAATATTACAAACAGTAGAATGTACATCAAAAGTTATTGGTTATAATATTTCTTGTTTTCATAGTCACTTCAGAAGGACTGATGTCAACTATTAAAAGATGTTCTTCTTTAAATTCCAGTACTTTTGTCTAGTTCCTGTTGTGTTATGAAATATCTATCCTATTTTCTGTGGCTGTATTTTTTTTTCTGGTTGTGGGGCCTGAACTCTGGGCCTGGGCGCTGTCCCTCAGCTCTTCAACTCAAGGCTAGCACTCTACCACTTGAGCCCAGCATCACTTCTGGCTTTTTTCTTTTTGCTTATGTGGTGCTGAAGAATCGAACCCAGGGCCTCAGGCATGCAAGGCAAGCACTCTACCACTGAGCCACCTTCCCAGCCCCTGTGGCTGTATTTTTGAAGCTATTTTTCTTTTTCAATTCAATTTTTATTTACATCAACATCTCTGAGTTGTACCTGGGGGGGAGTCCTTTGTAATATTTCCATTCATGCATAAAAGAACTCAAAGGAGCGCCCTTTTTTCATCATGCTCCCTCAGCTCCCCTCTTTATCCATCCCCTGTTCTAATAATTTACTTATCTTTTAAGTTGATTGGGGGGAAAATAACTGGATTTTATCAGATTTTATAAGACTATTAGACATATTGATATCTCACTCTGCTTTCTTTAGCAGAGAGGCTCACCTATTGTAGACTACACTAGTCCTACAAAGTTTTGACAGAGAAAGGGAAGGTAAGACAAACTCTGTGTTTTCTATGTAGAGGGATACAGAACAAATGAGTATTGATGACTCAACTGTGTAGATGTCAATATTAACAATGACTTTACTTCCTTCATGCCTTTTATGCTAGTTTACAAGGTAAATGTTTCAAATTCCTGCTAAGATTTCTTCCAAGAGAGGTCATCATAACTACCCCAGGTTAACGTGGCATCGCTTGGTAGGGAACCTTTGAATTCCTGAAGATAGTTGAATTATATTCATTTGTCTTTCTTTGAATTAAAAGGGGGAAAAATATTACTCTAAAATATTTGTCTTTATTATGAGATTCTAAAACTCCTTCCCTGATAGCTAAAAAAAGGTGTTGTTTTTGTTTGATGATTTTTTTTGTTTGTGTGTGTGTTTGTGTGTGTGTGTGTGTGTGTGTGTGTGTGTGTGTGTGTGTGTGTGTTGTCAGTTATGAGGCTTGAGCCACAGTTCCACTTCTGTTTTTCTGGTGGTTTATTGGGGATAAGAGTTTTGTGGACGTTCCTGTCTGGGCTGGCTTTGAACTGTGATACTCAGATCTCAGCTTCCTGAGTAGCTAGGATGACCGGTGTGAGTCACCAGTGCTTAGCTTGAAGGTAGCTATTGTATCTTCATGGTTCAATTTTTACCTACTATGCATAATGCTCAGAGTTTAATTCTGAGCATGACAGGGAAATAAAAGCAATTAGATGAAAAATACATATTTATTGCATGTAAAACTTGACCTGTGTTATAATTAATCATAACATACATATTCATACAGAAATTCATTATGTGGCTTTTAGGTATCAGAAAGGATTATATAAAATAATATATGTTAAATGTAATATATATATATATATATATATATATATATATATATATATATACTAAAATGCATGTACTTCAATCTTTATGTTTTCTAAGCATTTTATTATAAATTGTATACATTGGGTAAATATATATACATACATATACAGTTGTAAGTTAAGAATTTAGAGAAGCCACATTTTGAGAGGTCAATTTCTTGATGTCTTTATTACAAAGTTAGGAAACAGGCCAGAGTGGAAAGGAAGAACAAAACAATATCAACAAACTAATTCAGCTCCAATGGAGAGCTGAATAGGGATGCCACTGTGACCAGTAAGAGCCGGGAGACAGGACATAGGACTTGAATATGGAGACATGTATCATGGCATGATGGGCCCTATGCTTGTCTGGGCCTAAATATGGTCAGGACAGGGGGTAGGGTCACAGAAAATCCCCAGGCACTGGACTGACAGGTCCAGCAACCCATCAGACAAGTGCCATCCCTGCCTCCAAGGATTCAGGCCAGGCCATCACCTGGGAGGTGGGCATGACCTTCCCCCAACATGAAGACAAGATGTGGAGCCATGGCCAATATGGTGCAGGCCAGACCTGACCTCCCTACTTCATATATACATAAACATACATATATATGGTAGAAGGGGATATCTCTGTAATCATGCTCACTATAAAAATATCAACTGCACCTTTTCCTAGCAAATATTGACATGCCAAAACTAAACCAAGATGAGTTAAACTGTCTTAACAGGCCCATATCAAGCATTGAAATAGAAACAGCAATAAGAGACCTCCCAGCTAAGAAAAGTCCAGGACCAGATGGTTTTACAGCGGAATTTTACAAGGCCTTCACAGCAGAGCTCACACCAATACTCCTCCAACTCTTCAATGAAATTGAAAGAGAAAGCTCACTACCCAACACATTCTATGAAGCCATCATAACCCTCATCCCAAAACCAGGAAGGGACTCATGAAAGAAAGAGAACTATAGACCCATTTCTTTGATGAACATTGATGCAAAACTTCTCAACAAAATTTTGGCCAATCGACTTCAACAACTCATCCAAAAAATGATACACCACGATCAAACAGGATTCATTTCAGGGATGCAAAGCTGGTTCAATATACGCAAATCAATTAATATTATTCATCACATCAACAGGAGCAAGAATAAGAACCACATGGTTATCTCAATAGATGCAGAAAAAGCATTCGACAAGATCCAACACCCCTTTATGATGAAGGTTTTGGAAAAATTAGGAATCCATGGAACATTCCTCAATACAATAAAGACTGTATATGACAAACCTACAGCCAGCATTATACTCAATGGTGAAAAATAAAGCCATTTCCTCTTAACTCAGGAACAAGACAAGGATGCCCACTCTCTCCACTTCTCTTCAATCTAGTATTAGAATGCCTAGCTACAGCAATAAGACAAGATGCAGACATAAAGGGGATCCAAATAGGGAAAGAAGAAATAAAACTCTCCCTCTTTGCAGATGACATGATCTTGTATTTAAAGAATCCCATAGACTCCACTCCCAAATTACTCAAGCTGATTCAAAACTTTGGCAAAGTAGCAGGGTATAAAATTAACGCCCAAAAATCAATGGCTTTTTCTGTATGCCAACAATGAGAAAAGTATGGCTGAAATTAGGAAAGCAACTCCATTTGTAATAGCCCCACAAAAAAATAAAATACCTAGGAATTAACTTAACTAAAGAAGTGAAGGACCTCTATGATGAAAACTTTAAAATCTTAAAAAAGGAAATCAACACAGAACTTAAAAAATGGCAAAACCTCCCATGCTCCTGGATTGGAAAGATTAACATCGTGAAAATGGCAATACTTCCCAAGGCTATCTACAAATTCAACACAATATCTATCAAAATTCCAACCTCATTCTTCAAGGAAATAGAAGAGGCAATCCAAAAATTCATATGGAACAATAAAAGACCCCGAATAGCAAAAACGCTCCTCAACAGAAAAAACACTGCTGGAGGAATATCAATACCAAATTTCAAACTCTACTATAAAGCCATAGTAATCAAAACAGCTTGGTATTGGCACAAGAACAGACCTCAGGACCAATGGAATAGAATTGAAAACCCAGAAATGAACCTACAGACCTATAGCCATCTAATCTTCGATAAGGGAGCTAAAACAATAGAATGGAAGAAAGACAGCCTCTTCAGTAAATGTTGCTGGCAAAATTGGTTAACTACATGTAGAAAACTAAAGCTAGATCCTTATATATCACCCTGCACCAGAATCAACTCCAAATGGATCAAAGACCTTGAACTCAAAGCAGACACTCTGAAAACATTACAGGATGGAATAGGAAAAACCCTAGGTCTCCTTGGCTCAGGCCGAAATTTTCTGAATAGAGACCCGGAAACACAACAAATCAAAGAAAGGTTGGACAAATGGGATTGCATAAAGTTGCAGAGCTTCTGCAGGGCAAATGACATAGCTAGCAAGATCAATAGAAAGCCCATCGATTGGGAGAAGATCTTTACTAGCCATACAACGGACAAGGGTCTCATATCTAAAATATACTTGGAACTCAAAAAATTAAACCCCCCAACAACAAATCCTCAAAGAAACAACTGCCCAATAAATAAGTGGGCAAAAGACTTAAAGAGAAACTTCTCTGAAGAAGAAAGAAGGATGGCCAATAGACACATGAAGAAATGTTCAACATCCCTAGCCATAAAAGAAATGCAAATCAAAACAACATTGAGATATCACCTCACTCCAGTTAGAACAGCAAAAATCAAGAACTCTAACAACAACAGATGCTGGAGGGGATGTGGACAGAAAGGAACCTTACTTCATTGTTGGTGGGAATGTAAACTTGTTCAACCACTTTGGAAAGCAGTATGGAGGTTCCTCAAAAGACTTCACATAGAACTCCCCTATGACCCAGCAATCCCACTTTTGGGCATTTACCCAAATGTTTACAAACAAGACCACACTAAAGCTACCAGCACAACTATGTTTATTGCAGCATTATTTACCATAGCTAAGATATGGAACCAACGCAGATGCCCCTCAGTAGATGAATGGATCAAGAAAATGTGGTATATATACACAATGGAATTCTATGCCTCCATCAGAAAGAATGACATTGCCCCATTTGTTAGGAAATGGAAAAACTTGGAAAAAATTATATTAAGTGAAGTAAGCCAGGCCCAAAGAAACATGGTTTCCCTTATTTTTAATATCTGGTACATGTATGAGTCAAGTGGAAAAGGTCAGATAATGTGATGTCAGGAAAATGAACCCTTAGATATGTATTTTAATGTTTTTTTCTTTCATGCAATTGTTTCTAACACATTTATAAGATTATCTCTTTGTTGCTTTGTATGTCCCTCCCCCACAGTATAACCCCTGCTTTCACTATATTTGATGTCAGTATAACTTGTGGAGGAGATGGGGAAAAAACCAGTTGTTTAAAGGATACAGGTGGACCTGTTGCAACAATGAGAAGTACAAGTTGTCATGTCCAAAACGAGCTTTACAATGTCGGTGCGGGAGGTGGGGGAGGGGGGAAAGAGATGGATTGGGATTGGGGGGGAGGAGGGAGGCTGGGAAGGGATGTGAAGGGTAAACAAAGGAGGAGGCTGCAATGCTTGGTAAGAAATGTACGCATTATCTTGCCCATGTAATTGTAACTCCTCTGAACAGTATGTTCACAAATAAAATAAAATTAAATTAAAAAAAATATCAACTGCTCAGAAGCAACTAAACACATACAAAAATACTTCACTTGCATTAAAAACTATAAATGAGATATCAAATAGAGCATGATATTAAGAAAAAAATCAGTGGAAGACAGTACGAGTCTTACTCTTTTTGCGACCTTTAGCAGCACAGCATATAGTGAAATACTATCCACTTGCAAGAAAGAGAACAGTTAAGGATGAGATTTTACCTTAGACATTAATGCCAGGTGTATCACAGTGAAACCCTTCACTAGGCAGACACCTAACACCCAATAATGAAAGACTCTAGCCTGGGTGTAGTGACTCATGTATGTAATCTTAGGCTGCTTGAGAAGCAGAGATTGGAGGCCAGCCTGGACAAAAGATTAATAAGAGATCATCTCATTAAGTATGCTTGGCATAGCTGCACAAACCTGGGATGCCAGCTACATGGAGGCCATATGTAAGAAGACTGTAGTGTGAAACCAACACTGAGCAAAAGTGTTAGACCTTAAATGAAAAATAACTAAAGCAAAAACTGGCAAAAGGCATGAATCAAGTATAGAGGGCCTAGGAAGCCCAAGGCCCTCAATTCAAATCCCAGTATCACTAAACCAAACCAAAACAACAGAGACAAACCAAACAAACAACATGCACCAAAACAAAAACAAACAAACACCTAAACACCTAGTACAGCTCTGGCACTATGAAGAAACCCAGAGCCCTTATTAGGGGATCCATTCTGCAGCCTGCACCATGACCAAGAAACTGTAGGTATATTGAGTTCAGATAAAAGTCACTGACCAAAAGCTTCAGCAGCCAGAAGAATCAGTTATATACCATTGCTAAACCTGCCTTGGTAGTTTTAAGAATCCACTATGTACATGAGAATCTTTTAGCACTTCAGTAGCCAAAGTGGCCCCAGAGTAGTTGCCACTTCAGTTGGTCTTCTCGTATTCTTAGGACAGGCGAATATTGTAGAGCATTCCTAGATCAAATCAGTCTATGAGGACTGGAGTACATAGCTATTCCTTCCCACAGGAAAATGTTGATGAGTAATCACAATCAGGAAAAATTATCAACATAGAGATAAGTGAAGTGCCAGTTATTGACTAAGAAAGGACAGATATATAGATATATATAGTACATATATATTGCATATATATATGAACTTCCTGATAATTCAAAAATAACTGTTTTAGGGAAATTTGGAGAATTTCAAGAAAGTGCAGAGAAAATAATTCGAGAAAATGAAGAAAACAATATGTAACTAAACTGAGGAATTTAAGATAATGATTGAAACAATTAAAAGAAGTAAATTTTTGAGCTGAAAAATACAATTAACAACAACAAAAAATCTTTGGAGAGCATTCAGAGAATTGATCAGGAAGAAAAACACATAAATTCAACTATAGCCTATCTGAAAACATAAAGTTCCCTCTGAATCTCCTATAGATTCATCCAGTTTTAGAAGAAAACTAAAGTCGAAATTGAATTTGTACTGAATAGATGCAGAATTTTCTTTCTTGCTTGCTTGCTTGCTTGCTTTTTTTCTTGCTTTCTTTCTTGTTTTCTTTCTTTCTTTTGTCTGACATGGGGCTTGAACTCTGAGCTTGGGCACTGTCCCTGTGCTCTTCAGCTCAAGGTGATGGTTCTACTGCTTGAGCCACAGCTCCACTTCCAGTTTTCGAGTGGTTTATTGGAGATCAGAGTCTCATGGACTTTCCTGCCTGGGCTGGCTTTGAACCACGATCTTCAGATATCAGCCTCCTGAATAACTAGGATTACAGGTGTGAGCCACTGGAGCCCGGCTTTTATTTCTTAAATAATGTAATATAACATTAATGTATATATATAATTTACATTATTTTAGATATGATTAAACTATAAGGGAGAATAGACACAGGCCATACATTGTTGCTTTACCATGTTTTGAACAGGACTTGAGTATCTGCAGATTTTGTTGTCCATAGTGTGGGGAGGTCTTGAAGCCAAACTTCCGAACAGTATGCAGTCAGAGAGGAAGAAAGGAAAGAATGAAAAAGAGGAAAGGAAACATTTCAGATTTATGGGACAGCAATAAATGTACAAAAGTTCAACTCGAATACATTAAAGAAGGAAAAAATGAAGAAGTCAAACAGTTGCTTAGAAGTTATGCCAGAAAAACCTTCCATAGCTAGAGAAAAATATAAATATCCAAGTACAGAAAGTTTGAAAATTCCAATCAGATTTAATATGATAAATAAAACCACCCAACATGTTGTAATTAAGGTGTCAAGAACAAAGGATCCTGAAAGCAACACAAGGAAAGAAGGAAGTAGAATGTAATGTCATTCCAGCAGATTTCTCAGCAGTGAGTGGGGTGATAGATCTGAAATATGAAGGGAAAGAACTCTGCTAAACAAGAGCACAAGATCCAGGAAAGCTGTCTGTACAAATGTCCTAACAGTGAAAAGTTGAAGGAATTTTCCCCACTTTTTTTTTAACAACAAATGGTTGATAGAATGCTACACTTAAAAAAAAAAGAGAGAGAAAGAGAAAACAATGCTAATAAAAACACAAAATTACATAAATGTTACAAAACACTGGTTAAAAATAGTCAAACTCATAAAAGTAATGATGATGAATAAGCAAATACTTTTTATTTTTTTTGTCAATTGTGGGGCTTGAACTGTGGTCCTGGGCTCTGTCCCTCAGGTCTTCAGCTCAAGGCCAGCACTCTACAACTTGAGCCACAGCACCACTTCTGGTGGCCACCAGCACCCGGCCACCAATTCTATTTTTGATATGAAGATTAAAAAGTTTAAAAAGTTTAAAAAATAATAAAAGCTAGCATAGTTTTAAGGAATATACAATATAAAATAACATAAAGCTTATTATAAAATCTCATAATTATATATATATATATTATTGTAAAGATACTGTAGAGCTGGGTACCAGTGGCTCACACCTGTAATCCTAGCTACTCAGGAAGCTGAGATCTGAGGATCATGGTTCAAAGCCAGCTTGGGCAGGAAAGTCTGTGAGACTCTTATCTCCAATTAACCACCAGAAAACTGGAAGTGGCGGTTTGGCTCAAATGGTGGAGCACTTGCCTTGATCTGAAGAGCTCAGGGATACCACCCAGGCCCAGATTTCAAGCCCCATGACCACCACCAACAACAACAACAAGAACAACAAAAAAGATACTGTACAGAGCAGTTACAGTCACATGAGTAAGGTAATGAGTACATTTCCTATGGAGAATTGTTGCCCCCTCCTTTGTTTTCCCCTACCATCCCTTCCCTTCCGACCTCCCCAACTTCTCCCTCCCCACCCCAAGCTGTAAAGTTCATTTTCAACATAGTATCTAATACATCTCATTGTTACAATGAGTCAACCTGTATCCTTATTTCAGCATTTTGTTATTTCTCTTCCCCTCCCCTAATTAGAAAAATGTGTATACAAGATGCAGGGCAAATATAGTGATAACAGGAGTTATACCATCTGGGAAGAACATACAAAAGAAACAAAAAAAAATCACACAGTACATAATAAATACATTAAAATCAACAGCAACAAGATAAAATCTCTTGCCCCCTTATCTTGGAGTTCATTGTGCTTAGCATCATCTTATATCATCATATGTGCATAGCTTTTGACCTTTTCTGCTTGTCCTAGACATATAGTAAAAAACTGAAAAATTTTAAAGTAATAACATAATAGTCATTATGTACAACCAAATTTAAGTTAATTTCAGATTTAAGCAATCTATTATGAGTATTCAATTTTTTGTAACTCAGAACTCACAAAGCAGTAACCTATGGTAGATATTTTTTAAAAGTACTACTAATAAGATTGAAACAAGTAATGAAAACACAGCACTTGTTTAAAAAAAGGAAAGAAATGAAAAGAAAAGCCAAGCCAGGAAGAGAGTGGAAGAGTAGGAGATGCTAACTAGTGACTGACATCTACCCAAACCTCACATGTCATCAAAGGAGAGCTGGAAAAGGTAGAAAGCAGCTTTCTATGGGGTGGGTGACTGCAAGAAAGCACTGAAGTTCCACAAGTGAATGGGCCCAGACTAATAAAAATAGAACTTGGATAGTGGAAAAGAGAGAAAGACTATTTCAGCACATGCAGCACACAAATACATTATAGCAAAGGGCAGTGTTTGAGGACAAAGGAAGAAAGACTGAATCCATACACAGTAGTTTCAGTTGTGAGCTGAGAATCTTAAAAATGAATATAAAATGAAAAGAAAGAGAGCTGCAGTTCACTGAGCTCACAGAAGCAGCAAAGCAGTCTGGGGACTGAGATTAAAAAAAGGACAGCTCAGAAAAGACAACTTCAGCCTCAATACACAGGGATTCTGGAGTCGGCCTAATATGGTGGTTCCGAGAACAATCTCTTTTCTTCCCAGGTAAAATCTGGAGAAGCCTTAGCATTATTTTTCTCCGTAGTCTGGGTTCTTAGTCATCCTAGATCTTTCTGTTGGATACATATAACAGATATATTCATTCATTCATATATATATTCACACACATATACATATATATATATATATATATATATATATATATATATGAATGAGAAGAAGGTGTTAAGCTGAAATAATGCCATTTCTTACTGCTGGCATGGGTGATCTACTTCAACTCTAAAAAGTACTCCAGTTCAAAAGTTAACCAGATTTTTACAAAGCATAAGACAGCATTCTTAACAATATCCATGCAATCATGTTATATGTTCAAGGGGCTAGAATTGTAGTAAAGTACCCTAGAAGGGTAGAAGGATAAGAGCACTGCGTAGGGTGTTAAAACTTAGCTATTAAAAATAAAGAGTGTGAGGGAGGATATACAGGCTAAAGATATGTGAATTTAAAGACAGTGCTCTCTCTCTCTCTCTCTCTCTCTCTCTCTCTCTCTCTCTCTCTCTCTCTCTCTCTCTCTCTCTCTCTCTCTCTCTCTCTTTCTTTCTGATACTCTTTCTTTCTCTATCTCTAGGATATTCCTTTCTCTCTTTCTCTCTCCCTGGGATACTCCTTTTTCTCTTTCCTCTCCTCTCCTCTCCTCTCTCTCTCTCTCTCTCTCTCTCTCTCTCTCTCTCTCTCTCTCTCTCTCTCTCTCTCTCTCTCTCTCTCTCTCTCACATTGGGATACTTAGTGAAAACAGACTGCAAGAGTGAATCTATTTGGGTGATTAGAGCCTAGAAGACAGTCATAAAATGCAAAAATAAAAAAAGAGATTCGTACACCAATTTCTTTGATTAACATAAAATGCAGTCCTGAAATTCATATAGAAGCACAAAAGTCCCTGAACAGCCAAAATAATTATGAGCAACAACAACAAAAACAATACTGGGGATATCACAGAAATGACTTCAAATTATACAGACCCTACTAGTAAAAAATATCTTCATGATGGAACAGTAATAGACCAGAAGAACAACTGAAAAGACCCATCAATGAATCCACAAAGCTAGCCATCTGCTATTAACAAAAAAGCTGCTTTCTGTGCGACTGTTTTTGTGCACTCTAATGAGAGGCAAGAGAATTGAGACCTTCAGTTTTGCGTTGATGAAAGTAAATGGTGATAAGGATGTTTTTAGATTCTTATTTGTTTTTGGATTAATTTGTATGCTTTATTAAATAGAAGAAATACACTATTTGATGAAGCCACTTGTTTTTATCCCAAACTAAGCTTATTTACAAAAGTATAGCTCTTGTTTATAACTTAAGTTTGAAAATTTAGAGTCACTGCAAATAGGCTAGCAAACCACTGAGTAGCAACAGCATCTGAAAATAGGAGACTATAGATTGCTGCTTACAAGTACATGAAGAAACAGAATCTTCTCCTCAGATTTTATTTTTAAATAAGAGCAGATAGGGATGTTGTTTAAGGAAACAAATGTGGCTTTCCACATATTGTCTGTTAATTAACGAAGAAATATGCTGACTGTGTAGGTTAAGATAAGTCTTTGTACAAAACTGGCCAATCTTCTAAATTGCTATCAATTTCTGTCCTGCACAGTAATTATCTCTCTGGCTAGAGTTTACTTTAGATGTGTCTTGACAAATCGGTCATATTTTGTTTGAAATCCAGTGTATTCACTGAAGATATTTCCCTGCCAATCTTTTGGCCTATCAACCCTTTTGAAATCAAGTAGGCAATAAGGATGTCAGAATTGCCAATATTCTTTTTTTTCCCCTAATGTATTTGCAGTTTTAGTTTATAAACTTATAACCTAAAAATAAATTTTGTTTTCAGGTTTATCAAATACATGCAAGAAACTGCTTTTTCTTTTTGTGGCTTAAGGGATGCTACATTTAAAAACATTTGTAAAACCAAATGCTCCTTTTATAAAAATCATTTTGCTTTTAATTTTATTTTTAAATATATTTGACTTCATAGTGTTTGACATTAGTACCATAATTTTATATTAGTTTTTATTGTACATTTATCTGTTATTTTGTATTTCCATTTTCCCATCTTCTCTTTTCTACTGTGCTGAGATGCTAGTGTCCTTTTTTCCACATTTCATAAATTCTCTTTAATGTATTTGAGAGGAAGTCTTACATTGATGGAGAGTAATTTTTTAATATCTTGCTGCCTTAATCATATGAATTCTGAGACAGGAGCCTTGATACCATCTGGGAATTTGTGCACAATACAGAATTGATATTCTGTAGAATTGATATTCAGTAGATCCTACTCAGATCTACTGAATCTGAATCTCAGTTTCACAAGTGTGCAAGTGATTCATACACACAAAACCCCTGAAAGGCCATGACTGAAGTAAGAGTGAACTAGACTAGCTGTGAGAGCTTTATTTGACTTGCTGTTGGCATTAGCTTGATTTATTGTTAGAAGAACATTGAGATCAAAGGTGTATGAATATAGTAAGTTGAAAGGAAATCTATCAGACTTAAGAATTTTGTAATAAATATTCCTCTGCTTTGTCATTTGCCCATTGAAATCATAAAATGATACTTTTCGGACTGCAATAAAACTAATCTATATGACAGAGTAAAGGGTAAAGTAGCACTAGCTTTATATTCTCTGAATTTGCCTGAAAGTTCAATTTGATCTGTTTGACTATAGTCATGACAAATATTCATATTTACTGCATGTAAAATAGGGGACAGGTCAGGAGACTGTTAAGAGATACTGAAGTTTGAGCTATTGGTTAGAATTGATGTGAAAAGGAAAGGATCCTCTTGATAAAATTTCAAAACCTAATGATATTATACTATGTAGAATATTTTAATAGTTATATTACTTTATTGCTGCCCCAAACCTGAGGCAGACTGCATGAATCCTGGATTCATTCTGTAGAACAGAATGCAGGGGAAGGGACAACATAAAGAGAAGAAAAATTCAAAGAAGATTGTTGGAGTTTGTGGTCACAAATGTCTGCAAAACTCTATCAGAGTGAATGCCACAAGAAAGCGGAACAGTTGAGTTTGGATCTGTCTAGGTCAATTTGATAGCTGCTGTTGTGCCCTAAACATTTCTCCAATCTACACAGTTGAGAACCAATGAAAGATGGGCTTTTGTAAGTGGGTGGTCAGGGGAACACATGTGATAGGCAGTTTCATATACTCCTGATAAATTAATGAAAAGAATTTAGCTATTGGTGACTTTGAGGGAAACTGTCTTACCATGAAAATAAACACTGTAAGAAGGTCAGATATTTTTGTATTCTAATATAAACTATAATACACAATTGATTTTTTTTTCTTTTTTACTGGAAATTATTTGGAACATCTATGTGTATTAATGGCACAAATTTCCTCACAGATATCTGGAAATCATTTAAAATATGAATCTTAGGAGCTTGGGAAATCTCTATCGTTTAGAAAGTGATTCTACTCCCACTCCAGCCTGCAGCCAGCTTGCGTGCTCTATGTTTAGGGCAGTGCAATAGATCAATGAGGCCTCAGGCGAGAGGCCAAAAAGTGGATTAATTCTTTTTTGGTAAGAAAACTTCTTGTTAGGTGTGTTGTTTACTTCACTGGACTAGGCATATTTTTGTTTTATTCATGAACATTCATCTCTCTTGCTAAAGGGGGAAAAAAGCAAGGATAATAGAAATAAGTATAGAAATAAATAGCTAGTGTAAAATGATAGACAAGCATTTGTTGAAAATAAGAATGGATTGATTACCAAATGTACATGATCCATTAAATATGCATATGAGCTATATTCATATGTGTGTCATTTTCTCTGTGCTAGCAACATGTAACAACTAAACAATAACAAGTATGGCAGTTATTGGTTCTAATTGTGGCCAGGTGTACCTGCCCTGGTGTCCCACCAACACTAGATTTTGCCAGGCACCTTCTACGTTTGGACTCTTTTGCTCAAACCACAACTGTGATCTTACCAACTTTATCATTAAATAAGAATGTCAATGTAATACAGAGATGATATTTAAATTATTATGTATATCAGGATTCAGTATTTCCATTCTACATGAAAGTTTGTGAGTATTCTCTTTGTCCTGGCTTCTCACCATGTATTTTAAGTTGATTCACAAATTATTATTTCATAAGCAGTAATTGTTCTTTGATATATCCTGGCCCTATGAAGTAGTGTGCCTGTTGGTACACTTGGGAAACAACATCAACAAAGCAATTTCCTATGTGATGTTGTGACACTTATATTGAGATTAAGGAGAAGTTTGTGCTCACAGTAATCCAGTATTCAAAATAAAAAGTAATCATTCAATAGGCTTGCTGAATAAATTATAAATGTCACATATGGGATCAGGCCTAGCTGGCAAATATTTGTTTCACAACCATTGGATATTGTTTTCCTTAAATGATTTGCTTGAGAGGCACTTGAGTTGGTTGTGACAGATATGTTGATGAATCTGAGATCTATGTGGATGGAAGGTCATGAAGAGTTAGCAAAGTCTATTGTGGGGAACAGAGAGAAAACTAGGGTTCTCAGGGAAATGAAAGATCTCTAAATCTAACTATGAAATGGGAAAGTTCATGAGTGAGTCTAATTATTGACACACTATTAAGTAGGATAAAGTCTTATGATCTACCACTTTAATCTATTGCCATAAGGTAGAAATACTTACAAGCAGAACTCAAATTTCAATGTATGTTCAAGTAACAGTCACCTCTAAATATGAAGGCAATGTTTGATTTGGGTTTTCACACAAGCTGAGTTATAGATTTATCACTGCTGATAATGTGTGCAAGTTACTAAAGTAAAAATTGGAAACTTTTTTTCTTCATTTGTTTTTCCATGTATTTTTTTTATTGTAAAACTACAGAGGGGTTACAGTTATATGAGTAGGGTAATGAGTACCTTTCCTATTGAGCATTTTTACCTCCTCCTTTGATTTTCCCCTACCATCCCTTCCCTCCCCACCTCCTCAACTCCTCTCTCCTCCCCCCAGAAATTGTAAAGTTTGTTTTCAACATAGTGTCTTATACATCTCATTGTTACAATGGGTCAACCTGTATCTTTATTTAAACATTTTGTTATATCCCTTCCACTTCCAAAATTATAAAAAAAAAAAGTATATATAAGATGCAGGACACCAGAATCAGATATATGCCCTATTTGTTAGGAAATGGAAAGAATTGGAATCTTTTAGTGAAGGTCAGTTAGAACATACTTTAGGCTTTGTATTACATTCAGAATATGCCCTAACTACCAATAACTCAGCTTTGTCATGAAAGCTCATCATCAGCCATAGACAAAACATAACTGATGCCTGAGTCTGTGTCCCAATAAAATTGTACTGAAAAAAAGTACAGCTTAGGCTGGATTTGATTCATAGGACACAGTTGGTTGATCTCTGTTTATAGTTGACTTACACAATGCATAATTATTTGAGCTAGTAAATCTAAAAGTTTCTCGTATCATAAAGAGCATTGCCTGATCACAGCTGTATAAATTATTTGATTCTTGGAATTGAGGCCATGTTCAATATTAGCTTTTTAGCTAATTGAATTACTCTGCTGTGTCGAGAAATGGCACTTGAATTTTTCTATAGAAAGCCTGAACTGATCTCTGAATAAGACTTACTGTTGTCCCAGTGATTAATTGAGAGCTACTGAAATCTTCAATTAGAGAGCCACATATAGTTTAAAAAATCATTTCCCTTCCTCCTTAAATATTTCCTTTTTTTTTCAGTGTTAGGGATTGAATTCATGCTAGGAAAGTATTCTGCCACTAAGGCATACTCCAAGCCTTGAAATATCTTTAGAAGTATTAAACCTTAAAAGCTGGGTATGCATAGCTGGCATCCAGTGGCTGAAGAAGCACAAAAATAAAAGTCTAATTGTTCTGATTTCTTCAGCAACTAATTCTTAAAATCCTGGGTTGTATCTCCTACCTTGTAGTGGATGAGATGTGATGTGATGGATAGAAATTTGGTTCTTTTACCAAGTCTAAACTCCAGACCCACCACTTCCAATATGATTTTAGGAAAGTTAATTAACCCTTCTGTGTCTTAGTTTCCTCATCTCAAATGCATATGTTAGTACCTCCATAATCACGTGCCTTGAGGATTAATAAGTTAATTCATATAAAATTCTTTCATTAATGATATTACAGAGCTGAGACAACAGTAGGCACTCAAATGTTTTATAATGGTAACTTGATCAATCAAAACAATTGTGAGTTAATGACCAAATAACTCAGGTTTCTCCTATGTCAAAACTAACAGCCCTGAAACTTATTTCTTCATAATTAACCTTTGAGAAGTTTCTCCACCCACACTGTCCTGTTAGACCCTAGATTTGAATTTCCCCTACTTAAGATCTAATGAGTCAGCCTGTCTTATGTTAGGATGTTGTTAGAAGACATTGCTGCCCCTATAACAGAGACAAAAGCTTGGTTATTTCCAACATTGTAAACAACACATACATCAGAATATTTGCCATCAGCCCCCCTTAAATCCATGATTCAGGGGTAACGCATACTAGCATAACCCAGTTTGTATCATAACTATAGAATACCCAGCTCTGAGAATTTCCTCCAAGGGAAGAGAATAACCAAAAAATGCCTTTCTTTTGGAAACAGAGTTGGGGCATTTCAGGTTAACCACTGTGAACATGCAACTGAAAAATTTCCCAAGTAAGGAGAGTAAAAGCCAAGACTGACTGTCTCTTCTAATACTATTCAAGCTTAGAGAGTTCATTATAAATTTGTTTCTCTTTACTTTTTCTAGCTCTATGATAAAATTTTGATTTATTTTGTAAACAAAATAAAACATATTACTTCCTTCTTTACTATTAAATCTAAGAGGAAAACAATGCTGCATGTGAGTCAAATTTTATGTCCATGGATTCCTTTTACTTAATAATTAATGCATTTGTTTCTAACACAATTATAAGATTATTTCTTTGTTGCTTTGTATGTCCCTCCCCCACAGTATAACCCCTGCTTTCACTGTATTTGACGTCGGTATAATTTGTGGAGGGGAAGGGGAAAAACAAGTCGTTTAAATAAGTATACAGGTGGACCTGTTGCAACAATGAGAAGCACAAGTTGTCATGTCCAAAACAAACTTTACAACTTTGGTGGTGGGGGGGGAGGATTGGGTGGGAGGGGGAGGGAGGATGGGAAGGGATGGGAAGGGTAAACAAAGGAGGAGGCTACAATGCTTGATAAGAAGTGTACTCACTATCTTGCCCATGTAATTGTAACCCCTCTGTACAGTATTTTCACAATAAAAAAAAAAATTACTTAAGCCAGGTGCTTAAGTAATTGGCTAGCTACTGAGAAGCCAATATTTGAGGATCATGGTTAAAAGCCCATCTAGGAAGGAAAGTCCATGAAACTTTTATCCCCAATAAGCCACCAGAAAACCAGAAATGGTGCTATGGCTCAAGTGGTAGAGTACTAGCCTTGAGCTGAAGAGCTGAAGGAAAGCACCTAAACCCACAGTTCAACCACTACTACCACCACCAACAATAACAACAAAGAATAATTACTTAGGAATGAATAATATTTTTTAGAAAAGCAAGATAATATTGGCTATTGATGTTTTGTTTGTTTCTCATAACTTATTTAGTGACATTTCAATCACAGTGAGTAGTTTAATGTAGGCATGATTGTATAAAATAACATTTCAAGTGTCAGTTGTGTTTCCTATTCTTTTGCGTTCAATGACATGCTAATCATCAGACCATGGGTGTGACTGCATTGTTTTAATTATGTGTATACCACACAGCATTCCTGGACTAGGAGTTGACATTTGCAAAGTGAATGCAAATGTTCTCTTAATTGCCTTCCATACTTTCCAGAAATTCTTCCACATCTCCGTTCTTAAAGTAATTATTAAATCTTCCTTTAAATTCAAGACTCCATTTTGTGGCTCACAGACCCCTACAGTTAGAAGTAATGGAATAAATTCAGGTGGAAAAAATTTTGGAGCAGGATGGGTATGTCAGATACTCCTCAGAAGAATTAAATAGCTCTGGGGTCCCTGTCAGCTACTGCATCTACAATAACAGATGGAAAGCTGCATCCAGTCCCATTCCCTGAGTGACAACGTAAATTACAGCCCAGCTCACACACTTGATTGTGATTGGAGAAAGGGTTTTTCACACTAGTCTCTGGAGATTTTCTTAACTTACACTGCCTTAAAAAGTGGAATTTTAGGGCTGGGAAGGTGGCTTAGTGGTAGAGTGCTTGCCTTGTGTGCATGAGGCCCTAGGTTTGATTCCTCAGCACCACATAAGCAGAAAAAGCCTGAAGTGGCACTATGGCTCACGTGGTAGAGTGCTAGCCTTGAGCTGAAGAGCTGAGGGACGGTGCCCAGGCCAAGAGTTCAGACCCCAAAACCAGAAAAAAAAAAATGTGGAGATTGTGCTCTATTTTAAATCGAAGCTGAAAGCTTTTCATGTCATCTTTGAAGCTACTAGTAACCTATATAAAACCTTTGTTAATGAACCCTGAAACCTTGAAAAATCCTTACATTTGAGATTTAAAATATTACCATGATATAAACATGATTCTGTTACTGGTTCTGAGAATGAGTCCATAACACGGATTTGGGGTTTGAAGAAGTTTATTTAGGTGTTGCAGAAGCTGGCAGGCCAGGGACACAGCATAGACTCAGGAGCTAACACTGTGACCCCAAGCATGGACACAAGCTAGGTTTATAAAGGCAAAAACTGCAAGCAAGTACAAGCTGCAAAGTTCCAGTAATATGATAACATAAACTTTTCTTGAAACAGGGGACTTTTATAGTGGTGGTTTTCTGTTATTGCATTCCTTAGTTCCAGTAAGCGGTTATTGCATTCCTCAGTTCCCAGTAAGAGGTTAAATTCCTGACTCAGTTTCCTTATTTGGTCTAGGGGCTTTTTTAATTCTGAGACCCCCACATTCTCCCCTTCTTTTTGAAACTGAGTCAAATCCTTGACTGTTCTTCCTAACCCATGGGGCTATACTGGGCCCAAAAGACAGTCAGCTTGACAGCCCCAATCCTTTTTTCCATAAATGATATCAAAGTGTTAACCACACAGGGACCAATATTTACACATAAAAGCAACAGTTTTATTGGGGCAGCTAGGGGTACCAGCCACGAGGCCCAAGGGCTTTGAAATCATCCTAGAGCTAGGTTAGCAGATGGTCCCTGGTGGAGTCCTTCACACAGTTTTTCTAGATCCTTTATGTATTGTAACAGCACTCTTCCTTTAGGAATACACAGGTTCCCCTTTGGGCAGCCCCCTATGGTTCTGCAAGGCCACCCCTGCTAGAGTTGAGGTGTCTTTGTAACAATGCCAGAGACACCGAAGAGGAGACACAAGTAGCCTCATCCAGCTGGTCCTCAAATTCCTGAGCTCGTTTTAAACTATGCCTTAGAGCGCCTCCAGCAAAGAGGTAACCAGATTCACCCCTATCATTATGGGAATAAAAGAATTTCACCTTTGGTGTAAAGAGTTAATTGGGGAACTGCTGTTACCAAACTAAAAGGGGTCAAGGTTTGAGTCATACAAGACCATAGGGTTCCATTACACCAGAACATAGTACTGGGAGTTGGGGGATGGAGGGGCACGCATCAAGGTGCCTGATTCATCTTGCTGTACTCCTCAAGTTGAATTGGCTGGTAAAATTAAGTGACTACAATCAGGGACATTACAATAGCAGAAGTAAGAAAACTGTCCCCTGGGTTCCACCTAGGGACCCCACGGAGTGCTTCCTGACACTCGATTAGATTTTGTGTTGAGGAGACAGTATTTCCGGTTAGGGGAACCACCGTAATGAGGCGCCTCTTCAGGAAGGCGCACAAAAGACCTTGGGTGATGTCTAATCCTTGAACAGTTTGATTAGGTAACGTTACAGATTCCTGTATAATCTGAGACCAAGTATGGAAGATACGTTTGGGCCTTGCTGGGTCATTTAGTACTGCAAAGAATCTTCTGAATCTAAAATACTTCGCTGTATTATTTTTGGGTTGAGAGCGCAAGTGAGCAAGTGAGTTCTTGTGATAAAAGCCATACCACCTTTAAAAGGGGTCGAAGCGATGGAATAAGAACCATATATTTTTGCTTCAACTCCTCCTTCCCACCACTTGTCTCCAGGGTCAGGGTTTCCTCACATTGGGGGTGGGGGAGGGCTCCATGTAAATAGAGTAGACCTGGGCTCGTAGGTACCATGCATTTTACAAGACCAATAGGGGCACTCCCCCATAATAATCTGTGTATTTAGCTCCTTGTTTACACCAACTCTGAATCTGATCATGGAAAAAAACATAAATATAGTTTAGTAACTGAGGGACTTCTCAATAAGGTGGAGGGTTCCACCACTTTTGGCTGTATCTGGAAGGAAGTAGGTTTGGAGCATCTGGTTGTAGGACAGTCCACCCATCCTATAACCGTATTTTTGTTGGTGTTATAAACTATTCCCTTAGTCCTCTCTGATTTTAAACCACTAATGGTAAATATCAGCATTAAGAGCACAGAAGTATAATCCAAAGCTCATGATGAAATAAATCTCGGCTTGAGAGACTTTACAGGGTCCTTGCACACCATCCATCTCATCTCTTCTGGTTGTTGGGCCTCCTTAAAATGTGAAGCGAGGATCCAGGAGCGAATCCTGTCCACCTTGACAGTGGTTGGAGTTGTTAGGATGACAGTGTGAGGTCCTTTCCACCGAGCAGAGAGTGTGTCTTTTTTTTTTAATTTAATTTAATTTTATTTGTGAACATACTGTACAGAGGGGTTACAATTACATGGGCTGGATAATGCGTACATTTCTTACCAAGCATTGCAGCCTCCTCCTTTGTTTACCCTTCACATCCCTTCCCAGCCTCCCCCCTCCCCCCTAACCCTCCCCCGTCGGTGCGGGGGGGGGGGGAGGGGGGAAGGGGGGGAAGGAGAAGGATAAGGAAGAGAGTGTGTCTTTTTTATGTAGTCTGACCCACACAGTGTCCCCTGGTCAGTAGTATGATCAACCACTGGAGCCCATTGCTGGAGTGCCTGCAAGTGGGAATGGATTTCCTATTGAACAGTTTGCAGCGCCTGTGAAGACTAGAGCAGATATCTCAGTCAACATTGCAGTTTTTAAGCAAAGACACATCAGGGGTGGTCTGCCAAACATGACTTCATAGGACGTAAACCCTTGGGAACAGGGAGTACAATGCACACACAAAAGGGCAAAGGGAAGGAGCGCCTCCAGTCTTCAGCAATTTCAGAGAATTCCCTCTGCCAATGAGTTTACCTGGCTGCTCTAACTAAACCAGCATCTAGATTGAAGTAGGCCTTTCCTTCATCCCCACCATACAGATAGACATAAAGAATAGTTCCACATCGTTGCACCAATCCTGACTCTATGTATACCATAGCTAGCTTAATTTCATACCAACTTTACTCATAAGCTCCGTTTTTAAGACATTTTCTACATACTTAAACTTTCTGGTGGTTGTCTTCTTCGCTTTTTCACTCTCACACAAACATTTTAAGAGAATACTTATTTTTAAATCCTTTTTTATCCAGAGAAGACCGTTTTTTAAAATTCCTTTCAAAGGCTTTCTTTACAGCCCTCTTTCTTTCCTTGAGCTTCTTTACAGCTTGAGTTTAAAGCTGCCCATTTTCCCCCTTTGGCTTGAGGAACCAGGTTATCTGAGAACTGTCTTGAGGCACTGCTTGGCCAGAGAAGTTTGCTAGATTTTAAGGCTAAGAGCAGGGCTGGGTCTCATTCCTCTTACTACCTCCATTAGTAAACATCTCTCAACAGACATTGTTGGAAGCTGCCTTGTACCACACCAGAGCCAAGCAAGACCTGACTATCACGTGGATTTCCAGTTCTCTATGCCTTGAAGTGCCTAAGGCAAGCCAGTGATGTTGTCCTTGCCCCCAATAGCCACTGTGGGAGAAGAGAGGGTTAATGGATAACACTGAAAGAATATCCCACAAACTCTTAGTTTCAGCAAATCTAAAGCAGCTTTCCACCGGGAAGCAGTTGCAGGTGATGGAGTCAGCAGGAATCCAGTCCATTTTCACTATGGTGGAGGTGGTCAGGATGACAGTGTAGATTTCCCTCCAGTTGACTGTCAGGCTGTCCTTGAACTTTACCCAGAAGGGTGGGCAGTAGCAGCAGCAGGGGCTCTCAGTGGTTCCAATGGATTGTCACACCTCATGCTGTGCTGCAAATTTCTACATAGACTGGTTAAGGATACATGACATAGGCTTGGCAGGCTGGTATCTAGCTGGTTTTAAGGCAATCTTTTAGGCAGTGGCCTAGGACAATTTACCAGGGTGACAATTTTTATTAACTAGTTATTTTGATAAGGCTAGGATTTCCTAGGCCGATATAAAGGGCTCAGGCCTGTACCACTATTCCCCATGCCATTTCCTTCTGCCTATTCTGACTCATTTTTCCAAAAATGACTCTGGTCTCTTGATCTTAAAAAGGGGATGATGAGCGAAGACACATCTTCTATAACTCCCTCAGGCTGACTCAGGGGCGTTGACACTGTCTAGCCAGAAACCTATAACCTTAGCCTATTTTACCAAGGAGTTGCCAGGATTAAAGGAGGAGGCTACAATGCTTGATAAGAAATGTGCTCATTATCTTGCCCATGTAATTGTAACCCCTCTGTACAGTATTTTCACAATTAAAAAAAAGACACAAAGAAAGGATACAGGTTGACCCATTGTAGCAATGAGATGTATAAGACACTATCAGAGGGGGGATGGAGGGAGGAGTTGGGGAAGTGTGAAAGGAGGGGATGGTAGGGGAAAAACATAGGAGGGGTAACAATGCTCAATAAGAAATGTACTCATTACCTTACTTATGTAACTTTAACCCCTCTGTACAGTGTCTTTACAATAAAAATATATATTAAAAAGATTTAAAAAAAACAGTATTTTACTCCAAACTGAAAATTATATACAACATTTAACTTTTCACAACTGCACAGACCTTTATTGGGGTTCTGGAGGGCAGCCTCTTTAGCACTTTGTTTTGCAAAAGCATTTTTTTTCTGGCTGGCTGTGCAAAACTGATTTCTAGTGACACTAATAAGGCCTAAATTACCTTGCAGGCCCTTAGACATATCTCAATAGGGATACAATCTTATTTACCAAACTTTTCCTTTCCTGCACAAATGAATTTATGTAGCTGGTTCCAGTCCAAAAGTTACTGCCAATTAGGTCTTTTAGCAGACACAGGGGTTTGGGGATTTAAACCATCCCCTTATTTGACAACCTTAGCTTGTGATTACCCACTATCACAGATGATAGGAAGTTCCAAAGTAGACACACATAGACATTAGAAGGTTGGCTTACAAACTATCTTCCCATGACCTTCAGGCTCTGATCAATTTTGAAGGGTCAAGCACAAGTGACTCCAGGATCTGACACCATCTTTGCCATCCAATCAGTGGTTTACAGCCCCTGGTCCCCCTAGTGCCTTTCTCCATGCTGGGTTAAATATAATGCACCTTTGGCATTTTCCTTGGTTGGTTACTGGACTTGAACTCAGGGCCTGAACACTGTCCCTCAGCTCTCCAGCTCAAGGCTAACACTCTGCAACTTTGAGCTCCAAAGCAACTCTGCTTTTCCAGCACTTCTGGTAGATAAGAGATGATAATCTCACAGGGCCCTTTCTCTGCCTGGGCTGGTTTCAAACCAGTTTGCACATTAATGAGTCTTTACAAATGGCAACTTTATTCCAATTAAAAGCAACAAGGTGGTCAACATAGAAGTAGCTTTTAAGCATGCTCTTACCTGGATCTTATTAAGGACCAAAGTTACATGTGACAAACTTGTAAGACTACTCTGTCCTCTGTGGGCCTGCTGAAAGCTATTACAAAAAAACCTATAATGGCAAATTGAAATAACAATTAAACACTCATTCTGGTAGTCCTAAATTTTCTCCATTTTAAAACAAACATTTATGACAGTTTTACTTTTAAATTTTATATCCAGAAACTAATTTCTAACTTTAAAATCCTTTTACTAACCTCTGCTTTAGCCTTTTTTCACCCACAAATGCTATATTTATTGACCATTGATACTAAGGTTTATAACTTGCAAATCTATCAAACACTGCATTAAACAATATGGTGGGAAAATAGAATAAAAACAAGGACTTGTCAGAATTCCAGTGTATCAGAGACTAAAAGTTGATGCTCTGAAGAGCTACAGGTTGTTGAGACATTGGGCATCATTGAGAAGGTACCTTATATGAATGAATTATATTAAGTGAAGTAAACTAGGCCCAAAGAAACATAGGTTTCCCTTATTTGCAATAACTAGTATATGTCTGGGACAAGCAGAAAAAGTCAGACAAGATGATCTTAAGCAAAATGAACCCCAAGATAGGGACACACGTGGTTTTATCTTCCTTGCTATTGTTTCTAACGTATTAAGGTACCATGTGTTTTTTTTTTGTTGTTGTTGCTTTGTGTGTCCCTCCTCCACCATGCTTTAACATTTTACACTTTGGTTTTCATTTGCATTTGAATAACTCCTTGAAATTTTGAGGAGCTAGATAAAACCCATTGTCTCTTGGCTGCTTGTTTTAAAACAAATGTATTTTATTTTTCAGTCTGAATTGCCTCTTAGAAAACTGTTGAACTCAAATGACAGTTTTTCCTTAATGCAAGAATTACAATCACCAGCACTGTACCAGGAATCCAGACAGCATCTTTTTGCCTTTTAAAAATACATCCAATTGCAAAATAGCATAAATATCAAATTACGTTACACAGAGAAACATTTAACCCTCTTTTTAAAGCATTTTCAATTTCTGATACATCCAAGGGAAAGTTCTAGCAATACCAATCACATCATCACATCACTCACTTTACCATCAGGTCTCCAGTGTCCATCTGTAAGGAAAAATGATTGGACAAAGATAGACCACCCAGCCCCTCCTACAGAATGGGCTAATATCCACCCGACTCTGTAGGGTTAGGTGAACTGACTTTGTGCCAGCTTGCCCTCTTCTACCATGTGTGGACTCCCAGGCCTGGCTGAGCTGCACTGCGGCCTGTTCAACCCCCACACTTGAAGATAGGTCTTCTATTGGCTAAGTTTTTCCCCTTTCCTTTTTTTCTTGTTTCTTGACTGAAATACCCAAGCAGTTTTACACAGCCAGAACAGGTAAAGTCCATAGCAGTGGTAAGCAATTCTTTACATTTAAATTTCTAATACTTATACCCCAAATTTTAGCTGAGGGAAATAAATCCCAAATTTCCTTTTTGCTAAGCCAGATAACTTGTTTACAGTGTAAACACCCTTATGCATTTTAAAATACCAGATTTTCTGATTTTCAAATTAAAGAATCCTTAGAAAGCCTTTTAAAACAATGTGATAATTTTTTTAAATTTCTGGTCCAAATGTCCAAACCCCATAAACTTTTGCATTTTAAACTTAAATCCACTCAATTTTTTTACAGCATGCTGACAGTTTTTAATCTTGAACATGTTCACACACATACAAAACACACACTCACATAGATCTTAAAGCACACAAAAATGAAAAATCAGTTGTATGTATTTTCTGAAATTCAATATCAAGAGATTTTTTTTCTTTTTCTTTTGTCAATCTTACTCTTGCAGATGACAAAAATTTAAGACAAGACTTTAACAGAGCAATTTAGCTGGGCCTCATTTTTTCCAGGGCTTTCTTGTTTAGCCAGGTGTTTTAGCAATTGGTCTTTTGAATACCTTCAGTTGAAGGAAGGCTGGGGAGGGTGAGGGTCTGACTCTGTCTTTTACACAATTGTAGACAAGAGCATGTTACAAATTGTTACACTGTCAGGACCAGCTGAAAGTACAAACCCAAACTGGCACACAGCCTTCAACACCCTCCCTTCAGGCAGCCTCCAGAAGGAGAAAATGCAGCCATGCCCCAATTCTTGACTGCTGTAACACAAGGAGGGGGACTTGGCAGGTCTGTGACTGGGCTCAGCCCAAGGCTGGAACTTTTATTCCCCCAGAGATGTTCAAATAAATAACAAAACCACAAATAAACATAAAAACCAAGGATCCACATTTAAAACTGGTACCAATTCTAAAAACAGAACAAGACAAGACAATAACGGAAGGCTGAGTTGGGGACTGACTGGCCTCCAGCTCATCCCTACAAGAACTCTGTGCTACTCCTACTCAACAAGCTGAATCCAGAGCCAGCTGACTGAGCCTGTCACTCTCACCCAAAACTTCCCTACCTCAGAAAACATAGAACAGAAAACAGGACAGAGAAACAGACTTAGTTCTGAAAATTTCTAAATAAACCCAAAAAAGATTTTTCTTTGATGGCATGTCTGGCACCCACGAACTGGCTCTCAGAATTGCAGAAAGACCACAGGGCCCTGGAACGTCTCAGGGGCACTTCCCCTGTGGAGATTTCCATCCCTGGCAGACAACCTACTGAGGTCACTGCCAGTGGGCTCCAGGAACCCAGATATCTGACCCATAGTTAGCTTAACATTAAACTAACACCAGCACCAATCAATAACAAAGAAACAAACTGAAACTAAAAACAAACACTGACAAAGAAGACAAACACCACACTGAGAATCTACACATAATTACCAAGATAACTTCCACAAAATCCAGACCCTCCTCCAAACACAAGAGGCAGATGGAGGTCCAGGCATCCCTTGACCTCCCTGGTCTTGGAGAACGATACAGAGTCCAGTTTCTCTCCTCTTTAGACCTACAGATGGCACGCCCAAATAAGTATAGACAGTACACCCAGATAATTATAGATGGTGAACCCAGATACAGATGGTACACCCAAAAAAAGTACAGATGGTGCACCCCAAAAACTGATCATCCAAAGGCTTACCTCCAGAGGCTTTGCAGAGAACACCCAAAGAACCACCTTTGTTCTGGGGTTAAAGTGCAGTTAGGGATCTATCCCAGAAGAGCCCCCAAGAAATATTACGGGGTCCAAGAATGGGTCCACCAATGCAGATTAGGGTTTGAAGAAGTTTATTAAGGTGTTGCAGAAGCTGGTCGGCCAAGGACACAGTGTAGGCTCGGGAGCTAACACTGTGACCCTGAGCATGGACACAAGCTAGGCTTATGAAGGCAAAAACCACAAGCAGGTGCAACTGCCAAGTTCCAGTAACATAAAATCAATGTTTTTTTTTTAATCAGTGTTTTAAAAATGGTAGTTTTACAATGGCAGTTTCCTGTTATTGCATTCCTCCTTTCCAGGTAAGAGGTTAAATTCCTGACTCAGTTTCCTTGCTTGGTCTAGGGGCTTTTTTATCCCTAGGATTCTAGGATTACCAGATCCCTGTTTTTTACTTCTTGTTGATTTTATATAGTATCAAGTGATATAAATAAAAGAAGAAATGCATAAAGAATGATTCTGCACAGATGTAATAAAGTAGCCAACTATTCCTTTTATAGTAGGTGATCAGAGAAGATTTCTATAAAGGTTTGGCAGTGTGTTAAGCAGAATGGCCACCAACATATCTATGCACTAATTCCTGGAATCTGTAAGTATCTTTGGTTAAATGACCAAGGAATTTGGTAGAGGTAATCAAGGTTAAAGACTTTCAAATACAGTGATTATCCAGGATTACTCAAGTGGGCCTGATGTTATAAATATGGTTCTTAAAAGGGGAAACTTGCCCTTTGTGAGGGTAAAATATATGCAGCATGAAAGAATGATAGCAGGAAGATAGTTTCTAGAAATCCCTAGCACCCCAGTGTAAACAAGTGATCACACAAAGAATGGCATCTTGACCAAAATAACTGAAGGATGAAATCCCAGAGATCAGAGAAATTATAAAGACGGGAGGAAACACCTTGTTCTCAGTGTTCCATCCTCCCAATCAGAATCAGTCTTTCCCTGTGGGAAATCACAGGCAGAACACCTAAGCATCCTCATCATTGCCAAGAACATTCACTGTCTACTCTATTGGAGACTGCCACTGTCCTCATGGACTCTGAGTCCTGCTGAGAAAACTTTTAGAGTCCACATATCAAGCTGCCCTAGAGAAAGAAGTGACAGTTTCCCATCTGCCATCACCCATATTGCTACTGTATTGTACTGGCTTGATATCACTGCTGGGGTGAGACATATTCAAGGAATAAGAAGCCATTATATCTCTTTATTCCTGAGGCTTGGCTACCACTGTACCATGTCCACTTGATAAAGTACAATTGCTGGAGAGAGATTGTGTTATGTCCTACCCCTGAAGCAATGGACATTTCATTGTATATGCTTACCAGTTTCCTTATTCATTTGTTCATTGATTAGATTGTTTATAAGTCTCATTATCTTGATACTGGCTCAGTGAACATAGGAGTACAGATCCTTTTGTAAGAGAATAATTTAATTTCCTGTAGGTGAATACTCAGAAAACTTGTTGGATCACATGATAGTTTTATATTTAATTTGTCTAGAAAGTTTCAAACTGTTTTCAATAATGACTATGTTTCTGCCAAAACTCTACTAGAGTTCCTCTTTTTCTAGTCTCAAAAGCATATATTGAAGTGCAGACTGTAGGAAAAATATTCTACAGAGCAAGCTTTGGGAATTTGCTATCCAAACATTAACTCTATTTTTAAAAGGCAAAGAGCATTGATGAAGATCTTTAAACAAGCAGACAAGAGCTCCAAGTTTAATCCTAAATGCCATTAACTTCTTGACTGAACTTCCTTTGCTTCATAGATCATTTGAAGAAAATAAATTAAACTAGGTGTTTGTATGTTCCCAATTGTAGAAATATGATTTCCCTAAACAATAACACTGATATTGTTGCTCTTGAACAAATACTTAAAAAATAATCTTGTTAGGGCTGGAGGGGTGACTCAAGTATTAGAATGTCAGTTATGAATAGGAAAGCTAAAGAAAAACACAAGACCTTGAGATCAAACTGTGTATGAAAAATAATCAGAATAAAATTGCTCAAATTTAAATATTATAAATACATGATGCTCTGAATAAAATTACTCCACTATTAAATATTCTAAATGTATGCTGATTTTTATTACTTTGAACCTGTTCACTTAAGGTAATAATTTTCCACATTTAACTCTTTGCTCAGATAAGAGCTGATTCTTACCCTTTCAGACAACTATGGGGCTGACTTTAGGAACCCTGGTCTCCTAAGTGAATCATGGACTAGTTTCTTTGCTTCTTAAATGTTCGTAGAGCCTGAACTTCTTGAGGATCTTGTCAGAATACAAATTCTGATTACCTAGCTAGAGAGTGAAGCTTGAGATCTTACCTTTCTAACAAATTCCAGGGTGATCTCACTTGACCTGAGTTTGTGTTTATTTTCTGTGATTTCTTCCTTTTGTGAAATTGACTTGTTCCTGTAATACTGCTCTTTCCCTATTTTCTTAATGGAAAAAAGTGATACAGATTTGTTTCAGTGACCTTGCTGAGCCATTATGAAGGTGAATTCAGATCTTGTGAGGATTCACTAAGACATGTAGATCTATGTACTTTATTTCATAGATTCAATTATTCTCAAGAGTCTGAACTCTTTTCTTTTTAACCTTTCCGATGATGACATGTGTAACATTACTTGCATATATTCTCTAAAGTCTGACCTTATAGCTCATAGAGTCATAGAGATGCTCCAAGGTAAGAGCAAAAAGAAATAAATATTGTGAATGAAGGAAAAGTATTTTTTAAAAAACAGTATATTTTACTTCTGGTAAATACATCTGTAATAGCTTCACAAACTATGAAGCTGAAAGAGACTTTACTTCATTATATGAATAGGGATTTTACTAAGGAAGAAAAAAAGTTAATCATCCTATTCATATATTAGTCAAGAATTAGTTATATTGAAATTTAGGATGATAGGACATCTATTACATTTTGAAACAGTAAAAAAAATGTGTATTAGTGTTTGAAAGTGTTCGGTGAAATTTGATTGACTATATCTCAGAAACAAATGGGAAAAACTATTGCAGGGCCTTTTTGAAGACTGCAATTTACCCAAATTCCAGTAGATGGCAGACAAAATCCAACATTAAATAGAATGGCTATGAAGAAAGGGTAAAATGGAATAATGCTAATTATTACTTTATTGAAACTTTAGGCTTCTGACTCTGATATCTTTGTTCTTTTTTATATAACTTCTAACAGTAATTTAATAGCTGGAAATATACTCCATATAAAAACTTCCTAAACACTTTTCATTCAATTTACTGTATGTCTATGTACACAAGAAGACAATGTAGAAAAACCACAAAAATATACATGAGATCCTAATCATGGTTTTAACACTAAACAAAATTCTTGAGTAAGCTACTGAACTTCTCTGAATCCCAACTTATTACCCAGGCAGTGTGGATAATATATAGCAACATATTACCAATTTGGGAGTGATGGGTGTTAGACAGAAATTTATATTGTAGTACAAAGCACAATGTTGATTTACTACACTTTGCTGAGCTGGTGGGACTGAAGCCTCAAATCAGTAAGTCTCCTATACCACTCTTACCATGATGAGCTGTTTAGTGCAATGAAGCATCAGGAATCAGTGTTTTCCTGGTTTTTCTATATTGGACTCCCAGTCTTCTTTGGATATCTGAACAGTTCTTTACTAATTTCACTGTCATGTGTTATAAGGATACGTGTTCCTTCTGTGGGATTATCATCCTCACTTGGTCATTAGGCGAGAAAACTTTCAGATTCAGTTCTGGAATAAATTTTTAACATGTATCCTTCACGCTTCCTCCATCCCTCTAGAATTCCTCCTGTGGAATATATGCCTCTCTCCTGTTATTGTCTAGACACTAGTACTTCAGACTCAGGAATAGTCCAAGCTTTCACTTAATATCCCCACGAAGTACAGTATGAATCACAATAATGCTTGCTGCTCCCATACAATATGGGAGGTTGTTTTCTTTCTCATTACAGATCAAAAGAGGACAGGTATTTTCATTTATGTAATGACACAATCCCCAGCCCCTACAATGTATACTTAGGTACCCAGGATATACACAATGAGTTGTTAAAAAAAAAAGACAAAAGACAAAAGAAAAAGATGATACTGGCATGAACTAAGGGTTAGGAGTGGGGATAGAGAGAAAGCAGATTAAATAATATGCTGGAGACAAATGTCAGGATTTGATCATTTCGTTTGATGAGGAATGAAAGACTAAGTACAAATGCTCCAGTTGGTAGTATCAAAGCAAGCTAAGGACAACAAAAATCACTCTTCTGGATATATGGCCTTATATATATATAAGGTGAGAATATTTGATATAACTCACCAAATGCTCTATACATCACTGTTGCTCTATAATTCTAACTAAACAAGCCTCCTTTTATCCCTTTTCTTCAACCAGCACCATTTTACATACACACAGGTAATTCTTCTCTACGTGTAGTGGCTTCCTTTGATCAGGAAGTGATGTCAAACTCTGCTCCCTTACAATGTATAAATTAGCTTTGTTGGGTCACTTTTAAAACAATGCCATGTGATGGTTGTCTAAGATCGGTATCAAGGGTGCTGAAGCTTCTGACTGGATTTATCCCTATGATGGATCCATGCCACTTTGGAGTAATTGAGTCACAGTTTAATCAGATTGTCTAACATAAAATCACTACATGGGAGAAACCATGTGGAAAGATGACATGACAACAAATAATTATAATGTTCATACACCTCCAGTTTTCAACTATGAATGTCTCTACTCGTTTCATGTGTGGGAAGACAATTTTGAGAAAGCTCTAGTCCCCATCTCCTCCTCACTAACACAGTAGACATGTGGAAGAGTCGGAGCTGCTGGACTACCATAACAAAAGTCATGGACATGGACGGGTGGTTAAAATAATTGAATTTTCTTAGTTCTGAAGGCTAGAAGTCTGTGATCATTGTTTTCAAAGGGTGGAGGTTCTCTTCCTGGCTTGTAGCTACCTTTCATTCTACCTCAGATAAAGTAGAGAAAGTAGAGAGTAGGTAGAGAGAGTAAGCAAACCAGGTTCACTGTCTTATCTGACCCCCCCCATGACCTTCTAGATGCTTCATCTCTACATATGATTATATTGAGGGTTAGGGATCAAACATATGATTAGGTGTATAAGGAGGTCCAGTCCACAAAAAGGAACCTGGGCCTGGCATCTGAAGTAAACTGGTACTTCCTGAGGCCAATGTACACCAGAGCCATGAGATATTAAAGTAATAAATCATTGTTGTGGTTTTATAAGTTAAATTGGAGATAACTTGATATGCAGATAGAAAACCACGAGGCAACTCTCATTTATATCTTAAGTCTCTGCATGTCATTGTTCAGAAAAGAATTTTATGGTTACACTTCCCTCATTTCTTCTAGCAGGTGTAAGGTAGCTATTTCACTTTTGTTATCCTAAATACTTTCTTTGGCTTTAATATGACAGCTATCACATAAAATGCAATTATTTTTATTCCCTGCAACAGTCTCTAAAGGCAAGTAATATAGAAGTTACTTAAAATAATTTATCAGAAAGAGAAGCATTTTAAGCATTTTAAGTCTAAACTCATAAAACACACCTAAAGAACAGATGTGTGGGTAGAGAGAACAAGAGCTTTTACCCTTCATCTTTAATGCCATATGTGGTATGAGTGTGTGTGTGTGTGTGTGTGTGTGTGTGTGTGTGTGTGTGTGTGTGTGTGTGTGTGAAAAGGGGGAACAGAAATGTTTTAGCTACAAGTTTGATCTTCAAATTGAGGTTGACTTTGAGGAGTCACAGAACTAAAGAGGAAGCTCTTTGGAGGCAGCATCTTTGGTTTTAATATAAATAAATAATAAAACTCAGTGGATTCATAAATGGTGATTAACACTGCAAACATGAAACAAAAAACCCAAAATAGACTAAATGCATTGAATTAATGCAAATATATTTATTGACTCTCTTCTGTGTGATTTTTTGATCCATCTTACTTGTCATAGGAGAAATGACATAAATATGAGGAAGTCTTCAAGGAAATACTTTTCTACTTAGTGAGATAAGATATAATCACAAGGAAATTTAAGGCAGAAGATAAATGGCTACAGTATATTAAGATAACACAGCAGGAAATTATCACAGTAAATAGTTTCCAACACTACATTCAAAAATGTCTTTTTCAGCAATGGTTCTAGGTAGGGGGGAGAGGTTATAATGAGATGTTAAGTCAAAGGATACAAAAATAGGAGAATATAACAAGAACAAGACTAGAGATCCACCTACAATAGTAAAACTATTGTTAATAACTAGTAAATTTTGGTTTAGTTACTTTGTTATTAGCAAGGAGAAACATGTCAGGTGATGAACATGTTCATTTGTTTTATTATCATAGCCATGTTACCATATGTATATTTATGTATATATATATATATATATATATTCCCATATTGACATGTTGTATACCTTATACAGAATATTTGTTAGCAAATATTTATTAGTAAATATTTTGTGAATTAGTGATATGAACTGTATCAAACTGAAATGCCAAGGCTATTTCTTTTTGTTTTGTCAGTTGTTGGGCTTGAACTGAGCTCTTCAGCTCAAGGTGAGCATTCTCCGGCTTGAGCCACAGCTCCACTCCTGATTTTCTAGCAGTTTATTGTAAGCTGGCTTTGAACTGTCATCTTCAGATCTCAGCCTCCTCAGTAGCTAGGATTACAGGCACCCAGCTTATAGGTGATTTATCCCTAGTGTTTTAAGGTCTCAACAATTTTAAAAATTATTTTATGATCTATATAACAATATTACACTGATTTTGATTCAATACAATACAAACAAAAATTATTGTTTTTGCTTTACCTTGAGGCTCACCTTAATAATCTTGCTTAATATAAATTCTACTGTTTTGACATTCTTCTAATGAAAAGATACCATTACCAGAGAGTAGAAAAGTACCCTCAAATCATAATGGATAAAATAAAAATATGTTAAAATGATTATCTTCTGTTATCCTACTCTTTTCCCCCATTCTCTGAAATTTCGAATGGCTTTTTTAAATTATTGCTCTAAAGAAGAGAACCAGTTGGTTTCAAACAAATAAACACAATCAAGTTGTACACAAACAAGTTAACATAACATTGTAATGTATTATTTGCTATAATAAGGGAAGATCAGAAGCCTATGGCCTGGGTAGTCAAGACTTAAGATCAGGACAAACTAGGAAGATAGGAACAGTAGCTATCAATGGAATTTAAGTTTGAGTTCTGAGCAGGATTAAGATCATTTAAAAATATTTACAGGAGGGAGTTATTGAAGGAACAAAGCAAAGTACCTGTAGCAATAGGTATCGTTGACAGTCAGAGATTGGCAGAGTCAGGATGAACAAGAAACAGGTGAAAAAAGGAGCCTGTGTAGTGAGATTACAGGGCTTCCTGAGGATTACATGGAGACGTTGGAGATTTCAGACAGACATACTTTAGAAAAACCATTCTACCTACACCGTAGCTAGAATGTAAGGAATCAATCCTCTGAGCTGAGATACTGAAATCTGAAGTGAGAATAATGATGTTCAAGAAATATTGAGAGAATTAAATTGACAGGATTTCTTGATAAATTCATGAAACATATAAGATGTTTATGTAGAATGTTGAGTAAATGGTTGGATGGCTCTACCAGTCACTGTCACAGGCAAAGTGTAAGTTGTTAGGAATTAAAATGCATGAAATGAAAGTGATCAGTTGTAAAATTGTTGATATTTTTCAGATGCATATAGATTTTCTTATAGAGTGGAAGGAAGAAAGGAAGGACGGAAAGAAAGAAAGGAAGAAAGAAAGAAAGAAAGAAAGAAAGAAAGAAAGAAAGAAAGAAAGAAAGAAAGAAGGAAGGAAGGAAGGAAGGAAGGAAGGAAGGAAGGAAGGAAGGAAGGAAGGAAGGAAGGAAGGAAGGAAAGAAAGAAAGAAAGAAAGAAAAAGGAAGAAAAGTTGAGAGAAAGAGTCATGGAACTGAATTTGAATCCTTCAAGGGAGTGTTCAAGAATCTCACCATAAACGTGATGATCACTGACTTTAAAGATGGGTAGGAAAATCAAGTATTTCTAAAGGAGGTTAGCAGGAGCTCCAGTAACAAAAGGAGAACTATCTCAGAAGCCAAGTAAAGACCATGAAGCAGTAGTGATAAGAAGCTACCATCATTACTGTATGCCTGGGAGAAGAGCAGGTGCAGTGGAGTGGTGGAGACCAGAATGCAAAAGACTGAGGGAAGTGCTATATGTAAATGCAATGTTGGTAACTCTTTTAAGAGGTGTGGCTGAGAAATGGAGGTCATTCACTAATTCCTTGCCATATATGTATATATATAAAATGGAAAGAAATAATTATCTCTATATAATAGTAAATAAATAAGTATATTTAAAAACTGAAAGAAAGCAGCCAAGATGTGATTCAGAAAAATTCTCCTGTTTGTCTGTTTTTAACTGCAACCAGATCGAGCACACTGTTTTATAGACAAGACTCTTAATTTCCAATCTTTATAATCTCCAATGCAGCACTAATGCACATGCCCCTCTGCTGTGGCAAGCACCCTTACTCAACACAAGTTCCATTTCTAATACCTGTGCTTTCCTCCTTCTGCTAATAAAGACAGGATTTTTTTAATGTGACTGGGGAAGCATGTGAAAGAGGTCGCCAGGCCCAGGGACTGGCAACAGCTTGACTTTTGTCATCAGTTAAGGAAGAACTTGTAATTGAAAAATGTCTCTTTGAGGCCTCAGAAGCCTTCATCAAAAATAAATAGAACCCAATGTTGGCATTCCATTATGGCATTTCAACACTCTGAAAGCTAGACAAGAGAGAGGTGCTTTCCTCATTCAAGGCTCTTTTTTTCCCAAGTAGTTTGACTAACCCCTCTTTTATAGTTTTACAGTCAGTGGACTCAGTTCTTTCTATGTCAATAGTTTCCTTGATAGAATATTCTACTCAGTTTTCTTTCTAGGTGTTAAAAAAGCAAGATTCCTTTGGAGTCATAATTTATTCTGTTTTTATAATCACTCAGCATAACCTGTCACTGAGATGAAATGATGGAACACTCTAGATTCACCTGCATTATTGTGATTGAAATGATTCCTTACAGTGGGATTTCAATCAAGTGTGAAAAAAGTTGCTGTATGCAAAATAATCAGTCTGCTTGCAGAAAACCAAATTTGATACCCCAAGAAAAGAGCGAATGAGTCTTTTTTGAGGTTGAGTCACAGAATCTCAGTTTTTTCAAATTCATTTCTTTTTTGGTGGATGAACTAGGTAATTCAATATTCAGCTATGCCTGTAAGTAAGAATGTCCCACTGCCAATTAAAAAGGCATGTGGCTTGGTTTAAGTAGTTACAACTGACATGTATCTTATATCTGGCCTTAAAAATACTAGAACATTACTATAAACAGCATTCAATCTTGAACCAAAAATGCCTGGAGTCCCACCTCATGTCAGTATATGACACTGGGAAAATTTGCTTAATTTTCCATCTCTGTTCATGTCTAAACTGAAGATAATAATTGATTCTTTTTTACTGGATTGTGATAAGGTTTAACAAGTTAACATTTTGAAGACCTTAGACGGTTTGCTGTGCATAAAAGCATGTACTCTGCCTATCACATGATAAATAGTAAATATAAAATAGAAGGAATACTACTAAACTCAGATTATAAAGCTAGAATTGGCCTACTAGAGAAGCCAAAGACACTGCAAGAAAACTATAGGCTAGTTTCTCTGATGAACATAATTGCAAAAATCCTCAACAAAGTATCAGTAAACAGAAGCCAACAACACAACTGAAAGATTTTTTTTACTACAAGCAAATGAGACATATCCCCAAGATACAACTTTACTTAAAGATATGCAAACCAATGTGACATATTACATTAACTAACTGATAGATAAAACCCATATAACCACATCAACAAGTGCAGAAAAATCATGTGACAAACTTCAATATCCTATCTTAGTAATTCAATAGGTAATTAAGAAATTTCTCAATACAAGTAAAGCTGCTTTCAAATTCACACAGCTGATAACATAGCTAAATGGTGAAAAACCTGAATAGATTCGGCTAAGTACAGTACAAAGTCAACTCTATTCAATATGACAGTGAAAACACTGTATAGATTCAAATAAAAATACAAGGCATGAGGGTAGAACTATCCCCTTTTGCTTAACTATAGCAATTATAATACATCACATTGTGCACCCTAAACAGAACTTTGATTTTAAAAGAGTGTAACAATTAAAAAATGTTTTACAAAGTGAATTCACTTTAAAATCTAAGTTAGCTTAGTCACACTTAAATAGCAATTTGCGGAGGCCAAATTCCTGGAAGACAAAACTCTTGTCACTTCATGTGTCAAGTCATTAGACATGTATAATTGTTTGCAATATTTCTCAGTGAAGGCTTAGTTACTGATTTTGATTCATTGCATAAGAGCAAAGGCTGTAAAAAACATTTAAAGATTAGAATGATGGTATTTTCAAATTGTTTGCCAAAAAATAAGACAATGATATGAGAAGTATTGCAAGAATACATCAGCCACCTGATGCAAATAGTGATGATTTCTGCTTAGAGCTGTAGTTTTCATGCTAATCACAAGCTTTTCCAAAATGCTGAAAGTGTGATCAATGCTGCTGTCATGTCTGTTATAAACATATTTATTATTACTAAGCAGTTCTGGTTTACAATTGAATTCTCTCTGACCTCACTGTCCTCTCTTTGTGTGCATACTTGGTTCAGCCTGGAGGGTCAGTGTCTCTGGAGCACTCTTTGGCTCTCTGTTCACATATGTTCCCCCTGTGGTATATCCAGCCCTCACACACCTCTCTGTCAGGCACACCCAACATAAACCCTCTCTCCCTCAACTCACACATGATCCTGCCAACCTCTTCATCATCTTGAATCACCTGAGGGACCTGGAGAATTAGGAGTCATTCCCAAAATTCCTGGACATCTCTTATTGCCAATAGGGATTAACATCTGTGTTGGACTAAGCGGGCTTTCAGCTTCTCTGAAATGATCAGTGCAGTGGGTATGAGAGTATCCAGCATGACAGTTTACCAAATCCTAAATCCCAAGGCTTCTGCACACAGCCAGGATTTAATTCCTCATATATATCTTATTCTGTTGCTATGGAACACTCCATTTCCTTTATTTTAAATATCCCTCAGTGAGAATACAACTAGTAAATGGGACTCACAAAGTTTTATCTCCTTATGAGATTAAAAAGTGAGGCAAAATAATTTTAAAGCAATGAAGGTTTCTAAACTTGGCAAGACCTATTTTACTTTGGACATGACTGAAGTTTACATTATCAAGAAGCAACATTCTCCTACACATGACCTTGGAATATTATATCGAAGGAAGTTAATGGTATTTACTCAAAGAAGGATTTTTTTTTAAGAAGGGCATTTGGCCAGGAGAGTAACTCTCAGCAGTGAAGGATAGAGTACCCAAAACTAAACAGGCTGGTTTATTGCAGGATTCTTCAACCATTAGTAAAGAACTGCAGTATGTCTACTTCATTTCCTGCTGGAGCTTTATGTGGGGTGGGGGGAGGTGGGGTGTGCACACACATGTGTATTTGAATATATGGATGCAGGTTTAAGGTAAGTGCTCCATAGTACAAAATTGAACTGTGAGAAGATCACTATAGATAGGCTTAATCAAGTTATGCTGACCATGAAGTATGAAATTGCTGACCATTTTAGTGTGCTCTAACTCCAAGATTGGGGAGGCCTACCACCTATACTGTGCACTAGAGCTCTTGTGCACTCATTAAAAGAACCAAGACTTCATTGACTGAACTAGGATATTATTTAATTAATTAAACACACTAACACCAGATGCTTTTTTATAATATTATTATTATTTTTAAGTAGCTGTACAGAGGCTATCCAATTCAATGCATCAGTTTATGAATACAGTGCATCCTGATCAATATCATACCTTTAATTATTCTTCCCTGTCTCACCCAAACCTACCCATACCCTCAATTTGCTTAGCTCCATTTTCACACAGGTACCTTGGATATTATGATTGCATTCATTGCAACGTACAATAATTTTTTTATCCAGACAGAAAATAAAGTTTATAATTATCACCCTATTTTGTACTATAGCTGGCTAACATTATATACTTAAGAGCCCATATAAATTATACTTTGGGAAAGACAGTTTAAAGGACTCTAAACATTCAGACAATGAGACCAAAGGAGAATATTCTTAGGAAAGAAGCACTAGGGTTCAGTAGCTATGTGCATATGGTCATATAAAATGACGCTTATCGAAATGAACTCCAACAATGCTCGATAGGAAAAGTACTCATTACCTTACTCATGTAACTACAACCTCTTTGTACAGTACTTTTACAATAAAAAGTATTAAAAATACAAACCATTAGTAAAACAAAAAAAAAAGAAAAAAAAATGAAATCGAAGAAATGGAAATGAGTTTTTTTATTGTACTGTTTGAGGTTCTTTTTTTTTTCTTCTATTTTTTTTCTCTTTTGTCATTGTTTTGCTTTTTTTATTTCTGTACCTTTTGTCTGTGTTTTTCTGATTTGGGCAGAGGAAGGAGCAGCATGGAAACAGTGGGATAAAAAGTGAACTAATTCAGCAGTGATACTCACCAGATACTATGTTGGAAATAAACTATAAAATTTGGGTGAGGGAGGGAGTCTAGAGGGACAAAACTGGGAGAAAATGAGGAGAATGATAACACTGTTCAAAAAGAAATGTATTTATTACTAGATTTACATAACTGTAACCCCTCTGTACATCACCTTTACAATAAAAACATAAATAAACAAAGTAAAGTCCAAAAAAAAAAGAAAAGAAAAAGAAAGAAAAGCAAGATATTCCTAAGCAGGTGTAATTTCCTTAATTTGTTTTTAAGCCTTGCTCACCTAGTGGCCAGAATTTCTGTTTTTCTAGAATTAACTGAAACCTCAAGGAATGTTGAAAGCACAAGATGAGATCATGGTGAATTCTGTTTTTCCAGTAATATAATCAAGAATGATTCATCTTTTAAGCCATAAAGATCCTGTTAGTTTTTTTGTTTTTGAGGAGAAAGATCCTGTTGTCATTTCTGTGTATGAGAGTGAAAGCTGGGAAAGAGTAAACAATAGACAAATCTCCTGTGATCAGTTCTGAGTGCTCTATTGTGTCTATAAGGAAATATTCATTTTTTTAACTATATGTGGAATGCTTTGAATTCTTAGAAATATGAGTATCACATCACCATTATGGCTATCATATTACATGCCAGATGATTTTGACAATGTTCTGCTCACCCCATTTTCTATGTGTCAGTATCAGTTTCTCACAGGGTGTGAAGGATTATTGTTTCATGATTTTGTATTTGGTCACTGACATGACTCCCTCTGAAGAGTAGTGGTATTTAAGAGTAAGCTTTTAACATCATCCATTGCTACAAATTGACATGGGCATCAACAATCCCTTAAACCTCTGACAGCTTTGCTTCCCAAATTAAAAAAATAAAATAGAAGAGATGATTACTAAAAGTTTCCACATTAAACAATCACTGAGCATAGTTCAATGTTCAAAAAGTTGACTGATAGGAAGATAAGTACTGTAAGCTATGTTAAAAGAATTATTAAACATCAATACAATGGTTAGTATAATAATGAAAGTAATATAATGATTAAATCATTAAAATGTAATTATAATTTTGACAGAAATCATAATTATGTCTGTATCATGTACTTATTCAAATTTTTATATAGAATGTATTTATAATAGATAAATGGACAATTTCTAAAAAGAATCAACCAGGGTGCTGGTGGTTCATGCTTATAATCCTACCTACTCAGGAGGCTGAGATCTTAGTATCATGATTTGAAAGACATGATTTAAAAGTCCATGAAGGTCTTAATTAGCCACCAAGAAGCCCAAAGTGAAGGTGTAGCGCATGTGGTAGAGTGCTGGTCTAGAGCACAAAAGCTCAGAGACAGCATTGAGGTCCCGAGTTCAAGCTCCAGGACAAACACAGAAAAAGTAAATAAATAAATAATTACAAACATACTTAGGAAATTTAATTTAATTTAACATGACATGAATGTATAATGAAGTTAAATAATAAAAATAAAATCCCGACGAAATCAGGCTCATTCAGGATAGTATGGCCATAACCTAAAAATTAAGAAAAGTGAGGAAGAGGTGCGCTGGAAGGGTAGGTGAGAATGTTGAAAGGGGTGACATTGATCAAGGTGGACTGTATTCATAAACTGCTTTGGTGAATGGCAACTCCTCTGTAACTACTCAAAGATAATAAGAATATTCAGAAAACAAAATCTTTTAAAACTCATTATAAGGACATTTAATCTATTCACATATTGTCTATACATATATACATATATATAATCCTAATAGCTAAAAATCAAATTTCCACTAATGTCCACCCATTGATATACTAAAGGTAAACAATACCAAAGCAATGAAATATATGTATGTGCTACATAGATGAACATTAAAAACATTATCATCATGCTAAGTGAAAGAAAAATGTCACAAATGATTATATGATGTGTCATTCCATTTATCCGAAGTGTTCACACTGGAAAATCCAGAGACAGAATGTATGTTAATAACAGCCTTGTGTTGGAAGAGGTGACTGGTTCTGAATACAGGGTTTCTCTTGAGGGGTATGTGACAAAAAAAAATGAATTAAGTTGTAGTGATTGTTGTATAAGTTTTTTTTTTAATTTTTTTTGTCAGTAGTGGGGCCTGAACTCTGGACCTAGGTGCTGTCTCTCAGCTCTTCAGCCCAAGGCTAGAGCTCTATCACTTGAGCCACAGCTCCACTTCTGGCATTTTCTACTTAAGTGGTGCCAAGGAATGGAACCCAGGGCCTCACGTGTGCAAGGCAGGCATTCTTCCACTGAGCCACCTTTCCAGCCCCTGTTGCATCTCTTAATATAGTATAAACCATAAAAATTAACTTATGACTATATAATTACTTTAATTTTCATTTAAGTTATTGAATTTATTAAAATTTGTGTTTCACTTATTGAAATACAAATTACATGCTACATGAGTATGTAATTTATAACCCAACAAAGTCATACAAACACAGTAGTATACTCTGAGATTTAGTGGTGGTTTTAAAGTAAATCCAAGTCTCCTTTGACAACTTTGGGATGCTTTGTGTTTTTAAAAGCTAAGCCTGAAAAAATATTACTACATTTATTTTATTTATTTATTTATTTATTTATTTATTTTTTGCCAGTCCTGGGGCTTGAACTCAGGGCTTGGGCTCAGTCCCTAAGCTTCATTTGCTCAAGACTAGCACTCTACCACTTGAGCCACAGTGCCACTTCTGGCTCTTTTCTGTGTATGTGGTACTGAGGAATCGAACCCAGGGCTTCATGCATGCTAGGCAAGCATTCTATCACTGAGCCACCTTCTCAGCCCCATACAACATTTATTTTAAAGTAAATTTTCTAGACTTTCTACATTGTTGTTTTACAGAACTCCTTAGAACAGTTTGTTCTGTTGAAAGTCTGCTGGTTTGTAAAGTCTAAAGTCTAAATTAGAAGACTTTTTTCATCTTGCTATATTGGGAATTACTCAATGTTATTGTACATTAGAATTTCACAAAAGGGCCAATCTGCTGAGGACTGCAGGACCTGGATTAGAATCAGGAAAGAAATAAGTCTCTGACTCCGAAATAATGGACTAAGAGAATACTGTTGACTCGAAGTATAAGAATCAGACACGTGGGGCTGGGAAGGTGGCTCAGCGGTAGAGTGCTTGCCTTGCATGTATGAAGCCCTGGGTTCCATTCCTCAGCACCACATAAGCATAAAAAGTAGGAAGTGACACTGTGGTTCAAATGATAGAGCACTATCCTTGAACTAAAGAGCTGAGGGACAGCGCCTAGGTCCAGAGTTCAGGCCCCATGACGGACAAAAAAAAAAAAAAAAAGTCATCGACCAGAGTTGAGTTTCAGTCTACTTGGTATCACAACAATAAAATTATGTATAGATAAGTAATACAACTAAGTGGTTGTGACTGCTGAGGAATCAGGGCACTACCTGGGTAGGGTCACTAGGGATGAGATTGTTGTCCAAACCTGGATGATTATCCAAAAAAGCATATTCCCATTGTATCCCAGGTCTCTGACTGTCTGAAAAATCTGCTGTTGTCTATTTCTAGGTATCTGTCATCCATTCAGAAGCCAGTTCACCTGCAATTGTAGGATAAGATAATACTTCTCTTTCCCCAGTTTCTAAAACAACCTTCCCTTCTCCTTCTACTATTCATAGCTCTTTTCTGATACCACTTCAGGATTCTTCCACAGAGTTCAGGCACCAGAAAATGAAATCTCAGAGACAACTTTCCCAAGGGAATATGACTTGTAATCAAACTATGTAAATCTCTCCAGGGGCTAGAGAACACCATGGCTTGAGGGGAAGGAGAGAAAACACAGTGGGCACATTATCTCTAATTCTTCTTGTCATACTTGGATTCACTCTCTCTTGAACAGTTTAATTCTTAATACTTCAGTAGTTGCATAAAATAAACTGTGTCATACAAGTTTCTATGGCTGACATTTTACATCCCCATAATTCCCATTAAGTCAGTAATGGTGACTGCGTACTGGTATTCATTTTGCTACCTTCCTATGTTATTCAGTCATTTATTCCTTCAGCACCACCCACTGAACCTTGTGTCAATGAACTCTGTGTCCCTGCCCCACTGGTTTCTGCATTACACTCATCTTTAGTCTCATTCTGGACACCAGGACTTCTGTCAAACTTACATTTTTGCATGACATAGGTTCCTATTTGGGTTTTACTATGGCTATCTTCTGCTATTCTCTCACAAGATCTTTTTTTCTCCTGGTCTAATTTCAATTTCTTAGTTTATAGACTCTATTACAGTTAATAAAATGAATACACATGGAAGCTAACATGGTATCTTCAACTTCCACTTTATTGTGACTACCACATATATATATAAAAAAAGCACTTAAGATTAGGTTAATATATGCTTGTGACTTAAATATGCATACATTTTACTTGAGCTGTTTTGTGTGTATGCCTTTGTGTGTGTCTATATGTGTTTGTGTGTCTGTATGCATATACGCCGGTGTGCATACAATTATGGTTGAGGCAAAGAATGAAAAAAATATTTGAATCAACTTCCCATTGAGAGAGGAAATTAAATCCTCACAACTAACAACTTTCAAAAGCCTAAGTTAAATAACCGAAATAGTTCACCTCACTGTGGTATGAGGAATTAAAATGCTACTCCATTCAGGGTATGTAAGTAAGTCTGAGTTTTGTAAGTGATTTTAGTTTTTATTTATTTTCTCCTAACTTAGTTATAAATAATACCTCAGTTATTTGCACAGAAGTTGAAAAGCACGGTGTAAAAGACAGATAGAGGGACAGGTATGTGGTTCAAATTTCTGAGTACAGGCCATAGATTCAGAGAGAGAGAGAGAGAAAGAGAGAGACAGAAATAAGAGACAAAGACAAAATAAGAGTGGGAGTGAAGAAGGGAGGAAGGAGAGAGGGAGAGAGAGAAAGAAGAGAAAGAAAATTGAAAATGAGAGAGGAAGAGAGGGAAAGAAAAAAGAAAAGAAAGAGAAGGAGGGAGGAAGGAAGAAAGAAAGAAAGGAAAAAAGGAACAAAAAGAGAATGAGAAAAGTTATCTCTTTATACTAGATACCCTAACACTACACTAGGTGGTTCAAACATTTCTAAGTAGTGTGATGTCACAAATTCTGCATAAACATATAAATATATAAAATATATAAATATATAAAAATAAAGTACTATCAATAAAATCCAAGATAATACATTTCTTCTCAGTATAGTTTGTATGGACAATAAACCATTTCAGTTGAAACATACACCAGATATTGTATAAAACTTTTTTCTCCAGCCAGGTATCCTTGTTGGCTCTGCAATGAAGGTTTAGAATTATAAAATGGTTGTGGGGGGGGGGCAAATAAAGATGTAAAAGAACCAGAAGAAAATGTTGTTAGAAGAAAGAAAAAGATGCAGAAGGGCAAGGGCAAAGAGCAGCTAGTAGAAAAGCAACAAGGAGATCAGGAGAGCATATGTGCCATGCTGTTAATGCACACCTGTGAAGGGTGTGCTGTGGAGTGGGAACTCCTGGCACTCAAGTTCATTTGTGAGTATTACTTAGTGCCATTTTTCTTTTGGCTGAGGTGCCAGTCTCATCCCAGTGTTTGCCAAGAGCCCTAATTCATAGAAAATTCTAAGAAAAATCACCCTCTAAGCCAGGTGGTAGCTGGACAACTGAAGTATGTTTACATTCCAGACACATCCCAAAAGCACCCTGTGGAGTTTGAACAGCCCTCGGAATGCATTCTTCAGAAACTACCCCTGCCCCCTCCACCAAAAAAAAAAAAAACTTAAATAAGAGCTGCTCTTTGGAATTTGCTACAAAGTTTTTTTTTCTTCTTTTGTAAGAGATCTTTGTGTGAAAATGGCATCTGGGAAATATTCACCTAAGTTTTTCTTGTCGGTAGAAACACTTGGGGAGGCTAACTGCCTAGATGAAGAATAAATTTACCCAGTGGTCACTCAATGACATTGAAGCCCTAAATCATTTTTAGCTTCAGGAAAACATATGTGTTGGGATGGATCCCATTCAATTCATCTGCTTTAGTTGAACTCCGGAGTAAATTAAGAGTTTTAGGCCAAACTCTTAACAAATACACCAGATTTTAGCATCTGGATGGAAGGCGATCCAAAACAAATTATATGATCCAGAGAACATGTAACTATGGTGTGGTCATCTGATTCCTGAGCAGTGACCATATACTGGATGTGTAGTACGAACTTTTAACCCAACAAATGACAATTTAGCAAACAACAGCTGCATAGCTTTTCACCAATGGAACTATAAAAAATCAAATAAAACAATTATGTTTACAGTGGTGTTTGCACTTCAAAAAATGGCCATTTCTTCTAGCCTGAAGAAAATAAGAAAACTTGCAGCAATTCTAGAATTTGGCTCCTCTTTTACAGATAAATTATATCTTAGAAAGTCAGGGAAGATTATTATCTTTCCTATTCAGCTGCTATTTGTTTAATCTCTTGTTCAATTTCAAACCATTTTCAAGGGAAGGAAGACTGTCTTCTATCTTGGATGGCCTAGCAATATGGCTTATGCTTTGTTTCTGTGTTTGTTTTTGTTGATGTTTTGTACCTGTTTGAACTAAGGGCTTAGGCTCTAATCCTTAGTTTTTCATCCGAGGCTGGTGGTTTATCATTTAGGCCACACCTCCGCTTTTACCTATTTGGTAGTTAATTGGAGAATAAGACCCTCCTAGATTTTCTTACCCAGTGTGGCTTTGAACTGATATCCTGAGATCTCAGCCTCCTGAGTACTTAGAATTATGGCATGAGCCACAGGTGTCTGGCTGGGTTTTTGCTATATTTTATGACTAATGGAACTGAAAATTGTATGATGGTACTCTCGTTTCATCAAATTTTACCTATTGACTCAGCAGGTTGTGTTCCAATCCTGCAGCCCTAGGCACTTTCAGGTGGTTATTGATTGAGTCACAGATTTAGTTGCAGCAAATGATACTATGTGGTCAGTCTTTTAATTACTTAATGCAGTCTCTTCAGGTCATGACAATATGCACATTAAGGTAAGGGGTGTAAATAGAGCTGAATAAGGCTGGAGGAAGCAATTTTTATAAAAGCTGCTCTACCCAAGTGGGAAGTATTTCAAATTCAGTTAAGTGAAGTGTTTCAGTGAAAGTCAAGCATTATACTAAAAGCCATTTGGATAATGTTATCTATTATGGATAAAAAACACAAATGGAAAAATTAAATCAGACATGTCTGTATGTTAGTGTCTGGATGGACAGGAAGGTACTGTGCTTTGCAGACAGTACCCTTTTCTACAGAAAAAAGTAGAAGAAAATCATATTTAATTAATCACAGGTTAAGTAGTTTTGTTAAATCTTTAATCTTGTTCTAACTATTAATGAGATATATCTAAATGCTAAATGTGGACAAGAAGAGTATTCTACAAACCAAGAAATCAAGTTGTCTTTCAATTTCTTGCAGTCTTGGTAGTTAACAAAAACAAATATGCTTGTTGTTTCATTGCTGATTTTCTATAAGAACAGATTAACTACTTTGTTTTCCCTTTCTCTTGTTTTCCTTTTTCTCTTTTCATCTCCTCCTTTTCCTCTTTTTTGTTTACCCCTCTGTTCAGTTCAAAAGCACTCCAAAGAAGCTAAGGACAAGTATTTCTGAGTTTAGCCAGTCAAGAAAAATATAAAAGAAGAAGGGGTTATTACATGAGTAGCTGAACATTTTATGTATTTTAAAATTGTTTAATCATTTCACACATACATCACTACTAGACCCTATATACCTTTCAGTGGATCCTTAGCCAATTGATGTAGCTTATGTTTGTTAAACTACTGAAACTCAATTCCTAGAATTAAACCACTGTTCGAGGCATGGTGGTAAAGGTATGTAGTCTCAGATACTCTGGGGGCCAGAAAATAGGATTACATAGTCCTATGCCTAGGCAAAAGTTAACCACATGTTTCCTCAAAAGCAAGCCAGGGGTAATTGTGTATACCAGTGGTCTCAGCTACTTAGGAAACAGGGGTAAGAAGATTGTGGTATAAGGCCAGTTCAGCCAAATGCACAAGAAACTAATGGGAAAAAAAACTAAAACCAAAAGGACTTTTGCATTGTCCATCCATCTCTACTTTTACATAAAAAACTATTTCTGGAACTGCAAAAGAATATCCAGGTTGTTTTATTAATTATTCTCAGAAGGTGAACTTCAAAAGTCTTCACTTCATTGATTTTTCGGTATGTGAGAGAAACTAAAGGGAGATTATGTCCATGAGAAAGGAGATGACCACCCCACAAAGAAACTAACTCAGTTGGTTAATAAGAATAAACACAAATGCTAGGGAAATAAGTTTTTGATGAGGAAATTAATTCATGATTAAAACCTACCTAGGCAATAGACATTGATTCTTGAAATGTCTATTCTGTTGCTAAATTTCAGTAACTATACTCATTTTCTATATATTAGTTAGTCACAGACTGTAACATTTCTTCAAAAATAAATGATTCCCTTAATGATTCTTTTATGACATACGGCAACCACAACCCCAATGCACTTGAATTATACTGTTGAGTAGTTTCATCTTCAACAGCAGTGATGGACAAGTTCCTCTTTGCTGACCCCAGCACCATGTGTCATGCTGAATTCTACCTACAGTGCATTGGATGAGTTACACTGAACAGGTTTCACCCAGGCCAAGGTCACTACCCAGCCAATCAAAATGGATGGGGTCACTGTAACTATCCAAATTACTTCCAAATGGAGGTGCTGACAGACACTGTTAATGAGCACTGTTTTGTCAAACTTGTTGATGACCTTTGACAACATCTTTCTTCCAGACTCCCAGGATTAGTCTAATTTTTCTCCATCTGACATTTAGATGGTATCTGATACTTAAATGCACATTGGAAGGTAATCTGAATACAGTGTCTGAAGATGAATTTGCAGAAATGATTCAACTGAAGGTATCATTATCCATTCATTAGTGAAGAAAGTATTTGCTTATCTTAGTAAAGAAGTACACATGCATCTTGGTGAAATTGTTATTGGAGAAGCAATAGGGGCTACACAAATCTATGTCTTTGTAAGTATAGACAAATGACAGAGACCAAAGAATCCTGTTTTTAAACAGCCTCATGGTCTGCATTTTCCCAGTTGTGTACTGCCTGTGCTGGCCAATGAATGAAGCAAATGGGCTATGGTAGATCATTCAAAGCTTGAGTTTAGCATTCTAAAATAATCACATATTCCTAAAATGATGCCTTCATCTTCTGACAAAGCTATCAGCTATTCCATTAAATAAATTCTTTGGATCAGAGGGCTTGACCTTTAAGGTTTATGGTTATCTACTATAATAAATGAGTCAATACCTAACCCTTTATGCCATGTTCAAAGACAAGACTTTACAGTAAATAAGACCATGCAAATAGGAAATGTATACACAGGTCAATTTCTGAAAAAGTCTACAGTTACATGCAAGATAGAAAACTTTAAATCTCATTTTGATTTCTTTTAATTTTAAAATTATACTACCCAGCATTTTCCTGTTTAGGTTCTCTATTTTCACATATAAATGTCGAGAGTGTTATAGTTAAATACACTTTGTTTAACATTCCTACTTCACAGCCATTTGATTTTCTTAACTGTTCACAAACTTTGCTTGACAATCTCCTCATTCCTCTATTTGTCCCCAAGTGAAGTTTCAGGATCGTTCTATTCTCTGCCTCTATATTTAATGTCTCTTCATAAAAGACCCTTAACCTTTATTTCCTACTTGTGAACAGCCTAAAGATTAGCAAGATGTGAGGCCTAGTACACAACTTTCTTGAGGCATAAGCTTGCTGTATGTGTGCCTGTGCACGTGTGTGCAGGAACACACATACACACACATACACATACACACACACACACACACATACACACACACACACACACACACACACACACACACACACACCAGTATGCATCCTGCCCGTATATGCGCTTTGCTTTCGGTTTTCATGTAAATGATGGATTTTTTTTCAAAGCCCTTACAGAGCTTCTTATTCTGATTCTTTATCTTTCTTCCAAACTGAATGTGTCACAATTATTGCATAATTTTGTGTAGGTCAGTCACAAATGCACATATCAACTCTATCAGTCTTCTCATTTTCAACTGAAAAGTCATACACAATTTTTTGCTCAGAAAAGTTTTAATGGAGTCAACTTTTATATTCCATGTATAATTCAACATCTATTTTTAAAAGTAATTTGCTACAAATATAAAGGACAAAAGACATTATTTCAGATCAGGCTTATGATGTAATGTCTAAGAAAAAAATCCAAAGTTAACTAAGAGACAAAAATAAATGAAATAGAAACCTTAATATGGATACAAAGTTATACAAATTTTTCTTTTATCCTTTTATTTTTTTATTTTTTGGAACCATGTCATTTTTCCTTGCAACTCCAACTATTTTGTGAGGGAAGAGTCATTGGGCCTGTAGGTAAACTGAATTAATCGTTTCCTAGATTTGTGTTCACTGACTTCATGTTAGTTAGCTTTCCATTGGCCTTGATAGTATAAGTTACTTCATAGGAATGCGCAGTTATACATACCAAGTCTCTTTGGCCCCCTTCATCTAGTGAGTCAGTTTTTAATCTATACCTGTTCACCATTAGCCTTAATCCTTTAATAATCTGAATTCAAGTAAAATATTGGTGAAACATTACTTTAAAATACCAAAATAATGCTATTTATCAAGTGAAAAATTACTATGAAAAATAAACAACATTTCTTGGAGAAATATTACTCTGAAACACAGGCAATCTTAGGCAAATAATAAATAATAATAAACTGTACATTATTAACAATCTGCTTCAATCATTCCATTCAAAGATGGTAGTCATTTGTAGAGAAGAAAAAAAAACTACACTGCAAAGGATGGGGAGAAAAGGAAAATGAAATAAATTCTCTTTGTCTTCCTCTACAATTGGCCTTCATCCTCTCAGTCATCAAATATGTAAGTAAAACAAAGCCTTCTTCTGTAGCTTGCCTTACAGACCAACCACCTGAGCATCTCCCTGTAGGAACTTTCTAGAAATACAGAACCTCTACACTTATCAAATATGAATCTGCCTTTTAACAAAGTGCAAGGATGATTCATATACATGTCAACTGCAAGAAGCACTGGCAGGGAAATGAGGTACAGGAAAAGAAAGAAAGGGAGAAGATGGCAAAGAGAATAAGATGATACTGATTTGGGCCTCATGTAATTCAGTTCCCAGGCTAGTTAGCTGCCTTCTCTACAAAGAAGCTGGACCACCTCAGGCTTTTAAAGGGAGTGTTTTCAGATCACTTTTCTCCTCCCTACACCTTTGACTGCTTGTCTCACCTCTAGCACCTGTTTAAAAGGAAGGCGGCAGTAAGAATTCCCAACTACTGCTGAGGAAGTTGGAGAAAGTTGTCATTATGACCTCCAGTGTTGAAGCTTTAAATTTCTTCAATCTATGTGGATTGAGAGACAATAGACTCTCCTTTCACTCTAGACTAGTCTATGCCAAGGCTATGTGTAGCTAAGCAAAGTCAAATGAGACTAACCAAAAAAATCTGGCCTAGTTAACAGGGCAATTGAACAGCTGCCAGGCCATGAACTGGAATTCCAGAAACCTCACTTTTTCCTTATGTGGTGCTGACATGCAAAAAGAATAATCTGTAGGCCTTGTGTGTATTTTTCTGTACTACACACACACACATATCTCTAGGTCACTAACATATATAGGAAAGGAACTCCATGGAGGTATAGAAGATGTGGCTTTGTGACAAAAATCTGTGACCTCTTTATGTGGCTTAACTTGATCATCTGTAAAACAGTTGTTTTGACAGTTCTTAGGACCACCCTGATCTTCCCACCTGTCCAGATGCTTTTCGCTGTACAATATTCTGATCTCTAAAATGGGCTTAATTAACCACATCTTATGACCTAGCTCCAGTTGTTTTGATGTGTTTTGACATGTGATTCATCAATGTGAATTTTTTTAGTTCCTAAGTCCTATCTTAATTGATTGTCTAAAAGATTTTTCACAACTAAATGTATGCAGAGATTCTGTGTACTATTATGTATGGGCAATATTTTAACCACGTTTTAATGATTAACTTTCTCATGATAAAAGTAGTGTCCTAGGAAAACTTGATATGGCTAATGTTTGTAATTTCATTTCTCAGGAAATAGAAGGCTGTGGTTTTAATTTAAAGCCATCCTGAGCTAGATAGTCAATTTCCATCTACCCTGGTATACAAAGTGAGATACTTTCTTAAAAACAACAACAAAGCAAACAACAGAGTGGGCTATCTTGAAACTTTTTGGTTACTGTGGTACTGTGCTAGCTAATAGATATTCTGATATCATATGATGAAATCATATCTGCAGAGGCAAAGACAAAGTTAGAAGCTTAGAAGCTAGCCTTTATATGTATTACATTAATATTTCCTACTCCAGATTATCATCAGTATTAATGAGCACCTGACTTTCACAGAACATATAGAGATGGTACTTTACAAAGTAACAGCATCACTGTTTATATTATTCTACACAATCCTCTTATCAACATCAAATTTCTTATCAACTTTCAAATTTTTTTCATCTGTAAAAGACAAACAACTAATAGTAGTACTTCCCAAGTTTGATTCTGAAAATTAAACAAGGCAATGCAAATTAGCAAACATCATTAGCAATTAGTTAGCATAATTAAAATTATTTTTTAAAATTTTTAAATAAAAACATTTTTATTATTACATATTAAAAAAAAAACATCCTCACGTATAATGCTGAGAATATTTATACTAAAAATTAATCAGGCTTTATGTGATGAATCAGTTAACCCAAAGTCAATCAGTTAAATAACTTGCAGCATCTACATATTTTGCCAGATTTATGTAATAAAGTCTTCAAACTCAATGTGCCCACTAAACAACAGGGAAAACACCTCACTCGGGCTGTGCTTTCTATTGTCTGGTTTCTTTGTAATTTTGTAAATGTCTCTTTCCAGACAGCAGCTATAAAGTCTAGATAAGGATATCTAGTCTTAAACATTGCCCTTAGGAAAGCCATGAGTAGTAAAACATTAGAGTTTAGTTTAGAAGGTTTCATTCCAATGAGATACAAAGAAAAAGGGCAACCAAATGCATGGCACATAAGAAACTTAGTCCTTCCCGGTTTCAGAGAGGTTGGGCTGTCCAATAGGACTCAGATGAGTGGTTTGAATGTGCCAGATTGCTGTTTCAACCAACGAGGATTGAGAAAAACATTTTCTATTGAAGTCCATGACAATCAGTCAGTCCTCATGCTTTCCTGAAGGCATGTGTGTTGGCTAGATTAAAGGCAAGACATACACAGTAGAAATCTTATTTACATGACTCTTGTGTTGACCATTAGGCTTTATTGTCATGAAGACAAACAAGTGGGCTGTACTACAAACAACCAGGCAAGGAGGACCTATTTATAGTAGGATGAAGGAGACAGTATTTCAAACAATTGTCAGACCTTAAATTGAATGCCATGACAACTATATTAAACAAACTTATGATAAATAAATCTTCTACCCTTTTATCCTTATTGAAGCTTAATTGTTTATCTCAAGGCAATGTAATCTATTGATCATTGGAAATGTTTGTCTCTCATGCTTACCTTCTTAAATAAATCTGACCCTCTGTCTTCTCATATTGACCAACTTTTCTCAAAAATCAATGGTGAGACCATGTTTACTTCTTTATCTATTTCCTTCAGAGACACATGTCTGACTGAATCTAGGAGTCATTGTCCTCTTTTTCTATCTTTGCTTTATGTTTTCCTTCTCTAAATCTACAGAAAAGTCCTCTTCTATAGTTACATATTTAAATTCTACACTATACACTCTATATCATGTTCTTTGCAGCATAAAACTTTTCCAAGCTGGGCACTGGTAGCCCAGACCTGTAATCCTAGCTACTCAGGAGGCTGAGATCTGAGGATCAGAGTTCAAAGCCAGCTGGGGCAGGAAAGTCCATGAGACTCTTATCTCCAATAAACCACCAGAAAACCAGAAGTGGCAATGTGGCTCAAGTGGTAGAGTGCTTGCCTTGAGCTGAAGAGTTGAGGGACAGTGCCCAGGCCCAGAGTTCAAACCTCATGACTGACAAAAAAAATCAAAACAAACAACAACAACAACAACAACAAAAACTTTCCAGTGAAAGCCCATTGGCTCAACTGTTAATGTGTGTCCAACCTAGAACAACAAGTAGATGAGTGCTTCAGTCTTAGTACAACTGCTTGCTACTTCTTGAAATGCTTGGCTTATTTTTCTACCTACAAATTTAATACAATAACTTTACTAGATATGTATCACTGTGAGAAATGGATAAAATAAAGTAGACTTAAATATCACATTAACAGAACAACAGATTTCAGATGTATTATTGTGCTGTTCTTCTGGGATGGAATAAATATTTGTTGTTTAAAGGCCACCTGGTATTATTAAGTGTTCTATATTTGTTTAAGTTTTTCTTGAAGAATAGAGATGGTATTTTCTTATACAAAGTACACAGTAGAATTGTCATTGTTTCTTAGTAAGTTTTGTGAATTTCCTATTTCCCATAATGAAAATTCTACCTATTTTTAAACCAATAGCTGCTCACATTTTTAAATGGCATTATAGTCTTAAAAAAGCATCTATGGTATCCTATTTGTTGGATATTAGTGGCCACAAGGGTTCACTGTATACTGTCAAACAAGGAAGATCCTGAATCAATTCTATACTGCTTATTCAGACATTGAATTCACAATGAGTATGGCTAGCACTCTCCTAGATACTATGAAAACAATGTGATTGAGATATGAAGCTTAGGCTCTAGCTGAGAAGAGACAAAATTTACATATTGCATGTTACACATAGAGTGTTTGACATAATGTGGCATTGCCCAAGCCATATGAGGCCAGACAAATGTGCCAAAAGATACAGGAGGAGATTTCACAGATGTGAGCTTAGTTTACATTTTGTTTTAGGTTTTTGAACAAAGTATTTCATATCAGGTTTTAGGATTTTGGGGCTCTACCCAAATAAAAAAAGAAAACAAGCACTAGCAATCTTAGACTATTTTAACACCCCATCTATTCTTCACTGGTTATACTTTTGTTTTTTAAAAATTAGGTAAAACCTTGGTTTTTGTGGTAGAGATGGTAGGGGAATGAAGATGGTTAAGGCTCCTTAAGGAGAGGCAAAGTCATGGGTCCATCTTTTCTTCCTTCTTTCTATTCTCCAGATTCCTCTTACATAAATACTTTATCCATATGTATCCCTAATTATTTTGTTGGTTAGAATGAAACTGGATATACCTCCCTTTTCAGGTCTTAATGCCAACTTCTGATAAAACCATGCTAATATAGGTCTGGAAATGATCTTTCCTGATAAGGCATAGGGAAGAAGTTTCCTATGAAAAGTTGAAGTGGCTTCAGTGCTGATTCCAGGACCCTAAATTCATACATAAACTTCATCGTAATTTTACTTTTCTGAAGAAGGATATTTCATCACAAACACCATTCCCTAAGGTCTTCCTTATTCACTTTACACAGCTTGTTTTTATTTTTTTATTTTTCTTTTTTGCCGGTCGTGGGGCCTGAACTCTGGGCTTGGGCACTATCCCTCAGCTCTTCAGCTCAAGGCTAGCGCTCTATCACTTGAGCCAGAGTGCCACTTCTGGCTTTTTCTGCTTATGTGGTGCTGAGGAATCAAACCCAGGGCCTCATGCTGCAAAGCAAGCACTCTACCACTGAGCCACCTTCCCAGCCCACAGCTTGTTTTTAATGCACAAATAGAGGTGTCATTTCCCCAATAAATAGAATTGGGATGAAGTAAGTTATTTGCTGGTAAGGCAAGTAGGCTTCACCAATAGTCGCTCTCTTAATCTTGTCTCATTGTACCTTCAGCAAGGTGTTTGTCATGGCTTCTCAGTCCTACAAATTATTGTATCTTCAGTGCTTTAGAATCTCTGTCCCTGTGACCCAGCTTGTCTCCGTCCACATAGCATTGCCTCTAAAACATTCTTGGATTTCTATTCTTATATTGAAACTCGAGGCATTTCTTCTCCCAGACATTTTCAAAATAAATTTTAGTGTAAAGGTAATGTTCAGAGGGTTACAGTTACAAGAGTAGGTAATGAATACATTTCCTTTTGAACAGTATCACTCCCTCCCTCATTCTCACCAAGATTTTCTCCTCCCAACTTCCCTCCCCCTAAAGTTGTCTAGTTCATTTCCAACATAGTGTCTAGTGGGTTTCACTGCTGAATTGATTCACCCTTCGTCCCACCATTTGTGTGCTTCCTCTTCCCTACCTCAAATCAGATAAACTTATATATAAGACATAGGATACAGAAATCAAAAACAGTGAGAGAAGGGAATAAACTAAAGAAAAACAAAAGAAGACAGAAGAGAAAAGAAAAAAAACACAAACAGTATAATAATAATCATCATCATAATAATAATAAACAACTTTTTACTTCCATTCCTTGGAGATCACTCTCATAATCATTATTTTAAATAATCTTACGCACATGGCTGTTTGAGCCTTTGCAGTCTTCTGTGTGAATGTTTAGGTGGATGGCTAATTAATTATGTCCAGGTATAATTCTGTTGAGTAGCAAATCACTCCTGACAGTACCAGCTCCAGGACCACCTCTGAGGTGTTCTTCTTGGGGTTCACTTTTCTCTTCTAGAGCATACCCACTCAGTACTAATCCCTCCTCACCCTCAGGGATTAAATCATAGCTCATTTCTCCCTTTCTCCCTATTTCAAAAGCGCACTCCAGGAAAGATTTTTACAATTCTCTATATAGTCAGGTGAGTGGGTGTCAACACTTAAATCTAGACTCTGGATTTCTAGTTGATTGTTGTTTCCTTTGTTCTGATTATTTTTCCCTGTCGAAGGCTTCTAGGTTCAGTCATAAACATGTTTCACAGCATGTAAAGCACTCCTAACAAAAAATAATGCTCCAAAAGAAATGGCTTTGCTTCCCTGACTGAAAAATAATGGCCTGTGATAAAAACTCCACATCTCAATTTAATTCTCATAGCACACTTATTCCATGAAATTAATCTGTAGAATGTAATAATCCATTGGAGAGATGAATAAAAATAATTTCTAGGTTATATTATTAGAAGTGGAACAGGAATTTGAAGCAGAAAATTGACATTTATGTGCAATAATAAGTAAATTGAACAGAGCCAGCTTCTGAATTTATAGGCAAACAAACCTTGAATACACACATTGTATACATGTATATAAAGATGTATCCAGGATTACATCAAGGTCCCCAGACTTGTAGGGCTTGGATGTCAGTTTTCCTGTGGACCCAGTTTTCCTACTATGAGGAAAATTGTCTGTGGATATTAAAAAGGATCAAATAACTAGCAACTCATGTCACCTCAGGGACTTTAAAGATCTGAAGTCCCTCTGTGAGTACCCACAATGTAGAACAGAAGTGATAATTATTAAGTTACCCTCAAAACAAACAAACAGAAAAACCAAACTACGTGCTGGTGGCTCATGACTGTATTCCTAGCTACTGAGGAGGCTGAAAGCTAAGGATTATGGTTCAAAGCCAGCCAGGTCAGAAAAGTTTGGAATACTCTTATCCAACTCCAATAAACTACTCAGAAAAACCCAGAAGTAGCACTGTGGCTCAGTGGCACAGTGCTAGCATTAAACACAAGGAGGCTCAGGAACTGTACCCAAGCCCTGAGTTCAAGCCCCAAGACTAACAATAAATAAATAAACAAACAAATAAATAAATAAGTACAATCTAATACATACAATTTCCTTTTCTTCTTTTAAAGTTGTAGGCATGCACTATGCAAAAAATTTAGAAAGCAAGAAATTACACACATGTCATGAACCAAGCATCATATGAATGCTGAAAAATATCCAGAGCAACAAGAGTGATGACTTCCAGTCTCATAGCAACGCTTATCATATATCCATTTTGCCATCCATAAATTGTGCTTTTGATCTCATAAAAATCTTTAGATGGCATCTTTTTGTGTGTGTGACCAATTTGGAAGTAAGGAAAAACAAAGCACTTAAAAGAAATCCACCCTGCTTTTGTTCTTGGGAAATGCCAGGTACCTTTATATAGAATAAACAGTTTTAATATGTTTATTATAATGTCATTCTTTAATAGCACTTTATGTAAGTAACACTCAAGCTCAGCAACATAATAGTCCTGAGAAATACACCATTCTAACTATCTGGAAAGTAGAATTTTATGAGGTGAATAGACAAATATATTAGAGTCATTAAAATGAGATTTTTTTTTTTGGTCTTGGAAGTTGTTCTTTGCTAGATACCTGGACACTAACATTGTTATGGAGCCATAAAAATTTGTAGTATATATCAGAACTCCTAAGAAAACAACTTATTAACAGTGAAGTTTACCAGTTGATGTGTATATGGGATTTGTTGTGAGTTGTTTTGGTTTTGCAGAAGGGTTTGGATTCTTGTGTGAAATGTGGTCAGTTAAAAGGTTAGTAGGATAAACTCTTAAAAAGAATTTTTTTTCACAACGATCTGCTACAGCTTTGTTTTTAAGCAGAAAATTTAATAAAACTCTTCATTTCTGAAGCTCTTATGTAGTCTTAAGCAGCTTTTCAAAAAAGCTTGATTTTCTCCTGACTATAACCAGCAGAATAGATACAAGAGAAGAGACTCTCATTTTTTTCCTTAAAAGATTTCACTTAGGTAAGTCGCACATGATATCACAATCACAATTCTTTAAAATTACAAAGAAACATTAAAATATTCCAAGATAAGTAAGGTTAAAAAAGAAGCAAGGGAGAGTGTGAGAAACATGAAAGCAATTGACAGGTTGTACAAAATCATCAGGCTGCAAGACTGCTTGTGACAATTTTAAATTTTATTGTCCTGTTTTTCCTCTAGTCACATTAATACAGATAGATAACCTAGCAGTGAACAGGAAAGAATTGTGATTCAACTCTATTAACAAAACCAGGAATTAATCCATGGTTCCTTTTCCCCTTAATTTTACAAAGGCTCACTTTACCTGGCAAGGTGTTGCTGATCTACACAGTCGAGTTACATACTTAGGTCACTGGAATCTTAACTGGACATAGAATTCAGCTGGAAGTTGGAAGACGTCATCTTCCAGAAAAGGAAATTTGGCATGTATTAAATACTTTCTATGTAACATTTTCTAATACTTCCCAGGTATGGACTTGTATAGAGTACTATTGAAGAGTGTAATTTAAAAACTTAAACTAAAAACTTAAACTAGGTAGTCTTCCCCTAAGTCCAGTGAATTTCTATGATTTTTTAAATTAATGTTGACAAAACACTATATATAGATATGGATGTATGTGCAATATTAGGGATACAAACATACATCTGTTTGCATATATAAGATACCTTGGAAATAGACAGAAATCTTGATGACATGGGATAGCTTTTAGGTTGGGCTTGATGGTAAAGGATTAATAGACACATGATTCTCTATGGGATTCCTAAATATTGTGGGTGCTTTCCTCCCATGAAAATGGAAAATTAGATAAATAAGGAGTTTCTAGACTATTCACAAATAAACTCTACATTAACAAAGGAGCAAAAGACATCCCTGGGAGAATTCAATAGGTTTTTATTTTGCCAGGCAAATGCTTTCTTTCCCAACTCAAGGTTAGTGTGATAACTACACTTAGTTTGATTTCTTACACAGAGTGTGAACATTCACTATAATGATAGAATCATCATGCTAAAACTCTATTCACAAACTTACACTTTGAGAAAAAGTGCATTTCTAGGAAATTTTATATACAATGCAAATGGAAAGCATGTGAAACTGTTAATATGCCAAACTACCCCAAATGAAAGAATCACCAATAAACGGTCCACATTAACAATATTTTTGATACAGAAAACCTTTACACTTGGCAATTGTGTTTTAGAATGTTTTCAAAGAAGCAGTAATAAAGTATATACAGTTTAGTAATGGTCAAGATAAAAGGTATTAAATAGCATTATCGTTGGTTAATTTGGAACTATATGAAACCAGAAGATGACCCTAAAACAATTTTACTCTTGATTTTGGACATAGAATAGGTTTATTACAAACACAGAGGGTGGTTGTGGCTTTACATTAGCACATTGCTTTATTTTATTTCATTTCCTTGTACTGGGGCTTGACTTCAGGGCTTTGAGCTCACTCAGTTTTCTTCTGCTCATAGCTGGTGTTCTACCACTTGAGCTATTCCTCCAATTTTAGCTTTTTTTGGTGGTTAATTGGAGATAAGTCTCATGGACTTTTTTGCCCAGGTTGGCTTTGAATCACAATCTTCAGATACTTCCTGAGTACCTAGGATTACAGCCATGACCCACTGACCCCCAAATGTCACATTGCTTTGTGTTCATATAGAGGCAAAATTTAAGCATCTCCTTTTTAAACAGGCAAGCCATTTGTTTAACAAACTGCTTTAGAAACTGTTTTAGAATAGCATACATTTTGAGCAACAGCTTTGTAAATATATCCAGGTGATTTTTTTTTTTTTTTTGTAGTCATGGTCGTGGGGCCTGCCTGAACCCTGGGCCTGGGCACTGTCCCTCAGCTCTTCTACCACTTCTACTCAGCTCTTCTAGCACTCTACCACTTGAGCCACAGCGCCACTTTGGGCTTTTTCTGCTTATGTGGTGCTGAGGAATCAAACCCAGGGCATGCAAGGCAAGCACTGTACCACTGAGCCACCTTCCCAAATCTTCCAGGTGATTTTTATGGTTTTCATTTTTCACTGATTTTTTTTAACCACTGAGGTTCTCTTAGATTATTAAATTTTACCATTACTGGAAAATCAATCATTTCTTAAACTTTGATCAATGAGCCCATTGATTTTTACAGCAATTTTAATTCTTTCCCTTGATGTCAAGGTCTACTGCATGCTAAGCATGTGCTAGCCAATGAAACCACACCTCTAGTCCTAATTTTACATCTTTAAGTTTTATGGTGAAATTTTTTTAAAAGGGATATGTCAGTTTTGATTATCTTGCATTGTTAGTTAGAAATATTTTAATTAGATTTTGATAAGCTATTTGGTGCAATTTCTAATTTTATCTGGAAACCTAAAACTGTCTTCAAAGTAAGTAAAATAAAAAAGCAAAAGTTTGTTTTTTTTTTAAGTAGAAGAACCTGAGGAAAATCCTGTTATTTCTCTCATCTAGTTTTTAAATTTAATAAAAATAACTTTAGCATTAAATTATTCTAATAAACTATTCAAATATTATTCTAAGATAATCTATTATCACAAAACTTGCCATAATCACATTTAAAAATGACTGAACAGGTGCCAATATTCTTTCAAACGAATTAAACAAAACAATACATTATGAATAAAATAAACATCTTACAGGATGTCTGATTTTGTTCATATATATTATCTTTTTATTTCTTGGACTAATGGACATCTCTCAAAAACAAATGATTATAAAACAGGGAAATGTTGACTGAAAAAAATTAACATCTTGATTTTCAGTTTTATAAAAATGGGAATTAATCACAGAACTTGACTGCTGAATTTGAATATGAACCACATTTGGTATAAATTCTTACTGATAACAAATTTTCTACATTTATTCTTTTTCATTCTGGTGGATGTTTGCTACTTCAAAATGTTTTTCTTATTTTGATATCCCATGCAGACTAGAAAGATTAAAATCTAAACAATATGCCATAAATAGTGTCAAATTAAACTAAAGTCCATAATAACTTAAAAACACTTCCAAAAAAAGAAAAGTGCTTTTGTTTGGAAAATAATAACATAACAATATAAACCTAAATGTTCACTGATATATCTCCCATCAAAGATTTTTATTTATTCTTCCAGATATATGAGAATAAAATCAATGGCATTTATCAGCAACCGACAACAATTTTACAATCTTTAAAAACATAATATATTTCACTGAAAACATATCAACTAATTATTTCCTTGCCTTCTTCCCTGTCATTTAGCTATTCTACACTTCTTTTGATTTTAATTCTATCACATGCATTTGTGTAACTTCTACTATGTGAAGATTGTGATCTGGAATTGATTACCATATATAAAAATCATTGACAATTAAAAATTGAAACCCTTAGAGCCCAAAGTTTTGTCCCTCACTCAATCGAGGGATGTAACAGTTCTACTTTCGTAGTCACCACGTTGATTTTGAGGAAAGGATGGGTAAAGATATAAATAAATTCTGGGTTAAGTTAAATACTTATATGCACCATGAGGACCATGACATGTCTAGTGCTAGTCAATATCATACAAGAAAATGCATGCTCATTTCAGTTCACATTAAACTCACTTTAGGAGTGAGTAGTTGACTTTTAGCAGGAACTTTTCATGGGTAAAATACAATATTGATTGTAAAATTTGATCATTGCAAACAGAGCATTTGTTGCTGGAAGCAGAAGCTTGATTGAAGACCTTAAGATTCTGGCAGCTGATTCCTCCTGTTTCTACTTTTCCTGCTGTTGATGAGAGCCTTCAATTTGCCATAGTCCCCTCTCATCTTCTGCAATTCTTCTCCTTGCTGCTGCTGCTGCTGCTGCCGGGTGTCTTTGCAGTATTGATTGATCATCTGCATTTCAGAGTGGCTGAAGGCCCCCATGATGTCCTTAGGGTGAAAGGGTAGTGCCCTTACTGAGCTGGCCCAGGTCCATGGGGACCATTTATCTGTCACAACAGCCACCATTTCTGAATCTAAAACTTTGAAGTTGATCTTGGCTATGGTCTGCTTGAAACTGTTCTCAGTTGCAATGCAGTGGTAGAGCCCTTGGTCAGTATCTTGAACAGCACGAATCAGGAGTCCTTGAGAAGTGACAATAATTCTCTCATTCAGCTTAACCTAAGGAAAGAAACACATTTTAGTTCTCCAAACTGAAGACTGTACTTTAAAAAATGATATGGCCAGTGAGTACAAAGTATTGTGGACCTAAAAAAAGTTAGCAAAGCATTGCGTACAAGTTAGCATCCTGCCCAATAGGCACAGATTTTTGTCAGTCCTTTTTTTTCCCATGAACAATATTATCATGAGTCCCGCCCGAATCAATGAAAGAGAGGATGAGGGTGTCATCCATGTTGGAAAGGAAGGAAGTATGCTTCCTTTCAAGTAGTTTCATCACGCATAAGTGTAGAATTTTAGTTACTTTTGGAGAGTGAATCACAGGCAACATACATAAATGAATTTCATAGATATTATTAAATATCTATTTCATCCAAGAGTCCATTTAGTTTTGCAAAAATAGTCACTCATGAAAACATGAACTCATTATTAAAATGTTAGCTTTTTCTTTGTTTAATGTATGAATATACTGAATAAAAATATACAGAGGGTTGAGAATGTGGCTCAGTGGTACAGTGCTTGCCTCACATGCACGAAGCCCTGCGTTCAATTCCTCAGCACCACATAAACAGAAAAAGCCAGAAGTGGTGCTGTGTCTGGAGTGGTAGAGTGCTAGCCTTGAGCAAAGAGCAACTTAAGGACAGTGACCAGGCCCTGAGTTCAAGCTCCAGGACCAGCAAACCAAAATAAATAAATTAATTTAAAAAAAAAATATATATATATATATATACACAGAAACAGGCTTTTAAATATTTTCAAGGATCATTTCTAATTTCCCTATTCTGTAGGATGTATATCTATAAGTAAGCTGGAAAGGAATTAATTGTCTTACATGTCTCCCAGGGAGATTTACTTTCAAAGGAAAAGTAAGAAAATAAATGGTTAATGTTAAATTACTCCACAGGATTATACCTGGAAATGATTGATGGCTAGATATTAGGAAATGCTTAAAATCTATTTTCCTTTACAGTAGTTCTAGCTAGAGTGTTGTCAAGGAAGAGATAAAAACTGACGTAGTAACAGTTACATGACAGCATGCTCTATAAAGCTCTTTCTCTCAGGAAAAAAAGAAACCCTTCCAAAAATCAAATAAAGAAAATACATGTGAAATGTTTTCTATGCAGACAGATAATTGATTATTAAGGAAATGTAATTGAAAAATTTGTTTGCATAACAAGCAACCCATACAGAAAAGTAAGAATAAATTAATTAATTAATAAAGCAAGTACAATATTGGAAGCTGGTCAGACTAGAATTAGAAGAGTGGAAATAAGCAAGAAGAATTAGGGAAACAAGGATTATTTTTAATTAATCTATTAATTGTAATGGTTTATTTATTCATTATTTATTTATTGTGCTGGTGCTGGGGCTTATACTCAGGACCTGGGTGCTGTCCCTTAGATTTTACTCCATAGCATCAGCTGTTTTGTTTTGTTTTGGTTTTAATGGTTAATTGGAAATAACTCTCATAGACATTCTTGCCCAAGCTGGCTTTGATGTGCAATCCTCAGATCTCAGCTTCCTGAGTAGCTGTGATTATAGGAATAAGGCACTGGTGCCCAATTTATTTGGCTTTTTTGTTCAAGACAGATGCTCAACTTGGGCCATACCTTCATTTCCACTTTTTAAATTTTGAATGTACTTCCAAATTTACTTAGAAATTAAACAAAAGAATGTCTTTCCTAGTGTATAGAGTATTTTCTTTTCATATATACATATATATGTATATATATGGCACTGTGGTTTGAACTAAGAATCTCACATTTACTGGACATTCAACCATATGAACCACATTTGCAGCTTACTTCTCCTTCCTTCCCTCCCCCCCCTCTCTGTGTATATATATATATTGCAGCTTTCTGAAGAAGAAAATGGATTCTGAAATCCCACTAGTCTCTCTTTTCTCCAGAGAACTATGTAAGTAGACATAGTCTATGGTTAAATATTCTAGCAACAGAGGGAAAAACATTTCATTGAACAGTTCATAACACATTTGGATAGCCAAGTCTGAAAACTGGAAAGTATTTTCTCCTATGGACCTAATGTTTCAGCAACTCCAATTCAGTATCTATATGCTGTGACGATAAGCCTCCTACATAGTCTTAATTGATATAAAATGAAGAAACCAAATCTCCCAGAACAGAACATCCACAGATATAGCAGGCCCTATTTTTCACTTGGCTCTTCAGAATTTATGATGCACTAGTAACAGTACATTTTAGACTACCTCAAGACTTTATTACATGCATGTATACATGTTTTTCTTCTCCTCATTAGTCTGGAAAATGCAACAGCAAGATTTTGGAATTCATTCCTTATAGTATATTAAAATTTTACAATGTCTCTCTTTTAAAGTAGTCCTTTCTAATCACTGAAAGCTTACAGTGTCTTTTTACTTAGAAATACTTTTCCACTATATCAATAAGAAAAGGTAATGGCTCCATAAACAAGGATTCCATATATTAGCTCAGAGAAACCTAAGAATTATGAATAATACAGCAATGTAAACAGATTATGGCACCCTGGAAAAATGTTTTGTTGCCATAAAGGTTATAGTTCAGAGTAAATTTCTTGCTGAAGAAAACTGTACTTTGTTAAAAGACTCCTTTTATCTTGTTATTCACACAAAGGTCTCTTGTGTGAGAACTTGGCCTGTGGATTTGCACACATCTTGTTTCTTTTTACAAATGCTTCCTTACATCAATACTACAGTCTTACTGCCCAAACTCTTGTTTCAATTACTCTGTTACAGAGTTGGGCAGAGAGACAGAGAGGATTTGTAATTAATCCATCAATCTAAGCACAAAGGAGTTTCAAAAAAAAGGTAGGTCTTGTTCAGCCAGACACATAAAAGGATGTTCATATGTCTTTCCTTTGGTCTTTGATCTACACTTCACTTTGGGATGGTGATTTAATGTTTGTTACAAAGCCCTGGTTGATCCCAGAGGCACAGAGCTACTCACCTCTTTCCTCCTGTCTTTGTCTTTTTGTAGCAACCACTTTATCGATGCCTGTGGAGACTTAGGGGCACACTCCAGGAACGTGGTGTTATTTTTGACTCCATATTGAACAATTTCAGCTGCATTTCTATATGCTGAGGAACAAAACAGGAAGAAAGAACATAGTGGCATTTAAAGCACACTGTTTTGTATGGATGCTTATCTCTTTATATAAAACTGTATCAACTACAGCAGCCAGGAGAAGACAGTGACATTCATTTAATGAGCAAAGTGTTCTACAGTGTTTTCTAGTGTCGTTTAATGCAAAGGGACAGAAAGACTCTGAAGCTAATGGAGAGGCTATGTTGATAAAGCAATTAACATTTATTCAAGAATTCCTTGGTACCAACTGCACTTCAAATCAATTTTGACATTTAATTGCAACATGCTTATGAGTGACATTTTCTCAGATGAACAAATAAGGGTTGTGAATTATGAGGAAATAGAGTAAATGTCAGACAATTCTAAAACTGGTTTTATTTCACCCCAAACTGCATATTTAGGTGTAGCATGGAGAAAGTGAAGAAGAACTATAAAAGCAGAGATTGCTGTGCCCAAAGAGGAGTTTTAGTGGTGAAGAACCCAATGTTTGGAATGAGAGGAAATGTGAGGAAATCCTGACCTCAGCTGTGGTTGTGTTAGCTTAGACAAGTTACTTCATCTCTCTGTGACTTCATTTGACTCATTTCTACAACATACAATATTTCCAATGTTTTAAATAAAAATACATATTTGCATAAACAGTATAGTTATATGGTACATAGCTGTCATTTATAAATCAGGTTATAATATCATTTGGGATAATTGTTAAAGCATTAACTGAGATAGTCATCAAAAGAACCTGAGATAATTCCAGTTCCTAGCCAAAATCAGCAGCGTATTTGCAGTCACCTCCACTGCCACTATTGTTACCACTGTGATGTGATTAATGGAAACTGACATGCCTTCTATCAAAAACTCTGTGAATAGGGAAGTGGCAACCCAGATTTATGCCCTCCATTAGTGGTTCGGAACAATGAAGCCAAATCTGTCTTGATTACCTCACTGTAGCTTGGGAAGATGGTAAACAGAGATGACATGTTTTATTAAAGGAGAGGCTGGTCTCAGGTCTTTGGGCAATGGGAGGCTTCTTGTTAATGTTTAAAAGCAGATCTACATAGACAGCCCCTTGGTGAGGCAGAAGGAGGTCTGTAGGAGTTACTGGTTGATGAGGTTGGGGTAGAGACAGAGGATTAATGGGGAAAGTGGAATAACAGGGTATCTCCCTGTCAGGACAGGAAGGAAGTTTTAAATTAATTGTGAGATCCAAAGTAGTACTGTGTCCAGTACCCAGGCCCTGGCTTGGAACTATTCACTATGGCCAAAGTGTGGAAGCAACCCACACCTCCAGCAATGGATGTGTGGATAAACAAAAGGTATGACTAACACTCAGTTGAATATTGTTCAGACTTAAGCAAGAAGAAAACTGATATACACTACAATGTTAATGGATCTAGAAGATATTTTACTAATGGAAAAATGAAGGGGCAAACTTTATATGGTCCTACTTATGTGAGGTATTTAAAAATGTCAACTTCATAAGAAGTTCAGAAAAGTAGTGGCATCTGCAGGAGCTAGGATGGCTTCTGGATTGTTGTGCAACAATACAAATGTGCTTAAGTGGTAGTGTTACATTTAATTTCATTTTTCTTTTGCTGGTACTAGTGTTGGAACTCAGGAACCCATGTTAGCTCAGCTTGCTTTGCTGATGCTCTACCATGTGAGTCAGACCCCAAGCCTGGCTTTTCCTTGTATATTTTGGAGATAAAAATCACATTTTTAAAAATCATGTTTTTTGTGTGTTTGTCTGAGCTGGCCTCAACCTTTGATCCTTTAGATCTCAGCATCCCTAACAGCAATAGATATAAATGTGAGCTATCAGTACCAGTCATTCCATAGAAAATTAAAAAAAAATTCCCTCCAGGTGAGAGAGTAGCTATGAAAATGTACTACAATATATGTGAAATACCTACAAAGTAACACACACACACACACACACACACACACACACACACACACACACACACACACACACACATTCTTGATTCTTGGATGTTTGTTTTCTTGATTCTCAGTGTTCATACAAATAGCAATTAAAATATTTACTTATGTTTCTGTGACATTACAGTTTAAAATCAGGGCTTTGTACTTACTAGGCAAGTCTACTGGGATGGCAGCTGCACCAAGCCCAGCTACTGGTTCAGATGGGATCTCATAAGCATTTTGCCCTGGCTGTCCTCAAACTGTTATCCTTACCAAGAAAACAAAAACAAAAACAAAAACAAAAAACTATTCTCCCAAATATCTAGGTTCACAGGTATGAAATACCAGTTCCTGGACACAGTTAAGTTTTTTTATCATAGAGTTTACTGAGAATGACCACTGTGCACTTCCTTACCTTTCAGATTAAATCCTCTACATTGAGTCAGGGGATTTCCATGCCTCACATCTTGTCTTCGGCTCCTCCTACAGGCACAGAAACATGTAAATGGGATTGGAATTATCCTTTTACAATACTTAAAACACTGCATAAGGTTTCCTTATTTGGTATAGCTATGTTACGTTTCTCACTCACAATAGACTGTATGCTTCTACTTAAGAAAATATATGTAGCCAGTAGCTGGTGGCTCACACCTTTAATCCTAACTACTCAGGAGGCTGAGATCTGAGGATTGCGGTTCAAAGCCAGCCCGGGTTAGGAAAGTCCCTGAGACTCGTATCACCAATAAACCACTCAGAAAACTGGAAGTGGTGCTGTGGCTCAAGTGGTAGAGTTCTAGCCTTGGTTTAAAGAACTGAGGGACAGTGCCCAGGCCCAGAGTTCAAATCCATGACCAAAAAAAGGAAAAACAAAAGAAAAATTTGTTTTCCTAAAAATCAATTTGATCTTTACTATATTAAATAGTTATTTTAAACACAAACATACACAAATAGTGAAAATATCTCTCTTAGGTGGCAAAATATGATTCATATTATATTATCAATGAATACTCATATCCATTTTTTACTGTACCGAATTTGCTGTATTTGTGAGTCACAGCATCATTTACCATCAGCTGACTTGAAAATTTTTATTATATAACTGTGTGAGGGCTCTTATGGATGACCTGGTCAGCTTTCTGCACATGTAACATCATTCACATAGGTTACATTTATTGTCCTGAGATCAGCACTATGTAATGGTTACTCATTGAGAGCATAACCATTCCCAAGCTGGGCAATCTGAATTTACAGTATCAGCTGCCAAACATTCAAACCCAGAAACCGTTATTATGGCTTGGCTTAATTGAGACCAGCAAGAGGCTTTTGTGTGTGTCTATTGCCTTGGAGTCATTCCTGCAGGACCACAAAAGCACACTTCTAGGGAGGGCACTCTATATTGCACACAGAATTTAGGGGTTGGCTCCCGTTTCCAAGGTTTTACCCATTATGGTCAATGGCTTGGATAAACAATGAAATCATTTTCTTCTTGTATAGAAAAATATTTCTTTTAAGGTTGAACTGATTATCTTGTCTTAAATTTCTTACTCTGTTTCTTAATCTAGACTAAATAACACAACTAAATTGCATTATTTGATATAAATGCACAAATATTTAAGTTACTAGAGAGTGGTGAGAAGTAAAAACGCTTGTTAACTATACCTGTTTCTATACAAAAGAGATACTTTTTGCTTTTATTAATATGAGACCTCTAAGTGATAGCTATGCTCTAGGCAGATTGTGCAGCCAGGTTACATTAGCACTGTTAAAGAAGGAAAATGTGAAAAATATTCCAACTTGCCATTTCTATCACTGCCTTGTATGAGGTAAAGAAAATAAACACTGCATATGATAATTGGAATATAGTTAATTCATTCAGCAAACATGGTTTACATCCTCCATAAATAATGTTCCATTGATTTTGGAAATAATTTGGAGAATTTATATAGTGTAGATATTTGTAGTAAAACTTCCAGTGCTAATCATTATACTTGAGAGTGCAAAACAAATATGACTAAAAAATCCATCAGGCCTCACAAAAAGCATTTTTTAAAAATTTGCTTCTCTCACATTTTTATCAAGTTTCTAAGATCTCTCCACCAGCACAAATACAAAACATTACATGATAAAGAGGCTCCCAAATTAGATGTTAGACAAAATTAAAAGGCATAGACCTTCTTACTCCAAGAATGACATGGAATAGCATGGAATCTTTGAACATAGATACAAAAGACCCAAAGTGATCTAGTACCTCTTGACACTTCCAGTCTCATACAGCTACAGTTTTTGTGAGTTCTAAAAATAAAGCAGACCACATCTTGCTTCCTCTCCCTCCATCCCCCTGTACACGCCTCTATTTTATCTCACTTGAAATACTGCAGTAGCCTTCTGGCATGTAGCTTTTGCACATCTTACTCCAACCTCTTCCTACTTCTCAGACTCAATGCAAAATCCAACCAATGACCTTTTCAAAGCAAAACATCAAAAGTATCTATCACTCATGTACTGCAAACAAACAACAACAACCAAAAAAAACCCTCAGCCTGTTCACTTTTAGTCTAAAAACAAGCTTTCTTTCTGATTCCTTATAAAGACCTGCATCATCTAGAACTATGACCTCATTTCTGCCTATTCCATTTCCCTACTTCAGAGGCTAATTAAGTTTGGTGCTGTTACTCCAATGTTCTTGGAAACATTCCTGGAATTGTATTTTCTCACTTAATGCCTTGATGACATTCTCTAACACCTTCAAGTCCTTGCTCACCCAGTCAACACTGCAAATTTCTGCTTCCAAGGATTCTATTTATCTTCTCTGTTCTCCTAAAACTCATAGGCCTACCTTTTTCTGATACATTAGTACTTGTCTTTCTTTCTATCTTCTCCCCTTACAGTATTTTAAACCTGAAGGCACAGATTTTTGTCTTTTGTTATAATATCAAATTCTGAAACAATGGCTAGAAAATGTCCAGCATTGAGCAGGATATACTGTATTTATAAACATGTAAACAGCTTTGTTAATGGCAACTCCTTTGTACAACTACTTAAAGGTTTTATATATATATACATATAAAATATATATATATAATATATATGAAGGCTTTATATATATAAAGGTTATATATAAAGGTTTATATATATATTTATATATATATATGTTATATATACTTATATATATATATATATATATATATATATATATGTTGAACTAATAGATGAAAAGATCAAGATCTTAATTTGGGAAAGTGCAGAGTTATTTGAATCTGTCCATAAAGAAATATATCTGCTAAAGAGAATAAATGCTGTAAACCATCACAAAAATTAAAAGTAGGACAAAGGATGAACTAATTCAGCAGTAATACTCATTAGGCACTATGTTGGAAATGAACTATATAACTTGAGGGGAAAGGGGGGAAAATACTGGGAAAAAATGAGGATGGTAATACTCTTCAAAAAGAAATGTGCTCATTACCTGACTTAATGTAACTCCTCTGTTCATCAGCTTTACAATAAAATAAAAAATAAACCTATATAGCTTTATAGCTATAATTCCTAATGTTTTATTGAAAAGATCATTGCTAATAATGACTGGTATTGTTTTCTCCTTTTGCTGACATCAATGGTTTATAGATTTTTATCCCTACAATCCATCATGATCTATATCCAGGGATGATTGAAAATAGCTATGACCTTGTCTGACACTGACTTCTTCTCTGACTCTGACTTCTTCTTATATATATATATATATATATATATATATATATATTCAGATATTCAGTGTCTTTGTCTCTACTGGTGTCCTTTCCAACTTCATGCAGACTGGTGTTTTGTTTCCTCTCTCTGTATTATTTTACCTTCCATCTCTGAAATAAACAATCATCATTTCTCTTACACCAACACTTGTATTTGAGCTGTCTGGAATAAAACAAACAAAAACCAAAATAGCCTTCCTTAGATTTCTGTTTTCCTCTCACCCAAACCAGCAAACGTGTGCATGCCATTCCAGGTAAGAAGGCAGGAAGGCACATGTTCATCAGGTTGAAAAGCACAAAGAGCACCTTTCCTATGGCAAAGATTTAGTCACTACAATGACACAGGTAGTTCCATTCTAGAAAATGCTTTTTCTTGACAATAAAACTACTTCCTTTTATAAGAAGCATTTACTTACTTATAACATAATTAAGCAGTATATATTAAAAACCCTAAGAATGTGGGGTTTAAAATATACTGAAACCTTGAGAGTAACAATGAAACAAGAATTAGGTAGTATGAAGATAAAGCTACTTGCTCCCTGAAATATTTTAAAGGTGTTGGAGGGATAAGTTTTACAGTGAGGGTGAAAAAAGGTGAGGTCATAAATCATGGTATTTTCTCCACTAGAAGACTCTATATGGTATTAATCATAGCTACTACTTTACATTTGTTGATTACACCATACAAGTGAATTTAATGATGGGGTGGGGTCTTGTCCCATTGACTGCTTTCCCATTGAATACTGGGTACTCACCGCTTCCCAGTGGGATAGAACCTAGAGCATGAATGGCCATCCCAGGCACAGTAGGGGTCCCTGGCCAGGCAGCAGTCTGCACAGGCTGTGCCATACATGTGACAGCGGTGGAGAGAGACTTGGGAAACCCCTTCAATGGAGCTCACGTACAACTGTTGCTGTGAGAAAAACCAGGATCATTTATTTCAGATGTGGAAGTTAAAAGAAGCCTTTCAGCAGGAACACATTACAAGATACACCCGCAGACCCTTGAATTCATTCTGAAACACACTGAAAATGAGAAGTAGCACGCAGAAGGATATAAAGCCAAAACAAATAGAACTTTTCTATGTTAATGTGCCTATAACATTACCACTTTCCTGAAAAAAAAAAAAAAAAAAGAATCTCAGAGCACCTTGTAGAATGTGTTTTAGACACTGAGATTCAGTGTTCTCTCAGATTTGGACTAATACGTTGCAGGTTTAAATTATAATGTTTTCTATTTCCTTTGAATTCTGTCTCTTAAGCAAAGTACAAGGAGGCTTTCTTATTTTTCCAATGTGGAAACACATTACTTTGTAAGTTTGGAAGGAAAGTCAGGTTTAAAATAAAGCTTAAAAGAAAAATACTAAATCTAAAAGAAAAATATTAAATCTAAAAGAAAAATATTAGATAACAAGTATTAGATGAAATACAAAAACCATTTCAGAGCATGACTTTGAAAGTGGCATATTAGTTACTGAGACTCTTAAGATTACTTAGAACATCTGTATTTATATTTAAATATGCTTTCGATTTTTTTCATGATCCAGTAATCTGCACCATCCTCAAAAATCATGAATAAAGATTTTATCCTCCTCATTTGGAAGATGTTGAGAGCTTCTGAAGATATTGTTCCATGGCCTTCAGCCATGCATACATAGATATTTCATAGGAGTTGAAAGATGGGATTTCCAGTGGATACTTCTTGTGCAAAGCACTAATATTGGGTAACTCCAGTTTGCATGGAATTCTGGAGATGGAACTTGAATACACATGGATGTGTAGAAAGTGCCTGCCCTTCCCATATGTATATATACATTTAAGAATTATACCTACAGAGGTGTCTATTCTGGAACTTGGCAGGCAGACTCCCCTAGTTCCAAACTCAGCTCAGCCACAAATCTGATGTGCAACTTTTCTCAAACTCAGCTTCCTTATTATTAACATTGGGACAACATAACACTTACCCTGATAGAAGATTTTTGTTTGTTTTTTGTTTTTGTTAAGAGATTAATATTGTAAGGGCTATTATCACATGAAATGCTTAGAATAGTTTCTAGTTCATAGGTGTCCAATAAATATTAATTGATTAAAACAATAGAGTAAAACACTAATTAATAAACTATAAGTGTTCAATTCTAGCCAGTCATTTGGACTCTTTTACTGTGTTTAACATAATTATTTTATTCTGAATAATGGATTTTTTTCAGAAAATTTTCTAAATTTGGTTCCTACTTGGGCATTCAAATAATAGAAAAACCCATTTTCTTATATTTTTTTAATAATCTCTTAAATATTATTGTTATTATATGGTAATTCACAAAGGGCTTACAGTTACATAAGTCAGGTAAAGTGTACATTTGTTTTTGGATAACAATATTATTACAATAATGGTTATAGCAATCATTTATCCAGAAACATTTGAAATAATTGTTTATTAAGTGAATTTTTAAAAAATTACATAGTGACTATATTCTTCAATCAACTACTTTAATCAGAGTCAGTTATTTGAGAAAATGACACAAGTGGCTTTATTGGAATTTGTTTTTGTATATGTGTGTGTGCTGCTTCTGGGGCTTGAACTCAGGGTCGAGGTGCTATCCCTGAGCTTTTTTTTGCTCAAGGCGTGCACTCTATCATTTGAACCACAGCTCTACTTACAGCTTTTTGGTGGTTAATTGGAGACTAGAGTCTCAAGAACTTTCCTGACTGGGCTGGGTTTGAACTTCAACTCTCAGGTGTTGGCCCTCTGGATAACAGTTATGGAAGTGGCGCTGTAGCTCAAGTGGTAGAGTGCTTGCCTTGAGCTGAAGAGCTGAGGGACAGTGCTCAGGCCCAGAGTTCAAACCCCATGACCAAAAAAAAAACAAAACAAAAAAACCAAAAAACCTTTTTGAATAGCTAGTTATAAGGCATAGGTCACTACCAACCTGGCTACAGTATGCTTTTGATTATTTCATTTATTTTTGTTATATGTTACATAAGAATACATTATATATGTGTGCACATATGCATATATAATGACTGTACAATTTCTCTTTCACAAATTGTCCTTCTCTTATATAATAAGAGAATGCAGTTGAACAAAGGCATTTCAAAACTCAAATAATCACCATTGTCCTAACTTTAATTGTTTACTGTTCTTTTTCTTTTCTTTTCTTTTAGGTCTGAGACTGTATTGGTAGCTGGCATTCTCATTCATTGGCTGGTGCTCTACCAAATCAGCTATGCTTCCAACCCCAACCAACTTCAATAGTTCTAAGGAAGTATTTTTACTAAGTGGAATGTAAGATGTAGAAAACTAGTGTAATGTGTTAACTGCAAATAGAATAAGACCTGGAATTGTATGTAATACAGCTGTGCCAGAATGGCTTCATGTCCATTTTTAAAAATTGCTATGATAATATTTTCTTTTTCTATTAGTTCACTGTAAACAAAGGGCTCCCCTGCTAACTTCAAAGACAATTCTGACTTGTGATCAGCTCCCTAGGACATTAAGCAAAGTGATGAATTGCTCCTTGTGACTTGGGAAAATGTTTCTTATACACCATGCAAACATTTTTACAGATGAGATCTTCAGCTTTATCATACACTATTTATTTTTGCTCATAAAATTTATTCAAGTGAAAAGAGAACAAGGCTGACTTTGGAATACTGCATTATCTCTAACAGACCAAATATGGTAAACAATACTAAAATTATCAAATCAGTTGTACAAACATATAAAACCTTTATTCTCCATTCCAAAAAAAATGAATCTCAGCCTCTGATAGACAGCATTTGCTTAGCACCCACTTTACCTTAAGTGGTTATATAAGTTAACTTGTGAGAAAAGTTTCATGTGGCAGGTGTGGAAATATAGGACAGAGAACTTAAGCAATTAGACCCTAACTAACAGGTTGAGCTTCAGATAAATCTCAATCCAAATCTGAACTCCACCCTGCCTACAATACTCAACTCTGGAGAACTCTGTTAATCTAATACTTTTAAGGGCTGGAAAGATTGGAAATGGGCTCTTCTTTGCAATGATTACTGTGTATTTGCTTTTAAGTAAACATTAAATTTTAAAGAATTAAGGTAATTATCATAGATTTGTTCTTCAAATCCTGACTTAGAATATTCATGATTCATATTTTTTCAGACATGTATCAACCCTAGGGAATAGATTTGCCTTAAAAATAACCATAGAAGAATGCATTGCATATTTCCAACTTGTGACAGAAGCAAAAATTCAAAGGAGGATTAATTACCCATTCCAAGCCCCTGAGAATTATAGTAGCCCAAATATTATGATAAATTCTTTCTTTGGAAGATGACTTTTATTTTAGTTGGCTTTATACACTATAATATAAAATATTGTAATATATTTCTGTATGTATCTAGTGATCTGATGAACATTTCTATTATTTATTATTATCTTTAAGTACTTGTACAAAGAAGTTGCCATTTAACAATGTAACTTATGAACTTTTTTCTCTTTTTTTTCTTTCTTTTCTTTTTCTTTTCTTTTTTTTTTTTTTTTTTTTGTTGGTTGTGGGGTTTGAACTCTGGGCCTGGTTGCTATCCCTGAGCTCTTCAGCTCAAGGCAAGCTCTCTACTACTTGAGCCACAATGACACTTCTGGTTTTCTGGAGATTAATTGGAGATAAGAGTCTCATGGACTTTCCTTGCCTGGGCTGGCTTCAAACCATGATCCTCAGGTCTCAGCCTCCTGAGTAGCTAGGATTACAGGTGTGCCCCATCAGTGACTGGCTCTCATGAAATTTTATACAAAAATAAATATATTCGAGCTATTGCTAATGTCTATGTCAAAATGAAAGGTGATTTTATGATATACTTTAAAAGGTATTAAATATTTTTCACAGCAAAACTAAATTTTCTTAAATTAAGAAATATATTTTTTAGAGTAGCAAACAATAATAAGCTATTTGAACATGCAAAGAATATAAAAGTGGATTAGGTTTTACCTTTTTGGATGAGATTTTCATTGTTGTTATTGGCACATGAGCCTACAAAAAATTAGAAAAATTATGTTAATTGTTCTCACGACCTTTAGAAACTATTTTACATCAAAGTATTATTTATAAAAACTCTAAAAATCATCATCTTTCTCTCAGTATATACACTGTTCAATAAGTTATGTTTCTTCGTTAGGGACTAAGCTTACATTCATTATAACACCTAAAAAAAGGAGGTGCCTATGATGCATATGTATATCAAATACTTAAACAGAGAAAATTGTTTATTTTGCACTTTAGAAACACACACACACACACACACACACACACACACACACACACACACATTGCAACTGAGAATCAATGAGGTAACCCCTAACAATGTTATTTTAATTCAAGTTAAACTCAGAGAAATCAGACTCAGTCTCAGAAAATGAACCAAGTGAAATGAAGAGATGAAATTTCTGTACTGTATCAAAACTAACTGCCTGTTATTTGGTGGGGTTTTTATTTTTAACAGTTATATTAAGTTTTCTGTACTATCTCAACATGACACTTAGCTAAGGATTTTTTTTCCAACTTAAATACATGATTTCTTCACATGTTCATCAAAGTGGATCATGCACACCCAATTACTTTTTACCTCACCTCAGAAACTATGACACAAACACCAGGCTGCAGACAGTTACTATATTTGGTAACTGTGTCTCTTAATTTTTGTTCTATTCATCACTGGCACCTGTATCAGTGAAGAGGCTCGTGTAGATTTAATCTATCTCTTGGGATGATGTACCCCACATACATTCTGACTGATTCTCTTTTTCCACTGAGAGTTTATTCTTCATGATGATAACAACAGAAAAAGTCATGTAACAGACCATCAGTTGTTCTCACTTGGTCAGATTAACTCACATTTCTTTTGAGATGTTTTCATAACATATGTTTGGGTTTGTATCATATTCACTTAATTAACATTTCCCAACAATCAAGAAAAGATATGCCAGTATTAAAAATGAAGTGACACAATAAAGCATTTTTCTATCTTAAGAAGCCTCAAGAATAAGACACTTTATATTACTTAGGCCTGACACAAATTATTCGTACTTAGCTGAATAGCTAAAAAACATAATGAAATGATCATTTCTTAAAAAAGTAAAAAAATAGAAGAACAGCTAATTTTATAGGTTTTATTTTATGGTAACAATTTTAGTGTACTAATCAAAAGAACCGAATGTCAAACTCTGCCTAACATTGTTCATTCAATAACACACAGGGAAAGTTACCAGAGCTCCCCTACTACTTACTGATGTGCTTTTTTTTTTTTTGTATTTCTTTGCTTTTACTATGGATTAGCAAATCTGACAGTATTGTATCTTTACTATTTATATGCTTATAAATTCAATATTTTAATGACCTTAGTAATGTTCAAAAGATACTGAATCCATTCAGCTAGTAAAGCAACTTAGTGGATTAAAAATATTCTGGTTCTGGGAGGTCGGAACTTTTACTCAGCCATAGGCTACCTTTGCTCTTTTGTTGTCCCTGAGTTATTGTTTCTTAATTGGTTTAGTTAGAAATACTGGTCCTTCAATAAGAAGATTTCCTGCCACGGTTTCTTTACAATTCTGACAGTTCCTCTCCCTGTGTTTTAGCTATCTTTCCAAGTGAAGATAAAAAGGACCACTTGAACTAAGGTGATTTTAAGAAGAAAAGGACAAGGCAGGACACCACAAATCCCCTCTCTTGACACAGGGATGTAATGAATAGGCACTCTGCCCTAAGCAGACAAGAACTTACAGAATTGAACTTTCCTCCTTGTACCATTTATTAGTTGTTTTGTTCTTTCTTTTCTTTTGTTTTATCAGTCACAAATTTAAAACAAAAAGAAAAATTCAATAAAATCTTCAATAGTGACAGAATCCATGATTTTAAGGGTAACACTTGTTTCATTTAACATGAGTGCCATTTGAAGTGAAAACAATAAAAACAGAAAAAAATCAAAGTGGTTTTTCTTGAAACCAGTGGTTACAAGAATATGAGAAAGCTTGTCTAACAATCAATAATGTGAAAGCATTTGTGTTTCAGTGGCCTGTGATGCAAATCATAATAGCCCTTTCATGACAAACTCAGCTAGACCTTCACCACAACAATTCATTTTTAAAAAAATAATGATGACTAAAGTTGTGATGATAGCTGAGGGGAAAAAGTCATTCTTTCATGTTACAATAACTTGCAGTTTAAGAAAATACTTCACAAAAATATTTGTTCTAGATTTCTCATTTTATCTAATGTTTTCCTACCCACAAAAATTTATTACAGTCATTTATTTGATCTTTGGTCAAATATTTTCCCTCTAAAGTGGCTGTGAGATTAAAGAATTGCATTCATTGCACATGTTTTAAGATTAATAGAAGAGATGCTCAAACCTTAAAGACTTCCATTTCCTCTAGAATGAGTTCACCACTGGCAGAGCTGTTCATAGGAAGGACTACAACCTTTTGCACGGTACCTCGATCTATATTAAACAGAGAAACACTGAGATGAATATTTTTTAAACAAAGGGAATATTTAGAAGTTATATATATTAAAACATCATATATGTATACATACATACTAAAATATAAAATTTCCTGTTAATTAAAAATAAAACAAAAACAATGAAAAAACATGAAAGAATATGAAGTGCCTGTAAATGCAAAAAAAATTATCTCTTAAATTTTTTTTTTTTTTTTTTTTTTTGTCAGTCGTGGGGCTTGAACTCTGGGCTTGGGCACTATCCCTGCACTCTTCAGCTCAAGGCGAGCTCTCTACCACTTGAGCCACAGTACCACTTCAGGTTTTCTTGTGATTAATTGGAGATAAGAGTCTCACGGACTTTGCTGCCCAGGCTGGCTTTGAACCATGATCCTCAGATCTCAGTCTCCTCAGTAGGTAAGATTATAGGCGTGAGCCACTGGCACCCAGCAGAGTAGCTCCTAATTTTAACCCAATTTTTAAGTTACTGTGAGAGAAAATTTTAAAACAAACCATCATTTTCTTCTGAAAGGATTTAAAAACACTTTATTCATACCCTTTATAAAAGATTATACAAAGAAGACCTATAAACATGAGCCCATAAAAGATAATGCAAAACCTATTTTGATGTATTCACAATAAAAGGTAGAAAGTTACTTTGATTTATTGCAGATATTTTCATTTTTTAAAAATTTTCTTGTAATGAGTATTCTATACAGAAAATACTTTGACAGTATCTTTAGTCCATATCATTTGCTACTAAATAAATAGTAAATTTGTGTTGTCTTCCACCCATTTTTTACTCATCAATGCAACAAGAAATCATTGAATGGCTTCAGTAAGCTAGACAGTATAGATGCAAAAACAAATAGACAGAATACTCAAGAGTTCACAGTTGAGATTTCATGACTTTTGAGTACTTAATGTGTTCCCATTAAGCTATTAGTCATTGTGAGTTATGCATTCCAAAATGGTAATAAAAATGCCCATTACTGACATCACATAAAGCCATCTTCATGCCCCTTCATTTGAAGAAGATAACAGAGTTATCAAATGCCTTCCTTTTAGGGGTGGTGAGAATAGCATTCTTTGAATGTACTCATAACCATAAATCTTTTTTATTATTCTGTTGAATTGGGAGATTGCTATCAAATCCTTGGAGAAAAAAATCATGTATAGTTATACTAAAGGACTATTTCCTCATTCTGCTGTGTGTAAGGATGTGAAACACAACTGTGCCTTTTGCTGTGGACATCTGCTACTACAACGTGCCCAGAATCACATCCCTTTCTTCTGGTAATATCAATCGAAGGTATCTTTAGGAAACAATAACTTTCTTAGTCTTCGTCTACCATGATGAAGGGATGGTTTCCCTCACTGCCAATTCAGGGAGAAACTCTCCCACTTGACTTGAGCCTCTGTGATTCATGCAAGAGTGGGATCAGACACAAGTCAAAGCCCAGCCCTTTCTGAAGATCTTACTCCTTACATCAGGGCTATTGAAGCCTTGTTTATTTGGAGGTGCTGGAACCATTCCTGTGGCCATACACAGATTTTCCATTTGCAAATTAACAATGTGAAGGAAAGCAGAACTGAAAGGTGGTGAGATAAACTCTGACAAACACTATTTTAGCACAGATTTAACTGGAACCATGACTGCTTTTGACATTTCTCAAAGGAGGCTTTTGTTTCTTTGTTTTGCCTAGTTTGAATAAGGTATATGGTCACTTTCTGATGAAAGACTTCTAGTTAAATGAGTAAGAACAAACAACAACAACAACAAAAAACCAAAAATGTTTTAATATGGTACCCAGTACAGAGTTTCTCTTCAGTAAGCAAACGCTATTATTATTTTTAAAATATCTCATTCTTTCATTTTTAAGATTTTGACAGAACTGAAGTCCATGTGTTTCATTTAACTTCAATTTTCTCCTCAATGAGATAGAGGATAAACATCTGAATATATTACTGCCTTGGTATATGAATAAGCAAGATAAACCTTAGAGGTGATTTACATAATGCATACATATATATGCACAAAGCTAATACAGTAGACCCATTTTAGTAAATTTTATTTTCTTGTTACATTAACTATTTAAAGATAATCCTTCAGACAAGCATAAATCCTGCATTTTAAATTGTATACTTCCTAGGTTGTTGTGGTGGTGGATTTTTTTCCCCCCTCCTAACAGGGATCATAGCAATCAACTTAAAACCATCCCCTTACTCCAGCCAAGAGATCAGCTTGCATTTATAGCACAGTAGGTGTTGGCGGTCTCAAACAAGTGATCAAACACAGCTCATTATCAGCAGGTCACTTGAACAATCACCTGTATATCCATCCCCTGGGTTGCATTTTAACTAAAGTCTTCAAGAGTTTCCCTGGAAACTGGTTAGCTAAACTGTGCTTGCTATGGATTTCATAGAGTACTGCCTCCTTAATTAGATCTAGACAGTCGCCTCTCCTTTGTGTGTACCTCTAAAATTATTCCAGTCAGACTGGCTTCATAGGAGTTTGACCTGCATAGTCACACAAGCTCTTGTATTCAGAGGGGCTGTAAGTTTGAATTAAGGATCTATCGTGTACTTCCTTGAAATTCTGAATTGGTTTTTAGAAAAAGGATCCTACATTTTCATACTGTACAATGGCCTGCAAAGTACATATGGTGCTTATTTCTAGGAGTTGGTAAGTTGGTAACTAAGTAATTCAAACCATATAAGAAGCAGCCTTTAGGCTGGGGTGGGGGAGAGATGGGGTCAGTATAGTTGAGGAGGTGGGAGGGAAGGGATGGTAGGGGAAAAACAAAGGAGGCAAAAATGTTTGATAAGAAAAGTACTCATTACCTGGCTCACATAACTGTAACCCTCTGTACAGTATTTTCACAATAAAAAATTATTTATAAAATCAGCTCTCTTCATTTAAGAGAGACAAACACAAATTCCAATCACATAGGTATATTTCCTTCTTTTTCTCTGGCTTCACCACAGTGACCTTACGGGTCAACCTAGTCAGCCTACTGTATAATAGTGACCAATTTTTCAGATTAATTAAAATGAGCATTAAAAAAGATGACCTCTCATTTGCTAAATGGTAACTCTTCTTTATTACAGTTTTCTGAGCCAATATGTTTGTTAAAAAGGTAATTTTAATGCATGAGCCAGGTGCTGGTGGCTTACACCTGTGGTACTAAGCTACTTAGGACGTTGAGATAGGAGGATCATGGTTTGAACCAGCAGAAGCAGAAAAGTCCATAAGACTCTTATCTCCCTAATTAACCACCAGAAAATTGGAAGTGGATCTGTGGCTCAAAGTGACTGAGCAGTAGCCTTGAGCAGAAACTCTCAGGGACAAAGTCCAGGCCTTGAGATTAAGCCTCATGACAAAAAAAAAAAAAAAAAAAAAAGAACAAAAATAGATAATTTTATAGCCAAGAAAAAAGCTGCCAAATATCTACCCAATGAAAGTTTCATACATATGAAGAAAGTTTGTCTAGCCATCATACATTGTTAGTATCTATAATTAAATTTTACCAATTGGCTACTGCACTTCATTTTAGGAAAAAAGATCAAATAGATTTAATTTACCAAATTGCTTCCATAGTAATTTTTAAGTTCAAGAACAAAAAGAAGCATGTATTTTAAAAATCTTTAGTTTGAAAAATCTTTCTCCTCAGCATGCTTATTGTTACAAAAGAAATATAAATGTATTTCTACCCTAGGTCATCTAGTACAGTTTCTCACATTTAGCAGTTTCTTACATTGTGCCTCTTGACTGTATCATGGAAAAGCTGTGATAACCACACCTTCAACATCAGCTCAGGACAGCTAGAGGCCCATTTGGACCTCAATGGCATTGCAAGGGTCCCCATGGGAGGGGAGGCTTTTTAAAATGCAGTGTCCAAAAGAAAAGAAAAGAAAAAGTCATCTAATCAGTGTTTTCTAAAATGTATTGATGTTATAGTTTTCAAGATCACATAAATCTGAAAGTCTTAGGGTCACCTCTGTTCAACAAGTTTTTTTGTCAGAGTATTTCAGATGGTTTAAATACTTCGCCACAATGTAAAGAATACATAGGCTTTCACCTTCATTTGCTGATACTTTTAACTTCGCTTGTCTCCTTGGCAACTCTAGACATGTTCAATCACACAACTACTTTTTAAGCGTGGCTTTCAGACTGCCTCCCTCAGGCCCTTTGGGAATCTCGTAAAACCATACATATTGTTTCTTTTATCAGATCATGGATGTAGAATCTTTGGAATTCCTAAATATCACTAAATTTTACAGAGATTTCAAGATTTAAAAAACAAAAATTTCTGCAGTGTGACTCTTTTTAACCTGTTAGTTTTGTGGTAGTTGTCTATATTAATCAAAGAGGTAATCACCAAATTAGTCCTTTTTATAATATAAATTTATCAACTCTTATCTTAATTCTCTGTGTATTTCCCTAAAATAACACACTTTTTCTACTAATGTTTAAAATAATGATGTAATAAAGATACTTAATAAAAGGTACACACATAATTCTAATAGGCTGGGAAGGTGGCTCAGTGGTAGAGCACTTGCCTTGCATGCCTGAGGCCCTGGGTTCGACTCCTCAGCACCACATAAAGCATAATTCTAATAAAGAAGCTTCAAGTGTTTTGAAAATCAAGGTGTAATTCACACATATGATTCATGAAATTGCAAAAAGAACACTTAGTCTGTAAACATCAGAGTGTCTGATAAAACCTAGAGTTGCCATAGATGTAAGGAAAAAGGAAACTTCCAAATATTGTCAAGAGAAAAGTCATAAGGATAATCTTTCTGGAGGACACCATGCTCATTGACCATGATAAAGTAAGTTACTAGAACAAGTTTCTCGACTGAGAAAGTTTTCTACAAGCTGTAAAACATGGCCCGCTATTGTGGCTCACTCATACTGAGTCATAGCAGAAAGTGCAAGATTAAAATAAAGGTGGCCAATAGGCTAATCCCCACGATCACAACCACCTGTGGATTGTGTTCCACTAGAGGTTCAGGGAGTTAATGTTCAAGTTGAGCACAGAAGTCTCCCTTGAGATGAAGAGGTTTATATAAATGTCTGGAGCAAAGAAGGAAATGAATTCATGGAGCAAAGAGAGGAAAAGAACTGTCCAGCATGGGTGCCCACATCCTGAGTACTGGGCAACATCTTAACAGAGTATGAGAGCACCCAGGCTTAAGAGTTTGCAGCTGCTCAGGCAAGAGACAAAATAATGAATCATTATCTCATCAATTCAATGGGTAAACTAATGTTGGCTGAGATTAGAGTTCTGGTTGCATTCAGATTTCATTAACAACTTGTAAGGATTGTTCATATCCAACTGACAAAAGCAAACCTGAGCTTTTCAGAGGCACACAAAATGTATGACCAAGACCTGATGGAAGAGAAAGAGTTTAGAGTTGGATTCTTGAGAAACTGAAGTGATTTATTTGAGCATATACATTCTGATGAACAGTTAAAAAAAGATCAAATATGATTGAGACTATCACCTAATATAATATCATTATTGAAATGATAGTACTATTTAGACAAAGTAAACAGAATTGTCTACCATTTAAGAAACAAATTTGTTACACATAAACAAGGAGAAAGAAAATATGGCCAAGCATGAAAAAAGAATAAAGAAGTTAAGATAAAGCAGATGTTGAGCTTACTAAACAGTAACTTTAAAGAAGACCTAAATATATTCAAGAAATTAAAAAGATTTTTTTCTTTTCAAAACTTAAAGGAAGGAATGATATTAATGAGTAAACAGAATAACAAAGGAATAACAACCATTTAAAATTAGAAATATTAGATTTAAAAGTATAATAGCTATAAATAAAAGATTAATATTATGGGCTGAAGAGAAGGCTAACAAGTTGGAGTTGAAAACAGATAAAGTCAATGAAGTTAGAAATAGACCAATAAGAACTTATTAAATTGGAAGGAAGGAAGAAGAAAAAAAAAAAGATGGAGTGAACAGCCTCCTGGGCTGTGGGTATGATTGAATGGCCTCGTTTTAAAAGAATATCCTAATGTGGGGGGAATTTGAAGTAATACCAGCTGAAACCTCTCAAAAATTGATGAAAAATAATACAGTATAGATACAATAATTCATTAAGAACAACATAATAAATATAAAGAGGCAAGACATACACATATGAAAATAGCTAAAATAGCTAAAAATGAATGGCAAAGGAAAGAAAAAAAAAAGTCTTCGGCAGTATTAAGAGTAAAAAGACACTTTGCCACAATGATTGGTAGCATTCTCTGTAAAACAAGAGGGCTCAAAAATAATGAAGTGATATTTTTAATTTTTGAAAAAGACTCAGAATTCTTTATCTAGAGATATAAATATTTCATATATATTTTATAAATGAAAATGCTAATTATCATTTTCCAAAGCAGAAATGCTGTAAAATGTGTTCTATATAGATCCTTGCATTTGGAAGAAATGCTTAAAAGTATCTTTTAGAGCCAGGCCTCGTGGTAAATATACCTGCAAAGGGCAGTGGTCACAAGACCAAAAGCCTGAAGCCACCCTGGGCCACATTAATGAGATCCCCCTAAATATCTTTTAATCTTCTACTCAAAAGCAAAACATCACAAAGTACAAAATGAGATTCATAGGATCGAATAACAAAAGCAGATATGACCATTTCTTGTGAGAGCTGACTGGAATAAAGAGGAACATTTGGGAACTTTCTTTAGTCTGATAAATGCTGACACAAGACAATGCTGACTGATGCTTCCTTCTAAGGATGGCAGAGACCAAAGTTCCCAAGAGCCTGGAGTCCTCCTCAAACAACATCAACCCCTCCCACCAAGGACCTCCTTTAATAAAATAAATGCCAGCCAGTCAGAATCAGCACCTTAAGTGACAGTAAAGGAAAATTTTCCTCCCTCAAAAAAAAAAAATGTCAATATGAGCTATTTGTGATATCTCATGGAATGTAAGAAAATCAGTATAAAGATTATAATTCTTATTATGAATAAGGGATTAGTCTCTATTTTTAAAGTGACTCATTAATTATCTTTTATCCCTATTTCCAACCTCAACATTTAGAGGGCTTTATCATTTTAAAATATCTGTTATTTTAAACACCATGCTGACTTGAACTAATTTGGTCATAAAACCTGACTGGCACTGACTTGAAACTATTTATGTTCTTTACTCATTACTCATGGTTTGAAGATTTTTATGTCGCCCTGTAGAAAAAACACTGTGTGTTGTATTGTCATGGGTGTGGTCCAAGGGTCTGTACGCATTTTGAATGTGCAAATACTACCTTTTCTTGTTCAAAAGCTGAAATGCTGAAATGTTTGATTTCAAACAAGAGAATATAAACTACACTTCCTTTTTTTCTTAATTAAAATCTATCTTTCTCAGTTGTTTACAATAAGCATATGCAACTTAGCTGAATAAAAATAATTGAAGAAATGTAGTTAAATATTTGAAATCAAAGTTTTGTTTTGTTTTTCCCCAGAGATTAGAGTGTAAAGCTTCAAGAGAGCCTGGTCAGAACCACTCTCTAATACATTACCTTAGGAAGAGAATGTTTTGTGCTGGGTATGTGAGAGACTGTTTTGTGATGGCGATGCTTTTAGTACTCATGAGTGCTGTTCCTCACCAGCCCAGGTAGAGCGGTGCTACAGTGCTTCTGAGTGAACCACACACGTATGGATGCACCCACACATATATAAAACAAACATTCTCTATGTGTGTCTTCATGCACGTAAAATTTTGATTTTTAATATATAATTTTATAATATATCATTCTATTTATACGTAACCAAACCCAGTAAGTAGCATGCAATTTTCTTCCCTCTCTACAAAATATGGATAATGAAGTTGCCTTATACACTTGGCAAAGCTGCTCAAAATAAGTCAGACAACCTATGTCAACCTTCCTTGTAAACTCAAGAATATCACCATGTTAACCTCCATGGGAACACTGTCCTTCCTTATTCTTCTTCTGCTTGTGTGATAAAAAAATATTCATTTACTCTTCTTGTACATGAGTGCATCACTATAGTTTCAGAGCAAAGGAAATGTTTCCAGTAGTATAAGCATATTTATCTATATATCACTAAAGTTGCTTCTTTTTCTTTGTTTCCTTCCTTCCTTCCCCTCTCCTTATTCTCTCCCTTTCCTCCCTTCTTTCTGTTTATTCTTTCTTCCATTTTTCTTTCAGATCTTCCTATCAGAGTGTGTACTCAAATGTAGGCAACATTATAGACCAATTACCTGCATATTGTATTTTAACAAATTATTATGTATTTAATACAATTTTTGAAAAATCTCAACTAATGTTAGGATTGTCCAATATGTCCTCAAACATTGGCGTGTGAGAAGACAGGATGATATGGAAAGTGGCATGGTACAAAGGCCCTCTGATACAATGGGGCCACAGGTGATTGCTCCTTTTCAGCTCCCTGTTAAGGCCATCACGATGTTACTTCCTTGTATTCTTCCACTTACTTTCATGCTCTCTCCTCTATTTTTTTTTCAGCCCTTCAATGAACTCTCCGTGTTAATTTCCTTATCATCAGAGTCTCCTGGACTGACTTCAGGCATTGTCATGAACTCAACTAACACCTACATTGCAAATGACTCTCATATCTCTATCTCAAGCACAGCCCTCTATGGTGAAGTGTACCCTCTTTGACTTATCCTTCTGGATAGACCACCAAATCTTCAATCAAGTGTGAGACTTGGGATTGCATTTCAAAACTGTTTCCAAAAGCTCACAATGTTAAACAATTTAATCTCTCAAATTCTCACTGAACACAAACAGTGAAAAGGGCATAATAATTCCACCTCAGTTGTTTATGATGAGGTTTTTTTTAAAACCTTAATAAATCTTTTTATATGCATTCAATTAAATGGCACTACCTTCACTGTGAGTCTTTACAGTTTGGTGGCAATGTGTTTGACTCTTTGGATTTCTGAAACAGCTACAGCACACCCACTGAGAGGAGAGAAAGGAGAAGAGATCTCTGGAGAATTTCCCATTCCAGTCACTTTTTACCTGTATAAGGAAGAAATATTTTCTATTCTGAAGTCAGGTAGCAGTAGCTCATATCTGTAATCCTAGCTATTCAGGAGGTTGAGATCTGAGAATTGCAGTCAGTTTGAAGCCAGGCTGTGCAGGAAAATCTGTGAAGCTTTTATCTACAACTAACCACCAAAAAGCTGGAAGTGGAGCTGTAACTCAAGAGACAGAATCCTAGCCTTGAACAAAAACTCACACAGACAGTGTCTAGGCCTGGATTTCAAGCTTCATAACCCCCCCCCCCAGCCCCCCCCCACCAATTTCCTGAACTGGGCCTGATATCGAGAAATTAAACCTATAGAACTTGTGTCTTTAGTGATTGAATAATTGTGGGATCTGGGGATTGGTGATGAAATTGAATCATAGGAGAGCAGAGTTTGTGAGATGGTCGTGCCAGGCCAGCCCCTAGCCAATCTATTGTCATGGTGTACTCAGGGACACCCGGGCTGCTAGTGCTGCTCTGAGTTGTCAACTGAAGAATTTCATGGGTAAAGTGTGTGACTTTTACTGTCCTTGAGTGCTAGTCATTTTAATGACAGGAAGAAGAGGTGGATTGGTTGAGAGCAATGGACTATATCTTCATGATTTTCCAACACTTGTTGTAGGAGGTTGGGTAAAACTTTTTGCCAATCTGCACCACTACTATGAGGTTTTAATGAGATTTTATAGTTTGATATTGTAATTAGATATGATATCTTGGATTTGGTCTCTGATGACTTTTGAAAACTGCTTGCTCATTTTCTATTACTCTACTCAGCCATTTGCACTGATTTACAAAGCTATAAAGCTGCACATCGAGGCACCAATGGATTTGTTACCACTAAGTCCGTTCTTTTTCCTAAATAGTTCTGAAACTGGATAGTTCTTCTCAACATCCTACTTATAACTCTTGTTTAAATAATTTCATGCTTGTGCCATAAGTCCTCTTTCTCCTTTCTCTTCTGAATCTGTCTCCCACAACATTGTCAAAGGGACTTGTATAAAATATACATGGATACATATATACAGTATGTTGGGTAATATGGCCAACACATTTTAAGGTAACTTCGAATGAGTCACACCTTGTATAAATCCTTCCTTGCAGGTAGAACATGTAATTTGGTTGTAACCAAAAGAAAGTGCAAAAGCAATTGATTGTATGCCAGTGCCATTACTATGCTACATTATATGAGGCACTGTATTAATAGACTGAGGGACTGCCTGACTTAGGCAAGCAGCTTATTTTGATAGTCTATAAAGATATCCTTCTGACAGGGAATCATGCGTTCCTAAAAGAGCTAAGGCAGCAAGAAATTTAATTTCGCAAAATGTGTGTGAGTCTAGAAGGTGACCATGAGTTCAAAAAGAGATGTGGCCTGACTACACCGACAAAATGTTATGAGACTGTGACTTGAGAAGACAGGTCAGCTATCATCCATGGAAACTAGTAGAAAAGAAATATGGATAATCTAAGACAATAATTTTGTAGAAAATTTTTATGTAGCAAATTTTAAAAAACTCTCAAAAAGGTGTATCAAGCAGCTACTCTGACATTCAATAAACATGAATTGAATTAGATTGCTTTGCCTTCACTGTACTTACTGTAACTTCATTAGTGGACAATGATGCTGCTTTTCTTCTTTCTAAATCATAATCATTAAGTAGTGTCTGTAAATTCTACTGAATGGATATGTCACATTGTTATTTAATAGTATAGATATTTCCATGTTTCTATATACTCATTGATAAGTTGATTTTAACACATACCATCTCATCTTTGTGATTAATTAGCAGAATTTTTAGATTATTACAATTAACTTTATTTTTTGAAAATCTTAGGAGAAGAAAGCATTAAACTAGCACACAAAAGCTGCTTATTTTCATATTGTAGTCATAAACAAATTATCCCTAATTTAGATTCTTTGAACAATAAGTATTAATTACCTTAGAGGTTCTTAAGACTATAGCAATAGTCTCACTGCACTAAAAGGAAAGCTTCTAGAATTCTATTCCTTTTTGGATATTCTAGAATTTAGAAAGCAGAAATCGAGCGGTTCATTGTTCTATACTGCCTTAGGGGAAGAGAAAATAAGTGTGTAACTTAGCCAAATTAAACATGTGATTCTAATGAATGGATTCATCTCAAAAATTCATTTAAAATTCTTTTGTTCCAATTTATACTAGATTTAGCATTCTACAATGAAACATGTCCTTCCATTTTCTAAAATCTGAACTTTTCCCAGAAAAATAAAGAAAAATAATTAAAGCTAGCTTTGCACACAAGCCACCCCAACTGAGAGCTCCAGAGGTCTTGCAGTAGTCACTAAGGGACTGCCTCCCTGGCAGAAGGAAAGGGAGGCTACACATTCTTGTGAGGGGACAAAGGCTGCCAAATCCACCCCAGGGAAACTTGGCAGCACATCAAGAACAAAACCATAGTGTGGCTATTCATTCTTGACACGCAGACAATAGGCTTCATAAATTAATGTCATTGGGGTCAAAAATTGTCTTACACTCCCTTAGGTAGAAGTTAAGTAGAGGCAGCATGCAGGACTGAGCTTTCACTGTAGTGGTTCTCAAGTCCTCAACAGAAAGGTTGGTGATTAAATAGTCAAGGAGCCAATGGTACGGAGCAAATAACTCCATTTCTCTTCTTGCTGAAAAGCACCATTTCACTGCAAATATGCAAGTTTACCCAGTCTATCAATCACCCACAAAGATTCCATTTGAATTAGTTAAGAGAAGCATGACAGAAAGTTTTCTGTGTGTATTTTTTGGTGAATATGTGATGCATTTGGTATACATACATACTTTCTATCTTAAACAAACTGTAAATATGTAGAAATCTAATGATAACCTGAAAAAACTCAACATGAAATGCTACTTCATCTATGCTTCCTTTCTGTATCACTAAAAGTATTTACCTCCACTTCTTAATAGAATATAATACACACAACATGCATCAAATTTACAAGCTTAATTCTAGAAAGGTTAGGTTAGTTTACACAGAAAAATCCAGTGTGTTTGAAGACACAGTTTAACCAGTTTTTCTGTCATCTTGTTCACATGTAAGATGTGGTGACAGCAAGTAGATGGGTTAAGTGATAGCCCTTAAAGGAATACCAATAGTGGGTGTTGAGAGTCAGTCCATTAGTGGCATCTTCTGATGTGCATAGAACAAACAATAATATTGCATTTAGAGCAAAATGATAAAATGCAAATGGAATTACCTTCATTAAAGGAAAAAATATAAGTAGTATAGTCAGTGAGTTAGGACTTTGAAGAAGAAAGATGATCAGAAAGTAAAATAAGACAGAAAATATTCATATCTGAATTAACATAAACTATATATTGGCATGACCTTAATGTATCTAAAATTCCATCTGAATACAGTGCTGAATAATGAGGACAACTCATTCACTCATTCAAATAATGCCTATTTAAGAGCTACTTTGAATAATTCAATAGCTTAGATATTGAATGTAGATCAAGGACTATATCAGAACAATACTACTGCCCCAAGCCGCTTAGGTTCCTTGTGTATCAGAAATTAAGTAGGAGGGTTGAACGAGATAAATCATATATTACATTATAACAATAACAACACATTCCAGAAACTGAAGCATGCTTATTATGAGCACAGTACTAAATAAATGGGTAACTGGAACATCTGGCAAGATTGCAGTTTATGTAAGCATTATAGGAGAATAGACCTTATGCTAACTTTAAAAGAAAGATCTCTGAAGAGTAATATTAAAAAGAGTTTGCTTTTAGAAATAATTGTCTTGAGATTAACCATATATGCCTTTCAAGTAAATCTCTCTTTAATGTGTAAATTAATTGAGAATATTTCTCTCTGGATTGGACATCATGATCTTTCTTAAATGGCCTTCTGCACTACCTGATACCTGATCGGGCAGCCAGGACCCCATTAGTTATGATTTTCCTTCGATCAGTTCAGCCATCATTCTACACAGTTAAATTAGTATTGCCTGCTGTGAAAATCCTTGTGCAGTCCATGGAAAACCCTCAGAAGTTTTCAGATTCAACTTTGCAAAGCAGTGACCCACATGTTATTTTTTTTTTTTAATTGAGTGACTTGGAAAGGCATTTGCTTCTTATTTCTAAGCAAAGGGAAAATGTAGACATCATATTCAAAAAGGTAGTCAGGCACAGATTCCAACTGACAGTAGTGTTCCCAAACTCTAATGTACTACATTTTGCCTGGAGTATTTTAGGGTCTTTAAAATCAGAATTCCTGGCTCTGAAGATCATTAAGTGTGCCATTTCTAAGAGCTTCAACTGCCAGAACTGTACTTACCAGGAAGCCAGTTTTCCTCCAACGCTACCAGTCAAGCATGTTAAGGCTTAGTCACAAATGTGGCACAAACTTCAAACTTCCACACTTTCAAAAGGCTTAACTGGAGCCAGCTTCCAACTTAGTACTCACCCAGTTAAACGGAAGCTAATAAGAAGCATGAAATTGTAGATGCCATGTAAGAATTTTGGCAGAGCACCACAGATATTGACCCTACATTAAAAATTCATAATGATATTAAATCACCCTAAAACTTTAACACCCATTCATAAGAATACTTCCCATTATTCCATAAAAAACCACATGTCATTCTGATTCATGGGTAGCACTAAAATAAAAATTTGACAGAATATGTTTGAACCTGACCCAAAGACTTAAATATTTTCCCAACTCCAGAAGCAAAAGGAAAACAGACAGAAATCTCTGGGCTTATGCATTAGAGTCTGCTCTGAGCAATTGGCCTGGTAATAAGCAGTAGGTGGCAAAGTTAAAATAGAAATGCTAATCCCATGAGAGTCCTCTCCTGCTGTTTTACATCTGCCCTAAAGATTAAAAAAAGAAACTGAGCAAATAATACAGAATAAAACAAAGCCATGATTTTTATATGTATGTTTGTGTGTGTATTTTAAATATATGATCTGTCTTAGGAAGGAGTGAGAAAATAAGTAATTTAGCTTCTAGCTAAAAATTGAATAACATAGCAAGTTTTCTAAAATTCAGAATAAAAGTAGAATGATTTATTATGGGAAATATTATGCATCCCTATATTATCTCCTCAAATTAGAAATCGGTTTGTTTAAGAAGGTTATTTCTTTGCTATACTTTTACTTTTACATGTATAGACCAAAACAGTCAAACATAATCTACTTTAGGCCTTGTGCATTGAGGATTCAGTGGCTCCTGTTCAAGTCTTCCTGTGCAGCACAAAACCAACCTTACTTAGTACATGAACAAGAAATGGGTGTGGTTGAGTTTTAAGAAAGCTTTATGAACAGTGAAATCTAAGTCCTAATTTTTATTACTCACAAAATATTCTTCTTCTGTGTATCTTAACCATTTCCAATATAAAACAATATTCTTAGTGCATATAGTATACACTTGCCCAGATTTTTTCCATAGGTTACATAGTCAGATCACTCTTAGACCAGATATTGATGATGTGCAGAGAAGTAAAAGTTAAATGCCAATGACCACTTCTGTCACCTTCCCCTTTTTCTTCATTTTTTTCGTCTTTCATTCCATCTTGTTTTCCAGTTCTTTCATTCCTTCCTCCCTCTTTTTTTCTTTCCTTCCCTCTTTTCCTTTCTCTATCCATTCTTCCCTCCCTCCTTCCCCCTTTCCTTTCCTTTTTTCATTTATTTGTTGGATTACTCTGTTCATTATCTGGCAATACATAAACTATAATCTGAGGCATTCCAATGAGAATGGAAGGCCAATTTATCAGCATCTCAATCTCAGCTAGAGTTAAACTCACTATTGACACTAATTATCACAGTTACAAGGCACTAAGCCCACACAACTACCCATGGGGATGCTTTTAATTTCAAAATTATTCATAATATTTATGTCAAATAAACTTACACAATATCCTGTTTACACTCCAATGAACTTGTCACATGCTTTCTTGATGACTGATGATTTCCCCAATCCCCCTAAAAATTTCTTGATGGCACAGAAGGAAGGAAGCTATGACAAAAGCCTTCCTTAGAAAGTGGAGGTGTGGCTCAAATGGTAGGGTGCCAGCCTTGAGTGAAAAAGAAACTTCCCTCCATGTGAACAAGCCGGAGAATCATTGTTTATAACAGTGAAAGAAGTCTTTAAAAATGTTTTTAGAGATTTGGTAATTCCAAAGAAATAATATATTCTCCCATTTAGATACAAAAAGCTAATAGGTTGTTGGACAGTAGCCTGTAATTGCCCAAGAGCCATTTCAGAAAAGGTTCGAATTCTTAAAAAAAAAAAAAAAAAAGCATGTTACTACCAATTATTTTATTTTATTTTTTATTTATTTATTTATTTTTGGGTCCGGTTGTGGGCCTTGAACTCTGGGCCTGGGTGCTGTCCCTCAGCTCTTCAGCTCAAGGCTAGTGTTCTACCACTTGAGTCACAGCGCCACTTCCGGCTTTTTCCTTTTTGCTTATGTGGTGCTGAGGAATCGAACCCAGGGCCTCAGGCATGCAAGGCAAGCACTCTACCACTAAGCCACCTTCCCAACCCCCTACTACCAATTATTTTACACCAATATACTCTTGTTAGAATTTTGGATAAATAGAAATCACTGATTAGAAATGGTAATTCAGTCTTATAGGACAATGTGGATAAACTAGTGAAGTTGGTATAATACAATCTCTCCATAAAGACACTACTGACAGAGACACTGCTCTAGCACACACTTTTCTATTAAGATAGAATTATCAAAACAGTCTTGAAGCTTTGTAAGCAATTATTTGTGAATTTTTCCACTATAATTAAACACATATGCCTAAACATTGTTTCAAAAAATGGCAAAAGTGTTTAAATATCAATAGAGATAACTTTGTAAAGGTGCCAGCAAGTTATGCAGCAAGAAAAGCCAAAAGATTAGAGCAAAAGCACATTTTTTTTTACTGTTTGCTATCTACATAAACATTGCAGAACAGTCTTAAGAGATTGAAAACCCATGCACAAAAGTTTCCCAAAGGTAGGGCTGGGAAGGTGGCTCAGTGGTAGAGCACTTGCCTTGCATGCTCGAGGCCCTGGGTTCGATTCCTCAGCACCACATAAGCAAAAAATAAAAGGCCGGAAGTGGTGCTGTGGCTCAAGTGGTAGAGTGCTTAGCCTTGAGCTGAAGAGCTGAGGGACAGTGCCCAGGCCCAGAGTTCAGGCCCCATGACCGGACCCAAAAAAAAAAAGTTTCCCTAAGGTAGAAAAAACAAAAACAAAAAAGAAACTAACAATCTGACTAACAATCTGACTATGTTATTCAAGTCCAACATTAAGTCAGACTACAAAAGGTAAAGAAAAAAAGCAAGAATCATTTCTTGGTAATATGAGATATTAGGTTGATGTAAGGCTCTAAATTATTACTTGGATTTGAAGAAAAAAATTAGTTTTTTTTTCAAATGCAAACTACATTGTCTGATCTGATCAGTGTCTAACTAAAAGCAATTGTTTATGCTCATTTAAATGGAGCCTACTTGTTAGGAGAATGCATCTTGTATGCAAATGAAGATAAATGCTTTCACAGGCATTTATGAATTCATTCTATTACATGAGTAACAATGGACATTGTTAGATTTCTAATTTACCTTGACAAATATGTATTGAGCTAATGCAGTCCTGTGATACGCCTACAGAGAAATTACCTATCAAGGACAGAGAGTAAAGCTTGAGAGTAAAGTGTAGCAATGAATACAAATATGCAAGATTGGATTAAGTTCTGGCTTGAGTCATAGAAGAGAATAAATGAGCTTGGAGAATATTGTTTAAAATGTTAATGGGTTATACAATACATGTTCTATACTAGTAAATTGTAAATCCAATATTGAGCCTGCAAGGATTAATGACACACATTTTGAATTGTTTGTGCAAAATAATTAAAGCCAGATGAATAAATGAAGTGATCAAAGAATATATTAAAAGAGTGGTCATGGACAGAAACATTGAATAGAGGTTCCCACATTTATGAGCAGAAAGAAGACAAGGCAGCGACTGAATAAAGAATGACCAGGAGAAGGCTGGAATTAGTTGATACATGGGTGTAAGAAGCAGAGACCCACAATACTTAATGTTGCAAGGAAAAGCACGTATAGTATTTCGGTGGTTTAAAGAATGGCATGTCTTATCAGAAAACTATCAAGTCACTGACACAATCAGCAATAATGTAGAAGTGGTAGCGAGTGAAGATATGTGTATATTTTTTTAATTATTATTTTTATCAAATCAAGACTTGGTGTGGAACCAAAGTTGGAACAGCTAGGCCCAGTAGCTCATTCCTGTAATCCTAATTACCTGAGAGACAGAGATTAAATTATGGTTTCAAGCCATTTTAGGTAAAATTTAATGAGATTCTTTCAAAGAACAAACTAGGCATGGTAATGACAATGAAAAGGGAAAATATAAGGTGATTAAGAACATAATTATAATAGCAACAATCATAACAACAACAACAATAATAATACCCAAAGGCTTGGAGCTGGAAGAATAGCTTTGAGCAATTACGTGTGGTCAGACTGGAAAGAAGGGCTTAGGACTCAGATGGTTGGGGAATTGAAGAAGAACCAATAAAAACTGAGCCAAGAGGAACCAGGGTGAGGTTGCCAGATGTTAGAACAGTCTCTATCTCTGAAATTTCCAGCTGAGATGATGTGAGAATTAGAATTGTGAGCTTTGAATTCAAAGAATAAATAAGGATAAAAGAAACTTTATAAGAAAAGCAGATTTGGGATTTGTTTAGCCAAGAAAAAGTAAAACCACATTAAGCTGACTGAAATTTGAGTGCAATTCACCATTTAATGCAAAATACGTATTTCATTGCTGCCATATTGTATAATGACTTTTACAGACATGTGAGTCTATTTCTTAAATTAGAAGAGAGAGTAGCAGGTTTCTTGGAGTAGTAGGAAAACTGAGAGGGAATTTTATTACCGTAGTAAGAGCTATGTGAAATTCTGTTATTCACAACAACGAAGTTAAGCTAGAAGACCTGATATCTATGGGAAAAAAATTAAACAAAGAAATATAGTATTAGCTACTTGCTTAGGCAGAAAGCTAAGGTTTTATTACATTTTTTATTGGTTCTCAGATTTTAGGATGAATCATCACTACCTCCTAGACTTATTAACCATAAAATGCTGTGTCTCACCTCTAACATTCCTGGGTGGGGCCTAGAAATAGAGTATTTCTTACAGGTTTTAATGGTACTGATTTTGCTGATCTGAGAACACCACTTTGAGAAGCAGTGCATTAAACAACAACAACAACAAGATGATTAATCTTTGCATATTTTGTAAATCTCTGTGACCAAAAGTATTTTTATTTAACTTCAGATAAAGTAATTTGACAATTAGAATTGACAATTGTGGATATATTAAACTTGCCAAATTAATATTGCCTAACAATATACCTATATTTGAGTTCAATTCATTTCCAAATGTTATACAGAACCTGTTATCTATCATTATCTTCAACAATATCCTTAGAAAATGGATCCCAAGTGTTGATCAAGAAGTCACAAAATTTCCTTTGCTTCAAAAATATCATTCCTGGGGCTGGGAAGGTGGCTCAGAGCATTTGCCTTGCATGCATAAGGCCCTGGGTTTGATTCCTCAGCACCACATAAGCAAAAAGAAAAAAGCCAGAAGGGGTGCTGTGGCTCAAGTGGTACAGCGCTAGCCTTGAGCTGAAGAGCTGAGGGACAGTGCCCACACCCAGAATTCAGTCCCCACGACTGGACCCCCCCTCCAAAAAAATCTTTCCTGTCCTCAATTCAGCTCACATTATATATGTATAATATGATCTGAGTATAATATCATATATAATAAAATAAAAATATAATATTCCTATATTTTACTTAAGTATCAGGAACTCTTCCAGCTGTTTAACATTGGCAAACTCATTTCTCACAACAAATACATAATTTATTTCATTAGCTTCATTTACACATGTGAAAACAGTCACCAAAAGGTTTAAATAGCTTTCTTAATTCCAGACAAAAGGACATATCAGAGACATTTTGCTCTCCACACAAAGGTCCTAACTTACTACCTATATTGGAACACAATCTTTGAAGTGTAGTTTGACTCACCTGTTCCAAGAAACAGGACATGGTATCTACCATCGGCAGCACTGACTCTGTCCACAGCTATCTTTGTGTACTTGTAGTCGGTGCCTATACGAACTATTAAAGGCCTTCTGTGGATGGGGTAGATGGAGTTGTACATGAGAGGATGGTTCCGGATGAAAGTCACAACATCATCTGGAAATTCTTTGGTGGTTCGCATATTGGGCGTAAATGCTCCTCCTGGACACTAAAAAATATATTTTGAGGAAGTAAATTAATATAATAGTTCACTTTAATAATTATTGAAAGCCTTCTTCTCAAAACAGAAGCTCCAATTGCTTTAGGTATATTTACTATCCACTGAAGAGAAAATAAACATCTTGTCCCTCTGCATGCCATCTGTAGAAAATTAATATGAAATCCTACTCCTTCAGGGAGTTAGATAATTGATGGAAGCAAAGTCTACTTATCTTATCCAATTTGTTTTCAGAGGAGCTAATGCTTTTGCATGTGATATAAATTTCCCCTTTTCTCTATAACTTTTTTTTGATGTCATTGGAAAATAAAAACTTGTGGACACAATATAATGTTGCCATTTGTTAAACTTTATTAGATGGTGACTTATTAAACTAAATCAAAATTATATTGTACAAGGGTTTTTTGTTATTATTTTTATTCCATCTGTTTTACCTTCCTTAGAGTGATCTCAGAAGTTGGTTCTTCCATTGAATGTATTAAACGAGACCTGAAAATCTTCACTAGAAAAGACTCCAGTCATGTCTGTTAAATTTAGAATAGAACTTCAACAATCTACATTGGCCTATATGCCTGAGGCTTTCATCTCATGATAGTTCGTAATGGTCATGAATTTCAACTTTATTTCCCTTCCTGCTTCTTGGCACCTGCTGCTGCTCATTTAGCTTCATCCTCCAGCACACCTCCAGTATCTTATGATGCCTCATTCAGTTCTTAGTTTACAAGTTAGTTCTTTAAGGTGATGATAATATAAAAATAGCTCCTCCTATTTATCTTAATTTTCTGTTGCTTTAGTCTGCTGTTTTCCTTCACAGCCCTTTATTGAACAATAGATTACATACAAATTTCTAGTGTCTTCATTGTACATTTCTCCTTCTATCATGTTAGTATGTTAGTATGTCTACTCTGGAAGGCAGTTTGGAGGTTGCTCAAATAAATAAACATAGAACTTCCCTATTGCACAGCAGTACCAATCTTGGACATCTACCCAGAACATTGCAAGTCAGGATAGAATAAAGACATGTGTTCATTACTGCACTATTCACAGTAATGAAGTTATGGAATCAGTCCAGATGCCCCCCAAGAGATGAGTGGATCAATAAAATGCAACACACATGTGCTATGGAATGGTACACATCCATTAGAAAGAATTTAAGTACGTCATTTACAGGGAAACTGATGGACCTAAAACAAATCATGCTGCCGGGAGCTGGTGGCTCACACCTATAATCCTAGCTACTCAAGAGGCTGAGATCTGAGGATCATAGTTCAAAGCCAGCCCTGGCAGGAAAAGCCATGAGATTCTTTTTTTAAAAAAATATTATTCAATATATTTATTTATTTATTTTTATGTAACAACATAGTTCTTTTTATTTTTATTTATTTATTTTTATTGTGAGAATACCGTACAGAGGAGTTGCAATTACACGGGCAAGATAACGAGTACATTTCTTATCAAGCATTGTTGCCTCCTCTTTGTTTCCCCTTCCCATCCCTTCCCAAACTCCTTTCCTCCCCCCCCCAAGCCTCCCCCCTCCCACCAAAGTTGTGAAGTTTGTTTTTAGACATAACGACTTGTACATCTCACTGTTGCAATGGGTCCACCTGTATCCCTATTTAAACGATTTGTTTTTTCCCTTCCCCTCCACAAATTATACCAACATCAAATACAGTGAAAGCATGGGTTATACCGTGTGGGAGGGACATACAAAGCAACATAGAAATCATCTTATAAATATGTTAGAAACAACTGCATGAAAGGAAAAAAAATTTAATTCTTATCTTGGGGTTCATTCTCTTAACATCAACTTATCTGGCCTTTTCTGCTTGACTCAGAAATATACTAGTTATTGTAAATAAGAGAAACCATGGGACCTATGTTTCTTTGGGCCTGGCTTACTTCACTTAATATAATTTTTTCCAAGTCTTTCCATTTCCTAACAAATGGGGCAATGTCATTCTTTCTGATAGAGGCTGGCATAAGAACAGACCCCAAGACCATTGGAATAGAATTGAAAACCCAGAAATGAATCTAAAGACATATAACCATCCAATCTTCGATAAGGGAGCTAAAAAATTGAATGGAAGAAAGACAGCCTCTTCAGTAAATGGTGTTGGCAAAATCGATTAACTACTTGTAGAAAACTATCACCCTGCACCAGAATCAACTCCACGTGGATCAAAGACCTCCATGTCAAAGCAGAAACTCTGAAAACATTACAGGATGGAATAGGAGAAACCCTAGGTCTCCTTGGCACAGGCCAAAATTTTCTTAATAGAGACCCAGAAACACAACAAATCAAAGAAAGGTTGGCCAAATAGATTGCATGAAATTGCAGAGCTTCTGCATGGCAAAGGGCATAGCTAGCAAGATCAATAGAAAGCTCACGGATTGGGAGAAGATCTTCACTAGCCATACAACAGACAAGGGTCTCATATCTAAAATATACCTGGAACTCAAAAAATTAAATTCCCCAAAAAAAATCTTCAAAGAAACAACTGCCCAATAAATAAGTGGGCTAAAGACTTAAAGAGAAACTTCTCTGAAGAGAAAAGAAGGATGGCCAATAGACACATGAAGAAATGCTCAATCTCCTTAGCCATAAAAGAAATGCAAATTAAAACAACATTGAGATACCACCTCACCCCATTAGAATCTAGGCTATAATCAAGAACTCTAATAACAACAGATGCTGGAGGGGATGTGGACAGAAGGGAACCTTACTACATTTTTGGTGTGAGTGTAAACTTGTTCAAACAATTTGGAAAGCAGTATGGAGGTTCCTCAAAAGACTACACATAGAGCTCCCTTATGACCCAGCAATCCTACTTTTGGGCATTTACCCAAATGATCACAAACAAGACCATACTAAAGCTACCAGCACAACTATGTTTATTGCAGCATTTTTTTTTACTATAGCTAAGATATTGAACCAACCCAGATGCCCCTCAGTAGATCAATGGATCAAGAAAATGTGGTATATATGAACAATGGAATCTATGCCTCCATGAGATTTTTATCTCCAATAAGCCACCAGAAAACCAGACGTGGTGCTGTGGTTCAAGTGTTAGAGCACTAGCCTTGAGCTGAAGAGCTGATGGACAGCACCCAGGTCCAAAGTTCAAGCCCTATGACTAACCAAAAAAAAAATCATGCTAAGGTAAGCCAAGCTAGAGGGACAAATGGCACACATTTTCTCTCATATTTGGAAGCTAGATCTAAAAATGTAACTGAAAATGATGACCTATACAGTACTCTAGGGCTTCACACATAAATAGTCAAACTAAAAGATACCCATGGGGAACTCAGAGGTGTAACTCCTCTGAATATTCAAAATACTATTTATCAAAATAAATTCCAAGAAATTGAAACACAGAGTTTGTTGTTATTGGTGGTGGTGTTGGTGGTGGTGGTGGTGTTTGTCTTTGCTTTTGGTTTTTTCTTTTGCCTTTTGCAGTGGGGGGGGGGGCAAAAGAGAGGGCAGAAAGGGAGGGAGAGAGGATGAACAAAAGCAATCATGGTTCCATTATGTGGAAAATAAACCATGTAACATGTGTACAGGGATGGGAGGGGGAAGCTGGGGGAATGGGAAAGAAGGGTGGCATTGTCCACAAAAAGAAGCATACTCATTAACTGAATTATGAAATGGTAACCCTTGTGTACAACATCTTAATAATAACAATTAAATTATATTGTTTTTAAGGGTGTTAGGCTCTGGTTCAGAGCCTTAAGACCAAGGGACAGTAAATAATAATATAACCTTAAAAATGGACTGTTTGGCCTCGTTGGACATTATGTTGAAAATGAACTATACAACTTGTGGGCAGGGATAGAAGGGAAAAATGGGGAATGACGAGGGAAGAGATGATATTGGCCAAAAAGAAATGTACCCTTTACCTGACTCATGTAACTGCACCTCCTCTTTACATCACCCTAATAATAACAATAAAACATTTTTAATGGATTGCTAACTGAGTGTTCAGCTACTTGGGAAGCAGAGGTAGGAGAATTCTGGTGTTTGGAGAGCCTGGGAAAAGTTAGTCCAAAATATTATCTGAAAATCAAACTAAAAGCAGAAGGGCTGTGGGCATGTCTAAAGTGTTTCAGTGCAAGGCACTGAGTTCAGCCCCACTAGTGAGGAGAGAGAGAGAGAGAGAGAGAGAGAGAGAGAGAGAGAGAGAGAGAGAGAGAGAGAGAGAGAGAGAGAGAGAGAGAGAGAGAGAGAGGGGGGGGGGAGAGAGAGAGAGAGAGAGAGAGAGAGAGAGAGAGAGAGAGAGAGAGAGAGAGAGAGAGAGAGAGAGAGAGAGAGAGAGAGAGAGGAAAAAATGACTTAGTCAAAAAAAAGAAAAAAAAAACTGGACAGCTTCACTGTTCTGAAAAGGAGGCTGAGAAGGGCTGCTGAAGCAATGTTTCTATCCATGGGATATCTGAAGCCAAACTTCAGGTTAGACTGCGAAAACTGCTGAAGCTCACCACTCAAACTCACTCAACGGGAACAAAGTATTAAGTCATAGAACCATATTGTTAAGTATAGTATTTTAACATGTTCAAACATGAAATAATAATGTTGACCCACTCTATTAAATAGTAACATACCTGCCACCTGAACACAAACTATCTTAAAAACACACACTATTCTTAGTTTTTACTTATTCTCAAGAAAGAGGTTCAAGGTCTAAAGGAAGATTACAAAGAAAGCTTCCTGGCCAATAGCAGTGGGTACAGTATCAATGTGAACAGTAGGATATGATGTGACTGAGAGATTGGAAAGTTATGCTGGGTCCACGGGTGACAATGGACACGTATTATGTGCTGATTGTTCCTGTAAGATTGTGCTGCCAGATTCAATCATAAGATAAAAATGTGGTATTTTGCATGGAATCAGCCAAATCTTCAATGTTGATTCAGTTTTAAAAGATAAACAGTTATAGGAGTCATCAATATAAGGCAACCTCTAGGTTGAAGCCATCTGATTGCTATCCAGAATTCTGTGTGCCTTTGGGTCAATGTTGCCAGACAGATTCACAATTGTATGCACACCTCCACAGATTATTAATACAGTCTCACTCATTTAGACTGCATAGTCATATATGCTATTTTCAGAACAACTTGGCCAATTTAGCATTACTCAAAAGTTTTACAGGATAAAAAATATCCAGTTTGTTTTTGGAGAAATTGCTTAAGGAGCAATGGCATGAGTTCCCAAAGGAGAGATAATGAGACTAGCCATAAAACAAGCCTTCCACTTGTTCTTTCATTATTTGGAACTCATGTGCTCTGATTTGCAAGAAAAAGCATTGCATTTAAATATAGTTGTTTATAAACTGCCCACAATAGAGCCCAAAATGAGGACAAGAATTTAATTTGAGGTTGCTCTAAACTGGAGGATATATTCCATACTTCAGAGAAACATGGAATCATCATGGGTATTTTCTATTCTCATTCTTCATGCAAAGTGGAAAAAGGGAGACGCATTGCTCATTGGATGAAGACATGGAAAGAACAATGCATGGGCAATGTAACAAGTTGCAGACAGTCATAAACCACCACTAATTATGACTTGCTAAGTTGACACAGATCCTCAAGTATGTGCAAGCTCTTGAATTTTTCAGTTCTTGAAAGGTCAAAAGTTAGCCTACATGGTGAGGTGAGTTTTATAATTTCTAGTTGGTACAGTTAGTGCTTATTTTCTGTCTTTTCTTAAAAAGGAACTGAAATCCAGATAAAATAGTAAGGTTGCTTACCACCATAGTTAATTAGGTAAGTAAGCAATATACATCAAATCAGTGATGTTACATTCATTCAATCCATCTTTGAGACTTTCTTAACATACTGAATTTCCTTGGAAACAAGTGTCTCCTAAAAAGAGCTTATTTCCAAATTTACAGAATTATCTCTTTTTTCTTCCAGTTGTGGGCTTGAATTTAGGGTCTGGCTGCCTTGCCTGAGCCTCTTTTGTGCTCAAAGCTAACACTCTACCACGTGAGTCACAGCTCCTCTTCTGGTTAATTGGAGATGAGTCTCATGGGGACTTTTCTGCCCAGGATGGCTTAGCACTGTGATCCTCAGATCTCAGCCTTCTTAGTAGCTAGGATTATAGCCATGAGCCACTGAATCCCAACTAATTATCCTTTTATAATAACTACTTCTACTGATGCATTACATCAACTTTAAAGATAAAGTGTATATAGAATGGTACAATGTAAGCTAAAAAAAAAATCGATTACCCTTTTCTGACTATCTGTAATGGTGAGATCACTCAGGCTTACACTCCTAAATACAAATAAGATCAGATCATTTTTCCTTTATCTTGTGATATAGTAAAGTATATGTATTGAACCCATAAGATCAAATAACATACCTACACTGCCATACAAAAATGTGATTTCCACTAAATAATCTGCTGTCTCATTTTTTTAAAAATTGTCATAAAATTAATTTTGGTTAGATATTTTCTAGTGTTCAATTTCTTTTTAATGTGCCAGTAATGGGGTTCCTTCTCACATCCATTATACAAGCTTTCAAAGCTAATACAGTAACATACTAAAATGCATGTTCCTTCTTTTTTTATTTTGTTTAATTTTGTTAAGATGTTGTACGGAGGGGTTACAGTTACATGAGTAAAGCAATGAGTACATTACTTGTCCATCATTGTTACCTTCCTTGTTGCTGTCCCACTATCCCTTCCCTCTCCCACCTTCCACACTCCTCTCCCCTTTCCTCCCCCTGGCAGCCTAAGTTGTAAAGTTCATTTCCAATGTACTGTCCTGTGGGTATCATTGTTGCAATGGGTCATCCTGTGTCTTGCTTCAGTGTTTTGTTATTCTCCTTCCCCTCCCTAGAGGGGATTAGACATATGTATGTACAAGATGCAAAGTATCAGAATTGCGTACAGTGACAACAGGGGATATGCCATAGGGGAAAGAACATACAAAAGAAACAACAACAACAACAACAAAATAAAATCACATGATACATTTAAAACAACAACAATAAAGACAGACCTCTTGTGTCCATATCTTGGGGTTCATTTCACTTAGCATAATCTTATATGGTCATTTGTTCATGGTTTTTGAGCTTTTCAGCTCATCTGGTAAGATTATCCTATATGTATACTAACTATTGCAAATAAGGGAAACCATGGAACCTAAATTTCTTTGGGACTGGCTTACTTCACTTAACATGATTTTTTCTAAGTCTTTCCATTTCCTCCATAAGGGGCAGTGTTGTTCTTTCTGTTGGAAGCATAGAATTCATATGTATATATATATGTATATATATATATATATATATATATATATGTGTGTATATATATATACATATATATATACATTTTCTTGATCCACTAATCTAAGGAGGGACATCTGGGTTGGTTCCATATCTTACCTACAGTGAATAATGCTGCGATAAACATAGTTGTGCTGGTAGCATTAGTATGGCCTTGTTTGTGATTGTTTGGGTAAATGCCCAAAAGTGGGATTGCTGGGCCATAGGGGAGCTCTGTGTGTAGTCTTTTGAGGAACCTCCATACTGCTTTCCAGAGTGGCTGAACAAGTTTACACTCTAGTTGATTTTCTATGTGTAGGACATCTTTAAGTATCTTTTGTAGGGCTGGTTTGGTGGAGATATATTGTTTCAGTTTTTCTTGCCATGCTTTCTCTTATTTACAATATTTAGTATATGTCTACGACAAGCAGAAAAGGTTAAAAGCTATGTACATATGAACATATAAGATGATGCTAAGTGAAAGATAGGGACACAAGCATTTTTTTCCTTTATTGCTATTATTTTTAATATATTTTAATGTAGTATGTGATTTTTTGTTTCTTTGGTATATTATTCCCCTAGAGTATAACACCTGTTTACACTGTATTTGCTTAAATAAGGATACAGGTTGACCCATTGTAACAATGAGATGTACTAGACACTACCTAGAAAATGAACTTTACAACTTTGGCAGTGGGTGGGGGGCAGGAGGAGTTGGGGAAGTGGGGAGGGAAGGGATGGTAGGGGAAAACAAAGGAGGAGGTAACAATGCTCTATAGGAAATGTACTCATTATCTTACTCATGTAACCGTAACCCCTCTGTATAGTAATTTTACAATAAAAAAACATACAAAAATGAAAAAAAAGTTTATGCACCCACCAACAATGCAGTAGGGTTCTCTTCTGTCCACATCCCCTCCAACATCTGTCATTATTAGACTTTTTGATTATAGTCAATCTAAGTGGGGTGAGGTAGAATCTCAATGTTGTTTTGATTTACATTTCTTTTATGGCTAGAGAAATTGAGCATTTCTTCATGTGTCTACTGGCCATTCTTATTTACTCTTCAGAGAAGTCTCTAAGTCTTTAGCCTACTTATTAATTGGGCAGTTGTTTCTTTGAGGATTTGTTGTTGGAGGATTTAGTTTTTTGAGTTCTAAGTATATTTTAGATATGAGGCCCTTGTCTGTTGTGTAGCTAGTGAAGATCTTCTCCCAGTCTGTGGGCTTTCTATTGATCTTGCTAGCTATGTCCTTTGCCATACAGAAGCTCTGCAGTTTTGCATGTCCCTTCTTTGAACGCTTTTTATTCACAAAGCATTTTGACATAGAGGGCATAAGTATGAGTTGTATAAATACATCAGTAAGATAGACTTTATTCAAAGCAAAATAAAACCAGCATAATTTGTTTTTTGTTTTTTGTTTTTTTGGGTCCGGTCGTGGGGCCTGAACTCTTGGCCTGGGTGCTGTCCTTCAGCTCTTCAGCTCAAGGCTAGCACTCTACCACTTGAGCCACAGCGCCACTTCCGGCTTTTTTTTTCCTGCTTATGTGGTGCTGAGGAATCGAATCCAGGGCGTTAAGCATGCAAGGCGAGCGCTCTACCACTGAGCCAACTTCCCAGCCCAAAACCAGCATAATTTGGGACAATGAACTTGGTTCAAGTTCATTGTCCAAGTTCATTCATGAACTTGGTTCATGAATAATTGTCAATAATCAATATAGATAGATAGAAAAATAGATAGATAGATAGATATTAATGAACTTAGGAAAGTACAGAAGTCTTGAAAGTACTTGAGTCTGCCCAGGCCACTGAAAAAGTTTCAAGATAGGAAAATAAAGGTTAAGGTTATTCCTGAGCTATTAAAGCAGATTTCTCTGCTATAGTTATAAATAGATATTAGAATGGAGCACTTTAAAAATGGTGCTGTTTTTACCAGGACACACAGTTTATACAAAAGAAATCTCTGCAAAAGCTTTGTACACATTGGGACAGAATAATGTAATATGTTTGCCTGATGCAGAGAGAGTCGGCAGTCTTTGGCTGCCCTTTGCAACATACCAAAGGTGTCTTGTTTCTTCCACAAACTTGAGTTACTTATGGAAAAACATCATGACACAATTGGCAGGCTTCCTCCTACAGACTCAGACTTGCTGGTTGGGATGTTTGCTAACACAGCTATCAAGCTTGTTTTAAAAGGAGCACCTTCAGGGAACATCAGAATGAGCATATAGGATTTCTGCCAGTGCCATTTCTTTAAGAACACAATCATATTTATAGGGTTGACCCAGCAACCAGACTATGGCAAGGGGAAATACAGTCCGACAATCACAGTTGATCCTTTATTGGGAGGACTTCAGAGGCAGCATTCCTGACCCCAGAAGAGTGGAATGCTTTGGGTCATTTGGCTTAAGGTCTTCTGGCTGCATGATCAGGAAGCCCAGGGAAGCCACTAGCCACTGTGAGTCACAGAGCTGACTTCATGGTGTTTTGCTGAGCAAAGGGTGGAGGGACCTGATCTTCAAGGAAATATGCTTTTCCAGGAGAACTTCCAGAGGTCATTCCTCCACCCTGCTGCTTTAATTCCCTAGGCCTCACTCTTCAGACAATTTTTGGATTTAAAGGAGCTGTTCTGGTCTCAACACCAGATGTAAAACAACCACATAATAGAAATATGTCTTAAGTACTGACTACTCCCTTTTTTCACAGTCTGTTCCAGATGTGTGTCACTAATCCTTGGCTTATTCCACACTGTTTTAGAACAGGGGAGGGGGGGCGCAGAATGCTTATTCTTGGGAGCTAAAACAATGGTGAACAGTTAGCAGAATTTTCTAATTTAAAATGAGTTTATTTTTACTAAAATGGTCGCTCTATTCCCACATTGTGTAGAGGATTTGCTCCTTGCATTAGTGAGCCTTTATTCCTGTTATCCTCAGAGCTCCCTGCACACATTAAGGTGGCATTAAAGTTGCCATGAGCTTGATGAGCATCATGACAAGTAAATCCAGAGATGGCTATTCTTTAGGCAAAACAATCCCTGATGTAAAGCAATTTTTATGGTAAAAATTGTTTCTGCTATGGCTAAAAATTACTGGTTACCACTGTGGTGTCCTTTCTTTCTTTTTTTCTTTTCTTTCTTTTTCTTTTTTTTTTTTTTTTATCATTTGTGAGCCTGGGCACTGTTCCTCAGCTCTTCAGCTCAAGGAAAACACTCTACCACTTGAGCCACAGTGCCACTGTCAGTTTTCTGGTGGTTTATTGGAGATAAAAGTCTCATGGACTTTTCCTGCCTGGGCCAGCTTTGAACTTGGAATCTCGATCTCAGCTTCTTTAGTAGCTAGGATTACAGGCGCGAGCCACCGGCACCCTGCATGTGTCCTTTCTTTAGAAGAGCTGCTCATAATGTACACAATTTACTGTTGGGAGCTGGGTACAAGTTGGGTGTAGAACAGTAGTCAGCCTGTGGCTCTGAGGTCTCGAATTCTAATTTAACCTGATTTAGCATAAGTTCTCTTTCATTTCTTTCGGTAGATTATTTGAAGATTTTTCTTTTCTTGAGATATCAGAAATGAACAGATATCAGAACTGACTTTATAAGTTAGTTGCTTCTATACTAATCTATATATACATTGTTCAAAAGAATGAATGATAAATTTAGGCAAGGTAACTTATGTTTGTGATCTGAGGTACTTGACACACTGAGATCAAGAGAATCAAGAATCAAGGCCAGGCTGGGAGGTGGGTAGTACTTACTAGATCCTCATTTAAACCAGTAAAGTGCCAGTTGTTCTAGTAGTTAATTGGTAACATAAATAGGTACATCACGATCCAACTAACTGAGACAAAAAGCACAAAGCTACTGCAAAAAGTAACAAAAATAAAAAAAGACCTGAGGGTGTGGTTTTAGTGGTCAAGTACCTGCTTTGCAAGTGCCAGGCCTTAGGCTCAGACCCTGGTACTATCTGAAAGAGGGAGAAAAAAGAAGATGAAAGCATACACTATCATAGTCATCTATAAACTTCCTTCTCAAGAGAAAAGAATAATTGGAGACAAAGATCAAGAGGTAGAATGCTTGAGTTGTATATACAGGTCCCAGTCTTAATTCCCAGTATTTTAATCAATCAACCAACCAACCAATCAATCAACAAGATAAAACATTTTCAAAGCTGAAATTGGAGGATCCGAAGTTTGAGGTTAGCATGGGCTGAGTTCAAGGTGATCCTATCCTTCAAGTCCTATGAGGTTGGTTTTTTTTTTTTAATGAAAGCAATGATAAAGCTACAGCTCAATGAGAAGTCATTGTTAAGAATGTTATTTTTTAATATATTACCCATGACTCCTGTGGTAAAATATGAAATATTTCAGATGAAATACTTTCCATGTAATCATTCTTGAAATATGATTTGAGGAGAGGTGACTATCATATTGACATTTATTTTTACAATGACAGACTTCTTAGTATGCTCATGAATTTTCAACTCATAACTCCTAGCTTTATCAAGGTTTCGCTGCTTTGGAACTTGGCTAACATGTCATTTGTATTAGAAAACACTTGCTGCCTGCAGTAGATTATATCTATAATTCTAGCTACTCAGGAGGCAGAGATGAGAATTGTAGGTCAATGGTAGGCCTAGTCAAAAAGTTACAAAGACCCCTCTATCTAGCAAATAAGTTGAGCTTGGTGGTAGATGTCTGCAATCCCAACTATGTAAGAGGCAAAAAAAAAAAAAAAATCTATCGAAAAAATAACCTGAAGCAGAAAGACCTGAACAAGTGAGTCAGCTGGTAGAATCTTATAAATACTGATTTTAAAGTATAAAACTGACAAGAAAGTAAAAGAAGACTCCTTCTTCTAAGAGTTAAATGATAATGTTTAGATTGTAAAGTTATATAGATTGTACATTTATGTAAATTAAATGGGGAAAGATATTGATTTCCAATTAGCATATAAACTAACTTTTAAAAAGTTACCTGCCTAGCTCCCTCTTCTACCTCTTCCCTTCCTTCATACTTTTTCTCATCCTCTCTCTCTCTCTCTCTCTCTCTCTCTCTCTCTCTCTCTCTCTCTCTCTCTCTCTCTCTCTCCAATATCTCATTTTTGCAGCTTATGCTGGAATTACAGGGGTATTCTACCATACCTACTTGAAAGTTCAACATTTTAGAAGTCTAAGAATTTTATCACTAGTTGCTCCTCAATTTTCTCAAGCTTGAGGAATCTCAATTGTTTTAGTAAAGGAATAATCATGTGTGAATTAGAGATAACATGGCAAATCAATTTCAAATTTTTGACTATATTTAGTTAAAGCATATATGCTATATATTACTTAAAGGGAAAAATGTTTGACAAATGTGAGCAAATAGTTACAAGAAAAGTGATATTATAATACAAGTGTCTTATTTATAAAATGTAAAATAATTTAGAAATTAGAGCCACACAAATATTTGCTGCTCTGTGATTAAAAATCATTTCAACTACAAGTACTGTTTTGAAAGCATTTTGATGTATCAAACTTAAGCCACGTGATTAAAAGGAAAGTTTGCAATATACTTACAGTTCCAGGGCGAGGATAAGGAATTCTACCCTGATAGGAAATCAGCTGGTGATTGGGCCCTTCTTTGTGGGCAAAAGGCCCATTAAACACAGTCTGTATATCAGATAAATGGTACACACACACTGCTGAGCCTTTGAAAACTGAGCTGAAAAAGAAAAACAGAAAGAGTTTATTTTCTTATTTTAAAACATGTACTACAATTAAAAAAATTAGGTGGCAAAGCTTCTGATTAAAAGCTGATAAGGGCTGGGAAGGTGACTCAATGGTAGAGTGCTTGCCTTGCATGCATGAGACTCTGGGTTCAATTCCTCAGCACCACATAAGCAGAAAAAGCTGGACATTTCCAGCTGTGGCTCAAGTGGTAGTGTTGGCCCTGAGCTGAAGAACTGAGGGACAGAACCCAGGCCCAGAGTTCAGGCCCCATGACCCCCCCAAAAATAAAATAAAAAGAATGAAAAGCTGATAAAATTCACAAATCTCCTGCTGTGTGCTACCCAGGAACAAAGTCACAAACTGGAGAGTTAGGACATGGGCATAAATTTATATACCACTGTCACATCAAGTTACTCAAGTCACCTCAGCAAGACAAATTGTCAAAGTTTTCATGGAAATTGCCTGTATTCATAGTTTATTTCTTAAAATATCTTCTTTACTTAATTTCTATATTCTAACATATGTTTTCTTTTTTGAGAAAAATAACATAATTTCAGTTTTATTATTCATTATATGAATAACCTTGAAAAGTTCTTTTTCAGCTTAAGTATAATTTGGTAATCTGGAAATCTAAACAAAATGGTAGAACTATTTCATGGACCTAAAAATATAAAGAATATTTTAGAACTACTATTGCTCAATAATTTTATTAATTCACAAAACATACTCATTTAACAATTACCTGGATGTTGTAAAAATGCCATACACTAGAGTTGTCCTTGGATTATCAGTTTCCAGAAGAAATACATCCTCTATAACAAAGGAAAATGCCATTCTTTTAAAGTTCACAAATTTCAATGGTATTGTAAGAAAATAATTTCAACTATGAAAACTAGGGGTTAGAAAGTTATGCTTGGAGCATGACTATAATTTGGAAACAACTGAATGATGGGTACAGAGAGTAATGGGATTTATGAACACCATATCTGCATACCAACAAAGCTAAAGAAATGTTAACTGAAATAACCACAATGGCATATAATACGTATTAGAACCTTGTAAACTTTAAAAATACACACTAAGATAGAAAGGGGAGATTATTATCATGAGAGTCCTTGGGTATCAAGTTACAAGAGCATTCCTATAACTTGTTTGTGAATTTTCTAAGTATCTTTTAATGGTAATATATCATTTTCTTATTTAAAAATATCACAATTCTCAATTTCTTTTTAATCCATAGTTTAAAGTTCTAGCATGATAATTAATGGGTTTACAATGTTTCTATATAAATAGGGTTTTAAGACTTATGTTCAAAATTACTGATGACATATTTATCTTAACAAATACTTCCCCTGACAATAAGATTTTTACCCTATATTAAGGCAAAGACAAGAATATATATATATATATATATATATATATATATATATATATATATATATATATATATATATAACAAAACCCTAAGTAGATTTCTGAAAGAAAATCCTAACTTATCATCAACTGCCATGATTATCATAAAATCCTGGATGAACTACTTTGAGAATACAAACTCTAGGGAGAAATACCAGACAACTAGTTAAGGATCTCAAGCAAAAATTAGTAATCATTTAGCTTTTCCACATGTGAACTAAGGCTGATAGTATCTAGTTCTCACTCAAAGTAAAAAGACAGAACCAAAGAATTGTCAGCAAGGGGCCAGGGGAGGGGGATGAGTTACTAGCCTATGTCATAAAATGTTACTTAGAAATTTTTTTAGAGATGCTAGTGTTAAAAATTTGCTTGCATTATCAACACAATGGTTGATTAGACCATCTCTTTCAGGCTATCACTGTTAGGACCATCAAAGTTTTGCATTTTACAGTACAATGCCATTCTTCATCGTCTGCTTCCAAGTTTGAGAATGGACACAATTTCACATTTTAATAGATTAAAGAAAATACAAGATATTCTTAAAAGGCATTAGCATAGTTCAAATTAAGGCTACTTTTAGTGAGGAGAACTTTTCCATAACAGAATTAGACCATTGTTAGCCCTAGTTTGACTTGGAAATTTTATCTTTTTCATGTCATAGAAGTAATATGTAATTTCAGGGCCAACAACCAGGACCACAATTCTAATTTCTACTTTAATCTTTTTTTTTTCTCTCCACACTCAAGTGTGTGCATTTGTTTTACCGGCTGTGTATTCTTATACAAGCTGATCTTAAATTAGTATGTTAGATGTTCTGACATACATGAAATATATATTCATTTATAAAAACTGAAACATATAAATTACAGAAGTACACCATAACTTTCACACATTTAGTATGGAAAAAGAGATTTTAAAAACACTTAAGGAAAATGACAAGTAGCATTCAGATCATTAATTCAAACTGGCACCTTTTGTTGTTGTTGCTGCAAATACTCATAGAAGGCGCATCTTCTGGGATGCCACTGAAATAGATGAATCTTACGAACTCCCTTTCAGAAACATTGTTCAGTCTCACATCCACATACCTAACTCATCAAAGTGTGTCTCTGGGCCATCTTCATCTGTGACGGAGCACACAAGCCTTGCCTTCAAGAAGGTGGTCCACTTGTTAACGAGGCTCCGCAGCCCACCGGTGTCATTCTGAAACCATTTTGTAAACAGGATTCAGGTTACTTACAGAAAGATGGAAAGGCATTGAAAATTCAACGTGGACTCTACTTTCTTTAGGATTTACTACATATAATCTGAAGAACACGTGAACTCCATATGCACATCACAAAAATATTGAAGACATTATTTTGTAAAATGTCCAGAATTACACTGGTATTATTCTCCTACATTGTTAACAGTGAAAATATGTCTTAATTTTAATAACTTATGATCGAAACATCCACATTATGTAGAATAGTGATTTTTCATGCCTTTTCTTAATACTTGTTCTTCTTTGCTATAAACAAAAATTGTGGTACATTGTATTCTTCTCTGGTCAGGAGAGTGTGCATATCCCTATACCAGATAGTTTTATTTTTTTCCCTCCTTCATTGCATTACTATTGTTGTTATTTATTTTTTTATTTATTTTCCCTTCTCTGCTTTATCAGTCCCCAAAAGTTCTAATCAGAATTACCATTTGGATCATTCACAAATGTCTACTCATGAGGTTTTTCTCCATCTCTGTCCAGAGGCCGTTTTATCTCTATTAATGGCTTTTTTAAAAAATCTTCTTTCAAGTGACTAAGAAATAGCTGGTCTATGACCAATGGAATATTGCAATATGTTGAGATAAATTAACATAAAAACCTTCCAGAATATTTGTTGAACAAGGAGGCTAATCATATATAACCAAATACAATGATGAAATTACTATGTGAGAGAAACTTATGAATTTTTGATAGTATGTATGCTTCTTGTTGACACACAGAACATTTGGCTACTCTTTAAAATTAGAACTATAGTTGCTAAAGAATTCCTTAATTTTTTACTACTACAGACTGTTTCATAATACTTATCTTTTACTGAGATTTAGTTGTATTCTATTTGCAAGAGCTGTCTAGATTCTTTTGGTAATACACAATTTAGCTATTCAAATGCATTAAAGGAATATAAAAAAATTACTCAAAACTAAAACCAAATTATTTCCCTGAAGACTTTAAATAAAACAATTCAAGATGATCCCACATGACTCATGCAAGCATACATTATACTAAATTCTTTCTGTCAGTGTCTTATTCATTTGTCACTGTACATAATAAAAGCATGAATATAAACTATTGGAAAGACATGTATATAATTAATAATATATCTTCAAATTAGCATACGGATACTTACAGGACATATTCGAGCAATCATGGAATGAATCTGTTTTGTGCTCCTGTTATTGTCAGTTAACTTTTCTTTGAAGAAGAAATATACCTTAGCATCATTTGGATCAGTGCCATCTGGGATGACATGTGCATCCACAAACATAGGCTCTGGAAAAAACCATAAAGATTATATATACTCATGATGAAAATAAATCCAAGTACTGTTCTTTCAAGTAGATCAGAGATTCGTGCCTACTCCGTATTGGGTATAGAGGAATAGTTCTATGTCTATAGGCAAAATTTCAAATAAAAACAGTAACAGTATTCAGTTCAACATTACAAATTTGGAATGTCAAAGACCATGAAATATAGGGCTAATGTGACTATTTTTTATCTGTCTGTAATATATTATGGAAATAATGTAAATGCAAAAGTTCCTTGTACATTTGGTAAGTTTTAAAAAGTTATAAAGTTTCTCTCTGTTATTTCCCATGGAGTCTGATGGTCGTTTTATTGAAAGAATGTTTGCTTTTCAAAGTGTGGTTTACAATCTAGTACACATAAACTCAAATTCATTGAAGCAGAATGAGAAGTTGGGAGTCCAAAGTATGAAACACACACTATTTTTCCCTTGAAAAACAGCAAAATGAAATGGAGGGGAAACTTCTCAAGGAAAAAAATGCTGTCATTTGAAATCATACAGGGTTTCTTTATTTCAAGAACAAAACAACTTTTAGAACAGTCTAGATGTACGGGAAGAATAATTTGAAGTAAATGGACAATCAGTGCTTTTTTGGTGTGTTGCCCTATCAATGAAATAGAACACTTTGCTGTGGTGATTCATGCTTAGCTGGGCAATGTTAATTGAAGAGTCAAATTGAGTCAGCTTGAAACTTTGGACAAAAAAGAGTCAGCTTGAAATTTTTCTCTGGATAAAAATGACAAGGATCTTAGTGGTTTCTTCCTCTGTCAAGAGGAGTAAGTGATTGGAGTCATGGACTAAAATCAAATGAGGGCCTTTTTGTTAAAAAAATAACAATTCCACATAATCTCTAATAATCAGTAATAATTGCACAAAATAATAAAGTTATGTATATGATTTCTGGTAAATATTAATCACATTTTGGAAAAGTTATATATATATACACACCAGTTTTACAATTTGGAAATCTAAATATAAAATAAATGACTTTTTTGATACAACACATTTATCATATCAATATCATAAAAAATCTTCTCATTATGCCAAGTATCATGAATTTAGGACAGTTTTTAAGTTTGGCATACAAGCAGATTAAATGAAGTAGGAAGCATATTTAATCACAAGATATTCTCATTAAATAACCTGGAGAAGATGCTTGGAATATTGCTGCCACTTTTGTATGTATCTATGACAATTACATGATAGTTAATAAAACAAGGAATTATCACTGTTGGACTATTTCATTCCTTTGTCCTACATTATTGAATCATACAGTACAGACTTTTTATTACTCATATATTGGACTGAATTTTGACTTTTTAGCTATTGTTTGCTAGCTTTTATTATGGAATTACAAACTGTTACTCTATTACAGCATACTCCAGAAAAACGCAAGCTGTAACTTCTTACCACTTAGCCATTTAGAATTGTGTTGATCAGTTCTGACTGCATTCCTCTTGGTTAAACTTCGAAAAATGGCAGCATCTGTGCCCATGAAATCTATGTACATTCCAGAGAAAAGCTCTTCATCTATGAAAAGTAAGAAAATATCATCAGAGAGCTCAATTTTAAGTGCTATTCTGCTTTTCAGAAAGTTTTATGAATCAATAAAGTTGGTCATCTTAAATGTAATTGTTAATTGTTGTCATTGTCTATCAAACTGACTCAAAGGATAAATTTTAATCTAGTCCTATCATTACCTATATAATTATTTTTTCTACATAGTATGTGTCAGCAATGACAGATATTCAATGGATAAAATAGTATAATTGTTTTCTTTTTAACAAATTTAAACAACACACTAAGTTATAGAAAACTTGCTTTCTAATCTTGGCTGTCCATAACAAACTTAGAATTAGGGCTAAGTGCTTTAGCACCCTGATTTATAATCTTCTCATCTTTAAAATGTGAGACATGAAATACAATCTCGAAAGTTCTCATAGCATATTATATCCTAAAGTTTTACTAAACACAATTAATATAAAGTTTTCTTCTTCTTCTTATTTGATGACGTGGATGCTATATTTCAATCATTAAAATACTACTAATGATAAGAAATGTAATCAATGTAAAGTTGTATTTTAATTTTAAATACAAGATGGCTATTAGTAATATAAACAAAGTTTATCAATTACAACTCAGTTAAAAATAGAATATAAGGACAAGAAAGAAAATATGTTTAAAAATTTGAAAACATCATCGTTATTAATGGCAGGTGAATTATTTTAAGCCATATATATATATAAATGACATTATTTTATCTATTTTAAAGATACTTATGTGTAATCCCCATAGTAAGAAGGAGAATTTGGAATTAGTGAGAAGTAATGTGACCCTTGAGGAACTGAATACTGTCTTAATAAGAACCAGTTTTATCATGTCTGGTACACTGAACTCTACACTGATGACTCTCGCAGCCTCCAGGTTGTGGTCAGAACTATAACATTTGAACAGTCCACTCAGTCTCACTACTTAGGAATAAGCCATACGAGTTATACAAGAATCAACTGGAGAATGGAATGTTTCTAGAATGTGCTCACCGCGTTGCACACATCCCTACCAAGGAGCCAGTCTGTGTGGGAAATATTTTGGAGCAAAATGGGGCCAAAGTTCATGGAAACAGATTGTAGGGAGATAAAAATGAACAAAAAGGCCTTTAAAACTTTCAATGTAAATGTCTATGAATATTTATCAAGATATATACAGAGATTTGGTTACTAAATTCATATGTGTTATTAATCGATCCAATTTTGTTATAGCCACTTCGCCACAAAACTACAGATTACCAACTCTTGCTGTTCTGTTCCCAAGAAGAAAAAAAGAAAAGGATGTGAAAAGGTAAGTATAGAGATGACCTAATCCTATTGCATATTACAATGTTTTTATAACTTAAACATTACTCGTGTTGGCATGTTTAATTAGCTTCAGTTCCTGTTTGGAATTTTCAGTGTTTCTTGTATAACATTGGGAAGTTTCTGCTTTATGTTCTATAAATAAAAAGATTTAATGAAATATCACTTTGGAAAGCATTTTAAGAAGTTTTGGTGATGATTTCTTTGTAGGATTTAAGCAAAGATAAATATGTGCCTTTTTACTTTAACCGCAAATATTTTTCATTCCCAATTGTCCTTTCACTGACTACAAAGTCTAGTTTCTAAAAAAAAGATAACATCTGACTTCTTTGTTGATCTCCAAATAATAAGACAACATTGGGCTTGATTAATGGATTAGATACTGCATCAATATTGTGATGTGAATTCTTCTGATTATTAATGTTTATTGGCATTTAATAGATGTTACCATGTTAACCAGACTGAGTTATGTCAGTCATGGCAGTGGAATGGACATGACAATCCCAATAATACAGTCAAGTGAGATAATCACAAAAACTACTGAAATAGTCTCAGAAGGATAACCAAGAAGGATAACACAAACATGATAATATAAAAAGCTTATATAAAAGCACCATTATTTCGATTTCTTTATATCCTACTTACTGATCATAACAGACACAGTGTTCACATTGGGATTGAAAGAGCATCGTCCTTTTCCAGATTCACACTTGGAGTCAATCATGAAAACTTGGTCCTTTATTGAGGATAAAATATCATATGACAACATTTTAGTATATGTATAATAAAATGCAGCAATAATGTGCTAAGACAATTGTTCTTTGGTAAAAACAAAGCATAATCAAAAACAATTCACTTTCTACTTGGTTGCTTATGTCTACCCAATTCGCTGTGTTAAGAATGACTTGTCTTGTAAGAAGAATACATCTCTTAATAACTAGGAAACCTCAGCAGAGCTAGTTCTTATCCTATTATACTCCCTACAGAGCAGATCCAAGCAGTAATTCTCCTCAAATCAACATCACCAAAAATCATAGCTCATTCTAAATACAAGTGTAATAGGACAAAGGAAGAAAAACTTTCCACATAGAAATACTGCTTATAAGTAATACAATCTTTTCTAAGAAATATTTGTAAAAATATTTTGCCATATAATTTTGCTATGTAAAGCATTGTATAAGATCAACAAATAATGTAGATTAAAATATGTCACTATTTTGTTATTATGTTTATTTAACAAAAGATTATAGAACATGTACCAGACATATGATTAGCCAATGGAGTTACAGTAAGGAAAATGAAAAAAAAAAATCTTTGTTGCTGGGTGCCAGTGACTCACACTTGTGTTCCTAGCTATCAGAAAGTAAGATCTGGGTACAAAGCCAGACAAGTGCAGGAAAGTCTGAGAGACTCTTATCTCCAATTAAACACCACTAAGGCAAAAGTGGAGCTGTGGCTCAAGTAGTAGAGTGCTATCCTTGAGCAAAAAAGCTTAGCAACAGCACCTAGGCCTGAGTTCAAGCCCCAGGGCTAGCACCAAAAACATCACCAACAACAGTAACAAAGAACAAAAACCAACTTTGTCATCAAATATTTACAATCTCATGAGAAAGCCAGATAATAAAGAGAATAAGTAATGGTTGGTACCCCTTGCTTAGGAGAAAAACTAAAGGACAAACAAAACAGAGAAGAGTAAAGATTTGAAGAAATAGGTTCTCTGAGAAAGATGGTGGTCAGCATAGCATCAAAGAGGGAAGTCTTGTCAGCATAGTTATACATGTTTTCTTATACTTTTCTCAAAGTTTGTACTACCTACTACGAAAATTGAAAGAAAAATGATCATTTTTATAGCTTTATCAGATAATGGAAAACTTTAGTTGTTTGGATAAGGCTTTTAAAATTATCCAGAAGAAATAGACTTAGTGTGTGCAAGTAGAAAATAAAGGATGTAAACTGTCAGCAAACTGTCACAAACCTGTGATCCCAATATAAGGGAGGCTGAGCCAGGAACATCAATGGTTCTACCCTTCCTGAGTTACTGGCTTTCTCTTAAAGCACAGACACACACAAGCAATCTCTCTCTCCCTCCCCCCCCCCTCTCTCTCTCTCTCTCTCTCTCTCTCTCTCTCTCTCTCTCTCTCTCTCTCTCTCTCTCTCTCTCTCTCTCTCTCTCTCTCTCTCTCTCTCTCTCTCTCTCTCTCTCTTTCTCTCTCTCTCTTCTAAGGTTTGATTATATCTTGAGCTTTAGGAAGATTAGAAATAGTGTTAGGTGTACAGATATAGGTAAATAAATTAGACAATAAGGATCTGATCTTCTATAATCTCGGTAAGTAATCTGTACAGTAAGAGCAACAGAAATATAAGATAATTTCATGACAATCAACAGAGGCTGGCAATCAATTCTAAACTGTAATTCAAGATTTTATTTCCGATTATTCTGCAGATTCCACTTCTACTCCTTGAAGAAAAACAAAGCCAGTTCGTTTTCATTACATGAAGTTTGATGTATGAGACTGAAACTCAGAGGCAGTAGAGAATGACAAAGCTTTACAAATGTTAATCCTCTAAGGCTGAAAAAACCTTATGGTAAGATTTTTTTTAATGAATTAACTGAGACTCATGAGTAGTTCAAGGCCATGTAGCTAAAAGCTAACAAACTCAATCTTGTTGTCCTTGTTCCTAAATACATGTGCTGTAGAACAAGAGAAAAAAGTAAAACTGTATAATTAATGTTAGCTACAAGTTCCAACTTGATTCTTTATTTTACTTTGACTCCCAATAAATAAATAGTTATTATGGATTGGAATAACAAAAATGGGCCAAAAAAGAGTAGATGGTAAAATAATTAGAAAACAATTTCAGAATATAATGCTTTGAATATTAGAGGTTATTACCAAAAAGTTGCATGTTATAAATTTGTTTTAAGAGAAGGAATACTGAGTCATGGTAGTCTTTGAGGAATCTTACAAATAGTTTCTACTACTCTGTGGTAGGGAGAGTTATAATAGAAATGTCTAATAAAGACATAGTGAAGAGAATCATGAAAGCTGGAAACAAATCTCATTAGTCTAAGAAACATAGTTGGAAAAACTTACAGAACTAAGATAGTAATTTTAAGGAAAGGAATTTTTTTTCTTTTCTCGAGACAGGGTCTCCCTGCACAACTGAGGCTAGATCTGAAGTTGTGATTCTCCTGCTTTATCGCACCAAAGGCTGGGATTATAAACATCAGCCTGCCTGGACAATTCTACTTTCAAATGGAAAAATAAAAGGTAAGTACATAAGAAATGATTGAAGACATAATGCAGTGAGAAAGATTATGGATCAAAAAGTGTTATTGATAAGGAAAATATACAATTTTCTCCTTATGAAACAGGAGAAAAGCAACAGAAAGATACCAAAAAAAAAAAGTTTGGTGATTGGTTTAAGTAATTAAACCAGCAAAGGATAATATGAATGCTAGTGAGGTTCTTAGTCACGTGTGGTACTCCTTTAGAGTTAAAGTTATCTGCTTGAATAGTGGAAGAGTCAGGGACTTCAATGGCATTGGATTGTTGCAATAGATTTTATAGTAAAAGGTAAAACCAACCAGAGAAAAGATGTTGCAATATTTGTACCAAGATTATACAAATGGTTGTTGTTGTTCTTCTTTGTTTTTGTTGTTGTTGGTGGTGGTCATGGGGCTTGAACTCTGGGCCTAGATGCTGTCTCTCAGCTCTTCAACTCGAGGGTAGTACTCTCTTCCACCTAAGCCACAGGGATCCTTCTGGTTTTCTGGTGGTTTATTGGAGATAAGAGTCTCATAGAAGGGCTGGGAAGGCTCAGTGGTAGAGTGCTTGCCTTGCTTGCATGGGGCACTGGGTTCAATTCCTCAGCACAACATAAGCATAAATGGCCAGAAGTGGCGCTGCAGCTCAATTGGTAGAGGGCTAGCATTGTGCTGAAGAGCTGAGGGACAGCACCCACACCCAGAGTTCAGTCCCCATCACACACACAGAAAAAAAGAGTCTCATGGAATTTCCTGCCCAGCCTGGCTTTGAACAGTAATCCTCAGATCTCAGCCTTCCAAATAGCTAGGATTACAGGTAAGAGGCACCAGCACCTGGCTGTTTTCTTCATTTTTTAGCAATTACTTTGAAGTCGTATCTTATTTCTGTTGCTTTATGTTTTAACAGTAATGTAAGATGGAGTAAAGAGAGTGAGCAAAAGAAGAAGCCCAGGAAGCTTCTGATGCAGCATGGACGAAAGACTCTTTGGATGGGAGTTGATGTGCTCTGGTAATGCTCTCAACCCTACTTAGGAAATAAAGGAAGCATTATTAGGTATTATTAGGTATTATTCAACTGTAGATTTAAAGATTTCTATGAAGATAGGTGAAAGAGGATAGTGTCTCAGATATCAAAATGAATAATTAGTAACCATGAAAATATCAACTAATTCACTTATAGTTTGGTTTTGTATATGCAAAATAATTTCATAACTTAATAGGGATTCAGGTATTAGCTGTAAGTATTATTTACTGGTCATCTCAAAATACAATGTTAGTGGTAAAATTCCCAGATTTCCCAGAATGAAACATTCTGAATCAGATGGCCATTTTATGCCAGGAGACTCTTTTTCCCTTAGCTAGAAGAAAAGACACACACACACACACACACACACACACACACACACACACACACACACTGTTTTATAAAACTGTGCAGGTCTACAATTACATTGCAGTGTATATAGTTCAAATATATAAAATGATGCTATATCAAAACCTTTTAACTAGAATACAATATGTTGAATACAAACATACAGTTTGAATATCATAACTCCTACCTCAATAGTTTTATAAGGTACTCACATATGATTTAAGAGACTAAGTTAATGAAAATGCCTTCCCCTTTGAAATATATCTTAAGTAAGATACTTCATATTTAACAAAGTGATTAAAACTGATTCCATGCTGGTTTTTCCAAAAGAGATTATTTCTTGGATAGACTTTCTAATTAAGGTTTGAAGAGTGTAGTGGGAAATTTGTGCATGGGAAAACCATTTTATTTGAAATCTGTGCTCTGAAAATTGCAATGCTATTGTTGGCCTGCACAGTGAGTGCCCAGACTTCAGCCGAGTGTCTGACAGACTGCAGACGTCTGAGGCAGGAGTTTATTTAACAAATTGATCACAGGCATGTGTCTCTAATGACCAGCTCCATGAAGATAATTTTCTTCTTCCAACAAGCATAACTTTCCCTTGAAGACTGTTAATATTTTAATAGCATAGTGAACCCCATTTAGAAATGCCTTGGTTTCTGTGTATTCAAAAGTAATTTGATTAAAAGGAACATAGAAAAAAACATAGTTGAATTATACTAATATTATTTTAGATTGATCCTTATTGAAAGTAAATAAACATTTTAAAATATAACAATATTTAATCTTTGTCACAATTCTAATCTCTAAAATCAAATTAAAATATTTTCTAAGTAAATTTTCTCAAGTGAAGTTTCATAGTGAACCAAATAAAGATAGTTTTAAAACATTCAGTTTTTAAGTAATTATATTAAGTAAGACAATGTGTTTGCTTAAAAGAATGAATATAAACACTCGTTTTAATGTGTACCTTCCTCAGTCAATAGTTTTACACTGGATAATAAGCACAATCTTAAATGCCATGGTTGAAGTTCAACCAGTCTTGTATTTGGCTATGCATTAGCTATTGTACTTGACTAACCTTTGGCAAACACCATAATATCCAATATCATTTTAACTGTTAGAAGGATGAAGTGAGACTAGCTTACTATCAAGTCATGTTAGTTTTCCATGATAATATATAATTCACTAATGTATAAAGTTCTTTTAAGCAAAAATATTTAACAGTCTGTCTCAGATATCTTATAAATATTTGTTTCATAGAGGTTTATCAAATTCCTAGGATAAATAAGAATTACTTAAAATAGATGTAAGAGAGAAGATTTATAGTACAGTATTTCTAGAATTTAGAATATTTTTAGTGCTTTAGATTCAAATTAATGTTAAAATTGCCAATTTTTATATTTTCCATTATTTGCATTAGAATATATATATATATATATATATATATATATATATATATATATATATATATATGGCAAAAAGCCAGTCCCTTAACTCCTAAAAAACTTTGACAGATATTAATAAAAAGTAAGACATTATATATTAAAAAATGAACTTATTTTAAGGTTATGTTTCCCACCATTTACTATCAGGTACCATTTATCAAACCTCTGATGCTAACACTACATCTACGAATATGAAATTGCCCCACATACCTCTGATCTCCTTCCTCTGTTCAGGTAAGTACAAACTGGACTGTAAGCTCCACTCCCACATACATATAAATGAGTGCGGTTGAAGGTCTGAATCACACGGACAAAATTCCCACAGCCATGCTGGAAATGAAAAAGAAGTACTTTGCTGATGACTTTGATTTCTGTTTATGCTAACTATATCATCCTGAGATTTTGTCTGAAAAGCAACAGTGAGGTTCAATTCCTTGCGTTTTATTCCGTATCTTTGAGGAACTATGTAGACACTTCATAAAGGAAATTTGAGTACATTCATTTTACATTCAAACGTTTAAGATTTTTGGTGCTCAAAAACAAATACAAGCCTGGGCTGGGAAGGTGGCTCAGTAGTATAGCGCTTGCCTTGCATGCATGAGGCCCTAGGTTTGATTCCTCAGCACCACATAAACAGAAAAAGACGGAAGTGGCACTATGGCTCAAGTGGTAAAGAGCTAACCTTGATCTGAAGAACTGAGAGACAGCACCCAGGCCCAGAGTTCAGGCCCCACGACCAACCAACAACAACAAATAAACAAACAAACCCTAATCCAAGCTGGACACTGGTGACTCACGCCTGTAATACTAGCTATTCAGGAGTCTGAGATCTGAGGATCCCAGTTCAAAGCCAGTATGGCAGGAAAGTTTGTGAGACTTTAATCACCAGAAATTAACCACCAGAAAACTGCAAGTGGTGCTGTGGCTTAGGTGGCAAAATGTTTGCCTTGAGCTGAAGAGCTCAGGGACAGCGCCCAGGCCCAGAGTTCAAGCCCGACGACACAGACAAAAAAAAAAAAAGACTCAGAAATAGTCATAAAAGTATCACAGGAACAGTATATTAGCTACTATTTACTGAGTACTAACCTTAGTCAAAATGACATGTGTGATCTTTTGGGTATTTTTAGGGAACAAAATTTTACCCTTACAGAATTCAGTTGAACAAAGCAAACATCTATGTCCTCATTTTGTTTTCTTTTATTTGCAAAGCAGTTTGTGAATACAATATATCTTGAGCAGTGTCACCCTTTTCAATATTCTCACCCACCCCTCCTCTACAGACCCTCACACTTGTTAACTTTGTAGGTTACTCATCAGATCTAGTTATGTTTTGTTTGAGTCACTAATGTAATCCTAGCATTAACATGACAATATTTTCAAGTATGAACACATTAACAAGAAGTAAAGACAATATTGACATCCTTTGGTGTGCATTTTATTTTCTTGTGTTTTCTTTCTTTGCTATCAGTAGGAGATACTCATTGACATACAATTACTGTGATTCTCAGTTGGCAGTCATCTAGCAGGTGTGCATAATTGAATTAATCTCATGTGTTCAACAACTGCTAGGCTTGTTATATTGCTGATTATAAACCGACAGAATTTGAAATTGAACACTGTTCCTTTTCCACAGTCTCTTGAAGAACATTATTGCAAAGAATTGTATTGGTATAGATAAAATTGCTTATGTTAAAATCTAGGAAGAAATACACCAAAAGTTAACAGTAGATTTTCCCTGGATGGTCAGACATCACATGTTGATTTCTCTTTCTAAGGTATGTTTCTGATTTTTTTTTTGGTAAGAAACATGTATTATGTGAATTATTGTAAAAAGGCAAATTAAACTTAAAATAGAAGTTGTATTTAACTTAAAGTCAATAGTATTTCAGAGTTTATTTCATCTTTTCTTAATACTCCTGGCTTCTCAGTAAACATCAGCTTCTTTTCATACATAATAATTTCCTACATATGTTTCCATTATAAATTTTCAATCATTAACATACTGTCAAAGATATTTATCTTTACAGACTAGACTACACACTTGATTTTTATGTGAAGGTATTATGTATCTTATTAAATACACAATGCCATTGTGTTTTGATGTCTTTATAGAAGTACCTGGAAACTGATTACATAACTGCAGATGATCATATACTTCCTTGATGGAAAATCATAGATGAAATGTAGCATGCATAAAAGATGTCTATATTAAAGACATCAGTGAACAAGGAGCCTTGTGGACATTTTTCACATTGAAATTTAGGCACTCAGAATTCTGCATAGAATAACTTCCCATCAAACATGAATTTAAGCCAGTTGTTGTTGTTGTTGGTGGTGGTGGTGGTGTGTGTGTGTGCATGTGTGTATCTGTGTTGGTTGATCTCTAGGTTGCCTTCATGAATTACTGGTACTTTAAAGGAAAAGTAGCAGATAGTCTTCATTTGAATCTTGATTTAATAGCAATCTCTTTTTCTACCTATCTGCTTATCACAGTTGTATTTTTAAGTATTTAGTATAATCATGATACATATTTTGCTCTTTTGGTTCCAGGAGTTCAATTTTCACCTTGTTGCTGATTGTTTTGGACATTTATTATGTGGTACTTAACTACTTTATATAAATTCATTCAAGTTTTTAGAACAAGCCAGTCCCTTTTAGAAAAATAAAGCTTAATAATTTGTTTCACTTAACTTGTCTGAGATCATAGAGGTAGAATCTATAAGAGATTTTTGACCAATAGTAGGTTTAACATGGAATCCTGTCCTTTTATTCACTTTATAATTTATCATTGGCTGAGGAACTCATTGTGGCTTTTGTAAAATTTATTAGTACTTTTTGTTTTTGGTCAGTTGTGGGGCTTGAACTCTGGGCCTAAGCACTGTCCTTGAGTGCTTCAGCTCAAGGCAAGCGTTTTGTCACTTAAGCCACAGCACCACTTCTGATTTTCTGGTGGTTAATTGGAGATAAGAGTCCCATGGACTTTCCTACACTGCCTGGCTTTGAACTGTGATCCTCAGATCTCAGCCTCCTGAGTAGCTAGGATTACAGGCATGAGACACAGCACTCTGCCTTTTATAACTTTTTTCATAGCTGCTGCAACAATAGCTGCTGCGTACAAAGTCCTTAATCCTTAGATGTAAATTTAATTCTCACAGAAATTCTTTGGTTTATTAGTAAGACATTTTCTTGATAAGGAAATTGAGTAGGAGGGATTAAATAAAATGCTCTAGACTTAATAAGTAACTGAACTTGGATCTGAACAATGGTTGACCACGACTGAGCAGCTTTTCTGTAAGATGTTGAATAGATTGCCACACTATCTGATACTAAGATAGATCTTTCAACTCAATCTATATACAAGGGACAGAAGGAAACAGAAGTCAGTGGAGTTCACTAGTGAAAATCATCTTGTAGGTGTTCTGCTTTTCCACTGTGCCTCTTCCTTCATTTGTATGCACATTATTTCTGACCTAGACCACTGTGTCAATTCCATCCGGCAAATATTTACTCAACTTATGCTATGCAAGACACTGTGCTATACTGGCTGGCAACACTGGAATGAAGAGTCCATTATCTCCTCTTAAGGAGAGGGCATAGTATATCTGGCTATGATAGGTTCTAGAATAGGACTCAAAGTTTTAAGTACACCATAGAAGGAAAGAAGAGAAAATGTGGTTTGAGCTAGTTTGCATTTCAGCTGGAGCTTGTAGAATAAGCTAGAGATTTTGGCAGGAAAAAGCATAAGAAACGCTCATTTCAACAGAAAATAGCATGACCAAAAAGTAAAGACATTAGAATGTAGGATTTACTTGGGGAAAATAGTACCTAAAAGGGTTAGAGCACTGCTGGGAATGAAAGCTGCTAATACTAATAATAGCTCCCTGGAGAGGTAATAAGAGCTAGGCTGTCATTAGGCTTGAGTATTCAAATGAGCAGTAGAGCGTACTGTCAAGAACAGAAAATAGATATAAACACTAATATCTCAGACCCAGAAGTCCCATGTTCAAGCCTAGCACCGTTTATCAGCTTTTAGAACTTGAGGCAGTTAGTCTTTCTTCACTTAATAAGGCAGTTAGAATAGTATTTTGCACAAATAAACACAGTAATCACATAGTGATTTTTTTATTTGCAATTCCACTTATACTATCTGCACAAACCGTAAAAGTGGATCTCTACATTAGTAGAGATCCTTTTCACAGTAAAAGACTGGGGGCATAAATTTTAAAAAATAGAATCTTTAGTGGAAATAAATACAGTGCCTGCCTCCTTTTCACTGCTTAATTCTCTTTCCTTGGTTTTATGCGAATGGAAAATAAAGCTGATAACATTATACATAATGCAATGTAATTGTTTGTTATATATACATACACAACATGCTTGAAGGATGCAACTAAATTGTTCATAGTAAACACAGTTCACTAGGAGCACAGTTTAACTAGGTACTATCCTAAGCTCTCTACAAACATTAAACTGTTAATCCTCTTAACCAAATAAGATAGCAATTGTAAATTAGCACATTTCACAGATGAGCAAACAGAGACCCAAAGAGGGGAAGTCTCTAAGTCAGAGTTTATAAGATTTAGTTTGTTTTCTATGTGCTAATCTTAGCTTTTAAAGATTTATAAATTCAATTGACCATATATTGATTTGCTAATATAAAAATAGACATGTTTAAAACATATCCTGGAGTACAGATGAATAGACTTTAGAGGTATTCACTCCTCACAATCCATAAAGTGCTTTAGAAAAAAAAAGAACTTTTTATTTAGATTTTATAATAAACATTTCATATAAACATTTATAGAAGTGCATGTACATATAAAGAAATCTATGAGATGGGTACCAGTGACTCATATCTGTAAATCCTAGTGACTCAGGAGGCTGAGATCTGAGGATCATGGTTCAAAGCCAGTCCTTGCAGAAATATCTGTGACACTCTTATCTTAACCACCAGAAAACCAGAGAGCATTAGCCTTGAGCAAAAAAAGCTCAGGACAGAGCCTAGGCCTTGAGTTCAAGCCCTACAACTGACAAAAGACAGAGAGAAAGAAAGAGAGAAAAATTTATTCCAATGCTGTTAAGAAACTCCTAAACACTTGGTTTCAATGAAAAGTGTAAACAAAATAAGTTAATTGTAGAACTTTCAAGGATCTACTTCTCAGTACCTTTCTTTTTTTACCACTAGTGTTTTCTTCTGTGGTTAAACTGTGATTCTCTTACACATATGCAATGAGTTAGATTTGTTAGACATTCTCTTCTCCTGAATAGACAGACCACATGTTTGAAAGAATCTGATTATTATTTCCTAGGACTCCACAATGTTTTATGGACAAATAAAACCTGTCCAGCTGAGTTCTAGTAATATCTACATCAGATCCTTCCACTAGTTATTTCAATGGGTATACCAATTGGCCATATAGAAGGATTTAAAGATATTTGTGAATGATATTATAGCATAACAAAAGTATGGGAAAATGTAAGCATGTACCAAAGATTTTGCTAGATAAATTTTTAATTACCACAAAGCAACAATAGTGGGGTTCTGCTTTACCAAATGAAACAAGAGATCAACTGATTTAGCTAAGATTCTTGAGAAAGTCAACTGGTGGTTTGGGGAAAGAGAATACACAAAGGTGTATAGTTTCCATATATTGCCTACGCAGTTTCCATGGCTGAGAAATGAACATCTTTTTGAACAAAATATAAACCCAATTACATAGCCACAAGATATTATATGACAAAAACAACTGATGTGTATCTTGTTCTTTAGAGAATCAAAGACAATAGTTTAATTCTTTCTCAATTATTGAAATAACTGCTTCAGGGCACAAAACATTCTCTACAATATGATACTCCATCCTACTGTTAATTTCTTGAAAGATCATTTGTCATGTCTTAATGGACTTTTCAATATTTCTTTCTTATTTTTCTGAATTTCCCCTCCTCTAGCTAGACTGTGGTCCAGGAAATTCCTTAGATAGTGTACTGTCTATGCTTTAGCAAGGTTACTCTGCCCTCTTTAAAAGAGCAATCCTTGGATGAAATATCCAAAAAGGGAGACCCACAATCCAATCAATTTGGGTAATCTCTCTTGCTAAGACTTCTTGAGTGATACTCAGAGATGCAAATTGCAGAGTATTGTGTGGTTCTACTTTGAATCTGACTTCTTGGCGCTTTTACCTCAGTGACTATCTTTAGACTAAATCAGATATCAATTTTACTTCATAAAGAATATATGTCACGGGGCTGGGAAGGTGGCTCAGTGGTAGAGCACTTGCCTTGCATGCCTGAAGCCCTGGGTTCGATTCCTCAGCACCACATAAGCAAAAGGAAAAAAAAGCCGGAAGTAACGCTATGGCTCAAGTGGTAGAGCGCTAGCCTTGAGCTGAAGAGTTGAGGCACAGCGCCCAGACCCAGAGTTCAGGCCCCATGACGGGACCCAAAAAAAAAAGAATATGTGTCGCTTCTCCCCAACACCCAGGCCTGGCCTAGCATGATAAATCATAGGACATTTGCTACAAACATTATATTAATGAGCATTCCTTGCCTTTACTAGAAAAATAAGTGCTCAGTCACATTTTTCACCCTAATTTCAGATCATCTGGCATCAGATCTTTAAAAAAATGTGTGTCAATTTCCTAGATTTTTTACTCTGTCACCATGTAGAGGCTACCTCATTGCCTACTTAGCATGTATCTTCATGTTCATATGAAAGATGTTGATTTTTCCAAAGCAGTAAGCAAAGTTAATTAAAGTTATAGGTATGCCTGATTTAGTCCAGATTGTGTCTCTAACTACTAACACTATGCAAGTTATTCAAAAGGTACTCAAATATTATTTATTATTAGTGAATAATGCTTACCAAAAACAAACTTGAAAGAATAAGAAAATTAAGGAAATTCCTCAACATACTATTTGAAAGAATAGATAATTTAATATTTGGTTTCATTATATATTATTTTTATAAGATGATATATAAACTTGTCTTAAACACTGTTCGCAGTGAATACCAGCTCCATACATTTCTTTTGTAATATTCAAGAATAAATAAATGTGTCTATGTCAGCAAGCTGTTCACAGAAATTAATACAGATTTCTTGCCTGACTCTATATTGAATCCCACTTAAAGAAATGTAAGTCATGCAAGTGTTGTGGTGAATATTTATTGAAACTTGTATATGCATTGATTGTGGTTTTGTAGTTTTTTTAATCAACAAAGGTACCATTCAACACTGTTGATTTATATCTCAGGAATGTGCCCACTACCACTAGTTTGTCACAGGGAATCTTTGGGAAAGCCTGCATGGTATCTGGGAGCTGCTCCAGCCACTTGCATTATCATTATTTCAGCAGCCTGCTGAGAATTCTGTAGGTTGGATCCACTTGGAACAGGGTTTATTACTGAAATCCATCACAAAAATGTCTGCTCAAGATAATGAAAGCAAGACAGAAAATTTCTATCCAGTCAGAAATTCTAAAATTACAGATGGTATGAGAATTCCAATCTTGTCACATTTACATTTTTAACATACATTCAGTCAAGGTCTTCAAACACCTTCTTGGTTGTACTTAAAGCCATGAACCTAAAAAACAAACAAACATTTGTATGTTTTTATTTGTCTTAAATGTACTCACTGTGGGGTCTTTGCCAGCCATTTTGCACTCATCAACTTTGATTGTAGATGCTGGCCAGAAAACCTGATCAGAAAGGAAATAAAGTAATTTAAAGTCACTCAGATGTATGACAGCTCAATGCTCTTCATTTGCTTTCTGTTAGCAGATTTCTTCAAGGTATTTTGTATTTCTGTATTTCTACTTGAAAATTCACACTCCCACAGTCACTTAATATTCTACTGTTAATTCAATATTTGCCTCTTAGTCCTCCAATCAGTTATTTCTTTGCCAAAAGCCTTACCGTAACACATAGCCATTTAAAATTGTATATTATATAAGGTCCCTTATTCATACAAATGTGCACAACAATTCCTTCCGTCTGACTTACACTATGTTGCTCAACCTCATGAATTTATGTTTATGTTATCATCTAAATTTAATATTGTTTGTGGTAAACCACACAACTGGATGGATAGATTTTTACTAATATGAACCTTTATGTAACTGAGCAACTGAAATAACTTGGATAGAATCCAAGAGATTCTCTGTGAGGAATACTGCACCAGTCTTTTGAGACACTGCAGTTTTGGGTCAGGTCTTCTGAGTTGTCAGCCTGTTGCTATGTTAATATAATGAATTCAGAAATCAACTTTCTGTAATAATCTATGTTGTGTGTGTGTACTATGTTAATATAATGAATTCAGAAATCAACTTTCTGTAATAATCTACGTTGTGTGTGTGTGTGTGTGTGTGTGTGCATGCACACACACACACACACACACACACATGCACATGTATGTATGCTGCTTCTGTGGCTTGACCTCAGGGCCTGGATACTATCCATCGCTATGATTTTTAAGTCTAGTGATGTATTGCCTGAGTCACAGCTTTACTTCCAGATTTTTTTAGTGGTTAATTGGAGGTAAGAACCTCACAGACTTTCCTGCCTGAGCTGGCTCCAAACTGTGATCCTCAAATCTCAAACTCCTTAGTCCCTCAAAATCCTAGTACCTTATTACAGGTATAAGCTGCTGGTACCTGGCAGTCAATCTTCTTTTATTTATTTACTCTAATAAAGCTCAAGTTTGCTTCCTTGTTGGGTAACAGTATGGTAAATGTAACGCATACTCGTTAAATAACTTCCTTAGTGTATTCCTTTTAAACTCTGTGTGGATTTTATGTAGATTACAAGGTTTCTTTAATCTGATCATTTTCTCATGTTCTACATTTCCTTTCTTGATGTAAATGTGCAAGAAGTATTTTCTACTTTAGCTCTAGATTTTAGAGCTACAGGGGAGAATTGAAGTTGATACATACATTTCCAGTTGTGAAATAAGAACTAATTTCCTTAATATGAATGTGTGCATATGTGACAGGTATTTTCTATTCTATTGTAGTGAAATAAATATATTTTCTTCATTATATTTAAAGTTTGTTAAAGCATTTAGTTTCAAAATTGTCCTCATGAAAATGAAAAACTTACACTCAAAGGTTCTTGGCTGATATTATTAATGTTCAAGGAAATAATGTGATCCTTGCTGCCCACATATATCCGGTCCTGATCTTCATCCATTAGTAATATCCTGTAGTCTAAGGGGTGGTGGGATAGGCTGAAGTGTTCAGATGTCTTGGTTTCCCGAAGCTCTGAAATAGTGAAGAGCACACATAAAAACAGAATGTATCTCTTGAGCATCTCCCCAGAATGTGACATGTCAGGATAAGGTAAATACACGTGTATATCCATATTCATTGCAGCAGTATTCACAATAGCCAAGTTATGGAAACAGCCCAGAGGCTCCACAACAGATGAGTGGATCCAAAACTTATATATATATGTATATATATATATATATATATATATATATACATATATATATATATGCAATGGAATTTTACTCATCCAGGAGAAAGAATAAGATTGTGTTACTTGCAAAAAATTGGATGTACCTAGAGCAAATCATGATAAGTGAGGTAATCCAGAGAGACAAATGGCTCATGTTTTCTCTCATATGTTGAAGCTAGAGCTAAACCACAACTGGAGATGACAATGTGTATAGGGCTCTATGTGTTTACACACAATCAAACACACTGAAGGAAGATACACTCATGAGGAATCAAAAGGCTTAACTCCTCTGATCAATTAAATACTACTTTACTACTTACCAAAACAATTTTCAGGAAATTGAAACATGCTTTTGTTTGTTATTTATTGTTGGGCTCCTTTTTGTCTTAGAAAGGGCCAGGTACTGGAGGAGAAAAATGGGGGAAAATGAAGGAAGGGGTGACATTGTCCTGACTTAAGGAACTTTAAGCCATTTGTACAACTCCTTTGTAATAACAGTAAAAAGAACTGGAGGTGTGGCCACTGGAGAGCACAAACTCCTGAATTTGAGCACTAAGAAAGTGAGTAATAAATAATAAGTGAATGAATAAATAACTAAAGAAAAAAATAGTGTGTTGTTTCTACAATTCTATTGTTTTAATGAAAACTCTTACAGAATTATTGACCAAAAAAGTGAAGTTGTATGTTTCCCCTATCATAATAAATTGAATTTAAAATGAAGTTAGGCTAATGAAGTTTCAATTATTCTTTTGCTGAAGTAAAAAAAAAAAAAGTAAAACAACGAGTTCAATGTTAAAAATTTATTTGATCCAGAAAGAACAGGTTCCTTCATGAGTTGAATAAAACATAATAGAGAAAAGTCATTTACAAAGGTTGGAAAAATAGATAAGGATAACTAGAAAACTTGAATATCTGAGAATATATGAGGAAACACATAATAAAGCAAGTATCACTCCAAGATTGGACACGTTTACAGATGTCCTTGATTGTTTTTGTTATCACAGTGTTTCATAAAGCTTCCTTTTCATCTATGAATACAAGTCATGATGGTGCAAATCTTTAAAACTTCATGGTTAGAATATAGACTGGGCCATAGGATAGATGTTTAACTAATATCTCTTGAAATAATTATTTTCCAATGAAATACATAAAATGAAGGAGGGGTAACACTATTCAAAAAGAAATGTACTCATCTCTCTTATGTAACTGTAACTCCTCTACATCACCTTTACAATAATTACTTTTTTTTTGGTCAGTCGTGGGTCTTGAACTCTGTGCTTGGGCGCTGTCCTTGTGCTCTTCAGCTCAAGGCGAGCACTCTACCGCTTAAGCACCATTTCTGGTTTTCTAGTGGTTTATTAGAGATAAGAGTCTCATGGAGTTTCCTGCCTAGGCTGGCTTTGAACCGTGATCTTCAGATCTCAACCTCCTGAGTAGCTAGGATTACAGGCATGAGCCACAGGCACCCAGCTTAATAATTACTTTTTTTTTTTTTAATGAAAATTCTGAAATAAAATCCTAAAAATAACAAAAAGAAAAGAAAAAAGCAATACACTATGACTCAACTTATACTTTCTGGGTCCAATCATTGGAGTCTGAATTCTTTCTCTACAATTTCATTTTTTTAAAAAAATCAGATTACTGATTGGAATTTAGATCTTGTTTCCTCATCTTAAAGACAGTAAATAGTAACTTGCCTCACAAGGTTGTTGTAAGACTTAACCTGGGAACATACATAATGTCATAAAAAAGTAGCCAACCTAGTAATCCTAATTATACAGGATACCTCTGGACAGAGGCCAGAGGCCCTCAAAAATAATAACATTCCTCACACAAGGCAATAAAGGGGGAGAACTAGATTGTCAGATTTATATTTAATATTCACACATTGAATACTTTTATCTGTAGAATCTACTTAAATATTTGAGCAGGAGAGCATAATAATAAAACAAGGCATTTCTCAAAAAATTATTTGACTATGCAGGATAACTGTAGCAACTGTGAGATTAATGTGTAGTGAGGAGATACGACTTGATTGGAAAATGTAGGAAAAAAATGGGGTCCTTTACTAAGTCATTGAGTTATTGAAATAAGCATGGAATAGCACAATCCCAGAACTATCTAGTTAAGTGAATTTCACACACACACACACACACACACACACACACACACACACACACACACAGCACTTTTATAAAAATACATACTGACTGACAGAGCTTTTGTATTCATAATGTGCAGATACCACTTTTCATACTTTTTACTGTAGTTTGCTTAGATTGTTTTTTTTCAAAGTTCTCTTTGTCTCTGTCTCTATGTCTCTGTCTTCTACTCTCTATTTTTTCCTAATCTGTGCTAAAATGAACCCAAGAATGTGAACCTAGCTGGGAAAGTAACTGCAAATGAAATCAATTTTCAAATAACATGGAATAGCAGCTCTCCTCTTACTTGTTCCACTAAAAAATAATCGATTTATTGCATTTGTTTAAGTACCAGGGAGCAATAATATTAACTTGAAGACCTTTCTAGTCCAAGGACTTCTATCTTTTTTTTTTTTCTGAGCCATAAAACATCTTCAACTTTAATCATCTGTAGTTCACTGGCAGTTGACCACTGTTAACCCAAGGCATCTTTCAGAAGTGTTTTTTGTTTATCGTAGAATCCTAGGCTATTTAGTTATATACTATTAAAATTGCTGTTAGGAACCATAATGGAACTCTGGAGATTGTGGGGAAAAAAATGTTCACTTTTTATTTAAAAAAAAATTCAAAGCATTAAGTATCTTTAAAAAGTCTGATCCACAATTCTATCCCTTTGTTTCAATGTAGATCCAACTTAAGTCAATGATGATTCAGTGATTTTGCCACAGTTATAAGAAATAGCTGATTTAATTATTTGGCTATAGAGAGAGAGAAGGAAGTCACAAAGACTAGCTCATCATCAAAATAAGACAAAGAATGGCGATGCCCCACATTTCCTTAAAGTTAATAATGATATCATCTTTTTAACAGCATCTGACGTACAGCTAATTATATCCTTTCCCAAGACATGATCAGATGATTGAGAATAGACTTGACCTAGAGTTTGCAGTATTAGAAAATGCAGTGGCTCCAAGAAGGGCAGCATAGGTCTTCAAGTTCCTGGGAAAATCTCCTGGGAAACAATATTAAAAAAAAAAAAAAAAACAACTACATTGTTTTTCCTATTTCTATTCTGAAATCCACTCAAGTGTAGAGCTGCAGGATGGAAAGTTACTGTAATATCCTCTATGCCCAATCTACTTTCTTTTGAGGAAATTTTGCAGCTTAGTACACTCACCTACAATTTATGAGTTCAAGTGAACTTTTCTTTGTAATGGAAACCACTGTAAACCTTGAGAATTGAAGTAAAATTGGTTTTCCCCAAATATAAATGCTAGAAATGTAAGCTAAGTTTACTCAAGTATGCATCACTATAGCAGTAACTCAATACAGTGATTTGTTGTATTATCATTAATATTCTAATCACATAAGAACTAATCTTCATTTGCCATTAACCTAGTCAGAGACCTATTTCTAAGATGACCAAGTCTTTAAGAAGTGCATTCACATGCTCAGAAATGTAATCTTGGTAGAAAGATGGTAAGATTTTTTCTTTATGAATAATAAACATTTGTTAAACTACCTGCTGGAGAAATTCATTTAAACAGGATATTACATTATCTTTGGGCTTTTTTGAAATTCCAGAGTAGATAAAGAATTACTTGAGCTGAAAATCAATTCCCAAGAGTCTCTCAATTAGAAGCATATGCAATGGTAATCCATTAATTATATTTAAAGCTCATAATGTGCTTTTAATATATTTATTCAACACATACTCAGAGATCCTAATCCAAGTAAGAAAAAACAGATATTCATAAACACTGCTGCTAATTTGAACTGGAGTAGAGCCACACTACGTAGGTAGCTCACTTTAACATTCTCCTCAAGATCAACCTCAGCTTTGCCTAGGGGAGAAAGCAGACCACAGATTTCAAAGTAAATCTTATGAAACCTTTCACTTTAGAGATACTACTGTTAAGGACAGGATAATTTCCTCTAGAATGTCTTATCTCAGAAGAATGTTAAATAGGGTGTACTCAAATGACCCATCCTCTACTTAATGGGTTGAAAGTGAACTTCACCTGTCCCTTTAGGCAAAATTCTCAGATAAAGCCCAGAACAGAAACTTCTTCAGCCTGAAGCTAGGCTTCCTAATTCCCAAGATAAACAGAGACCTAAAGTCAATTGTTAAAACCTCATTCACTCAAAATTAACAGCCCTAAATAGAGGGAGCTCACCTGGCAAGTTACTGTTCTGTGGTTGCTTTAATTTTCATTCATAGCCTCTATAATTATGTATTAATATTGGCCTGGTTCCACACAAAAATAAATATGGACGTTCAGTGACCACCCTAACCAAAATCACCCAAGAGGTTTGAAGGTGGCAAGATCCAGCTTAGAAAGATCAGTGGGAGAGTGATGAAAGCGGTGACACTCTTCCAGATGACTGGTACTCACAAAATGACATGTTGAATGGAAGCCCCTTTCTATAACTACTTAAGGATAATAAAAAAGAAAAAAATCATAAATGTAAAATAAGTAGAAAAAAAGAAAGCAAGGTCAGGTCTTTGTGACCACAATCTGGTATCCTCTTGCTATTCTAAAGAGACACAACCTTCCACACTTAGTTATTCGGATTCTATTTCATTGCTATACCTGAGTCTGTATAGTGTCAAATGCAGTAGAACAAATCCCTCAGCTTCTCAAAACAACGACAACATTTTATGCCAACTGAGGTGAGGTGGAAACCATACTGCAAACAATGGGAAAGTCATCAGTCTCTGCAATGCCTTCCTGATGGGGTACTCAATAAGCCATCTTAGCAGGCCCAATGTACTACAGGAAAGAGGCATCAGATGTAGTTCATACTGGAGATAAAGCATTCCAATTTTCTGTTTCTTCATGGATGTGCATGATTAGCTAAGTGGAGGCAAAATGCCACATGGCTGAAAGAAGGAATAAGAGACACAGCTCTATTCACTGAGCCTGGCCAGAAAACGGCCACAAGAAACACAGAATGTATTTTCCAGACATTGCATAAGAGAGATTAAGAAACATACAGAAGGCTTTATGAGAGATGGTGATTCTCAGTCTGGTGTGCCCCAGACAGCTCTCTTTCCCAGCATAATTGTCAATAGTACTCATTTTTGTCTTCAAAAGATTCATGGTTTGGATGTTAAATTTTATGATTACTGTACTTTTGAGCTCCCTCTTCTAAATTGTCCTGAACAGTTTTCTATTAATTTTAGAAAAAAACCCAAGATTTTATCCTGACTTTCCAGGCCTGGCATGATCCTTTTAAAGATTAATTTATTAGAAGCCAGGTGTGGCTTCTATGATTCTATCTATTGAGGAAGATGAAATAGGAGGATTGCGGTTTCAAGAAAGTCTGGGCAAGAAGTTCCCAAGGCCTGTGTCAACCGACAGCTGAGTGAGAGGTGACTGTCATTTGAGTTACAGTTGGAATTGCATATAGGGGATCATGGTCCAGGGCATCCTGGACAAAAAGCATGACCCTGTCTAAAAAGCAACCAGAAGGAACAACAAAAGCAAGCAAACAACAACAAACAACCTAGAGGTATGGCTTAGTGGCATGGTACCAACCTGGCAAATGCAAGGACCTCAGTACATAAACTCCCAGTAAGAAAGAAAGAAAGAAAGAAAGAAAGAAAGAAAGAAAGAAAGAAAGAAAGAAAGAAAGAAAGAAAGAAAGAAAGAAAGAAAGAAAGAAAGAAAGGAAGAAAGAAAGGAAGAGAGAGAGAAAGAAAGAAAGAAAGAAAGAAGAAAGAAAGAAGGAAAGAAAAAAAAACAAGAAAAGAAAATCAAAGTTTTTCACAAAAAGAATTTATCACTGTTCAAATACAGACTTTATCATTGTTAGAATGTTGGATATTGTGGGATCAGCTGTGGAATTAGCCAATTGGACTGAAGTTTTAGTTTAATCTCCCAACAATAAAAATATTTTCCCAACCATCCTCCTACAATACAAGTCCTGTCCTTTCAGTCACAACAAACAAAATAATAATAAGATTTATTTAATAACCAGAATGATTACTGTTCCCTGCAGAAAGAAAATACTTATTTTGTTAATATTTGCAGGAGTTATTTATGATAAATATTATCTATGTGTACCATTGAATAGTATCCATAAGGCTAATATAATATTTTATTTTATCTTCAATCTGAGTCACAGTGCCACTTCCGGCTTTTTCTGCTTATGTGGTGCTGAGGAATCGAACCCAGGGCCTCATGCATGCAAGGCAAGCACTCTACTACTGAGCCAACTTCCAAGCCCCAAGCCCTCTTATTAAAATTCAGAAATGTAGCTGCAGTAATATGCATTTTCTGTATTTTCTAAGCTAAAGAAAAGAACAAGGCCTTCCTCTATTTAAAAAAAAAAAAAAGCTACTTTTGTTGTGTGGTTCAATTAAGTAGAAGTTTTACTTCTTCTAAGATCACTTGGGAGATGTGAATGCAGATTTCTAAGACATTTGGTACCAATCTGGTTCTTTGAGAAGCAATAACCAGAATCTAGCTCAGTATATGAACATTCAGTTAGAAATTCTCCTCAGATGTCTTGAGAGATGCTGAACAGGCAGGAAGGAACTTCTGGTTAGAAGACTCCAATCTGCACCTACTGCTAAAGTGTGGGGGACAAATGGATGAGCTGAATGAAATATTAGCACTCATGGTGTTTACAAATTATGTGAGGAAAGCATCTGTTTCAGAGAATGCCCATGAGACAGTGTAGACCGATTTGCAGAGAACCAGGCATATCATCTCATACGTGCTTTCTAGAGTTCTTGACATTCTAGTAAAGCTGCCATGGAACAGGGAGTTTAAGGTTTTGGGGTACAAGGTGTGACATGATTTCAACTGCTACTGATAACAAAAGAGTACACATCGATGAAATATAATATTGTGCTATTAAAATTTTGTTTATATAAAAACGTCAAAAAAAACAAAGTGCTGAAGGTGTTATTTTTTGAAGTCTACTTTCAATATGATAATACTTGTTAAAAGTTAATTTATAAAGCTGTGATCCTAGCTATTAAGGAGGCTGTGATATAAGATTTGAATGTAGCCCTGGGAGGAAAGTCTATGAGATTCTTATGTACACCACGAAAAAGCTGAAAATGGAGCTGGCTCAAGTGGTAGAGTGCTAGTCTAGAGAAGAAAAACAAAAATTTATCTCAGGACCACACTCAGGCCCTGAGTTCAAGCCCCAGGACAGGTACTCACACAAACACAAAAAAGGAAAAGAAAGAAAAAGTTAAAAAAAGATTAGTAACATCAGGAGGGATATATTGTAATATGTAAACACCAAAGCTGTGGGTAGAAAGACAGAAATCTAAAAGTAGGTGGATCAGTGTGTATGTATTAGCCAGGGAAAGGGTACTTCACAGCCCTTCCTGCCAGCAAAATCCCAGGAAAGAAAACATGACCACCCCATTTCCCATTGTCAAACCCCAAAATGACCATATTGGAATAACTTATGCAAAAGTTCTTATAGCAACATTAACACAAAACATCCTATTACTTATTGCTTTCCATGCTTCCAGTGAAACTTGCTTATCCACCTGATGTCCTTCCAGTAGGAATATCTAGTGAGCATAGTTTAATTACAGCAAGAAGAGCTGCAGATCGTATGTGCTGGTGAGATCTCTTGCCTATCTGACCCTAAATTTTCTAATCTTTTGATACATGCCTTTTAACTTGTATGGCTATATAATCCAGTGGACTCTCCACCAAAGAAAACTATTCATTGAGACATATATTTATTCAGTCTTTAGATAGTAGAGGAGCCAGGGGCTTGGTAAAAAGATGAAAAAATAATTTTGATCCATCTTCTCTAAGAAGACAAATCTATAGTGTAAGGCCATAAGCCACTGAGGAAAATGAGATGACTCAAGAAGTTACATGAATACTGAAGAGAGAAAATTAGGACTTCTGGGAAAGAACTATGAAATCTAATCAGGAGGAAGTCCCTGACTTTATTTCTTGAACAAATAGTATTCCAGTCACTCTTACCATTAACTTATAATCATATTAGTAAATGAACAAAGTATAATAAAAGAGAATGAATTGGAAACACAGGCTCAGCTATATTGTAGCAGGGTTGGAAATCTGTTGTGAAGACTTATGAAGATGGTGAGCTACAGAACAGTGGTGAGCTAAGAAGGAGGTACTGTTTTAAAGGGTGGAAAGAGCTGTACAGAAGCCCAAAAGTGGAAAATTCAAAAAAGATTATCAGAAGTTTGGGGAACTGAGAAAATATATTTGTGTGGGGCTTTCTAAGCAGAACTTAGGAACCAAGCAACATGCAAAATATTCACAAAGTCCAGGAGTGTCAGAGTAACATGTAAAGATGCAAACTCCTTGGATGTCAAACTAAAATGGCTGGATTATTTTTCAAGTCACTTGAAATACTAATGAAAAATTTTGAGAAAGTGTAAGATTTAATCAAACATAAGTTCTTTAAAAGATCAGTGTGCTAATAAAGAGTCTTGGAGATAATTTCATTAAACAATGTCAGGTGCATAATGTAGAATAAAAATATATGTATATATATACATATATAGAGTACTTTCATGGAAACGTATATACATATGTATATACATATATACATCCTAAGCTACTATATATGTAGGCATGAAAGTACACAGAAAAATATCTTGAGAAATTTCAATTTAATAATTTTCTTCATCATGTTTCCAAAGAGAAATGAGCCTGCTAATACTGAAGGCTTATTTCAGTGTTTTGTCAGCTTAAAAGATTTTTAATTACTCTGATGAAAAATCAAGCAGTGTTTGTTTTCTTTATAGACCACAATGTTCTACATATATTCTGAAACAAAAGTCTAGTTGGATTGCACTTAAAACCATGTTGAACTAGACGAAGGAAATACAAATTACAAACTGGAAAACAGGTAAAAGTTGCCAAAATTCTCTATCACTAGATTCTTTCAGAATGATGGAAGACCACCCACATCTTTTAGCAGGCAGACTATTTGGAATTAAACCACTGATCTCTTTCCATCAACCAAATTCCTGAACCAAGCTTTCAATTGGTACATTCTTAAACCCAGTTTCCCTTGAACACAGGAAAAAAAAAAAAAATATATATATATATATATATATATATAAAATGTATACTATATGATCTCAAGTTTAAAGAACTGAACTTTATGAATGAAGAGAGATAGAGATGTTTTCCTAAAGAGACAGCTATTTAATCTAAATATTGTTTAGCTCAATGTGACTCATTGTTTAGGCAACTTATTATACTTGGCTCAAAAACAAAAGTAAGTTGGAGAACTGTATGGGCCAGTAAAGATGTATTCCTTTCACTCTCAACATATTCATTTGTCATTCAATGCAGAGTTCTTTCTCTCTTGTATCTGTATCCCCTGAGACTGTCTAAAATACAAGGTCAGTGACTCCCCAGCATTCAGCTACCGGAGAAGAGATTTAAACAGTCCTTGGGAGTGTGTTTCTACATAGTAATAGAGCTACCCTTTGATTCTTTTCAACAGAAGCACAAAGGATCCAGCCACAGTTCCTGTGGTTTGCAAAGCCCAAGGGGCATCATATGTACAATAGCTATCCAATGTATATGCAAGACACTCCCTTTCCTTCATGCTAGATTGGTAAACCATTTGTTTCCAAATTTCATGTGACGGTGTTTGGAGATGGCATCACTTGATGCTTTACAAGTGAAGATCAGTGTTTCACTTGTCTGTTCTTGCTCTGGAAACATAATATTTATCATTCTTGCATGCACTTCAAGGAGAATAGTGACTATGGGATGTAAAGTTTATTTTTTAAAAAATGTGGCTGCACTTGTGAGATAAACAATGAGTCATGATTGTTCCTTCAATTTTCTGTGTACAAGTAAGGTCATTTGGTGAACGATAATAAGGCATAGGACAAAGTGACAAGCCATAGAAACTGAAAATTGATCTGAGTATTAATGACCAAAGATCACTTACTTTTTAATGGTAGGAAGTTTTATTCCATTTACTTATAGTCACTTTTATCTATAAATCTCAAAACTTACTTTAAATCAAAATGACAGGTATAGATAGCTAGGATGATGTTATTCAAGGGAATTTTTTTTAAAGTAAACAAATACGGATTTAGTGAGATTAGCTCAAGCAAGCTAGACTATGTCAAATAACCAGAAGGGTGAGGGCACAGGTTTCTCATTATGTAGTTGTCCCTGGTTCCTTTCCATTAAAGAGATTTCAAGTTGTATTTCTCTAATTTAAAAATGTTGCAAGCTGTGTTACTTTGTAAACAATATATGCAAAAATAACAAAGATTATCTCTTAATACTCAAAAGAAAAAATTAGCCAAAATTCAGAACAATTCAAGTCCCCAAATCAGTTTAACAGAAACAACAAAAATTACAGATAAAGCATGACTTTTGGGGAAGGAAGAGGGGGTAACCTAATCCATTTTCCTGGAGCAAACTTTTTTCTTTTGAAGAGAAATCTACACTCAAATCTTGGCATTACATCTGACTAAATATGTGGCTGTAGGATTGGTGCCTAAGTGTCCTCACCTGAATGATGGGAAAATAATTCCTGGAACTATTATGCTAATACAATATGAAAATAAGTGGGAAGCACCCAGGGCACAGTACTAGCTGCACTCATAGCTGGAAGACTCCATGCCAAGAGTCCAGTTTTAAACAGAATTCTTATGCACTGTCTTTGCACTCGCTTTAGGACATTAATGTTGTTTTCTGAATTAATCCTGGTAAGTAAAAACTCTTTTATTAATGTCAAGTTTGTATAAAATTATATTTGATAAAAGTAAGTATGGAACTTCAAAACTTTAGCAAAAGCAATGATTGCCATTTCTTCAGAATTTCTGCAATTAGCGTAAATGATGAGAAAATCAACAAACTTCTTGAGTTTTTAACCAGCCCGCCTATTGTAACCTACCACACACACTACCTAATTTCCAGGAAGAGTATACAAAAATCTGTATGTTTATAAGCACTTTCTCATTTAATCTCTAATGGATCCTATTGTTTTTTTTTGGGGGGGGGGCGGTTGTGGGGCCTGAACTCTGGGCCTGGGCGCTGTCCCTCAGCTCTTCAGCTCAAGGCGAGCGCTTTACCACTTGAGCCACAGAGCCACTTCGGGTTTTTTTTTTTCTTTTTGCTTATGTGGTGCTGAGGAATGGAACCAAGGGCCTCAGGCATGCAAGGCAAGCGCTCTACCACTGAGCCACCTTCCCAGCCCCCTATTTTTTTTTTTTTTTGTAGGTCGTGGGGCTTGAACTCTGGGCTTGGGCACTGTCCTTGTGCTCTTCAGCTCAAGGCGAGCGCTCTATACAGCACCACTTCTGATTTTCTAGTGGTTTATTGGAGATAAGAGTCTCATGGAGTTTCCTACCCCAGCTGGCTTTGAACCCCGATCCTCAGATCTCAGCCTCCTGAGTAGATAGAATTACAGGTATGAGACACCGGTGCCCAGCTTAGATCCTATTTTTTGTGAACAAATATGTAGAAAATTAGGGATGAATTTTGGGATACCCAAAGTGCATGTATGCAAACTCAGGTGTGTGTGTTCTGTTGAAGTTGCTAGAGAATGAGAGTTTTCTCAGCCTGAGGATTTTTGTTTCCTTTGGTTTTCCCTGATCATACCTGTAGCTCTCAATGACTAATGTATGTATGACATAAGTAAATTCTTGAAAAAGTAGGAATAGTTCATGACAGAAACATTTACTTAGGAGTTATTTTCAGCTCTTCCAGTTGAACATCCCAAGCTAAATACTTTACCAAGGTCATTGCCAAGATCAGATTAGAACTTCTCAATCTTCAAGGCAGTGACAATACGTTTGATTATAATACTCAAACTCATTTCAAATATTTTGCAGTTTGTAGTACAATTAATGCAAACATGTGTCTAGTAAGCTATTTTTTGGAGATATACATTTATGAGCTAATGTTGGATGATGTTTTTATTAAAATAATCTAACAAAGGAATCATTATCCTTCAAAACATTGCTTCATTTTTCTTCCAAAATTTTGTGAATATCAGCAAAAATTTATACATCAAATGTTCTTAGGAAATTTATTATTCACTTTAGATAATTCCTGAATGAAGATTATCTGACTAATGAAAATTGTTTAAGCTGATTTGAATATAAGACCTACAATTGTGTTCCCAAATTAGGAGTCGGTGAGGAAAGAGAGATCGTCTCATGTCAAGAAGTGAAAAGTGTATACAGAACTTCCTAAACCAGCGGCTTAAGAGACACTGGATGCCCACATTAGACAGAGAGACAAATTAACACTCTATACTTAAAACCACTATCTGACCTTCTGAATAGTACATCAGCCTCAATTTTAGCATTACTGTGTAAGGAGTTGATGATTCACTAAAATCCTTTGTGGCTTTGGGTTTGATTTTTTATTTCAAGAATTTTCAAAACTGGGCTGGGAAGGTGGCTTAGTGGTAGAGCGCTTGCCTTGCATGCCTGAGTTCAATTCCTTAGCACCACATAAGCAAAAAGAAAAAAGCCAGAAGGGGTGCTGTGGCTCAAATGGGAGAGCGCTAGCCTTGAGCTGAAGAGCTGAGGGACAGTGCCCAGGCCCAGAGTTCAGGCCCCACGACTGGAAACCCCCCCTCCCCAAAAAAAAGAATTTCCAAAACTATTCTTAAACCTATCCCAAAATAAACCTGAAATTCTTTTAGAATTTATTATTAATATATGCTTCTTTTTTATGCTGATTCCTTTGCTATACATGTAATCTTACTGTTTAAGAAGCAATTACATGGTTTTTGAAAATGATGTAGTATACAAAAGTAATTAAATCTGAATTTGTATATTTCTAGATATTCTTGATTTGATATTTATAATAAAAATTAACACACAAAATTAAAGTACCAGAAAATAAAAAAAATCAAACTACTTCAGTGGCTCCCTCTGGATTAAATCTTCCATTTACAAAAAAGATTGAAATAGAAAATAATTCCCTGGGGGGGGATGGGAAGGGAGGATGGGAAGGGGGAGATGGGAAGGGATGGGAAGGGGAAACAAGGGAGGAGGCAACAATGCTTGATAAGAAATGTACTCATTACATTGCTCCTGTAATTGTATCCCCTCTGTATGCTATTTTAACAATAAAAAGGAAAAAAAGAAAATAATTCACTTGTCTATCTACTACAAAATAGGGCATAAAATCAAATGACCTTTGAATTATTTACAAAATGACAACTTTACTGCCTCCAATCCCCAAACACTGAATAATGCTCAACATCAACTCAAGGAACACCATTTCAAGACTGCTAAAATTTTCTTCTCTTAGTATAGTATAAAAAAAAATCTGAACTAAAAATTGGCCTTCTTCAAATACAGCTAAAATAATTTCTTGATGCCATTTTTCTTATATTTTGTGAGGTTTTTATTTTCCAAAAGATTACTACTCTATGCTTCTCAAACATACATAAAAACTTAGACACAAATGCCCCAAAGAGTTCAATTGTTCTTCAGATTGTATATACTTTCTTTTTCCATTCTTCTTGATATCTCATTTTAATATCAGTGTTTCTTATACCTCTGGATTTTGTAGAAAGTAGTCATTTTTCAGCCCATGATTTTATTTTTCAGTTTCTGATTCTGTTGATTTTCTTGCACAATCTAGATCAAGGCATGCTGTCATTTTTAAGATCTCAGAGCCCTCTCTTGAGAACTGAACAGTCTCACTCGGGGAGAGAATATGATCCCCCACAAATCCACTTTATCACTCTCTCATCATGTTGCACAGCAACAACACGTGTTTCTTAATGCAAGAGACTGTACTGCCTTTTAATCCAGCTTTTGAATGTCATATAAAACATCATTTGGCAACTACACTTCTAAATTTAGCTTTAAATGTATACCTAATTCTACCATAAGTACATAATGACTTAATCTTCCACAGTAATCTTCACTGTTTTGCAAGAAAAGAGAACACTGGCAGATTTATGTAGTCTTAAATGTACACCACTTATAATCAGCTTTTTTTTACCTTGCATTTCAAACCGCAGAAGTCATAACATTAACATGTAGTAATGATGGCAATTAATGAATTTGGATATTATTGCTGAATAGAAACATTAAAAAGATTTTTAAAATTACTACCCTGACAAAATACTTTCACTGAATTTTAAAGCCTTAATATTTTCTCTTCAAATGGATGATCTGTATCTAGATATCAACTTCATGTATAATAAAATCATATAAATACAAATACATTTTGTTAAAGGTAGATGGTACTAAATGGTACAGAATAGCATGTCTTTTCATAAGAGATTCCTAGTGAAAAGAAAATAAATACTAAATGTGACTATTCAGAGTAAAAATGCTTTCAGCTAGCAGAAAAATAAGTTAATATTTCTGAAAGATAAGTCTATTACAGAGGGGATGAGAATGATTAAATTATATTTGGTACATCAGGTACAAATATCATATTACATTGTACAATTAAAACACATTGCTGGGCATCAATGGCTCACACCTATAATCCTAGCTACTCAGGTGGCTGAAATGGGAAGGTCAAAACCAGCCTGGGCAGGAACGTCCCTGGGCAGGAAAGTCTGTGAGACTCTGATCTCCAATAAACCACCAGGAAACCGGAAGTGGCTCTGTTGCTCAAGTGGTAGAGCACTAGCATTCAACTGAAGAGCTCAGCGACAGCCCAGGCCTAGAGTTCAAGCCCCACCACTGACTGAAAAAAAAAAAGAAAAGAAAAGAAAAAGAAAACCACAGAAAGAAGTCCTTCTCTTGCATTCATGAATGCTTGATCATCAATACACTGGGCTGAAATAGAAGTGACATAGCTGTGTTCCCCAGTAGTCTGTAGTGAAAACCTGTTTCTTGTCCCTTGAAGCTTCTGATAATATTTTGACTCACTTTAGTTTATCCCTGTATAGTCTTGGTATTTTTTGTTTGTTTGTTTGTTTGTTTGTTTGTTTTGTCTTCCTTTCCTTCTATGCAGGCTCTAAGCCTCTCAGATATATGTGATTGTAGATTCAACTTCATCTTGTAAGCTAACATTAACAGATTGCAGGGTTTATATGATGATATCTTTCAAAGGACCACTATTCAGCCTACCTCCACATGCTGATGGCAATAATCACTGAGAATTCTGTGGAGAGAGATGACTGAACATTACAGCAGCTGAGAAGGACAAGTGGAGGTGGAGTGGAAAATAAATTTTGATAGGAAAAGAGCCAGAACACAGAACACATAAAAAGGAGCAGACAATCAAAGCACAAAATGGCCCTGAAGGAGGCCAAGTGACAAATGAAAGAAAACAGTGTGACACAAGCAGCTATTAAAGAAGTGAATTTCAATAGGTGTGTTTAAAATAAGGTACATTTTCATGAAGAAAGCATGCTCATTTTAGTTCTATTTATACCTCTGAATTTATAACAGTGAAAATAATTCATCTTAATTTGATCATGACAAAAGCTAAAGTACCATTAACAAGTATGGTTTGTTTTTGGTTTGCTTTTCCACACCTGTGAAACTTTTTGTCTTCTATAACTGCCAAACTTAGAAGTCTTATGCAGAGCTACTCAGGCGACTAACACCAAAACAATGGATAGATCCAGTGGTCCTCGAAAACAACATCCCATGATCATTCCAGAACTAGAGAGGCACATGTACCATTTCATCAAGTCCTTGGTTACGTATCTGAGAAAAGTCCCCGTGAGAGTCAAGACACTCACAGACAACTACTCTGCATAGCTTCATCACACTCTACAGCATAATTCTTGACCTTATAGACAAGATAGAACAGTAGCTGGTGTCAAATGCTATCTACATATCTCTTCCAAATATACTTGAATTCCTTTCTGATATTCTTTCAGTGATAAGGAAAAAAAAAACTTTATTATAATCTCCAAAGTGAAAATTCAGCTGTGATTTTTAAACCATTGTTGTGGTCTAATTCACATGATGTGGTTCTAAGTGAGATCCGCTGATCCTGAAAAATAGGTTGCATATTTTCAGAGAAATATTTGGTAGAAATACTATTTTTTTCTGGAGAATTATACAGAACCAGAGAGCACACTAGCAAAGGAAATGAAGTAAAAAAAAAAAAAAAAACTTTTCAAGAGTTTCCATGTGTCCTTTGCCAGGATAACCTTCAGAATAAACCCATAGGGAATTGGGCAAAAATTCAGCTTATGCTGGGTGCGGGTGGCTCACACCTGTAATCCTAGCTACTCAGGAGGCTGAGATCTGAGGATCATGGTTCAAAGCCAGCCCTGGAAGGAAACTCTATGGGACTCTTATCTCCAATAAATCACTAGGAAAACCAGATGTGTCGTTGTGGCTCAAGCGGTAGAGCACTGGCTTTGATCTGAAGAGTGCAGGGACAGTGCCCAAGCCCAGAGTTCAAGCCCTACAACCAACAAAAAAAAATAATTAAAAAAAAATCTGTTTATGAGGAGATGTACTGCTCCTCTATCTGACCATTGTTGGAGAGTGGCAATTTACCATATTGCACTCTCTGAAGTGTGATAATGAACAACATATACACTTCTCAATTTAGTATAGCCTTAACTTGGCCATGAGGTCTGATGCTCCATTCCTGGGTCGTTTTTTATTTCTACTGAGCCCAGAGTTCTTGGATAGGGGTACAGTAATCAGTGTGCAAAAGACTCCTCCAGGATTATGAGTACAGCTGGTCCCTACCTATAGTACTCTACCTTACCATTTTCTACCTTCCCAGTAAAGTGAAAGCTATACACATTTGCTAGAAACTATATTTCATATTCTGAATAATGATATATTCCTGGGCTAAGGTTTTATGGTACAATACCATAACTCCAATCACCACATGATCCTCAGAATAAATGTATGAAAGTATAATCACCAGTATATTATGTTTAATAATATTCAATACTTTATTATACAAGGGACACATGTGAGTGACATGATTTTGTCTAACTGTAGTATAATATGAGTGTTCTGAAACTGTTTAAGATTGGCTAGGCTATAATCTACAACTATCAGCAGGTTTTGTATACTAAATATATAAAGTCGGTTGTGGGGCTTGAACTCAAGCCTAAGCACTGTCCCTGAGCTCTTTTGCTGAAGGCTAGCTTTCTACCACTTTAATTGGAGATAAGAGTCTCACAGACTGTTCTGCTGTGGCTGGCTTTGAACCTTGATCCTCAGATCTCAGCTATGATTCCAGGCATGCACCACTGGTTACCAGCTTTCAATATATTTTTTGATATAAGTTATTTTCAATAACCAATAGGTTGTTGAGATGTAACCCCTTGAGTTGAATATCAAGTAGGCTTCATTGTACCATGAGTCAACATCTATGCTTTTTATATCATTATAGTTAAAAGGGTGTTTATCAAACATTTAAACCCAGTTAAGTTATAACTAGAATATAAGCTATTATTTACCTAAAATATCTACTTAAAAAATCAACATGCACATGTATTTTGTCAACAGTATTATTTTCTCTTTTTTGTATTTTTTTACATCAGTGTTTTTAAATTGATAAGATGGTCAGAAATTTTTGCAGATGACCATGCTATCCTATGTCTATTGTTATGTGTCTGCTGGGCATGGGGGGGGGAAGTTTTGGGGGAGGTGTGGCAAGTACAACTCTTTAAGATCTCTCATGTCAGTTCTGTTGCTTCTTGAACTGATAATTAATAGTCCTTAACTATGGACCATATAATTTAGTCTTCACAATAACTATATGAGACTAATTTATCACTCAAAATAGGATTTTTTCAAGTATGAACAGGTAATGAAAATTGTACAACAAATGATGTATTTAGGGACCGTAACTGACAGACTATGATGGATGATTGATTGCCTTACATGTGAGGATTACTTTATCCTGGTGTGTAGTTAAGGACATTGGGACACAGTCATAGCAGAATCAGGACTGGCTCACAACGAAGTCTTCCTGGAATCCATACTCTTAATTACAGGCTCAAAGACTCAAGTAAAATCAACAGAATGCCAAATATAAGGCAACTTTTAGGGAGGGAGATTAAAATATCAGTTATTTACCTTATTTGAAGTATTCCATTGTAAAACTAGTTTCAGCTAAAGAGATAACATTTTGTTTGTCTTTAGGTTTCACTTCAACATGAAGCTTTTTGAAAAATAAACATTCTTCACACTCTGTTTTAACTAGATTTGCCATGTAGTTAGCAGTCTCACTGTCTTGCATTTATGAAGAAGGTAAGAAATTAGGAATGTGTTTCTTACATTTTGCAAAGAGGTGAAAAGGAGAGGCTATCTAGATTGCACATAATTAGATAACAGCCATTAAAGTGCCCATAAATTAGCAAAGGATATTGCCTATTAAATGTAAGTAAACAAAAATAAAAAGAGAGTTTTGTTTTAACTACTTTTATTTCTTGGAGAGTTCACCAGAACTAAGTAGGGAGAAAAACACTGTTCTGATTTCATAAAGGTGTCAGGATAACAACAAATTAAGTGCATTTGAATTTTCAGAATGACCCTTCAAAGCTACATTTTGGGCATTTGTTATTTTCTATCTGTTCCTCTTATGTATGGCAGGTAAAGCATGCCTACATCTGAGATATATGTCCATACTTGAAAACCCATTTAAAAGATCATGAATTAATTGTGATATAACAAAATGTTAATCTGGGAGGAATGAAGATTAGCCAAAGCAGAAAGATTGGACACAACATTCAAAGCAATGTTGACAAATTCTGCAGGAGATTTACAAAGAACAAACAATCCTTCTATAGTTGAGGGGAGAAAAATAGGTCAAAAGAAGAAATCATCCTGAAAATATGCTTATTGTGTTTTATTATGCTTAGAGTTTAAAGAGTTAACGCTCAAGAGTTTAAAGGATTAATAAACAAAGGAACATTGTGAAGAAAGATTTTAATTCTGGAAAAAAATGCTATAACAAAATATTCCTACTATCTTACTGATATTTGTGTTCTTAGACAAGAAAAAACCATGTGCTACATCACTTTGCTACTCAAGGAGGCAGCTGAAAATACACTGGATTTGATCCTCCAACTTGACCCTGGGTCTAGTGTCTTGAGAAAAAGGAGAGATACACACAGACACCCTGCCACCAAGTATGGCTGAGGTTAAAAGTGCTGTCATTCTAAATAGCCCTTCCATTTGCCTCTCCTACATTTTAGAATAGAAATTACTGCCCTTGGCATGAGTATGAAGCAAAAGTCAACATTCTCCCCATCCTCCCTTCCTCCGTTTTATTCATTCGTGCAACTACAAACCACTGAAGGTCGGAGAAACCATCCCTTCAGCCCTTACCTCACACATTGCCTCAGTAGTTGGTGAAGAGAAAGGTCTCTTCTACTCCACCTTAATTTTCTCTAAACTACTTCCTGAATTTAATGCACTTCTTTGTATTTTGCTTGGGCATGTATGTGTATTTGCTTTTTAAATTAGAGTCAAATTCTGGATATGCACATTTTTGAGACAATCACACAAACAACTCTAATAAAATAACTAACAGCATAAAAGACAGGATCATTTAGTAAAGACACTTTACATTTTCAGGACAAATTCATGGGCCAAAAATTTTTAATCACTCTAAACAGTTATTTTTATGAACATTTAGAATAGGAAAGAAAAAGTCAAGTTGTACTTTAAAAAAGAAGAAGAAAAAATAATCCAAAACTAGCCTCTGCATGATTCACTGGAAATTCATCCATATCTCTGAATGGTTTATGGCTAGATAAAATATTTGTTGCAGGTGTGTTGATTTTTTTGGCCATGTTTGCTCCAATGAATTTTTTAAATAGTTACCAGAAACTCACACAGATTTATCTCTTTATATCCAAGAACAGCTTAATAAAGCTACTGTATTCATATGAGTACTTATATCTATTAAACATTAAGAATATATGGGCAGTTATTTCCTTTTTGTAGACCTTTGATCACTTAACAGTGTTTTGATATAATTTGGTGGATCACACCAGTTATAAATAGAAGCCAGTGTAAAGGAATTTACTGCAAACTACATAGAGAATTTTTACTAACCCAAAAGGTCTCTAGAAAGACTTACAGTGTCTATTGCATAACATGTGCATAATGTGCATTAATATCTTTTTTTTGGTTGGTCATGGGGCTTGATTTCTGGGCCTGTGCCCTGTCCCTGAGCTGTTCAGCTCAAGGCTAGTACTCTACCACTTGAGCCACAGTGCCACTTCCAGTTTTGGAGATAAGAGTCTCATGGACTTTCCTGTTGGGGCTGGCTTTGAACTCGATCCTCAGATCTCGGTCTCTTGAGTAGCTAGGATTACAGGCATGAACCACCAGCACCCTGCTGGTTAATGCCTTCTTATTAAATGTGATGATTCTACATACAAGCAAAGATATTCCCAAGTACAAAAATTCAATCAGGTTTGTAATGGTATTTTTCCCTGAAACCACTATTTTGTTAATAAATGGAACTAATATATGAAGAATTTTCCTGGGCAATTATAAGACTCAGCCACCTTGATGGCTTTCAGACATGGAAACAGATATTAGTCATTGGTTACCAGTGATGACTTGTACTCCTAAATTAACTGCTTCTAGTTGGGTGTTATAAGTAGGTGTTTCGAACCTCTGGAAATATCTGGACCAAAATTTCTTTAAGTAAAGCTCAACAATACTTGCTTTATATCCATCTTCCAATGGCACTAAGTCAGACATTGTGGAGAAACATGGATCTGTATCACAACAGAACAAATACCTTTGCTGAGGAATTCTATTTGATTTAACTGGTGACTACACACTAGACCCTAAGGAAAATCTTTAATCATATATATGTGCACACAGAATCCAAGTCTGAGACACCACCACTGAGAATAATACACAGAAAACTAGAGCACTATTCTCCCGGCAGCTTACAATCGGAATTTTTAGTCCTTTTTGAAAAGGAAGTCATTTTTATTATCACTATTAAAATTATTATTGCCGATTAAGACACTATTAAGTAAATCATGAACATCAGCAATTGGAGGCTGCCTAAAATGAAAAAGTCATCTAAATCATGCCTAAGAGAAACTGAAGAAGAGGTGAGTTTTAACAGGATTTACTCAAGCCTTAAAGCTGCTAGGTACACATGAGGGTTGTCATTAGTCCAAGTCCTCTCTGAGATCCTGGGTGATTAATTAGATCAAATGCCCATCAGTCTAAACTATCAACTTTACCTAAATAGATATGTTTCCATTTGCATTCCCATTTCCTCTTATTTTTGGATTCTTGGTATGGGGGGGGAAACAAAGCTTTTGTCTGTAAATTTGAGCATCTCGAACTCCTCATCATGTAACATAGAAGGGTACATTAAAGATTTGTGTTCCTCAGAGATGCAGCAGGGATGTGGTTTGTCCCTTCCTGAAACCCCCAAACATTACTTAGTTTTTAATTTTTCACACTTTTTATTCTCCTCTTTTACCTTTCTCACCATTTAAAATTTATTTTCTAAAACTCTGTCTTGAGACAAGCATTCACCATACAATATATAGGTGATGAGTTTAAGAAAGTGTCATAAGTTCAAGAAATTTGGTATGCATGTGTGTGAAAAAGAAACATATCTATTTTTACTATACAAATGAAGCTGGATTGTGGTTTTTACATATACACATACATATTTAGGCATTTTTCCTCAATGCTTTATGAGTCTAGAAATCACCACTTTCCATGTGTAGGACAAACTTCTTATGCAATTTCAGTTTAGCTTTCTCAGGATTTGGGTCGTTTTGGAAAATCACTGTATAAGCTCCCATGACAGTACACATTTTTTGCCTTGTCATTTCCAAGTTCACCCTGAAGATTGGCTTCAAGCCTTGGGTGGACATAGTGACTTCCATAGGCTAAAGAAAACCTTTCCTCTCCAGCCAGGCTTGAGACTCAAACTCTCCCTCTAGGGCTTCATGATTACAAGAACTGAATTTCCTATGTTGTAAATGAAGATAACGAAAAGGCAGATTTAAAATGCAGTACAAAGCTTTATCTCATTGGAAGCAGGGGAAGAAAGGGTGTATATTTTCCATTAACAACTTTGGAGACACACATCTTCAAGCTTAGTAACGCGTTGTGGCCACCTGTGTTGACACACTTCATTAAACTGTTTCCTGGATCCCCTGGATGGTAAGCTGCTCTCAGCATCATTCACAGGCCCTTATTTGGTGAGAAGCACTTCAGTCTCCTGCGTCATGGCTGGCACAGAAAATATTTCTAAGCTACACTGAAATTTAGAACTCTCCAATACCTCTCACATTTGGTTTAAGGGTTCCTTTGTATTGTCTGCCCGACACAATTTATGTTTTAAATAATGGAGCTTCAAAACTGTCTCATCTATGGAGTTATGAATCATTTAAACTTGGTAAGAAATATTCTTCATTAGTAGGTATAAAATGTAAAGTTCTTTGTTAGTAAGTATAAAATGTAAGGTTCTATTTACACTGAATCCACTTACCTTGTAACAACATAAGTCTTAGTGGAGTGATCAATAAGTGCATGAAGATTGTGACATTTATATTCAACTTATTATTCAGCAATAAGTCTCTATGTCCTAGGAGACATTAGCTAATGCTTAGTTTTTACTGCATGAACTATGACCATTGTCTCACTGACAAGTGTGTAATCGTATATTTTTTAAAAATGTTATGTATCTTCTCAAAGCCAACTACTTTCTACTTCTTTATTCAAAATTTAACAAAGTTATTGCTTTCCCAAAATATATCGCTATCTCAATTGTAACTATATTTCAAGGGTAATCTGTGGTAACAAGAGGCCCTAGACATAAAAAGGATTCATCTGTGACCTCAAACTATTTTTAAACAAGAGGAGAAACTTGACTTAGCCTGGTAAAACTCATGCACTGAAGGTTACAGGAATTACTCTGTTTCCATTCAATAACATTAGAACAATCTCCATCAGTGAGCAAGATCTAAGATTAACTGGCAGAAGCCCAAAGTAGAGGTTTCAGATCCAAAACCACAGAGGTCAAGGGTCCTGGGCCATTACTCTTCCTTTAGTGTCAGAAACCAAACAGGCAAGTTCATTCAATCAGAGGGGAGGAACACTAAAGACCAGGCCACCCACATGAGCCTTTGTTGGACTACTTGGTTCTTGGCATAGGACAATGCCATTAAAATAGGTGTTGTGGGGTGTGAAAAATTCTGTTTGGGCAACCTACCACTTGGTGAGTGCTTTTCCTCAGTAGTTATCGGCCATGCAAATTTTCTACATTTCCTCTTTAACTGGTATATGTTTATCTAGTGCTGGTAACTTTGACATGTTTTTGTGGGAGACTTTAAATCAAAGGCACACAGAATGAAATAGCATGGTTTTTCAGTGGATGAACAAAAGATTTTATCCAGTTGACCAAACACATGAAAATCCACGCGAGCTGATGAAAGCATTCCTTGGCCATTTTGTTTGCTGACCAGGACACTGGTGGACAGATGGTGAATACAGACCCATGGAATATGTTCTTTCCTCCTTCATGTAGAAAAATTTCTACTTTTACATCCATGAATGATTATCTGCAAACCATTAAAATATCTATCTTTAGACAGAAAATCATAATATACAGAGAGAATATGTATTTATATGTCTGAAGAACACCTGCTTCATCAGAAGGTGTTTCTGAAACCTTATTATATATCCAGTAGAATATAATTAAGTCACTTCTAATAAGTTTTAGCTAAGCTTGTCATTTAACTGCATGATATCATATGTTTACTTGCAATAATTAGTCTAGGCCTTGCTTTTGATATGCAACAGAATATCCAAATATTAGCAATGACTTCATTTTATGTCTATATAACATTTTTTTAAGAAGTAGTGATGGCAATGTATCAAGTGAAACATATAAAAAGCCAGCTTCAAAACAAAGCCCAGCTTTGTTCACATACATTAAATAGTTGAAAATTTATTAAGAATGCTAATCTCAAATGTCATTTACTGTAAATATCATTGAAATAGCAGCATATTCATTCTTTCAAATATAAGTTTTGAGTGTTTTATTTGACAACTTCTGTACTAGACTTTGAGAATAAAACACTGAATTCAACAATGCGTCTTTTTTTTTGAGAGAGAGATTGGAATCAATACTCAATTTAATGATGCAAAGGTTGTTGTTAGTAAAAACATGTTTAATTATCCAATAGTTAGGAAAAAATATGTTAAGAAAATAGCACAAAATGTAGACGTAAAAGATAGAGAAAAACTAACATCACCTTCTATGGAACTTCCAAAATAATATGGTCACACAAAATTAGTTTTATTTAATTCTATGCATTGAAGTTGAGTTTTTAAAATGTCATTCTATTATCTCCACTTCTAAGCTACAAAACTTCCTTCTGACTTTTCTGTAGAAGATAAGTAACTTGTTCATTAGAACTTGGTGTCAATGCTCAGGCCTGAGAAAAATTCCTCAGTGAGGGCAATGTCTTTTTTTATACATAATGGTCAAATTTAAATTCAAAGAAATTTAGTTGTACCATGAAAGCCATACTAATTTTACTAAATTATTTTCCTAATTTAATAAATGATTAGAATCGATGCTAAGTATACTCAGTTTTATGTTCACTTGTTTTCAACAGTGTATTTCCTTAAGTGATGCCACCTTACTAATGCCAGGATTATTATTGTGCTCTGTGATGGAAGCAATGTGATTTTTTTAGTCAGACCTCAGGAAAGGTGCCAGGGCAGCTAAGAAAGTTGTCTGATTTCACTGGAGGTTGCCAGGACATTGTGGAGAAGCCAAACATTAGCTTTGTGTTGAGGGAACTCCTTCCCAGGGCTGCATACAACTCAATAACTCATTGTCAAAAAAAAGCCAGAAGTGGCATTGTGGCTGGAAGGAAGGAAGGAAGGAAGGAAGGAAGGAAGGAAGGAAAGGAGAGAGAGAGAGAGAGGGAGGGGGAAGAAAGAATGGAGAAAGAGAAAGAAAAAGAAGGAAAATTAGTTGTAACACAGTATGTTGTAGTTTTTCCCTCAATTCTCTTTTGAAGTCTAAGAGATAATTTATGATGTGTGAGGTTGAATGGATGTGGTTGGAAGTAACGTGACAAAAAAAGGAAAAATCTCTCAATAGGTTCTATGATATGAAGTCTCCCTCAAGGTGACTCTTGTATCCAATAAACTACTCAAAGTAGTTGGAACTGGTGCTGTGGCTGAAGTGGTAGAACACTCTCCTTGAGCAAAAGATGCTCAGGGACAGTGCCCAGGACCAGAGTTCAAAGCCGCATGACCAGGGAAAAAAAATCAAGAGAGGAAGCTGGGAGTTAGGGAGGAAAGGAGTCTTTTCTGATGTTGGGACTGACTCAAGTAGAACATGTCTTTTGTTTTATTATGATGGAGAAGTTTTAAATGCTACCTGAAGTTCAGGCTGGCCCACAGATATGTACCCCTCAACCTCTGAAGTGATCAAGACAATGAGGTAGTTGTCAGTAATTGTAAATTGCAGAGTTTCTAAATGAAATATAACTTGCATACATTTCTCCACACAAAATATCTGTAAATGATTTATATCAGGGTGCTGAAAATATTATTACTAAAAAATGTGAATGCTCGAGACGGGCACCAGTAGCTCATGCCTGTAATCCTAGCTACCCAGGAGGTTGAGATCTGAGGATCAAGGTTCAAAGCCAGCCCAGGCAGGAAAGTCCGTGAGATTCTTATCTCCAATAAACCACTAGAAAACTGGAAGTGGCACTGTGACTCAAGTGGTAGAGTGCTCACCTTGAGCTAAGGGACAGCGCCCAAGCCCATAGTTCAAGCCCCATGATCAAAAAAAAAAAAAAGAATGTGAATGCTTCCATACTGTCTGTAGTAGAGAGGACATATGAAAATGTCACTTTTTTTTCTGATTTTCAATATTGCAGAATGCAGATGACAAACACCATATGCATTTTCTCATTTAATCAGCTTAGGAAGGCAATGCTATTTGTTTCATATAGATGATGTGAGAGAGAAAGAGAGGAACAAGAGAAAGAGGAGCAAGAGGAGAAAGGAGAGAAGGAGAGACAGAAAGAGACAGAGAGACAAAGAAAGAGAGACAGAGAGACAGAGAGAGACAGGGAGAGAGAGAGGCAATTTGTCAGGGTCTTTTGAGCAACACATGGATAGAACTAATAATGTCTCAAAGGTCTCTCTACCAGGACCTATCAACCTACCAGGGACTCTGAGAGCTCAGGAAATGAATGAGAAGCACCTATGTAATTGTAAATACCCTGAAGAGGCCTGCAGATTGCTGAGACTTTCTTAGCATCAATCAGTGTTAAGAGATAAGAACTTGAGAGAGTTCAGCCCTTCCAGGAATTTGCTGTCTAATTGATGTGATTGCTCTTAACTGAAAAGCTCCACCACACAGCCTGAATCTTTTGTATAAACCTGGAGTACAGTAAATGCCTAGGGCAGCTGTGGTCAGGGTTTATCTCCTGACTCTTTGACTTGGATCTTGCAAGAGAAAAGGTAACATTGGGAGGGTGGGCAAAGGTGTCACTTGGGACTGGCAGGAGCTAGACCAAAGCTCTTGACAGGCCCTATCAAAAAAGCTATATTTCTGCATAAATGAGAATATGTACCTCTCTTTGACACCATGACTCATTAATTTTGTTTTAGAATCAAAAGTCACTGCTGCATCTCGTGTAGAGTCTTCCTGTAGGTAAGGAAGGTCAGGTAATGAGTTAGGCCTGGGTGATATGCTTCCACTTCGATTACCGTAGCTAGCAGAGGAGATCAGAGTGAACTCCACGCAGCAGGGACGCACAGTCTATTCCACTTGTAGCAGTGGACCTCGCGCTACCCAATGTTGCAGTTTGTGTAAGACAATCTAGGTTTTTATGTAGAACGTTTAAAAAGTTGACTCAAGGATCATCATCATTGTCATTGTAAAAAAAAAGCAACAAAAAGTGCTGTGTAGACAAAATCAGCACAAACTGGAGAATGCTTTGTAAGACAGATGTCTGAATCGGATCTATAGACCACTGATTTATGATTTCTGCCCTGTGTAGTGAGGCGCTGTCTCCTCTCTGACCGCAGTTTAAACCCTTTTTCCCTAGCTCTTTGCATCTTTACCACAGTGTTCTTTTTACGTGGTCTCAGATTTCTTAAGGATCCATTTTGGGTCTTCTTTCCTTCTAGTTTTCCATGCTAGAGTTGGGTCCTTCTTTTTTGTAAAACCTCAGCTCATCTCTTTTCAGTAATAATTTGTTTTGAAATTTTAGTATTCATAAATTATATTATTCCATGGTTGATTTAATTAACATTAAGTTGGTTTGCAATTTTAACTTCTACTAAGATAAAACATGTAACAAACATAGTTCAGGTCTCTGCTCACCAAAAAATAAAAATGTTCTTAGATGTACTCAGTAGCTCTTAACAGTTCCTGCATGCCTTAAGGATAAAACTTTTTTTTATCGTCAAGGTGTTGTACAGAGGAGTTACAGTCACATAAGTAAGGTAATAACTACATGTCCTGTCAAACTTGTCCTTTGTGTCACCATTCTGTTGTTCCCATTCCCTTCCCTATTTCAAATAAACGTGTGTACAATACCAGGGTACCAATGCAGTGTGTGTGTATACATATAAACACAATGGAATTCTATGCTTCCATCAGGAAGAAAGACACTGACCCCTTTGTTAGGAAATGGAAAGGAAAAAAATTATATTAAGTGAAATAAGCCAGACCCAAAGAAACATAGGTCCTATGGTTTCCCTTATTTGCAATAATTAGTATATGTCTAGGATAATCTTATCAAATGAGCAGAGTAGCTCAATAGCTATGTACATATGACCATATAAGATGAAGCTAAGCGAAATGAACTCTAAGATGTGGACACAAGGGGTTTTTCTTTGTTGTTGTTTTTAATGTACCATGTGATTTTTTTTGTTTATTTTGTATGCTCTTCCCACTGTGGAATATCCCCTTTTGTCACTGTATACAATGAGATGTATAAGACACTATGTTGAAAACGATGGTGGGGGGAGGTGGGAGGGAGTTGGATGGGATTTGGATGGGAGGTTGGGGAGGTAGGGAGGGAAGGGATGGTAGGAGAAGGTAACAATACTCAATAGGAAATGTACTTATTATCTTATTCATGTAACTGTAATCCCTCTGTACTGTATTGTATTTTTACAATAAATATATTAAAAAGAAATAACTTTTGAGTGCTGTTATTTTATAGATATGTATCAAACACTGAAATTGCCTGGTTTATCTATTTGTCTTCTTCACTAAATTTTCCCCTGGTCTTCATTGCTATGTTTGTACCCCTTAGCTCCTAAAACAGAAGTTGAAGTGTCCTAGGCACTAGGATAGTAGAATAAGCAAATAGAGATGAGCGTCATGTACAAATGGGAGTTATAATGAAGCATAGATTTGAGCTGGCTCTCACTGGAAGCTTTGCCTACAAGCCAGTGAATGGAATTGATCAAGTAAGCCTGCAGAAAAATTCTCCTAGTTACCCAGGAGGGTAGGATCTGAAGATCTCAGTTCAGAGCCATCCTGGGAGGACACATCCCAGAGATTCTTATCTTTAAATAACTAGCAAAAGCTGGAAAAGAATGCATGGTTCAGTGGTAGACCACTAGTCCTGATCAAAGAAAGCTAAGCAAGAACATGTGAGTTCAAGCCCCCCCCCACTCTCTCTCCCTCCCTCCCTCCCTCCCTCCCTCCCTCCCTCTCTCTCTCTCTCTCTCTCTCTCTCTCTCTCTCTCTCTCTTCTCTCTCTCTCTCTCTCTCTCTCTCTCTCTCTCTCTCTCTCTCTCTCTCACACACACACACACACACACACAAAACTATTATTTTATAGTAAAAGATATAACTTTCACCAGGTCTTGAATCTACTTTTTCCTTGATTTTCTGAATAGGGAGAAGTCTCTAAATTTTGTGTGTTTCTCACAACTATAAATACTAATGTACTAATGAATGAGGTCACATCAACTTAAATGGAACACTGACAGAAAACACAATTTAGCTCATTAGTTAAGCATGACAAATTTATAGCCAGAAATTCATGTTGACTTTTACCAAGGACCATAAATTCAAGGTGGCCAATATTATGTAGTCTGAACTCAGTCAGGCAAAAAATACACATATTCCATCATGCAAGCCCTTAAAGCAAGGGGTGTGGTATCTGTACGTGATCTCCAGAACCTTTTTCTTCCCACTCATGGAGAAAAGTCTCTACACTCATTAGAGAGTTTAGAATGCCATTAGAGATATTTAAAGTAACATTCTAATGGCACATTCTTCAAAGTGCCTTTTTCTTCTGTGTGTTTTTAAGATACAAATCCTTTTATGCTGTTAAGTATTGGAGGTCTAGTGTCAAACTCTTATGCTTAACTTTAAATCCAAATTATGTGTATGGTTTTGTGGAACCAATTGTATGCCTTACTTAAAGCAATGAGATATTAGAAGTCCTGCTGCAATGCTAAAAGTTTAAAATAATTTGTATTCTGATATTTACAACAATCCCTTATATATGTATGTCCTGTAGATATTACCTGTCACCCTTCTGACATGATAGGTAGCAAAGGAAACTGACTATGAAGGACTAACTTTGCAAATAAACCTCCAGGAAACTCTTATCAGCTCATTTAGGATGTCTGAGCTTCCTTCTTTAAAAGTTAAAAATAAAAGCAGAACTTGGCTTATTTCACTTAAGATGATGATCTCCAATCCACTCATTTTTCTGAAAATGAAATAAATCTGTGATTTATGATCAACTTATACTTCATATATAAGTATATATGTATATTATGTTATACTTATGTATGATATAATATTTTTTATAATGTGACATATTTTTATCTATCTATATCTATACTGATAGATATGGATATCTATATAGATATTGAGCTAACTTTTAAAATTTTATTTATGTTTTGGTGGTACTGGGGTTTGAACTTAGGGCTTTATGCTTGCTAGGCTGGCATTCTGCTCCCAACTCATGGCTCCAGCCCTCTTTCTCATTGGTTACTTTTAAGATGTCTTCCTTCCTGCCTGAGTGCCTGAGTCTCTTTCTACCTACTTTAGACTTCCTGTAATTGCTAAGATGACAGGATCTCACAACCTCATCCAACTTCTGTCTTTGGTATATTTCTGCCTGGGATGGTTTGGAGGCACAATCTTTTTAATTTCATTCTCTGCTGTAGGTTAAGATGACAGGTCCCTGCACCTAGCTTCATGTTGAGAATCAGCCTCACAAACTTTCTGCTGGGGCTAGTCTTTGCTCAAAATCCTTCTGCTCTCAGCCTCCAAGGGAGCTAGGATGGCAGATGAGCTCAGCTGACAACCAGATATTTTCACTTTTTTTGGTGGCTCTACATAGTGATTTCCATTGCAATTAAATTAGTTTATATTCTCACCAATAGTTGTTTGTTTTCTTCATGATAACCATTTTAATTAAGGTGAAATAAAACTTCAGTGCAGTGTTTGTTTCTTTTGTTTGTTTGGGCTTATGTTTTGCTTTTTACTTTTTGTCAGTACCAGGAGATCACATTTACTTGGTTTGCTTGCTTATCTGGCTTTTTCCTGGTTATTTGAAAAGAAGGTCTTGCAGTTTTGTCTGCCCAGGTTGGCTTTGGCCTGCATCCTTCTGATTTCAATCTCTTAAGTAGCTGGCATTACAGGTGTGAACCACTGACACCCAGATCTCAATGTAGTTTTGATTTTTATTCTTTGATGTCTAAGTATGATGAACTGCTCTCTTTATGTGTTTATTTGCCATTTGTGAGAACTGTACCTCAGGTGAGAACTGCTATGCCTATAAGATGTGCTCAAAAGTCCAGATATTGGTTGCGTATGTCCATATAAGAAATCTAGGCCTCAAATGAAAACAATAGCTATGAGACAAGAGTATAAAAAAGGGGGCTGGTTGGGAGATTAGCAGGGAGAAGAAGAAGGAAAAAGGAATGTGAGAGGATAAAGAGGGTAGAAAATATTATATATCTCTATGAACATAGATGTTCATGCACACACATATATTCTATCAAATGTTTCAAGTAAAGGAGGAAAGGGAGGAGATTCAAAGGAATACAACAGAGGGAGTAAAATTGTTCAAAGTATACTGTGTACCTCTGTAGAATCTTCACAATGAAACCCTTCTGCTATCACTAATACTAATCTTAAAATAAGAGCACTGTCTTCTTTCTTCCATTCAATTAAATGGAGTTATATTTAACAAATAAATGTTCTGAGTGAATTAATATGGTCCTTGGTTACATAATCTCCAAAGGAAAGTATTAGCATAGTGAAATATAGCACAAAGTCTGTACTGTTCTGATGAAAGCATTACTGTTTTATGGAGGAGAAAATAAGGTTTCTGTTGGTTGCATTAGACAAGATTGAAAGAAAAAGAAGGAACTTATCAGTTGGATTTGGGACACAGGAGGAAGCATTCCTTATGCACTCTTGGGGAAGTAAGTAACTCCACGCAGGGAGAACAGAAGTGATAGAGCCAGGTTTGAATGTAAGCAAAAGTGCTTAGTATGAAATGGTATGATGGAAACAGGTAGGAAAGCAGGGTAAGAACATTCACCTTGACAAGCTACAGGCCCAGACCTAGCTTTGCAAAAGTGGTCGGCATTGACAGGTAGACATTTGATCCTCTGTACAAACTTGGATAACAGGGAAAAGCAAGAGTTAGGGAGAAGACAAAATTACACCAGGAACAAGTTTACTTAAAATGAGAGTTCAAGACAGGGAATTGAAAAGGTAGAGCCTGCTGGTGCTGGTGGCTCACGCCTGTAATCCTACTCAGGAGGCTGAGATCTGAGTATCGCAGTTCAAAGCCAACCCAGGCAGGAAAATCCATAAGATTGTTATCTGCAATTAGCCACCCGAAAAACCAGAAGTGGTGATGTGGCTCAAAGTAGTAGAGAATTAGTAAAAGAGCTCAGTGACAGTGCCCAGGCCCTTAGTTCCAGCCCCATGACCGACTGAAAGAAAAGTTTGGACCCACAGGATCCCAGGCTCTTTTCAGTTTGAAGAAAGAGAGAGAAAGGGTTAGGGATGGAAGTAAGGTCGGAATCCCACAATGTGGAAAGATTTTTCTCAGGGAAAGGCTAAGTGGTTTGAGAAAGGAAGTAACACATCTAGTAATAAAACTCTATGGATTTCCATGCCAATAGGAGGAAAGCTGATTAACCAAATGGTATTGGCCTTGCTTCTGGCTATTCTGATTCACTCTCCTCCTGCCACAGCTCCTGGCATAGAAACCATAAATAAACATCAGTCCTTTACCTTTAATCCTGAGGGGCTCTGATAAAAGCTCTGGAAAAGCCAAGCATGTAGGAAATGGAAATGAGGCTTTGTAAGAAAATATCACCTACTATACATTAGCCTTCTTGGGTATGACTTTTTATGGGCCATAAATAATAAAGGAAACACAAAATTTGTATTTTTAACATTTAATAACAGATCTATGATAGGTTTATATATGAAGCCATCTCTGATTTTCTTGTAATGAGATGCTGAATGTCTTTGAGGGTAACCAGTACATTTTCACTAACATGTTGCAAGCTAATTATGTGCATTAAATTCATATGTGATTACTTGCAGCACTGCCAAATTGGTGCGTGCGTGGAAGAGGAGAGATTTACTTTAATTCCTTCATCCCAAGTGACTAAAAGCTTCACAACTCAGAATACTAAGGGTTTATTTAAATTACATTTTTGAGAAATCACTACTATCTTTACCATAATTAAAAATGTAGCTACTTCAAAAACAAGCAAGGAAGGTTATACTCTTAAATTCACATTTATCTTAAGGTTTAGGAATAGTAAATAATCTTTCTTGAAATGTCAGTGTGTGCATATGTGTGTGTATCTGTGTGAATGTTCATGCTCACAGCTTGAGACCTACCACTTGAGCCAGGCCTCCAATATAGAGTTTTGGTGATTATTTGGAGATGGAGTTTCTAGGACATTTCCAACCTTCCTGGCCTTGAATCTTCTTCTGACAGGTCTCAAATAGAATTTTTTATTTGTTTCACATTATATGGAATAAAAATGAATCTAATTGCCTAAAAATTGATTTTGTGACATTGGAATAATTTAGGAAGTTTCCTATTGCAAGCTGCAAAGAAGAAAGCTATTGGTGTTATGAAGGTATAAAATAGGAATCAGTAATAGTGTCCTAGAGCCAAGCTCAGTCGCTAGGATTTGGGGCTGATATTTGCTGACACAGAACAAGGAGAAAGGCATTTGAACAAAGGAGGGTGTGTGTTCAGTTAGCCATCTTGAGTGTGAGGGACATTGGACCTGTGGATGTTCACATGGGTACCAATTGCAAGTGCATCATTCTATAGAAGAATGCTAGACTCAAAGAGACCTAGACTGGAGGTCGGTGTATCACCACCACCATCAACAACAAAAAGTTGGAATTTCAAATTGCATTATATTGAAGCCATTTTTTTTTACCACTAACATAGCAGCAGCAGCAGCAGCTTCCAAGAAAATAGAAGTGATATTTCCTCTGAGTGTACTCTCAACTCTTACAAGAAATTGTGGACAATTTTGGCATCACGGAGGGTTTCCACATGTGTCATTGATTAGGACAATGAATGTTCAGATGGCTACATTCTCCCTGAGCTCAGCTTTTGAGGTGAGGGAAAAAAAATCAACCCTCTCCAACACGTGATATTTATCTCAGTAATCATAGGAACAATTAACTACATTACAATTGGCCTCATAACTGCAGCAAAAAGTTGAAATAAGGTTAGAGAATTAGATGTATAGCGTTCCTTGTGGAACTGACCAATCAGTGCAGCTAAAAACTCTAATCAGTGAGTGCATTAAAATGAAGGCAATGAAGAGAGAGAGAATGCCAAGCTATGTTAAATTTGTTGTGACAGGGAAGCTTGTGGAATATCACAAAAGACTGAGGATGTTTATTCATATGCACTTTGTATCCATACGTCAGTACTGATGTCACTTACTGAGAAAATATCATGAGGTAAATTACTCATACAATTTTGTTGATTTAATCCTGGAATTCATTATCTCTGAATAAAATATGTTTTCCAGGAAAAAAGAAAATATATTTAAGTGTAGAGGAACATAGGCATGCCAGAATTGTCTATGTTCTTTTAACGTGTGTGCACTCAATAGAAGATTTATTGTAATCATATGTAACAGAACCAGAGTCAAAGCTGTCTTTAATCATTATAATTGATAGTACAGACTATTACAACTAATTTCCCAAAATGCCATTGATTCACTACTGTATGCAATAAATAACTACAATGGTTCCACAAAAATCTCAAATATTCTCAATTAATACAATACAATAAGATAGTCACATCAAATAACTGAGTCTTCTTTTCCTGGGAGTAACTTTATAAAAACATTTTTAGTTACTTTGATTTTCTTAGGAGCTGGACTGTAGTGATAATTGTCACATTGGTATACAAAAGAACTCTGCCTTATTCAGTTTCCCATTTTGAGATTTTTGGTACTTACATTCTAACTACATCCTGCAAATATTTAATCGACAATTCCAAAAATCAAACCACTTCTAAGTTTTAAATGACAAATTCTTCCAAACTGCATGATGGAATCATGTCTACAGTTATCCTGCTTAAAGATGTGCAAAGTATCCATTCTATATATGTGCCTTGCCCATTTTTCTCTTAGTAGCTATCTAAGTAATTGTCATAGTATGATAGTGCCGGTATTCAAGTAGCAATGACTTTGTCTAGTAATGGTGCCTAAGAGCAAGACTTGTGGTGTATAAAAGGCATCAGGGTATAAAAGAGAAAGGAAGATTAGCTCTAGTATTATACAACCACCAGGCAGACGGAACAGACAGAATAAAAACATAATTTATGTAAGGTTCTGTGCTACTAGTAGTTTCAGGCATCCATTGGGATCTTGAGAATATCTCCTGAAGAGTTGAGAGGGGGAGGTTGTACTGAATATGGCACTGACTGAAACAAAAACAAGAAAGGAAACAAAACAAAATCCCATTCTGGAACTGTATGGTGGTTGTTGTTTGAGACAGAGTATGTGGCCCAGGCTGTCTTGGAAATCCCTACCATTTGCTATCTACAGCATTGGGATTACTGGTTTGCCTAGCATACCCTGCAGGAATTTGTTTCTTTTGCTGTTACCAGGGCTTGAACTCTGCTTATTTGCTGCTGACTGGCATTCTACCAGTTAAGCCTGACTTCTAGTCTGTTTTTTTTAAACTGATTAATTGGGCATGAAGTGTAACAGAGTTTTCTGCACAGGCTAGCTTTGAACCAAGATCACTGCCTCAATCTCCTGCAGTTTAGGATTATAAGCATAAACCAGCCAGGCTGGAATTGTCAAGGAACACAGTTTTTGTGTGTGTATTTTATATTTCAACTCTGCCTCATAATTTACATGTTTGTTCACATACAGGCATATTCAAAAGAGATTTAATAATGTTCTTGATGCATAGGTATTGATTGAACATTTCATTATCTGTGAAGCACTACTGTCAAATATTTCTGGCCTCTTGTTAGAAGCTAAGTCAGAACTGGCTTCCCACTTAAGGAAGCCCGATTACCTCATGTCTCATTTCAAACAACTTGTTTTTCTTGTACACTTGGTGAGTTCAAGAGTTCTTTCTTGTTTTAATTGGATCTATTCTTTCTTCTAGCCTAACACCTATAATATAATAAAGATATCCAACCGATCTTTTTGAGGGTTATCTGGGAAGCTATTAAATATAAGTGTTTAATTTGGATGATTTTCACATAGAAATGGATATGTACATCATTTTATTTTTACAGAAAGGTCTGGATAGGGAAGTTCTTGGCAGGAAGTAACATTTACTTTAAGCTGTTTATGTAACAGAACACTGAAGGTAAAACACCAACAAGAAATAAACAAGGTTTCCATGTTCCCAAGAAAGCCAGAATTCTCTCTTCCACCAGGTAAATTAGTTTGAATGATTGCTTTCAGGGGAATTTTCCTCTAAGGCATTTGAAAAATGTTACACATTCAATGTGTAACATTGAAAAATGTTACACATGTACTTTTTGTTTTTTGCCAGTCCTGGGACTTAACTCAAGGTGTGGACACTGCCTCGGAAGCTCTTTTTGCTGAAGGCTAGCACTCTACCACTTGAGCCACATAGCCACTTCTGTTTTTTTTTTTTCTGAGTAGTTTACTGGAGGTAAAAATTTCCTGGACTTTCCTGCCCAGGCTGGCTTCGAACCTCAATCCTCAGATCTCTGCCTCCTTGATTAGGATTACAGCCATGAGCCACTGGTGCCTGGCTTATATGAACTTTTTAAAAATTTAGCAATAAACTCAAAGTCTACAAAGTAACAGATATTGTTTCTAACAAAGCAATGGCCTCTTGCCAAAACAAAAAGGAAATGGGCATACAGAGTCAATTCTAAATAAGTATGTCACATCACAGTATGTCACATCACAGGAGAAATTCAGGTTCTGTTGCAAATGTCAGAAGTACACACTTTGATTTAAACAGAACTTGAGACAAGATACCTGAATTATCAATTAAAAGTAATTGTACACACCAATGGCCTACGTTTCTAAGACAATAGTTTCTGTCCTTATTGTATAAACTTTTGTACATGTGAACCCTAATTGTCCAACGCATTTCTACATAGCTCATCTTAGGTCAACAGCCTCTGTATGGAATGACATTTGTGTTTTATATTATGACCCGCTTCTTGCTCTTCCTCCTACCTTGGATACAATGAGAGAGTTACAGTTTGCCCTAAGACAGGCTTTAATAGGCGGTTCACAAAGATTCACTGTTCTGTCTTTCATGGAAACAAAGCACATCTTGAAATCAGGAGGAGAGACTTTAAGCTGTTAACAGTCCTTCTCACTGTCAATTAGCCCAGCACTTGAAAGAATCATTACTCTTCTTTCACTTTTCTGACAAGAAATGTTCCTGAAATCTGTATCATATGTGACACACACTAAATCTTAAGTTGTTTGTTCCTGACCTGTAGGATTTAAGTCAATTTCCTAGCTACTTTTTAAGTAGAAGTTTCATTTCAGGAAAAATATTTGCAATGTTAACTTAGTACAATTTGTTGTACTTCATTCTAATCTATTCATAAGGTTTTATGTTACTGTCATAAAATACAAATACATAGAAAGTTATGTATAAGTATATATGAGTAATATTTACTATATCATATATAAGTATATATAAGTAATATTTTTATGTAAAATTCTCTTGACAGTATGAAATTATTTCACTATAACTGTCCACATGATACTCAAAATTACTCCAAAACCATAGAGATGTTAATAAAGAAATCAAGACAAAGTCATTTGATTGTTCTAGAGAGTATTTTAACTGCATAGTCTTTTTAAAATAATTGTTACACAACTTTGAGGTCTTCACAAATATCAGAGATTCTTACAGCATCTGTTATATTCCAATTTAGTGAGGAAGGGGCTAGCATGTGTGCTTCATAGACTTGCTTGTGGACAATTTGGTCCTGAAAATAAGAAGTCATCATCGTCCATTCACTTAAACAGGAAGGCCAGGAAAAGTGAGAACAGAAGCAGTCCGTCTCTTACAAATACTGGTATTGCTTTCAGCTAAGCCAGCACCAGCACCTAAGCCAGCACCAGCACCTGATGTAAACTCTAACCATGTATTAAACACAAAGAGTAATAAGGATATCTCCTTATAGGAGGATGTCTTTATTATTGCATTGGTGTATACCATAAATTTCTTCTTAAGGTCACAAGATTGTGATGATATACCAAAAACTGTGATAAAAATGCTGATTATGTAAGAAAACTGTGTACAGTACTACAGAATACTAAACATAGGTACCAGCAAAATACAGACTACATGCCCTACAGAAGGTTCAAAGAAAATCTTCATTCTCTCAAGAGTATAGCCATTTGGTTTGAGTTGAAGTTATCCCATTTTATGAAGTCATTTCATTTGAAAGATTTCAAACAGAACTCTATGGTTTTCTGACAGCAATTCTCTTTGGAATGAGACAGGTATCAAGGTTATTATTATGAACAATTTTGCTAACTGGCTCAATAGTGTCCCAGCTCACTATTTCCCTAACATATTTTTTCTGAAGCAGAATCCCACCTCATTCATAGAAACATAATTTAATGCTTGGTGTATTTAAAATGCAGATATTCTCCTGATTTCCCTATCTTAAATCTCTAGGTAAGTTTGGTCAGGAGTTATTTTTAAATTAACTTCTTTAAAACCTTCTTGATAAACCTGTATGCTGGTGAAATCATATATCAAACACATAGTTGAATAAACAGATGATAGAATAATTAGAATATATAGATGATATCCCAGTTCTGTGATAAAATAGTAAGAGTTCTGTGATGAGTTGTGAACACATGAGCCATTCAAAGTCATTGCTATACCTGTGTGAAATACTGCATCCCTGGACAGGGATTTACAAATTGTGCCCTGCATTCTCAATTCTACACATACTGTCAGAGAAACTTGCTGTATTTATTAATTTATGGCCTCTACTGCTCTAAACCAGTGAGGCTCCCTGCATACTCCTTTGGTCTAACCATCTTGTCACCACAGACTGTTCAATTGGTTTATACAAACCTGCTGTGCTAAGCATCTACAACAACAATCCTGCTGATGACATATTGGTTTCTTTAGTTTCAGCTGTTCCCGTTGAGAATTCAGAGCAGCTGTGTTTTTGTAATCTACTGAGTCTAGAACACACACTAGAGTATACCTACATTATCCATCTGAAATACTCTTAAGTAGAGAAACATAATTATTAGCAAGTATATCTGCTGTTTGAGATTCTAACAGTAAAGATCAATCAGCTAATGAATGATATGCTTGTATATATCAAATCTACTCTTTCACATGTATCTATTTCTAAATCTGATCTTGTGCTTGTCATGGGGGGGTGTACATTTAACACATATATAGGTAGTATGCATTAATCTATACACTAAGATAAAAAGCTTAGATGAAAGTTGTGTCATTGGAACTTCAACTTCTCAAGGAAGACTTGCTTTTTCAAGGCCTCTCATGGCAAATGATACTAGAAATTTCTTCTTGAACATGATTCAGATATCTAAAAGGTTATTAGTTAAATGTACTATATATTAATTAAATCAACTTTTCACTAGTTTATTCTAGTCCTTGAAAATAATGATTGAATTTGACCATGCCACTGTTTTCTAAACAGAAGCAATAATAAAAGAATTAGGATATTGTTGAGTTACAAATATTTATCAGATTTTCTCTTATTTAACATTGACTGATTCGATCTTTAAATGTGTGCATGCAACATGTAAGCCCATTGATCAGTTACAGTTAATTAAACATGGCATATATTTTCAGCACATACACTCTGAGCTTATCCATTTTGCTACCAGTGAGTTAAAATAAAATATTGTCTGGAAAGGTTTCTACTTCAATGTATTATTATCATTCCACAGAACAGATCCAGAACTTAAACTTTTTTTTACATCAAGTAAACTTAAATTTTCTTATATAAAATATTTAATGAGAAACTCCAGATTAAAAAATATATAATTGTTATATATTTTAATCAATCAATCAGGTGCCAGTGGCTTACACCTGTAATCCTAGCTACTCAGGAAGCTGACACCTGTAGCATCAAAGTTCAAAGCTAGCCTAGACAGAAAAATACTTGACTCCCATCTCCAAAATGATCAACCAAAAAGCTGGAGTGTGGAGACATGGCTTGTTCACCTGTGAACAAGCAAATAGGAATACAAGCAAGCATGAATCCCTCAGTTTAAACCTATTTGACAGAAAATGAATAGATGATAGAAGGTACATAGCTATCATCAGACAGTATTTTAATAGATGAAACTCACCATTTAAGATATTATTCAAAATTTCAATTTGGCACAACAAAAATAGTATAAGACAACGCATCACAAAATAGAACACAGTATGTTTGAATGTCCCTCACTGTGATTCTATCTTTAATAACTATATTAAACTTAGAATAAAGTAAAAATTTAAATTTATTTTTTAAATCCCTAAACCAAAGTGAAAAGCATGAATGAAATACTCCAGTCAAAACATTATAGTATATCTAACAAATTACAGTATTAAATAATATAGTGATCTTAAGACAAAGGTTAAAGATTACTTTAGGTCATATCAATTACTAAGGGTTCCGCTATTCTTTGAGTTTAGTGTAATATAGATTTGTGAAATCAATTGAAAGGACTGCTTACCCCAAGTATAAATTGTAATTGAGATTATATAGTATATATGTAGATTTTTACATATATATGATAAATATGTAAAATATGTAAAATCTATATATATATAGTATCAAATATGTGGTATAGCAAAAAAAATCCTTTTTTTTTTTTTTTTTTTGGTCTATCATGGTGCTTGAACTCTGGGCCTGGGAGCTGTCTCTCAGCTCTTCAGCTCAAGGCTAGCACTTTACCACTTGAGCCATTTCCGGTTTTCTGGTGATTTATTGGAGATCAGAGTCTTACAGACTTTCCTCTCCAGGCTGGCTTTGAACCACAATCCTCAAATCTCAGCCTCCTGAGTAGCTAAGATTACTGGCATGAGCCTTTAAATACATTTAATTCCTACAATATTGGACTATATGATTTCTTCGATATTTTATGATTATAATTTCAGTATTATTGACACAATCAACAAATTCAGAAAATTAATGTAGCAGAGACACAGCTAGAAGTTAGGAAATATAGAGAAAGTATCTATCTATCTACCTATATATCTATCTATAATAGTTATCAAAGGAGAAAGAAGAAATTTCTGGTATCATTCTTAAGTATCCTAACTTTTATCCTAACTCCTATGTCAAAAGCATAGTCTTGAATTATTTTTTTATATAAACGTTATTTAAAAATACCACTGCTGTAACAAAAATATTAAATCAAATTAAAGGGAAAATATGGTATACTGCATTTTCTCACATAGCTTCGTTTGAGATACTGACACTTGTCAAATATATTTGTTTGTGATATGTAAATCTTAAACATTGGTTGCTGTTACTTAGTCAGTACCAGGTTTTTAACTCTAGGCCCTAGGCTTTCTCAGCTTACTTACTTGATTGTCACTCTACCACTTGAGCTCCACTGTAGCCTAGCTTTTGGCTGATTATTTTTGGAAATGGAATCTTGCAGACTATTTTGTCCCAGGCTAGTTTTAAAGTGAGAGTCTTCAGATCTCAACCTCCCAAATAGCTAGTATTATAGTTGTAGGCAACTGGTAATCAGCTATTATAATTTTGTGACAAACCATTAGTATGAATTAAGGCAAAGCAAGAAACAAGAATAATTATTTTTATTTATATCTTCTGTCTCATATAGACAGATATTTCCTGAAGGTTGAGAAAGTACTTCCAAAGCTATTAAGGTTACCAGATATTCCTCCCTTTTAGTCACAGAATTAGAGTTCCACATAGCTCATAAAGCTCAATAGAGAGATGAATGTCAAGGTAAAAAGTATGTAGATAAAATAAAAATAAGTTGAGAAAACTGAAAAATTTTAAGAGGTAGTTGATAAAGGAAGCTTTTGAAACCACTTCTAAACAACAAATCCACAGACTCCAAAATGACCTCTGCTTTTGTCTTGAAGTTTGGCTGAATCATTTTATTATATATGCATTCTACTTTTAAAATTGTTTGCTCAGAAAGCTGAAATACTTGTTGGGTGGTGACTGAACTTTCCCCAGTGAGGTTGGCATATGATAAACTGAAAAGTTAGTGAAATTTCAAAATATTTAAAAAAATAAAAAAACAGACACAGAGCTTACTATCAGAGAAAGTTTAGATTCTGGTTACACACACACACACACACACACACACACACACACACACACAATTATATATACACATACACACTATCCTCAACTACATGATATTAATAGCATATTATCACTTTCTTTTAAAACCATACCAATAGATTAATGATCTTCACATCAAATAGAGACAATATTTCACAAACTTTGCAATAGTGTAGTTTGGCTGGTTTCTTTCAGAAGTCCATACATAAAAAATCTATCACTGGCATGCTTCCTGAATCTACAAGATTGCATTAATATTGATTCACACTTCCATTCCAGAGCTTAGCACAATTAAGTCTACCAGTAATTTCATGTCTAACTCCCTTGAGCTTCATTCTATTTCCCCTTTTGGTTCAGAGTAGTCTGCTTGCTTATGTGCCATGTGAGATCAGCCTTCATGGTCTACACTTACAGTTTGCACGGAAATTTCAGACAAATTCAGTATTTTGTGATGTTTATCTAATTCCCTGATTGTCTGTGAGTGATGACACTGGAGACATTTCATCAAGTATTGAAGCCCTACCATATTCTCTCTACATCACTTTTCTTTACCCCAAATTTGAGAAATGTCCCTCTTCATGATGTAACATATTTTGCAGGGTAAGTCTGATGCTACTTGCCAACTCATCCTTCATTCTTCAAGATATTTCTATGACTTTCTAGTAAAACTAACCCAGAGCTAAGTAATCTCCAATTACTTCCCTTAAATCTCGATCAACTAATTTTATCCATGATTAAATTCTTCAAATAACTTGGAATATATATATATATATATGTGTATATGTATATATATATATATATATATATGGGAATAGGAAAAGAGAACCCAAAGGTAAGAAAAAGAAATAAAATGCACTCTCATTACCATCCTTCCTTTGCATACTTATAGTAAATAATAAAGTGCATGGGAGAAATTGGGATAGACAATGCACTCTTACAATTTTAGCACTCAGAAGACCAGAGTAGGTGTTCAAGAGTTTGAGGTAAGCCTGAGTTTTATAGCAAGACATTGTCTTGGCAAATACACACACACACACACACACACACACACACACACACACACACACATGATATGTATCATAAAAACCTTAGTTCCCAGGTGCTCAGTCCAAATCTGAACTATGGCTACAAATAACTAATGTTCCTTTATGATTATATCACAACAGCTTTCCCTACAATTTTAATTACTACAATAGAAAATAAATGTTTCTTATAATTTTTCTTCTAAAAGATTATAGATTACATTAATTTTTCTGAGAATATTTTCTATTTCTCAGGAAAAAAGATTATATGTACTGTGGTAACCTAAAGATTAAGTAGTGTTAAAGTCACACTTAAAAGATAAAATATCCTATCCGTAAGTTCTCTGTGTAGAGTAAAAAGGTAGAGACAGAATATGTGACATCTAGAGTTTCTATACCTTTTAAGATCACATCAGACTCTTTCATTAGTTTCCTTATATGGCTTTCCATGTCTAGCCTTCCTTTTCTTCTGATGTTGATCCTTAAAATCCATCCATGTTACCATAGTAGCCATCACCATTACTTAGACAATGCTTTAGCCAGATGACTCTCTCTTATCCCATTTTACCCTAAGGTCTACAATCAACATTGTCAAATTTATCACACAATGTCTTGAAGTCCACACAAAATAGTCAGGAAATTGATGTCTATACATTTTTCTCTATCAGATGCATTCTGCCTAGTTTCCTGGCCAGAAATTTTAAAATCATACCAGGATAACTCATCAGGATAACTCAGACTTTACAATCCCTCTTATACTTCCCCTTATCTCTCTAGCTTTCAACAATAATTGCTAACAGCGTCATCTGTTGTACAGTTATTGTTGTCTTCATCTCCTTATGGGATTGTAAATTTCTGGAAAACCAGAAACAGATTATGCATTAATGTTCTCAATACAGAAGACAAAACCTTAAACACATTAGTTACTCAATCAAGATTTTTAATTAAAAGGGAAATACCTTGAAAATCTGGAGAAGGATCACCTTGATATACGCTAATATGTACATTGTAACTTATGTCACAATAGGTTTATGTAGACTCGGAGAGAATGCAAATAATTCAGAGAATATGTTAAGGATATTTCTGACATGCATAATTACTGAAAAACCATCAAAACATCATCCTATCAAATGAACAAAGCCACCTAAAATGTATTGTAACCATCATGACAGAGAACAATATTTTAAAATGTAAACACATTTTAACATGTTATGTTGATTTGCATATTTATTGTGAGTGAAAACCAACTGAAGACATTTCTCTATTCTAATAGTATTTTAATCCCATGGCTCTACCTCACCTGAAGGATAGCTTTTGTCAGAAAGAATGCTGAGAAAACTTGCCATCTCACCCAAGACAAACAATTTTGTTTGCTGCTTTTATGGAGTAACTCTATTTATAAATATTCATCTCCTCATAAAGAATACAAATTACTTCAGACTAAGTCCTGAATACTGTAAGGCAATTTTAATTATGGCAGGTGTATAAAAGAGTGTATTAATGTTGAGTCCTGTTTTTCTTATGTAAATGTAGAGTCATTCTTTGGTACAGCGTACTAAAATTCACAGTGAAATAGATTTGTATACCTGCAATTTAAAGATGAAGCCTCTGTGCCTTCTTAAAGAGAAGAATGCCAATTCTTTCTCCCCATTGCACAATTACTTAAAAACTTCAGTGCTAGAATGTTCATTAGAATGAAACCTTTACATGATTTAGTTTTCATATTTTTCCTACAATATAACTGTGATTTTTTTTCAGAAATGTATCAGGCTAAATGCTGTTTCTATGAACAGATTTGTAAAGAGAAATTCACAAACTTCTTTAAACAGAATGTTCAAGAAGAGTTTTATGGATCTCTGATACAGAATGATCAACATTGAGTTTGGAGGCCTATAACTACACATACTTCCTTTACTTCTTTTCACATATTAGCTGTAAATGATGGGTATTATATTAAGTAAATTGACTTGGGTTTTAGTTTCCAAACCTTAATAAATAGGCATCAATTAAGCATTAACATTGTGGTTTTTAAGAAGCATGATTGAACCACCTACTCTTCAATTGAGTTATGCAAAGCATGGTGATATGGTTGGACACAGATGGACAAATAACCAGTGTTCCAACTTCTGTTCATCCTGAATAGTGGCCAAGGTTGTTAATCTCTTTAGGTGCCCTCAGCTGTAATATAAAAGGGGCAGATTAAATCACATCTCATTTTTCTTTGAGCAATAAAATTCAAGTTCTAATTTTAGGAAAGTGATACATGTTCTTTCTAGCCTCCAGGATGTTATTTAGCACTTTACTATATTTAAATTGCTAGATATAAGGCTGTGATGTAAAACAAGTCTCAGTCACTAATCACAGTAAACTATCATTACTGCATTTATTAACTTTACAAACAGCAAAAGCAAATACACATTCACACACACACACACACACACACACACACACACACACACACACACACTCCATGAATATATATTGTCTTTGAAAGTACCATTTATTTCAGTTGAATATTCTTAAGCTACTTTTCACTAACAGTGCTTAATCTCCATGTGGGTTAAAGTAAAAAAAACCAGGAGCATGTATGTGGCTAGTGTGGTCATGAATAAGAGGGAATCTCAATTTAAATGGCAGAAGGTAATGGAAAATGGGAGTCAGTTGACTGTTTTTCCAGCTGTTTCATTGGTTAAAAAAAAAAATCTAGTAAAACTGATTTTTTTCTGTCCTCATTAGTTTCCTCTACATAAACTGACAGTGCATGATTACTGTATTCATTGCATTCGATGTTCAGATATCCTGATCTCATGATTTTTACAATGTATTTTTTATTTTATTATAAAAGTGATGCCCAGAGGAGTTAGTTTTATAAGGAAGGACTGAGTATATTACCACGTGGTTTTTTTTTTCACTCCAGGCTGGCAAGGTGGGCAATTTTCACAAAAGTATTAAAAATCACCAGGAATTCCAATCCCTGATACATAAAACACACCCCAAAACTACACAGTTGGCATAGAATGGTTAGAAAGTTGCTTTGGATTTTAAGTTTAGGCATGAAACTGTCTTAATAATATCACTAATACATTAGCTATTAGGGTAAAATAATAATCAGGCTTCAAAACACACAGACACACACATACACACACACACATACACACATATATACACACACACAGAAGAGAATGCTTAAAAAGTCTATTTTAAACTTCAAAAGAGTTACTTCTAGAAAATCTCTGTGATACAGAAAAATCAAGGTAATGATTTAATTTAATGTCCTATAAGTTAAATCTGTTCTACAGTAGGTAGAACTGATGTTGAAAGTTTTCTCTTATTATCTAATATCTGACTAGTCTCTAGGCTTGTGAATAGAATAGACATTTTGAAATTAATGTGTTAAGAAAGTTTTATAAAATGTTATGGAACAAAAAGAATGAACAGTAGGCTACTTACAGAACACATGCCTGTAGTTGAGTATGTTGTTTATTTTAAGCTTAAATTTATACACCTTCTTAAAAATTTCTTCCTTTTTTGTTCTATAGATGTTATGTTGGTTCATTCTACAAATAATCATATAAGCTCCTGACAAATGACCTGTGCATTTTAATTCTGGTTGTTTTAGAAAGTAGACGTAAAGATGGTACATTTAGAGTCAACAATGAAATTGTCAAAGTACTCCACTTGAAATGACCAAAAATTGAGCAATTTCTTATCCAACTGGAGAACCATTGTATCAAACAGGAGAAATCTTACACCTAAAACTACACACATGCAATTATGAATTTACAATATAACAGCACAGTAATCTATAACTATAACTTATTTTAGCTAGTGAAATCATGTTTTCATTTCCAGTTTTCCTCATGAAGTCTTGGTGTTTATTAATAGAATTACTGGTCTAACTTTTACAGTTTTCTGCATATCTATCTATCTATTATCTATCATCTGACTATTAGGTATTTTGTAGTACTGAGGATGGAATCCAGATACTAGACAAACACCTTACCATTGAGCCTTACCTAGCCATAGACATTTATTTTTACCTTCAACAGTATAAAGCAGATGAAAGTAAAACTCTAGACCATTAATTATTGGCTTTCTTGTCTACATGGAACAGTAGGATCATAGTAAACATCTAAGGCTGTAGGACCCTAAGCAGATCATTTGCTAGAAAGGGTCATCACACATTAAGATGTTATTTTATAATTTTATAACATCCAGGATAAAATTTGGTCTGTTATAAGCCTTTCTGATCTTCTTAGTTTATTTGTGCTACTCCAACAGAACACCTGTACCAAATTATAAAGAATAGGAATTATTTTCTCACAGTTCTGGAGGCTAGAAAGTAAAATATCAAGGGCTCAGCATCTAGTGAGAAGATCATCACATTGTGGAAGACCGATGACGTAGTGGAGGCCAGAGAGGACAGAGAGATCACAACTGTTAAATCCTTAAATAATTGACACTAAGTCATTTACAAGCCAAAATGCCTCTCATGAGGTCCATGCTTCCAATATGGCTGATCTAGTGAATAAGTTGGTCTAAGCTTGTAGGCCAGCCCAATATACAGTCAAGGCAAGAAATCACTGCTTTAGGGATCCTTGAGTTTAATTTACCAGTCATTTTGAAAATCCCAAACTATAGAATTTTTTCCAAGATTTGTGCCTGACTGTCATGTAATTTCTACCTTTTTGGCTTATAATGGGATGTCAACTTGCTAGTGGAAGTGAAAGTATAGAGAAAAGAATTTATTTTGGTACTTCTTGTTACTGGGTTTGAACTCAGGGCCTTCCATTTGCTGGGTAAGTGCTCTACTACTTGACCTTTTTGCTATGGTTGTTTTCAGATAGGTTCTCATGTTTTTGCTCACAGCTGGCCTTAGACCATGATATCCTTACCTTTGTCCCATGTATAGCTATTATAGACATGTGTTCCCATGCCTGGTTTGTTTGTTGAAATGGAATTTCACTTAACTTTTTGCCTATGGTAACGATAAAACACAATCCTTCTATCACTATTCCTGTTGTAGCTTGAATTATAGGCATATGTCACTGTCATACATTTAGTGAAAGGAACTTCTAGACTATGAGTATAGAATTTGTCCATAAATATTAAAGGTTTCTGAATACCAAGACATTTTTAATTTTTAAAGATATTTAAAATAGTCTTCTTCAAGCCTTTGATGCAACCCTTAAATATATTCAATATTAGTGTGTGAGAGAGAGGAGAGGGGAAGGAGAGAGGGAGAGAAAGAAATAAGGAAAGAAGGAAGGAAGGAGAGAGAGAAAGAGAGAAAAGAGGTAGAAATAGAAAAATAAAAAGCACTCTATAAACAATCCCTACTACTATCATAGACAGTTCAGAATTTTAAATGTGCTAGGTCTAGGAGTCAAGTTGTCAACTGGGAGTCACATATGTCATCAAGCAGGTAGCCAAGATGACTCTGCATAGTTATAGACACTGCTAGGAATTCAGATACAAAATAAAACAAAATAAGCAACAGAGATTTGCTTTGGAGACATTTGGCTAGTTGTAATAACTTCATCATTCCAACTTAACTTATCCTCAATAAAATTTTAAACTCATTTAAGATATTCTCTCACAAACATCCTCTTCTGTAAGGGGCTATGGGATCTCTTACGTCTGACATGGCTCAGGCGTTGCTGTTGATAGTTATTGGTGTTTGGCTCACTCTGCCTCAACTAAACAGGAGGCCACTGTGAACAGGATTCTTTTTGTACATACACGTTAAGAGCAGAGTGTTGAATGAAGTAGGTTATAGAATACCTGAGGAATAAAACACAGTTTCTTGGATAGTTTTTGCTAAGTGAATCATGAACTCTTTCAGTAGTGAAGGTTGGAGTGGAGGAGTGAGAAGAAAAGAATAAGAGAGAAGTGCACAGAACATTTTTTTCATATTTCATGCTTTTTCTCATATGGATTCATAATTCTCCAACAATCAATTCTAATCATTTTCCCATCTACTAGCATAAAGTAAACACCATTTGTATGGCTAGAACCTAACCCAGGTACTTACACGCCTTGAAAAATGAATCACTGTTAATGCACTTCAGCAAATTTATCTTCACTTATTAAAAATCTAATGCCTATTTACCCAAAAGCAATATTTAAAAAAATAGGCATTAAAATTCTGCCTTAGTGTCAAATATTTATTATAACATTTCGAGATCAAAGATAGTTGTTTTAGAGGTAATTTCACACAAGTGGTTATGGCACTGAATTTCATTGCTAAAGCTGGGATAAATGATCTTTTAACTCATAGATCCTTCTAACTGCATTCCTACTAAGCACTCCATCAGCACCTGGGCTTTGAGGCTTTTACCATTCAGGAATAAATACCAGGTTCAGCTTGATAATCCTTCTCACATCATTTACACACACACACACACACACACACACACACACACACACACACACACACACACACACATCTCACAGTGAGACAATTGCCAAGACTAATGGCTAAACATTGTATTTTACATTAGTAGTTTGTAATGTAATTCCTGAAATATTCACAAATAATTATTGCATCCAATATGTCCAATGTATATCCTAAAATTAGAATGTAAGCTTAAGTGAGTCAATATATCACTTTGTCGAAGTTTCCACAAAGTCAAACACATTATAAATGAAATGTATAGACTTTAATAAAGAGGAAATAATCATTTGTTTTCATCCCAAAGCAGAATATTGTCTTACTCTCCACCAAAGCTCATAGGTACTTTGTTTTTCCTTTAAAAAATAAAGCCATTGAATACTTTTTCCTTCTATGATAGAAAAGTGCTTATCCCACAGTTGAAAATATAATTAAGTAAATAACGAAGGGATATAACACTATTATAAAAGCATGAGTTTATTTACCAAACTTTATACATCAAACTAGAAAATACAGCTGAACAGAATGTACATCTTACATAATTAGATTTTCACACAAAGGTTTGAGAGCTCTCATCATATCAGCAGGTTCTGGGGACTGATGGAAAACGGAATTGATGCAATTATGTAGAATGGTGGTGGGAAGCATGGCTTTTAAGAGAATCAGCTTAAAAGAAAAAAGCCCAGTGGCATGAGCATTAAAGCTGTCAAAATTCTAAGCTAAAGATCTACTCTCTGTGCCAGCTAAACCCCTGCCTGACTCCACTCCAGAAAGTAATTGCAGAGCCATGCTAGGCCCTTTGCTTGAAAATAACGTCCTAATTGGTTTCTTCTAATAAAATTTCAAATGCTCTTTTAGTGATGATAATGCACTCATTGTTTTATACCAGCTTAATGTTCCAGTCTCTTGGAATGTTCTGAGTAGTACTGTTCAAGGAAAAGGAGGAAAAGAGTGCATGTGTTTGAATTTATGGAGCGACAATCTGGCTGGATGGACCCACAGAGTTGGAAGTTTTTGGTGCCAGGAAAACTGCTTCTATAAAGAACTCAGATTCCTATATAATGCAGTGAGACTCCAAATCTCTTCCCATTTTCTCCATGATTAGTACATAACTTAGATGTGAGCACAGAATTGTTTTCTTTAGAGAACAGTTACGCCTTTGACTGCACACCAACAAAAATTAAATCATCCAGTAATTCTTTCTCAAATAAGAGATAACTCAAAACATGAGGGTTTTTTTTGCTTTGAGTTAAATTATGATGACTATATTTCTAAGAAGCTGAAAAAGTTATAAAATGGAAGGTTTTTTAATATATTTTTTTATTTTTCTTATTTTATTTTTTTAATTTTTTTAATTTTTTTTATATTTTTATTTTTTTTTATTGTGAACATACTGTACAGAGGGGTTACAATTACATGGGCAAGATAATAAGTACATTTCTTATCAAGCATTGTAGCCTCCTCCTTTGTTTACCCTTCCCATCCCTTCCCTGCCTCCTCCGGCCCCCCCACCCAATACTCCCCCCGCCCCCCACTAAAGTTGTAAAGTTCATTTTCGACATGACAACTTGTACTTCTCATTGTTGCAATGGGTCCACCTGTATCCTTAAACGATTTGTTTTTCCCCCTCTCCTCCACAAATTATACCGACATCAAATATAGTGAAAGCAGGGGTTATATTGTGGGGGAGGGACATACAAAGCAACAAAGAAATAATCTTATAAATGCCTTAGAAACAAATGCATGAAAGAAAAAAAAACATTTAAATACATATCTAAGGGTTCATTTTCCTAACAGCACATTATCTGACCTTTTCTGCTTGACTCATACATATACTAGATATTGCAAATAAGGGAAACCATGGGACCTATGTTTCTTTGGGCTTGAAGAGAAACTTCTCTGAAGAAGAAAGAAGGATGGCCAATAGACACATGAAGAAATGCTCAACCTCCCTAGCCATAAAAGAAATGCAAATCAAAACAACATTGAGATGCCACCTCACCCCAGTTAGAATGGCAAAAATCAAGAACTCTAACAACAACAGATGCTGGAGGGGATGTGGACAGAAGGGAACCTTACTTCATTTTGTTGGTGGGAGTGTAAAGTTGTTCAACCACTTTGGAAAACAATATGGAGGTTCCTCAAAAGACTTCACATAGAGCTCCCCTATGACCCAGCAATCCCACTTTTGGGCATTTACCCAAATGTTTACAAACAAGACCACACTAAAGCTACCAGCTTTACAACTATGTTTATTGCAGCATTATTTACCATAGCTAAGATATGGAACCAACCCAGATACCCCTCAGTAGATGAATGGATCAAGAAAATGTGGTATATATACACAATGGAATTCTATGCCTCCATCAGAAAGAATGACATTGGTCCATTTGTTAGGAAATGGAAAGGTTTGGAAAAAATTATATTAAGTGAAGTAAAATGGAGGTTTTTAAGATGGTCACCAGACAGAATCAAGATTTTCATGTGCTTTCATGAGACTTCATCTCAAATTTATTGTTTTCAATTCAGCCTACTGAATGGTTATGTGTATATACATATGTATTTATCTCTATATAGAAACGTTAAACATATGTTTTTAGATAGATGATAGATAACATATAGATTTGACTCTTTTCTATAATGAAGTTAAAGAAAATATTATGTATTTTGTCTTTGTATGTATTTGTATTATGTATTTGTGTAATTACTGTGCTATTCTTCACTAATACCATTGAACAAAGACTCTTTGTTTTGTTTTGTTTTTTGTTCAGTCATGGGGCCTCAATTCTGGGCTTGGGCGCTGTCCCTTGGCTCAAGGCTAGGGGTCTACCACTTGAGCCACAAAACCACTTCCACCTTTTTTATTTTCTGCTCCTGTGATGCTGAGGAATCGGACCCAAGGCCTCATGCATGCAAGGCAAGCACTCTACCACTGAGCCACCTTCCCAGCCCCCTGAACAGACTCTTGAGTTAAGAATTACAGTTCTGTTGGAATTGTTACTCTAGCTATTATAAGGACTACATAAACTAGCCTTTGGGAACATTCAAATACCTACATCACCAGAGTTTCTTGCCCTGATCCTCATACTAAGCAGTTACTACAGATCTTAGTGTACTAATTAGATCCTAACAGCTAAACTGTTTCAAGAGTTAATCACCTAATTATACTGTAATTATAAATCTGTGATTACTCACAGTAGAGAAAAAAACATGAGTAACACATTAAAATGGCATCAGGAATATTACAACCACTTTATGACTTATCAGGTTTGGTTACATTCATTTGTAAAAGAATATATAAGTTAAAAAAGACTAAAGCAGGATTAAACATAATTATTTTTCTTTTACTGACTATCTGTATGCAATATGTATGTGTACAATATGTATGTTATACTCAGATGTCTATATACTGTCTCCAGAATTAATTCTTTCTTCAGAAAGAGAATATGTACATATATATTTTTAAAGTTTAGAACTTAGAGATATAAGGGAGACAAAAAACTGCACTCATTACCTGATTTGACACCTCTGTTTATCACTTTTACAATAAAATAAAGAAATAAAGTAGTACCCACTTGAAAAAAAACAGTTTATTTTTCAGACCTATTAATTCTATACAGAATCAAAGCATTATTTTTCACTTGACTGGCACCTGATTGTTTCTTTTTTTTTTTAATTTATTTTTATTTTATTTTATTTTATTTTATTTTATTTGAGAACATACTGTACAGAGGGGCTACAATTACATGGGCAGGATAATGCATACATTTCTTACCAAGCATTGCAGCCTCCTCCTTTGTTTACCCTTCACCTCCCTTCCCAGCCTCCCCCCTCCCCCCAACCTGATTGTTTCTTAAGAGAATCCAAAATTGTCTTCTATGACATTTCAGTTTCATTGGTCTATCAATTCTATATAGACCTTAAACTTCACATTGGCCAAAACATTATATGTAATACATATATAATGATAGTAGAGGAAATCTGTATGCAAAGTCTGAAAATCTATTCATTTGTTGTTGTAATATTTTTTTAATTCATTAGGTAGAACATTCATACTTTTATTATCAAAATTCTTAAATCAAAGATTAGAGTCGAGTAGCACATGATCTTCCTTCTAAGGCCACATATATTAATGCCCTTGGAAATGAGTAAGGCAAAAGGTAAGACAAAAAACATACAATTATTTGTAAGCATTAGAGAACAACAAAAATATTGAATGTTTATCCTGATATACTGCATTAGTCTTTGAGCAGAGAATTTAGGGACTGCAGTAATGTTATATTAAACATATTTAAACTCAGGTAGTAAGACTGAAGATGTGGGTCATTGGTAGATCATTTGGCTAGCATGTGGAAACCTCTATATTTCACCTCTACCTCTGGTACAAAAGGAGGATTCCAGAAAGAAAACAAAGAAAGAAGAGAGAAAAGGAAGAAGAGGGAGAGAAATCAAGAAGGAAGGAGTAAGGGAAAGAGAAACAAAGGGGAAGAAGAAGATGGGGAAAAAAGTAAAGAACAGGAAAGAGATTTCTTCATATATTCAGAAAATTAGTAGTTAATTAAAATGTTAAAGCATATTAAAGCTGCAGTGTTGCATATTTTTTGGAGAAGAAATAACATGAATTTGATAATATTTACATTATTTTCCTAGTATTTCTTCACAATTGTACTATGCATTTTTCAGTTTGCTTCTGGTTCTATTCAAGTACTGTTTACAACTAATTTTCTTCTTTTTTCTCACTTCTGTTTTCTAGTGTGTCACTACCAAGCTAGAAGATCTGAACAAAGAGCTCCAACTCTAACAGGCCTTCATACATTCTGTAATAAAGGTCATTCTTCGTAAAGTCAATTATTCAAAAAGTAAAAAGCACTCTGTAGAACGGAACTATTATTCTCTTGAGTACTTAAATGCAGCGGATTTGTTCTGGAGATGAAGGAAGGCAGGAAATGATTGTTTCTCAAAAGCTTCCACCTTGGAAATTCAGAATGGACTGCCATCTTTACAGCTCAGCATATTGCTTCCTGGCCAGGGCTACCTTAAAATAGAACATGGCTCAACATCAAGCTTTGCCTCTCCAGCTCTTTCTTGCCAACTCATGCTCTGTGATAGGAAAAAGTCCTTTGCTTATAAAAATCATTTCCTTTGACAAAAGAAGTCCTCAGTTATACATAAATGGAAATGTAGAAGGAAAAGGAATGTTGGAATTAGTCCAAAGCTGGAAACTTTCTTTCTTGATATTTTACGCTTATAGTTTTTCACAGTAATAGAACTAATATCAAAGTGGACATTTCCCTATACTTCTTTATACAAAAGATAACTAGTATATGTCTGAGTCAAGCAGAAAAGGTCAGATAAGTTGATGTTAGGGGAATGAACCCCAACATAAGTATTCAAATGTTTTTTTTTCTTTCATGCAATTGTTTCTAACATATTTATAAGATGATTTCTATGTTGCTTTGTATGTCCTTCCACCATGGTATATATAACCCCTACTTTCACTGTATTTGATGTTGGTATAATTTGTGGAGGGGAAGGGCAAAAACAAATTGTTTAACTAGGGATACAGGTGGACCCATTGCAACAATGAGATGTACAAGTCATTATGTCGAAAAATGAACTTTACAACTTTGGTGGTGGGGGAAGGATCCGGTTGGGAGAGATGGGGGAAGGGATGGGAAGGGGAAACAAAGAGGAGGAAACAATGCTTGATAAGAAATGTACTCATTATCTTGCCCATGTAATTGTAACTCCTCTGTATGGTATATTCACAATAAATAAATAAAATAAAATTTTAAAAAAGAAAGAAATGGAGCATAAAAAAAGATGTTTAAGAATGGAAATATTGAGTACATTTCAATGCTGTATTTAACTAATGCTGAAGGGATATCCACAGAAAACAATAATTAAGTCATTTCTCTTTAACAGAAGGTTAGCTAAATTGAACTTACAGAGATAGGGTACCCAGGACTGCCAAAACAAAAACAAAACAACAACAAAAAAGATACATTTTGCTAAACTGGCATAGTGAGATAAGGATTATAAATAATAAATTCCTCTAGTTAGCCTTCTCCTGCTCAGTCTGATGCCCAAAGAAAATCTCATGATAACAACAAAATGAGCATGCTCCAGTGGCCTTGTTGCTGTTTTCCTCAAATTGAAGAATTGTCCATTGAAAGAATATTGAATATTATTTTCTTATTTTTAGAAAAGTTTGATATTCTAAGAGAAAACAAAACACAATAGCACCTTTTTAACTTTTTAAAAGATTTTGTTAAACTACAATTTTAAAAACATGATGCATCATAATTTTTTAAATTCATGGCTACTGTTTTCAATAGATATTTTTAGTATATAATATGACGCAGTTAGAATAGAGCCTGAACAAAGGCAATATACATTAGTGTATATTATACCAGATATAAATATATTACCAAAATATTTTAGAATCATAAAGACAAAATAGCAGTATCTATACGTGTAGGATGAAAACAATTTATAATTTTGGTTATTGGCATATTTTCTTTTATTACAAATAAAATTATGTAAAATATAGTTTTATAAATATAATAGAAACATATGATCAACATGTGAACAAATGTAAAATAAACTACCTTGCACTTCTTAGTCACTTCCATTGGGTAGAGTTAAATCTAATTAAAATATATTTGCCTATATTTGTGGTAATTCCATTAAATATAATACTTTTTGTCATGAAACTGCTTTGGTTGAGTTACTGAACATACCTAACACATACCTTCTTTCACTGGGTTTCAAAAACCTAGAATAATCCTTCTTTGTACCTGTGTAGAAATTGTACAATTATTATAACTCTTCTTACACTCATAATACCATAGCATCATTTTGGGGCAACAGAATGAGCCTTACTATCATCTGAGAAAACTCACCTAGAATAAGAACTATATTTTTTTTTTATAAAAAGACAATATAGGCTTCCAAATGATTCCCAAAATTCTCAAAAGAGATCAATAGCATATATCTTTTCTATCCTGACATATCTATCCTAACATTTCAACAAGGCATTCTTTATAATACCTGAAATAAAATTTATTCCTTCCCATTCTAGCCTTCAAAAATATTTGGCTTTATTTCACATACCAGATTCCTATGCTTATTATTATAAGAAAAAAAGACTACATTTCTTTGCAATTTTCTCATCAGTTGCTGCAATTGTATCTCAGAACAGTTTCTTACTCATGGCTTTACAACAGCAACAACAAAAAAGGTGGATTTCTCTGTACAGTTTCAGGTAAAGTCCAAGTCACAATGAATGCATCCATCTCTTAGAGGTCAGTGACACTGTCACAAGATGAAAAACACAGCTTTTTGTTCAGATTTTGTTGACTTTGGGATTATAAAAGCATGTAGGTGATGCTTGAGATACTTAGGAGACATTTAATAGGACCATTGTAAGAGGGCTTAAAAGGCACTGCAGTAACACAGGATTCCCTGAGAACTAAATATTTCAATATGCAGCTAGAGTGAACATTTTCCAAGATTAATGGAAAAATAAAGAACTGGCCTCATTTTGATTTCTTGGGCAATGACTAGACAAACTTTTCAACAAATTGAGTTTATTGTCTAACAATAATTCATCAGCTTTTGAGTTTAGTTCATTGATTCAGAGGGGTCTTCTCCTCTAGTACTTAATTAACTTAAGCTTACTGTCCAATGAGCCAAATATTAAAAGATAAATGTTTTATTTTCTTTGATGTGAAATAAAAATCTTTCTCATTTATGTACCACTGATAACCTCAAGACTGACAGCTTTATTACTGAAAATTCAATATTGAAAGAAAGATATAATGATAAAGTAAAAAAAAGAATTGATCATTGTAAACAAGTTTGGTTCCTATTCTTTTTTTTTTTGGTCCGGTCGTGGCACCTGAACTCTGGGCCTGGGCACTGTCCCTCAGCTCTTCAGCTCAAGGCTAGCGCTCTACCACTTGAGCCACAGTGCCACTTCCGGCTTTTTTCTTTTTTTTTTCTTATGTGGTGCTGAGGAATCGAACCCAGGGCCTTGAGCATGCAAGGCAAGTGCTCTACCACTGAGCCACCTTTCCAGTCCTGGTTCCTATTCTTTTATACTTAATTCCCAAGACAAAATTCACACTCCATCACTTTCATGTTCTAATGTCACCATCTTGTATAACCACTGAAAATAAAAACCTTAAATTTGGGCTGGCAGATTGGTCGTTATTAGTGAAGAAAACAAAATACATGAAAATCCATAGAACTTCCTAGGGAGTCTTCAGCATCCTGGCTAACACAGGCCAAGATTTAATAACAGTTTCATAGAATTGACTTTTTGTCATTATATTTCAAGTATTAAATGAAGTGGTGTTGAGCTTTTACAGCTTCATAAGTGCTTTAAAGTATTTCCATGAATACCTTAATAACAAGAATTTTAAATCAGAATAAACTGTACCCAGAGTTGATCTTTTGACTGTTCAGGGAAGTGATCACTATATTTCCTGAAGCCCCTAGAATACTGAGTGACTCTACTTACTTCAGATAGTCCATAAAAGTACACAGATAAAATGATGATCCAGTACCCACCAGGCTTATCTTTCCTAATGCTCTACCACTTAAGTAACAAATCCATTTCTGGTTATTTTGGTGCCTAATTGGAAATAAGTCTCACAGACCTTCCTGATTGGGCTGGCTTTGAGAAATCTGATCCTTGGATTTCTGCTTCCTGAGTAGCTAGGAATTACAGGTGAGAGTCACAGATGCCTGGCTAGTATTATTTTAAAAAATAGCATTTGATAAATCAAATTTGATTATTTGATTGTGGTGATGAGACAAAACTTCCACATGACTGAACTATTGTTTTGTTAACAGAGGTAGAACTATTATGTCATCTTGCATGAGACAACTTTGAAACTGTAGTTGCCACTCAATATAAGACACAGACTTACTAGCATACTAGTTTTCTTATTTGATAATTTTATAATAAATATCCTCATTAGCTCATATGATATTCACTAATCTAAATAGGAAGCCTTAATTAAAATCTTAAATATAATACCCATAAATTTCTTAAAACAATTATTCCTAAGAACAATCATTTTTAAAGCATTTTAATTTATTCACCTCAGATATAGAAAAGATTCTATTATTTTAAAACTATTTTATGCTGGATATAAAGGAATCACATACTTGATATTTATGTGGATACATTTACATTTCATTCCTTTATTTGTGGATTTACTTACAAAGATTCAAATCATATGATTATGATGAAAAAGATTGGAAAATATCCCATATGCCCTTGTTTTTGAGCTTTCATGTTACCCTAAACTTGACTGAGATTATGTGAAGCCTCTTCCTTCTGGCATTAGAAAAGTAGGCATCTAATCAAAGCACCTCAGAACACTGACAGAAAACATTTAAAATTTGCAGGGCAAAATATCTATTAGGAAGGAAATAGAATAATTAGGAGATGGGTTTGGAATTACCTGATAAGGATTACTATAAATGTTTAATTTCAAGATTACAAAGTGTTTGGTGTTTAATATAGGAAAGATTTGGAGGTAGACAGATTTTTTTTAAAACATTGATTACTATGTTTCAGGGTATAGATCTGTATACAAATTAACAAAAACAGTTCTTAGAAGTAGGTACTATCCCCATGTTCAGGATAAAATTTTAGAATGGGGAGAGTATGTATAAAATCCTCAGTATAGCCTACCAAAGAAATAACAGAAAACCATAACTGATATTTCCCTGTTAATTGGGTGCTGATGACTCAGCCTGTAATACTAGTTACTCAGGAGGGTAAGATTCAGAGAGTTGAGGTTAGACACCATTTTCGAAAAGTCTTCAATACTCTTTCTCCAATTAGTCAGCAAAATGCTGAATGGGAGATGTGGTTCAAGTAATTGTCAGCAATGAGCAAGAAAGACAAGCAAGACTGATTTAAGCCCCTAAGTTGTTTTTGTACTTCTCTACATCAAAGTAATTTTACACAAAATATTCTTGTGTGTTTTAATGTACAAAACAGTATAAGTCCATGAAAGAAGAAGAAAATAAGCTTAAATAAAAGTTCATGTCAAGAAATTGGCCTTAGAGATTGGTCCAAGTTTTTGAGTTTTTAAGTGATGATGTATTAGAAGAGATTTAAGGATTCAAAAAACTCTAATGATTCCAATAAAGGATCAAACTCTGATATTCTTAGTCTCAAATAAATGAAAATGTTGGGCTGGGGATGTGATTTATGGTAGAGTGCTTGCCTAGCATTAAGGCCTGGGGTTTGATTCTTCAGTACCACATAAAGAGAAAAAGCCATAAATGGCACTGTAGCTCAAGTGGTAGAGTGCTATTTTTGAGCAAAAGAAGTTCAGGGACAGTTCCCAGGTCCTGAATTTAAGCCCCATGATTAGCAAAACAAGAAGGAAAAGAAGGAAAAGAAGAAGAAGGAGGAGGAAGAGGAGGAGGAGGAGGAGGAGGAGGAGGAGGAGGAGGAGGAGGAGGAGGAGGAGGAGGAGGAGGAGGAGGAGGAGGAGGAGGAGGAGGGGGGAGGAGGAGGAAGAGGTGGGAGGAGGAGGAGGAGGAGGAGGAGGAGGGGGAGGAGGAGGAGGAAGAGGGGGGAGGAGGAGGAGGAGGAGGAAGAAGAAGAAGAAGAACAGCTCAGGGAGAGTGCACTCAGGGAGAGTGCCCAGGTTCTAAGATCAAGCACCAGGACTGGCACCAAAATTAATAAATGAATAAATTAATGGAAAAAATAAGAAATGAAATTGTTACTATAGCATACTGCTATAGTCTATTATTTATATATGCATGTATATAAAAACATGTGTCTTTTTAAAAAATGCCTTTAAAAATCTCATAAATTGTGACTTTTTTCCTACTTAATTTTAATTACAAATTTGCTATGTGAGAAGTAGTGGGAACAAGAACAGACCTGAGGACCAATGGAATAAAACTGAAGATCCAGAAATGAACCCACAACATATAACCACCTAATCTTCAATAAGGGAGCGAAAAAAGAAGAATGGAAGCAAGACACTCTCTTCAGTAAATGGTGCTGGCAAAACTGGTTAAACACCTGTAGAAAACAAAAGCTAGATCCTTATACATCACCCTGCACTATAATCAAATCCAAATGGATCAAATACCTCAAAATTAAAGCAGATACCCTGAAAACATTATAGGAAGGAACAGGAGAAACTCTAGGGCTGCTTGGCAAGGTCAAAATTTTCTCAATTAAGGCCCAGAAACACAACAAATCAAACAAAGGGGCTGCATGAAACTGAAGAGCTTCCACATGGCAAAGGACATAGATAGCAAGATCAATAGAAAGCCCATAGCTATACAATAGACAAGGGTCTCATATCTAAAATATACCTGGAATTCAAAAAATTAAATCCCCTAACACAAAGTCCTCAAAGAAACAACTGCCTGATAAATAAGTGGGGTAAAGAATTAAAGAGAAACTTCTCTGAAGAGGAAAGAAGGATGGCCAATAGACACATGAAGAAATGCTCAATCTCTCTAGCCATAAAAGAAATGCAAATCAAAACAACATTGAAATTCCACCTTATACCAGTTAGAATGGCTATAATCAAGAACTCTAATAACAACAGATGCTGGAGGGGATGTGGCCAAAAGGGAACCTTACTTCATTGTTGGTGGGAGTGTAAATTTGTTCAACCACTTTGGAAAACAGTATGGAGGTTCCTCAAAAGACTTCACATAGAGCTCCCCTATGACCTAGCAATCCCATTTTGGGGCATTTACTCCAATGATCACAAACAAGACCATACTAAAGCTACCAGCACAACTATTTTTACTGCAGTATTATTCACCACAGCTAAGATATGGAACCAATCCAGATGCCCCTCAGGAGAAGAATGGATCAAGAAAATGTGAGATCTATCTATCTATCTATCTATCTATCTATCTATCTATCTATCTATCTATCTATCTATCTATCTATCTATCTATCTATCTATCTATCTATCTATCTATCTATAATGGAATTCTATGCCTCCATCAGAAAGTGAGACACTGCCCCATGTGTTAGGAAATGGAGAGTTGGAAAAAATTATATTAAGTGAAGTAAGCCAGGCCCCAAAACCCATAGGTCCCATGTTTTCCCTTCTTTGCAATAACTAGTATATGTCTAGGATAATCTTGCCAGACAAGCAGAAAAGGTCAAAAGCTAACTACATAAGACCACATAAGATGATGCTAAGTGAACTGAACCCCAAGATAGGGACACAAGAGTTTTTCTCTTTGTCCCTGTTGTTTTTAATGTACTATATGACTTTCTTTTTTCTTTTGTATGTTCTTTACCCATAGTATAACCACCATTGTCACTGTATTTAATTCTGGTGCCCTGAATGTTGTATATACATTTTTCTAATTTGGAGAGGGGAAGGGAAATAACAAAATGTGAAACATGGATACAGACTGACCCATTGTAACAATGAGATGTACATGACACTGTTGAAAAATGAGCTTTAGAACTTGGGAGGGGGAGATGGAGGAGTTGGGGCAGTGGGGAGGGAAGGGATAGTAGAGAAAAACAAAGGAGGGGATAACAATGCTGGATAGGAAATGTACGCATTACCTTACTCATGTAACTGTAATCCCTCTGCACAGTATCTTTATAATAAAAAAAAAAAACTTAAAAATGTAACTACATTTTTTTGGATGCCAGTCCTGGGGTTTGAACTCAGGACCTAGGTGCTGAGTTCTTTTGCTCAAGGCCTACACTCTACCACATGTGTCACAACTTTAATTTTAGCTTTTTGTGGTTTGTTGGAGATAAGAGTCTCACAGATTTTCCTTTCTGGGTCCTCAGATCTTAGCCTCCTGAGTAGCTAGGATTATAGGCATGTTATAGATATAGATATGTAATGAAGGGAAAGTAGTCAATATGATGAGAGTAATAATGTCAGCCTATAGTAATAATATAAATTGAAAAATATGTATCAAAAATTTAATAGAACTTGCAAGAGTAATTAAAAAAGCCATAATTCTAGTAGGGTAATTCAACCTCTTCTCCACTGACTGAAAGAATAAGAAGATAGAAAATCAGTAAAGATATAGATAATCATTAACTGACTAGACCTAATTGTAATTGAACAAATACTTTAAGCAATGAAAGCAGAATATATGTTCTGTTTATTCTGTCACTAACTATGCTTAAATAACTAACATGGTAAAAATTCTGTAGAGATTAATAACAGAACAATCTACAAAAATGCCCGAAGATTCATACAGTATCACACATAACCAACACATATCTAAATAGTCCATAGGTAATAGACAAGGTAACAAGTAAAAGAATAATAAATTAATTGTAATCTTAATGCATTTTGGCAGAATTTGTGGTGGACTACTAAAGTGTATTATTGAGGAAAATGTATAACATAAATAGCTTCAGTAGAAGCAATGCATAAAATTAATAACCCAAACTTCTACTCAAATAAGTGCTAAAATTAAGAACAAGTTTATCCTGAGGCAAGAAGAAATTAGGAATAAAGAAATTTTGAAAAAGTGAATGAAATGTTAGCTGTGCAATAGTGCCTCACTCCTGTAATCCCAGCTGCTCAAGAGGTTGAGAATTGAGGATGGCAGTTTGAAGCCAGTCCAGGCAGGAAAGTCAATAAGACTCTTATCTCCAATAAACTACTCAGAAAAGGCTGAAATTACACTGTAGTTCAAATGGAAGAATTCTAGCTTTGAGCCAAAGAAGCTCAGGGACATGACATAGGCCCTGAATTCAAGACCCAGGACTAGCAATAAAATAAATAAATAAATAAATGTTTAATGGGAAAAATTAACAATATCAAATGCTGTTTATTTGAAGGTTGACAAAGTAGATACACCTTTAAACAGACATAAGAAGTAAACAAAAGTTTTCAATACCAGAAACAAAATAAAACATTATTATGGATCCTAAAGATTAAGAAAAATAATGAAAAGTATGAATAATTTTGTTTAAATAACATTGAGTGTTTTAGATTAACAATCTGAATCACTAGATGAAAAAGTAATCTTTCTCTTTTCATGTGATTCACTACATTTTTATGTTTTTTTTGTTTTTGTTTTTTGTCGGTTGTGGGGCTTGAACTCTGGGCTTGGGCACTGTCCTTGTGCTCTTCAGCTCAAGGCGAGCACTCTACTGCTTGAGCCACAGCACCACTGCCAGTTTTCTAGTGGTTTATTGGAGATAAGAGTCTCATGAACTTTGCTGCCTGGGCTGGCTTTGAACGGCGATCCTCAGATCTCAGCTAGGATTACAGGCATGGGCTACTGGTGCCCGGCTTACATGTTTAAATAGAGAATATTATACTTAATCCAGTAATCATGTTTTTAAATCAATTCACATGTAGATGATATCTTTATTTGTAATTCAGAAACCTTTTCTTCAGTTTTAGAAATAACTGACATAATGTTATCAAGCTATGATGCACTTATTCCTGAGTTTTTGACATTTTTTTGTAAAATTACTGTACAGATGGGTTACAGTTACATGAGCAAGGTTATGAGTACATTTCCTATCCAGCATTGTTGCCTCTCTTTTGTTTTTCCCCTATGATACCTTCCCTACCTCCTCCACAACTCCCCCTCCAGCCCACCAAAGTTGTAAAGATTGTTTTCAACATAGTGTCTTGTACATCTCATTGTTACAATGGGTTAACCTGTATCCCTATTTAAGCATTATTCCTGATTTTAAATTACAATATATGCTAGAATATTTACTGGATTAGAGCTAGATTTATTCAACATTTTTTTCACTGATAACATTAGCAAACAAAACAAGGTTGCCTTGAATACAGGCAAAGGTTACTTTTCCTAGATTCCAAAGTAGTTTTTGGAGAAAAAAAAAGTCAATTTTTTTGTTTCTACAAATTACTTTGCTCCTACAAATAATTCAAGTTAAAAAGCAGTAGCATGACATTCATATCCATTTGGAAAACTGACATAAAATGGGAATTATAACCATTAGAAAATACTAATAAAATTTGTAGTTTTCTTCACATGGAAGATTTGGGGAGCACAAATGTATCTAATTATTATCATCTGAGGTTCATTCTCACATAAGACTGATAGTCATCTGCTTGTCCTTACTCTAGATCAGCATGGAAGTCAACTCTGTAAATCACTGTTTTGTAAACATTATCACCCCATCAATCTACCGCAAAAATACAGAATGGAATGTGGATGGAAGGAGAAACCTTATTTCACATACCTTTATATTGACAGCAAAGCTTACATGGGCTGAAAGTAAGACAAGACAGAATAGATTCTTCTAAGGTTTCCCCCAGAATGAGACAGGTAGAGAACCCAGTTATAGTAAGAGAAGATTTTAAGAATAATCAAGGAGGTAAATAATTCTGAGAATTCAAACATGTACAGAGATATCAAACAAGGGATACAATTGACCTCTGCCTAATAAAACTTGTGATTACTTGAATTTCCTCCAACAATCTTCTAATTCCTGAACTTTGATTGATATATAAGGTAAACTAAAGTAAATATCCATATGAGAAATATAAGGTAAATTAAGGAAGTAAATATCCATATGTGTTTAAATACATGTGCACTAATAAACCTGGTAATCAGTACATGATTCTATATTTTTTATGTCAAGAGTAGGTCATTTTTGGAGAGAAATTAGTCACATAAGAAAATCATCTTGAATTGATGAATGAAATTTTGTACAATTTAACAACAGACTTTGCAAAAAGTGTGTGTGTGTGTGTGTGTGTGTGTGTGTGTGTGTGTGTGTGTGTGTGTGTGTGTTGGGACAAAGTGTGTCCTTTTGCATTTTACTCAAAGCTGACATCCACCACATAGCTTTACATGTTTTACCTGTTTGGGTGGTTAGATAGGAGTCTCACAGATTTTGTTGCCCAGCTGACTTTGAACCACAATTCTAAAATCTAAACTCTCTGGGTAGCCAGAGTCCAGCTAGATATTTTTCTCTTTACATCTTGTCTAGTACAGATTTTGTGAGTTTTAAGAAGTTATTAATTTAGAATGAGTAGAATTTTATTTTAATTCATCTACTTCTTTTTTATAAATTTGTAATTATTTTATTTATTTTTATTGTTACTATAAAGGTGATGTACAGAAGGGTTACAGTTACATAAGTCAAGTAATGAGTTCATTTCTTTTTGAACAGTGTCACCTCTTCTCTTGCTTTTTCCCAGTTTTCCCCCTTTAAAACAGTATTTTAGTGATCTTTGACTTCTAAAATTATTTGTCAGTCATATGCCTGAAAAGAACACTATGTCAAAAATTGAAGACCACAGTCTATAAATGGAAGTGGATCTTATTCTGCAAGGATCTGTATTGGGTTTTGGATTAAAAGCATCTAAAATATTAGACATGCAACATTTAAAAAGGTCATTGTAACTCCCACTCCCAGTGAAACACAATAGTCACTGCACATAGTGAGAAAATTTGTCTTTTCAAATATAAATGTACTGAATTACTTTTAGTAACTCATTTGATAATATTTATATAAAAGATTTGGAAAACGGCAACATTCCTGATATACTGTACTTATAAACTTCCATGTTGCATGTAAATGCCTTTGTACAACTACTTAAAGATAATAAAATTAGAATTAAAAATAAGTTTGGGGATAGTTTGGATTCAATAGAAGAACTTGCTTAGTGTCTTAATTCATAGATATCCTGATATAAACTGAATTTTATGACTGTGTTCTCCCCACCTCCTCTTAATCATTTATATACCCTCTTCCCTTTCTCCCTATCCTTCACCTTTTAAGTAACAGCCTAGCATTTATTTTGTTCGACTGTGAATTAGTCTTTCTAAGGAACTACACCATTTCATGCCTCCCCTGAAAATACCATATTTTGGTTAACATTGTTAGTCTTATTTGATGAAATATTTCTTGGTTCTCAATATGGGAGAAAAAGCGGGGGCAGTATATAAGATGTTTTACTAATTCCTAAAAGAAAAAAGACATTTCCAAGGGTGCTTTCTGCCCCTTCCGTCACAACCTAACTACAGACCTACGTATGGTGTTAGGGGGAATTTAGCTTGTACACTAAAGAAGCAATTAGAAGCTCACACGCTGTAAATGCTAAATATGGTTCCTTCAGTGCTTGTGATGACCTTGGAGAAGCACTTGGTAACTTAAAAACAAAGAAAAGTAAGATAGCCCTTGGACTGATAAGTGCCAGTCATGGTGCTATTTGAAACTGAAGATAACCAAGAATTTCAGGGACATGGGAATGTCTGAAAGAATAGTCTATCAAAGGAAAGTAAAAACACGTCCATGACAACTGAATTTCCTGCAGAGATGAAAAAAATGCAATAAAAATATCCATGTTCCTGAATGGCAAGGTACTTCTCTTTCCCTTCTTATTTCATCTGTCCAGTTAACATGGATTGTTTGGCTCACCAAAATAATCTCCCTATAAGTATGAGTTCCATACTTGAAAGTTCATGCACAAGACAAGGTGTTGGTGGCTCATGTATGAAATACTAGCTACTGAGAAGGCTGAGATATGAGGACCATAGTCCAAAGCAAGCCTAAGCAGAAAACCTGTGAGTATCTTATTTCCAATTAACTAACATAGAGCCAGAAGTAGAACTGTGGCTCATCTGGTAGAGTGGAGCTAGCCTTGAGTGTAGAAAAAGTCATGGAAGAGCTTGAGGCCCTGAGTTCATGCCCCAGAACTGATACAAAGAGACAAAAGAAAAGAAAGTCTATGCACATATTTGGTTAACTATTCTTTCAGAGGATATTATATCTTTAATGTATATAACAAGTTGAAATTGCATCCTTTTCTCTAAGCTTTTGAAGGCAACATCTGTAAATAATAATAATAATAGTGATCATAATAAACATATTTACAACTATTCTTGCAGGTACTTTTCAAATTATTAGAATAGTACACCAACCATAGGAAGCCCTGGAGAAAAATTAGAAGAAACACCATTAGAACACTCACCAGAGTAAAGTTTTGAAGCTAATGTATCTAATTTGTTGGGAGAAAGTCTTAGTAAGTTAAACGTATTTTATCCCATAGTATTGTTCTACTAATGAGGGCTGGCAGAAGAGGGTGTTTCTTCTTATAACCAAGAGACCAGACAGATCAAAGATGCTTGACTTTTGAGTTTTTCATTATCTCTCCAAGAATATACATATAGACAGAGAAGGAACTCAAAGGAGAAACAAAAGGCAGTATATACTTCAAACATTTGCATAAACATTATCTCGAGGGGCTTTCATCTACTAACCCATTATTTGCAATAGCTGTCATCCCAAAAGCACCCCAGTAATGCTTTTCATGTTCATCCTCAGCAAGATTCAGTCTTTCATTGACTAATTTATGATCTTGATAAAGTGAAACCAAGTAAGACTGCAGATAACATTTTCCCAGAATTTTCTTTTTCAAACTCTCTTACCATCAAATGTTAAGTAAACTCTTGCTTGGGGCTGAGAAGATCCTTTTACACAGATAGAACAAACGAGTACTCCAACCAACATGAAAATTGCCTGGAATGCCATTTCTTCAGTTTTGGAAGTCAATATCCAAGGGAAAATACCTTTAAGGGAGAGATAACAAGTTTGTGATATCTCATTTCAGAGTCTAGGAGTATAAAAACACACTGATCTAGACAGAACTATCTTTTCACAAAAGTTACAGCTGAAATTCTTCAGAGATGTAAACAGTAGGAGGTGCTGTGACTTAGTATCTCACATGTGAAAAGACTGATTTATTTGGGTCTGCAAATCTCCACAACCAAAGGGCTGTTTCATCTTCCACCAAAATAATGCTAATATGGAAGCAGAGTAACAGTGAGCTAAAGTGTGTTGATTCCCAAAGGAGAAGCCAGTCTTTAACTGAGATCTCTAAAATTCTATTCCATTAAAAGGACTTGAAAGAGGTGCCAATAGGGAGGAGTGCTCCCTACTCAAGACATGAATAGAGAAATCCCACACATGCTTTCATGTGTGCCCATTTGCTTCCATAATTATTAACTCTTTGGGAGCACTTGTCACTGAGATTTTTTTTCTATACATAAATCTGTGTACTCAATCTTAGATTAGTAAAATCGTTTAAATTAGCTATGTGGAGATTTATTCTGGTGACCAGGCAGCTGTTCAATGATGTGGATGAGGTAACCATGGACTCCTGCCAAATTCAAACCACTGAGCTTAGTGGTGAGTAAGCCAGTGAGTCTTGAATCCCACCAGTGCATATTTTAAATAAATCAACCAGAAAGTGGGCTGTCAAAATTCCAATAGATACATCAAAGAGACAAGTATGGATCTTTAAAATAGTACGCATAAAATTCATACATGCTATTAACTAATGTCTGGATACCCAGGAAGAGCAAGTGACATGCTAAGGTGAACCACAAGCATGGGAGGAGGAAGGGAGGGGAGGGGGAGACAACACCAGGCAAAATAAGCTCACAACCATAAGAGAAATCCCATCATTTTTACAATTATACAGCAATTATGTAGTAAAATGCTGTTAGAATGTAATCTAGAAATGTTCTTTTACAGGTAGCAATACTTATCTCCAATATAATGTGCTTTTTAATTGAAATGATATTATAGATTCTATTCAATGAACAAGTGTCATTAAACACTGAAGACTGTTTCATTGATAAAGAGGAAAAGAGCAATTAGCCCAAACATTCAATCTGCAACAACAATTCTAAATTGCTTTCACAGGTTCTCCAAAGGCTATGTGATTTAAGGAAGAAACATTATTGCTTCTTTGACCACACAGAGGGAGGAAACCCTAGAAGTATTTGTGTTGGTAATTTTCAAAAGAAACAGTGTCTTCCTGCTTCTACAACCTCTTCACCCTGTCATCCCTAAATTCACTTAGAAGAAAATTGATTTTTATGGGTGACTTTCTCTTAGTAATTTGCCCCTTCGATTTATTGACTTTATAGTTAGTGCCAAGGAAAAATAAATAAATAAAAATAAAAACTATTAATATGTCCCACCTCAGTCTGTTTGTTAGACATACTGGTAATATTTCCATGTGTTTCATATGTAGCAATTACCTAAATCTAATCAGATATATCCCCTAGGGTTACATAGAATAAATTGCAAAGAAGAATATTGTAGATGAAATAAACTAGTCTCCAGAACAAGCTGATTTCAACCATGCCTAGCACTGAAAGGTGAAAGCCAAGTGTCTAGCTTTCCTATCCTCCCCCCCCCCCCGCCGCTCACCCCCCCGCCCCCCACCCAAAGTACCTTACAGAGTCTTCCTTGTTACTCGCAGTGCAGTTAGAAGTGCTGCCTGGTGTTACCTGCTGCTGACTGAAAACTAATGATAAATAAGAATCTTGGATTTCCTTTGATCCCGTTTTGCTTTAGAGAGCTTAGGAATAACTCCCAACTTTCAACTCTCCGCAGGTGTCACAGTTTAAAGAGACCACTCCAGCCAGTCAGGCCCGCAGCAGCCCCAAGAAAGCTTTCCCGACAAACCGCGTGGGTTCTTAAGAAAATGCCCAGACTGTAGTAGTACACCGATGTATGGAAAGTCAATCCATACACCCTAAAGTTCTATCTGGCCATATTTATAAGGCTGAAAATAACGAATCCAGCTTACCGAGGTTGGAAGAGATCAGCGCAGACAAGTCATCGATGTGCTACCAGGTTGGATACCCCCAATCTGAGTCCTTTTCCACAGATCTTAATTCTTAGTGCGTCTCCAACAGTGCGATTCTTTCTTCTCGATCCCCTGACTTTCTTTGTAAAGGAATTCTCAGCGCCGCAGTGCCGTGGCACCCGGAGCCCTTCCCCGCGTCGTTCAATCGGGCACCTCGGAGTGAATGGAAAGTGGCCGGGCAGGCGCGGGGGGTGAGCGCACGGGTGTCCGATTACAGCGACGCGGCGTGCGGCTGGAGCTGCCCCGGCGCACCGCCCAGCCGGCTAGCAGCGCCCGCCCAGCGCACCCCACCCGGCCGCATCCCGAGGCAGCGAGGAGGCCCCACCCAGAGCGCGCGCGGGCCAAAGGGTGGCGGGGAGCCTAGAGCCACGAGGGCGGACCGGGCTGCCCCAGAGATGCGGGAATGCGCTACAGTGGGGCCGGGAACCTGCTCTGCTCCACGCGCTTCCCTGGGCCACCCGCGCTGTGACCGAACAACTTGCAAGTGTGCGCTCCTAGGTTTTGTGTTATCCGCCGTTCTTGAAAAAGCACACAGGCTTTAAATATCAAAGTGCAAAGCAGTTGTTTCTCTTTTTTCTTTTTAATTTTTGCAAGGGAAGAATCCCTGCCTCCTTTTAAGGCAAAGAGTTGCGTTTTGTTAAGGACGTGAGCAAACTGTCTAAAGTCAGGCGAGGTAAACCTACACTCTGGTCTCAGAAACTGAACCTTTTTTTTTTTTTTAATGGACCTACTACTGTGTTTCCTTAATGTTCTAATGGCAACTATTATTTGGATCTCTACACATTGAATCATGCACAGTACCTTCTCTCCCCAAAACATAATTACAAGACATTATTTCACAATTTTATTGAGGAATGCTGTTCGGAAATTATGCCTCAAAAAAATCGTGGCTTACAGATCTAGTCATTAGGAATGTGTTTCCAGCTTTATTTTCAGGTATATTCTCTGTTCAGCTCTGGAAATGATTTTGATGTTAAGTGAAAAGTATTCCCCCCAACCACAATGAAGTAAATGTTTGAACACAGAGAGAAAAGAGCTTTGCTTCATGAGAGAGGCGAAGAGCTTCTTTAAAATATTTGTAAGCTACAGCCCAGTAGATGTCACTGTTTGGAGCAAAGTTGAGTTTAATTCTCCCACCTTGCACCTTACAATTTTCTTTACAACACGAAGCAGAATTGCTAAGTTCCTACAAATTGTATCACAGAAAACAAAACCGAGAGTAGAATTACAGCACAGTGACACAACTGAATGAAATCTTGGTTGGGAGGGTCAAGCAATTTGTAAACAGCTAAATGTGTCTAGACACAGCCTCTTATGTCCACTAGTCTCTGTGACTCTTGTTGTATACTTAAGAAATGAGGGGATTAAGTCAAATAGGAATGGAAATTTGGGTTCATGCTTTATGACAATATTCACCTTATTGTGATGCTCTCAAACTGAACTTTCAGTCTCTGTGTGTGTGTGTGTGTGTGTGTGTGTGTGTGTGTGTGTGTGTGCACATGCATTGTGCACATGCTAATATTAGGACTTGAACTTAGGGTTTTGAACTCTTACTTGGCTTTTTGCCCTCTTGCTCTACCACTTGAGCCACACCTCCACTTCCAGATTTTTGCTGGTCAATTGAAGATAAGCTTCTGGACTGGCTTAGAACCTGGAATGGCAGTTTTCAATCCTGAGTAGCTAGGATGAGTTACTAGGCCAGCCAAATTTACAGCATCTCTGAGATTACCTGAATCCAAATACAAAATAGGCAAGGGGTTTTGCTAGGTATTTTTGAAAAGAATAGATATGGTTAACAGACAGAAAATGTCCCCATCACTAACTATTATAATCATAGTGTACTAACCATGGCAATTACCAAAAAAGACAAAAGCTAAGTCTTGGACAAGATGTATAGACTACTAAGTGACAGCCAGTAGGGGAAACTGTGAAAGTTCGTTTAACTACTGAACACAGGATTACTATTTAACCCCTTAATGGCACTTGTTTACTTCCCTTCAAGGTTTGAAATCAGTATGTAGAGGAGATGTTTTGAATTCCCTTATTGATTGAGAAATCAGCCTAACAGTCAATCACAGCTATGGAGACTGATAAAGAAAATCTGGTGCATATGAATGTGCATAAAATTATATATACTTCATATATGGAATGCTATATTGTGTGATTCTCCTATATAATACAAGACAAAGAAATAATTAAGAATACTTCTCATTTACACAAACATGAGTGGGACCAGATGTCATGCTAAGTGAAATAGGCTTAAAAACAACAGACAAATATCACAGGTTCTCACATACCTGTACAATCTAAAACATGTGAACTCAGTGAAACAGAAAGCAGAATGGTGGTGGCAGCCTTTGAGGGGACAAGAGAAATAAGGAGACCATAGCCAAAGGGTGAAGCGTGAAGAATACATGTGATTTTTGCTTTAAGATCAGTTTTATTGTATGGTGAATATAGCTAAAAACTGAGCTCTGAATATTTCAGTATCATTAAGAAAATAATGTTTCATCACAAAAAGATTTGAAGCAATGGTTATGTTAATTAGGTTTATTTAATCTTTCTAACTATATTCAAAATTGGAGCATGCATTGTTTCCATAAATATATGCAATCCTAATTAGTGAATATATAATTTAATAAAGCATGCATTTAAACGTTTGAAAAATTAAGAGTGCAAAAACAATATCCTAGCAAGGCACTGGTGGCTCTTACCTATAAGCTATTCAGGAGGTAGCAATTAGGAGAATCATGGTTTGAGGCCTGTCTGGACATAAAGTTTCTCTGTTAAGAAGACATGCTGGGCATGGTGGCATGTGTTTGATATCCCAGCCATAGCAAGAAATGTAAATAGGAGGATTGTGGTTCAATCTGTCCCAGACAAAAAGTGAGCCCCTATCTCAAAAATATTTATAGTATAAAGACCTAGAGGTGTGGGCTAAGTAAAAGAAACACCAAGAGCAAAGCCCTAATTTCAAGCTCCAGTACCTCTAAAATAATAAAAACAATAATATTCCATAGACATTGTTATCTTTAAATTTGTATGTGTTTTGAAAGAAATGTCCAAGTCAGTGGGTGTGTGTCATAAAAAACAATATAGTAAGTTATGCTGGTTTTTTATGATTAGTGAATACAATGTGGAGCAGATCCTTGACAAAAGTTTGTAAATAGATTTTACTCAAAAAACATCTGACAGTACTAAGATCCAAATATATATGTAAATGAGCAATATGCTTACATTTCTGGAATTCTAAAATGTATAAAGGTCTTTGGTATGTACTAATATTTTTTTTTATCTTCCTACAAGTAACTGACTTGAGAATGAATCAGGACAGAAGATTAATGAGCATTAACGATAAAATTCTTATAAAATTGCAGATCCCTAGAAATGGATTAATCCACAGATTCATGCAAAGTAGGTGTTGTTTACACATTTAATTTTAAGTTCTAGGGAACCACGATAAAGAGATACAAGATGAATAAGTATCTAATGATACATTTACAAGGGAGTGTAATTCCAAACTAGGCTTCTCCAAACTCAGAGAATTCATTCATTCTTTAACAAATACTTCCAAAGTTTTGGAGACTATGACAAATACCTGAGATGTAATCTGTCTGTGATTCCCTCTCTGTGCTGAAATTTCCTCTACCTTGTCTTTCAATATGCTTCTGGGAGTTAAAGATGTTTGCTTAATCCACACCTCAGAATGACTCATGCAGTACTGATATGCATTAGCCAAGAAAGATCCAAGCCCAAGGGCACAATCAGTGCTCCTACTTACCTAAAGGATGGCTGCAGAGTGAAATTTTAGGAGCGGCATTAGTTGGCTCTCAAGAGTTTACCTCTGTACCATTGCCTCATACTCCTTAGGAGTCTGACACCCCTTAACAGAGCAAAACTCATGAGAGACATCAATAGTCAGTACTTCTTCTTCGGGTTCTTTGTACAGGAATGAATTGAGGAAGCTGGCTGAGAAAAGGGCCAGTCAATAAACTCAGAGGAGCAATGACACAACTAAATATAGAGGATACAATTTTCAAAACATTTTCTCATTGGGATGCCTTGGGAACCCATCTACAGTAGAATACTGTACAGTATTCTGGAGGTACTGCACAGTACCTCCAGCACATTTGTACTTTCAGTGGTTACTTAATTTGTCTACATCCCCTTTACTTCTTGAGTTATTTTAGCACCTCTGAGACCAAGTTGGCCAAGCAGGTCTAGTCTATAAACCAGTATGTGGAATTGCTTGATGATAGATTTATTATTGCTCCTGTTGAAATAATTTCTTATCTTTGAACAGGATGATTGTATCTCTGTTTTTATTCAAAGAATGTTATCTCTATTATTAGTCTTAATCCATTCCTAACCTATTTCCCAAACTCTTGACCTTCTCTATTGGTGTATATTAAACTCTGTTTCTCAAATTATAGTATCTATAAGCCATTAAAAAACGTAAGATACTGATTGATTTTATTTTATTTTAATTTTTTTCTGTTGATCTTGGGGCTTGGACTCTGGGACTGGGCACTGTCCCTGAGCTTTTCAGCTCAGGGCCAGTGCTCTACAATTTGAGCCACAGTGCCATTTCCCTAACTGACTTTTTTTTTAGGGACATTTGCCAGAATATTTATTATTTTCCCTTTTATAACTTTGTAATTTGAAAGAAATTGATTCTAAATTTCAAAGCTTAAATTTTCAATATTCCTTTAAACATCTCAAATATAGTAATACACAATAGTGTCCAACCCAAGAGCAAATTGCTTCTAATATTAGTACATTGCACACTATTTCATTTGTAAAACAGAAGAGTGAGGGGAGCCTGTTACTGGTTTCTTTACTGTAAACTTACAGGTCCTTGATGACAGTGTAGACAATGGCTATGAAGATGCATATGTACACCTCCATCTCTGGAGTGAAATATACATTGTCTTGCTTTGATAGAGTGTTCTTCAAGAGTGGCTAAGTATCCCACAGCCTCTTAATTCATAATGTTCTTTATTTGAATATGCACACCCACACCACCAGTCAGAGTGCTTTAAGAAAAGTAGCAGCTTTTGTGGGTCTATTTTATGCAAAGCCCTTCCTCCTCACATGGGAGTAGAAAGCCCTTTTCCACATCTATTCTCCAGAAAAGCGATGAGAGACCGACCTCGAAGTGCCTCTGATGGTCAGGTGTGTGTGATGAGGCTCAGAAATGATAATTCACTGATGGATTAGTTAAGGTAAAACTGTTGTGGCTAATTAACTCCCATCTGTAGCCCTTCAGTGTGGTAAAAGGCACTTTCCACATAGTCTTCACATTTTACTATTTTCTACTCTTCTTAAGTTTTAAATGGGTGACTAAAATGATTACTGAATCACATAAAGAGCGACTTCCTTATCTGAGCCCACATATTTTCATAATGCAAAGCACCTGACAATCTCCATTGTATTCTTTATCAATCATTCCTGAGCATAGATAATACTGTGTAGGAAAAGTAGCAATCACTTTACCTATGTGACTGGCACTGCTTTTTAGTCAGAAAGTTAATGCTTTTATATAGAAGGATAATTTTCATTTTGAAACAAGCATAATAACATTTAAGGCATAAGACTCTTGGGACTCATTTTTGTACAACTTTTCAAATAGTAAAGAAAGGAAAAGTAAAATAATACTGATATCCATTTCCCTGGGGTTACTGAACCTTAGACCAGAATTACACCAGAAGGGCCACTGTGATTTAAACAGAAGGCAATATCAATAAACATTTTAAAAGATTATTTCTTTTAAGTTCATGTAATAGTCATTAAAAGAAGAGAAAACTATATCAACTATACTAACAAGAAATCTGGGGAAACTTCTCCCTCTTTGGCCCATAAGGCAAAAAATTTAGGTCTGCCTATCTCAGTTATTAATATATGCTCCACTTTCTCCTATGCATTTGTGCATCTATCTATTAAAATAAATCCAGTAAATAAGAGAATGAAAATGTATTTTTGAAAGTTGTTTATTTTTCTTTTTGTTGTATACTTATCACAGGTTCTCAGACATGTACAATAAATGCAGATATTGTATCTTTACTATGAGGTTTGGCCAAGTTGAGAGCAAGATTAGTGTCTAATTCTTTTTTACACTTTGAAATGCATACAATTGAAATGATGGTCATAGCACACAATATGAAAGGGAGTTCAAGGACAGTAAGTAGAAGGGACGTGGTAATCAATAATATATTGACCAAGTAAAAGACCACACAAGTATAATACAAAATCTTGCAAATTATTTCCTTAACCATACAAGTACATTTATCATTATGCAAATTGATCCTTCAGATATCTAGTTTGTTAATTAGGAAATTATAATGAATGGAATCCAGAAACAATTTTCACAATGTATTGAAGCCTAAGTAATGTGAAGTTTATCACTATAAAGGAAGGTCATGTTGTACATTACTGGTACCTGCTCTGCAAAGTGACAAATATGGATTCCAAAAAATCTGTTCATTTATTGGAAGACAATGTTTCTTTTTTTAGGAATGGATAATGCATTCCCTTCTACTGTCTGGTCTGGATTAATTCCCTACTACCTCTCACTCATTCTTTCTGCCAACTTAAGTTTGCTGTGCATCCAATGTCTTTCCTTGATGAAACCAAGCCTCTTAACATTTCTGTGGCTTTACTTGATTGTTTTCTCTCTCCATGTCACCCCATGGCAAGGATTTTCTTATTCATCAAGATTTTCCCTGAGAAATTAAAGCAGAACGAAGGAAGTAGAAGAATCTACCATGCTCCTAGATTGGGAGAAATAACATCATGAAAATGGCAATACTACCAAAGGCTATCTACAAATTCAATGTAATATCTATCAATATCTCAACCTCATTCTTCAAGGAAATAGAAGAAGCAATCCAAAAATTCATATGGAACAATAAAAGACCCGGAATAGCTAAAATAATCCTTAGCAGAAAGAACAGTGCTGAAGGAATATCAATAACAAACTTCAAACTTTACTACAAAGCTGTAGTAATCAAAACAGCTTGGTACTGGCACAAGAACAGACATGAGGACCAATGGAATAGAACTAAACACTCAGAAATGAACCCACAGACCTCTAGCCACTTAATCTTCTATCAGAGAGCTAAAAATATGGAATGGCAGAAACACAGCCTCTTTAGTAAAGGGTGCTGGCAAAATTGGTTAAACACCTGCAGAAAACTAAAGCTAGATCCTTTTATATCACCCTGCACCAGAATCAATTCCAAGTGGATGAAAGACCTCAAAGTCAAAGCAGATACCCTGAAAACATTACAGGAAGGAATAGGAGAAACTCTAGGGCTACTTGGCACCGATCAAAATTTTCTTAATAAAGACTCAGAAACATAACAAATCAAAGAAAGCTTGAACAAATGTGATTGCATGAAACTGCAGAGCATCTGCATGACAAAGGCCACAGCAAGGGAGATCAATAGAAAGCTCATGGATTGGGAGAAGATCATCACTAGCCATACAATGAACAAGGGCCTCATATCTAATATATACTTAGAACTCAAAAAATTAAATCCCCCAACAACAAGTCCTCAAAGAAACAACCGGCTGATTAATAAGTGGGCTAAAGACTTAAAAGAGAGACTTCTCTGAAGAGGAAATAAGAATGGCCAATAGACAGATGAAGAAATGCTCTACTTTTTTGGCCATAAAAGAAATGCAAATCAAAACAACATTGAGATTACATCTCACCCTCCCCCCCCCTTAGAATGGCTATAATCAAGAAATCTAATAACAATAGATTCTGGGGAGATATGGCCAAAAGGGAACCCTACTGCATTGTTGGTGGGAGTGTAAACTTGTTCAATCACTTTGGAAAGCAGTATGGAGGTTCCTCAAAAGACTATACATAGAGTTCCCCTATACCCAGCAATCCCACTTTTAGGCATTTACCCAAATAACCACAAACAAGGACATACTAAAGCTGCCAGCACAATTAAGTTTATCACAGCATTATTCACCATACCTAAGATATGGAACCAACTCAGATGCCCCTCAGTAGATGAATGGATCAAGAAAATGTGGTATACATATATACAATGGAATTTTATGCCTCCATCGGAAAGAATGATACAGCCCTATTTGTTAGGAAATGGAAAGACTTGGAAAAAAATTATATTAAGTGAAGTAAGCCAGACTCAAAGAAACAGAGATCCCATGGCTTCCCTTATCTGCAATAACTAGTATATGTCTAGGATAAACAGAAGAGGTATGTACATATGACCATATAACCTGATGCTAAACAAAATGAATCCCAAAATAGGGACACAAGAGATTTTATCTTTCTTGTTGTTCTTTTTAAAGTACTTATAATGTACTATGTGATTTTTTTTTGTTTCTTTGTATGTTCTTCTCCCACGGTACAACCCTGTTGTCACTATATTTGATTCAGGTATCCTGCATCTTGTATATACACTTTTCTAATTGGGGTAGTGGAAGAGAAATAACAAAATGCTGAAACACAGATACAGGTTGATCCATTGTAACAATAGATGCACAAGACACTATGTTACAACTTTGGGGGAGGGGTAAAAGGAGGAGCTGGGGATGTGGGGAGGGAAGGGATGCTAGGGGAAAAACAAAGGAGCCGGTAACAATGCTCAACAGGAAATGGATTCATCACCTTGCTCATGTAACTGTAACCCCTCTATACGGTTCCTTTACAATAAAAATATAATTTTTAAAAAAGATTCTCCTTGAATACATCCTACATGCATCATCCTTTTGCGTAGCCTGACGCATAATTGAAGTCCAAAATGTTATATGAGAGTTACAACTTTATTAGTTCAATGTCAGGAGATTTTTTCCTCCCTTCAATCTCCAAATCTTTACTGCCTCTATATTTTGGTAATTGATTGATGTATTTTGTTTTATTTTTATTTACAAAATGTAAAGTAAAACAACCACCTTTAGCTTCATTGTTTAATTAAATAATGTAATGTACATTCACAGGGTAAACATTAACAGACACAATTATCTCTATACGTAGCTTACTTTGTCCCTCAGTTATATCATTTGATGTTATAATTATGTGAAAACCACTTTTTACTCCCAACACTTCCAGAGAAGGACAAAAATCTTGTATATTTTTGTTCAGGAGTACAGGCAAGTCTTGTCAGATAATACATGCTAGTTAGATGGTTCTTAAAATTATGAGATTTTTCCTTATACCACCCTGCACCAGAATCAACTCCAAATAGATCAAAGACCTGGGAATTAAAACAGACACTCTGAAAACATTACAGAATGGAATAGGAGAAACCCTAGGTCTCCTTGGCACAGACTGAGATTTTCTTAATAGAGACCCAGAAACACAACAAATCAAAGAAAGGTTGGACCAATGGATTGCATGAAATTGCAGAGCTTCTGCATGGCAAAGACATAGCTAGCAAGATCAATAGAAAGCCCATGGATTGGGAGAAGATTTTCACTAGCCATAAAATGGACAAGGGTCTCATATCTAAAATATACTTGGAACTCAAAAAATTAAATCCCCCAACAACAAATCCTCAAAGAAACAACTGCCTGATAAATAAGTGGGCTAAAGACTTAAAAAGAAACTTCTCTGAAGAGAAAAGAAGGATGGTCAATAGACACATAAAGAAATGCTCAACCTCCCTAGCCATAAAAGAAATGCAAATCAAAACAGCACTGAGATACCACCTCATTCCAGTTAGAATGGCTATAATCAAGAACTCTAATAACAACAGATGCTGGAGGGGATGTGGACAGAAGGGAACCTTACTGCATTGCTGGTGGGAGTGTAAACTTGTTCAACCACTTTGGCAAGTAGAATGGAGGTTCCTCAAAAGACTCCACAAAGAGCTCCCCTATGACCCAGTAATCCCACTTTTGGGCATTTACCCAAATGATCACAAACAAGATCATACTAAAGCTACCAACACAACCATGTTTATTGCAGTATTATTTACCATACCTAAGATATGGAACCAACCCAGATGCCCCTCAGTAGATGAATGGATCAAGAAAATGTGGTATATATACACAATGGAATTCTATGCCTCCATCAGAAAGAATGACATTGCCCCATTTGTTAGGAAATGGAAAGACTTGGAAAAAATTATATTAAGTGAAGTAAGCCAGGCCCAAAGAAACATAGGCCCCATCCTTTCCCTTTATTTACAATAACTAGTATATGTCTGAATCAAGCAGAAAAGGTCAGATAAGTTGATGTTAGGTGAAATGACCCCCAAGATAAGTATTCAAATGTTTTTTCTTTCATGTGATTGTTTCTAACATATTTATAAGATGATTTCTTTGTTGCTTTGCATGTCCCTCCCCCACGATATAACCCCTGCTTTCACTGTATTTGATGTTGGCATAATTTGTGGAGGGGAAGGGAAAAAATAAATCGTTAAAGGGATACGGGTGGACCCATTGCAACAATGAGATGTACAAGTCGTTATGTAGAAAAACAAACTTTACAACTTTTGCAAGGGGTGAGGGATCGGGGGTGGGGGGAGATATTGGGGGGACCGAGAGGGGAGGGGAGATGGGAAGGGATAGGAAGGGGAAAAAAAGGAGGAGGCAACAATGCTTGATAAGAAATGTATTCATTATCTTGCCCATGTAATTGTAACTCCTCAGTACAGTATTTTCATAATAAAAAATTATGAGATTTTGTAGATATTATAAACCTAAATCAAATATTTACTTGTCATTATTAGTGTGGAATTCTTGTACATACATTTTATAGGCTTTATAATTACTCCCTTTCAAAGGCTCAAAATTTTACTCCCAAATGTAATCATATTTGTTTTATTCCACCATACCATATTTGAATCTTATTTTGAGTTTGTAAACCTATAGGAAAATTTTAATTGTTTTTTTTTTTTGTTGTTTTGTTTTTGGTGTCCGGTAGTGGGGCCTGAGCGCTGTCCCTCAGCTCTTCAGCTCAAGGCTAGCGCTCTACCACTTGAGCCATAGCGCCACTTCCGGTTTTTTTTTTTTTTCTTCTGCTTATGTGGTGCTGAGGAATCGAACCCAGGGCCTCCTGCATGCAAGGCAAGTGCTCTACCACTGAGCCACCTTCCCAGCCCCAGAATTGGTTTGATTCTTGGAAATAAACAACTATAGAACCAAACTCTATGGGTTAATTTTAAATTGTTTTTAAAGTATATGTTTTAAAATCAGCAAATATGTTTGAGTTCTCTTTTTACAATTTAAATCAATATTCTCTAAAAATTACATGAGAGTAAAAATAAAACCTGATTGTAAAAATACTAGCAATCAACATACAAAGGGAATGTTATTCTAGAAATTGAATAGCATTTTGTTTCTTCTCATATTTCCTTTCAGTTTAGTTTCATTCTAGTAAAAATCTTAGTCTTCTAAGAACTAAGTTATCTACTAATTATTTTATATTTTAGTATATTCTGTACATTTCCATTTCTTTATTTTAGGATATATATTATCCAAAACAATCAACATATAAAATCTGTACTTACTACATTAGCAACAGCATGACTTAAGAAAATAGTTACTTAAATATGATTCTGCAACTTCTCTAAAAGAATTTTGGACAATTAGTAGTTATCCCTAATGCATCCAAGTATTTTTTTATACAAGTCTCAAGCAAAAATTAATTATAAAATATTATTAACAATACTGGTTATTTTGCATTAAAGATCAGATAGATTAATTTAAAATTCTTATTATTCACATATTGTATTAAGAATATATTATAAATATTTATATACAGAAATCTCAGACAAACAAGGACTTAAATAATTTATACTTCACGTATAGGAAGCATGAAAGCTTTACAAATGTCAACATTGCTGAAAATTAATGTTCTGACAGAGTCAAGTGCCATTTTCTGCTCTGGTCCCTTAGATACTATAAATGTGTACCTATACCTTCAGTAAACTCCTTTTAAGAATTACTATATTGGTAATATGATAAAAAGTGACTTCCATTTTCAAATAAACTTTACTTCATGGCTTAAAAAAACCTTTATATACTCCTTACAAATATCTGTAACCAGAAATAGGTGTCTCTTTAAAGATGTTTGAGGAAATTCTCACCATGGGATAAACATTCCTAGGGAATATTAAAATATAATGTAATTCAGTGGCAACACAACATATTGAAGACATGACCTCACTTTTCAAAGTATGCATTAGATTTGGGTATCCATTTACTGATGTTACCATTTGCCTACTTGTGTGCATATGGAATGCATCGGGGAGGGCTTTAAGTGCCACAGCCTTCAATATTGGAAAGTAATACATTATTTGACTTCCATTTAATTTAAGTCTCTTGAATATGCATAAGCTTTTTGTTCACAATGAATTGGTTCTCCTGAGAATTTATGTCCTTTATATACTTAACCATCACACACACACACACACACACACACACACACACACACACACAGTAGTACATATGGATACAAATATGATACATGTACTTATCTAATTACTCATATTCAAATTTTTAAGGCATTTTAAAGAACTAATCATAATAATCATCTATTGTTTTTATATTTTGTGTATGTTCCCCTTTGTCACTCTTTTTTTAAATTTTAGGACATTTGAAAGAAATCAAAATATGAGAAGTTTATCTACAAAATGAAATGAAATAAATTATTTTAATGAGTAATGTAGCCCTTGGCAATACTGTACAAATTGACTCTTTAAGCAACATACTAGCTAATGAATTAAAGATTTGTATGTCCCATGTTTTAACATTCTGAGAGTTCTCTATATTTTGAAGGACAAACAAGTGGCCTTTATCTTTAAAGCTGAACATTTCCCCTATATTTAACTGGAAAGATTTGTCTTATAGCATTCACTTCTCACTGTATTAAAATTAAGGCTTCCAATCACAGATGGACATAAATCAAAGTGCAAATTTACTTTCACATCACATCCATTTATCAAGTTACACTGACATTTTTATATTGAACTTGCCAATTCACACAACAGTTTAACACAAATCAACTCCTTCCTTGTTGTGATAGCATTTCCCAGCATTTTCTACAAAGTCGTGCCTTTACATACAGTCAACCACCATGAATGGTACCTGTTGTCTTTATCTTCTTTTATGTTCTAATATCACTCACTGTGGCACCCAACTCCCTTATGGTTGCTGATAAAATGTGGATGCCTCTAAGGGACAAGAACATCTTTTGTTCTCTGTGATATCATAGAAAGGGTGGAAGTGACAGGAAAATACTTTGCTTCTTATACATTACATTCTACTAGAAGGCAATATGAGGTCAATTTGTATTCTTACATCTTAAGAAGTCTTTCCAAAAAACACAACTGCCTTATTATTTATAGCTTATGGGTTTTCTTGATTTTTTTTATTGTGAAAATACCATACAGAGGGGTTACAATTACATGAGCAAGGTAATGAGTACATTTCTTATCAAGCACTGTTGCCTCCTCCTTTGTTTCCCCTTCCCATCCCTTCCCATCCCCCCCTCCTCCCCCGCTTCCTGCCAAAGTTTTAAAGTACGTTTTTTGACATAATGTCGTGTACATCTCATTGTTGCAATGGGTCCACCTGTATCCTTTTTTAAACAATTTTTTTCCCTTCCCTTCCACAAATTATACCAACATCAAATAGAGTGAAAACGGGTTATACCGTGGGGGAGGCACATACAAAGCAACAAGGAAATCATCTTATACATATGTTACAAACAATCGCAAGAAAGAAAAAAACATTTGAGTCCTTATCTTGGGGCTTATTTCGCATTATTTACCATAGCTAAGATATGGAACCAACCCAGATGCCCCTCAGTAGATGAATGGATCAAGAAAATGTGGTATATATACACAATGGAATTCTATGCCTCCATCAGAAAGAATGACATTGCCCCATTTGTTAGGAAATGGAAAGGCTTGGAAAAAAATTATATTAAATGAGATAAGGCAGGCCCAAAGAAACATAGGTCCCATGGTTTCCCTTATTTGCAATTACTAGTATATGTCTGAGACAAGCAGAAATGGTCAGATATAGCTTATGTTTTAAGCATTTACTCCTTTCCATCCCTCCACCAAGACTTGAAGACAAAGGAAAGCTAGGTAAAGAAAGCTTGGCAGGTCATGTCTGTAATCTCAGCTATTCAGGAGACAGAGATCTGTGGATTGGTATTTAAAGCCAGCCCAGTGAAGAAAAGTCCTTAAGATACTTACCTCTAATCCATCACAAAAAAGGCTATGGCTCAGGTGCTAGAGTGATAGCCTGGAGCAAAATAACTCGGGCTGTAATGAGTCTGTTCTGTTTGTGGCTGTTTTTCTTCATTAGTGAATTCTTTTTCCATCAGATCATGTACTGGTTTACTTTGACTTTTTTAGATTTCAGACTTCCCATACTGTCCTGTTTACTTTAGTCATCTATTAAGATAAATTGATGATGAGATGTTCTTGTTTATGATGGTCAGACTTTGCTTTCAGAATGAGAGCAGAAGGCTAGATTGTTAAGCATTTGGTTTCCTAAATATCAGAGTAGAGGTGGTCTTCGTTGAGTAAGTGCATCTACATATGAAACTATCCTTAAAATTTAGGTTTTGCTAGAGTTAAGATTGCCTTCCAAGAGTTCTGTACTGAATTGTAAGAAATAGTGTAGGTGAAGTATTCCATCTTTCTTTAAACTGAATTACCTACCTTTTATGGTAAAGGCCATTCAGTCCAGAATCAGCTTATGACTCTACTCAAAGCACTGCCTCCTCCTGTACCACAGGATTCTTCTTTCCTTGTGCAACTTATCATCTACGTTCTCACTTCTAGAAATGTGCTAAAAGCCTACGGATGATCCCAATATGCTCACCTTGTTATTCCATACTATAGTCTTAATGAATTTCTTTGACATTAATTTAATGTAAAGTTGGAACAGGTACAACTTCAAATGTTCCATCTCTAATTTTGAATAATAGTTCTTTTCCTTCCGCCTCCACCCTAATATTTTTGTTTGGAATGATTGTTTCTTAACCTCAACATTGGTTAAAAAAGTGTTTTACACTGGGAAGTTTTACTCACTAAGGAAAACATGCTTATATAATTGTTCCCAATAGTCCAGGCAGTTGTTAAAAGTTGACTATATATGAGAAACCAGATGAGTCTAAAAATGAGATACACTGTGTGTGGTAAAGAGAAAACTGACAGTCATCCTTCATTTGATTTCTGACTCTAGTTCCTCAGATACAAAATTAAAGACAGAAAGTTGAAGTCACTCCTACCTCCTCTTTTTCTGTTTTCTGTGAAGATCTTGCAAACATACGCTGGCCTCAGCCTCCTGAGTATTGGGATTTCAGAAGTAAGACACCAAGCCCAGCTTACAGCTCCTTTTGGAGTTGAATACATTTTTCAATATTATACAGAATCTCTGCCAATATTTTTATTTCTACATGCTATCAGTAGTAAGAAAAGGCAGATATTTAAATAATTTTCATGACATTCTATTAAATGTTTAGATGATTTTATTCTATGAATGAAAAGAATACCTTGGAATTTATCCATATAATTTTTAACTCCTTAGTGTCATTTATGGCTTCATTATATGCAATACTTTCTTACATAATGTATTAATATATAATAAAAATAGAAGTATTAAGTATTTCCATATAAGGTTTTATGTGCATCCATTAGCCTTGAGTCAATGCCACTTCTTTTAAGGAAATTTTTTCTCTATCACATCAGTACAACTACCTCTCATGTGGAGTGGATCATTGACTCCAATGACATTTTAATGGATTTTAAGTGGATTCTGACCCTGACCTTATCTTATTTGTATGTAACTTTCCATAACCATTAGACCTACATCCTTTATTTAGTTAAATTGTATAGAAGAAAACTGGTACATTCTTCACTGCATTTCATTTAATTTGATATGTGATAAAAACACATTTGTAAAACACCCTAACTCATATCACGAATTAGTGCCAAGATTGTATAAATATTTCTAATCATGGCATAAACGTGTATTGATGAGCAATTTTGAATTAGTGCATTAGAACTAAACATTCCATTAGATGCCATTTCCAATGTCAAGAATGGTCTCTATGTAATGTATATCATTTCTGTAAGGTCTAGGCCATCTTATCTTTCACTGAAGGAGATATTTATAGCTTCCTATGTGAATGGCTAGTCTCTATAAACTACTTATTCTACAAGTCTGGCCATCTTTATTTCTGTATGCAAAGTCAAAGTTATATCAAAAGCAAATACATTAAAGCCAATAATTTATGATCATTTTGATTGGTTGTGATAATAACTTTATACAAATTATAAACATATGTTTTACTTAGTCCAGAACGACATATTTTTTTGGAGAAAAGCCAGTATTCTAGACATGTTTCTACTTGATGAAACAGAAGTTTGGTCAAATCACATTTTATTGCTAAACTTTCTGTTAATATTTAGAATCTGAGAATTAGAAAGGAGCTTTGGGATCATAGTGTATAATTTAGTCATTGAAACAGAGTCCCAGACTAGTTGGTAAATTGTTAATTAATAGGAAGCTGAATATGAGAAGAACCAATTGGTGGTCACCAGACCAGGGCTCTTTCCCACTGTTACCCAGAGAATTATATATTCACTCTTTGATGGTTCTGATAACTGACATGAATTGTAAGTATATTTAAAGATATTTAACATTTAACATTGTACATCAGTTCATAAATTCCTGGAATCTTATAAGGAGAATCTCATTGGCCATCTATTCTACCTGCTGCTTCCACTAGTGTGAGGTGTGGTTTTCATTTTTGTTTTTGTTTTTGTTTTTGTTTTTCTTTTTGTGGTTCATGAGCTTGGGGCCTGGCACTAAAGTAAATTTTATATGTAGTATTACATAGACTTTTTACAAAGACTTGACATACTACATATTCATAAGCACATATGTACCCATATCTATCTCCATATCTATCTCTCTTTTACTCTAGTTTACTATATATATATATATATATATATATATATATACATATACATATACATAAAAATTTTTGGGGGGGGTCTGGTCGTGGGGCTTGAACTCTGGACCTGGGCGCTTTCCCTCAGCTCCTCAGCTCAAGGCTAGCACTCTACCACTTGAGACACAGTGCCACTTCTGGCTTTTTTCTTTTTGCTTATGTGGTGTTGAGGAATTGAACCCAGGGCCTCAGGCATGCAAGGCAAGCACTCTACCACTGAGCCACCTTCCCAGCCCTATAAAATATATTTTAACTTACATTTTTGTTAAATTAAAACTATTATTATGTAAAATACCTTACATTGAAGGTAATATATATTACATATATACATATATATCCTAGTTAATTTTCAAAATAATCGAGTATTTCATATTCAATTAAGTATTTTATGTTCAATAATATCAAGACTATGTTAAAGAAATAGTGAGAAAATGAGCATCTCACAGACAAGTATATGTCTGTAATTCTTCAAGACATCACATACTTTTATTTGACTAAAAATTCAGTGCTTCAAAAGCTATCTTGTTTCTTCTCACTTTAGATTCTTCAGTGCCTAGCAATTCTTTGTCCTCTATGTTAACATGTCCTATACATTATAGTAATTACAATCCCAACTGAATTATTAGTGATTCATTTTCTGTACATTAATTTTTCACCATTGATTGACTTGTTCTATCTCTTACTTATCTTTTTCCTTTTGAAATGTAATCTTCATGAGAACATTGTATTTATCTCTTTTAATATTATGAAATTTCTAGTCTAATACCTGACATGGAACAGATTACAAAGCTATGGTGAACATACACAATTAATAGACTTTTACAAATTAAGAAATAAAGTCACACAATTTATAGACTTTCAGAAATTTTAGTTTCATCATTGGTGTCAAGTATTTAGCAAAATAATTTATCATCAGTGGTAGAATATTACTTTGTTAGGAAATTATTGATTGAATCAATGTTTGCAAAAGATTTAAATATTTTGTAAGCTTTTGACATTTTGATGATCTGCATTGCCTCTCAGTGTATCTTTGATGTTCTGGTGTGAAGATTGCAGATATTTCATTTTTGGAGATGGTGAGAGGCTGACTTAGACTGTGGGCTACATGGTGCTATCTCAGCCATTTTGTACTATTAATAACTCCAACATACCTGGTTATTTAAAAGAAAAAAATTGCAGCATGTCCTAATGTCTCTTGTGGAACAAAAAATCACTTCAAATTAGAAAACATATTTCTAAATTATGCTTCAATAATTATATTAAAATATAAAATGACCCTTATTTTCATAAGTATTTCTAAATGGATAGTATCTCAGATTCAATTTATAAATGGAAAGGTAGAAGCTTAGGGTGTTAAATCCTACACCCAAGGTGACAGTGTTTAAGTAGAAAAGTGAGGCTTTGACTTATTTTCAATCAGCAGGAGTTCAAAGTTTTTGTTTAAGCAATGTTTCAGGAAGCCTAAATAAAAGCCCCCCGCACGCTGTGGCCTACTTCTTGGACTTCCCTTCCATTTATCTTTATTCGTTTCTTTCCAGATCCTCAAGTCTCCCCTCATCTAGCTCTCAGAAATCTAGTTTTCCTCCTCACAAGTGGAGATGAATACTTTTCCTCTCTTCTATTACTTATCTCTCCCTTTCTTTTGGTGGGTTTTTGGCAGAAGTTGATTCTGAACCAAGCATATAAGGTTTATTAAGAAGCTGTTTCTAGGGAACACTATCCTTAGGGAGTTGGGGCCAGCAGGAGAAACAAGGAAAGGGAGAAAATTCATTCTTAGACCTAAAGTCTTGCAGAAAAGAACATTAGCCAAATTGTGCAATGAGCTTTGAGTGTTTGTTATGCTTTATAGTTTCCCATCTTGAAGCAAGAGAGCTGAATTTCAGAGAATCTGAAGAGTGATAGGTAGAATATATATCAGTCTTTGATAACATTCTCCTCATCCCTAAAAGTCGTAAATAAATATGAAAAAGAATCTAGAAAGATATCTCATATTCTATACTGTAAACATCTCAGTTATTGAGTGAACTTCACTGTGAAATTTTGTTTTCTTTATCACTATTTAAGGAGGCTCTCATCCATAAGACAGAAACATTTAAGTGATGTGAACAATTTTTCTGGGGACCAGAGTATTGAGACAACTTTTTTGAAGACATTTTAGTGTTTAGACCAAAAGGGGTGTGTATGACTGGAGGAGAATTCATCATGAGCCTGCTCAGGAGTGTGGAAATTCATTGACACTTCGATGAGTCAAAGTGGGTCAAAAGTGACTTCTGATAAGATTTCTGTTTCAGGGTCCTGTCTTATACAGAGCTGGAATTTATAGCCTGAGGGAAATAGCAATTATCTCATTTAGGACAGCTGTTACCTTCATAAGGTTTAAATTTAACTTTGGAGTAAGCAATAAACCATCTTCAGATGTATACATATGAATCCATTGTAATAAAGAGTATACAAGGATAGGCAGGGGGGACATAGGAAAAACAATTGCACTCTTATTTCAGATCCGTGAACAAATTGTCCCATGGGTGTTAACACACAAATGACACAAATAAGGATCATGCGATTATTGCCCAATAAAATTAAATAAAGGAATTGCACTTGGCCTTAACTGCTAGTTGGCCTTAACTGCTAGGTTTCTGTCATAAAAAATAAAGTCAATGAATAACAGAGTGAAGCATAATGGAGAGAAATTTCTGAAAATAAAATCTAAAAATAAATATTGAGCTACCAAAATCCCAGTGTAAATGATATACCTACCTATATAAAATAACACCTGTGAGGAAAATGTATGCAATTGATAGATGCTATTTATTAGATGTACAGCCTTCTATCATTCTCTGGTCTCTTGCTTAGCTCTTTTCTTGATCTCTCTTTTATCTTTATTCACCATATTCAGTTTAGTTTCTTTTACTCAAGAAACAAGTTCACATGTCCCTTAGTTATATTTTTGCCAATATAATTTCTCTTATTTTTCAACCACAAGAATCAAGATTATTATTATTTTGTTTTTGAGAATCTATCCAAAGATGACTTAATAATGTCTTCCGAATAAGTTTCTCGCAATGTGTTTTACATGCACTGGCAACATCTAATACTGTTATTGCAAGTAGATAATAAACTTACACTTTACTTAACATTCCAAATCAGACAAAAACTGAAGTCTCTTGACAAATCAGATTGCCATTTAGGAGTCTCCACTCTGCATAGCAGGCTCACTTTTCTCTTTTATAGTCAGCGAGTTCTGACCTATCAGCCACTCCTGCCAGCATTCTTCTAGCTGCCCCAGACAGCTGGTTTCAGAAACTGGCTGAGTCATGTCTCTCTACTCAGCTACTCAGTAATGAGCAACTCCAGGGACATTCCTCAGACATGCCAAAGATAGGTTTCTGATCTCCACCTATTTTTTAGTCATGCCCCCAGGCCATACCCACATTGCTGGAATTTTCTAGTCCTCTGCCACTCAGTAGTACAAAAGAAAATTCTGTGGAATTGCTACATATTATTACTCGATAAATCAGCAACAGAAGCAATGAATGCCGTGGAATGTAAAATTCTTGGCTTCTACACTTAGATAGAACCACTTCCTTCCTCTGAGAAAATAGTGGTTAATAAGTTGAGTTTGGGGACTACAGACGACAGTTTCTGAGCAGTTAATAATATTATGAAAAAAAACCTGAGAAATGAATTTCAATTGAAAAGAATATGCTATTTTCCCCCCATTGAAATATTGAGTTTCTACCCTGTAAGAAAGTCAGTGAACAATCATTTGCTGACTTTGAATAGTTAAGTAGAATGGCTTAAGGGACTTACTGATCAATGATTGACTTAACAATGTCTATAAAAAATGTATTTGTTAAGTTCTACAAGTACTAGATTTTTGTTTCCAACTCTTTTTTTTCCAGGAAACATTTCAAAAGAAAATTGCTACTGCCGATTTAGAAACATAGCTGTTGTGCTGCTGTGACCAAATACCTGAGAAAAACAACTTAAAATGAGAAAGGGTTTATTTTGCTGACAGTTTCAGAGGCATCAATCCATCCTGGCAGGGAGGGTGCCGTGGAGCAGAGCAGCTGATGAAGAAGGCCATAAAGTAGACTAAAATCAGATTACAGCATAGGAACAAGGCAAGATCTAGTCCCAAGGTCATGTCCTCATTGACCTAATTCTGCCAAATGCACCTTACCTCCTACCTTTTACTAACTCCTATCAGTGCCTCACATTATAAAAGCATTAAGAGATAAATCTATTCATTAGGTCACATTCCTCATCTTCTAATTGTCTCTGGAAATATCATTGAAGGTACCCACAGAGGTGTGTTTTAGAAATCTCCTAAACATTTCTCTATCAACAGGACAAGATTACAGTCAATCAAGATGACAAGATTAACCATTACAATATTTATCCTTCCTCTCCAAAATAAAACACTAAAAATATGCTAAGATGATGTTGGAGACAGTCAAATGCAGAAAATACATGAACAATTACTTTAGTCTCTATTTTATTAATATATTGCTTTGACTTGCCTGGAACTTTAACTTCTGCTGCTATTACCTCCCATGGGCTAAAATTACAAGTGTTTGGCATTCATGACTATAAAAGTGTTTCTTTATGATCTATCTTCTTTGTGTAAAATATCTTGCTAGGTAGAGGTGACACAAAAGATAGATACAATTCAGCTATTTAGACAAAGAAGTAGCATGAATTATAAACCAATAATTGGTTAATTGTCCTATTGTAATCTGAAACTTGGAGAAAATAAAACATAGAAAAATATACTGTAAAGTTTAGCTTTTAACAAATTTTCTATGAGAAACTGACATGTATACATTATGAAGATAGCTTTAAGGAAATGGAAAGTGGAATTCCAGGTGTAGGGAGAAGTCTGTGCAAATCCCTTGTAGTTGTCTGGTATAGAATACATCAAAGACTCAAAGAAGGCAAGGAAAAAGTAGAAATTAGAAAAAATATATTAAAATGACAGGAAAGATTAATCCAAACTTTGAGGGTTATATTTGAGATTTTAACTTGCATTATAAAAGTAATGGATATGTATTCATTTTTACATTTAAAGGGAGAGTTTGAAAATGTTGGTTTCATCAGATATTTCTGGCTAAATGCTCATAACTTGGTAAATGTTAACATGTATGAAGTCCAGTTAGCATGTGAGATATGAAAATATTTAAGTTAAATTGGTATATAATTACCAAGAATCATTCCACTCCTCTCCTCTTCTTTCCTCTCCTCTCCTCTCCCCTTCTTTCCCTTCCTCTCTTTTTCCCTCCCCTCCCCTCCTTTCTCTTTTCTCTTTTCTCTTTTCTCTTGTCCTCTTCTCCCTTTCCTCCCCCTCCTCTCACTTCTCCACATCTCCCCTCCCCTTTCCTCCTCTTTCCTCCTCTTCTCTCCTCTCCCCCCTTTTCCTCCCTCCCTCACTATCTTGCTCTCCCTATCACCTACCCCTCCCCCCAGAAAGAAAAAAACAACTACATACCATGAAGTAAGCTGGTCTGCTCCTTTATGCTCACTCCATCATGCTGCATTAAACATTTCTGAAGCCATAAACAAAAACATTTTTGTCCTTAAAATATAAAAGAACATTCTATGACCCAGCAATTCCACTCCTGGACAGTTATCTAATAGAGCACAAACAAGGATTGAAGCATTTTTTACAATAGTCAAGATACAGAATCAGCCCAGATGTTCCTCAATGGATGTGTGGATCAAGAAACTATGGATAAATGCACAATGGAATTCTACTTATCCTTCAGAAAGAATATATTATACTATCCACAAGGAAATGAAAAGACTTGGAAAAAATATATTAAGTGAAGTAAGCCAGACCCAGAGACACATAGGTTGCACATTTTCTCTCACTTGTGGTAGCTAGGATGTGCCTATAAATCCACAGTGGATGATAAACAAGGGTTTATAAATGAATTAACTAAAGTGTTAATAGACTCTATAGAATGTGTAAAAGGTCAAATTCTTTAAAAAGACTAATCCAAAGTCCAAGAAAAAAAGTACCAGGAAATGGGTACTGGCAAGAGGGGAGGGTGGGGCCAAGAAGAGAAGGGTAGAGAGTGAAGGGGGAAGGGTTGAGGGATGCAGGCAAGAATTCACGTATATACCACAGAATTGAGAAACACAAGGAAAAGGGTGAATCAAAGAGGGGTGAAGATGCTGAAATGATGACACATGTCAGGATGCATTGTACATACTTTAAATTGCAAAAATACATATCCTAAAATTAAGATAAATGAGGAAAGGGCTGGTTTGTGATGGGTAGGTGAGAATACTGAACGGGGTGACATTGATAAAGATGCACTGTATTCCTAAACTGCTTCGGTGAATGGCAACTCCTTTACACAACTACTTTAAGATAAATATATAGAGAGATATCTATCATCTATCTATCTATCTATCTATCTATCTATCTATCTATCTATCTATCTATCTATCTATCTATCTATCTATCTATCTATCTATCTAATCTATCTATCTATCTATCTATCTATCTATCTATCTATCTATCTATCTATCTATCTATCTATCTATCTATCTATCTAACTATCTATCTATCCATCTATCTATTCAAAAAACAAGCTGGGTACCGGTGGTTTATGCTGAAATCCTAGCTACTCAGGAGGCTGAGATCTGAGAATCTGCATTCAAAGTCAGCTCGGGAAAGAAAGTTTGTGAGACTCTTATCTTTAATAAACCATTCAGAAAACCAGAAGTGACACTGTGGCTCAAGTGGGAGTGCTAGCCTTGAGCTGAAGACCTGGGACAGTGCCCAGGCCCAGAATTCAAGCGCCACGACTGACAAAAATAAATAAATAAATAAATAAATAAATAAATAAATAGATAACTAAATAAATAAAAAAAAACAAGAGAACAAATTGCTTTTATGAAAAGATTTGCATAAGAAAGGTATTTTCTTGTCAAAGTAAGTTTTGCTAAGATTTAAGAGAAAGTCTTTTATCATGTAACTTAAGCGAAGTATAGAAAAATAAGTACTAGCTATCCAAAAATGGTAAAATAGTTAGTATTTATCAAAATTCATTCATAAAATCTAATGAGGATGGATAACATTGAACAATTTAAAAGCAAAAATATGTTCTTTGTGAAATATTCATATGAAATTATAACATTATAAGAGGGAATACAAAATCATCACAAATGCCTAAGATTAATATGAAAATTTAAGTGGTTAGAATATGCATGTTGGATGGCAATGTCAATTCCCCCAAAGGATACACTGTCTAGGCTAAAACCCAATCATCTGTGCCAAATGGTAAGTGATATCAACCTGACTGTTATCTTCAGATAATTTGATTAATTTTGTTTTCACAAATATGTTTTTTAACTCATCTCATTTATGTACACAAATAAGATTCAATGTTTTAGGTTGAATTAACCCTTTGTCTTGGAGGTCTTAGCAATGTCTTCACCTTGGAACTACCTGCTACAACAGAGAACTTACAGTGCATGCTTAGTTTATATTCCATTTCAATAAAGCATATACTTTGTTTTCTATATCAAAATTTAATTCTTTATTTAAAAATTATTCTCAGTAAAATCAAATTTCATTCAATTTTCGTCTCAACAAGTTCCTTTCTAATAAAAAAATTGCCCTTTGAAGATTAAATTTTCCTATGTAGAAAAGTAGTCCAATGGCCTGGAGGTTGCCACTGTCTTTATTGCCTATTAGTATGTAGGGAAATAAATTTGAATTGGAAAGTGAACTTGGCATTCATAAATCTTCCTACCACAAAATCAAATATTCTGGACCTTTAGAAAACATTTGCAACAATTCTGGAACCAGGGCAATTCAAGATCCTAGCTGACGAGGCCAAATAAATTTTCCCAGGTCAACGCTTAAGAAGGCAAACATCAGAAACATGTCAGTATAGTGAGGAGACAGCATGTGCTCTCAGAATTGCAGCAGCATTACTATTGGAGCTTTCATTCAGAATGAATGGCTTATGCATTGGACAGTGAGGATTCTCTTCTAGAAGACTTGGCCTTGAAGGTGTATTTGGAAGAACTAAGGGTTTCTTTAGGCTGCTTAAAGAAAGATGTGAAGAATTACAATGAAAGAGTGTTGAAGAAACAGGTGGGTATTAGGTTGTATCTGTCCCACCGAGTGCCTCAAAGTCCCCCAGAGGTTCAACTGAATGGCAGCATACTAAAAAGTCAATATTTGTTCCATCTAGTTCTTTCTCTCCTGAGAAAACGCATTTCTTCTTTAAATGCCCTGCTTCTCATCTTACTCTAAGTACATTGTTTTATCTGGGGCTGAAATATGATTATTTTATATTGTTTGGATCCTAACCCCTCCTTACCACAAAAATGGGAAGGTGGCTCTTGCCAAGCTAGCAAAACTTTTCTCTAGGAATTCATTTTTTCTAAGTTGAAGTAAAGGGCAGCTTCGGCTTCCCCTTTCCTGATGTTTATGTACTGTATAGTTTTCCTGCTACCCCCAAAATGCCTTCATTCTCATCTGTAGCATCTATAAAGATACTAAATTAATTACAAAGAGATATTCAGGTTAAAGATAGAAGCAAGGTTGTCAATCTTTTTATATTACATTAAGAATATTATCCTAGATTTTTTTTCCAATTTTGAGCCAGGTGTAATCACAGAATGCTTACTAAAAGGCCAAGGAGGAAGTTGGAATAATATTTTAGGACAAATACCATATTTATCTTTGGAGATAGAGGAAGAGGAACACCAATCAAAGAATTAGTACCATTCTTTAGCAGTTGGGAACAGCAAGAAAATAGTTCCTTTCCCTAAGGAAGGAACATAACACTGAGGATAGTTTGATTTTGCACCAGCATATGAGTTCATATGGACTGCCACATACCATAGACTGGGTGGCTTAGAAAACAGAGATTTATTGTTTCATAGTTCTAGAGCTTAGAAGTCCCAGGTAGAAATATTATGAGTGTTAATGCGTGGCAAGGCCTGTCTCATTGACTTTAATACTCATGGGATACAAACCATGATGAGGAGCAATCTAGTGCTTCTACCTCTTCACACAAGAACATTAATCCTATTGTGTTCAGGCCCTACTCTTCTGAACAAATGTAACCTTTGTGTCTCATTAGGTATCTCTTTCCAAATACAGTCAAATTGAGAGTTGAGCTTCAACCTGTGAAGGAATGTAATCTAGTATACTTTATTTTTGTTATTTTAAGTCACCAAATATGGTAGTCATGCATTGTAGTAACAACAGAAAAAACTCTGATAGGTCATATTAATTAAAAATCATTTGTTATGGTCTCAGTGGGTTTGCTTTGCACATAATGAGAGTTCTAATTTGAAGCGTTGTCATATTCAGACAATTAGATATAACACCTAGCCTTTTAGTGAAGACTATGATGTAACATATTTAGGGCAATTAGGGATTCAGGATTGAAAAAGCAAGAATGCAGAAGCAAAGTGGCAAATAACATTAGTTAAAATTCATAGAGCTTATTAAACAATGTTATTATTATTGATGGGTTAATTCTAATATTAAAATGAATCTTTATATTTTAGAGGCTATATAACTGTTCTAGGGAGCAGCTACTTTTAAAGACCCGATCCAAAGGGTTTATCAGAATATTTTACACAGAAATAGAAGATACATTTATTCTCTCAAAAATAAGATGTATGTGTGTGGGAGAAATAGAGAGAGAGTGAGAGAGGGAAAGAGACAGAAAGGAGTAGGGAAGGAAGGAAGGAAGGAAGGAAGGAAGGAAAGAAAGAAGGAAGGAAAGAAGGAAGGAAGGAAGGAAGGAAGGAAGGAAGGAAGGAAGGAAGGAAAGAAAGAAGGAAGGAAAGAAGGAAGGAAGGAAGGAAGGAAGGAAGGAAGGAAGGAAGGAAGGAAGCAGGGAGGGAGAGAGGGAGGAAGGCAGGAAGGAGGGAAGGAGGGAAAAAGGGAGGAGACACGAGGAGCAGGGAGGGGGAGCAAAGAGGAGGGGGGATGAAAGGGAATGGGAGGAGACAGAAAGAAAGGGAAGGAAAAATATTTCTGTGTGGATCTTCACTAAGGGGCCCCAAATAATCACTTTCATATATTCTATATTTGAATTTGTTTCTTATTCTATAAATTCTGAATTAGCACCCCATGATTCTATTTTCTTTCTTTTCTATTACTTTTATTGTATTATCATTTTGACTAAGTTTCTAAATCTACCAATCTAACTGCTAACTATATATATTTTCTTAAAGCATAGAGATTAATTCATTCAAGGTGCTTTTATTCTGCAGAAGTCATTTTAGTAAGGAAAGAACTGCTACTATATGCAGTTATTTATTTTTAAACAGGCACAATTTATATCTGGCACAATTTACTCTGGCTTTTCATACTTTTGCTAATTGAGATATATGATTCTGATATTTTTTGTTTTTGTTTTTTTGCTTGTGAGGCTTGAGATTAGGGCCTGAGTGCCATCCCTGAGCGTCTTTCTTTTCCTCAAGGCTAGTGCTCTAACACTTAGAGCCACATTGCCAGGTTGGGTTTATTGTTTTGTTGTTGTTGGTTTTTTTTTTGTGGTTAATTGTAGGTAAGAGTCTCACAGACTTTCTGCCTGAGCTGGCTTTGAACTGCAATCCTCTGATGTCAGCCTCTTGAGAAGCTAGGATTACAGGCATGAGCCACCAAGTGATTCTGTCTTTTGCAATCAAAACATAAAACTTATTTATAAATTGATCCCTATCATACTAAAATGATGTTCCTTGAGAATGTTTCCTTCAAGCTATTGTACTATCTGAGATCTGTGTTTGGGGAGCTAAAGGGTTGAATGGCGCACCTCTGCTTCACTGGGTTACCATGGTTTTATTCAGCCTTTTGGGCTGGCTTGTTTCCATTCACATTCCTCATGTGTTCATTTATATGGAGAAACAAAGATTGAAACAGAGCAGGCAGAGATTAGACTCAAGAAAACTTTCCCTTTTATACAAACAGTTCTTTTCATTTTACTGTGAGCAACATGTAAAAATTCCTGGCTTTGTTGCTTATATTGTTCACTTGAGAGTAAAGCTGTTCATATGCTTGAAGTATCTGAGGAAAAATTTTTGACTGTGTATGAATTCCTTGGACTATTTCCCCTATGGGGCTCTATCCTCCTCCTCCAGCCCTGAGCAACAGGCACAACAGATTGTAACTGAGAAAACATGGTAGTAAGAAAAGATCAATCTTTTCTCAATCTAGGTCTTATTGAAGCAACAAAGGAACTAGTTATTGTATGGCAACTACTCACCTTTTGATTTGTTTGGACTCAATGAAGTTTCCCAAGAGGTAATCTAAAATCTATCTTCTCCTCACCATGATAAATAATTCAGCATCTCTATCTCTAGTTCCTAGGGAAAAAATACTCTGCTACTTAAGCCAAAAACAAAACTCATTTAATGGCAGTATGTAAACCTACCACCATGATACCCAGGAACTTTGAGAAACTATATGTGGTCTTGCAGCAACTTAGAATTTCAGCTTCAGCTTCATTCACTTCAACTTCCTGGAACACATTTTCCTCTTTGGTTTTCTTCAATCAATCATGTTTTTCTGGTCCTGAGATGTAAGCTTTGGATGTTTATTTATTTGACAAGCATGGTATAATCTATATGACATCTACTACATATTTTCTTGTTCACAAAGCAAAGATGTGTCTACCATGAGTTGTAGTATTCTTGTGAAGCTGAAGAAATATGCCAGTTAATGTCCAGTTTTCATAAAGATTAGTACATGTAAAGAACTTAGAATGCAACATGGTAAATAAGTGTCACTCACAATTGGCAGTCATTATTTAAAATAATCTCCATTGTCACTTTAGGCAGCACAGTACTGTACTGGGAACTTAGTCTCTAAAGCTAGACACAGGGGTTCAGATCTCATTCTTCCATTCATTACCTGTGAGTTCTAACAAATCACTATTTTTCTAAGCTTCACTTCTTTCCATAATACTTGGATCAGAATAAAATCTTAGTTGAAGAATCATAAATTGCTCCTGATTGACTGTGAGCGAATATTAGAGCATTTAGCATTGTGAGTCCTGGGCTCTGTTCACAAGCCTGGTGGCTGCCAGGAGGTTATTTTCAGGAAGTGGAGAGAAAAGAGAGAGCACATTGTATCTGGCATGTCTGGTCCTGGCTTACATCCTTATTCCTAAATCCAGTATCATTACACTTGGATTTAAACTCGATGACATCTCTGCTCCTAAAATGACAGATGATCCTAGCTTTGTTGTTGTTGTTTATAGCAAGGGGCAGGAAATGATCAGGGGACATCCTGGTGGTGACCTTGGATCAGAGTTGTGGCACGTTCATGCAGTGACCCTTTGGCACCAGTGTGGAGATCTCTCAGTTGGCTGTGCAATTCCAAGTGTTGCATTAATGTCATAAAATTGGTAGATAGAAGGCGTCTGCAGAAACTGAGAAACACTGACGTGACACTAGCCTTCTAGAAATGATTGTCAAAATTTCAGGAGTTCTGCAAGGCTGCTATTAAACAACCATTATGACTAGGCACTTGTGTAATCCTGGCTACTAGGCTAAAATATGAGGATTGTGGTTCAAAGCCAGTGTGGGCAGGAAAGTTCATAAGATTCTTATCTCCAACTAACCAGCACAAAACAGGAGAGGAGCTGTGATTCCAGTGTTACAGTACTATGATTGAGTGAAAAAGCTAAAGGACAGGGCCTAGGCCATGAACGCAAGCCTCAGTACCAGCACAAATCTAAAACAGTCATTACTGAAAATTGTTACATACATTTTCCATTAAATAAATCACATTCAAAGCAAGAGTGATAAGCATCTAAACTCATGTTTCCTCAGAGGTTTGAGCTCAGAAGTGTATGATGGCTAACAATTCAGGTTTTTAATTTTTTTTCTTCTTCTAGTTAGTAAAATTGTCTACAAGATGAGACGGTTTGCACTAAGAAATTAGAATAATTTTTTGTCTATTTTAAGAGTTTTTTTTATTAATACCAGAGGTTCATCTTTATCTTTAACAAATGTTCTAATAAAAATTACTTAGGTTATTATTTCATTTGGTAACTTAAGATTGCTCTTTATAGTGCATGTACAAAATTCAGTCAATTTCTGAGAAATACTAGGATAAACAGCTACTAAATATTCAGAAAATACAAAGCACAATAAAATGATATATTCATTTATACATAAATTATATATTTTTAAGGTTTTAATTTAATTATTTTTAGTAACCAAAAGAGTTTGTATTTAACAGGGCATAATTATAAATACAATGTATCTTGATCAGTGTCATCCCCTTTATAAATTCCCTAACCCACCCCAACCCTTTCCCTTACTTTTTTGAATTTTGTAGCATATACATGGATTCTTCACCACATTCTCCCCTTTTTTGTCTTCATTTGTCTACCCCGCTTCCCTTGAACCCAATGCCCCTCTTGCAAGTACTCGTGTTTTGATTTTTATTGTTGGGCTTTGACTTTGCCTTTCTAAGGAATTCCATTATTTCCGTTCTCCTTTGAATCTACTATATCTCAGTTAGTATGTTTCTAATCACTTGCATACCACCCCATATGTTTACTTACAGGATGATAGGCTAATTCTAGCTTCCACATATGAGGGAAACCATGCAACCTTTGTCTCTCTGAGCCTGACTCACTTTACTTTATATATATATCCAAATCCTTCCATTTCTTTGCAAATGGTACAATAAGGGTTTTTTTTTATAATGGATGAGTGAAAATTCCATTGTGATTATATACTATGTTTTCTTAAAAAAATCTTGTCTATGGTGAAAAGTACTGTAATGAACATAGTTGTGCTGGTGGCTTTTCTGTAGCCTGGTTTGGGATCCTTTGGATACATGCCCAGGAGTGGAATTGCAGAAACATAGGGAAGGTCATAGGAAGTTCTAGTATGTGTTAGAGTTCCCTTTTGGCTGCATCCTCACCAGCATCTCTTATTATTTGTTTTCTAATAATGGCCATTCTTACTGGGATGGTGTGGAATGTCAGTGCTATTTTGGTAACTAGTTTAAAAAACTGTATTTCTCTGAATTTTTCTAGCAGTTAGGTTACTGGAATATTATCTCATATCACTTGAAATACACACGAATCCCTTATGTTTTGGCAATAGTTATGGCCAATAGGTAGCTTCCTTCAATAAAAATAAAAAGGTATAAAAAGAATTTTGTTAGGTTTTCTGAACAACACTACTAATGATATTTTATGGTGCTCAAAATCGAAAATTTACATTCTAATAAGTATACATATCATGTAGAAGAAAATAAAGCCAAGCATGTCACAAGGCCTCAAGCTCAAACCCAAGTAATACCCCCCTATAAAAAAAACAACAAACAAAACCAAGTACATTATTTACTAGAAAGTTGTTGTGTAGTTGTGTTTGGCTTACATATTTGGCTGATTTCATTTAAATTTGGAGACTTAACTTTTATTCATTGTTGATTAGGCTAGATAAGAAAACTAACATACTGGCTTAATTATTGCTTCACTTATAAAAATAAAAATAGTAAAATAATTCATTATAGAAATATTGGGAAGCCCAAATACTTGTATTCAACATTAAAAAAAAAACTAGTTATACAAACTATTACTTACCAAAACACATTTTATATGGATATTTGGAGAGGACTTTTGGAGAATTTCTCTTAGAGCTATAATAAAATCAAGTTTGGTAATAGAGAATAGCACCAGAACTTTAGGTTATACCAGCTTCTGGTACAGCTGGTTTTTTTTCCTCTCCAGCTTTGATTACAGTACATCATTGTCAAAATGCCAGAGCTTGTAGAAGGCTATTGAAACTCTATCCTCAGATTCCAGAAGGTCTATCACAAAACCCTTTTTGATTTTGTAGATCTGTTAATCCATTGCCTGCTCAGTTTATGTTTCCAGGACAGCATTGAAGAACCCTGAGCCATATAGTATGCATTTGGTTCATATGACACATAACGGATTATTTAAAAAATCTGAATGCCATCACATATAAAAATTTACTGCTGATTTCAACAACAAACTAGATGTAATTTCCACATTGTAAGTGTACTGTTTTCCTATCTTCTTAACAATTTGTACTGAGTAATATACTTATTTTACATGTGTCCAAATTCTCTCTTGCTTATTCTAAAAGAATTAAGGATTTCTTGGGGGGTTTCTAGGCAATCTATAAAAAAATGACAACAAATTCTCTATTTTTTAAATGTAATATTGTTTGCTTTAATTTTTGTCCTCTTACAGTTTCTTTTTTTGGTATATATTAACAGTACTGGTGAAGTAGACATCCCTGCCTATATGCTGATTTTAAATGAACTAATCTGTAAGTATTTGAATAATGGTGACTAATCCTCCACTTGTGACTCAAAGAAAGTCATCTTCCAGATGAAAGTGAATGCTTCCCTTAGGATCATCTAAGCTTCAGTGTGTCTGTTTTCAAGATTAAAATATGTATTGCAGCACAGAATCACATCCTGGATCTTTAATAGAAGTTCCATTGTAGTTAAGGATCCCAAACACAGCTGTGTTCATTCTCATTTGATAATTATTTGTTATATATAAGTCCAAGAATAACACATCTCACTTAAAACACTTCAAATGTACCTGCTATACATAATTTAAATAAAGCGGTGTGTTTGGGTGTTTCTGTGTGTGTGTGCTGTGTTGCATACATTTTTGTGTGCTACTTGCTGCACACAATATTGACAGACAGTATAGAAATACAGATCAAATTTCACTTCCACCATGAAGCCTCTACTGGAATCCTAGACATAATTCTTGTTCCTTTCAAAATTTCAAAGATGATAAATGCCAATATTTATGTGCCTCTTATTGCACACTACTAACAATTGAGATATAGAATCGATTTATATTAATAGCTTTCTTTTCTTTTTTCTTTTTCTGTCAGTTGTGGTGCTTGAACTCTGGGCCTGAGCACTGATCCTCAGCTCTTTAGCTCAAGGCTAGCACTCTACCACTTGACCTACAGTGCCACTTCTGGTTTTCTGGTGGTTTATTGGAGATAAGAGTTTCACAGACTTCCCTGCCCAGGCTGGCTTTGAACCGCAGTCCTCAGATATCAGCCTCCTATATCGCTAGGATTACAGGCTTGAGCCACCAGCGCCTGGAAGCTTTATTTTCTTTCCAAGTTAAATGTATAGATCTAATCAGAAATGGAACTAACCAATTCCAAATTTCTGCTTTGCTTCTTAACTTGATATCTAGCCTGTGGATTTCTTTTGAAATGTATTTTGGCCCTATTCTATTGCTTCCTCATATGGGACATAAAACTATTAATATTTTATTATTTATTTAAAGCATAATTGCAGTATTCTTAAAACTAATGAAATATTAAAGAGCTTACAATGGTCTTTAATTACAATGAATAGAGCACAACAATGGCTTTATGATTGCCTAGCTAAACACTCTTGTCAATGTTTATGTTATTACATCTCAGTCACTCATCTCAACTAATTTAGGGGAGCTAAAGTTTGTAGAGATTAAAACATTTGCTTCAAAGTGCAATGTTGGTATGTCAAGGTTTGTAATTCCAGCTCTTTGTCTAATGGCAAAGGCTCTGTTCTATGGCAGAAATCAGGTTTTCAAGCAGTAGTTTGGGAACAAGCAGTCTCTTGTATAAATTGATAAAATCATATTTATAGGGGAAGCTATCTATAGAGTAAAACAAAATATTAGAACTATGAGAATACACCAATAGTGCTTAAATTTGGTTTTCTTGTCCTCTCTTTTCTTTTCCCCTTCCTTTTCCCCCTTCTACTCTACCCCAAGCTCATCTTGCTCAGTATCCACATTATATCCCTTTCACTGAAACGAGTCTGTTGGTGGGTTCTGGGCATCAACATCAATTGAATTTCCTAGGTGGATTCCAATGTGTGGCCAAGGTCAGGATCCAGTGGTTTAAAACTGTATTCCTTAATTAGAACCAACTGGAATTTAGAGGAACAGATTTCCAAGTCTTCCGGGTATGTCAGAAAGGGCTTCCCAGAACTCATTGACAAGATTGAGAAGAGGACAAGTCTGATGTGTTCTTTCTCTTAAGGAGAAAACTGAGATGAGAAGGAGAAATATGAACAATCTGAAAAAAGAGAGCCAACACTCAAAAGACTTCACATAGAGTTCCCCTATGACCCAGCAATCCCACTTTTGGGCATTTACCCAAACCATCACAAACAAGGCCATACTAAAGCTACAGGCACAACTATGTTTATCACAGCATTATTCACCATAGGTAAGATATAGAACCAACCCAGATGCTCCTCAGTAGATGAATGGATCAAGAATATGTGTATATATATGTATATATATAGGTATATACATATACCTATATATATGTATGTATGTATATATATATATATATATATATATATATATATATATATATATATATATGAAATATATGCCTCCATCAGAAAGAATGGAATTGCCCCATTTGTTAGGAAATGGAAGGACTTGGAAAAAATTATATTAAGTGAAGTAAGACAGGCCCAAAGAAACATAGGATTTTTGGTTCCCCTTATTTGTAATATACGTCTAGAATAATCTTATCAGACAAGCAGACTATGTACAATGACAGTATAAGCTGATGCTAAGAGGTTTTATACTAGTCCTTGTTGTTTTTAATGTACTATGTGATTTTTTTTGTTTCTTTTGTATGTATGTATAACCGCTGTTGTCAATGTATTTGATTCTGGTGCCCTGAATTTTTAAGTACATTTTTCTAATTTGGGGAGTGGAATGGAAATAACAAAATGCTGAAACAAGAATACAGGTTGACCATTGTAACAATGAGTTGTACAAGATACTATATTGAAACTGAACTTTACAACTTCCGGTGTTGGGGGTGGGGTAAGGGAGAAGTTGAGGAGGTGATGAGGGAAGGTATGGTAGGGGAAAAACAAAGGAGGGGTAACAGTGTTCAATAGGAAATGTACTCATGACCCTTACTCAAGTAACTGTAGCCCCTCTGTACAGTATCTTTACAATATATATACAGTATGTATATATATATATATATATATATACACAAACACATACTTACATACACACACACACACACACACACACACACACACACACACACACACACACACACACACAGAGCCAGCAAGAAACAGTGTATGGTACTTGGGGAAACTGCCAGATTCTGGCACTTCAGTCACCTTTAATCACTCCTAAATGATCTTGTTTGTATAATAATGTTTTCAACCCTTCATGATCATGTTTGTGCATGGTTGTTTGCTCCATTTCAAGTGTTCTCTGACAAGCCAACCATATAGTACTTCCGTGGACTCTTCAAGTCAATCTTACTCTGATCACTTGATTTTCTGCTTATTATTTAGCTATTTATAGTTAAAAATTGTTAAAATATTTATTATGAAATATTCAATGGTCATTTTCTAATTTTAAAATAACAAATACTGCTCTGTTGGATTGTGCAGATTTCAAACTTTGGGCCATTTGTATTTTCTGTATTTTGATGCTTTGTAACTGTATGATATATAAAATAACATTTTTTCTTTTAAAGTACTTTGTTGGAAATAACTTGATTGGTTTTATTTTGGGGATATAGTTATCATTGTTTTCCAAATATTAATACTTAGAAATTTATCCAAAAGTAGAGCAGAAAGCAGCAAATATACATATAAAATGTACCTGTAAGGGAAAACACTCAGTTTAAAATTGAATACATTTTAAAAGTAGATTGAAATCTGAAGATTTCTTTTCAAAGAAGTCATGTATGCTGCTGTAGTTATGAAAACTTAGCTTTATTTTTAAAAAACTAATTACAGGCAGGATGACAAGATTCTTGTGAAACCAACTATTTGTACTTAAACCCTGTTCAAATGGCTTCCAGAAAACTATTGGTCAGAATGTGATTTGAGTCATACTTTAAAATTCCAAAGAAGACAATAATAAAATCAAATTAAAATGTCTTGCAAGTCAGGGGGCGGGGACAGGGATGAAGGGAAGTAATTGTGTACTACAATTCCAAAGCAGAAATTGGGAGTGTAAAGAGTTCATCTTTCGGGTGAACAACCCAACTTGCTCTTGAAGCTTCGAGAGCCCAATTCTGGCATCTGGAAGCACACTGGCTAACGGCAGCACAAACTCATCAACCCTAGACTGGAGGAACTTATGGAGGGTACACTCTTGTCCTGTGCCTAGCTCATGGTTCCTAACTGATGTCGGTTCCATAGTCAGAGATTCCTTCAAGTTACAGCTCCCAAGGTCCACTAAAGAGAGGCTGGGCACCTGCCTGGAGTAGTTCTGAGCACTTCCAGCCGCAAGGAAAAGGGAATGAAACCACAATTTGCAGACTTCAAACACCAACAGTGGGCAGAGAGATGCATGGGCAGAAGCATTTTCTCTCTACCCTCCCTTCAAAAGCCCACACTTTTGAAAGATCTGTGCTCCAGTGGACACTACAATTCCCACAATGTGCTGTGCCCACTGGAGGAAGTGGGCTTGTTACAAGAGGTTGAAGCAGTCATAGTCTCCAGGTCAGTGGAGTGTTTGTGTGCATTGGCACATTCCTATCCCAGCAGCAGGAGCCAAGGTGAGTTTCTTCTTGAAAATCACTCTTCGCCTCCTGAAACATTATAATACCAACCAGAAAATGGAAATGTATTTAGAGCATTAGATGAGTTGGCTTTTAAATTCTTAGTCCTAATAATGTAATGGGACTTCTGAGATAACGCTGTTTTTGTTTTTAGTTTTCTTTAACATATACATTCTGCTGAATGTAAGTTATTATTAGGTTTTAGGCAAGGAAAGAACATGTAGGAGGAAGTAAAGGTGAAGAAAGGAAAGTTTATTGGGAGTACGCTCCAAAATCGCCAAGCCTTGGACCTTCTAATGGCTGAAAAAGGTGGGACCTGCCTATTCTTGCAGGAACCATGTTGTTATTATATTAATGTGTCAGGTTTGGTAGTGAAGAACATAAATATATATACATATATATGTATATATATACATATATATATATATACATATATATATAAAGGGTTTACAGCCCTGGCCAAGGGCACAAAGTCCTCAGAATTATCCCCACAGCTGCAACGCCCTTCCCGGAGGCCGAGGCAGTAAGGCCCTAGGGAAGAAATATAATGTTTTAACAAACCTAAGCAACTCCATTTTTGTTTAACATTCCATCTCAGTTCTGTGACTTGACTCGTGATCCACTTTAGCCCCAATGCTAGGAATTTATGACAGAAAGCCATGCACAATTCTTGGAGCCATAGATGGTTTTTGCTTAAGGCAGGTGTTAGCCCCCAAGTGGTGTTGCCCCCCACCCACCTAGGACTAAGAATTTCTGACCAACCAGTACTTCAGAGCCCCGGGCGAGACATGCCATGCATTCTGTTCGTCCAGGTGTGACTTATAACGGTTTTCGGTCAAGCTATGGTCCAAGGACATTTTTCTGTAAAGGTCAACCAATCATATTTGCTCAGCTTAGCTTGCTTTAAATGTTAACCAATCATGTAATTTCTTATGTAAAAGTTCCTTAAAGTTGTTTGTTCAATACTATAAAAACTGTGCTGATTCTATATTCAGGGCCTCTTAGTGTCACAGGTTACTGTGTGCGCGGAGGACCAAGCTCGAACTTGCAATAAACCGGCTCTTTGTTGCTTTAAAAAAAAAAAAAAGAGTTCATCTTTCCTTTTCATTGGGGAATGGTAGCAAAATACCACATATTTCTGGGAAACACATTGCTGACAGTTTTGGGAAATCACCCAGAGTTTCCACTGTGAAATCAAAGAAAAAATATCACGTGTTCTTTAAATGTGTTGAACATGATAATGAAATCGTGTGGTCTTAATAGTCTTATAAGAGAAATGTATATAAGTGGAATTAATAAATGTGGAAATGACTTGAGCTATTTGAACTGCTAACTTCCTAATCTTGTGGTTTCCAGCCTTAAGCTTTTAGGAGAAATGACTATTGGCACAACACATCAGATAATAGAAGTTGATTAGGTAGTTATATATTATTTCTGTACATGTCAAAAATAATTTTGAAAGAGTTGTTTACCAGTATGATTTGAGTAAAGAAAACATGAGGGCTGAAAGCATGGCTCACGTAGTAATAGTGCCAGTAGGGAGAAAAAGCCATGCAAGAGCATAAGACCAAAGTTCAACTCCCAATACTGGCATAAACTTAAAAATAAATAAATAAAATAAACATCAACAAAATCTTGGTGTCTACAAGGACATTTCAGTAGGTCTGCAAAGCTGAAACAAGAATTTTATTTCTTCTGAACTAGTTTATCTCTAAAATTCTGCTATAAAATTCATCCTGTTTTCCAAGTCCTGGCATCCTTTACCACAGCTTATATATAGCTATACATTAAACTGCATTGTGGATGGGGAAACCAGGGAATGGAAAGTTTAGTTACCTGACCAAGACTGCATGGCTTTTAATTAGGTGCCAGAACAGGGATATGAACTCAGGAAATTTAACTCCATAATCTGTATTCCTCACACTATGTTATATTAAAAAAAATGGTATTCACTGGAGGTGATCAAGAAATGAAGCTGTTGGACAAAGTTAAACATATTTTTTAAAACATAGAATAAATCAAATTGTATTTTCAATCTTTATCTCTTCATAAAGGTAGACTTGAAGAAATGAGCCAAAATATCCAGACTCAGGCTTTTCATCCTCTAATGTAAAACTCTACAATCAATTGTAGATGCAACTTGCTCATATTTCAAGCCAGGAAGTGAAGAGACACTGAGAGGAAGAGCCTGGGGCTTCTCTATCCCTTTAGAGGGCTTGCTCCCTGTGACCTATAGACCTCCTGTGAGGCTCTTCCTCCTAACAGTCTGTCCTGGAGCCCAAGTCTCTTATCACTGGGCCACTGGGGGATATTCAGTTGGCTAAAAGCTTGCAGAATTGACTTATTGGTTGATACTTGTCTCTTTTTTTGTAAGATTTTTCTTCAAAAGAAGTACACATAAAGAAATAATAATATCATGTAGAAGAAACTTTCGTTTCTTTTGCTATGTGATTGGAATTTATCCCATAAAATTTGAAATAATTTAAATTTATAAGACCGCTTCCTAATGGGATCAAACTTCATTCTATATCTAAAGCAGTCCAACTAATACAAAAATCCATAATTTATATTTAAAAATTATTGCATTCTTGTATGCATGTGTTCAGGGGCTAAATACATCAATGAAGTCTTGCCTAGTCAAAAGTTAAAAACATTAAGAAGGTATGAAAATAAGTAAGCTGGCCAAGACTAATAGTATTTTCCTTTTGTATGTTTTTACAAAGAAGTTAGCCTCTCTACTGGCCTTTGAACATATAACATTTTGATCCATTTCTCCCATTTTAACTTCATATAAATGATCATTTTCTGAAAATTTTTCCTGCATACAATCTTGTGGATTTGTCTTATTATATCCAGTCTCATTCCAAACTACATAGTCCTGGCTGGCTGGCTACATTATTGCAAAATAGTCTCAGCATGTACAATAATTCTAATTCTTGTCTCCAGAATTGTTAATAATTTATGATCAATTTCTTTTACAAAAATCATTGAGAGACTCCACATTCCTTTCCTGATAAATTTCAACTCTCCAGCATAAAATGTACAATGCATGTGTGTCTATGTGTGCATTCTCACACATTACTTTCCAAACCTATCAACTAAAAGTCTGTATTGTAAACCCTTCATCTCATGTGTCTGCTTCTTCTTGCCTTCCTCTTAGACAAATGTACATTTGCTTCATACTGACAAAATCTATTTTTCAACATTTCAATAAAATTTCATTATTCAAATGGTAATGAAGGAGTTGAAGTTCATTGTGATATCATCTTCCTTTCTTCTTCTTTACTCTGAATTTATTTATTCTTTTGATGGTGCAGTGTTTTTGCCTGGTGACTAACTTTTGTTGATTTTACTTCCCCATGAAATATTGTTTGCATAGTAAGCTGCCAGTATCCAATAATCACAATTAGCAAAATGTGGTACCAAAACAAAAGTTGGTCAGGCTGGCTTAAATTTATCAAAAATGATGGCCTTGTCCATGACAAGCCTAATGTAATCTGTATGTATACTGTATGTTTTCCATAATGCTGTTCTATAAGTGACCTCCTTGTAATTAATTTGTTTATTTTTCTTCTACGATATGAGTTGTGCAGTATTATTGGTGGGAAAGTGATAAGGATGAATAGATGAACCCTGAACTGACTGCCAGAGCTTAGATTTCAGTGAAGCAAAAAGACAATAATGTTCCAAAGACATAAGACCCCTAACGTCCTTAGGTAATATAATAAAGATTAAAGTGACACTATGAGATCCTGCAAGGTGCATTGACTTTGAAGAGGATCTTGGCAAATGCTCTCTGATGGGAGTCTTCTTGCTGAACTCTGGACAGTTGTAAACACTAACAAGTAAGAAAAGAGGAAATGTTGTTCTAGCAAAGGGGTAAACATGGGTAAAGACCCTGTAGTAAAGACCGTTTAGTAAAGGGATGGCTGGAAGAAAGGTGAAAGGAAATGCAATAAGAGATAACTCTCAAAGACTAGGCAAAGTCCTAACAGACCTGGGCTTAATCTTTTATATGGAGATATTCCAGAAGTCAAAGAGAAGCTTTAAGTGTAGGGAGTGATGAATCCAGAAAAAAATGTTAATCAGAAGCTAAGAATATAATATCTGTAAGTGTTAAACATTCACAATAAATTCTCAGGAAATGTTCAAAAACACATTAAATGCCATGCAATTCTGGTTATATAAAGCATTTTAAATTACAAGGTAAGGTGAGAGCCCAAAGACCAGTTTAAAAATAACTCCAAACCTAACATCTGGGAATAGCCAAATGCTTTGGAATTAAAACTTGAGTACTAAAGATGTGACAAAAATGTTCGTGTAATGATAATGCGATGTCTCTATGGATTCTTAAGAAATTCTGCCCCATGCTCCTGGTTTGCATGTAGCTTAGGTAAGAAATGACTTCAAATTGTTACCACCTGCCAGTTGCTGACATAAGTGAAGTTAATCAATTCTCAATTTAACTCCTAGAGCAGATGTCCACAAGGTAAAATTAACATCCTAATAACCAACCATTGGATTCTTCCTCAGCAAAGTCAGCCAGAAGGGCAGAGATCAAATTGTTTAATGGCACTGATAAGAATTAGAAAATGCTGCTTTGTCACTCTTCCTTTCTTTTTGAGACCATGGCAAATCTATGGTCCTTACTCTTATCCTTTCTTCTCAAGTGTTTTATGCAGTTTGATTAGGAAAAAAAAATCAATGCTATGAATTCTTGGCTTCCTTCATCAAATCTCTAAATGCTTTTTTTCTCCTATTCTTCCAGTTATTCTGTTCTTAACTTTTTTTTTTTTTTTTTTTTTTTTTTTAGTAAATCTGCCTATTCTCTATATTCCCAGGTTCAGACAATATGTATAGATGTTCTGTAAATCTCAAAGAAAAGAGGATCTGGAAAACTGAATTACCTAATTATCTAAGTGGATGCTCTTTGCATGGACATAAAACTTACCACAAGATTAGGTTCACACTAATTATAAAGCTACCCACAATCCAATAACAGAAACATAGTATATATCATGACATGTATTTGATGTTATGATAAAATATTGACCAAGAAAGTAATTCACCATAATGACAAATAAAATACTCTCAAAGCTGAAGAGGAAAATTAACCTGTGACCGGGTTCCATTTTTGTTGTATATTGTTCCATTTGTTGTATTTAAGAACTTGTAAAATATAATACCGATAACAGCTCAGCGTTTTTGACAATCAGATCTTAAAGTTCAGTACTTGGCAGATAGTGCTGAATGGGGTAGTTATATGTTTAGAATTCAGAAAAAAAAACCCTTGTATTAATAAGTATAGGTTCTTTTTTACAGTAAGAGAACAGACCTTTGAGTGTATTATTTTTATGTTTTTATAATATGACCCTATAAGGTTTTTTTGTTTCACAAACTAGGAAATTACCGTTCAGTATTATAGTGCAAAACACATCTTGAATCAGAATTTAGGGATTAATTTTCCAAAGCCTAGTTATGTCACTACTGCCATCTGTTAAGTTCTTCCCTTTTGTAAAGTAGTTTAATACTATATACAGGGCTTAAAGTGGAATGACAGGGAAATCCCATTTACAGCAACAGGGGGAAGGAGGTGTGGGGAAATCTTGAGTTAAGGAAGAAAGCATTTCAATAGTGTAGCATTTCACACATGGAGAAACAATCCCAGGGTCATCTCACACTAGTTTTTCCAGATCTCATTTACTTGGCTTACACAGTAAATTCCTGTATTTTTCTTTTGATTGAAAGGATATTTACTGATAAAATTTCAAGGCCAGCAGACTCTCAATAACAGAAATTAAAAGGTATGGCCAGGGGAGTGGCTCAAGTAGTAGATTACTTGCTAAGTATGAATAAGTTCAAATAGAGTACCACCCAAAGACATCACCCTACAAACAAACAAATAGAAACATGAAAAATCTATTTTTCAGTTCTACTGGATGACTTGGACTGGTACCTGAAGCATTATAAGGGAGAAAGAAAGTCCTCCTAATGCATAGCAAACCTGGCTGAAAGGTATCTCTCTTACTCAGAGTATGGCAATAACTTCTTGTCTGAGGGTGGTGGGGAGAGAGGAGAGAGAGAGAGAAGGAGAAGAGAGAGAGAGAGAGAGAGAGAGAGAGAGAGAGAGAGAGAGAGAGAGAGAGAGAGAGAATTGATAGTGATAACACCCATAAAGTCTAATTCTGAGTTTTATCTTCAAAGGTATCCATAGAATTTTAATGCTAATTTTAGACACATAGTAGTAATTACAAATCTTCCAGAAAAATGGAAAGATAATGTTTAAGAATTGCTACCTCTGCTTGGGATAAATGTCCATTGGTAAATCAAATGCTAAATCAAAATTTAAATTAAAAAATGAATTCACTTATTTTTTATTTTATTTATTTGTAAGTTCAACAGGAAAAGTCTGATTTAAAGTTCTATGAACTATATAGGAGATGAGAGCAATGAAAAGTTGACTAGTAAGCATGAAAGATACTACTAATGCATACAGGAATGGAATACATGTGGAATAGTTTGCGTCCTCCAGCTCAGATGTGTCTGTAGAACTCCCTGTAGTCTCTCTTCCCCCAGCTAGGTCTGAGTTCCAGACTTTGCTGGAGTAGAAATAACTTCAGTTCACTGAAAGAGAAGATACTGTGGCATTCTGCCAATGGAACTTTCAGAAGATCTATCCCTCAGAACTTGTCAGAAATCACCCTTCTGGCATCTGGACAATGCTCATCTGAGACATTCCACTGTGAAACTAGCTGGAGGATAGCTTTGGGGGAGCTACCGGCCTTTGTGTGTTGCTGGTCAGTGTTCTGCAAATGCCTGTTGCTAGAAAAGCTACTGTTCCAAAATACAGGCTTGTATTACCACTCAGTCATGAGGCTGTCAACAGATCAAAAGACTATAGCCAAAGAAAATGCAATTATACTCAATCTCAAAGGGAGAGGTTATGCTATTCTATGGAGAGCCATTTGAGATAGGCCAGGGCTGGTCAGGAGACAGGGAATAAAAGTACAAAACCAGTACTGTGTTTCCTTCAGTAAGGAATACACAAGGCAGATAAGTAAGTATGTAATTAGCTAGTCGACTATAAAATTTTGGTTCTAAGACATAAGACCAAATGAGTTCTATGAGAATGTGGGCCCTCCTTAGTTTAGGGGAAACTCTTCTATCCAAGTAGATTTTACATTGCAATTTAAGGCTCCCCTACATAATCAGCCATTATAATCCCATCACTTTTTACCTTCCAGATTTGGTTTTCTGCTGGGTCTCTTGTCCTCTTTTCTGCTCGTACAATGACAGATCCAGTCAGGATATGAGGAACTCTATATGCAAAATTGCAGGTTTTTGTATTTGTAACCCTTTTTGTCTTCACAATTTCCAGGTACCTTATCGTCTTAAACTCAGACTTCAGATACCAGACTTTACTGCAACAACATTGCAGCTTCATATTTGATCTTTAGACTCTGTCTTTGGCCCTAAGTCTAAAGACATCTCAAGAGGCAAGCCATAGCTATCACTAGGGAAATTTTCTTTTTCAAGGGTAATGACCCTAAAATTTCTGCTTGCTTTGATCAGTCTCTACTATTTTCAGTTTTTTTCTTTGTGTGATTTAGGACACACTTTGTCTAGATTTCTTAGTTATTTCTAGAAGGAATTTTAGTTTGATGTGAACCATTCTGACCTACTGAAACTGACAAGTGGTTTTTGAAACTGCATTCCTCCAGCTGTGGTCCACAGACAGCTGTCAAGAACGAGGAAGAAAGAAGGTCAGTGAAGAATCCCATTTTCTTCCTTACTTATGTTTAAAAAGAATTGATCATTTTTATGTCTAATTTCACCTAGTGTTGTGCCCTACATGATTTTATTTAGGAAATAAAATCTGCTAACCAGAGATTGGAAATTAACTACAGTAGAAATTATTCCACAAATTTTTAGTGATATCACAACAGTTGCTACGCCAGGCTTTGGGTTTTGATTTCAACTAATGAGTAATTTGAGGGAGTGATATATTTTTTTAATAATTTAAATCTGTATTTGTTTCTTCAGCCTTTTTACTCATTCTTCTCTGATACTGAAATGAGTGTGAAATGAGTATAATGAATAATTATAGAGTCTACTTACATATTTTATAATATATCAATAATAGTATTTATATTTTTTAATTTTTTTGAATTTAATTTTAAAGAACAGAACACTTAAAATTTTCAATTTAATTGCTGATTCATTCAAAAGCATAATGTTATTTGCTTTTGAAACAGAGAATTCTAATACCTTGTCTCGGGATGTCACTTTCCCATGAATTAGTCTTTTTCCAAGTAAATGGATTTTATTTTTCTAGCTATTACAAAACCTACCAAAAAGATAATATCATTTCATGACTAATGTGAATGAAAATGAGTTAGAAAGACAAACATAGAGATACGATTTTAATAGAAATCTTGACAATAAAATAAAATTAAAAATTTTACAAAGTTAAAATTATATTTAGATGGAGGCACAGAATAGGGAATAACATGCCTAGTATGAGAGGCAATTATAGAGTAAATGATAGAATAAGGAGAAGGAAACAGACACTCAAAATATGAAAAGATGGATTGGAAAAAGTTTTAAGGAAGTCTAATTCTGACTTTCAACACAATCCTACATACAGATCATTTCTTTTCCTTCAATGTATAACTTAAATGGAGACCATAAAGATGAAATTAATTATTCTCAAGTTGGAATGGTTAAAAACAATGTGAGCACTAGGAATAGGTAACCAGAATCCACTCACATTCATTTCACATCACTGCAATCTGTTGCAAAATAAAGGTGTCAAATGGGTTGTCTTTAAGAATACTACTAACTTGCACACACATTACAATTCTCCACATGAAGCAAAACAAAACATTCTAGTTTCATTGAATTTAAAATGAATCATAAATAATAGACAGCTTGAAATCTAACACACTAATAGGAACTAGCTAGAAAAAAAGTTGAAGATGTGTGTAGATGGTTCACATTTCCTTTTAAATTATCTTATTTTCAAAGGAGTAGTTCCTCACCTTTGTTGTTTTCTGTTAGCGGTCATTCAGTATTTTTTAAAAATGAGAATTATATTAATATACCATTGAGTACTGTAGACATATATACCTTAATACTTCTATAAATATAAATTGTTATATATGTATTTTAAATTCCATCTTTAGATTCCATCATTGTTTTCTTTAGAAGATTCATAATAATATAGAAGCACACAGAGAACACATCTAGGTAAAAGAAAAACAAACTACACATCTCATAGATTTTTTTTTGGTGGTGGAAGTCGGTCATGGGACTTGAACTCTGGACTTGGGAGCTGTCACTCAGCTCTTCAACTCAAGGAGAGCACTCTACCACTTGATCCACAGCACCACTTCCAGTTTTCTGGTGGCTTATTGGCAAAAAGAGCCTCACATATTTTCCTGCCTGGGCTGGCTTTGAACTGTGATCCTCAGATCTTAGCCTCCTGAGTCTCTAGGATTACAGGTGTGAGCCACCAGCAGCAGGCCACATCTCATTGACTTTAAATCTAAGATTATCTCTTTGTATTATCTATCCTCAATGTGTTTAAGAATCTTAGCAGATACTAGATTTGGAGATATATATATATATATATATATATGTATCTATATATATACATATATGGATATGGATAATCAATAGGAAAAAATAACAATTGAGCTGATTTAAAAATTATGTTCTTTACTTAGTGTAGTGTGCACTAGTGCATATAAGGTACACATTGAAAAAAATGGCATGCTTTTCTGATTTTTAATTTTTAATTTTTATTACCTTTAAGTAGTTGTGTAAATGAGGTGCTATTTAACAAAGCAGTGAATGAATACAATGAATGCCTCTTGATCAGTGTCTTACCCTTCAACATTTTCATCCCCTTCGACTCACCTATTCCTTTATTTTTCTTAATGTTGTAGTTTATTCAATGCATTATTAACTGCATCCCTCACCCCTGACATTTCTCTACCCCTCTCACCTCAACCTATTTTATTATCTTTAAGTAGTTGTATGAGGAGTTGCCATTCAACAAAGGGTCTTGATCAACATCACCTTTTTCAACATTTCACCCATTCCTCACACATCTGAACATTCTTACCCATCCCTTCCCTCGCTCTTCTTAATTTTGTAAGATGTGCAATAAAAATTTCCACTATAGTTCCAGCTTTAATTGCATCAAAAAGCTCTTCTAAGAGCAAGCACTATTTAAAGGAAGGAAGAGAGAAGTCAAAGATAAAGTGAATGGACTATTTGCAAATATTCACTTTTAGATAGATTAGCTTTATTGTGATGTGATGAGAAAACAGAGACTATGTTCTATAAACAGTCTTTTCTTTTAGAACATGTGCTTACTCTACAGCGGTATTCTTGGCTCATCTTTTATTTGAACCACTTTTAATCTCATAAACATCTCATAAAATACATTTATCAGTTAAAAAATAGATTGTTAGTTTAAGACTGGGTGACAGTATTCTTTGGAAGGGAGCTGTTGTCCTGAGTGCAAATGTTATGACTAATTTGTGTTTAGGAAAAGACAAATGTTAGGTATATAACAAGGCATAAATAAGCTAAGACTGACCTATGAATATATAAAATGTATGGGATATATCATTATATCAATAAATAGAAATTGGAGAGTTTCTTATGTGTTTTCATAAAGAAATTGACTCCACTTAGGGAGCGGGAGTATCAGAAGCAATGTGAAGCAAAATAAGGAAAAGGTCTGGCACAATGCAAGAATATTCTGATCTGTGGTGGAGGCCCAAATGTATTTCATAAAGCATCAGTTTGGTAGGTGGTTATTCTATAATATGCCATGAACACCATGAAGTAAACCTTCCCCTAAACCATAGGTCATTTTTCAATAAAGTTCTTTTTATATAATTAAAGATCTACAATATTGTACCAATAGTCAATAATACTGTATTTTATGTCAAAAATTTGCTGAAATAGATGCCTTATTGTGTTCTTGCTATACACAAAACTTTCTGTATAAATATGACTTCACAACTGTATTGCAAACAGAATATTTAATGATTGTATCCACACACTATGCAACAGTAAAAAAAAAAAAAACTAATACAATTTAATGCAAAACAAAACATTGAGAGTAAACCATGAACAGAAGAAACACCAGACTTAGGTTGTGGGTAGTTTGTTGGTTGATGTAATGGTAGCCATGTGTTAGTAGCTCATGCCTGTAATCCTAGCTACTTAGAAGGCTGAGATGTGAGGATCACAGCTTGAAGTCAGCCTGGGCAGGAAAGTCTAGGAGACTCTTAGATCCAATTAATCCCCTCCTCCCACGCTGCATCCCCACAAAAACCTGAAAGTGGAGCTGTGGGTCAAGTGGTAGAGTAAAAAAGCTCAGGGACAAAGCCTCGGCCTTGAGTTCAAGCCCCAGGATGGGAATTCACACAAAAGTGATGGAGTGAAGGCCAGAGGGCATCAAGGCACTTGGAGAAGTTAAATTCAGCCATATCTATCTAAAAAACAGAATTTCTGTTAGAACATTATTGATCTGAAATCAAGATGCAATGTTAAAGTTAATTTTAAATTCATAAAACCATATAGGCTCAAAACGATAGGCTTATGAAGACCGTAGGGATTCTAGACATAGAAATACTATTTAACTAACCTTAAATTTTGAATAGTGGAATTTGTTTTATTACTTAGCCTAATTAGCCAGAATTTAGGATTATTTTTCATTTTAATTTCACCAAACTATTTTTAGCTCAGATCATTTCCTAGGTAAATGTTATCATTTACTTTTTAGTCATAAAATTCTTTTATTATGAATATATTTTATTTTTAAATAATATCTTTAAAAGTATACACATTAGTAGTCAATGATTATTAAAGAAGTAAAATAATTTAAATTGTATTTTTCAGAGTTATACTGCTATATTGCATCATACATTTCATGTGCAAAGAAATATTGACAGCTATAAATGTGAAAATCTATGGAAATGCATAAAACTAATATAACAGTCTACCGTTTAAGATAATGTACATTTTTAATTTTTGAAGATGTCAAAAATGCCCAAGATTACAGAAAAATACTTTTAAACACTTCTATAGAAAAATATCAAATCTAATCCATTTACATGCAGAATTCAGAATTCCTATTAAAACATTTTATCATAGTTTTCAACATTGTTATGCCATAATAAACACAACTACCCTTACAGTCAGATTGCATCATAGAGAATACCCAACACAGAGTATCTAACTCTTCAGAGGATGTGAAATCCCTGAATCAAGTAGAAGTTTAAATAGCAAGAAGAATATTTCTCATAGAATTTCCTGACTGGATTCTGATATAACAAAACAATTAAAACAAAAATTTTCTTTATAGATGAATAAGAAATACATTTATCTTAGTTACATTAAAGCATGCATCTGGCTCTTTTGGTTGGCTGTTTTGCTTAAGTCAACTCATAATAATATATATTTATCACTAATTTTCACAATCAAAATCATATGTATTTTGTTATGAGGAAATTATTTTTATGTAATAAAATTAGTGTATATATTGTGTGCCAGATAGAAAAAAAACAACAGAACTAGTGTGACTTATCTTTTCATGCAGAAAAGATGACAATTGTTAAATAACTAATATCAGAGCACATAAAGGGTGATAGATAAGTAAGGGTAGGAATAAATAAAATGAGATACAGAGTATGCTGAACAGGTATGGTGGTTCTTTAGGTAGAGTAAGCAAGAAAAACTATTTGAGGAGCTCAAATTTTAAGTGAAACATGATAAACCAGAAGTGATAGATGAAGTTATAGAGTAAGAAGAAACATTTGCAAAACAGAACTAGGCCAAAGGAGCTAGAATGTAATGGACCAAAGAAACTGGTAGGAAATGAAAGAGGGTTGGTGGACTGTGGTTGAATATGTGAATTTTGCATAATGTGGTCACTTGCTTTCCCAAGAAAATGTACCCTGAGACAAACTTACATGAAAAGAATCAATTAGAAATAAGTATAATTTCAAGATAGAAAATGTTAGACACAAATGGAAAATGACCAGGAAGGAGCAAAAGTAAAGCAATAGGTCTTTGCCAAGCTAACTATAAATTGTTGCTTGATTAGTAAGTAAAGCTTGGTAATACCGATATTATTGATAGATGGAAAACTGTAACTCAATAGGCAGTGTTGTAAGTTTAGGTTCACCAGAAGATTAAGAAACAGTGCTACAGCCAAGGGACTGAAAGCTCCAAAGAACTAAGATTCATGTTAATTTCTGAATCTCGTTACTAATACTTTCAAATGTAAGTTTAAGCATTTCTTAATTTTTGCTTTCAGAAGTTCAATCATGCCTTGTGGAGGAAATAAAGGACCTAGAGAAACACAGTGGCAGGAAATGATGAAATTAAAGTTTCCAGTAGGCTGGTTAGTTTTTGCATTTGCCTTTTTTTTTAAAGTAAGTTTAAAAAAGGTAAGGGAAATATTGCAAATTTCCTCAATATGGAAATTTGTAATGCCCTCTAAGTCCTCACAGTAAAGTGATAAGATAAAAGCATACTCAGAAGCGGGGTGTGGTGGCTCATGCCTGTAATCCTAGCTACTCAGGAGGTTGAGATCTGAGGATCACAGTTCAAAGCCAGCCCAGGCAAGAAAGACCATAAGATTCTTATCTCCAATAAACCACCAGAAAACCAAAAGTGAAAGTGGTGCTGTGCCTCAAGTGGTAGAGCACTAGTCTTGAGCTGAAGAGCTGAGAGATAGCTCCCAGGCCAATTTCAAGCCCCATGATAGACCATCCCCTCCAAAAAACTGCTAGATTAAATTGAGAAGAAAAGGAGGCTATCCTAAAAGAGAGTTAAATGAGAAGAGAAGACTCAGTAGTATTTGGACGGTATCCTTTGTCAAGGCATTTTTTTAAATTAAAAGTTGATTGAAAGGTATATTTATAGACTGGGAATGATGCAATCATGATATATAAATTTATAAGGACAGATGAAAAGGGGATATAGGAAGCCAGTTTTCTAGTCCTAAAATGAGAACAGGCTTAAACCAGAAGTGGGTGAGTTGGCCTTGAAAGGACATGGGAGCTCCTACATTCTCAGCATTAACATTACCATCATCGTCGTTTAAAAGGGACTTAAAATATTTTCCTTATGGCTCTGAAAGAGTACAAGAATAATTAGGGATTCTTAGGAAGAAATAATTACACATAGACACACAATATAGTTAAATAAAATGTATAGGAAATGGTTCCACGAAGTAGATATAGGTGCACAAAGACATATGAAGCACAGTCACAACCCCAGTATGATTTTTTTTATCTGATATTATGTGAATTTTTTAAAAGACTTTAAAATCATGTACCTAAAGTTCTGTATTATTTGTCTTAAACGACTGGATTCTCTCAAATGAAGTGGGGTCGAAGGTCTTGGTGTTAATACAAGAGAAACTTAAAGAAATACATTATCACTCAGGGATGATTCATGTGAACATGAATGAATTCCTGTTCAAGGTGGACAAACAAGTGTCTTTTCCACTCACATTAAGTTTTATTTTCTTTCTTTCTTCTTTCTGTGTTATCTTTAAAGAGTTGTATAAAGAACTTTTAACAAAGCAGTTTATAAAGAAAATGAATCTTGACCAATGTCATCCCTTTCCACCATCACTCCCCTCCCCGCCTCTTCCCTCACTCTTCTGTTTGTCAGCATGCCTTACTTGCTATTCAGTCATGCAGCAACAAATCTCATATTCTTGCCACCTCCCTATTGAAATACTTAACTATGGGACTGAAAAGATTTTCTTGGATTTATGTTGACTTTTTTTCTAATCTGTAATTTCTGTTCCAAATGACAGTTTTGAGGCTATAGGATCTATAAAGCCAATGATAAGACAGAGGTCACATATTCCATTGGATCCCTCTGTCTCTTTTTAAGGGTCATTAACTTTGAGACCTTTAGCAACCAGACTACTTGAAACATGGAGGAGGAGGAGGAAGAGGAGGAGGAGGAGGGGGAGAGGAAGGGGGAAGAGGAGGGGGAGGGGGAAGAAGGAAGGGAGGGAAAGAAACAAGGGAACAAATGCAGGATTCTTTTCTGAGAAGTTATCTTTGAAAGAAGCTAATATCCATGACAAAGTTAACTCTTCTCCCAAGTAAATAGTAGAAAATGACAAATTCACAATATTTTCTCAATTATCTGTCTCCTGTTGATCCTAATTTGTCAAATTTCCTATGAATAAAGAAACAATGGCATTGGGGATTCTTTTTATTTTTTATTTTTTGGTCCAGTCATAGGGCCTGAATTCTAGGTCTGGGCGCTGTCCCTCAGCTGTTCAGCTCAAGGCTAGTGCTCTATCACTTGAGCCACAGCACCACTTCTAGTTTTTTTTCTTTTTTGCTTATGTGGTACTGAGGAATTGAACCCAGGGCCTCATGCATGCAAGTCAAGCGCTCCACCATTGAGCCACCTTTCCAGCCCTAGGGGTTTCTTATTTTTACACTTAGTTATGGCTACCTTGTTTTCAATGTATTTCAGTTAGCACCATTGCTAGCTAACTTTATTTTTATTTATTTATTTTTTATTGTGAAAATACCATATAGAGGGGTTACAATTACATGGGCAAGATAATGAGTACATTTCTTATCAAGCATTGTTACCTCCTCCCCCAGCCTTAGTTGTAAAGTGGTTTTTCAACATAACAACTTGTACATCTCATTGTTGCTAGCTAATTTTAATTAAGCCTTGCTATGGTTTGCCCTAGTTTTGGTTATAAAGGAGAAGAAAAGTAATTGAGATGGCAGCCACATTTTCTAGAGGATGCTGGGAGACCAATGCTTATCCATGATTCTTGATGGCTTCTTAAAACTTTTTAAAAGAATAACATTTCAGATATTATATATCAACAATACAAAGTGATGATAAAGCCAAGCATTAAGCATTTTAAACCCATAATATTAAAAATTCCTTTACTGGGTGGGGTACAAACTGTGGCTCTGGTTTGTTTTATACACTGATTCTTCAGGGGTTTATGAGTCAATACAAATGTAAAACCCAAGAAATAAAATTGTACAGTGAAAGAGGAAGTAAAGCATTTCCAAATAATCAATAAAATGTGGAAAACATCTGTTTTGAACCACTAACAATTGTTATGTTAACACCAGTAAATAAACATTGTAAAAGAAATATCCTGTGTTTATTTTCTCTCTCAATTACCTACTGTTTAAGGTTTCTAATTGTTTTAGGTAAAGAGTAAAAGTATTGTCTTAAGTAAATAAATGTGAATATTCTCTACTAACATACAATATTATTGCTGATGAGAATGTGAAAAATAGTAAAAAAAAAATTCAAAAAGTAGTTACTTCCCAGGGAACAAATTCATTCCTAGAAAGTATATTGATCTTAGTAATAACTATCTAGTTTGTCCAATTAGTTTTTTATCTTAAGGAAATATGTTATCTCTGTGTCAGAAAGAAACCTAAAACTAATCTATATTCTGATTTTATATTATTTGAAAATACATATTTAAAATAAGATGAACAAAGCTAAAAAATGATATTTATAAAACTAGCCTATCTCTATTTTGTCTCAATATTAATATATCATAGTTAATATAGGTTTAAATAGTCCCACATTTTTAATGCAGAAAGTAGAGTCTCAGTTATCTAAGACATTGAACTATTTCTATTATATGTAAATATATACATATATATTCAGGTTTTTTTCCATTTAGTTAACTATTTTGAAAAGATGGTGAAAGTATATATATTCTAAAAGGAGATTTACTGATATTTTTGGAAATGTATACATTTCTGTGAAAAGTATGCAACATTAAATAGGATATTTCATTTTGTTAGGAACAAAATCAGAGTTAGTAAATTGACTTGAAGTTCATAATTCTTTTTTTCATTAGTGTATATTAACTATAAACAAGTGTTTCTCTATGATATTTCTGTGCATTCATATAATATAATATGATCAAATTCACCTCTATTATCCTTATTCCATTAAGCCCCTTTTAAAGCTTTTTTTAATGTCTTTTAAAATTGTTATAAATACATATAAAATACTTTGGTCATGAACACCACCATCACCCTGCTGTCTTTTCCTTCCTACTGAATTCCCACTTGAAATAGTCTCAGTTTTAAACGCATGTCATTCTTTCCCTCTGTTTCTGTTTCCTTCTCTCTTTTTCTCTTCCTCTCTCTGTCTGTCTCTCTGTCGCTCTGTCTCTGTTTGTGTCTTTGCTGCTGTCATTCATACTCATTTAGCTGGCACTTTATTATTTGAGCCACTCCTCTGGCCTAGCTTTTTGCTAGTTTTCTTGGAGATCGGTTCTCAAGAGCTTTTCTGCCCAGGTTTTCTTGGCACCTTAACCTTCTGGTTCTCAGTTTCCTGGGTAGCAAGAATTACAGGTGTTAGCCAAAACAATTAAAAATAAGTCTCTTTCTAAACATGTCTGCTTTTTCTTAATATAATGATTTTTAGTTCCATCAATTGTCCTCCAAATAACAATTTCATTCTTATGAATGCATAATACAAGGGATCCCTCACCTATTGCGGGAATGATATTCCAGAGAGCCCCATGATAAATGAGTAGTGTTATATTTATTATTTATACATATTTTTGTTTGTTTGTTTTTGCTGGTCATGGGGCCTGAACTCTGGGCCTGGGCACTGTCCCTCAGCTCTTCATCTCAAGGCTAGTGCTCTACCACTTGAGCCATAGCACCACTTCTTATTTATACATATTTTAAGGCTTTATAAGCCTTTCACACTTTCCTAGAAACCTTACTACTCCCTTATTAACTTTTCCCACCTTCTTATAAACATTTCATAAGCTCCATATAAATATAAATACACCATGAAATCCTGCAATATAGAGAAAACTTCTCAATACAGAATTAGAATTACATCAGAATGACATTACTGAATAATTTACAAAGAAAACAAGCCTGGTGCCAGTGGCTCACGCCTATAATCCTAGCTGCTCAGGAGGCTGAGATCTGAGGATCACGGTTTAAACCCAGCAGGTGCAGGAAACTCCGGGAAACTATTATCTTCAATAAACCACTAGAAAACCGGAAGTGGTGATGAGGCTTAAGCAGTAGAGCGCTCACTTGTGCTGAAGAGCTCAAGCCCAGGGAAAGGGCCCAGGTCCAGAGTTCAAGCCCCATGACCTACTAAAAACAGAAAACAAAAAAACAAAAAACAACAACAAAAAAACTGGTGGAGTAATCCTAGTTGTAATCCTAGCTACTCAGGAGGCTGAGATCTGAGGTTCCTGTTTCAAAGCCTGCCGGGGCAGGAAAGTCAATGAGAATCTTATTTCCAATTAACCACTAGAAAACTGAAAGTGGTGCTATGGCTCAAGTGGTAGAGCTATAGCCTTGAGCTGAAGAGCTGAGGGACAGTGCCCAGGCACAGAGTTCATGCCCTATCACCACCACTACCACCACCACCAACAACAACACAAAAGAAAATCCTCCAATGACATTCTTTACATAAAAAGAAAAAAAAATCTTCAAATACAAATGACCCCAAATTGCCAAAGCAATCTTGGGCAAATAATGCTGGAGGCTTCACATATTTGACAAAATATACTATTAAAGTATACTAGCTAAGATAACAGCTTGAAGCCGGCACAAAATCAGGAGTGTAGATAAAGATGCCAAAAAACTTATGTAGAGAAAACCCAAACCTCCTAAAACGAAAGAGGTTTTTGTTGGGATGTTTCATGTACTTTGCTGCTTTTTGAGATTATGGTGCTAATTTATCCTTGAAAAAAGTTGTCAGAAACATATAGTGGTGATAACAGTCTCTTAAAAAATAAAAAATAATGCTAGTAAATTTTATAACCATCTGCAGAAGATTGAAATCTGATCTTAATCTCTCACTCTGAATAGAAAATCAGCCCCAAATGGTTAAAAGATCCTAATGTAAGCCCTTACATTCCTAAGAGAACTTCTTCAAGATATTGACATGAGCACTAATTATTCCGGATAGTACTCATATATCTTAGGAAACCAAAATAAAAAAAAAATCATCGAATGCATTGCATCAAGTGTAAAAGCTTCTGAACTGTGATGGAAACAATCAACAGAGCAAATAAGCCACTATATAATTCAAGGAAACATTTGCCTGCTATTCATGTGGCAGAGCCTTACTATGAAAACTATTATAGAATTAAATAAACTCAACCACGATAGCAACAACATGAAAAAGGCCCAATTAAAATTGTTAAATGATCAGAATACTTATTTAAAATGAAATGCAAATGACCAATAAATTTCTGAAAAACATCTGAATACTATTATTTAGTCATATAGTAAGTGCACATCAAAAATATTTTGAAATACCATGGCACCTCAGTTCTAATGGCTATTACAAAAAAAATAACAAATGGTGGTAAGGATGTGGAGGATAAAGAGCCCATCTGCACAGCTGGTGTGAATATAAATTAGTGAAGTCACTGTGGAAAATAGAATACAGACCCCTCCCTCCAAAGAAATAGGAAAAACTACCATCTGATCCAGCTATGTCATTCCTCCATATACGTCCAAAGGAGGTGAAATCAGCATATAAAAAAGATACTTGTTTGCTCCTGTGTGCCAAAGCACTTTCACAATGGCTAAGATTTGGAACCACTTAGGTGTCTGTCAATGGATGAATGGATAAAGAAAATGTGATACACCACACACACACACACACACACACACACACACACACACACACACACACACAGAGAAAATGTGATACACACACACACACAAAGAAAATGTGATACACCACACACACACACACACACACACACACACACACACACACACACACACGGAGTATAATTAGGCCATAAAGAAGAAAAGAACTTTGCCATTTGTGGCAAAATTAATGGAAATAAGTAGCATCTTGTTAAGCAAAATAAGCCAGATACTGAGAGACAAGATTGCATCTTCCCTCTCATATGCTCAAACTAATAAAATAAGATGACATGAAAGTAGAGGAGAGATTAGGAAACAAGGACTAGGTTTCTTGGATAGGAATAGGAAGTTAAAGAGACACAATTAGTGCATGTTTGAAAATATTTATATAATTAGGAAATGAATAAATGTAAGCTCACATTTTAATAAAGTATATTAAAACAAAGACAATAAACTCAAAATACAGGGAAGAACTTAAATACATATTAATTAGTAAGGGAAGCAACTCAATATGAAATGCTCACCCTCTAATTCCAAGGACATCTAAGTCTTTAATGGCTAACCCATAGAGCTGATAAGCACGTCTACTGGTGAATTCAAGGGCTGGTGTGTCACATCTGTAATGCTATCTATTCATTGAGGATCCTTGTATCAAGCCAGCCTGATCAAGAAAGTCCTGAGACTCTTATTACCAATTAATAGGCACAAAGTCACAAGTGGAGCTGTATCTCAGGAGGTAAAATATCAGCGTTGAGCAATAAAGCTAAGGGACAGTGCCCTGGACCTGAGTTCAAGTACCAGTATAGGCACATACATATATATACCCCACCCCACACACACGTATGTGTGTATTTGAAATGGTTTCAAGGAGAAGGAGCAGAGAAATGAAAGGTAGAATACTCATTTTTAGGCCAGTAAAACTACATGGCATCATCCCTAATTTTGATATTTGTCATTTATCTGTTTGAATCCATAGAACATGCAAAGACTGTGCAACTCTCAGAGTAATCATTTACCTGGTCTTGGTCCAGCAGTAATTGCAGCACTCAGGAGTCTGAAATAGGATGATTCTAACTTCATAGCTACCCTTGGGCTATCTAGAAATCTTGTGAACTATGTTTAGTTTTTCCTGAAAAAAAAAAAGAATCTTATTAGTAAGAGATCCACAGAATAGATTTGGTAAAAACTGCTGAATGGGTACCAAAGTTTCACCCTTATTTGGAGGTGATGCTAATGCCAATGACCATGCATTTGGAATATGTATATGGAATGCCTTTGGACTTACTACTCCAATTTTACTGTTAAATTAAAACAAAAGAATCTTTTTTAAAAACAAACCAACAAACATTTTATGGCTGTTTTAACAAATCATTTGAAACACACAAACCTTTTTTTGAAATACTTTTTTATTGTAAAAATACTGTACAGAGGGGTTACAGTTACATGAGTAAGGTAATGAGTACATTTCTTATCAAGCATTGTTACCTCCTCCTTTGCTTTTCCCCTACTCTTCCTTCCCTCCCACCTCTACAACTACACTCCCCCCACCCGCCTCTCTGCCTAAATTGTAAAGTTCGTTTTTCAACATAGTGTTTTGTGCATCTCATTGTTACCATGGGTCAAACTGTATTCCTATTTAAGCATTTTGTTTTTTCCCTTCCCCTCCCCAAGCTAGAGAAGTATATAAGATGCAGGGTATAGACATCAAATACAGTGAAAACGGGGATTATACCATGGGGGAAGGAACTTACAAAGAAACAAAAAAAATCACATGGTTGGGAACAATAGCAAGAAAGAAAAAATCACTTGTGTCCATATCATGGGGTTCATTTCGCTTAACCTCATCTTATCTGGTCATATGTACATAGCTTTAGACCTTTTCTGCTTGTCCTAGACATATACTAGTTATTGCAAATAAGGGAAACCATAAATTATTCATAAAGGAGAGATGACTTTGACACTCAGTCATCTGTAGATGAAGCATCTTTAGACCCCGATTCTTACATCTTTGAGTGTCATTTATGTATGAGCTGAGGCCACATGAGACACTGACAGTGAACTGGAAGTAGCATAGAGACACCTAGAGACACATTTGCTAACGTGGCAGGCTGCCTACCATTCATCAGCATAGCAGATGGCCAAAAGGCAACCAGGGTAGGAGTGGCTGGCACCTCACAAACTGCCAGGATCTGTCTGGGTTCCTGATAAATATTAATTAAGTGAACCAAATCCATTGAAAAGCAATAGCCATGCTGCCAATTATGACAACTGCTCTTTGTTGTCTGTATTATCATGTTAGCATGGTAGAGACTTTGATCTGTTTTTGTAAAGACTGTGTGGGCTCTACAGATAGCCCAACAGATGTGAAACCCAAAGGCATACATTGTTTCATGAATTCTAAATTATTAATATAGTATTAAAAGCATATCTGACTGATGTTTTGATTAACAATTCATCTGAAAATAAAGTCATAATACTTGAACAAAACCAATCTGTTTGAGAGAACCTGGCAGAGCTTCAGCTTTTTCATTGCTTGGTCTGGGGCTAACACAGACAAAGAGAAAAAGCAGCCGCCCAGAATTCATTCGTATGGGCAGTGCAGGTAGATGGGGTGGTGTATTTTTGGAGCTCACAATACATGTTACCTTGATGCCCTGATTTGATGCCGTTCAGAGGACTCCTATACCTCTCTATAGGGATAAAGAGGCTGTGGTGCTCCAAGGTAGATAAATGGTAAATGAAGGAGATGAGCAATTCTCCCGAGGGATTTAGGGAGAAAACCATACAGAAACACCCATGGTCTTAAGGTAACCCTAAGTGAAAAAGTGCCCCTTGTGAAATAGTCGTGAGAACATACCTAACTTTCTTATAGTCAGGTACCCATAATATCTACCAGACTCACCAGCCTGTGGGTTCAGATGAGGATTCATTAATATTAATGTCCAAATTCCACACACTCGCTCCTAATGGCAAAACTCCCACCCTAATGTACAATATCTGAAAATGTCAGCCAGTTATTTCTGGGAGTCCTCATATGCTTCTAAGTTTCTTTTACTTCAGCGTGCTAATGGAAATGGTCATCCCAGGTCCTAAGGGGAGGCACCTGGTCACTGGCAATTCCCCAGTGCTTTTTTTTTTCTCACAAGAATATTGGTAGGCACCAAAGTTACCATATGGGAATGATGTCTTTTCCTCCAATGAGCTCAGATATTTGTGCTCCAAAGCAGCCCAATTAGTTAGGCTCTTGTGAAGAATAGCTGCTGCTAATCTTGCTGTGTCAGAAGTAGTCCTCACCACAGGTGACACACATTCTGGTCTTCCCCCTTCTTAGGGAATAATGATAAACACTGGTTTCCAGAAGCAACTTTATATAACAGGTCTGTGATTAGGTGCAGTGCTTAATGATCTCATGGTTCTATGGTACTTTTCTTATGGTGCAAAATGATTTTATTTACACTGCTGTCTGTGTTCCTGGCTCTAAGCCTAAGAGCCACCCTGAGAAGGCGAGGCAGACTCCTCCCTCCTCTTGGCTAAGTCTCCGCCCAGTATCTGTGTCACCTAGCAAACTGGCACACCTGGAGCCAGTCACGATTCTGGGCTGCCCCCAGTCATTTCTCTGGTCAGACTGTGGGAGGGTCCTAGGCTTTGAGGTCATCTCATCCTTTGGTGGTACCATACCTTCCCTTACCTGGCCATACCTTCTCCCTGCCCATCCCTAGTTAAGGCCTGGCAAACCAGCCCTCCAGCCCTTTTTTGGCCATGCCTGTCCATGCCATGCATGGCCAGGCAGCAGATTGGTAAAATAAACTTCTCTTTCTCCCTGAATATCACATAGTGTTCTCTTTATCAGCTACCTAATTAAACCTACCAATTTAATTTACTTTACACTAAGCTTTTTGTTTGCTTATTTAATAGTTAGGGATCAAATTCAGGACTTCTCATTTGCTAGGAAAATGACATAAAACTTGAGCCATGTCTTCAGCTCATGTTGCTCTTATTGTTATTGTTGTTATTATTATTATTGTTGTTGTCAGTCATGAGGCTTGAACTCTGTGCTATGATTGTTTTAGAGATAGGGTCTTTCTTTGTGCCCAGGCAAGAAGAGGCCACAATCTTCTATTCACAGTGTAGCTGAGGTAACAGGTACGCAATGATGTGCCAGATATTGACACAGAGGTCTAATGAACTTTTGCTTCAGCTTGATTTCCCATAAAGGTTTTATTTATTTATTTGTTTGTCTGTTTGGTTGTTTATTCTGGTACTGAGGTTTAAATTCAGGGCCTTGCACTCTTGAGGTCTATTTACTCCAAGCTGGTACTTAACCATTTGCCACATCTCCACTTTCTTTATTTGTTGATGTTTGTCACTTTATACATCTCGCATATCAGTTCGTAAGAAGGGATGCATTCTGCCCATGTGGGCACTGCTGTATGATATTCTCCCCAACATTAATAAAACTTGGTGACTGTTTATGTAACTTTAAATAAATAAGTTGTATTATAGAATTGTGAGCTTCTCCAATGATTTATCTGAAATGTAAACAAAAATCCCTTTTTTTCTGCTCATGTTTAATAATATAATATCCTTTCATGATGTGGGAACAGATAATTAAGCAAGTTCTGTTAGATTTCCAGGTTAGATTTCCACCCACCTTGTTAAAGTATCCATATGGTGTGGAAATGTGGTGAGGAGAAGAGAAGATGTAGGCATTGAACCTGAGGCATCACAGAGGGGTTATGGCCATGTGTTCATTTCAGTTCCTCCACAATATTCACTGAACACCCATTTTAGAGATGCTGCTAGAGATACAGGCATAACAACAGTGAATAAAATAAAGGATAAAGATTTTAAATGCATTTACAGTGATAAATAAGTTTATCATTTAGATAAGAAATGCTTTTAAAAATACAGTAGCATCACAGGATAGAACACAATAAGTACCTGTTGTTACTTCACACATTTGAATGGACTGACTCCTGTGCACAATGTAGAGTGAGCATACACAGATCCCAAGAGGATGGATTTCAGGAAAGGACACAGGAAACCAAGTAATATTGGAAAATGAAATACACTCTAGGTTATTTGGTGAATCATGGAAAGAGTTGAGAAAAATGCAGTGGGGTTTAGAATAATATCTAATTCATTAATATCATCGATATTTAGAATATTTACAGATAGTAGAAAAATGATGCTGCATGAACGCTGCTAAGCATTTTAAATTAAACCATCTTCCAAAACCTGTGAGGCACGTGGGACTGCCACCTTCAACTCACCTGTGAGGACCTATCATAGACTTAAAAAAAAAAGATGTTATTAGAAGTGGAGTTCTGGCTGAAGTGATAAAGTGCCAGCCTGAGAGATAAAGGTAAGAGAAAGAAGCTAAGCCCTGGGTTCAAGGCCCAATACTTGTACCAATGAGAGAGAGACAAAGGAAGAGAGAGATGGAAGGAGAGACAGACAGACAGACAGACAGACAGACAGAGGAAGTGGAGAGGAGAGGTTTTTTGTTGATACTTTCCTAAGGTTAGGCAACCCATTAATATTTGAGTTTGAATATAGAGGACCTAATTATAGAATCTGTCATAATTTAGTTGTGTGTGTGTGTGTGTGTGTGTGTGTGTGTGTGTGTGTGTGTATGATCACTGATGCATTTCCTATTCATTTATTATTCTTGATTTTCTGTTTTTTGTGTTTGTTTTTGTTTTTGCCAGTCCTGATAGTTGAACTCAGGGCCTGGGCACTGTCCCTGAGCTGCTTTTGCTCAAGGCTAGCACTTTACCACTTGAGCCACAGTGCCACTTCCGGCTTTTTCTGTTTAGGTGGTACTGAGGAATCAAACCCAGGGCTTCATGCATGCTAGGGAAGTACTCTACCACTAACCCATGTTCCCAGCCCCTGCATTTCCAGTCTAAATATTGATTTTAAATATCTAGACACATGGAAGAATATCTATTTGAGTTACACAAATAATTAGTCCTTTTCCACTCATGCCAATAATTTGGTTTATTGTAATTACTTTTCATTTTTCTTTATTTTTGGTGGTAATGGGATTGAATTTAGGGCTTTTTTCATGTAAACATTCTACCACTGAGCCATGCCTCCAGTTGTTATGGATATATTTGGTTATTTAGTTTTTCAGATAGGATTTCGTGGTAACTTTGCTGGGTCTGGTCTTAGAACAATATCTTCCTTCTAAGTAGCTAAGATTGTATTCATAAACTCTAAAGCTCAGCTTGTTTGGGATTTGGGATCTTGCTATAATTTTTCCTATGCTAACCTCAAATGAATATCTGATTTTACCACCCCTGCAACCAGGATTACAGGTGTGTGGAAATTATACACCTAAATATAATAACTTAAAAAAATCTTTGTGTGTGCTATGTAATTGAAATATGTATGTTAAGATTTCATATATTGTAATGACATCATTGTTCTTATAGTTATCATAATTTCACAAAAATCATGAAGTTTGACATCATGAGACCTGAAAAAATTAGATCAACTTCAGTAAATAATTACTTATGAACACATCACTGTAAGGCTTTGATGTATCTATTTACATTATGTCCATTCTAGATCTAGAAACTTTGTGTGTTTGTGTATGCTTGCATGCTATCTCTGAGCTTTTTTATTTTTTGCTCAAAACTAGCAGTCTGCCACTTAATGCACAGCTCCACATCTGTCTTTTTTGGAGAAAAAATCTCAAGAACTTTCCTACCCCAGCTAGCTTCAAACCATGAACCTCAACTCTCAGCTTCCTGTGTAGCTGAGATTACAGTCAGGAGCTATCATAACCCACCTCCAAGAACTATTTTAAAACATGAATAGAAATAGTATTAGGGGAAATCTTGTTAAAAGAATATTAAAAAATAGAGTCAGCATATGGTAAAATCCACAGGAGATGGTCAATGATTTTTTTTAATATTTGTGGAATTCTTCACTTGGGACATCTCCTTGAAAACCAGCATAGGTATTAAAGAATTTATGCTGATATTGAATTTGTGGAACATTTATATTTGTTTTATTTATTATTAGTAGTATTTTATTTATTTATTTTGTCGGTCGTGGAGCTTGAACTCTGAGCCTGAGCGCTGTCCCTCAGCTCTTTAGCTCAAGGCAAGCACTCTACCTCTTGAGCTACAACGCCACTTCCCATTTTCTGGTGGTTTTTATTAGAGATAAGAGTTTCAAGGACTTTCCTGCCAGGGCTGGCTTTGAACCGTGATCCTCAGATCTCAGCCTCCTGAGTAGCTAGGATTACAGGCATGAGCCACCAGCGCCCAGCTCATGCTTTATTTATTATTTTTGATTGCCATGGTTAATCCACATAGTCTTTTCTTAGACCACTCAACAGAACACTGGTCCCCAAAGTGCTAATTTTCCTCAATATTTTCACAGAGATCTTCTGCCACTATTGTGTATTTTGGTTTAACAGTAACAACAGCCTCACCTGTCCATCTGTTGCTTAGATGTTTTTGCTATGTACAGCTCATACTGACCAGTCCCAATCATACAAAGTTATGGTAGAGAGAATGATGGATGAAACAGGTATGCTTTGTAATAGCTGGGAAAACACTGGCTTGGGTAGATAATAACTGGAAGATAATTTTAATGCTAAAGGTTATTTAAATGTTCCCGTGGGTAATGCCAAGCAAAAACTCAAAGGAAAAAAAAAGCAGATGGAAAACATGTTCTGACCAACTGCCAATTCCAGTTCTTACAGCCCAGTACTCCCTAAGTCATGCAGTTTCCAGGACAAATGGTATTGTCCTGGGAACATAATTACCTTGGCAAACAAATGTTTGTGGCTACTAGGAGGAATACTGATAGATAAAACCTAAATATAGTTTTTAAAAGTTTTGACTGTAAATAACCTGTTTAATCATATGCACAGAATATGTCAGTTAATATCTTTAGTCTTCTGAGAACCATTTTTCAACAAAGGAAAGTAAACTTTAATATCACTAAAAAGCTACATGTTTCTATAAGTAGTTGTATTATGTAAATGGTTGAAATCATCTAAGAGGTAATTGTCATATCAGGCTTTCCTTGTGTGCAATTGATGTTCCATTAGAAAAAAAATACTTTGTCTAGACTTGTTTCATATTGGTTTGATTAGTGAAGACAGGTGTTAAACTACTTTGCCTCAATATTATTGTCTTACAGAAACAGAATCATTTAATTGAACCTTAGTAAAAACATTAGCTACTCATCTAGAAATGTATGATCATTGGCTTGTCTTCAAATATGTGACAGATTAGAAGTGCTGGCACTTTAAAAAAATTTTTTTATTGTGAAAATACTGTACAGAGGGGTTACAATTAAATGGGCAAGGTAATGAGTACGTTTCTTATCAAGCATTGTTGCCTCCTCCTTTGCTTCCCCTTCCCATTCCATCCTCCCCCTACCCCCTCCCAACATTTCCCCCCACCAAAGTTGTAAAGTTCATTTTCGACATAACGACTTGTACGTCTCCTTGTTGCAATGGGTCCACCTGGATCCTTATTTAAACGATTTGTTTTTTTCCTTTCCCCTCCACAAATTATAACAACATCAAATATAGTGAAAGCAGAGGTTATTCCATGGGTGAGGGACGTACAAAGAAACAAAGAAATAATCTTATAAATGTGTTAGAAACAATTGCATGAAAGAAAAAAACATTTGAATACAAATGCTGGCACTTTTATTGACTAGTTCAATGCAAGCCTCTTCACAATGTCAATTTCCCTATTATGTGAAAGCCAACCTATTTTGAGTCAGTAACAATACCTCTAAAAAGGAGTTCATATACAAAGGAAGATGACCCACCCTCTCTCTAGGATTGAGACTGTCATATTTAAAAGTATCCCCTCATCGAAGCTTTGTGTTGTTAAAAAAAATCATCCCTTCCACAAGACTGGCAGGATTTCCTATGACATTTTTTTCTCATTCAATCTGAGAATAGGACTGAGTTTTGCCAGATAAAATCTTCTTGGGACTTGGAAGCTAATAGTTTTCAGTTGTTAATTTACATTTAGGCCTAGCTCTGCCAGCTTCAAAAATATGACTGAGTACAAAGCCAGATGACCTTAAATAACTCCAAAAATGATGGCTAAATGTGCACTGATTATTTACATAGGACATATCCTCACACATTTCCAAAACAGATAATGCAACTTAGAATTTAAACCTGACTTCATCAATGTGTAATTTTATATTTTTAAGCACACAATTTCCAATTTCCATGCCTGTTGTTCTACTCCACTTCTATTATCATATCTAGAAAGGTTAATTAGGATTTCATTTTCTAAATATTTGTTTAGTCTAGAGGAGTAGTATGTCTACTAACTCACTAAAATTTAGTGATTTGACTTGAGAATGATTGAGTTTACAATCTGTGCAACCACAATGCTGTCTGAATGAATGTATGGCATGGCTCTTCTAAGGTCCATCACCTGGGCACTAACTAGGACTGGCTGATCTGGAAGAATTGTACTCACAACACTAGAAAATTCTGGGTTTTGTGGATGCAACAGTTATGACTAGGCCACAGTTATGAGTAGGCCATAGTTCCTCAGTCCAATGGCTGACCAAGGCTTAATCACATGGCTACCAAATTCCATAAGCTCCAAAAAAGATCAAGCAATGCCCAATCATTTTCTAAATGTGTGCTAGTTTGCTGTTGTCCCATTGGTTAAAACAAGTAAGTCACATGGCTAAACCCAGTAAGGAGTGGTGAGGACCCAGACATATAGTGAAAGGCAGCAAGGATACAGATTGAAAGTTTTGCAGTTTATCTCAGTAATTACCACAATCGGTCTAACACATAGAACTAAGCACTGACTGGGTTTATTGCTGTAGAAATGTTTATTTATAAACAAGGACAAAAGGATCAAGAAATGAAATGAGTCAAATATTTAATGGATACTTTAATATATAAATTTAATGTTAATTATATTGGTTTACTACTAACCAAATACCTGAAGCTGAATTTTTGTTGTTGTTGTTTAAAGAGAAAGGCAATTTAGTTAACTTATGATATTAGACGTAGAAAGTCCAAGATTGGTAACTTTATCTATTCAGGCCTCCTTGGCTGTTTTTCTACATCATGAATAACACCATGGTAGAGATACACATAAGAAGAAAGTTACATGTGCTTATATAGAAAGCCAGAGTGCCAAGATGGGCTAGTCTGTGTCTCTTGTAAGAAGAAACTAGGATTCCATGTAAACTAATTCCTCCTGAAACCAGTATTTTGAATTGATTGTTTTGCTTTAGACACAACTTCTTAAAGATGTCATCACTTCCTAACAATGCCATAGTGAAGAACAAGCTTCAAACATGGGAGTCATTGGGGGACACAAGCAAACTACATACAAACCGCAGCACTAACATTGAACATTTGCTGTGCCCCATATATAAACATTTTACCCCTATTGCTTCCTTTTCTGTGGTCTTCATTAAAATAAATATGAATTCAGACTATATTAAGTCCTAGTGAGTCTAAATACTCTGAAAACACATGTTATTCCTCAGAACTCCATAGTCGGATTTGAACTTTCTCAGAGCTGATTTTGTTTGCTTTTATGAAAACAATTGTTTCTATGAAATAATATATTGGTCTTTTGGTATAAAGAAAGAAAAAAATCATAAATATAAAAAGCAGACATATTCTGAAAGGTAATATATATTAAAACATGGGTCAAGTAATAAAACTTTTTATTAAATAAGCACATGATGAGATTTGAAAGGCAGTATTATATTTATTCTTTCTAATATAGCAAAATTTTACTTTGTACCAATATTTTAAATGTTAATTCTATGTCTCTATATTTTTCCTCATCAAATGTGATTTGTAAAGACCTTAATGTGTACCCTAACCCCTTGAAAATTCTCCAGGATAAAAATACTAGAACTTAGTAGCTCTGTAAATAGAAATGAGCATTGACAAGTGGGATCGCATCAAGCGAAGAAGCTTCTGGATACCAAATGGTGTACTTATAAGGCTGAAAAGACAGCTTACAGAATGGGAGAAAATCTTTGCCAGTTATACATCTGACAGGGGGCCTAGTAACAATGATATAGAGGGAACTTAATAAAACTAAACCTGCAAAACACCAATAGCCCAATTAATAAATGGGAACAAGCATTAAATAGACAATCCTCAAAAGAGGAAGCAAAAGGGCTGATAAACCCATGAAGAGATAATCAACATCTCTGGCCATAATCCAAACATTGAAATGCTGTCTACTCCAATCAGAAGAACCATCATCAAGAACATTAATAACACCAATGCTGGCCAGGATGTGGTGGTATACTGTTGTTAGTATGGTAAACTTTCAGCTACTATGGAAATCAGCATAGAAGTTCCTCAAAAAAACTCAATACAGAACTTCTCTATGATGCAGTGATACCACTTTTGGTCATTAATCAAAAAGAATATAAATTGGAATGTAATAGTGGCATAGCACACTATATTCATTGCAGCACTATTCACAATAGCTAGACAATATAACCAACCCAAATGTCCAACAGTGAATGAATGGATCAAGAAAATAGGTAGAATAGAATATTATTCAGCCATACAGAAGAATGGCAGGCCTGAAAAACATGATAGTAAGTGAAATAAGCTAGGGTCAGAAGACAAAGCTCACACATATTCTCCTATATGTAGATGCTGGACCTCAAATATAGACGCATATATAAGCACATATAGGTTCCTAATCCAACATGACTAAAGCAGGATAAATATTTTTCATGAAAAATATCATGCTTTAATCATATGTAGTTTGCAAGAGTGAAATTTCATGGTGAAAACATTTTTAAACAGTTAACAGGCAGCATAACAAAAAGAACACTAGGAATTTGAACTATGATGAGGTGTGGGTTCCACTTACTGTGAGAAAATGAAGAAGAGGGTGGAGGGGGAGTTCGTCTTAAGATTCTAGGTACATATATGAAAATGAAACAAGGAAATTTGATGACACTGGGGAAAGGAGAGGGGCAAAGAGAAGGATGGAAGATCAAGGTGTCTATAGAAGGACATGTTATCATGAAACATCCTTGTACAATTAGTTAATGCTAATTAAAAAAGAAAAAATATCATTTTTTGCTGTTATCCATCTGAATATATCACCTTATAATTCTCCTTCTGTAATTTCTCATTAAGTATCACTGCCAATGCTCTTTCATCCTTTCAGACGTGATCACCACATTTATATTGGTGTCCTGTAGTGAATAGAGCCAGGTGACACACTGCTTTCCTTTGAGTTATTTATAGTCAGGGTTTATACAAGGAATGATAGTACTCTTGTAAAAATGATTTGAGCTAGTTTAACAACCTTAGCATAAACACATTCCTGTTTTCCTTAACTGGTTTCATTTTGGTGGAGTCTAGTTTGCCTGGAGCAAGAAACGGGATTCCAACAGAAAATTCAGTCAAACAAAGGATCGGGATGGTAGAGGTGTGGAGATAGAGACAGCTGTCAGAGAAAAGAAGGACATAGGGGAGCTCTATGTTTAGTCTTTTGAGGAACGTCCACACTGCTTTCCAGGGTGGTTGTACAAGTTTGCACTCCCTCCAATAGTGTAGTAGCATTCCCCTTTGACCAGATCCCTGCCAATATCTGTTGTTAGATTTCTTGATTATGGCCATTCTAACTGGTATAAGGCAGAATCTCAATGTTGCTTTGATTTGCATTTTTTTTTATAGCAAGAGATGTTGAGCAATTCTTCTTGTTTCTCTTGGTCATTCATATTTCCTCTTCAGAGAGGTCTCTCTTAAGGTCTTTAGCCCACTTTTTAATAGGGTGGTTGCTTCTTTGGGAGTTTGTTCTTAGGGAATTTAATTCTGAGACCTGTGGGTATATTCTAGATATGAGGCCCTTGTCTGTTGTGTGTCTGTGAAGATCTTCTCCCCATCTGTAGGAGCTATGTCCTTTGCTGTGCAGAAACTGTACAGTTTAATGCAGTCCCATTTATCCAGCCTTTCTTTGATATGTTGTGTTTCTGTGATTTTTAAGAAAATTTCAACCTGTGCCAAGGACCCCAAGGGTTTCTCCTATTGTTTCTTATAATATTTTCAGGGTATCTGCTTTTACCTTGAGGTCTTTGATCCATTTGGAGTTGATTCTGGTGCCATGTGATATGGTAATTTACCCAAATGACCACAAACAAAGTCATACTAAAGCTACCAGCATCACTGCATCACTGCAGCATTACTTACCATAGCTAAGACATGGAACCAACCCAGATGCCCTTCAATAGAAGAATGGATTAAAAAAATGTGGGGGCTGGGAAGGTGGCTCAGTGGTAGAGCACTTGCCTTGCAAGCATGAGGCCCTGGGTTCAATTCCTCAGCACCACATAAGCAAAAAGAAAAAAAGCTGGAAGTGGTGCTGTGGCTCAAGTGGTAGAGCGCTAGCCTTGAGCGGAAGAGCTGAGGGACAGTGCCCAGGCCCAGAGTTCAGGCCCCATGACCAGACCCCCCCCAAAAAAATGTGGTACATATACATAATGGAATTCTATGCTTCCATCAGAAAGAATAACATTGCTCCATTCATAAGGAAATGGAAAGACTTGGAAAAAATTATATTAAGTGAAGTAATCCAGACCCAAAGAAAAGTAGGTTGCATGATTTCTATCTTTTGTAAGAACTAGAATATGTCTATGATGTTCTGAATAGGGGATCTCAATAACCCAAATGTTTAGTGCATAGGACCATACATAATGAAGTGTATCAACATGAACTCCAATATATGGAAGCAAGAGATTTTTATTAGACCCTGTATGTACTATGCTCTTTTCTTTTTCTATTGTTTTATTTTTGTTCATTTCTCTTAGTTTTGTTTCTACCTCTTGTTTCTACTTATAAGATTATTTAACATATGGAAGGGAAAGAGGATCACAGAAACAGCAGGAAAATGGATGAACCAAAGCAAAACTGGAACTCAATTCACACTCACTTGACACTATGTTGGATATGAACATTGCAACTTGGGGGTGGGGTGGGAATAAGGAGGGATGGGTGAGAGATAATGAGGGATGGGATAACAATGATTAAAAACAAATGTTGGGCTGGGAAGGTGGCTCAGTGGTAGAGGGCTTGCCTTGCATGCATGAGGCCCTGGGTTTGATTCCTCAGCGCCACATAAGCAGAAAAAGCTGGAAGTGGCGCTGTGGCTCAAGTGGTAGAGTGCTAGTTTGAGCTGAAGAGCTGAGGGACAGCGCCCAGGCCCAGAGTTCAGGCCCAATGACTGACCAAAAAAAACAAACGCACACACACACACACACACACTCACACACACTCACACACACACTCACACAAAACTCACAACTGCACTCATTGCCATATCTATGTAACTGGGACCCCCACGCACTCATTACCTTTTCAATTAAAAAAAAAAAGAAGTCCAAAGGTAGGTTCATGTAATATTCTATTTCTCACCCAGATGCCTTGGCATAGTTTTTTAAACTTTTTAATTGTATTTTTAAGTTAAATTAACAATTTAATAGGAGGACCTTTAATTGTGATTTATTTTCATACAAGATGATAATGTACTTTGAACAGTCACTCTCCTGTATCATAGTCCTCTTCACTTTTTCCCACCTGTTCAAATAGCATTTGGCGGATTCACTGTTGTGTTATAGCATTTATTTATAAATGTATGTATGCATGCATGTATGTATGTATGTATGTATGTATGTATGTATGTATGTATCTATCTATCTATCTATCTATCTATCTATCTATCTATCTATCTATCTATCTATCTATCTATCTATCTATCTAATGTCCTTTGACCCAATTCACAACTCAGTATCCTCTCTTTTCTCTTGCCTCACTGACTTTGAATCTCTCCTAGAGTGTTTCCCTTTTACATTCATGTCTTGTTACCACTAAAATCATCACCACCACCACTGCCATTTTAGTTCCATACTCCACAAATAAACAAGGACATGGGATATTTGGACTTTTAGGTTTGGCTTATCTCACTCAACATGATGACCTCCAGTTTCTTCCATTTTCCTGCAAATAACATAATTTCATTTTTCTTTATTGTAGACCTAATTTCACTATTGTTTAGGGCATTGAAACACTAGAACACACCCGTGCTACTGTAGATAATTAGCACAGGCCATTTTATTGAAAGACTATGAGTCCTAGTATAAATCACTGGTTATCAATAACTCAAACCAGGTGGTTTGTCACCTATCTCCATTCATCATCGGGCATTGGTATGAGTGTAGTGGTCAGGGGTGAAGAAGTTGGGGAGGTAATGCCAGTGAAAGGAAATGAAAAAAATTACTGAGGCTAAGTAATAAAGTTGATCTTTCTTATTTACCTTCCTTTATAGATGACTTATACAGGGTGTTGTTGTTAATGGGAGTATTGCTTTCTCACTTTCCTAGAGAAGAAATATTTGTTGCTTTTGTACTTCAAGGCCCAAAGACAGCTTTCTGAATCTACTCAGAAGCAGCACGTTTCCAAATCTACAAACATGTTGAACAACAAAGGTCTTGCAAGATGTTCTAGGAACAGTAGTACTGAAGTTCAAACTAGTCTGGATGCACAGATCTGACTCTCCACCTAAGATGAAGATTATTCCTGCAACATTTTCTTCCTACAAAATATTTTAGTATTCTAAATGGATATAATATGAAAAATGATATGCTGTTTTGTATGTTGGAAGCATAGAAAGAAAACAGGTGGTGGTGGGAAGATTTACCAACACCTAATGCTCAGAGCAACACTGCATCTGTCTATTGTTTGGGTTTGATCATCCTGATGTCACAGTCTCTCCTCACAATGGTAACTACAATTGTGATTCCTGGACACCAATTCTCTTGCAGCTGAAGTGGCCTTGGAGTATGGAGATGTAAGAATTAACATAAATAGTCAACCTAACAGTGAATGACTATGAAGCTTTAACTCCTGTTGCACAGAAATAAACAAACCGAGGCCTATCTCACAGTCCTAAATTGTAGTCATAAAACTTCATAACTAAAAACTTGATACATTTATTATTTCTCCAAATTAACAAACACTCTTGGGGGATGGACATACACATTAGTGTAAATTGTAACCAGGTTTTTCTTCTCTCTACCTGGAAGAAATAACATAAAATACATTTTTTAAATGGATACAATATGGTTTAATAAATTCTGATTCTTGCTCCATTCTTCCTCCTCCCTTTAGCTTTTGGCTGACCTAACTGGGATTGGAGCCACTCCCTGAATCTGCAGCAAAGAATGCATTTGCTGTTCTAACTTACAGTAGCCTGATGTTTTTAATCAAATCCAAGGATTTGAGATTCAGCTTGAAAACAGCCAGCATAACACATTTAAGTACAGATAAGTTACTATAAATGTCACTCTTTGGTTTCTAAAATGCATTGTGATAATGGAGGCAATTTCTCCAAATTCAGATTGTTTTAATAGTTAAAATTAACTTAATCAGTCAAATACTAGTCTATAAAGAAATAACTGCATACAATACACTAAGAAAAAATTCTTGTTTCCATATCTTATAGTTCATTTCAATTAACATTATTTTATAAAGTTATGTGTACATAGCTATGGAACAATTTGTCTCTGTTTTATCCACTGTTCCTAAGGTATTAATTTTGGGACAACAACTGAAAATTTAGAATATTTATAGTGTACTTCCTCTATGATGTCTATTCTTCTTTCCTCAGTACTAAAAAACTTCCTAAATCTCCTCTTAGATTTAAAACACTTTCTACATTTCTTAGTTTCTTTGAATGTCTCTATGTATCATCTGGAACAAATAATTCAAGGGGAGTTTTATTCATTGTAAACTTACTTTTCTTTTCCTCTTTTTTCTTGGATTTTCTTTTTAAGTTCTGATTCTTTACCAGATCTCACTGTATTTTTCCATATAGGGAATGCTTCATGTATTTAATACATGTGTGTGGGTAGTGGTGGTGATGGTGTGTGTGTGTGTGTGTGTGTGTGTGTGTGTGTGTGTGTGTGTGCCAGTGACTTCTTCCTTGTTTCTCAAGTTCTCCAGCAAGTGAATCAAATTGTGAGGCAGCTCACAGGAAGCCAACTCACTTCCATGTGGGTCAGTTCTCTGACTCCTAAGTCCACATCCTCAGCAACACCCCACTTGTCTTCAAAGGAATCACCTCCTTTGTAATTTTATCTGCCTTCTCTATTTGTCCTCAGTAGAAATGTTAGTCAGCTAAAGTTACTTCAATGTAGCCATCTCAAAAGTTCCCAGCCACTTGGTTTTGATGATTCAAGAGTTTCACATTGTTTTGAGTAAGAATCTGAGTGATGTGTTAAGTGTGGCCTAAGCATTGAAAAAGACCAATACGAACAATTAGAATGTGCTTACATATATAAATATGTATAATATTAAAATATTGAAAACCCTTTAAATAGGTAACCCACAGGCACTATTCCAGCAGGAATAGTGTCTTCATTTCTAAAAGACAAATAATGGAAATAGAAAATCTCCATTTTTCTGAATCTGAGATTAGATCATATTGAAATACAAAAAAAAAATCATACAAACACACTTGCTGGGTATTCATAGAGCATACTCCTCCTGGCTTCAGGATTTTCCAGAGCCTGCAATATTTGTTGACTGATTTTCCAACTAGGGCAGAGGTAGAGTTGTGTGTTGGTCACATGAAGACTGAAAGCTTCAAAAACCATAGAGCTTTTCAGAAGTTGAGATGTTACAGATTCATGGGCTCAGGAACTGTTACTACTGGACTGCCTTTCATTTTTATTCTGCCAAGAACATTAAACAGTTGTCTGTTGTTAAGATGTTTGGGATTCATGAAGAACTTACGAAAGTGATTTTAAAATTCTATAAATTACTTTTGGTTGAGGTTATATTTTAGATGTGAACTAAAATAACCATATAGTATCTACATTACATATTACTTTTTTAGAACTAGCTCTGAAAATATTATTAGAGAAAAAAATGTGCTTTAGAAGTCAGAAGAAATCTGGTCTGGGCTTTTGTTGTCAGCTGAGCCTGGATATTTATAAAAAAATAAAGTCTCTAACTTATAATATGGTTTGATAAGCATTAAATATTGTCAATTAGAAACATTGTTTTGAAATGTAAGGGTACATTATACATTTTGTATCAAATATGAAAAAACTCTAATACAAAAATATTTCATAATACTGTACATGTATTACAAAGAGATCTTTCCATACTCTGACAACTGAATGTTAGCTATTCATTAGTTAGTTTATACATTCTTCCATATGTTAGACATTGACAGTTTCAGTGAAGTTACAGTAGTTGTAAATAAATCTTAAATAAAAGCTTAGCATCTATAAATAGAAACAACAGAGAGAGAGGTGGGAGGGACAAGCGGGATGTAAAAGGATTACATTTCCAGACACAAGAAGTCATTCATCATGATGATTTGCATATTTGTACAGGGTGGAGATTGTTGACTCATTAGTGATGTACACATTCATGAAAGAGGAAAACTGACTTCATTATTCTATATCTCATCCATATTACTTAATCCAGTAGTTTCTTTACATGAGTTCTGAACATTCATCCTTTTATTATTCACAAAATTAGACCTACTTTTAATTTTAACATATCTGTATCTGTCTCATATGCCATTTATCTGTATTTGTCTCATATGCCACTAGCTTGAAACTGTCTAATTTGACAAACTCTTTCAACTCTGACATTCCATGATTCAATGTCTATGGATATCATTTTATTGTATATAGGATCTATTTTAGAATTAGAAAATTATAAATCAAAATGATGGTATAAACAAAAAAGTTAATTAATGGAAGAAACAAATGCACAAAATTTTGATGTGTGGAACTAGCTTATGAGGAATATTGTACTGTCTCCTTTATTTTATTGTATTTTAAATTTATATAATAAAGAAAGAATCAAAGCAACTAATAAGAGAAAATCAATAATTAGAAAACCAATAATAACAAACTAGCAAGAAAGGAAGAAAATAATAAAGGATCTACAAAACTCTACACAGTTAATAAATGGCTGTTTACCTGACATTACCTGTCAATAATTACCTCTACTCAAAGTTGATTAAAATTTGTAATCAAAAGACAGAGAATATCTGAGTGGACCAACTTTATGCTACCTCTGACAAATTCACCTCGTTTTCACTGTATTTGACGTTGGTATAATTTGGGGAGGGGAAGGGAAAAAAACAAATTGTTTAAATAAGGATACAGGTGGACCCATTGCAACAATGAGATGTACAAGACGCTATGTGGAAAAATGAACTTTACAATGTAGGAGGGGAAGGGAGTGTAGTTGAGGGGGTGGAGGGAAGGGATGGTAGGGGAAAAACAAAGGAGGAGGCAACAATGCTTGATAAGAAATGTATTCATTGTCTTGCTCATGTAACTGTAACCCCTCTGTACAATATTTTCACAATAAAACTTAAAAATAAATAAAAAATAAAGATATTTGAAAGAAAGTGAAACAACAAGCAAAGTTACTTTGCAAATGGAAAACAAAATCTAGACAACTTTAAGAAATAGGAAAGTTATTTAACACATAAAACTTACCAAAATTAAACTATAAAGAAATAAATTATGACCAGATCTACAGCAAGTAAGGAAATTATATCAGCAAAAAGCAGTTTCCCAGTAAGAAAAGCCCAGAACTGGAAATATCTGCTGCTGTCTTTGATCAGTTTTTGAAAGAAGAACTAGTACCAGCACTTCTCAAAATGTTCCATAAGTAGAAAGAAAATAAATGTTTCATTTTATGAATTATCTTGATACTAAAAATCAGATAGGGACAGAATAAAAGGAAAACTAAAGGCCAAATCCCTTGATTGACATAGATGAAAATTCTCAATAAAAATACTAGAGCCGGGCGCTGGTGGCTCACGCCTGTAATCCTAGCTACTCAGGAGGCTGAGATCTGAGGATCGCGGTTCAAAGCCAGCCCGGGCAGGAGAGACCGTGAGACTCCTATCTCCAATAAACCACCAGAAAACCGGAAGTGGCGCGGTAGCTCAAGTGGTAGAGCGCTCGCCTTGAGCTGAAGAGCTGAGGGACAGCGCCCAGGCCCAGAGTTCAAGCCCCACGGCCGACAAAAAAAAAAAAAAAAAAAAAAAAAAAAAAAAAAATACTAGAAAATGAAATTAAATAGCACACTAAAAAGGTCCTACTCCATTATCAAGTTGCCATTATCCTAGTTTGAGGATCTGATTACTAAAAAATACAAAATACCGGTCAGACCATAGGAAAATACATGTATTATTTCTTAGTTTTATATCACAGCATGATGAAAGTAGTAGTAAAGTATTATTCACTTCAAATTTCAGAGTAAATTTCAAATGTGTTCATTGCAAAAAAATGTTAAATATTTGATGTGATTGATAAATTAATTAGTTTGATTTAAGTTCCTTAAATCATGACATAAATCATAACATCACCATGTGTTCCACAAAGTCATACTATTATTATTATTATTATTATTATTATTATTATTATTATTATTATTATTATTATTTTGCCAGTAGAAGAGCTTTAATTCAGGGTCTGGGCACTATCCTTGAGCTTCTTTTGCTCAGGGCTAGCATTCTACCACTTGAGCCACAGTGCCACATTGGACTTTTTCTGTTCATGTGGTACTGAAGAATCAAACCCAGGGCTTCATGCATGCTAGGCAAGCACTTTACTACTAAGCCACATTCTCAACCCAAGTTATGCAATTGTAAGCAATATATTATATAATAGTTATTTTTATTTTAAAATGAGACAAAGTATAGTGCCACACATGAGTAATCTCAAATATTTGGGAGATTAAAAAAAATAGAAGGGTCTTAGTTCAAGGACAGCCCAGATAAAATGTTGCCAAGGTTTCATCTTAACTAATGGGTAAAGCACTTGCCTAGATGTATGAAGCCCTAAGTTCAAATACCAGTGCCACACAAAATATTAAAAATAACTGCATTTGCGGGCTTGAAAAGTGGCTCAGTGGTAGAGTGCTTGCCTTGCATGCATGAGGACCTGTGTTCAATTCCTCAGCACCACATAAGCAAAAAGAAAAAAGCCGGAAGTGGCACTGTGGCCCAAGTGGTAGAGCACTAGCCTTGCGAATTGCTGAGGGTCAGCGCCCAGGCCCAGAGTTCAGGCCCCATGACTGGACAAAAAACAAAACAAAACAAAAACCTGCATTTGAATGATTGCTCCCATAGGTTTTTGAGGTTACACAGATAATCAAACAAATCTGACAATTTCAAGGAATAGTTGATTTACTCCCTCAGCAAGTATTTACTAATGACCTAGTATATGCAACGCTCCCATTGCAAGAACTAGAAATTCAATAATAAAGCTAAAGCAAACACAAGGTTTTGAGGGGGTTTATGCCAGGCATGGAAGGATCATGAATACTGGTCTTACATGACCAGTATACAAAAAGGAGAAAATAGGAGGCGAAGAGAATGATGGTTGGAATCAAAGGGCAACCAATTGTGGTTAAAGGTTAAAAAGAAAGATTATCTATTGGCTTTCTAGTTGGTAGTTGGAAATGTGTTGGAATGGTACTCAATGCAAATTACCTAATGGTCCAGTGTTGGACAAAGAGCATTAATTCTGCTCTATCTTCAGTGGCAATTTCAGGCACTAAAGTGTTCCTGTCTCAAGAAAAAGTGTGCATAATAACTTAATAACTTAAGTGAAAGCATAAAACTACTTCTTACTACATTTATAGTTTAAATAAAACAAAGACGTGAAACTCTAGGCTAAATTAACCAAGGTAAAATTTAGAAAGGTAAATATTTTATTAATTTCAAAATGACATATCACATCATTCAGTAAATATTGAGACAACAGATCCAGCAGCATTGGGACAATAACACTGATTTCAGGAGTGATTGTCTCCAGAACTTGTCTTGTCCCATCATCTGAGCATATTGTGTTCTATTTCTGGAACCATATTCACAGCAGATACTTATAAACAGGATCATGCAAATAGAACACAAAATGGAAAGCCCAGATAATAAGAGGTCGGGAAGCAATTCTGTAAACCATGAACCATTAGATAGAACTCCATGCTTTTACCCTTAAAACTCTACTCCTAGCTTAAAATCCATTCTCAGTATTTCAGCAGAAATGGTCATGAAAACATGCCAAAATAGAAAACAAAAGCTTCCTCCTCAAAATTCTGCAATGGCACCACACAATTTTTAAATAAGTTCAGAAACTTGGGTATCATTTTTTCCCCTATCACTTCTCATTTCTTGTTTCTAACACCACTCTTTTCCTTTCTCACTCTCTCCAGTGGCACACTTGTTGTTTTGCTTGTCCTGGTTGTATCTTCCATGTAGAATATGGTTCCCAGTTACAGGGCTGTCTCCCTCACCTGCCCCAAGCCCTTGCTCAAGGAATTCAATTGAGGAGAACACTTCGTAAAATTCCAAACCATTTTGATCCCTTTATTTTACATGTCTTGCTTCTCTGCTATCGATATTTAGAATGCCAGGGTACTTATTTATGATGGGATATTTTTATTTTATGTGTTGGTACTTGGCTCTTAGCTAAAAGATAGCCCCATGACAGCATGTCACATCTTCAACATTCATGGAGGATAAACAAAACATTCTCAAAAAAGGAAGCATGAACAAAGAAATATGTCAATCAGCACTCTTATGAAATTAAAGTGAGCAGCTGGCTTTTCAAAAAACAAGGGTAAATCATTACATTGGCATGACAAGGACATTGATCAAGTAATAGATTTATATTTTATAGTGACACTGTCTACAGTATCCACAACAATACTTATTTAATGGTTGAAATTTGTCTAGTATTTCTGAAGAACTGAATTTTGCTTTCATATTATTTTTTCATAATTAAAATTTACATTCATGTAACAGCATTAAGCAAGAGGAAACCAAGCAAGACACCAGAGTCCTGGAGTCCTAACTGAAAGCCAATGAATGAACTCTTCCAAGAAAAGAAAAAGAGGCTTGGGGGTTAATTAAGGAACTCTGCAAGTGCATTGGGTATTGAGAATAGACTGCTCAGTGAAGTGAGGGTCAGAAATGCCAGAGATACATTTATCTGAACCATTACAGCAGAGTCTCTGCCTAGAAGAGTGAGCTATGCCACTGCAAAGGTAATTCCATTTCCAAATTCAATACCTAACACTACAGGCTTCATAGCAAAAACAAAACAAAACTGTTGAATCACACTTGGTATTCATGTATACAATTATATATTATTTGCAAAAAAAATAGTATTCAAGAGTCAGGTGAATTTTTCTCCTTAAATTTTCTACCAGTGAAGAACAATAAGGAGGAAAATACAGTTTAAAAAATGACAAATGACATATATGTCTTGTAATCACTTTTGGATTAAACAAGCTCTCTGCTGTAATATTAGTAAAATGAACTTGGGAGCCATATGGGTGTCAGAGAATAGGGAACTGGCTTTTTCTGATATTACATGTTCAGCGGCTATTCACCAATATCACTGGTTTTAACTCCACAGTAATAGAGCTTTAGCTAGGTCACAGCTACCCACCCATAAAAAACAGGTGGAGAAGTCATTGTAGTAGCTAGGACTTGGCTCTTGTGACCCTAATGCAAGCAGAAGTGATGGCTGTTATTTTGGTTTGTGAACTTCAAAGGTGATTTCTAGCTCTGGTGATCTCTTATCTTTGTACCACTGGTTGAAACATCAATATCAAACTGACCTTGGGCTCTTCAACTATGTGAATTTATTGTTCATTTAGTAAAATAAAATTAGATTTATTAAAATTTTAATCTATAGCAAGATCAGTTAATAAAATAGAAGATGTAAGTTGTTTTCTGAAAATCAAAATGAGAAGTAATTTGAGATATTGTGTGTGTGTGTGTGTGTGTGTGTGTGTGTGTGTGTGTGTGTGTGTCCTAGGGCTTGAGCTCAGAGCTTGGTCATGGTCTTTGATCTCTTCTGCTCTAGACTAGCAGTCTACCTCAGCTCCAATTCAGTATTTTTTTTTGGTAGTTAACTGGAGATAAGTGTCTCATGGACTTGCCAGCTGGGGATGGCTTTGAACCAGTACCCTCAGATCTTATACTATTAAATAGCTAGGATTACAGGCTTGAGATACTGACACCTGCCTTTTATTATTATTTTTTATTCTCAAGGTGATGTACAGAGGAGTTATAGTTACATAAGTAAGGTAATAAGTACATTTCTCAACAAGTTGTTACCCTTCCCTCATTTTTCTCCTATCTTCCCTCCCCCACAACCCACACCCCTAATTATACAGATCATTTCCAACGTCTTGTCTTGTGAATGTCGTTGTTGCATTGGTTCCCCCTTTGTCCTTTGTCTCACCATTCTGTTGTTCCCCTTCCCTTCCACAATTCAAGTAAACATAGCTACATTATCAGGGTACCAAAATAAAAAACAGTGAAAACAGAGGATATACCATAGGGGGAAGAGCATACAAAAGAAACCAAAAGATCACATAGTACATTAGAAACAACAACAACAAAGAAAAACCTCTGTGTCCATGTCTTGGAGTTCATTTTGCTTAGCGTCATCTTATATGGTCATATGTACATAGATATTGAGCTATTCTGTTCATCTGATAAGATTATCCTGGACATGTACTAATTATTACAAATAAGGCAAACCTTTGGACCTATGTTTCTTTGGGTCTGGTTTACTTCATTTAAAATGATTTTTTCCAAGCCTTCTCATTTCCTTACAAATGGGGCAGTGTCATTCTTTCTGATGGAAGCATAGAATTCCATTGTGTGTGTGTGTGTGTGTGTGTGTGTGTGTGTGTGTGTGTGTGTGTCTCACATTTTCTTGATCCATTCATTGATTGAGGTGCATCTGGGTTGGTTCCATATCTTGGCTATGGTGAATAATGCTGTGATAAACATAGTTGCACTGGTAGTTTTAGTATGGCCTATTTTTTTAAAAAAGAATCTTATTCCAGACAGTTGACATTGGATTATTTATTTATTTTATTTGATGTTATTTTTGTCCATTTGGGGCTTGAACTCTGGGCCTGGGCACTGTCACTCAGCTCTTCAGCTCAAGGCTAGCAACAGTGCCACTTCTGACTTTTTCTGTTTAGGTGGTGCTAAGGAATCTAGCCCAGGGCCTCATGCATACGAGGCAAGTACTCTATTACTGAACCACCTTCCCAGCCCTGCCCTTAGATTTGTAACACAATTTGGGGAACAGTCACAGAACAGGTAAAACCTTTTTGTCTGTGACTAGGTCTGATGACTGTTATATTTGAAACACTCCATGTGCAGAAAGAAAAGGCTACTTAAAACGATTGCAGTGACATGGATAGGCAAGCACCTTATATTTATTTCTACATGCTACTTAGAAATATACCTAGATTTCAGCTGTAATTTTAGATGGTATCCAGAGGATGTGAATCAGTTTCCTGATACAAACATGCAATTAAAATCAGACAATGAGAATAGTTAAACATAGTATTGCTTAACAGATTGTTTAATGATAGACTTCCCTTTCTCCCTTGTTGAAAGGTAAGGATCATTGCAACCACCCAGTAGTCTAAAAAAATTGTGTCTTAAAATATTTTTGATAAAAGTCTTAGGGCTTATTGTATTTTCTTTCTTATAGGTAAGAGTTAGGATGAATAGGTAGCTTGTTAAGTAAAATTATCCCTCCCACTTTTGCCTGAAGTCAGAGTTTAACTAAAAAGATTCATTGTCTTAGTTCCAATTTTATTTCTGATACAATGAACTGTAATTAGATTCTCTGAAATGCATCATAATAAATAGCACATTCAGTTTACAATACAAGCAGTTGGAAAACTCAGCCAAATAATTTAATAGGATAGTTAAATTTACAACAAAAATTGTTTAATTTTCTATTACTAGGCATATTTTTAGGCCTGGCATAAACACATTCAAAGCCAGTACGCATCAGAAGTTCAGGTTTAAGCAAGTATTCAAATTGTGTCAAATTAGGTCTCTTTACTCAGAGTATTATGACCCAGAAGATTGTGTTTCTAAGGCAAAACAATCTATTACTTTCCAAAGTGATTGGGAGAAGTCTGAAAATATTTCATATGCAAAGGATGAAAAGAATATAAAGGAAGATTTTTACAGTATATTTGCATGCCAAAAGTCATTTTCTAAAACATAGTTTCTTTTAGTGATGTCCATCTAGAACATGGATAATAGATCAAGAAGTAGGAGAACACAGAAACACTATTATTTAAATGCTTTCCCTTGAAAATATGAGACTTGGTGTTATAAATATCAAAAATCCTAAAAGAAAAAGGAATTACTTTCAAAATCACTTTACTTTCTTCTTAACATTTTTCCATATGGCAGCTGCATTATAAAACAGTCCTTAATTTCCACATTTAAATTGTGCTTTCTTTCTTTTTTTAAAATATTTTTATTGTGAAAATACCATACAGAGGGGTTACAATTACATGAGCAAGGTAATGAGTACATTTCTTATCAAGCATTGTTGCCTCCTCCTTTGTTTCCCCTTCCCATCCCTTCCCATCTCCCCCCTCCCCAGGCCAAAGTTGCCTTGTACATCTCATGGTTGCAATGGGTCCACCTGTATCCCTTTTTAAACAATTGGTTTTTTCCCTTTCCCTCCACAAATTATACCATCAAATACAGTGAAAACAAGGGTTATACCATGTGGGAGGGACATACAAAGCAACAAGGAAATCATCTTATAAATACGTTAGAAACAATAATGAAAAACCATTTGAGTCCTTATCTTGGGGTTCATTTCACCCAGTCTCCCTAGCCATAAAAGAAATGCAAATCAAAACAACACCGAGATACCACCTCAGTGGCTATGCTCAAGAACTCTAATAACAACAGATGCTGGAGGGGATGTGGCCAGAAGGGAACCCTACTGCATTGTTGGTGGGAGTGTAAACTTGTTCAACCACTTTGGAAAGTAGTATGGAGGTTCCTCAAAAGACTCCACATGTGCTTTCTTTCTGATGGCATTGTATGAACTGCAGATTGAGAGAGCAGGAATGGAAACAGATCGAAATATGCATATGCACAATGATGCTGCAATAAAAATGATTCTGAAATAATAGTCATTTCCACTTTAACACCTTATGCTTCTAGCCTTGACTTTCAGTATTTCCTGTAAACACAAGTTTTGTGTGGTTTTTCTGATATTTAAAGTACTGAAACACTCCAAGTCAATAGAGTATGTATGTATGCATTCTCATGTGTTCTTCTTTATAGGCATTATTCAAGCAAATAGATTGCAACTCTCTCACTTTATATGTACATGTGTTCTTCTTTATAGGCTTTAATTCAAGCAAATAGATTGCAACTCTGTCTCTCACTTATATGTACAGAATAAAAGCTTAGATCACAAAGTAAATTGTCAAATGAAATATGTTTGCAAATATGTTTATTGGGTAAAATGTTTTTAACTTATAAAGTATTATACGCTCATTCTTTTAAAAGGTAAGTGCTGCGCTTTTAATCCATCTAAATGTCTATGCTTCTCCATGCTAAATGGTTCTATAAATCCTGGAAATAACACCAAAAATGCACAAAGGAAAATTCTGCAAAAGGCATGAAAAAGAATCACTGGAGACTCAGGGATGGAAACAGGATAGTTAGGAGGTGGCTTATGAATCTTCACCCAGCAGAATAGGCTACAAGTCCAGCCTTGCAGCAGAAGTCAGTTCACCCTCAGAATCAATCCTGTTCTTCTTCAAAGGGGTGTCTCATAAATCAACAGATGTCAACCCCAAAAGACAACAATGTTAAAATGAGCTGATCAAGAATTTAGTACAAGTTGTCATATTGAAAACAAACTGTACAACTTTCGTGTGTGTGTGTGTGAGGATTAGGTGGGGGGGGGGGGCGGGGGGAGGCTGGGAAGAGATGGGAAGGGGAAACAAAGGAGGAGGCTACAATTCTTGATAAGAAATGTACTCATTATCTTGCCCATGTAATTGTAACCCCTCTATACAGTATTTTCACAATAAAAAATAAATAAAAATTTAAAAAAAGAATTTAAATCAACCATCACGAAAATACTCCTATTAGTAATTATTCACAAACTTGTGCCAAATAAGGGATAAAAAGTCTGAGTAAAGCTATTGAAGACAACAAGAGAAAACTGTAAACATTTTAAAACTTTGACACAAAAAATGACAACTCATGAAAGTACTAGGATGATAGTCATGAGTAAAATGTAATAGTGAAAGAATTAATATGATTAATCTTGAAGATTAGAACTAAATAAAATCAAATCAATATTTATTAACAAACTGTGACAACCATTTAGGTTTATATAATTTATAAAATACCTAACATTATTTTGAAAGTATAATTTGATTACAACTTTTTACTTGAACATCAGTAATTGGAAAATAAATGTTATATTTCTCCAAAATTCATTGTGTATTATTAAAGACATAGTTATAAAATATACTTGTATTCCTTTGAAAATATTATAGAGGTGATGTATAGAGGAGTTACTATTACATTTCTTTTCTCACAATGTTATCCCCCTCATTTTCTCCTGTTTCCCTCTCCCTTGCCTCCCTTCCCCTCCAAGTTATAAAGTTCATTTCAACATAGTGATTAGTGAATATTGCTGTAGCATTGGCTCACCCTTTGTTCCACTGTTTCTGTGATTCCCCTTTCCTACCCAAATCCAATAAACATATATACAAGACAGACGGTACTGAAATTTAAAAAATGACAACAGGGAATAAACTAAAGGGAAAAAAAGAAGGAAAAAAGAAATAACTGCAAACAATACATTAAAAACAAAACAAAACAACAACAAAAACCTCTTGCTTCCATACCTTGGAGTTCATCTCGATTAGCATCATTTTATATGGTCATATGCACATATCTATTGTGCTCTTGTGATCCTCTGCCACCTTACCCCAGTTAGAATGGCCATTATAAAAAGTAATAATAATAACAGTTGCTGGTGGAGATGTGGCCAAAAGGAAACACTACTACACTGTTGGTGGGAATATAAACTTGTTCAATCACACTGGAAAGCACTAAGGAGGTTCCTTAAAAAACTAACCATAGAGCTCCCCTATGATTCAGCGATCCCACTCCTGGGGGATTTACCCAAATGACCATAAGCAAGGCCACACCAAAGCAACTAGCACAACTACGTTGATTGAAGCATTATTTACCATCATTGAGGTATGGAAGCAACTCAGATGGCCCTCAGCAGATGAATGAATCATGTTTATATTTCTTTCAAACAACTTATTAAGAAATACTACTCTCTATTTATTGAAACTAATTGAAAAAAACACATTTATTTACTCATTTCAATGTTAATAAAAATCCTTTGTACTAGTATTCACATATTATAGAATTTTTAAAGCATTTGTTTTTAAGTGTACTAGATTTAAAGTCACTAAAATCACTTAAAGATAATTGTCCTTCCATAGCGAATGAAAGGATTTTTTTTAAAAAATGAAAAGGGGGGGGAGCAGGGAGGATTGGGTGGGTGGGGAAGAGGGGGGAGATGGGAAGGGATGGGAAGGGGAAACAAAGGAGGAGGCTACAATGCTTGATAAGAAATGTATTCATTATCTTGCCCATATAACTGTAACCTCTCTGTACAGTATTTTCACAATAAAAAAATAAAATAAAATGAAAAGAAACCTTATTTCAGAAGGTCACATTCATGAGCTTTTTCTATAAACCAATTCTTGATCATGTGAGCCTTTTGGGATAATATCTATAGGATGTAAACACTTTAGTTTTATGAAGAACAAAACTTGGGGTCAAAAGGGAATCTTTTTTCCCCCCTTAAAGAGTAGATGGAATTTGAAATATTTGTAGTATGCTGATTGACAGTGTTGGAAATGAATGAACTATTGTAGAATGAAATTGTTTTGCATTTCTGTCATTCATCAAAGAAAATCAATATTTTCTTTTTTGGATATTCCATGTTGTTTGCTTTGTGTGAACCAATGAAATCATAACACTATATCTAACAAACTTATTCTGATTCTTCCCTTTAAATAATTGAAAGGAGGCAATCCTCAAGACATATATCTATTAAGTGTCTATGATATATCACACACTAAAATAAATAATCTGTTTATTCTTTGGAAAAATCATATCCTTCTCTCAACAATGCTAAGATGTGACTAGTATTGATTGAATCTGAAAGATATTGAACTAAACACATCAAAACCAATCTCCCTTCAGAACACATCCTCAGGCAGACTGTTGGCTCTGAAGGAAGAACATTTTGACTTTTATCCAAAGTCCAACTTCATCACACAGTCTCAATGTATTGTAAAGTATAATTTAGTTGCTGAGCATTCAAATGGAAAAGAATGAAAAAAGATTTTATGCGCACAAAAATTATTCTCAAATTTAGAGCAGGCCTGTCTCCTTTCTCCTTATACATTCATCCAATATCAAAGTATAAACTTGAGAAAGAAGTGTAGACAGCTCATGGTCTAGAAAGCATACGTGCACAGCAGTATGCCTTGTCAAAAGACAGTGGACAAATATAAGAATCTCTCGTGGACAAAACCCAGTTGTTCTCAGATCTGCTTTTCCCCATCCAGCTGCTACCACCATTCAAACAGCAGCAGCAGCAGCAGGAATGTACTGACAGCTGTTATAAGGATTATCATGACAGACTTCTCACTTTTACTGATCTTCTAGACAAGCTAACAGCTATGATCTATCACTGTATCCAATCTACTACTGACAACAAGCTAGCTAATCTTATTGATGTTCAACTAAAAACAGATTCAAAATTAGATATGGACACAGGATCAGATTGTTCTACTTACAAAATAAGTTAAAAGGACTAATTGATGGATGTAAATTGTTGGATATAAATAGATGATTATTCATTAATTTCCTTGGCTTTTGAGGAACACAGTATATTACTACGAGAACAGCAAGTGGGCATTATCTCTTCAAATTCCAAGAGTTACTTAGCAGCTGTAATGAGCCGTAAGGGTAGAAATATTTCAGCAAAGGAATATAACTTGTATCGAAGAGCAATTACTATAAATCCAAAGTGATTTTGAGATAAAAATGCTGTAATCATGAACCTGTCCTGACATTAAGTAGATTAGCTCTCCATTTTCATGGATTCAACCAACTGTAGATTGGAAACATTTAGAAAGAACACTGAAAATGTACAGATTTATTTTCTATCATTATGCCTCAGACAACATGGTAAAATCATTATTTCCTGGACATTTACACTGCATTAAGTATTACAAGTTATCTAAAGAAAAGATAAAGTACATAGAAGGATATACATAATAGACTGTATGAAAATTGTAAACTTTCATGTAAGGGACTTGAACATGGGCAAATATTTTATGCCTCCCAGAGTCTTAGAAAACAAATGATGACTGCATCTTACTTAGTTTTATTGACTGAAGTTTTTATATTTGTTATATTTTATTTGGAACAGTAAGTCCATCATAGAATCAGTGTTCTGGATCTAGCATGATGACTCATGCCTGCCATCCTAGCTATGTGGGAAGCAGAGCATGTTCAAATAAGTCAGGCAAAAAGCAAAGCCCTATTTAAAAATTGGGGTTATTTAAAAATAATCATTTAAAAAGTAAAGTAAAAAGGAGTAGGGTCTTTGTTCAAGTGATACACAGCCTGCCGAGCAAACATAAGGCTCTATATTCAAGCTCCAGTATTCCTTTCCCCCCCTAGCACTGTTTAGTTCTTCATATGCCAGTCTTTCTTCCACCCTTATGCCCATCCTTGCTCACTTCACCCTGCATCCTCTGTTTAGCTGCTCATTTCTGTACCTTAGAATTTCTATTAATTCCATATCCTCCTCCCCATGAGGGTGTTTTAATAAACTCACTAGAGCTTTTATCATTTTCCTTGGTTTCACAAAGGTGTTTCTCCTTTGGTGTCTACCTCTGCCACTTCATTCATTAATCCAAAAATCATTTCATCAACTTCTATTGAATCAAGATTTATGCAAGGAACTAGAAATTCAAAGATGAGCAATGTGTGCCTAAAAGACCCAAACCACAAGAACATAGAGAACAGATTCAATACAGAAGAAATGAAAAGTTTTTAAGCAGTACAAATAGTACGACAGTGCTGAACAGAAACAGGCAAGTCTGTGGGAGGTGAGGATCAGAGATGGAGGGTGGGATGATGAGTCTGTTTTCAGACATGACAAATTAGGACAAAGGGAAACAACCAGATGAGAGTGTTTAGGGCATACTGGGAAATCCAGAATGGAGATGAAGACAGATGATAGAGGTTTGAGCATTAACCACAAGAAACTCACTCACCCAAGATCTAAAATAATGCAATAAAAACAATCAGATGAGGATTTTTATGCCCTAAAGAGAATACTGTATTGAAACATCACCCACCAGCTCCAGAATTCAGGACTTCCAGGTTGTCCAGACCTCAGGCAAGACAGAGGGGCTGTCCTTAGAGTGAAACGCTATGAGATTGTTTGGATCGGCTGACCATTTAGATTTTTCCACAACTCGTTTTATCTGCACAAGGTTCTGCTTGCGCTTGAACTCTTGTGCCAGACTTTCACCATAAAAAGCTGAGGAATGCAGTGCTCCCCTCCAAGTTCTGTTTTGGCAGAAAAGCCTCTTCCTGGGGCTTCAGGCTTGAATTGATTTTGTGATCATTCTGAGCAACATCGCATATCACTAGGTTTAATCATTTCTGTTTGTAATAAACAAACACAAGCAACATGAACAACAGTGGGAATGAAACCATACAGTCTGAATACAATTTCTAGGAAGTATGGCAAGAAAATAAGAACAAGATTGTAGAGCAACTAATGGTACCATTGGGAATTTTTTTTTCAAAATGTGGTAGTGAAGCTTGGTGTTACAGTTTGTACATGAACTGTCCCCTCAAAGCCTTTTATACTGAAGGCTTGGTTCCCTCCTGATGGCATCATTTGGGGAGGTTCTGGAAAGATTGGGAGGTGGGGCTTAGCTAGAAAAAGTGGATCACTAAGGTGTATCCTTTGGACTACATCTTGTCCCTGATTCTTCAAATCTCTATGTCTCTGTCTCTGTCTCTGTCTGTCTGTCTGTCTCTGTCTGTCTCTGTCTCTGTCTCTGTCTGTCTCTGTCTGTCTCTGTCTGTCTGTCTCTCTCTGTCTCTCTGTCTCTGTCTGTCTGTCTCTGTCTGTCTCTCTGTCTCTGTCTGTCTCTGTCTGTCTGTCTCTGTCTGTCTGTCTCTCTCTCTGTCTGTCTGTCTCTCTCCTTTCCTTCCTCCCTCCCTCACTGTCTCCATCTCTATCCTGTCTGTCACCCTCTGCCAAATCCCCCTACCACTATGAGGCAGCACCTCACAGAGGTCAGCAAGTAGCCAATTCAAGGAATTCCAAGTAAGGTCTACGGATGGAAGCCTACAGACCTCAGCAAAACAGACCCTCCTTTTACGTAGTCTCATCACTTACTAACAGAAACAAGACACTAACATAGAAGGGAATAGTTAATACTACAGAAATTGAAATCAAGACAGAAATGAACAAAAACACATAAAACCAGATAAACCAAGGTCATGACAATAAAAGCCGGAAATCCTAAGGCAGTGAAAAGGGAGAAGAAAAGAGGAGAGAGGAGGGAAATGAAAGAAAGTGTGCATGATGAAATTACATGGTGAAATGTCTTATTATGTATATTTTAGTAGAGGATAATTAAAATCATTTTTAAAATTAGTATATTAAAATTTTCTCTTATATTTCTTGGATTAGATAAAAAAGCATTAAAATGGGTTGAATGAGAAATAAAAAGCTGCTTAGGCATTTTTATGAAACATATATTTCATATTACCCATGTAAAACTTCCTAATAGTTCACTAGGTCTAGTGTCTGGCTAATGATACCATTTTTTTACTCTCTTATGTTTAATTTAATCATGACCTTTTGTCATTTTAGAATGTGTGATGTTAATAAGTACAGTAATATTCTTGATTTCAAAGTCAGTATATTTTTTGCTTCTATATTAAGTTCAATATGCTGTTAGAATCTCATATATGCAATTCTTGGAAAAGATTAAATAGAAAATTTAAGTTACATCTGATGCTATTTGAAAAAACCAAATAGATACTAGCTCTGAGAACTATATTCGTTGACTGTTCCAACTTTCAAACTTGAACTGGATTAGTTTTATAATGTTCGTTCACTAAGCAGAAAAGTAGATCCTTCAACACTTAGTTACATTGTAGTCCCTGATCTGTTCTTTTGGTCCTAGAACAGTATGCTCCCTTTATGTTAGCAACCAAACTTTAATGCGAATCACACTTTCTGGCATTTATGCCAATCTTCCTAACTGGGTTCTGAGTTCAAGCAGTGCCTCTTTATTTAAGAGCCCACTTAAATAAACATTTTGGTGCATACTGATTTATTTATTTATTTAGTCAGTTGTGAGGCTTGAACTCAGGGATTAGGGGCTGTCCCTCAGCCTTTTCCCTCAAAAATGGTGTTCTACCATTTTGAACCATAGCAACACTTCTGATTTTCTGTTGGTTAATTGGAGGTAAGAGTCTTGTGGACTTTCCTGACTGGGCTAGCTTTGAACATAGATCCCAGATCTCAGACTCCTGAGTAGCTATGGTTACAGACATGAATCATCAGCACCCAGCTACTGATGGCTTTTGATTTGATTGACATAAAATATGCCTCTTCTGACAAATATAATCTAGGAAATTATATAATAAATGTTATCTGTGTTATTTTGTCTTTCCTATTCTCATGATGATATATCTACTATGTTTCTTCTTAATGAGAAAAGAAATCATTTTATGAGGTATTTATATGACCAACTTGTATTCATGAAATATTTTCCATGTACTCTCCTTTATATGATAATGAAGTGGTTTTTATCCTCACAGATACGTTGAGGATCAATAAGCCCTGCTCTAGTTTGTTAAAAATTTACAGTGCTCAGAGGGGTCTTTGAAAGCAGGTGTCTTAACACTTGTGATTTCCAAATGAGAAATTTGAGAACAAGAAGTCTGAGTTTTCTGTATAAGAACTATTTGTTTAACATCTGTCTTGTGCTTAGCATGGGGATAAAGAGATAAAGTAGAAATAATCTCATAAGAATTAAATACAATATTGTACATCGCAAATGGAACACAGTTTATTCATGCACAAATATTTGAATATTTCACATTTAAATTGTGGCTCCTTATGCTCTTATATTGGCTAGAAATTTAATTGTCGAATTAGGATTCCTTAAGAATTTTATCATCTGGGCTGGGAAGGTGGCTCAGTGGTAGAGTGCTTGCCTTGCATGCATGAGGCCCTGGGTTCGATTCCTCAGCACCACATAAGCAAAAAGAAAAAAGCCGGAAGTGGCGCTGTGGCTCAAGCGGTAGAGCGCTAGCCTTGAGCTGAAGAGCTGAGGGACAGCGCCCAGGCCCAGAGTTCAGGCCCCACGACCGGACCCAAAAAAAAAAAAAAAAAAAAAGAATTTTATCATCTGTCTAAAACAACACATTAATAATTTGACTATTCTGTGTCAACAGCCAATAATCTATGTATGTTTTGATTTCTTTTTAAATGTTTTTAGAAAATTTTAATTATTTTGTTAAAACACTAGTTACAACTCTCAAAGCTATGTGTGTTCTCAATTGGATATTAATATCACTATGTTAAAAAGCAGGGAAAAATAAGAGTGGAAGAGAAAATCTTTGCTCAGCTGTATAGTATGTCTATTATGTTTAAGAAAGTATACTGAAAATCTTTGCTCAGCTGTATAGTATGTCTATTATGTTTAAGAAAGTATACTGTCTTCAAAAATTTACTTATATTACAGCAGTGATATAGAACAGAAAAGTACTCCATATATATATATATATTCTCTCTCTCGTTCTCTCTCTATATATATGTAAAGTATTATCTGATAATGGAGGACATGTAAAAATTTCCAAACAATATTCATATGGGAATACCATTTAGCATCTAGTCTCAGTCTTGGATGCTTTTGTACATTAAGAGTCTGATAACCAGACCACAGGTTTTCTTAGCTCAGATGGTTGATATTAATTAACACAGATGAGAAAATTGCTTTCATTAATATTTTTCTTATTTAGTAGGCTTTCCTCAAAAAGTCAAAAAGAAGGAAGACAGGAAAACAAAAAAAAAAATAAAGGAACTATTTTGTTTTCTATTTTCTGGTACTATCAATCATTTGGTCTAGTCATGTACTTTTTCCATCAATGGTATCAATAGAAAAAATATTTTAAAGTGTTTATTACATTTATTTAGATTTTATAAGACGTTATTTTATTTACTCTTCTATACCTAAATACACATAATCACCTTAATTAGTCCATGAAATAATGTCTAAATGACAAACATTTCCATAACTTTTCGAAGACTCCAAGGTAAGCATGCCAATCACCTCTCTTTGCCATCTCTATTGTTTTGATGACATTTATTGCTTTATTTAGAAATTGAGTACATCCCTTTCATGATATCAAAAGGATCATTGAATAATAAGATACAAAAGAAATACAGAAAATAATCATTACAGAAATACAGAAATACAGAAAATAGGCAATGTGAGCATTTCAACATTCGTGGTATATTTAGGGTGATTTATAATACCAAAGACAAGAATTAAAAGGATTAAGCCATGTCTTTCTTCTTGAATTTACAAAAACATGTGAAAAAAAGTGTTTTCACAGTTGTCAGCAGTCCCAGTTGACAAGTCCAGCTGAGTAAAGAAAAAGAAAAGGTGACTAGTAATATGAGTTAACATCAAAAGTTGTATAGAATTTCAAATGTAAGTTGACATCTTGACACAAGGGAAAGTGTCAAAAGTGGAACAAAGGTGCTACACCTTTTCTTTCTTGGGGCTTGATTAAAATATATTTTCAGTCTTACACACAAAATTTAACCCCCACACTTAATGGAAAATTGGCATGCTGTGAAGAACCTAAATCAAAGTAATTAAATATGTGATGAAAATTTTCTCTGCAGTCTAGAAAGCTAAGAAACAGACATGTTGCACTTATAATTAAAACTAGAACATAAAAGGAACATTTACATATAAAAAAAAGGCAAAGAAATATCAGTTTAGGATTATCAGGACAAGAAAGACACAGAGGAAGTAGAGTTGTGGCTCAACTAGTAGAGTACAAGCTTTCATCAAAAAAGCTCAAGAACAGTACCTCAGCCCTGAGTTCCAGCCCCAGAATGGACAGAAAGATAAAGAAAGAAAGAAAGAAAGAAAGAAAGAAAGAAAGAAAGAAAGAAAGAAAGAAAGAAAGAAAGAAAGAAGAGAAGGAAGAGAAGGAAGGCAGGAAAGACAGACAGAAAAGAAAGGAAGGAAGGAAAGAAGGAAAGAAAGAAAGAAGGAAATAAGGGAAGGAGAGCTGGAAAGAGAGAGAGAGGGAGGGAGGGAAAGAGGGAGGGAGGGAGGGGGAGGACAGAAGGAGTGGGGGACAGAGGAAGGCCGGAAGGAAGAAGAAAGAAATACACAGAAAGCAAAAGGTATTGAAATAAAATTTGGTAAGATTTTAACCAAGTATTCAAATATTCTGGTTGAGTTTATAAAAGCCCAAAGCTTTGAGGTAGTTTTCCCAAATTATATGGCCAAATACCATTCTTGAACAATTGATTTTATAGTCATATAATTAGTAATAACTTTCTGTGCTGTAAAAGTGACAGAGGTACATAATTTCTTCTTTTATTTACTTCTACTATTACTGAGTAATGTCTGACTTCCCATATGACATGAAAAAGAAACATATGATCATTCAGACTACAATTACTGTGGCTTCTGTAGCAGTTATTTCTTTTCATAAATGAATAAATTTCCATCATAAGCATCATAAGAGCTTATTTCTGAAGTGATAAGGTCAGACTACAGAATCAAAGTTTTACTTGCTGAGATCTGGCTAAGTCTCAGATATTGCTAGCTAACTCCAGCACTGGCAGGCATCCATCAACTGATTTGTTACATAATTCTTAGTTTAATATGTATTATTGATGATGACTTTAGGATTTTGTAATATAACATTATCACAAGGTTGGCCTAAGGAGATACTACATTGAAGAGTACAATATCTTGCCCCTGAAGGATAATCATTTTCAAATAAAATCTATAAAACCTATCACTTCTATTTTATTCAGTATATATATATATATATATATATATATTATATGTTACATGTTAATATTTATAACAACAGCAAATAGGAAAGCTGTTTGAGAAACAGTCTTCTTTTGGCCAAGAATAAGTAGGTGTTAAACTTCAAATCAACCAGGTCATGATGATTAAAAGCAAACTTCTCATCATATGGAGAACTTTAGGATTCATTCGAAAGAGTCATTAAATTATTTGAAGTTTGAGAACGAAAATTATTGTCTTTTTCCTTCTATGTAAATTAAATCTAATATTTCAACAGCAGTTGAAATGTATTACATAACATATAGTAACCATGTTGTATTTCCTATTGTTATGAAAATTAAAATGAAATTAGTATCATTCTTTCTTATGTCACAAACTTTTTTCACAAGTTGATGACAGAAATTTCTTTATACTGAGCTTCACTTGGAAAACTTCATTAATAAGAAGGAAAGATTTGATTATTCTACAGTATAACTTTACTGAAAAATAAATTCTGAAATGTGTGTGTATGTACGTGTGTGTGTGTGTGTGTACGTGTGTGTGTGTGTATGTGTGTATGTGTGTTTGAATGTGTGTGTGTGCACTAAGGCTGGAATTCAGGGCCACTAGTTTGCTTGGCTGTTTTGCTCATAGCTACCCCTCTACCAATTAATCCATGTGTCCAGTCTGGCCCTATTTTTAATTATTATAGAAATAAAAATGAATTAAAGTTGCAAGCAATTGCTGACAAATGATTTTTTTTCTGAAACAATATTTTCAAGGTAATATTTTAGTAAGAATAAGATAATGGAGATAATTAAGGAGTTGAGACTTGTAGAATAAAAGATAAATTCACTGGACAAATATAAATATCTTTAAATAATTAATTCTAGATCATAAATACATCCTGTAAGTATTCATATATTCAGTAAAATATCTCTATAGAACCCCATTAGTTTCCCAAAATATTCACTCATGGCTATTGTAGGAAATTTACTAGGCTAGGGATATATACAAAGAATTAGACTGATACTTATCCAAGCCTAAAATATAAAACCATTTCAAAGTGGCATATGGAGATACCAGAGAGAGATTAGGCTGTGTTCTTAAAAGTGACAATATTTCCCTCCCAAAAGCTCCTCTGTTCAAGTCAGGTGAGAACATATAGTTGCATGATTCTGATGTTTACAAACCATACTTTGCAAAATTTTATTTAAAAGCCTTCCTACCTTTATGCAAATTTGAGCGTTGACACACATTTTTTTCATTTATAAATGGAAAAGTAAAACTCAGGGGCCTAACATTTTCTTCCAGTGATGTCAACTTAGACCCCATGTGATGTTTACATATTTTTGTAATTTATAAACTACTAGGTTGTTATAAATGTCAAATTATAGTTCTATAAGGATTTGTACTAATACAAAACATTTTTCAAGTTTCTGTTTTTACTATTTATTTTATGTTTTTGGTTGATTTTATTGCCATATGTTACAGTAACATATGTAAGGTAGTAAGTACATTTCTTTTTTCTTTCTTTCTTTTTTTTTTTTATTTTTTTGGTCACAGGGCTTGAACTCAGTCTGAGTGCTGTCCCTCAGCTCAGCTCTTACAGCTCAATAAGAGCACTCTACCAATTGAGCCGCACACCACTTCCTGTTTTCTGGTGGTTTATTGAAGATTAGAGTCTCACGGACCGGACCTTCTCTCCAGAGCTGGCTTTGAACTGTGATCTTCAGATCTCAGCCTCCTGAGTAGCTAGGATTAAGGCCTGAGCTGCCGCCCCTGGAATGAGTACATTTTTTGTCAAACATTGTTACCCGCTCCTTTGTTTTCTCCCACTTTCCCTTGCCCTCAATGCTCGTGTCCCTCCCCTCCCAAGTTGTGAAGTTCATACAACCAAAATGAAGTGCCAATAGGTCGGAATTTTCTTAATAGAGACCCAGAAACACAACAAATCAAAGAAAGGTTGGACAAATGGGATTGCACGAAATTGCAGAGCTTCTGCATAGCAAAGGACATAGCTAGCAAGATCAATAGAAAGCCCATGGATTGGGAGAAGATCTTCACTAGTCATACAATGGACAAGGGTCTCATATCTAAAATATACCTGGAACTCAAAAAATTAAATCCCCCAATAACAAATCTTCAAAGAAACAGCTGCCCAAGAAATAAGTGAGCTAAAGCCTCCCTAGCCATAAAAGAAATGCAAATCAAAACAACATTGAGATATCACCTCACCTCAGTTAGAATGGCTAAAATCAAGAACTCTAATAACAACAGATGCTGGAAGGGATGTGGACAGAAGGGAACTTTACTTCATTGTTGGTGGGAATGTAAACTTGTTCAACCACTTTGGAAAGTAGTATGGAGGTTCCTCAAAAGACTCCACATAGAGCTCCCCTATGACCCAGCAATCCCACTTTTGGGCATTTACCCAAATGTTCACAAACAAGACCACACTAAAGCTACCAGCATGACTATGTTTATTGCAGCATTATTTACTATAGCTAAGATATGGAACCAACCCAGATGCCCCTCAGTAGATGAATGGATCAAGAAAATGTGGTATATATACAAAATGGAATTCTATGCCTCCATCAGAAAGAATGACATTGCCCCATTTGTTAGGAAATGGAAAGGCTTGGAAAAAATTATATTAAGTGAAGCAAGCCAGGCCCAAAGAAGCATAGGTCCCATGGTTTCCCTTATTTGCAATAATTAGTATATGTGTAAGACAAACAGAAAAGGTCAGATAAAGTGATGTTAGGGAAATTAACCCTAAGATATGTATTCAAATGTTTTTTTTTTCTTTCATACGATTCTTTCTAACACATTTATAAGGTTATTTCTTTGTTGCTTTGTATGTCCCTCCCCCACGGTATAACCCCTGCTTTCACTGTATTTGATATCGGTATCATTTGTGGAGGGGAAGGGATAAAACAAATCATTTAAATAGGGACACAGTTTGACCCATTGCTACAATGAGATGTACAAGATGTTATGTCGAAAACGAACTTTACAACTTTGGTGAGGGTGAGGGGAGGGTGGGAAAGGCGGATTGGTTGGGGGGGCCAGGGGAGGATGGGAAGGGATGGAAAGGGGAAAGAAAGGAGGAGAATACAATGCTTGATAAGAAATGTACTCATTACCTTGCCCATGTAATTGTAACCCCTTTGTACAGTATTTTCATAATAAAAAAAGAACGAAAACAAAAAACCAAAACCAAAAAAAAAAAAAAAACCCAAAATTAAGTGCCAAGCAAATCAGGATTTTTGTTTTATTTGCTGAATGTTCCTTGCATTTATACTGCATATTGGATGGTAAAAATTAAGATTACTACATGTGTATAATATTCATTAGTATAAAAACTTGATTATAGATGGGGACATGGGTTAAGCTAATTTTTTATATTAGGTTTTTCTTTTTTTTAATGTAGAACATTCAAAGTTAGATATTGGCAGTATGTTCACCCAATGTAGTCTTCTTTTCAGAGGAGAAAAATTCTTTTAATAGGCTTTGAAGAAAAATGTATAATGGATTCTCTTTTGTCATATCAACTTTTCAGTAAATTTAAAAGGCATTTGATACAAAATGTGGTATGTGGCAACAATAATCTTATGTGATAACAACAAAGCTATTGTCTTGGTTTCTGGATTCACTTCACAACAAAAATTGTGATCAAGAATGTAGCAATTGCATTATATCATTTAGGATTCTCTTCTGCATTTTCCATTTCTGAACTTTTAGCTACTGCTAAAGGTTTTCCTTCTTTTTAAATCAATGAAATGATTGGGTAATGTTTCATAAATGTGCTGTTAGATGGAGATATAAAAAGAGAGAGAAAAAAACCCTAAGTTGGTAGGGAGGTCTGCCTTCCCACAAAATCTTTAAACTCATTAAGTTGAAATCATTAATAGAAATCTTTCTAGTTCATTTATATAATTGTTGTGATGCCTGCACAGTAGTAGAATGTTTTAGAAATAGCAAATAATGAATTAAAAAGGAGTTGCACTTTTAAACTTCAAGAGAAGAAAAATAAAATAACAAGGTTGTAACAAAGGCTTGAAGAAATGTTAAAACAAAGTACCTTCAGATAATTGTCCTGATTAGACAACTTGAAGTCTACTTGTAGTTCTTGTTTAGCTGCCTTGTTTCATTGTGGGGGAAAAATTATCTTCCTTTGATTTAGAAAAGTAGATTTCCAAACCACTAAAGACAGTTCGTGTGACTTAATTGATCCCACAGAGGGAGTGTGCTTCAGCTTAGGAGGCCAGAGTGTATTTCTGTTGTCTCAGACTCTAAGGCAGAAGTTTATGGGGGAATTCTTCCACTCAGCTCTCAGCTGCTAGGTCAGTTAGTTAGTTTGCTGCCAGTGAGCCAAAGGTCACCAGTCTGATACTTACACACATCTCTACTTTACACAGAGAAAGCTCTGTAATGAAGACATAGGTTACAGCCATATCCCTGCCAGCACTAGCTGAGTTCCAAGTATGAGGCAATCCCCGCCAGAGGGTAGGTCTGTCTAAGACGTCAGGGGTCCCCACTGAAGAACACAGATTCCCTGGCTTACCAAGTAATTTTTTGCGTAAATGTGAAGAAAAAGGCAACAAAGATAGGATTGATCTTTAGTGTGTTCTGAGAAAATCATTGTTATCAGTGCATATGAAATGAGAAAATGGAATCAAATCTTTTTATTTTTATCATAGAATGTTATATTGTTTGCCTTTTTAATTTAGTGTATATTAGTTGTAAAAAATAATTTTGGTGTCATTTGCTATATATGAATGCAATGGACTTAGATCAAACTCATCCACTCTTTTATTCCTTGCTCCTTTTAAATCAATCTTAATGGGTTTTATTATTCTATTTTTACAAATAAATATATGTATTAAAAGGTGAAAAAATATGATCATATTCACCCCTTCTTCACTCTCTCCTTTTACCCTACCCCCATCTGCTAGTCCCTACCCCAAACAGTACCCTCTGCAGCTTTACCCTCCAATCATTCTTTTGTTTATTTATTTAGGTCTACATTGCATATGAGAATAACTCAGCAGCATATCTTTAAGTTATGAGTTTTTTAATAAAGTAGATTAGATTTTTGAGATAGTAAGATCAGAAATTAATATGACAATACTAAACAAAGAGTCAACAGCTTTAGAAACATGCGTTAACATTGTATCCATATGTGAATTTAAGAAATGTGTGACTTATTTGAACCATGAAGTTAAAATGCCTTTATCTGATGCCACTTTGAAATTATTTCATTTAATTAAATCGGTATTTCATCAGTTCTAAATAGGAAAGTTTTGTTTCCAGCATCTCTTCTTATATGTTTTACTAAACAAAAAATATAGTGTTGGGAACTGAATAATCGAGAATGCTTTTAACCCTACTCCTGACATGCAATTGGTATCTGAGTCCTGTCAATTTTCTCCAAACACCTCTGTAATCTACATACAATATATTGTATGTAGGAACTTTGTATTGTGATCTTAGTGGTAGACCAATTCCAACAGAAATGATCTAGAATGATTTTTCTGGAATATATCTTTGACTCATTTGTTCTCTATAGGAAAAATGAGCAACTACAGGAAAAAATGAGCAACTGCATAGTTTCTGCCTTGTCATGCTCAGCTCCATCCCTTTCACTCAATTTTGGTGAATTAGTTGTAGTTTTCAAAATATTCTTACTAGCTAATTGTTCAACACACAGACTGAAATCCGTTTGCTTCCCCAACTGTCATCCACTGTCCCTTCTTTCCTTATAAAACAAAGGTGGAACTACTAATTCTGTTGCTTCCTCATGGAGCTTTGGGCCCCTTCACACCCCTGATATGAACTGTGGTTAGAATATATCCACACAGTTCTCTTTTCCTCTCAGGTGAGATTATTTCTCAAAAAAAGCAGAAGTCTTCTGATAAAGGTTTACTTTTAATTGCCCTGTTTTCCTACAATGATGTTTTAGGAGGATGTGATAGTGTACTTTTTAGGGGACAAAATTTAACTGAGAACAACAGAGTAGAAAGAGAAAAGAAACTTGGCCGCTTAATACCATCACAAAGCCAGGAAATTAACTCTGTCCTGATTCTATGTCCAATCTTGTTACAAAAGATGAAAATTCTCATGTTTTTTTAAGTCACTTTGAAATGGACTTATGCTCCTTCTAGCCAACAGCATTATAATTAGAAATTCCCACAAGTTCAGGACATTGGAGTGTGTTAATGTAGACTTCAACTTTGCTAATACAAGCACGTCTGAAAACTCTCTTAAATTCTTCTTCTTTTTTGTGCCATTACAGTTTATAGATGCACTTCCTACAGCCAATTTAGAATTGCAACAGACAAATCCAAAGCAAACTTTTTAGTGTACAAACCATCTCCATGCTGAAACATGATACTGAATCTAAGTGATGCCATCTTTTTTTTTTGTAAAGATACTGTACAGAGGGGTTACATGAATAAGGTAATAAGTACTTGTCCTATGGAGCATTGCTACCTCTCCTTTGTTTTTCCCCTACTATCCCTTGTCCTAATTGTCACTTTGGCATCTTAATAAATGATGGGGAATTTGCACTCAGTTCCAAGAACGCTAGAGGAGATACAGGGCTTTCTTTGATCTGCAGCTGTTATGAGATGCTCAGCACTATAGAGCTGATGTTCTTTGAATTGCAGGTGTTTCACAAGTTGTTTAGATCCAGGAAAGTTTTACTCCAGAGAATACTTGTCCTTGGTTGTCCTACATTGTTCCCCCTAGATAGCTTGCTTGGGTAGAACATGCTTTGCTAGGCTTTATATCATGTGACATCTACTCTGAGGTGGTTTTTGCCTTTATAAACTTTGAAATAACTGCTTTCAGGACTGCAGGTTTTCTATGATGTAGTGTGGTAGCAGTTGCTGACTTTCTAATAAAGACTCCCAATTTGACCTCTTAAAGTCTGGTTTCTCTGTATCGCTGATCAAATTCCTGTATAACAATGCCACTTGTGGTATGGATAAAGCATGAGAAAATGAATAATAATGATCCCATTAATCCATTTATTTATGCTTTTATAGTCCTAGCACTGACCTTCATACGAGTGATTAAACAGTAAACAAATTACTTTTGCTGATGAAGATAAATGGTGTGCTATGTGCCTGGAAGGGTTATTTAACCTTAAAGTAAAATACACCAGGAAAAAGCACATTTTAAAATATATTTGATAAATGCCATAGTTTGGAATAATTTTATAACTGTTACTTTGCTAACAGTTCTTGTTCATGTATGCATACACCTAATTATGTTTTGTTTCTGAGAATATCTTTAAATGTAGAGAAGTTGAGCATGTGCACATGAGATTCCCTAGAGACATAGAATAATTCATTTGCCCAAATGAATATATTCATATGAATTTCCTTTTCATAGTAAATTCTTTCTTTAACTCACTAAAAAAGGACATTAACATATTAAGGACAGGTACATGTGAGAGTCGCCTGAAGAGTTGCTTAGAGACAAATGTAAACCCTGCCCCAAGAAAGTGTAACCAAAATCTCTTATGGACGGAGCATGGCACATGCGTTATTGATAGACTTTCAGCAATAGACAAGATATGAGGTGTATTGTTCTAACAGAACACTGTGCTGCATAAATTGTGACCTCAGACTTTCTCTAAAGAACCCCTCATCAGACTCAAGGTCTGCCTTGTCAGTTTTAGTATGCCTGTTTGCAATTCAGAAAACTATTTCTTTGAAACTTTATTAGGTCCTCTATGAACATTACAATTTGAACACGATTGATGTAATCTGAGAGTATATTGAAGACTATGGAACTTCTAGAGCTGTCTTTTTTGAATTGTTCATTTCCATAGCTGTTGACACTTTTACCATGGTTCTTATTTACTTTCTCATGGTATGACCCATAAATGGAGTAAGATGCCTGTCCACCAAGATAGGTCACTATCTACTAATGTTTTTTGGTGTTTTTTTTTGTAATAAAAAAAGACTATATGAAAGTCTTCAGCAAATATGAATTGATTCATTAATCTATGTTGGAATATGCAAGGGAATTGGTCTGTATGTCTGCTTTTGTACCAAGTTTTAGATCTATGTTGAATATAAATAAGGCCCAGAAATAAAACTACGTAAGTATAGCCATCTAAATTTTCACAAAGAAGGCAAAACATGATTAGAGAAAAGGAAACTTATTCAACAAATTCAGTTGGGAAATTAGTTATTTACATGCTAGAGACTGAAAATAAATCTTTGTCTCTCAACCTGTACAAAAATTAATTCCAAATGGACCCAAGATCTTAAGTGTATGAAATCTTGAAATTACTATAGGAAGACATGGGAGAAATCTCGGGAAAATACAGGCATAGGTAATAATTTTCTGAATAGGATTACAATTTCCCAGAAAATAAGAGCATGAATTAACAAGTAGAACTGCATCATTAAATTAACTTTCCGTACATCAACAGAAACAAATTCCGGAACAATTACTTTTCGATGGATGAAAGGTTAGTATCCACAATATACAAGGAGCTTCCAAAACATTTGTTGGGAAGATAAGTCAAAGGGAGAGGGGAGGGAGCCAACAGAGTGAATGAGGGTCTAAAGTACTTTATTTCATGGATGAAAATAGAACAATGAAACTTGTTGAACTTTTTTAAGAGAGGAGGAAAAATAAAGGAGAGTAATAAGATGAGTTTGTTGGGGGCACATTGTATGCATATATGAAAGCACCTTTCTCTCTCTTTCCTTCTGCCTATCTATCTATCTATCTATCTATCTATCTATCTATCTATCTATCTATCTATCTATCTATCTATCTATCTATCTATCTATTGATCTATCTGAAAAGACTGACCTTTCATATTTTGATTGATAGGGGTAATCATACTTTCATAACTTTTTATTTTGGCAAATGATGTGGTAGACTATGTTCCTTCATGTGGACACTACATCAGGAGACTTTAACTTACAGAATTTAATTCTATTGTTGTCTAGCAATTAAAGAAAAAAGTCATCATATTGTATGTGAATCTGGTTGGTGAGTAAATACTTATCTTAAATTTTTTATAACTATAAAAAGTTGAGACTAACTTAAGAGTTCAAATAAAAGTAACATAATTTAAAATCCTTTAGTTCTTACAGATAGTACTTACAGTTTCTTACTGGTCAGGAATTTAATCGTAGCTTGGCTGAGGGGCTCCACTCAGAGCCTCAGGTGGGTTCAATCAAGGTGTTAGCAAGGAATCTCTCAGGGATTTAAGGTCTGAAATTCTCTGCTTCACAGCATGGCCTTCAAGGCACTCAGGGAAGTCTCCATGACTTCCAGGCTCTGTTTTAAAGGGCACGCTTGATTAGGTCAGACTCTCCCTGGAAATATCATTTTTGATTAACTGAAAGTCAACTGATTTGTGGTTTGATTACATCTGTAAAGTGTCTTCACCTTTACCTTATGAAATCTCATCACAATCATGAAATCCATCCTGTCAGGAGGCCTCATCTGTACTCTGAAGCTGCCTGTTATGCCAGGACATTGCTTCAGGGACAGGAAGATTGGAGGCCATCTTGATTCCTACCCATCAGCAATAAAGCAAATATTGCTTTATTGTAGAATATTTTTGCATTAGCTATGAAAATACATGTTGCTGTAAGAAGAAAAATAATCAAAGTGGACATAAGAATATCTGATGGAAATACATCTATAGCTCACCACTAACTTTCAGTGTTGCCTGTTTACCAGCAACAGTGAAAATTATTTTTATACTCATGTCTGGAGTATACTATGCATGCATGTGATATAACACTAATTTGCATATTTTAAAATCAGGGCTACTTGTAAGGTATATTATAAGCAGTTTGTATGTTTGTTCCACATAAATTTAAATATGTGTTTTATTATAATGCTAGTTAAATACACATGTGCATTATTAACTACAGAAATAGAAGTATTTACTATTTTATTGTTGTGAAGAATTGTCAGTTATTATGAATTTTATACACTTGTATTAAAGCATATGGCATAGTAGAATTGTGTCTTCAGTTAGTAAGTATTTTTAATACATTGGTAAATATTAAGTGTTAAAAAGATGCACTAAGTTACAACCTTCTGTTTATGACACTATTGAATCAGAAAAAAATTTGACTTCTCAAATTTTATAGCTAAACGGAGGTACCTCATTATTGCTACTTTGTATTGCCTTAATTTTAAAAGGACTGTTTAAATATGTTTAAAAGACATTATATTTCATTCTTATAAAATGTTATCTTTTTGTCCCGTACTGTTTTAGCCAGTGACAGTTTTTTATCCCTGGGATATAGCAGAACACTCAAGTAGTATGCAGTCCAGTGTGAGAAGCAGAAATACTACTGTTCTCTTCACTTCAAAGTATACTGAGTCATTTGAATGTAAGGAAGATACAAGATTGGGCCTTCCTTCCATAGGGTATCTATTCTTCTTTCTCTTTCTGTAGTCCTTTCAGCTTTAACTAAGCACAATCCTAATGCATGTATATGGGTAGCTTTTAGAATGATTCCCTTGAAAAAAATGAAAGAGGCTTTAAAGATATGTCTTGGAATTCCAGTTGTGATGGGTAGAAATCATTTAACCAAGCTGAAGCCTAGATTGAAGCAATGCTGATATAAGTGTGAATATTTAAAGAAATATTTAAAGAAATATTTAAAGAAAATGAATGTACAACCTGGAGTGGCTATGACTGTAAGCCTAGTACTTTCAAATGGAGACAATAGCATTATAAATTTCATGACAGTCTGAGTTACAGTGAAACATTAACAAAAAGACACAAGGTGTGTCTATTTATATATTATTGATTAAGTATTTGATGCAGTAGTGTTCTAAATGTTTGCACAAATTTTAATCTACAAATGTAACCAATTCAGTAGTACAAATAAACAAAAACATTGGTATCTTTATTGTTGCCCAAAGGGGCAAAACTTAAGTCATATCATAAAGTAATGTTTGAGGATTTTGACATCTTCATTTTAAAAATGTATTTTAAAATACATATAAACAATATATATGATATATAAATAAATATATATAAATAATATTCAAAATTCAAAAAAATGAAAAGAAAAAACACCTTTTCTTAATGGAATGTATGGAAAATACAAATAGGCATTCAGATGGGTGTCAGTACCTTTAGAGGTAAATCAATGAGAGGGAGAGGAGCAAAGGAAGAATTAGTCAGTTCTTGGGAGAAGCTGCAGGAGGAGGGGAGGAAATGGCAGCATTGCAGTGAGTACTGAGGTCTATAGAGAAGTGATCTCTTTGGAACATTTCTAAAATGTTCTTTCTATAAAACATTAAAATGTTTAAGTTGCTACAAGTAAATCATAAATTTATACAATTTTTCCATACAGTAATTTGAAAGATTATGATATTTGCACTGGAAACACTTCACAGAATCTTGGCAACTCTGCCTGTCCCTCTACTACTCCAGCATTCATATCTGGGTACGCTTAATTTTTTCTGCAGGTTTTGTTGAACCTCAGGCTCTGGAGTCTTTAAAAAAAATGGGGTCAGATGCAAGCTTTTGCATCTAATAGACTTTCTGCTGATCCCTTCCACTGACTGGAATGAAGAAATCTCCATTTTAGTGTGTAGAGTTGGTTATGCGAGGCCTAGACATATTTATCCCCACTGGCCCAGGGCTAAGGCCAGAGACTGAGAGCTTAATAGTTTCTAATACCTTGGTTTGCTATCATTTTAAAAATGTAAGAAGAGACCCTCCTCATAACACTTGCTAAACATTAACCCCCCACTCCCTGTAGTAAGAATAGAGGGTAGAACACCTTACACCTTATTAAAATAAACTCAGGAAACATAAATCTTTAAACCTTCATGGTATCTGTAACTTAGCCACAATTACCCTTCCATCTGTTTTCCTAATGGTAGCTACTGTATTGAAAGAGCTGCCATTCCTGTCTAAAAGTGGTAGAACCTTTCAGAGAAATTCAGGAAGGACAGGAGAACCCAGGAGAGCTCAGCTGGATCTACACCTGGGAATATATGACTTTCTCTACATTACAGCGTGTATGTGGCAACCATAAAGTATGCTTGAATTGCTTAGCTGATTTCCCCTTCTACCATGTTCTGTTAGAGCTAATTTTCAATCCACAGTCTTCCTAAAGAAGCTAAGTTAGACTTTTAAGTTTATTCATGGATTATTTTCCTGTTACACAAATAGCTTTACCTGTTTGAGCCTTGATTTCTTAATCTATAGAATTATGACGACTATACAGAACAAAAAAAGCACTGAAATAAAACATCACTAATTGCCTTCACTCATAGGAGTATGCCATTTATGTTCCTGAAATAAGTTGTCAAAATTGTCTACCATCTGAGATTTTTATCTGTTCCCCTTAGTCCATCATCCAAGACCCTGCTTGCCAAGGAGGACTTGATCTCTCTGACAGAACATGCTTTTCTTGTAATACAGGACTCCACTGATGCTGTTGAAACCTGTCCTGACACCTGTTTCCATCCTCAGTTCCCAGGGGCCTATTAATAGCCAACACCTGGCCACTCTCAGGCAGGCTGCATTGCTGATCAAGATTCTGTCACTGATTGTAGTTACTGAACATATTATAGAATTTAGCATAACCAGTGATAATCTAACCCATATTCTTGTGAAATTCAATCCTTGTGCTCTATGTGAAATATCTTTCCCCTAACCCACTTCTTATTACTAGATAAGAACACACTATAAGTTTCCAGAGTACAGAATTGGAAATTATTAAAGTTCTGTGGCTTAACTTTGCAAAATAATTCTAAACTAGTCATTTTGATGAATATATCTAGCATATTCTCACGTTCTTGGTTTTATGTGTAATTTGGTGCACGTGTTAACTTGTGTCATGTGACTGGACTTTTTGTTAGCATTGTTTAAAAAAATTGAAAATCTCGATTAAAAAATGCAACAGTTTCCAAACCCAAATATACATAGATATAATTATTAACCTTCTGATCTTCAATATATATAACGTAGTGGAACTGAATGCAATTGCCATTGTTATCAGTGATACAGGGTTGAATATGGACATTTTTATGATCAGAAAGATTTATTAAAATAGAGTTGTTTATGTTCTGAGTTATGCTACTTTAGGCAGAGATGATTTATGTTTGTGGTACTGTGGTAAGGGGAACATCTCCAAGAAGGCATCCTTCTGCAGCCTATAATTTGGAAGGATTAAGGTTTTTAGAATAAAGGAGTATCAGAATCATTAATTAAAATACTTCTGAGGAAAGCTTTGAGCCCTTGACAGTGTTCGAGAAGAAGCTGAATGAGAGACACGTATAAGACTCTGGCTTTGAAAACTCTGCAATATTCCTTCAGGCTAACCCAATGGTCAAATATCCCATGGAATATGGATTATTTGGTAGTGTGGGAACTCTCCTATTATATTTATGACATAAGCAACAATGCTTAAGTCATAGTAGAATGTCATGAGAGCAATGGAAGTGATGGTAAACAGCAGGGAATTAAACCAGAAGATCCTGAGCCTGGGCTAATGTTCACTTTAAAAGGTAAAAATCACACACACACACACACACACACACACACACACACACACACACACACACACACACCTTGTAGCACACTTACCCATCAGAATATACTCATTGGTATACTTGACAATTGATCTCTTTTTGTTTTTATGTTTTAATATATCTGAATTTCTGGTTTATCCATGCCCTCATCTGGCTGTGTATCTAAGAGATTAGATTAGATTAGAACTTCTATTTCTGCCTTAGTCTGGACTAATGGGTAATTTGCCCTAAGTTGGGTATCTAGAAATACAGAATACTTCCCCTGGCAGAGAACATAAAAGGCAGGGCAGATTTCAACTATTCTAAGTCAACCAGCAAATCAGCATCGCTGGGTTTGTTCATTCCAAATTCAGGAGTCACAGCCATGGCTGCCTGACCTAGCAATCATTAGTGACTCTCTGTGACTCTTCTTCCAGGTGGATGCAATCCATAGTGTCACCTCTTAGTGACTGCCTGAAACCTTTATCCAAAATAGAGAATGATACCCTTTCTCCCTTCATGTAACTATACTTCCTTGTAGTAAGGATTCAGTGAGTAGCAAGCTCTCCTGGCCAGCAGTTCTCATACAGAAAACAAACTACACAGTCGCATGAAGCAGCCCTCACTCCCTGTTCAAATTTCAAGACAAATCTTGAGTAGATCCCTAAGCAATCCATAACATTGTGTGATTATTTAAATGTCATTACAATTACTTACTCATGCATCCTATGGTAAAGATGCCAGAATCCATATATCAATGGTAAATTATTTTGGTAACTAGAACCACTTTCATGTATTTCAGAAGGCATATTCATCAATATAAGATGACTGAATTACATAAAAATTTAAGAATAAAAATAATTGTAACCAAAATCAAGTGTGCCGAAGCAAATTTTTGTAGGAAGAAAAGTGTCTTCAGAATTGTTGAAGGTGGGCATTAGAGGAAGAAAATGGAGGTTGGACAATAAATGAAAGAAAACAGCCCTCAAATTTAAACTGAGCTGTCTAATTGCGACCATAAATGTAATAGAAGAGTTCCCACACTTCCAAAAACATATCATACCAGAATAGCGGAATAATGGCATAGTTGAACAATAACATTTAATAAAAATTAAAAATTAGATCAATCATGTTTAAAAGAGGAAATACTATGTACCAATACACTTAAGGCATTTAAATACTTGACCTGAGACTCATGAGTTGCTCAAACTAGAATACTATAATTAAAAATATATTAATTAGGAAAAAATCCCTTTGTAGTTAAAGGGAAATGAATTAAATAATGTTATTTCTAAATCAAAACAGAAAAGATTACCGTGATTACAATAATTACTGATAGCTAAATGACATGCATTGTTGTTCAGGTATGGCTCAAACAACATCTAACACTAAAACCCCAGTAATTTATAGCATTCATTTCTTATTTTCCCTATCTGAGTACTACAGATTCCAGTACTGGATTTAGTTGATATTGACCTGACTTAATTTGGTTTCTATGACTGATTTGACTATACTTAATGTGGGCTTACATTTGTGGGTTTCTTCTCCTGGATGGAACTCAGTCTGAAGGAGTACCCACCATCTGTTATTTGTTCTAATAAGCAGGAAGTGAAGAAAAACGGAACTTAAGCAAGCACAAAACCCTATTGCTTGAAAAGGTCATCTACAATGTCAGCTCATATTCATTGGCCAACGCAAGTCCTACTGCCAAGTACAAAATCAATGACACAGAAAAGTTTGTGTATTAATTCACTATGGCTACCATAATACACTACTACAATCTGGATTCTTTTTGTTTTTTGTTTTTTGGGGTTTTTTTGGTCAGTTGTGGGGCCTGGGCGCTGTCCCTCAGCTCTTCACCACAAGGCTAGAGCTCTACCACTGGAGCCACAGCGCCACTTCCAGCTTTTTCTGCTTATGTGGTGCTGAGGAATCGAACCCAGGGCCTCAATGCATGCAAGGCAAGCGCTCTACCACTGAGCTTAAAACATCATATCTTCTAGAGAACAGAAGTCTGAAATTAGTATCTCTGGGGTGAAATCACAATGTTTACCAAGCAGCCCTCTCTTGAAGGTTTTAAGGGATATTTTTTTCTTTGTCTCTTCTCCTGTGGTTGCTAGGATTCGTTGGCTTGAATTCCTAACATACCCACCCACTGTTGCCTTTTTTTCTTCACATTGACTTCTCTGAATGTGTGCATGAAAATTCCCTATCTGCCTATTATCAGATCACATTATATTTAGAGTCCTCCCAGGATAATCTAGGAAATCTTCCCTGATTATAAATTAATTATATCTTCAGAGACCACCTCACTCACACACTTCGCAAGAACATATGGCTATAGCTTCCAAAGAATAGCAGCTGCTATCTCTGGAAACCAATATTTAGGGAAACAAAATTTTCCCAAAGGGAAACAGAGTCGAAAGGAAAGAATGAACAGCACTAAGTGAATATGACCTGTCATGTGTGCTGTGCTAGGAAAAATAATCAGGTTTTCATATTAAAGGCTATTTTTAAATAAGTTTTTTAATTGTGAAAATACTGTACAGAGGGTTACATGAGCAAGGTAATGAGTACATTTTTTTTCATCAAGCATTGTTGCCGCCTCCTTTATTTTTCCCCTACCATCCCTTCCCTTCCCTCCTCTACTTCCTGCCCACTTGTAACAGTGAGATGTACAAGACACTGTTGAAGAATAAAGGCCATTTTTAAAAGATTTGTTTTCGCAAATATTTCCTCCTGAAAATTGCAAATCATTTGTTTCTTTAAAATTAAGTGCTAGTAGCTATCAAACAGTGCTGAGGGTCAGGGATAACAACGCTCAATAAAATCTGGACAAAATTATTAGGTTTCACAAGAATGAGTCATTTCATAACCTTGGGCTCCAAATTGCTTTAAATTTGGAAATAAATAAAAATGTATATACTTTGAATTATTTCCATTTTTGAAGAGTGTTTTTATTTACATGAATTGGCCTTTCCTTGCATTTTAACTTCTGTAGGCTAATTATTACCATCTACCTTTTACGAATGCAGAAGCTGAGATACAGCAATATAAAATGTCTGGTAATATCATTGAAAATGTATGGTAATATTGTTCATAGTTATCATAACCATTAGTAAAATATCAAACTGTTATAAAATTTGTATACTCAATATAAAAAAAGAAAACAGAAAGCAGGAAAGAAGCAATTGTCTCAGTCCTGTCACTGATACTTTTCTACATTCAGAGTCCAGGAAGTTGAAACAAGAAGAGTTTTTAAAATTTAGAGTAAAATTTAATCAAGGATTAAGTATATAGACATTTGTAGGGAGAGAGAGGAAGAAAGAAAGTCAACTCAGTCACTCTAGGTATACTTTAGCAAGTAAAGAACTATCATAAAAACTACCCTTGGTTAAATTAAACTGGCAACCAACGCTACTTAATTTTCCTTTAGCTCTGCAATTTTGAGGAAAAATAAAGCAGTCAAAGATTAATGTTGTTAGCATAATACACACCAACGATTTCTGCATTGGCTCTTGCAGGCGAGATGGATTACAGTGTATCTGGCGTTCACGTTCCTAGTTCCTACCTCGGTGTTTAATCCCCACGAATATGGAGGAGGATGCTGTTGGCTGGAGATCACGCTTCTCATAACTTATAAATCTGTGTATCCACATCTTTGTCTTAATATGAATTCAGTAGAAAAATATGTTCATACAACTTCTTCCATTTCACCCCCAAAGATGTACTGTGGAAAACACCAGGTTGTTATGTGTAACACTGGTGGACAATACATGAAAGTAGTAAAATAGAGGTGCAAACTCATGGAGAGGCAAATCATGACCTAATAATTCTGGGTGCATTTGGAGTCAGTGGCCAGCTTCTTTTTTTTTCCAGCACTTAAAAATTATCTTTAAGTAGTTGTATAAAGGACTTTCCATTTAGCAAAGTAGTTCATGAATAAAATGTGTCTTGATCAATGTCAGCCCTTTCCACATTGTCACTCTTAGTGATCATTTTAGCCAAAGATCTTAAAATTTTAGAGTGGCTTTGATATAACAGTATGCTCTCAAAGCAACAGTTCTGTAAAACAATGAATTCCACAAAGGCAAGAATGTGGCTATGGTTATATTTATATCTACTTCTTACCATTGTAGAGTGAAAAAATAAATTAGAATCACTGAGTTCTTAAATCAGGTACAAATTAATTTCAATTCAAACTGTGAAAATTACATGTTATACCCTCAACATACAATTAAACTAAAAAGATGAACTTCCCAAATTCTATTGATTTTAGATATCCAGCATTAATTTCAAAACTAGAAAAGTAGTATTTGTAACTATAATTGTAGAGTTCTAATGATTTGATATGCTTTAATCTAACCATTTTCTAGAAACAAAATTTTAATCTATTGTTGCGATTCAAACAAAATAATAGGTCATTTTATTCTATTGAGGGTTACATTCAGCCAAGCAACCTGTTTAGCATATGTTTCCTTGACATTTATAGTTGCTCTGAAAAGTAGATTAACATCTTGCAGAAGATCCTCAAACTCTATTCTAACCATCTACATCTACATCAAGACAAGAATCGAGATGGTGTTCTTGGCCAAAAAGTACCAAATAAATCTACAAGCATTTTGCTTGGATTTACTTGTAGATTTATTACTTGATCCTATCTTAAATTTCATTATTCACATCTGTTTTGAGACACTAAAATCTTCGAAGCTTAGGTTATTCAGAAACTTATAAAGTTGTTAGTTTCAAGTCTTTTTTTTTAAATGTTAATCCTTCTCTGTTCTTCATTGTGTTTTCCGAAATAAGCCAAAAGAACATGTCTACTGTAAATACGATATATAGGAACCATTTAAGGTCAAATATTTCATATAAAGAGGAAAATGTGGAGAAGTCATATGTGTAATACGATTGGAATTTTGTAAAATGATTATTGATGAAATCAAAAGCTATTTCTTATATTTTTATTGAGACACCTAAAATGTCACAATATTTTCTATATAGAGAGATAATTTATATAACACATATATATGACATATACATGCAGTTATATTGTCCATACTGTATTTTTGTATATACTCTTATCTTTGGTATGTAGATATTTTTAAAACATTGAATTTTGCTTTGACAGGATCTTTTAAGTCAACTTCCACTTAATAGGGAAATCTGTGACAGAAGAGGGTATATCATATTTGTTGAAAGATGCTGGCAGGTGTGTGAGAGAAACAAGTCTGGGAATAGTGCAACTGGATAAAAGTTCTCCAATGCATACATTTTTATAAAGGCGAGTATAAGACAATTAGTTTGCAATTCTCCAGGGTCACAGCTGGGATGATTATAGAAAGTAAGATTAAGGAACAGTTATGCTGGGAATGTAGCTCAGTGGTTGGGTATCGTCCTATCTTGCTTCAGACTTTGGGTTCAGTCTCCTGTACTTGAACTGAGAAACAGAAACAACCAATCAACAACAAAAACAGGAAGCAAAGCAAAGAGAACTATTTCCCTTGGACTAGGTTAGTTAGGCCTTCCTTCGTTCCCATTTCCCCTTTATTTGGGCACATTGATTTTTTTTTTAAATGCTTTCTGTCTCCCTTAACAAACATTTTCATGGAGCTGGGGGTTTAGCCCAGCGGAAGGGCGCCCGCCTGGCGCGCGCAAGGCCCTGCGTCTGGTTCTTAGCCCTGGTTACAGAAGACCAAAAAAAAACAAGGCAACAACAAACATTTTCATTTGGGTGCTCTCTCTGTCTCTCTGTCTCTCTCTGTCTCTGTCTCTGTCTCTCACATACACACACACATTTAAAAATATTGTGAGAATTCACAGATGGTAAGTTCACATCTGTGTATTTAGTGAAAATAAAGTAAATAGAGAATAGAACAGCATGACTTCACAGCTGTCATTATTTTGTATACAGAACATTTAGACTCACTAACTTAAAATGCCAGAAGTTAGATAGAACCAGTGCATGAAATAAATACAAGAAAAAAATATTTATCAGTAGGTTCTTTTCATTTATTACAGATCAGAATTTCTATGTGCCATTTAAGTGCAGAACTGATAATAAGAAAATTTAAAAGCAAGTTTCAAGGCTAAAACTATAGTACCAGAAGGGCTGCCAAAATTCCATTTGAGTACAAATGATAAACAGTGAATTCAACTTTAATTAATGTTCTAACGTAAATGGTCCAACAATAGTATCATGTCTCTGTAGTATTACAAGTTAGATAACCTCTCCAGAATAAAAAAAAAAAAAACACGGTAAACTGAGAGACCATATACATGCAGACATTTTATGTTGTAAAGAAATTCATGGATCTATTATGCGAAGGAAAGATGAGAGTTACCTAAATTCATCACATTGTTTACTTAAAGTCTGGAGCTAATAAAGAGATTTTTAAATCAATATTGGTTTCCTAGTCTTCTGGCTTCCTAAGATATTTTGTTAGAAATTTTATTGTAGCACCATTTTGAGCTGAACAGTTTTATAGCTATTTTTATTTCAAGTTTATATGCTTACTTAGTTCTTGAGGACACGAAATATATATATATATATATATATATATATATATATATATATATCAGTGCAGAAACCTAGCATATTTCCAATAAACCAAAATTAAATAAAAATACACATTAAAACAAATTCACAGCTAATGACTTCAGTATGAGTTAAAATAACATTTGTATCCAAATGTTATCCAAATAGCATTCTCATCCAAATTGTACACAAATTTTACAGGTTTGCAATTATCAACATATCTAGGTGAGCTGGATACACGGGCAAACATTAATTGCTGAAAATGAATTAGTCTTGATTCAAACAATGAAAGATTTATGATGTGGCCTCCAATACAGGAACCATATCAGGGACAGAAAAATTAGTATATGCCTTTTTTCCAATTGGATATCAATAATTCATATGTGTCTATTTTAACTTTCTGGACACATAAATATATTCCTTAGGAAACATAAAGGTTAAAGAAATATAGAAATGCACACACACTTAGAAAAAATGAAAGTTCATATCCAATATACTCCTGCCAAGGTTCAGGCAACAGAATGCAATAAACTGAATAGTCATCTCTTCTTTTGAGATCATTTCCATCTTAAACTCACTATTATAATAGTCTTTTGGTGAAACAAAATTGACAATGTGTTCTTTTCTACTTCAATTTAAGAAATGAGGATGTGTTAGAAAGATAAGAAGATTAATACCACTTAATTCAATAATTTTATAGTCCAACATCAAGTCAAAAAATAAAGCAAACTCAAACAACTTAAATATTGATAAGTAAGATTAGAAGAGAGAAAGAAATGGTCTCTGTAAAAAATTTTTCCATCATGAATTGTATCCTTTACCTCAAAAAATTAATAAAGAAGACATTTATAGGAAGTGGCACTGTGGCTCAAATGGTAGAGCGCTAGCCTTTAGTTGAAGAAATGAGAGACAGTGCCCAGGCCTAGAGTTCAAGCCCCATGACTGACAAAAAAATGTATATAGCTGGTATATAGATATTGATATTCAACTACAACTACTTTAATACTGTAAGATAAGACCAGAGAAAGAAAACAAATCCATAGATAAAATTTCCTAGTTGTATTTCTCTTTCCCTTAAAAATTAATAAAATCATATTTATATGTAATATATTATTTTTATGTATGCATTCCTGGGCAATAATAGCAAAGTATCTTCTGATAATGTGTTCTCTTCTGAGCAGATTTCATTTGTAAAGAAAGTTCCCATTGATAGGTTTTAATTGAGTCTAGATTCTAAATCACAAAATGGTGCATTTTAGCTCATTGTGAACTCTTACCTGAGACACCTGGACATCTATTATCACAAATGTTATCCTCATTCTTCCTACTGCCACCCAGGTTTAACACTGACATCTCAAAGCATTATATTCCAAATGCGGTGTCATTCTTATTATTTCATTTATGAAAGACTTTGTCATATTAGTTTTATATTAAAGTCACAGTGGGAATGGAAACTTGCAAGCAGAATAATCTGTAGCATTATCTATTGAGATGGCCAGGTTTTAAATGAGGAGTATTCTCTTGAAATGTTTCCACAGTCTATATCCATAGCAATATGAGACTTCATCTAAATAAGGTAATGTGAACTCCAGGAAACATCTTTAACATGACATTTGGAAAAAATACAGGGATATATTCTTATCTATGATATATAGATGGAAAAGCAATAACATTCAAAATTATAACAGATACTTTAAGAATCACTAGAATACTTGAGAGACCCCTGAGAAGTTCTTTCTAACTCGTCTAATCCTCTTTAATAAGTACTAGAGCTTTTGTAAGCTGTAAAGCCTGATTAGACATTGGCTCCAGGCATGATCTCATTCATTTTCATGGTTTCTCCTGTCACCTGGTTTTTACTAAATTGTAAGCACCTTGAGAGCAAGGGGTTATGCCTTTTCTTCATTCCTGCATACCTTGCTTTAAGTTTATGGCCCTCACAGAAGTACCATAAAAGTTAACAGACTATGAAGAATACCTAGTAACTGGTATTCAGACTGTCCGATATTGTGTGGCTCTTTACATTGAACTATTCATTTAGGAGTGCAGTTATATTTTCAGGCCAGAAATATTTTTCATAATAATATTTGTCATTTGGTGCTGCACATTTTTTTATTCTCTGAAGGAATTATATGGAGGTTAAGAGTTGAAAAAATTGGAAGGATTTTGGTCTTAAAACATCTACATGTAAAAGGGCACATTTGTTAAATTAATGGCATGAATTGCCATGGTAAATCTCAAGTTCAAATAAATCAAAAGGCCATTGTACTTCTGAAATTTCAATTCAAACTTTGTTAGGGTCACAAATGTTAAAGGTCAAACTAATTACATTCTTTGTAAATAGTATTAAGTCATCTAACCAAATGGTGAATACATTATATGGAAATAATAACTAATAAGTATGAAATCTTAGTTCATGCTTTATGATAATTTATTTAAATTTTACAGTATAAAACATTTAAATTTATAGGATAAAACTGTAGAGATGAAACGAAGTATAGATTAGATTCTGAAAAGAAAACACTCATCATCACAAAGTATAAGTACTTCTGAAATAGTATGTTCTATTAATTTTATATAGTGGCATAAAATATGAAAAAAAATTCTCTTAAGATAAATTACTCCAGAAGGATACACTATGAACTCTAACTTTTTCTAAATTGTAGATCTGAGAAATAAAAAAAGATGCAAAAATTACCTTTCCATATCTGGACTACAGTGAAAAATATGAAATATGACATACAAAGTTTTACACAAGTAATTAGATTACAAGGCATGTTGTTTTGAGATCATAGCATTCCAACTGAAAAATACCACTTTTGGGGGACATGGGGCTTAAATTTAGAGCCTGGACACTGTCTCTGAGCTCTTGTGTTCCAAGTTAGTGCTCTACCACTTTAAGCCACAGCATCATTTCCAGTTTTTTGGTGGTTAACTGGAGATGAGTTTCCTGAACTTTCCTGCCCAGGCTGGCTTTGATTGGTGATCCTCTGATCTCAGTCTACTGAGCAGCTAGGATTACAAGCATGAGCCATCAGCACCCAACTCAAAAATGTATTTAAAAATGCAAGATTTACTAAATACAGTAATGTGCACCTGTAATCCCAGGTGTGGGAAAACTAGGGCAAGTTCAAAATGAGCCTAGAATACATAGGGCAACTGTCAAAACAGAGAGAGGGGGGAGGGAAAGAGAGAGAGGACAGAGAGAGAAAGAGAGAGAGAAAGAGAAGAAAGAGAAGGGAGGAGGGAGGGAGGGACAAAGGAAGGAAGAGAGGAAAGAAGGAAGGAAGGAAGAAAGGAAGGAAGGAGAGTGGGAGGGAGGGAGGGACAAAGGAAGGAAGAAAGGAAGGAGGGAGGGAGGATGGGAGGGAGGGACAAAGGAAGGAAGGAAGGAAAGAAGGAAGGAAGGAAGGAGGGAGGGAGGGAGTGACAAAGAAAGGAAGGAAGGAGGGAGGGTGGGAGGGAGGGACAAAGGAAGGAAGGAAGGAAGGAAGGAAGGAAGGAAGGAAAGAAGGAAGGAAAGAAGGAGGGAGGGAGGGAGTGACAAAGAAAGGAAGGAAGGAAGGAAGGAAGGAAGGAAGGAAGGAAGGAGGGAGGGAGGGAGGGACAACGGAAGGAAGGAAGGAGGGAGGGTGGGAGGGAGGGACAAAAGGAAGGAAGGAAGGAAGGAAGGAAGGAAGGAAGGAAGGAAGGAAGGAAGGAACGACGGCGGGAGGGAGGGACAAAAGGAAGGAAGGAAGGAAAAGAGGGAGGGACAAAAGAAGGACGGAAGGAAGAAAGAAAGGATGGAGGGAGGGAGGGAGGGAGGGAGGAAGGGAGCAAACAAAGTAAAGGAAAGATATATGATGCATAGTTATTGTTATATTAACAGAAAATTGGACTTCATAAGCAGCATGTACTGGATTTTTCATGTAGCAACTATAAAATATATATCGACTTGAATTTTAAATCAAGTCCCTATTAACATATTTATATATTTTTATAAAATTAAGAAATGTTGAGAGATAGTATTTTTTCATTTCTGAACTCCTATAAAAGTATCTTTCACACAATGTTGATATCAAGAGGCACAAGTTAAAGTATCAAAACTGGTGGAGAAATTTAAATTTTGATACATGTACATAATCATTAATGTATGTTATCTGCATTATAATTTGTCCAGAAATGTGGACATTGTTGTGTTTCTTTCATTGTAAGATCCCAATGACTACTATGCACATATTTTGGCATCTCTGACTTCCTCATGCTAAGGCATCAGCAAGGCAAATGTCAAGGCAAATGTCAAACCACTAAATGAAGAAATTAATGTCTTTGTCAAGGATGTCTGCTCTCTCCACTCCTCTTCCATATTGTATTTGAATTCCTAGCTAGAGCAATAAGGCAAGAGACAAACATGAAAGGGATCCAAACAGGGAAAGATGTAGTTATCCCTCCTTGCAGAGAACAGGATCCTGTATTTAAAGAATCCCATAAGCTCCTCTCCCAAGTTACTTGAGCTGATCCAAAGGTTTAGCAAAGTAGCAGATTATACAATTAACCCACAAAAATCAGTCGCTTTCCTACATGCCAACAATAAGAAAAGGTAGACTGAAATTTTTTTTTAAAATCTCCTTTTGTAATAGCCTCTAAAAAATACCTGGGAATAAGCTTACCCAAAGAAGTCAAGAAAACCTCTATGATAAAGATCTTTAAAAACTTAAGGAAATTAAGGCAGATTTAAGGAAATGGAAATACCTCCCACACTCCTCAATTGGAAGAATTAACATCATGAAAATGGCAATACTGCCCAAAGCTATCTACAAATTCAATGTGATACCTATCAATATCTCAACAACATTCTTTAATGAAATAGAAGAAGCAATCCAAAAACTCTATGGAACAATACAAGAACCAGAATACCAAAAAACAATCCTTAGCAGAAAGAACAGGGTTGGAAGAATATCAATACCAAATTTCAAACTCTACCTCAAAGCCATAGTAATCAAAACATTTTGGTACTTGCATAAGAACAGACCTGACGAATAGAACTGAAGAACCAGAAATGAACCCACAGAACTCGTCTTAGATAAGGGGACTAAAAAAAATAGAATGGAAGAAAGACAGCCTCTTCAGTAAATGGTGCTGGCAAAATTGGTTAAACATCTATAGAAAATGAAAGCTAGATCCTTATATATAACAACATTGTTCTTCTGCACGTATATTATTTATATTATTTATAAGTATATCAAATTCTGTATCTTTGAGACCACTGTTCTAATTATAGTTAGGTTCAGCTATTGTACCTAAATTAAGAGATAAATAAACTATCAAGATATGTATGGTTTTAAAAATAATTCAAATATCTGATAAATATTCAAACTTATTTTGTAAACCCCCAGGGAAATATATAAAACCTGGGTTTTGTGGTATTGATTGTTTTAGCAAAATAAAAGGAAAGTTTTTAGTTTGCATAGTTCATCAAAGTTAAATTCAGTCAAATAAAATAGCTTCTAGGTTTTTCCATCATAAAATAATTTATTGAAGACTTTGATCTCAAATATTCTGCGTTCTTCTGGATTAAATTTTAACCTCCAGCAGCCTCTGCTAGACAGAAATTTTCATTTTTGTTTCTTGCTTTCTTTGTAAATCCAAAGGAATACATGTAGCCTAGGTTGAGTGTTAGTCTTAAGACATTTAGCAGTTTTGAAAAATGAATATTTGGACATATGTCAAACTCTTGATTTGATCTTGAGGTGTTTCAACATAAGGTATAAGTCTAGCTCTGTCTGTCTGTCTCTCTCTCTCTCTCTCTGTCTCTCTCTCTCTCTCTCTGTCTCTCTCTCTCTCTCTCTCTCACACACACACACACACACACACACACACACACACATCTATTTTCCTAAACAGAATTGGTTATTTGCACCCTATACTTACTAAAATACCAAACAAAAGATAAATAAAAAGAAACAAAAAACAAATCATGCACTTATGTCCCAGCATAGATTTTATATTCTCTATTCCTTACTGATTTTAAACTGGTAGTTGTAGTACTGAAATTTTCACAAGCATCACTTCTTTTTTCTCCAGAACAACCCTAGATTAGACTTGGTATCACAATCAAGCTTGTGGGCAATGGAGAATTCTTGGCATTAGCAATGGTTGACTGTCAACAACCAGCATTTAATAGAAAAAAAAAACCTATTTTGTCGTGTCTTAAAAATCTTCTGTACCATGGAAGAATTGAAATTTCCATCTTTCTTTATTGACTAACCTGGTGGGGGTGAAACGTTAGCAATATCCTTTGACAAAATGGCTTGTAAGTTATCCCTTTAATCAGACACAAATGTGCAGTGCCCCTTATCCATTGTCCTTTCCTCTTCAGCTGGTGCTTAACAGTTGAGAATGAGATAAAATTGGAAAATGACAAACTGGTAATGGTCAATTTCCCCTCTATGTAATTATTTCTCGTGGAAAGCTACACATTCTGGTTTGAGGTTGGAAACTCATTTATGAGAGAGGAAGGAGAGTAACCAACCATACCGTATAACTTAAATTTGTAACTTTATTAGATAAAAGGGAAATTTGGCTACTAGTGTGTTTTAAATGTTAGTTCATATTTTCCCCTTAATGAGATTTCTGTCTTTAACATTCAATTTTTGTAATTACTAGTAGAAATTAAATGGGAGAGCACTTCCAAAAATAATGGAATGTGTGTTGCCAAGATTTTGTTGCTTTATTCCAGAACATTTAAAAATCTGATGGGGTGTCAAGAATGGCCTAGATTAGAGACTGAGGGTCCTGTGATGTCAGGAATTATAACTAGTTTAGGTCACCAAAATGTACAAGTCTTTACGTAAGACATGATTTAATATTTGTGAAATGTAGTGATAAAAAGAAAATAGATACCTTCTATAAATTAAAGAAGTGACCGTTGGGGGGGGGAATAATATGGGGAAATGCATATTTGCAGAAGAGATTTAATCTGATGTGAAATAAAGGTTGATAAAAAGAACCTAGAAGCATCTTAAGTTTTCATAAGGTAAGTAAAATCATTACCTAGATTCTTATATATATTCATTTGTGATTTACATATATATGATATACTATATAAATCACAATATAATATGATATGTAATATACTACTTATATTATATAACATATAGTATACATGATAAATATATGATAATTAATAGTATAGTATTATTTATTATAATTAATTGTTAATTAATTATAATTATGAATATAGTATGTCATGTATACAAATTAATATATATTCATTTATATTGTTATAATAATATGTTTACATATTTTATATAGTTTCTTTCCTCAAAGGCATTTTAGACAGCTTTTACAATGTAACTCAACATCATTTTGCATGCTTTCTAGTACTCATAAAATTATGTTCTGAAAAATTTTTTAGTAAAATGACAGAGATTGAAGTAATGTATGATTTGTACATACAATGTATACTTTATACTTAAATAAAAGTTTGCATTTGTACTTACTTATAAATCAGTTTGTCAAAGAATAACATAATAAAAGATTTACTAGGCTCAATCTGTATTCTAATTTTATGGTAAAAATTAATGTATAGTTTTTTTATACATTGGGTAATTAAAATGTAGATGGGATTGTGGTATTATTGCAAGTGTGAATTTCAATGGTGCACATATATATGTACATATATAATCGTATCTGTGATTTCAATCATCATACTAATTTTTAGAAAATATTTTGTATATTCACTTTCTTATTACATAATATTTCACTATGTATTGCTTCTCAAATATAACAGATACATGAAAAGAGTATGGACCTGGTATAAATTTGCTTTACTTGTGTTTCTTTAAGAAAAATAAAGAATTCACAAATAAACATTTTTGCTTGACTTAATTGCTTTTAATTCATCAAATCTAAAGCAAGCATTGAATAAAATGCATGAAACTTAAAGTCAAAAAATGCTTTTAGTGTGATTATTCCTTCTTTAAATATATGTATATGTATTAACCATGTAAACTCTTATGTTAATCCAAATAGTTAAACATGATTAATTATGGAAGGTGAAAAAGATGACTGTCCATTTATATTTAGGGATATGATCTGATTTTCTTCTTTTAAAATAGCCACTACTATTTTTATGGCTTTGAAAACTGAGAATAATGCTAATCCAGTCTTTAAACTTTGGTTATTTGATCTCTTTCCTTTTTTAGACTTCATAGTAATTTCTCTGCTACTCCTATAATATCGTTTATAAGCCAGAATTTACTCATATCAAAAAATATATCGCAATTTTTTTTACATTTTTGTTCTAATGTTTTTTTGTTTTTTAAATTTTAATCAAATCTTTTAATTTTATTCATGTTGTGTCTTGCTACACAACCCAATCTGACCTCAAACTCACATTCCTCCAACTTCAATCTCCTGAGTGCTAGGATTGTAGGCATGAACTACCATAACTGGCTCTGAATAGGTTGGTGATGTCATTTCTGTGGCAGTCCAGTATTAGACAAAATATAAATCAAATTCATGTACAGAGAGATTATATTTTATATTTGTGTAAACTTTATTATCTTGAACAATCTAACGATATAAGAAGTCATATTTTTTTCTACTTTTCTTTTGTAGTTCACAAAATGCAGAAACAATTTCACTTTTGTTTTATAGAATACATTTCCTAATAATATCTGGGTTTGAAATAGTTAAAAAAAAAGTTATATTTTTGGAAGTTGCAACAGGCCAAACTGTCAGATTGAGGAAGCAGTTTGGGTCAATGAAAGAAGCTGTCAATGTATTTGCTTGGGATCAATGGCCCTGAAGTAGAAAGAAGAAAGTATTCTTTAGCTTCCTCCTTACTCTTCCTTTGATCATTGCCCAATATAATAACCATGAAGAACAATTTGCGGGGGGAGTGTAGTTGAGGAGGTGGGAGGAAAAGGATGTTAGGGGAACAACAAAGGAGGAGGCAACAATGCTTGATAAGAAATGTACTCATTACCTTGCTCATGTAACTGTAACCCCTCTGTACAGTATTTTCACAATAAAAAACTTATTTTTTAAAAAAGGTATGAGTGTAATCTAGAGGAAGAAGGTAGACAAATAAGGAGAGAAAGAAAAAAATACTTGTCATAAAATTCAATGCATATTATACAAAATTAAGAAAATTGAGGGAAAAGGAGGGGTTGGGAATGATGGGAAAGAATGATGAAAGGTGTGATATTAATCAAAATGAATTGTATTTATATACTACCTTGTATTTATATACTCTTTGTACAACTACATAAAGATAGAAATACAATTTTAAAAATAAAATTAAAAATGAATAAATAGAATTTTAAAAAACCACGGAGATTATGAGAAAAATAACTTGACACTTGGCTGCTTCTTGCAATTGGTGGTATCCTTTGAACCTGACTTAACAATTTTCACATAG